>NC_139037.1:26616763-27816763 GCF_964662115.1 Mustela nivalis | reverse complement strand
GCAATAACTCAGAGACTTAGAGACCTCAAAGTCGGCGTGGTAGGGAGAGAACCAAGGGACTACGGGCAGGGGCGGCAGCGCAAGGAAGGAAGCCAAAGGCCCATTTGTCTGTCCCTGTCCAGACAGGATCTTTAAGCCATCTGAAGACCTTTGTGTCCACCCGACTAGTCCACGAAAGGTCAAACCCGTCTTGCCTGTCTTCTGCGTTGGCCGGTTAAGGAGGCCACTGTCTCAGTCTACCTCGTGGACACTTTAAGGTCTCATTCCATTTTTTCCCTCCTGTTGGGAAGTTCTACCTGATGTCTACCCTAACTTTCTCCTGCTCTTGGTCACAAATGAACAACTCTGCCCTCAGACTCCCTAAAGTCTAAAGTGGTCTGTCCTCACCTCACTCCACGTGGCAGGAAGGGAAAACACAGGACACAGTCCTGGCCTTTCTACCACAAGAGAAGCCGCAGAGGTTTGAGTTATCCAAAATGACTTCGAGACAACCCAGTTCAGAGCCCTCATGTGCTCCTTCTGGCCTCTACTTTTACTCCAGGGACACCCCATCACTGTCTCCCATGGTTACTGAACCTTTTTTCCCATGTCCCCACATCTAGGGGAAAATAATTAATTAATTCAACCGTTTATTTGACACATATAGTACCTTCTTTGTGAAAAACCCTATTCCAGTGCAGGAGTCAAGAGACAAATGAGAAATTAAAGTAACACCTTTGCTTCAAGGCTATTGTAACTTCCAGGAAGGAAATAACATGGGTGGGGGGTAGTATCCTTCTGGGGGATGGTCAGTCCAGGAAGGCTTCATAGAGGAGGCAGCATTTGAGCTGAGACCTGATAGAAAAGAAGTGTGCAGGCCAAGAGGGATGGGTGTGTCAGTTGGGTAGTCCAGGAAGTACATTCTAAGACGGAGTTGGGAGTTCTGTTTGCCCCTGCAGAAGGCGCTCCAACCGCCCACCCCTATGCGCCACCCCTTCCCAGAATGCATGGCCCAAGCTCTGTGACCTTGGCTTTGGGCTGCAGGAGCCCAGCTAAGGGCTGGAAGAAAAGAACAAGATCAGGGAATTCGTTCCTGGGTCCCTCCTCTCCCCAACACCAGAGAGGTTTTTGGGGCACCTGTTCTGTGCAGTTCTCTCTCCTGTTGGTTTCCTGTGACCCCCCCCCCCGCCCCCGTCCTGTCACCCCTCTGGGCCTGCAGTGGCCACAGTCCTGGAGCTTCTGGCCCAGGTTGCTGTACCTCGGGCTGGCTTCCCCAGCACCCCGCCCACAGGCTTTGGATTTAATCCCTTCGTCAATAAGCTTTCCTAGAATTATCCTCCTTCAGGAGGGACATCTGCCCCCTCCCGGGTCCCTGACTCCAGGGGAGAGGCCATGGCGGGTCAGGGAGTGTTCCCCAGGCCATGGCAAGGAAGTGGGTTTTTTTCCTAGTGGGTTTCAGTCGGCAAAGAGTTTTAAGCAGAGCATAGCCAAACCTTCCGAGCCTGGCAACCACAGGCCTGGGTCTGTTGACCGAAGGCTTACTGATAACATAAACAGCAAGTGAAGCTCTTTTGTATGTATGATATGCTATATTCTTACAACAAAAGAAGCTAGAGACAAGAAAACGCTATTAAGAAAATCATAAAGGAGGGGCGCCTGGGTGGCTCAGTGGGTTAAAACCTCTGCCTTCAACTCAGGTCATGATCCCGGGGTCCTGGGATTGAGACCCGCATCAGGCTCTCTGCTCAGCAGGGAGCCTGCTTCCTCCTTTCTCTCTCTGCCTGCCTCTCTGCCTACTTGTAATCTCTGCCTGTCAAATAATAAATAAAATCTTAAAAAAAAGAAAGAAAATCATAAAGGAGAGAAAACACATTTATAGTCTTGAATTGTATTTATGGAAAAAAAAATCTGCATACAAGTGGACCCACACAGTTCAAGCAAGGGTCATGCTGTTCATGGACCAGCTGGATTTCCCAAGGAGGACACACTGACTACAGATCCTGGGGGTTAGGGGTTGATCGCATCCTGTTGGTAGAGGGTGGGTCACAGTTCTCTCCACTATACAACCCCTTTACGCTAACCTGTATTAGGATGGCCTAAAAGATGCTGCGGTCCCAAACATAGCTCCAAATCTTGGCGGCTCTCATGCAAAAGTTTGTCTGGTTGCTTTTGTTTTGTGGTTCCACCGCACCAACATGGGGCTACCAGGATTAGCACGGTGAAAGGGGTACACAGGGAGCTCATGTGGTCACCGACAAGTTCATTACCACCAGACCCAGCCTGTGATCTCCAGGCGCCTTAGGCCCGAGTCGCTGCGGAGCACGGCCACTCCTCCCTCATTTCTGCAGCTGATGCCATCTCTAAATGGGCACCAGGCGCCTAAACTGAACACCTTGGAATGCCAAAGCCACAGAGGGATCAAAGGCACATTCATGGCACCTGGGTGGCTCAGTTGCTTAAGCAACTTTTAGATCAGGCCATGATCCCAGAGTTCTGGGACTAAGCCCTGCGTGGGGCTCCCTGCTCGGTGGGGAGCCTGCTTCTCCCTCTACCCCTCCCCATTCTCTATCTTACTCAAATAATTTTTTTTTTCTAAAGAGGCACAGTCAAAGCTACTCTCTGCAGAGGAGCCCCAAAGCTATGTTGTTTAGGCCCCCGTGTCTTAAAAAGCCTTCTAAGAAATGATCAAAGCCTGAATGGCGCCTGTGATGTAAATGAGCACAGCTGAGCACGCGGAGCCCCACGTGAGGCAACAGAGAATGGTGGGGACTGTGGCAAACCAAAGGCCACACCTCATCTAAACCGGGCAGCTGTGATTGAGCTCCAGCTACTGGCTGCCATGCGAAAAGTTGGCACCAAGGACTGCCAGATCTTGGGGCATTTTTAAAAGAAAGCCAGAAAGTCAGATTTCTACATGAAGTTACCCAAGTTTCAAAATGCTGTTCAGGCTGGATTCAGCCCACAGGCCACGAGCTTGCAAGCCGGCTTTAGTGAGACAAGTTTTTCCATCTCCCCAGCTCTCCACTCTACAGCCTGGCTCTCTGACTATCCACAGGACATGGACCTGTGTCAAACAGGGGCAGAGCCAGCAACAATCCCCTCCCCTGCTGACCTCAGACTCACCCTCCCTCAAATAGCCAGGGCCTCTCCCGGTGGGTCAGGAGGATGGGTTTGTCTCCCCCTCCCCCAACTCTGGGACTAAGTCCCTCCCCAGGGCCTCCTTTCAGAATGAAAAAACTGGCAGGCTCGCAGCAGCACCGGGCCTCCAGGCAAGCCTGTGCATGTCCGAAGTCCACTGGCTTTTCTGGTTCTCAAGAGAAAGTCCAGACTCGTTACCATGACCCCAGAAGGCTCTCACTGGCAGATGGTTCCTGACTCTTGCAGCCTGTGACTTTGTCCCTCAAACGGGTCCCTGCTGACCCCAGTGCCATTTCTTCACCCTGCCCCCCAACCCCAACCCCCAACCGTACCCGTTTGGGATAGAGGGAACTTCTTGCTGTCTGTCTTCCCTCTGGACCTTTGCAGGACTGTGCCTGAAACATCCCTCCCACCACAACCTCCACCCAACACTCCTGTGTTTCTGTAGGTAGTAGCTCAGAAGCCACATGTCCCTTCTTCCAGGATGCTTCTTCGACCATGTGTACTAGTTTAGGGGCAGAGGACAGATGTTCCCACAACCTGCTGGAGTTTCCCCTGAGGGCTTAATTCTCTTCCCTGAGACAGGGAGAGGACAGGGACAGTAACTGCTGTGTTTCCAAGTGTCTTCCAGCATCACGCCCGAGGCCGAGCACATGCTTCAGTATCTGCAGTAGGAAGAAAGGAAGGAAGGAAAGAGGAAAGGAAAGGCGGGAGGGAAGAGGAGAGGGAGCGACTGTCCCTGTTTCCATCTCTGTCTCGTTCCTTTTCTGTCCATCTCTCTCTCCCTGCTCTCTGTCCTCATCTCTGAAGTTCTGAAATCTCCCCTGACAATGCAGCGGATCATCTGTTTCTGAGTGGGCCTCCCCATCTTGGCCCAGCAGGCCGCGTCTTGCCCTCGCCACCCCCACCCCACCAAGGCGTCCCTCCGGGAACGCTGTTCTTCAGCCTCAGGACGTGGAGCGTCTGGGGGGGGTCGCTCCAGATGTTTCCCCGCAGGGGGTCCTGAGGCTGGACCGCAGGGGTGCAGAGGTCGCGCAGGGGACGGGGCACGCCACGGCCCCGGAGCGGCGGGGCTGGCGGCGGGCGGTGGGGCTCAGAGGCGGGGAGAGGAGAGAGGGGAGGGAGGGCGGGGCGGCGCGGGGCGGGCCTGAGCTCGCCCCCCTCCCTACGCAGCCCGCGCCCTCCCACCCCAGCAGGCCACATCTGGCGGCTGCCCCCTCCTTGTTTCCGCTGCATCCAGACTTCCTCCGGCGGTGGCTGGAAGCTGCGCATCTGGGGCTAGAAACATACAAAGGGGGCTGCCAGGACCGGCGGGAACGGGCTGCGGCGGCGCGGGCTGGAGACTTGGGGGCCGGACCATGCGCCGCTGAGCCGGGCCAACCCCAGGCCACCGAGTCGAGCGGCCCCTCGGAGCGCAGCGCCGCGCGGCGGAGCAGGCGCCAGCCAGGCGGCGACGCGGCCACACGCACCGAGCCAGCGACCCCCCGGGCGACGCTCGGGGCCCGGGAGCGCAATGACCGAGGCGCGAGGGGCCCGGGGCGCGCTCGCCGGCCCGCTGCGGGTGCTCTGCCTGCTGAGCTGCCTGTGGAGCCGCGCCGCCGCCGCGCCGTCGCCCATCATCAAGTTCCCTGGAGATGTCGCCCCCAAAACGGACAAAGAGCTGGCCGTGGTGAGTCGCAGCGCCCGCCGGCGGGAGCCAAGTTCGGAGAGACTTCGGAGGACAGGGGTCTCCCGAGCGGCCGTCCCCGCGGTGGGCACGCGGCGTGGGGAGGAGCTTCGGGAAATGGCTTGGTGGGGGGGCTTTCTTTGGGCTGGTTGAGGGAGGGATCTCTGGCAAACTGTAGGGGAGCCTTAGTAACTGGAGAAGGCCTTTGATAAACAACTTGGCAACTGCGGAGACCGGCAGGGTGGGCTTCTCGCTGGTGCTGGTAGGCAGGGGACGCTTTGGCAAACAGCTGGAAGGGAGCTCCTCGGTAAATAACGGCGGCATTGTCTGGTATCTGGGGGATCTGGCACGGGAGCCGCTCCGTAAACAACTTTTGGACACATCTGGGAGGTTGGCTAACAGGCCCTTGGCAAGCGTCTTCCTAGGCCTTTGGCCAAAGGCCTGAAAGGGGTCTCTTTTGAAAACGGAGGATCCTTTGAACCCCTGTGAGATTTTGGGAAGAGGGTCCTTTGGCACACAATTTAGGTTAACTTTTGCACACGTGTGGCTGGGAACTCAGGGCAGAGCAGAGCTTGGCCAACGTCAAGGCACCTTTGGCATACATCTGGAGAGAGGCCCTGAAGCGGATCTTTTGGCAAGTTTGGGAGGCAGGAGGGAAGCAGAGAGCGCATCTTTTTCACCTGGCTCAATGGACCAGTTGGCCAGAAGGGTCAAGGGTTGCACCTCGGAAAGTTTCCTCGAACTTCTGCAGCGGGGGTTGGAGAACCAGAGGACTGAACTGGCCACTGGCCGGCCAGGCGCCGGGAGGGGCGGGTGCGCAAGGGCCCTGGCGCGTGGGGCGGGGGCGGATGGAGCCCCGAGCTCTGGAGCTCTGGTCGGAGCACCGCCAGCCCGCCCTCCCTCCTGGCGGGGCTCCTAGCTGTGGCTCAGAGGTTGTTTTGCCGCAAGCTGGGATGCAGGCCGGCTGGCTGGAGGAACTCCCCACTGCCCTGCCACAGACCGCAGAGATACACAAGGGAGCTGGGGGCATCAGAGGCGCACTTCCTCTCACCCTGCGAGCGCCTCAGGGGCAGGGACCCCTCCAGATGTGCCTTCCAGCCCTCGACATCTACTTCCTTACTCCTTCAGCCACCAGAGAAATCTATTCTCCTGCATCCTTGTCCCCAACCAGCCTAGGACAGGACTTTCATGCTCTCTGGTCACCCAAGGACCCCCTTCTTTTTTTTTTTTTTAAAGATTTTATTTATTTTGTCAGAGAGAGAGAGAGAGAGAGAGAGAGCACAGGCAGACAGAGTGGCAGGCAGAGTCAGAGGGGGAAGCAGGCTCCCCGCAGAGCAAGGAGCCCGATGTGGGACTCGATCCCAGGACGCCGGGATCATGACCTGAGCCGAAGGCAGCTGCTTAACCAACTGAGCCACCCAGGCGTCCCCAAGGAACCCCTTCTTGGGATGTGACACCATCACTCCTCTTCTTTGCATACAGGGTTCTGTCCCTGCTGGGCAAATGGGTGGGGAGACCTTACATTTTTAGGGGGCTCCTTATTTCAGGGGCCTGAAGCTGGCCTGCGCAATGAGATGGCTGTTGGTAGAGGGTGAGCTCCGGAGCCTTGAAAAATCTTGGTGGGTCCCCACACCTCCTACAGCATGGGGAAGTTGGTGTAGCCTGGAGGGCATGCAGGAGGAGGCTTGAGGAGCCTTTTCTGGACTTACATTGCCTGGCTTCAGGTCGGGGAATCACGAACAACTGGCCTCCTTGGGGAATGCACTTCACTTCTCCTCAGCTGCTTCTGCAAACAGCATGATGGTGGGGTCTCGGGATTAAGGGGAAGGTCATCCGGGACACCTTGAAGGGTACCTGGGTCATAGTAGACACTCAGCAAGAGATATATTTGTCATCATTCTCATTGTCACTATTATTATGGTCTCTATTCCCCTTTCCTAACTACCCCCCCCCCCCCAAAAAAAGGTTAGGACCCCTGTAATAAAGTCTCTGGGTTCTTTTCATTATTCCGACATGGCACACATCACACATCCCATTTTCCATTGACTGTGGTCCATCTGCCTCCCCACACTGGGGTCTGAACCCTGGAGACTAGAAACTTCTGCCGCATTTACCAGTTTCTCCCCAGTACTGGCACAGGGCTTGACACACGGTAGGAGCCAAAAAGCATTTGTTGAACAGATAAATGAGCTCGTTCGTCCCTGAAACTCCCTAGAGGCCTGTTTGCTTTAGACCTCAGCGAGCACAGAGGACGGGAAATTTTCTTTTTAGAAAGGACCTCTCCGGGATTTGAACCCAGGTCTGTCTGCTCCTGGAGTCCAGACACTTAAGTCTTGAATCTCTTTATAAGGAAAGTGAGGAAACCAGTCCCGCCGTCATCAGCAGTGGGGTGAATTAAAAGAGTGGGCAGAGGTAAAGAAGAGAGGCAGAGAGTTAGGAGTTCCCAGCATGGGCTCCAGAACTGGATGGCTTGGGTCCTAATCCCCTTCTGCCATAGGTGAGCTGTGGGTTCTTAGGCAAGTTTCTTAACCTCTCTGTGCTTTAATGTCTTTCTCTGTATGAGGGAGGTAGTATGAGTAACGCATTATGGAGTTGCTAGATGGGGCATACAGTAAGCACCCACTCCGTGCCCTGTGTTACAGCTTTTCTGTCACTCAACTGGTGGGCGACAGAGCGGGTTTGGGATCCCGGGAGGATACCCAGGACCGCTGGGTCCCAGACCACTTGGGTCTGGGGGCGTCCTCACCCACCTGCTGGCCTCGTGTGTTCATTTCTTTCAGCAATATCTAAACACCTTCTATGGCTGCCCCAAGGAGAGTTGCAACCTGTTTGTGCTGAAGGACACACTGAAGAAGATGCAGAAGTTCTTCGGGCTGCCGCAGACGGGGGAGCTCGACCAGAGCACCATCGAGACCATGCGGAAGCCACGCTGTGGCAACCCCGACGTGGCCAACTACAACTTCTTCCCCCGCAAGCCCAAGTGGGACAAGAACCAGATCACATACAGGTGCCAAGGCTGGGCGGCTAGAAACAGGGCCCCGGGGCTGCGGGACACTGGGTCTCTTTGTGCCTTGACTTCTCCCTTCTTGGGGTCCTGGGGAGTAGTTGGTGAGGGCCTGGCCCCTTAAGTTCTGTCAATAAAGTTCTTAGGAAGTGGCGTCAGACCAGAGCTTGAATCTCACGCTCTTGCTGGCTTTGGGGCAGCGGGCTCCTTAGGTTGCGGTGCGTTGAGCCTTGACTTTCCAGTCAACAGAATGGGGCTAAAACCTAACCTTTTTTGTAGGTTCTCTGGGAACTAAGCTTGGTCCCATGTATAGTGGGATATCAAGACAGACATCAGCGTCCAGCATACAGTGAGAGCATAAGGAATGCTAGTCTCTCTTGTTCTTAGACAGGCTCGCTAGGGCAGGGTGGAGGGAGATGACTGGCTGCCGACTGAATTTTATATTCTGTCATTGAGTTGTTACCACGGGTCGTTGGTTGGGCTGAGAGCTCTGTTCTGTATGGCTCATGCTGGATTCCAGGGGTGAGCTGTCTGTCCTGTAGCCTCCCTGCCCACCAGCCAGAGGTAAGAAAGGAGACTCTTGAGCTGGGGGCATGGGGTTGTGGGCTGGTCTAGGGCTCCACAAAAGCTCAAGGCATTCTGGGCGGGCTGTTCTCCCAGTGAGTTCTGCTCCACACGCCCACATACACCTGCCCACGTGTACACACACACTCATGCACTCAGACTTGCACACAGCAACTTGTGCACTCCTCACATACTCAGGAACATAGGAGCGACACGTAGGCATGCACATTCACACCCGTTCCTGCATGGTCACACAGCGGCACACATATGTTTGGTCACGTACGTGCATGCTTATGTGCATGTGCACACTCCCATTTCCCTGTACACACAGACACACTCGTATGAATTTCTACGCCCTGCAGGATCATTGGCTACACACCGGACCTGGACCCCGAGACGGTGGATGACGCCTTTGCCCGTGCCTTCCAAGTCTGGAGCGATGTAACTCCGCTACGGTTTTCTCGTATCCACGATGGGGAGGCGGACATCATGATCAACTTCGGCCGCTGGGGTAGGCAGAAGAGGGGCGGTCTGGCCATCTGGGGGGCCTGGGATACTGAGCAGAGCTTAGACAGGAGGGTAGAAGGCGTAGACACTGGGCAGCCACACTGATATGGGGTCAGGTGACGTGACAGTGGGTACAGAGGGTGTAATCCTGAAGGCAGGCAGTCTGTCTGCCCCGCCCAGCATGGTGGCCACTAGGGGCACAGGGCCATTCACATTTAAATTAGTTAGAATTAAACTGAACTGGAAATTCCATTTCTCCATCACACTAGCCACATTTTGGTTTCTCAGTGGCCACATGAGATCAGTGGCTCTTGAACTGAACAGCACAAAGAATACCCCATCATCACAGGAAGTTCTCTTGGCGAATGCTGGAGGACATTGAGGCATTCTAGATGCGAGAGTGAGTCAGGAAGAGTGGAACAGTGTAGACTCGGGAGGAAGTGGGGCTAGATGCAAGGATCAAGGATGCCATGTGGGTTGGTCCTGTGAACGCTGGCAGCAGTGTGGACCTGAAGGTGGGTGGTGTGGACATTGTGAGTGGTGGTAGCGTGATGTGGGTAAATGACACGGGCATAGGCAACGGTGTTGACACGCGGGTGGGCGGCGTGCTCCTGGGTGGCAAAGCAGAGCTGAAAGTTTACATTGTGGATTTTGGCGATGGGATGACTTGAGGGTAAGCGACAGGGCTGGATGGGCAGTGTGGGTGTGGGGTAGGTGATACAGACAACGGTACAGATGAGGGACAGTGGAGAGTGGCAAGGACATGGGTGGGCGTATTAGTCTGTGGGTAGGTATGATGTCGCCGGCCATCGTGTGGTCAGTGAAGGTCAGCGGTAGGGATATCGGGGAGCCATATAGACTTGAGGGGACAGCGCAGACCATCGGATGGTAACAGTCAAGTCAGGAACAGAGATGCTCTGTTCTCGGGATTGAATAACCACACCGGACAGGGCAGCTAAGGGCCCACGGACGGGAGTGTGGCTGGGTTTCAGGGCCCAGCTGGGGCAGTTGGAAGCCGACACCCTGTGTGTTGCAGAACATGGAGACGGATACCCTTTCGATGGCAAGGACGGGCTCCTGGCTCATGCCTTTGCCCCTGGTCCCGGCGTTGGGGGAGACTCCCACTTTGACGATGATGAGCTGTGGACCCTGGGAGAAGGGCAAGGTAAGAGAGTGAATATCCGGGTCACGCACGGGTCTCCTCTCTGGTCCCCCGCATGCCTCGCTGTCCCTTGGCCACAAGGACTGTGGCTTCCCTGGCCACCTCGGAGCCCTCTATCTGCTCTGATGGGACCAGAGAGCCAGCCGTGGGAGGGAGGTCCCATAACCCGGCTGAGTCAGAATCCCAGTCTCCAAAGAAGCGCCCGGAGGGGCTGACCGCCCACCCTGTGTCGCCCTCAGTGGTCCGAGTGAAGTATGGGAACGCCGACGGCGAGTACTGCAAGTTCCCCTTCCTGTTCAACGGCCGGGAGTACACCAGCTGCACAGACACGGGCCGCTCCGACGGCTTCCTCTGGTGCTCCACCACCTACAATTTCGAAAAGGACGGCAAGTACGGCTTCTGCCCCCACGAAGGTGAGCGACTGCCTGGCCCCAGGCTTTCCTCCTCAGCCTCCACCTCCCTGGGTCGCCCCCGACTCCCGTGCCCACTCCTCCATAGGCTTGATGCTGCCCATCAGCCAGCACCCCCCCCACTGCCTCATTCACGCAGCTCCCCCCCACCACACGAGCCACAGCTGCGTCCTTCTTGTCCCCGCATTTACGTGATGCTGTCATTAAACCAGTTGGTTCGTTGGTTTGTTTTGCCGTTAGCAGTAATAGTTGTGAAATCACAGATTTGATGTGCTAAATATGTTTTTTCTAGTATGTGTGAGAATGAACTTGGAACTATTCAAATGCCCGGTGGTTCTCTGTAGAATCACTTTCTACCCCCAGACCAGGATTGGGGGATGGGGTGGGTGGGGGGGGTGTGCCTCAAGGACATGAGGAGAGGCTGGGGGATGGATTGAAAGCCCAGCAGTGGGAGTGAGAGGCAAGACTCAGACACGAGGCTGGTACCCAACCCGGCTTGGGGACTCTGGCCCTGGGAATGTCAGTGATTGTTCCTGGTCCTGATGCTGACTCTTCTAGTGTGTGTGTGTGCATGTGTGTGTGACACACACATGCACACACACACACATCTGAGTGTGGGAGCGGTTTCATATTTGTCTGAGTCTTTGTCTTTGCTTGTGTCTGCATCTCTGTGTCTTGGCAAAGGAAGTAGGCCTGACTCAGTATTCTCGTACGTGTTTTTGCCAATGCTCGGGACACGACATTTTCAGATATTTTGAAACCATATAGAGGGAGAAGTTTTTTTAAAGGGGTAAGGTACTGACCTACACACTCAATCCTTTTTTAATATGTTCTTCACAGTGAGACACACTCCGTAACCAGAAATCATAAAAAGACAGCATGTACATCTTCATACGTGGTCATGTTATTAGATTGGATGATTCTAGAGGTCAAAAGCCCTGAAAACTGGGGGAGGGGGACACGGGAAAAAAACCCAAAAATTAATTTTGTGGATATGTGTTTCTTCTCCATCCTGTAAAGACTCTTTGATCTATCTATGCCTCTGTCTTTTCAGCTGTAATTTGACGAGTTTGTGACTCTCTCTGACCCCATTGCAACTGAACGCTGAGCACCAGCCGTCTTAACAGAAGGGAGGGAACAAAGAGCTAGTTAATCGTGTTCCTGTTTACACTTTTAATACCACATCTCGCACAATACTTTGTATTAAGTAAGAGGTCAAGCCATTGACCATTCATGAGTCAGAAACTTTTAAACAAAAGTAGTTTATGTATGTGGCTTTTCCCTGGAGGGATTCAAGCAGCCTTAACCCTGCCATGTGTCAGTCCCTGTGATTAGAACAGAATGCCTTGATCGTGCAAGTGGAAACAGCTGTAATTCATAAGTCTGGTTTTTCCCTGCACTGGCCATTAGCCATTTACTTGGTCTTTAGCCAGATGCAAATACGTAGAACACGCATGGGTTTGGGTCTTGGGATAGATGTTCTGGTTACTCAGGCCCTCCTGACTGCTGAGTCAGTGGCTGTTTGTCTTTCTCCTTGTTGGGGGCTGGATCTGAAAGGAGATGGGGGGTTTCCTGGGGGGTAGACCTGCAGCTGTCGGGAGGCCAAGGGCAGAGGCTGGCCTCTGTGGAGGTTAACACTTTGCCTTTCCTTCTCTGAGGCCACCAAGGCATCTGGCTTCAGTTTGGGCTCTCCCCGGCGTCTCATTGTTTCTGGCCTTGTGGGGGAAGGTCTCCTGGTTGGGGTGAGGGGAGTAGTGAGGATATGGAGCCCTGATCCTGTGATCCCTGGCCCCCATTTTGGTCATGGTGGAGTTAACGGGGGCCGATGAGGTCACTTCTGGCGCCTTTGCGCACAGACTGTCCTTGTTACGCACTTGTGGTTTTGCTCATTGGCAATTCCGGAGACACATCATTTTGTAGCTTTGGGGTGGATGAAAGCACGGGGGAGTGGGGGGAAAACCCACGCAGATGAGCCCAGGCTCTGAACGCAACTCTCCCCTCAATTCTCCAGTCCTAGTCTCTGTCCTAGGGAGAACAGAGAGGGAGCTCAGAGGGCGTGTTAAAAGGTTTCTGAAGATACCACCTCCCTTCCGTTCCCTCTGTCCTCCTCTGCTCCTCCTCTCTGTCCTGCAGGACCACAGCAGGCCATCCAGGAAAGCCCCTGGGTTTGAAAGGGAGGGGAAGCTTCGTGTGCGCGTGCACGTGCGCGCCCAACACTCCCGCGCGCTCACATGTGCACATGTGTGCACGCGAGTGTGTGGTAAAGACTGTGATCAAGTGAGAGAGGAGGACCAGGAGCCTTCTCAGAACTGTTTTCCTATCTCTCCAATGGAAAGACTCTTATGGTCCTGCCAACCGCAATCTGCATCGCGTGGGCACGGCCAGTTATCTTGGACCGTGACCTTGAGGTGTGGGCCGGGCTCTGCAGACCCTGTGCTGTGTGCCAGGTTTTAACCTTTTCATTGTTGGGAGGAGGGGGTTTGGGTGCATTGAGGCAGGCGTCCCTAAGGTCTCTGGGAAGGGATGGAGCCAGCCAGGGAGGCAGGGATGCTCTCCAGGAGCCCGGAGAAGCACCAAGTCCCCCACCACTGGAGATGGTTTTGAATATTCTCACGATACTGTAATCTCGCTGGTGTGACCTGGCCGCCAGCGCCATCCCCATGCAGGCGCCCAGCTGATCCCCAGCCAGGCAGACGGGTGGCCTCTCACATTCGCACCCTTCCCCTCTCTCTCCCTGCCTCCCCAGCCCTGTTCACCATGGGTGGCAACGCTGACGGACAGCCCTGCAAGTTCCCGTTCCGCTTCCAGGGTACATCTTACAACAGCTGCACCACCGAGGGCCGCACGGACGGCTACCGCTGGTGCGGCACCACCGAGGACTACGACCGTGACAAGAAGTATGGCTTCTGCCCCGAGACCGGTGGGTGTCATTGCCTCTTCCTGCCCCTCGGGGCCGGCAGCCTGCCCTGCGAGAGAAAACCTACCAGAGCCTCTTCCCCACCCCGACCACCTTTCCCCAGGACTGGGGTGCCAGCCAGAGTGCTTAGCTGTTGGGACAGCATGGGCACCCACATCAGGACAGACAATGCATGGGCACCAGTAGCCCGTTGAGCTGAGTTGGGGATGCCTAATGTCCGTCCAGCTCAGAACCTTGTCTGAATGGTCCACATTCCCTCAGCTTCCCGGGTAATCCTCTCTCTCTCTCTCTCTCATTCTTTCTCCAGCTCATCTTCAAGTTTTTCTTTCCTGCCTTTCTTTGCTCTCATCCGCATCTCTAGCCTTCAGTTTCTGTTTTGCAGCAAGGACTCCCTGCTTCCTTTCTTCCTCCCTCTTTTCCTTGCTTCTTTCTGCTTCTTCCAGCAGATCTTTACCGAGCACCTGCTTTCTGCAGGAGACCCAGGTAGGTCCTCCCCAGGACCCTGCATGAGGGCGCTCACGGTCGAAGGAAGTATGTGGGCACTGTTAGCTCTGCCCGGCCCCTTCTGCCTCGGGTCCCTGTGGCCCCATCCATGGGAGGCTGAATAAAGCTCTGGAATCTGGCTGTGTGGGTTGAGTCTTAGCCCTCACACTTCTGGCAATAACTGCTCAGGCAAGTTTCTCTACTTCTCCGAGCTCCATTTTCCCATCCATGCAATGGGGGTCATGAATGGTCCCTACTGCCCAGGGTTGTCGAGACATGTATAAAGTGCTTGCTTCAGGGCCCAGGGCTGAGCGAGTACCCCAGACTCGTGACTCATTGAAGTCCGCATTGTGTCATTTTCTGGTGGTGGCCACAGATGCCTTACTGCCCCCTGACCCATGTCCCTCCCTCCACAGCCATGTCCACCATTGGTGGGAACTCGGAAGGCGCCCCCTGTGTCTTCCCCTTCACCTTCTTGGGCAACAAGCACGAGAGCTGTACCAGCGCAGGCCGCAGCGACGGCAAACTGTGGTGTGCGACCACGGCCAACTATGACGATGACCGCAAATGGGGCTTCTGCCCCGACCAAGGTACAAGGCTCTGGCCACTGGGCAGAAACACCAGACACTGCCCCGCCCCTGCACCAGAAACCTTCCAGGGCACCCCCACCACTTATGGTATAGACTTGTGCTCGTCGAGACACGGTGGTGGCGGAGGTCCTGCCCAACCACGGAGATGCTGTCTTTCCCCTCCGGTCTTGACCACCCTTCCAGTGGGGTTCTTACTACCCCACACATTCAGCACTGGGCACAGGGTACCCTATACCAGAGAATGATTCCCCTATGGGACATCCCCACCTTCAAGGGGCTGGGTGGGCAGGAGAAGGGAAGAAAACGGAAGTAACCTCATTCTCCAATGCCACTGTCCACACAACACAAGAGAGCCCTCCAACCCTTCCTTGCCCCCGAGACACCATCCTTGGCCAAGTTGTGAATGGGGGTTCTCTGACAGTGCTGAGTGCTAAGGATAGAGCCACCTGAGACAGCTCTCAGCCCTCCAGGGCACACAGGCTGAGGCAGGAGAATGACCAGGAGGTAGGCCATGACCTTACCATGTGGTCAGCTCCGTGAGGAGGCTGCCTGGGGGTCCGATCTGATGGTCCCGATGGCCAGGTGCGAGGGTTGGTCCGTGGCTGGTCAGAATTCGATCAGCCTCCTTTTCTGTGACTTTTCTTCTGTTTTACTCACAGTGAGGTGGAGTTTGGATCATGCTAACTGAGAGAGGCTGGACAAAGGAGTTTTTTTAACCCCTGTCAAACAGCATGCTGGGGCCTAGCATTACCCGCTCTGCCCTGGTTTCTCCTTAGAGGCGGGAGTCTCCCTCTGCTGGTAAATGGCGTGAGACTCTGGAGCTGGTGTGACACCTTGGGGTGTACGTTAGGTTCCCAGGGCTGCCATAGCCCAGTGCCACAACCTGGGTGTCTTAAAATGATAGGAATTATTCTCGTGCATTTTAGAGGCTACAAGTCCAAAGTCGAGGCACTGGTAGGGCTAAGTTCTCCCGGAGGGCTGCCTCTCTTGTCATATGGCCTTCTATGTATCTTCTTTTCATAAAACGGCATGGTCATTTTGGATTAAGGACTCACCGTACCCCAGAATAACCTCATTTTCACTGAATTTATCTGCAAAGAAGCTATTTCCAAATAAGTTCCCATTCCTAGGTGCTCAGGGTTAGGCACCCCACAATTTGGGCTGCCTTCTCTCTTTTTGGGGAGGCTCAATTCATCCCACAGCAGGGTATGACATGGGGTTTGCTCTCTGTGGCTGAGCCTGGGCAGCCACTCCAAGGGAGAGTGGTTTTTACTGCTTCCTGGGGGAGATATGGCAGACCCACTCTCTTACCTCTTTGGAGACCCGGCATGCAAGGTTTGCCCCTCCTCTTTGTAGAGAAACACATAGAGCCAGAGAACGGGGTTTTTAACAAACGGGACTTGAAGTCGAGGGTTTGCAGCTGCTTCTTGTTCTCCTTCATAGCTCCCAGGAATCCCACCCTGGAAGGGGACAAAGGGACTTTGGCTGACCTTACTTGAAGGCAATGGGCATAGTCTCTTGGTCTCGGAACTCTTAGGAGAAAGCAGAATGGATATGAGCCAACCGCAGAGCTCTCAGCCCCGCTAAGGTCCCCATTGCTGGGACCAAGACCTCGCTGCTCTCTCAGCTCTCTCCCTGTCTCTCTGCCCCCCCCCCTCCTGCGGCCTTCAGGGTACAGCTTGTTCCTGGTGGCAGCCCATGAGTTTGGCCACGCAATGGGGCTGGAGCACTCGGAGGACCCTGGAGCCTTGATGGCGCCCATTTACACCTTCACCAAGAACTTCCGCCTGTCCCAGGACGACATCAAGGGCATTCAAGAGCTCTACGGTAACCGTCAGCATGGGGGCCTCCGGATGGGGGTCTGGGGCGGTCATGCAGCCTGGGATGGAGGCCCAGGGATCTCCAGGACTGCAGGAGACAAAGGCAGGCGGCAGGAGCATTGGTCTGGCCTGGGAGTAGCAGAGCTACTCCCCCCACCGGGTCCCCAAGGGTTAGCCCCTTTCCTTTGGATGGTCCTTTTCCTTTCCAAATAACACCAGCATTCACGCCCCTCTTGGCTTCCCAGAGCCACTACGTGAGGTTGGCAGGGGAGAAACTGGTTCCCCATTTTCTAGGTGAGTAAACTGAGGCCCAAGGAAAGTGACCCTTCTGGGTCAGGGTCACCAGATTTAGAATCCAGGACAACGAGCTAACCACAGGGCAGAATTGCCCAATGTATAGAAAGACCCTGATGATACCGGGAATCAAAGTGCCTGGTTTTCATGCCGATTTTCTTCTTCTAAGATTTTATTTATTTATGTGAGAGAGAGAGACAGAGATAGCAAGAGAGAGCATGAGCCAGGAGAAAAGGGGGAAGCAGGCTCTCCACTGAGCAGGAAGTCTGACTCGGGGTTTGATCCCAGGATCCTGGGATCATGACCTGAGCTGAAGGCAGACACTTAACCGACTGAGCCACCTAGGCGCTTCTGATTGTTTTTTGTTTTAATGTGTAGTAGGCACAGTTCCACCAGAGCTTGAAACCAGTGCTAAATTTACTAACACTTACAGTGAAGTTAGAGTGGGCCCATTTAAAAAAAAAGAAGGTAGCTATAAAATGGTCCTGGACCAAGTCACAGCAGCAGAAGCGGTGCTGGATAACAGGGCTGGGGGCACATGGATTTGGGAATGAACACCAGATCCAGGGATAGACGCCGGGTTCGCATGCGTCCACCACTCACCAGCAGCAAGAGAGGGAGCAAGTCTTTACCTCCCTGGACTTGTTTTGCTCATCTCTAAACCGTGGCCCGTTGCCATGAGGGGCAAAGGGATGAATCCTGGCGAAAGTTCCACACATCCAGTGCTGGACACAGAGGTGGCCACCGATGTCCCTGACTGTCCTGCAGGCTTGAGAACCTGAGCGTGGGGTTTGAATGGTTGGGCGAGTTACTCAACCTCTGTGGGCCTCAGTTTCCCCATCTATAAAGCAGAAGTAATAACGGTAGTAATAACGGTGGTGGGGACTGGTCAGGGTGACATCCGCAAACTGCCTCTGTCAAGACTCAGGTTTCTCTTTACTGTCCTCCCCGTGCCACGTCCAGGCGTCCTCTCTGTGTCTTCCTCACGCTCACTCCAAGGCCAGCATACTATTTTTTCTGACCTTTCGCAGGCAGGGGTGGGTGGGCTTGGGAGCTCAGCCTGGTGGGGATAGTTGTTAGACCTGGGAGGGTCTGAAGTCACGTCCTCCTTCTCCAGGGGCCTCCCCTGACATCGACACGGGCACCGGCCCCACTCCAACTCTGGGACCCGTCACTCCTGAGATCTGCAAGCAGGACATCGTCTTCGATGGCATCTCTCAGATCCGTGGGGAGATCTTCTTCTTTAAGGACCGGTGAGTGTGGGAGCATGCTCCTTGTCCTCGCCCTCTGCCCATTCCCTGAGCAGATTCTTGCCTCCCCAACCCTCGGTCAGGGAGCCTATTGGGGTCTTCATAGAATGCCCTGTAGAGACACTTTGTCCCATGTTATCAGACAGCCCCCAGATGTCAGTGGCTTACGGCAACAGACACCTCTTTCGCTCTCTCCTAGTCTCTGGGTCTGCTCTGTTTGCTTTGGTTGTCTGGGTTTCAGTCCGCGGTTTGGGTTGAGGGATGTTCAGCACGTCCCTCATTCTCCTGGGGTTAGCAGCTGCTCGTGGCAGATGACGAGCACAAGAGGCCGAATCAAACCACGTGAGCACATTTAAAGCCTCCACTCACAACACGTCTGAGAATTTTCCATTGACTGAAGCAGATCACATGGCCAGCCCTAACCCCTGCTGTCAAGGGTGGTGCTGTGAGGTCACATGGCAAACGCACATGGATGTAGAATTTTGAAATAGGGGTGGAGGGAAGAATGGGGAACAACAATCCAGGCTCCCAAAGGCTTTCTCCTGGAATGGCCTTGACCCCAGACAGCCAGATCGTTCCTTGGAGGGGGAGCAAGTAACCACAGGGGAGATGTGGTCTCCTTTGTGCTAGAGATAAAGGCCCCAGCTCAATCAGCCAAAAGCTGAGACTCACCCAGCCGCCCTAGTCCTCCCAGAGAATGGCAGACATAATGTAGGACTGCATTAAGGCGTCTGTCCATCATCCATCTGTACATACGTACATGCATACATACACCATCATTCATCTATTTGCCCATCTTCTATCCATCCATCATCTTTTTATCTATTACCCATTGGTCTGTCATCATCCATCCGTCATCCATCCACCCATCCATCCACACACCCAGCCAGCCAGCCAGCTATCCACTCATCCATCCACTCATCCATCCATCCATCCATCCATCCATCCATCCATCCATCCATCCACTCATCCATCCATCCATCCATCCACTCATCCATCCATCCACCCATCCATCCACTCATCCATCCATCCACTCTCCATCCATCCATCCATCCATCCATCCATCCACTCATCCATCCATCCATCCACCCATCCATCCACTCATCCATCCATCCACTCATCCATCCATCCATCCATCCACTCATCCATCCATCCACCCATCCATCTACTTATCCATCCATCCACCCATCCATCCACTCATCCATCCATCCATCCACCCATTCATCCACTCATCCATCCATCCATTCATCCATGCATCCAGTGTGGTAATTGACAGAATGGGCTCTGGACCCAGATTGCCGATCTGGGTTGGAATCCAGGATCTGCGGCTTACTGGTTGCATGAATATAGGCAAGTTAATTATGAGTCTTCTGTGTACCTCGATTTCTTCATCTATAAAATGGGACTAGTATTCTTACCTATTTCATGGGGCTGTTTTTGGGATTCAAGGCTGTAAGATTAAATGCTTAGAATAATGCCTGACACGGAGTAACTGTATGCGATGACACTAGCTAGGATTATCAGCAATGAGCCATCTGGGACCTACGGTGCCAGCTACTTTGCTTTAAGAACTGGGGTGGAGGTGCTGTGCTGGGAGCAGATGGGACGCCTAATTAGGGGACACCTAATGCCTAGAGGAGCGTTCTCAAAGAGAGGTCCAGAGATCTCCTATGGCAGAGCTCCCTAGTGAGTTGGGTTGCTGCCCCTGCCCACAAGCCCTCTGGCTGAAATCTCTAGGAGTGAGCCTGAGCATATCCATTTTTGCAAATTCCCCATGAGTCTTAGGCACACTGAAGTGTGAGTAGCAGCGGTCAAGTCTGGGAAACAAAGGCAGGGAGAGCTGACAGCAGTCCGTAGCCGAGTGAAAGGATGGAATTGCAGAAGCATTTGGGAAATGCTTGCCTGGACAACCTCGAGTCAGGAAAGGCTCTGAGTAGGAAGCAGCACCTTAGCGGGCCTTTAAACTAGAAGCAGATCCAGGGGGAGTGATGAGCTCACAGGTTGGGAGGGTGTTTGGGTCAGGGGGCCCTGCAGGACTAGAGCCGCAAAGATGTGAGAATTCCTGGCTTGGGGGAGGTAGAGAGGGAGCCTGATGAGGCTAGAAGGTGTTCTGCAGACTCTAG
This sequence comes from Mustela nivalis, assembly GCF_964662115.1. Classification (NCBI taxonomy): domain Eukaryota; kingdom Metazoa; phylum Chordata; class Mammalia; order Carnivora; family Mustelidae; genus Mustela; species Mustela nivalis. The sequence goes on along the minus strand of NC_139037.1, from coordinate 27,796,856 downwards.
TGAAGGACCTCCTCCTCTGGTCCAGGCCCTGGGCTAGGTGCTGGGGGACAAGTGCCCTGCTTTTTCCAGAGTCTTCTGGCCCACAGGGAGATGGCCAGGATGCAGAGAGAGAGACAGGGGAGAGACTCAAAATGCAGTGAGAAGTCAGGTACCATCGGGCCCCCCTCCCCAACAGACTCCTTTAACCTGGAGCCCTTCCCACCTGGGAGGCCCTGACCACATTCAGAACTGAGACATGCAGACCTGGGAAAGCATGCAGAGTACAGGCCTGGGTTTGGAGCCATCCCTGGCTTGACAAAGCGTTATTTCATAAGGAAGTTGATGAGTGTTTGATGGGTTCATTGAATTAGCCAGTAAATACTTAAGCACCACCCATGTGCAGAACGAGTGGTAGGCACTGAATTGGGGGCAGGGTCAGGGGAGGGGATGAGAAGGGTAATAGGCAAGAAAATTAAATTCAAATCTTGGAGTCAGATCTGGGTTTGAATCCTGGCAATACCATAATCTCTCTAAGTTTCATTTGTCGGGTAAAGATGGTGATACCTTCTTACAGTATCAGGATGCCAGGAAGAGGGAACCCCAACTCAAACCAACTTACACAGCAGAGAGAAACTGCTCTCATGTGGTATGAAGTCCAGAGGTAGGGCTGCCTCGCAGGATGGAAAAAGTTTTCAGTGATTCAGTGATGCCTTTGTCCACTGCTATCCTCTGCATTGATTTTCCCTGAGGGCTGGGTCCCTCGTGGTCACACAGTGACTGCCAGGGGCCGGAGTGGGGGTGCATGGAAGGGGCCGCAGGCTTCCTTGGCCACATCCAGCGGGAAAGAGTGAGAGGTTCCCCAGCTGTGAATTCCAAGTCTGTTCAATCTGGTGGGCCCACATGAATCATACAATCACTGCTGAATCAATGCCAGTTGCCAAGAAATGCTGATAGGCTTAGACCAGCGGTTCTCAAACAATGGCATGAGTTAAGATCCTCTGGAAGGCGTGTTAAGACAGATTGCTGGGCCCCAAGCCCAGAGAGTCTGGTGCATAGGTCCCGAGTGGGACCCAACAAAGTTGTGTTCCCCAGTTCCCAGATGATGCCCATGCTGCTGGTCTGGGGATCATACTTGGAGACCATCGGCTTAAGCTCATCAGAATGGGGATGGGGTCCGAAGTTGGGCATGCTTGTATCATAAATATAGGAGTGGGGTGAGGAAGGTTGATAGGGAAATAAACGTATCACAGATGCTGGTAGACTACCAGCATCTTGTCGTGAAGATTGCATTTTACAAGACACACAAAGTGCTTGGCACTTAGTAGGCGCTCCATAAATAATAATAGCTCTCCCCCTTGCCAAAGTGCACGTTTCCATTCCACTGCAATTCAGGAAATATTTTGAGTACCACCTGCCCCTGCCTCAGTGGACTTCTGGTTCAGAAAGACATTTTAACAAACAAACTACTATTCCAAGGCACTCAGTGTTAAAAGCCTCAGAGGAGGAAGACTATGGTAGAGACAGAGGTAGTTAGGGAAGACTTCCTGGAGGAGGGAGCAAGATAGGGAGCAAAAACGTGGCTTCTCAGCCCTGGCATCCTGCAGAGGGGGCTCTGTCCATTCTCCAGTCCCTCTCAAATGTGCCTTTGACCTTGCCTCCCCCTCTGGAGACACCACCACTGGGAAGTTTTTGAGTGGGTTTGGGGAGGCGTATGTGGGAACAGCTGCAGAGTGACGGAAGGTGTGGTTTCCTTTGTCCTCTGCCCCCCACCCTAGGTTCATTTGGCGGACGGTGACGCCACAGAACAAGCCCATGGGACCCTTGCTGGTAGCCACATTCTGGCCTGAGCTCCCAGAGAAGATCGATGCCGTGTACGAGGCTCCACAGGAGGAGAAAGCTGTGTTCTTTGCAGGTGTGTGGGAAGGGCTCTGCCTCGCCCTCAGCTTCCCAGGGCTCTGCACCAGGGTTCCTGTGCACCTATGCATGCTCCCTTTCCTTTCTGGATCTGTTCTCTCAGTCATTAGTTCCGGAAGCATGGGCTTCAGGGAGAAGGGCTCAGACACCCAGCATCAAACAGCACTAGCCCACGGAGTGAATGTTCCATTACATTTTAATTTTCAATCCTTCCAACTCCTCTTCTAGAAGCAAAATCACTGTACAGTGCGGTGTCTCTAAAACTTTTCCAGTACTAGAGCCTTCGGCAGACAGCGATTTTAGCTGGAACTTTTAAAAAAGGTCGTGTCATTTTTAACATTTAAAGTGAATTTATTTCCAAAAAATAAATGTCTTTCTATGGATTATAAGATAAATTCCTCGAAAGCAAAGAAGGAATAAATAATAGTACGGGAAATCTCTGTAAGTGGTAAAAACAACCAAGGTAGGGTCCTGTGGCCAACATTAGGAAACCCTACTCACCCGGGTCTCATCGGAACCTACCGTGTTACAGGGGTCCAGGCCCTGACTTCACGGAGCTCATAAGCTAGCAGAGGAGAAGGAAAAGCAGGCTTTTTAAAGAGGAAATGCAGTAAGGCTGTGGCTGGGGAGGGAGAACCCAAAGGAGCCTGCCCTGGTCTGAGACGTGGGCCCAAAGGCTCGGCAGCATGACAGGTACGCGTTCCCCCAGCCAGCTTCCCATGTCCTCCATCCCAGAGGGGTCCTGGACTGTGGTGCCAGTTAGGAGAAGGTCTCATGGCAGGGGTGACACTTAGGATACGTGGCTTGGCGCATGAGCGAGGGCTGGAGGCACCCCACTGCCCACTTACCTCCTCGGCCAGATAAGCAGTTTGTAAAACCATATATGGGAGACCAGATTCTGAGCACTGAACCGGAAGTGAGCAGGACCCTGTGTCCCCATTAAGAATGGCCACAGCGGGGCCCCCGGCAGTCAGACGACGGAAGGAACAGGCCAGGCTGAGGGATTGCAGCTCGAGGAACCAACACAACCTTTGCTTCCGCCCCAGGGAATGAATACTGGGTCTATTCAGCCAGTACCCTGGAGCGAGGGTACCCCAAGCCACTGACCAGCCTGGGGCTGCCCCCTGATGTTCAGCGTGTGGACGCGGCCTTTAACTGGAGCAAGAACAAGAAGACCTACATCTTCGCTGGAGACAAGTTCTGGAGGTGAGGGGTGGGCGGGGAGGGCGCCGAGGCAGGGGGCGGGGCAGTCGAAAGGAGGTCGGTGCAGCCAGTGTGCAGACCTGGAGAAGATGCTCTGTGGTTTCCAGCTTCCTGCGTTAGGGTCGGCGGTTTGGGGCCTCAGATACCCCCTCTCTGACCTCTAACTTGACAGGGCTGCAGGCCCTCTGAGAGGTCCCCGAAGGATGAACAGCACACTGCTGGTACGGGGCTGGTCGGAACCTCCTTTCCTTTTCCAAAGGCTTTGGATAGGGCCCACGTCTGCCTGGTCTGGAGCTTTCCATTTGGGGGTGACTTGCTGCAGAAAGGGATAATAAAAATAAGTCTAACAGCTGCTACTTCTGACTCTATATGCCAGATGCTATGTCAAGGGCTTTATGAGATCATTTATAGTATTGTTACTAATTATTATACTAATAGTATTGTTACTATTATTTCCATTTTGCAGTTGAGCCAACTGGAGTTCAGAGAGGTTAGGTGTCTAGCTTAAAGTCACCCAGCCACATCATGGCGGGCTGGGATTTGAACTTTGGAATTCTGGCTCCCAGAGAACATGCTATTTATTCTTTACTGTCCAATACTGTACCTAAGATAGCAGGGTCCTCTGAAATAGCGGTGGTGAAGGCGGGGAGAGGGCAGAGGACGAAATATGATGAAGACAGAGATGGGTGCACCAGCTGCCTGCAGGAACATCCAAATTGGGCCCCCCTGGGAAGCAGCTGGTGTGTCTGGTGTGTCTGCCACAGCCGCAGTGTCTGTGGGCGCAGACTGGCAGGGAGGCCAGTTCAGCAGCAGGTAGCTCCCTGCTCTAGGTCATCAAAAGGGAAAGGTTCAATTCCAAGAGGCCACGGTCAGGGCTACGGGTCAGGGAGCCCGATATCCAAGAAAGGTCAGTGAAAGGCCGTCCAGACTTCCGGAGTTTGATTATAATTCTCCACATTTCCCAGACAAGGAAACGGTGGCCCGAAGAAATTCAATAACATGGTCTATGTTACTTAAATGCAAGTGTGTTGACCCCAGAGCCAGGAGGATGACCGCATCTCCTGTGCCCTAACCCCACGCTCCTCCCCGGTACTCTCAGGGTCATTCGGTTAGTGGGAAGGGGTGGGGGGAGCAGGGGCTGGTTCCTGCATTCCTCCTGTGGCTGCCTCTGGTGGGCCCTTTGTCTGCCATTCCTGGTGGTGGGCCCTTTGTCTGCCATTCCTGGAACAGTCCAGCTTCCCTCCCAGGCCTCTCTCTTCTCCCCCTTCCCTGCGCCCCTCCACCCCCGCCCCCAGCTGCCCTGCATTCAGAAGCTGTTTGCCGGTGTCAGAGAGGAATTCCAGACATATTGCTAAGACACTTAGCAACTCAAGCTGATGGATATCTCAAGCCTCAAGAAAGAACACAGTCAGCCAGGAAAGCTCAGAGCGGGCTTTCTGCCCACAGGCTCCGGAACAATCCTGAGCACAAGCACATACTACAAATGGCCTTTCTGCACGGTAGGCGCCCTGAATCCCCTCTCCAAATCTTAGAATGAGGACAGTGGGACACACAAAAACGTGGATCTCAGAATTCGATCATAAAGACGGGTGTCTATGGCTCATGGTGTTGGAAGGACTTCTCTAATCTCCCTCCAGTGCCTCCTGGGGGATTGGTAAACCACACAGGACAGATGGGGTCATGTGTGAACGCAAGGGTGTGCACGTACGTGGGCACTCGGGCTGTGCTGGTGCTTTGCTGGGTTTCGGGGAGAGTTACCTGCTTCCCGGTCCCTTTCTGCAACAAGCCCACCTTCCCAAGTTGGGGTCCTGGTGGCCCTGCTTTAGGTCAGCGACACTTACTTAAAAGCAGCCGAGCCGAAGGCCTTACTGGATGCTCTGGACTGGGTTTCCAGAAGAGGCAGATGTGTCTCCCAGAAGAGGTGGTTGATGAACTTGACACTGTTACTGGAGCTGAGTCTGCAGAGGGCCCAGAGGAGAAGGACAGAGAGCCCCCGATGACAGAAGACAAGCGTCTGTCTCCAGCCTGGCATCTCCCTTATGCCAGGGAGTACTCAGCTTCTGCTTCTGGAAGCTTCCACTAAACCCACCGACATCCACTCAGCATCCCCTTTGTCCCAGGCACTTAGCTGGGTGCTGGAAGGCAGTGGTCAAGACATAGTCACACTTTAACTTGTGGAGCTTAAGTGAGAATGCGGGAAATAGACATAGGTGCATTTCACCTTTATTTCTTATTTAAGGTAGATACTATTCTTAGCCCCGTTTTCCAGATTTAGAAACTGAGGCTGAAGTGTCTCAAGGATACACACCTGTGGAAAAGTTGAGATGCAGGTGTCTGTGTTCTTAACACCTGCTCTACACTGCCAATTCCTGCAGCTGCAGGGAAATACAGGGTGTCACAGAGAAAGAATTTTTTTTTTAAGATTTTATTTATTTATTTGAAAGAGAGAGTAAGAGAGCATGAGCAGGGGGAAGAAGGAGAAGCAGGCTCCCTGTTGAGCAAGGAGCCCAATGCTGGGCTCAATCCCAGGACCCTGAGATCATGACGTGAGCCAAAGGCAGACTCTTAACCGACTGAGCCATCCAGGCGCCCCAAAAGAAACCCTTTAAAAGACAGCCAGCAGGAAACACTGTAGGAACCTGGGGACAGAGCTAAACGAAGAGCTCCAGATCCCTGCAAAGGCAGCACCTTCTGATGCCATGATGCTGTGTTCTTCCCCAAGAAACAGAACTTGGAACCAAATCAGTTCACTTCTCTAAGCCTTCGTTTCTGCATCTCTAAAATGGGATTGCTTCCTGCCTTGCCTGCCCTCTGCGGGCAGACTGGACACTAGCAGAAGACACATAGCTCCGAGCGGGGGCATCAGGGAAGGTGACATGGGTGGAGTGCTGGGACTCTGATATGCACACTTGAGTTTGGGACGCCAGGTCACGAGGAAGCATGTTAGGTTTTGCAAGCAGCCTAAATGATGCAGAAGGGAAGGCTTTTCTGGCCGTTCTCGGGGTGATGAGGAGAGGGGGAAGCAAAGCCCCCCTGTAGAAGGGAACCTACAGGGGACATTGTTGTTGGTGTCTCGGGTCAGGGTGATCGGGCTGGCCATGGGGACGGGGACCCACTCTGAGGCACGGCCAAGGAAAGCCTGGCTGTCACCCGAGCATCATTCAAACACAGGTCTGTCTAGACAATGAGCTCCTCAAGGCCAGGACTTTATCTTGACTAATGCAGTAACCACAGGCAGACAGTGGGGGAACTCATTAAATATTTAGGGAACAATGGATAGGTTGAGTGTAAGTGGAGAAGCAAAGGAACCAAAGGGACCCCAGCATTTAAAAAATTCTCCAAAATGAAAAAGGTGGCGGCATAGCCAGAAAGAAAACTCTGCCAGCTAATACTCAAGGTATTTAGCTGCGTAACAGGCACAGCCCAGCATAACTACTCACCCTGGTAGCTGCAGCAGGGACAGGGGTGGTGGGAGGCCCGCCCTGTGACCAACAGGGCTTAGGTTCCCGAACCACCTTGCCCTGTAACCACCCCTGGCCATCCCGGGTGAGATCATCTCCTGGGATGGGGACTGTCACCTCCACCTGATGGATAAAGCAGCAACAGTTTGTCCAAGCCTTCAGTCTCTCAGTGAAAGAATAATGAGGCTGGAACCCGACGTTGGGCTCCTAGTCCAGTGCTCCTCATACTGCAGCAGGGATCAGAGTTTAGAAAGGGACTAACATTTCCCAAATACCTACGAAGTACCAGATATAGAGACAGACACTTTGCCTATGTTCTCTCATTTGCTATGTTAATTAAATACATTAACTACAGCCCCATTTTACAGTTGGTAAAGTAGAGGTTCAGAGAGCAGCTCATAGCCCTGGAGTCAGCCAGGCCTGGGTTGGATCCCACTTGGAAGCTGGGTGCCCTTTCGAAGTCTCTGGTCTGTGAAATGGATATTACGGTAATAACTGTGTCCTGGGATTGTCACAGGATTGACTGAGAAAGTATATGGAAAGCGGTTAGCACATTGCTTTACACGTTAGCAATAATCACAAGACTGCTTTTATGGGACTGTTGAAGGTCATGTAATTAGTGAGTAGTGGAGTCGGGATCCAGACCCCAGTCTGACTCTCTGGCCTTCCACTGCAGCCGGCTGCCTCCCTGCAGGGCTAGGTCTGATTTCCCAGGCTCAGCCGGGAACTGGCTGCTGGGCCCTCCCAGCCAGGTTTGGAGAAGGGCTGGCCTTTAGGGAGGCCCCATGGGTTCCTCATATCCGTTTCCTTGCAGATACAATGAAGTCAAGAAGAAGATGGATCCTGGCTTCCCCAAGCTCATCGCCGATGCCTGGAACGCCATCCCAGATAACCTGGACGCCGTGGTGGACCTGCAGGGCGGTGGTGAGTTGCCCGAGCCCCTGTCCGCTTTCTAGGACGTGCCTCCCTGCCCCCAGCCAGGGCCCAGCTCCTCCCAAGCACACACTCCCTCATTGTGCAGGGAGACAGGCGGTGCTCAGGGGGGAAAAACAAACCAGCCCCTTCAGCCCAGTGCTGGGAAGGCATCCAGACCCCTGACCTCCGCTCACTCAGCCGGCTCCAGGCAGTAAGACCCAGAAAGGCCCATCACAGCTGCAGGGCCTGGAGCCAGGAAAGGGAAAGGCAGGAGGCCTGCTGGAACAGGAAACGCGGGCTCTGTGCCCTGGATTCATTCTGGGGTTTGGTCCAGGCCCTTTCAGGTTCCATAGGAGGCCTTGTGACTGCTTCTCATTAGCAGAACGATGGCTCCATTTGAGACAGGACAGACTTTGTCGTGCCCTGCTGCTGATGTGGCAAAGATCTCCCACTCACCTCCATGTGCCCCTGGTCCCTCACTGAGTAAAACACAACCAGTATCGGCAAGGGATAGCATTTGGAGTTTGCAAAACATCTTCCTGGGGAGGCTTCTGTGAGGTCTGCAGGGGTCTGGAAAGGGGTCCCAGTTTGGCCTTCTTAGAAGAGGTTGCATTTAAATTCCTCAGGATTTCTTTTGAGCCCCTCTGCTACGCGAAGCCCATGGCCCTAACTTCCGGTGGTAAAAGGACTCACACGTTCGAGAAAGACCTGTGTATGATCTAGAGGGGGCTGGGTTAGGGATTATCTTCAAGAATAAACATTTAGGGAGCACCTACTAGGTGCAGGGATTTTCAAGGAATTAAATGGGGTCATGTATGTCAGGGGTCCCACATTTTCAAGTCCGTGGGGGCCAGGCCAGTAGCGCCAATGAGCGAGGCAGGCAGGCAGACAGGGGTCTGCAGCAAACCAGAAGGCACATGGGTTATTTATAATCACCTGCATCTCCTGGTTGCTGCAGGAAAGGTGGGGGTGTGGGGGGGGGCGTGCTGTTAAGATATTCTAGCTGTTTTAAAAGGAGGTGAGAAATGTATATTTTCATGTAAAATTTCCAGATGTTTTTGGGTTGGCAGCTTACTCAGAATTCAGAACAAAACAAAACAAAAGCCTTTTGGTGTGAGCCAAATTCAACCCATCTGTAGGCCAGACAGAGCTAGAAGCCTCCTGGTGTTCCACATCTGGTCTCTGGGAAGTGCTTCGTCTGTGCCCGTGCTCCGTGGAGTGTTGTTATTTATATTTATAATAGCACATATTATCTCACTTAATCCTTGTCACAAGCTCGAAGAGGTTGGTATCTTTAGTCCCATCTTCAAGATGAAGAAACAGGGATTCCGAGCACTTACTTCCACAGCCGTTCCCCTTCTACTGCTCTCCAAGGGATCTTCTCTGGTTGAAAAGCTTGTTCCTTATGGCAGGTGACTCTCCAAGCTCCCGGGAACCTTCCATGTCTCAGGATATGGTGGTGACAGCCTCTCCTCTTTCTCCTGCTAGGTCACAGCTACTTCTTCAAGGGTGCCTATTACCTGAAGTTGGAGAACCAGAGTCTGAAGAGTGTGAAATTCGGAAGCATCAAAACCGACTGGCTGGGCTGCTGAGCAGGCTGTGTCTCCCTGCCCTGCCCCTCCAACATCTGCCGACCGAGCCCTGAAGCCAGGGAAGGACCCGGATGGCCTGGCAGCCTTCAGCTCTGTACTTAACCAGCGTGCTCACCCCTCCCTAGTAATTTAAGGTTCTGGAGAGTGGATCTGCTCTGTGCCCAAGGAACGGTGCTGATTGTCCCCCTCCCAGCTGCCTTTACCTCCCCACTCCGTATCCCACCAGCCCTCCAAAGCCACCCCCAAAGAGATGCTTTGATGTTCTCAATGCAGCCCTGCCCTGGGCTGCCCTGGTGCTCCCACACTTCAGGCTCTCCCCCCCGGCCACGACTTTCTGTGGCTGACAGCACCCTCAGAGCCAACAGACAGAGACTGTCTCAAGAGGGCACTGGTGGCCCGACAGCCCGGCCTGGCAGTGGGGCAGTGGAATGGGGACATGGTCCCGCGGCCGCCCCACACACCTGGCTTCTCACTGCTGGCTGCCTTAGGAAACTCTCCTACCTTAGCAGATCGCTTTGTACGCACTTTGTTCTTTTCTTTCAGTTTTTATTTTTCCACTTTGACGTTGTATTTCTTGACAGAAGGACTCAGGTTGTCTGAAGTCACTCCACGAGGCATCTCAGCCCACTGTCGGGATGGTTCTCTCATTCGCTCTATTAGTACGTCCCTAACCCATCACTTCCTCCACTGGCTGGAGGAAACCCCTCTCAGCCCCGTCCCCACTTCCCTTCAACAGTTCCCCATGGGAAATGTCAATGAGTATGAATAAAGACACCAACTGCGTGGCAGTGTTTGTGGGTTGTTTTGTTTTGCTTTGTTTTTTGCGGAGTCTAGAGAGGGTGGAGGATAACAGTGTAAAAAGTTTACATCTCTGCTCCCTCTGGAGCTCAGGTGATCTTTGCTGCAAAGGCCAGAGCTGCCAGAATAAATAGCAAGAGACCCTCCGAGTGGGGTAGCTAGAGTCCCTCTGTCCTGTGGAAAGAGCCTTGAGATAGGGGTTCTGTCACTTTGCTGGCAGGGTCTTGTTCAAGGCTCCCTGCCTTTTTGAGTCTCTGTTTCTTTGCTGACAAGAACGCCAGTTCTAACACTGCTACTACTAACAGTGAACAATAGTAACATCCCTTCCATCAATAGAACGCTTACTCTGTGCCAGGCCCTTGATGTGCCTCACTTGGTTTAATCTTTATGACAACCTAAAGAGGGGGAAGCTATGATCCCCTTCTCTGGAAATCCCGGAACTGCTGGGATAACAAGTTAAAGGCCCAGGATTATTTCAGAGCCCCCTTCTGGCTTTAATTAGACTTATTGCTTCAGGCCTTTCATGGTGGGGCTGGTGGGGAAGGGGACAAGGAGTAGACACGACTCTCTGCGGGTGACCTTAGTGGGCCAAGAGTTGTCTTTTCTCCTCCCTGTGGCTTGCCCCATGGCTCAGGTCCTTGAAGGTCCTAAAGAAATAGTCTTCGGTGCAAGTTTCTGGCTAAAGAGCCATATGGGACTGCCAGCCCCTACTTGAAGACCCCCAAGGCTTATATTGTGACTGTAATACGCTATTATTAATCTATTAATACACGATTATTAACAATTTAAAAAATTGCTTCTGCAACCCTGTGGCATAAACATTAATCTTGCCCCATGCTTTGATGAGAGTACAGGCTCGGAGAGGTTAATCAAGGAGCTGCAAGCCACACAGTTCTCTGGTAGGGTTGGAAGATTTTGAGATTCTGCAGTAGCTGAGTATGAAGCATCGCTGAGCCAGGGCCCAGATTCCGATTCTCACCATGCCCTCCAGCCTGATGTGAGCAGTTGACCTGTAACTGTAAATCATTCCCCATCTTCAGCCTCTGCTTCTCAGCACTCAGGGCTTGACCTGCTGACCTCGGGCTTATCTTACCCAGCCCCCTCCCCCCATCCATCTACGTCCAGATAGGCCCCTGAACTTCCTCAGGGTGAAATGGAGTCACAGCCCAAATCATTTCCCTTTTCGGGGCCAGGTTCCTCATCAAATGTGGAAGGCAAAAGTTGTTTCTGCCTTTTTCTAGTAACAGCATTGGGAAAGCTCAGTTTTCCTTTGGACAGCCATCTCCCAGGATCAGTCCATGTTTTGAGGGGAAGATTCCACCCCAGGTACCAATCTCTCCGTTGTCTAGGCTCTTTCAGCTGTAAATCTGAGTTCTGTATATCCCCATGTTACAGAAGGGGCCAACTGAGGCTCATGGAGACATCGATTTAGCGAAGGTCAGCCACAGAGCCCAGAAAAGGGATTGGTACTCTAGGTGGGCATGACCCTCAAGCAGAGAACTCTGCCTAAACTGTCACTGGGGGTGCCCTGCTCGGAGGGAGAAAGTCACCTCCAGGGGGCGGAGCTATATGACCAAAGAGGAAGAGCCCATACCTTAAGGGGTGTGGCTAGCGCTCAGAGGGTGGAGCCAGGCCGGAGCGCCGGGAGTCAGAAGGGTGGGGCGAGACCGGACTGTGTCTAGGTGACTCGCGCCTGCGCGGAGCGCCCGCAGCACCGCCGCGGGCTGGGACTCCGGAGAAGCTTCCCCTGGGTCTCCCGGGGCGCTAACTCCCGTGTTTCGCATCCGTCGCTGGGTCCGGTCGGACGGCCCGGCTGGGCCATGAGCCAGTGTGCGGAGGCGGCGGCGGTGGCGGCCACCGTGCCGGGCGCGGGCATGGGGAAAGCCGGGCTGCGGCCGCCTATGGTGCCCCGCCAGGCGTCCTTCTTCCCGCCGCCTGTGCCCAACCCTTTCGTGCAGGAGACGCGGATGGGCGCCGCGAGATGTCTCCAGGTGAGAGCGTGGGCCAGGGGAGGGGCGTGGGTCTGACGGTGGAGGCGGACGCAGGTGAGAGATGTGGGACCGAAAGAGGAGGGAGATCCGGAGCGGGATGTGGGTCTGAAAGAGGAGGCAGATCCAGGGGAGGGGTGCGGATCTGAGAGGGGAGGCGGAGCCAGGTGAGAGAGGTGAGGGATGTGGGTCTGAGAGAGGAGGCAGGTCCGGGGGCGGGGCCTGGATGGGCGGGGAGCTGTTGTCTGAGGGGCGTGTGGATATGGTGGGGAGGTATCTGGGGTGGGGGGCGCAAGTCTGAGAAGCAAAGGCCATGAGGAATAGAGATGTGGATCTGCAAGGTGAAGGCTTCTGAAAACCATAAGTCTGGAAGGGGCAGAGATGTGCGTATGAGAATTGAGGGCACTTGGAGGATGGTCCAAGGATGTGTGAGAGGAGAAAATGCAAAGAGCATGTGGGTCTGAGAGGCAGGTCCTAAACAGGAGAAAGCTGAGCCAGTGGCAGAGGAGACATTCCATGCCGAGAAGGGAGATCAGTCTGTGACAAGAGCTTCAACTTGAGTTTGTTAGAGTGGAGGGCTGGGCAATCTACAGGAGAGTGGGCTTGGGAAAGTTTCTTTCTTTCTTTCTTTCTTTCTTTCTTTCTTTCTTTCTCTCTCTCTCTCTCTCTCTCTTCCTTCCTTCCTTCCTTTCTTTCTTTCTTCTTCTGCCTTAGGGAAGGAGTGGAGTCAGTCTAGGAGGTGAAGAGTCTAGGAGGTGGAGGTCTGGAATTAGAACAGGTAAGGCTGGGATGATCTAGCTGAGAAGGAGCAGCAAGGATAGGAAAAGGGATAATGTGGGTCAACTTAAGGTGTTCAGAAGTCTTCATCCTGATTCGGTCCTGAATCAGTCTTCACTCAAATGCTTCTAGATTCAACACTTCTCCAAACTTTCTTCCACTGTTAAAAACTGCTGAATACAAAAAGGAAGTTTCCTTTTCTTTCCTTTTTCTTGTAAAACGTTCTTTTACCATTAACAGTTACAATTGGGTCTGTGGACTTCCTCTTTGGTGCAGTTAGCGATCAAAGAACAAGATAGAGTGTGCAAGCTACGTTTGTCCTGTGTGCTCTGCATGAAAAAAGAGGTTTTGATGTTGTCCTGTCCATCTCACGTATTTCTTTACTTTAGATTGGAAATCGTGTTATTTTTGCATAGCCCACTTATATGCACTGAGACTTGTCCCCCGCAGTGGGTTAGAGTAATGGTAAATGGGTGTCTGTTGCAGAAGGGTGTGAGAGAGGAAGAGGAAGATAATGTAGTAATACCTCTTTGTAAAGAAACTAAATGTTTAAAAATTTAATCTTCATGTCTTTAAATGGACAGATGCCCCCTTTGTATCTTAAAACTTCTGAAAGATTTGTAAATACATGGACTATCACTCAAGATTAATTTTAGTCTAATTTGGTTAAAGTAATCATTCTTAAATGTAAATATGTCTATTTGGCTTCATATTTTGGAGAGAGGACCAAAGTGGTATATTTATAAAGAGACTAATTGTTGGTGTTGGTTTTCGGTTTTCTTTTTCTTTTCTTTTCTTTCTTTCTTTCTTTCTTTTTTTTTTTTTCTAGCATGGCCTGTTACTATTTGGAGAGCACTTTCGCATAGCTTTACGAGAGCTATAGTATAATGGAAAGATCACTAGTCATAAGTCAGGAAACCTGCTCAGGCTGTGCTGTTTATCAGTTCGTTATATGACTTTGGCCAAGTCACTTAACTTCTTTGAACCTCACTTTTCTTATTTATTAAATTGAAATAGTCTTACACCAAAGAGGGGTTAAAATTAAGTGAGAAAATGTGAGAAAGAATCTGGACTGTTCGGTGATTTTAATATTGATAGTTATGCCATACTATGTTGCCTACAAATCTTAAACTGTATTTAAAATTTACAATTTGTATTAAATGGAATTGAATAGGTCTAGGCTTTTTTTGTTTTGTGTTGTTTTGTTTTTAATTAAAAATGTAGACCAGAGATGGCTACAACAATGGCTTGAACATCTACGCAAAGGGAAGATTTAACCAGACATGATTGAAAAACAGTATTGTCTGTATTATCAAGTTTAAAAGATCGATATGCTTTCACTTAAGTAAGACTTACTGTGATCAATTCAGACTAAATTTAACCTTGAATAATGATCAATATCTTGCTTAAGGGCTGTTGTCACTTTTGTATCTCCTTGTAGGACTTAGCTTTGCCCTTCCCCTTCTCTTTTTGACAATTTAAGGTCCTGCTGCTTAGTAGCATGGAAACAAGTAGCCTAGCTTTCATTTCCTCAATAGAATATGGAATTGAAATAAGTGTTTGGTAGTAATTGTGGGTCATTTATCATACCAAAAGTATTTGTTAAATATCATTGTGTACCAGGCACAATGCTAATTTCTGGAGATATAGCAGTGGATAAGAGAAACAAGAACTCTGCCTATGAAGAAAATCCAGAGAAGAAGATTACATTAACAGAGTGTTGAAAGAAGGCCTCCCTCCAAAGATGATGCATTACCAAATGAGAATATGATGGGGAATCCTCTTATTTTGTCAAAGAGTTAATCAAAGTTGGTTTATTTACTGTTAAATACTATTATTTGTTGCAGACCTGGAAATGGCACACAAAAAATTAGCCCAATATTTGACAACTTAATTAAGGTGTTCATTCACATTTTGAATGTGAGTTAGCTTATGTGAATATACTATAACCTCATTCTAACTCTATCTTCAGGATCTATGCTATGGCCCTTTCTTGCAGTAAAGATTATTTCTAGGTCATTTGCAAGGCTGTTTGCAAGGCTTATTTGACCTGCCTTGGAGGGCACCCACTGCAGTCTTTTCTCTGGGGGTGTTTGCCAAAACAATCAGAGGCAATTGCTGAACGTGACAGCTACCTGAGGCAGTGACTAATGATTGGAGCAAACAATAGGCTTAACCAAACAGCTTGCAAGAAGAAGTAAGGGAATGAGATGCCCATAAGGGTTTGACATATTCATGGGAATCTAGAAGGGTATCTACATGTATAGGTCTGTGTGTATTCCCAACAACAACAGCAACAGACTATCCTAAGCTCTCATCTCTACCTAACCATCAGGCTTTGTACAAAGAGGAGGTAAAAGCTAAGGCAGAGCTGTGGACTTCCACTTGGCTGTGTGTTGAAGGTGTGTTCCAACATGTGCACAGAGACTCTTCACAAACATTGAGGAACTTACTGATTCCAGGCACTGAAGGAAATCTTATTTAATATTAGCTGACTCCCAAACTAATTGGTCAGAGACTTCAGTAGCCACACAGGACACATGACAAAGAATACATCCTTTATAGAATTACATCATAACAGTTAATGAACAAGCAAATAACAACAACAGATAGCAATAACAATGCACCTTGGTGATGGAAGAGAATCTGATTTTCAGAGTTGTTACATTATTTTAAATGTTTGGTTTTCAACAAAAAAATTGCAAAATATGCAACAAACAATAAAGTATGTCCCATAATTGCAGTCAATAAAAACTGTCTCCAAGGGAGTCCAGATGTTGGACCTACTATCCAAAAATTTTAAGTCAAATATTTTAAATATGTTCAAATAACGAAAGGAAAAAAAAAACATGTGAAAAGAACTAAAGGAAAATATGAGACAGTGAATCACCAAATAGAGATGATCAGTAGAGATAGAAATTATTTAAATTATTTTTAAAAGAACCAAAAAGAAGTACAATAACTGAAATGAAAAATTCACTAGAGGCACTCAACAGCAGACTTGAGCAAACAGAAGAATCAGCAAATTTAAAGATAGTTCAATTGAGATTAATTGATCTGAGGAACAGAAAGAAACAAGGTTGAAGAAAAGTGAAAACAGAACCTCAGAGACCTGTAAGATATTATCAAGTGTATCAACATAAGCAGAATGGGAGCCACAGAAGGAGGCAAAGAATTTTTGAAGAAAAAATGGCTGAAAACTTGCCAAATTTAGTGGAAAATATTAACACAATCAAAAAGCTTAATGATTTCTAAGTATAATAAACTCAAAGATATCCATACCTATACATATCATAATCAAACTGTTAAAAGGCAAAGAAGGAAAGAGACTCTTGAAAGCAGAAAGAGAGAAGTAATTCATCATACAGAAAGGGATCCTGAATAAGAGTGATGTCTGATTGTTCATCAGGAACCATGGGGGCTAGAAGGCAATAGGATGATATACTCAAAGTGCTGAAAGTAGAATACTGTCAACCAGGATTTATATAGTCAGAAAAACTATCCTTCAAAAATAGAGGAGAAATTAACAAAAACAGAATTTGTCACTGGGACACATGCTCCGAAAGAGATACTGCAGGGAGACCTTTGGTTGAAATGACACTAGAGAGTAACTCCAATCCACATGAAGAAATCAAAATACTGGTAAAGATAACTACATGTATAAATATACAAGACACCATAAATATAATTTTTATTTGTAAATCTTTTTTATGTCTTCTATGTGATCTTCTTTAAAATTAATTAATTAATTAATTTGACAGATAGAGATCACAAGTAGGCAGGGGGAGGGGAGGAGCAGGCTCTCTGCTGAGCAGAGAGCCCGATATGGGGCTCAATTCCAGGACCCTGGGATCATGACCCAAGCTGAAGGCAGAGTCTTTAACCCACTGAACCAACCAGGCACCCCTGTCTTCCATGATTAAAGGACAACTACATAGGGGTACCTAGGTGGCTCAGTTAAGCATCCAACTCTTGATTTCAGCTCAGGCCATGATTTCAGGATTCTGGGATCAAGTTCTGTATTGGGCTCCACACTCCGTGGGGAATCTGCTTCTCTCCTCTCCCTCTGTCCCTCCCCTGACTCATGTGCACACATATGCTCTCTCTCTAAAATAAATAAATCTTTTTTAAAAAGACAATTACACAAAGCAATGTTTAGAAATCTGTGTTGATAGATATATAATGTATAAGATGTAATTTATATGACAAAATTAGCAAACAGGAGGAAGGAGGAAATAGAGTAGAGCTATTAGAGCACAATTTTTATATCCTATTATAATTAAGTTGGTATTAATCCAAGATCGGTTACTGTAAATGAAGTTGGGAACACTTAGGGCAACCACTAAGAAAATTAATTTTAGAAGAAGTGACAAGGGAATTAAGATGGTACACTAGAAAATATTACTTAACATAAAAGAAGGTAATAATGGAGAAATAGAGAAATGAAAAAGACATAGATATGTAGAAAGCAAGTAGCAAAAGAGCAGATGTAAATCTTACCAGTAATTACATTAAATATAAATGGAAGTGAGAGATGGAAGAATTGATAAAAATATACAATCCAACTCTATACTATATAAAAAGACACACTTCAGATTCAAAGACCCAAATAGGTTGAAAGTAAAAGAATAGAAAAGATACACCATGCAAACAATAACCAAGAGAGAACTGGAAGGGCCATATTAATATTAAATAAAAAAGACCTTAAGACAGACATTGTTACTAGAGGTAAAGGAAGACACGTTACAATGATAAAAGGGTTACATCATCAAGAAAACAATTAGAATCATATATGCACCTAACAGCAGAGCACCAAATACACAAAGCAAAACAAATTAAAGCAGAAAATACACAATTCAACAATAGTAGTTAGAGACTTCCGTTCCCCACTGTGAGTAGTGGTAGAACAATGAAACAAAATATAAACAAGAAAAAGTCTTGAACAACACTCAACTAAGAAATATATAAAGAGAGCAGTCCATCCAGCAATAGCAGAAAACACATTTTCTCAAGTGCCCAAGGAATATTCTCTAAGACAATTATAGTAGGCTATAAAACAGGTTTCAATAAATGTAGGAGGATTATAATAATGTATGTCATCCAACCACAATGGATTGCAATTAGGAAAAAATAAGAAATTGGGACACCTGGGTGGTTCAGTGGGTTAAAGCCTCTGCCTTCGGCTCAGGTCATGATCCCGGGGTCCTGGGATCAGGCCCCACATCAGGCTCTCTGCTCGACAGGGGGCCTGCTTCCTCCTCTCTCTCTGCCTGCCTCTCTGCCTACCTGTGATCTCTGTCTATCAAATAAATAAATAAAATCTTTAAAAAAATAAGAAATTTAGGAAATTCACAATAAGTGGAAATTAAATTACTGCTAAATAATCAGTAATTCAAAGAAGAAATCATAAGAAATATTTGTAAGTACTTTGAGATGAATGAAAATGAAGACAGTGTGTAAAAAATATGTGGCTAGCATTACCTTGATAACAGCATCTGAAAAAATATAAGAAAGGGTTCCACTTCTGTTCAACATTAAACTGGGGGTGCAAGCCAGTGCAATGAAATAAGAGAAGAATGACAAGACAGAGAGATGAGAAAAGAAAGTGAATTTTCTCAGTCAGAGAAAATCAAATACCTTGTGATTTCTCTCATATGTGTAAATTAAGAAACAGACAAATAACAAACAAAATAAGCAAAGG
Organism: Mustela nivalis; assembly: GCF_964662115.1. Taxonomy (NCBI): domain Eukaryota; kingdom Metazoa; phylum Chordata; class Mammalia; order Carnivora; family Mustelidae; genus Mustela; species Mustela nivalis. The sequence goes on along the minus strand of NC_139037.1, from coordinate 27,778,528 downwards.
GGAAAAGAGAGAGACAAACTGAGAAACAGACTCAGAACCATAGAGAACAAACCGATAGTTGTTACCAAAGGGGAAGTGGGTGGGGTATTGGTAAAACAGGTGATGGGGAGTAAGGAAGGCACTCTTCCTGATGAGCACTGGGTGATGCATGGAATTGTTGAATCACTATATTGCACATCTGAAACTAGGAGGACACTGTAATGTTCCCCTAACTAGAATTTAAAATAAAATTTTAAAAAATTAAAAATACAAAAAGAAAGGAAAAATTCTATTTATTTCACAGATGTCATGTTTGTATATGTAGAACATTCTAAAGAACCTACAAAGTGGCTAACACCTAGAACTAGTAACTGAACTTGGCTAGGTTGTAGGACATAAGATTAAAACTCAAAACCAGTTACATGTCTGTATACTAGTACCAAACAATTGCCACGTGAAATTAAATTATCTTGTTTATAATAGCAATAAAATAACATTAAACAATTAGGAATATATTTAACCAAACCATTGAAAACAACAAGACACTGTTGTGAGGAATTAATGAAACTTTACATAAGTGGAGAGATACGTTATGTTTGTAAATTGGAAGAGTCAATATTATCATGGTAATAATTCCTCCCAAATTGACCTATAGATTCAATGAAACCCTAATAAAAATCCCAATAGACTTTTTTGTTGGGGTAGAAACTGGCAAATTAATTCTGAAATATATGTGAAAATGCACAGGAACTAGAGTAGCCCAAAAAAAGTTTGAAGAAGAAAACGCTGCAGAACACAGTACCTGAATTCAAGACTTATTAAAAAAAAAAAAAAAAAAAAAAAAACCACACACATACAAAAAACTGCAGAGTTGAGAGAATCGGGTATAGACAGAAGAGCAGATGAACCAAGCAACAAAACATAACAGAGAGCCCACACATATGTGTTTGGTCGATTTTTGATAAAGTTGTCAGGAAAATTCATTATCGAGTATCAAGTCTTTTCAACAAATGGTGTTGGGACAACCAGATAGAGGTTATGGATGAAAACTAACCTCGAACCCTAGCACATACCACACACAGAAAGTAATTTAACATGGATCATGGACTGAAAAAAGCTAACACCATACAGCTTCTAGAAGAAGAGAATATAAAATATCATCATGGCCTAGAGGTAAGTAAAGATTTCTTAGAAGCGACACAGAAAACTAAAACTAAATATTGATAAATTAGTCTACATCAGAATTAAAATTCTTCTCATCAAAAGATACCATTAAGAAAATGAAAAGGCGGGGCGTCTGGGTGGCTCAGTGGGTTAAGCCTCTGCCTTCGGCTCAGGTCATGATCCTAGGATCCTGGGATCAAGCCCCGCATCAGGCTCTCTGCTCAGTAGGGAGGCTGCTCCCCCGCCTCCCGCCCCCGCCTGCTGTTCTGCCTACTTGTGAACTCTCTTTGTCAAATTAATAAATAAAATCTTAAAAAAAAAATGAAAATGAAAAGGCAAGACATGGGCTGGGAGAAAATATTTCAGTACATATAACAACAAAGGTCTTGTATGTGGAACATATAAAGAACTCCTACAAATTGATAAGGAAACAATGAACAAACCTGTAAAAATGGGCCAAAGACTTGAACAGACACTTCTAAAGAGTTAAGGGAGTGACCAATAAGCACACGAAGAATGTGTGCAAACACACTGTTCATCAAGGAAATGTGCATGAAGGCCACATGAGATATTATTTATACCCACGTGAATGGCTACAAAGACTGACAACACCAAATGTTGATGAGGACGTGGAGCAACAAAAACTTTTTATACTTTGTTGGTGAGGTAAGATGATACAACCATTGGAAAAACAATGGGGCAGTTTCTTATAAAGTTAATCATACCCTGGGGCACCTGGGTGGCTCAGTTGGTCACGAGTCTACCTTAGGCTCAGGTCATAATCCCAGGGTGCTGGGATTGAGCCCCACATAGGACTCCCTGCTCAGTGGAGAGTCTGCTCTCTCCATCTGCCTCTCCCCCTGCTCATGCTCTCTCTCTCTCTTTCAAATAAATAAAATCTTAAAAAAAAATAATAAGTTAACCGTACCCTGACCCAACAGTTTCACTCCTGATGAAGTCAAAATCTATGTCCACACAGAGACTTGAACATTAATGTCCGTGAGAGCTATATTCATAATAGCTAAATGTCCATACAAAGAAGAATGGATAAATGAATCATGGTATATTCATACAGTGGAATAGTAACTCTGCCATTGAAAAGGGTTCACTACTGGTACATAATGATGACGTGGGAGAATCTCAATGATTTGAAGGGAAAGAAGCCAGACATAAAAAGAACACGTACTGAGTGATTTCTATATGATAATCTAGAACAGGCAAAACTAGGGTGAAAAGGAGCCTGTCACCAGCTGCCAAAGGCCAGGGAGGGTGTTCCGACTGCTGAGAGGCATAAAGGAACTTTTTTGGGTGATCGGACTGTTCTGTATCTTGACTGCCGTGGTGTTTGCTTAGGGAAATATATTTGAAGAACTCATAATCTGGGGCGCTGAGGTGGCTCAGAGGGTTAAGCCTCTGCCTTCAGCTCCGGTCATGGTCTCAGGGTCCTGGGATCGAGCCCTACATCAGGCTCTCTGCTCAGTGGAGAGCCTGCTTCTGCCTCTCTCTCTACCTGCCTCTCTGCCCACTCGTGATCTCTCTCTCTGTGTCAAATAAATAAATAAAATCTTTAAAAAAAACTTCATAATCTGCACACTTAAAGTAGATGCATTTTTATTTTTTATAAATTATGTCTTGATAAAGTTGATTTTTTAAAAAAGCATCCTAAGACCAAATGTTGGCAAGTGACCAAAATTCTCCTACGTTGCCTGTAACACTCGCAACTATTACAACCACTGTGGAGAGTACTTTGGCAGTTTCTTATCAAGTTGAACTGTCTGTAACCCAGCAATTCCCCTCCCAGGATGAGAAAGGAAAACACGTATCTGCGAAAAGGTTTGTACAAGAATGTTCATAGGGGCTTCAATCATAAGAGCCCTCGACGGGAAACAAGCCAAAGATGGATCAACAGAAGACTAAATAAATTGCCCCATATGCATACAGTGGAATCATATTCTGCAATCAAAAATAATGAATTACTCATTTGCAAAATCGCATAATTGAATTACAAAAACAATACGTTAAGCGAAAGAAGCTTAGACACATAAGAATGCATAATGTATGATTCCTTCATATGACGTTCAAGAACAGACAAAACTAATCTCTGGTGATAGAAATCTCGCATTGGTTGCCTAAGAGGGTAGGAAGAGACCCGAGGTGACTGGAGGACAGGCATCGTCTGTGTCTTGATTGCGGTGGTGGTAGGTACAAGAGCACACATTTATGAAAACTCACGAAGTTGGGCACCTGGGTGGCTCAGTGGGTTAAAGCCTCTGCCTTCAGCTCAGGTCATGATCCTAGAGTCCTGGGATCGCGTCCTGCATTGGGCCCTTGCTCAGCAGGGAGCCTGCTTTTCCCTCTGCCTCTGCCTCTCCCCCTGCTTGTGTGTGCTCTCTCTCTGACAAATAAATTTTTTAAATCTTTTAGAAAAAAAAAAGTCAATATGGTATAGGATTAAGAGCAAAGGCTTTGTAACCAAGCTGCGTTCAACCCTTCCCCCCACTTAGTAAGTATGATCTTAAGTAGCATCACCTAAGTTCCTTTGTGCCATTCTTTTCCCATATATGAAAGAGCCTAAGGTTATAGGAATCAAATGGGTCCCTATATGCCAAGTGCTTCTTGCGCCCACTATATAATAAGCATTCATGTATTATTGGCCATTCTTACTAACTTTCATTCTTATTCTTACTTGTTATTTATTTTACTTTTTCCTTCTCTATCTTCTTACTGTCGTTAGTTATAAAGGACTGGCAGGTCTCTAAAATAACGCACTTACTCGTTCACACTCTAATACCTTCATTAACACTCTTCCTTCTATTGATAGCTCTCAAAAACCAATTTCCCCTCTTACCTTGCTAGCTTCTGCTTGTCTTTCAAGACCATTCAGCCTTCAACTCCTCCAGGAAGCTTTCCCTGACTGCGTAGTGAGATACTGCGTTTCCCCAACATCCTCTAGTCACTTTCCTTAACAAACAGATCAGGTGTTCTTATAGTGCCTGGTTTTCTTCACTGTTGCTTTTGCTATATTGTAGGTGGTGTACAGCAGGATATAGTACATTATTTTTCTTTGAGCTGAGATTCATGTCTGGCGCGGGGTAATATTCATTTCATCCTTTAATGAATACATGAATGACACAAAACGTTGCTCTTCTGTGTTTCTGGTTGATAGCCAGAACATTAAAATACTGTCCATTCATCTATTTTTTTTTTAACTTCGTGCTTTCAGATTTTCTTTCTTGGAATTATCCTGCTTCCAATCCGCGTCTTGTTGGTCGCATTAATTGTATTACTCGCCTGGCCATTTGCCGCCCTTTCAACTGTATGCTGTCCCGAAAAGCTGACCCATCCAATAACTGGTTGGAGGAGGTAAGAAAGAATAATGTCTAAATGTTAAGTAAATCAAATAAAGAAGAGTTTACCATAGTTCAGTCATCGATCGATAGCTTTAGCTACTGCTGCCAACTCAGTAGTCACCATTTATTTCCATTTCTCAGATGAAATGGTTATTAATTCATCATTTGGAGAAATTGCTGCCTGAGCACCTCAGGATAATCTGGTGAAGCTGTAATTTCCTATATTAAAATATGGTTTTCTAAGTTATTGCTGAAAAGCGATAGATCCCTTGTTCTGGAAGACCCAGGTAGTAGGCCCGAAACTATTACAGCTAAAAAATGCCTTTCTTCTGCTCTCCCTCAGTCTTGACATTTGCTTTTGTCCCTTCATAGTAACTACGTATTTTCTGCAGTGGCATAATTAGGCAGGTCAGTTACAGTGTATTGAATACTTCAGTGATTATTGTTAATCACAGTTTAATTCTTAATCAGTAGAGCCTAGCCTTTTTAAAACATCAGCGTAGAAGCAGAATGGAATTGCTTCTCAAGCATTATCTCATTAGGGGGGTGTTAGAGAATAGACTTATCACAAATTAACAAAGTTACTGGTCAAAGTTCACTCCCCTGGGACAGAGCCAACTTGTTGCCTTATGTTTATCCTGAGAGTGAAGCCTTTTAAAATGTGCATTCCTTGGAATGGGAAGCCATTGCTGAGTTTTAGGGCACTGTCAAACTTTCTAAAATTGTGCACATTTTTTTTTCTTTGTCCGCAGGGTCCATTCCTTCCATCCAAATCTCAAAGGAGAATGTCCTCCAAAAATTTTTGAAAACCACTGTTCTAGAAACTTTTAAAAATATGCAATTCACCATCCAGTTCATGTTCTAGTAAATAAATGTCAACATTCAGCCCAAGGCTGGTTACTGAATCCAAGGCTGGCAGTGTCCCCAGAGAACTAATACCACCTCAATCCTTGGAAATTGCACTGCTTTGTTTTAGAGCTCAAGGTTGTATGTCACTAAAAATTACTTTATGAGAGGTTCGTTTTTGGGGTTTTGTTTTTTGGTTTGGGTTTTTTGTTTTTTCCATGATGTGCCCATCCCTTTCAATTACCCCTTTGGTTTCTATCGTTAATGGCTTATGGAGCCCTATAATGATGGAGGGAATAGTCCAAGAATCCAGAAAACGGATTTAATAAATGTTAGGGGGAAAAAAAGTTCTATTTTTGCCTATTAAGCAAGTATCTCTACTTATTCTCAAACAGGTAACATTGACGTTAATTATGCAGCACCCAACTTTTAGCCTTTTGAAATCATTTGAGTGGAAGTGTCCAACAGCTTTGAACATGGGATATTTCAGAATGCAATTGTCAGAATTTACATCACTGTAAATCAAAAATAGTAGGTGTGGAAATTTGGTTAACGGGGTGAGCTTTTTATTCTTAGGTAAATAGACATCTGAACTGGAAAGAGCAAGAAGGAGAGATACAGTCTTTTCCCCGTGCCCTCTGGAAAAGTGTTTTGGTTCTCTGTGTCTTACTTTCTCCTTACAGCGAAACTTCCTCAGTGGCCGGTTGCTTCCTAGCCCCTCGCTGCATCTGACAAGACTGTTGAGAGAATTAGACAGGAAGCGTATTTTTTTTTTTAAGATTTTATTTATTTATTTGTCAGAGAGAGAGAGAGAGAGCACACAGGCAGAGTGGCAGAGGGAGAAGCAGGCTCCCCACTGAGCAAGGAGCCCAATGTGGGACTCGATCCCAGGACGCTGGGATCATGACCTGAGCCGAAGGCAGTCCCTTAACCAACTGAGCCACACAGGCATCCCAGGAAGCCTATTTTTTAAGCCTCCCATTAGCTGTGTTATGGGAAATGCACATGTTTTGCTTTCCATGAAAAGCTGTATGCTTATTCACAATCTCAGATGCCTATTCTGTGTTTACATTTCTAGAAGTGGGTTTTTGTCTTCCTACTCAGTTGAGCTACTCAAGGACAAAGACTGGGTCTTATTTGTCTCGTGTGTCTAGTGCAGGTCACCTGGGCACAGTTCGATGAATTATTTTCTAATGACAGAAATTCTTTTTAAAAAGGAAGCAATTCGATATCTGAAATTAAGTGCATCTATGTTCCAAGGAAGTGAGATGGCGAATTTACCTTTTAAAATATTTGATGATGTCTAAGAATTATAATGGTCTAGGTAATAAGGCTTTAAAAAAAAATTACTCCGAGGACAGATTCAGCACGAGAGTTCCAAAAGTCTTTGGGGGAGATAGTAGCATCTTTATTACCCAAATGTACGTTCCCAAGGTGTCTGCTCTGAAGGACTGTACTCATGTGGGCTTCTCAGTGGGAGATGTGTGTTGTCAGTGGAGTCACTTATTAGCCATACATCCTTGGGAAATTTCGCTTCTCTCTGCCTCAGTTTCCCAGCTGCAAAATAAGGGTGCTAATAAAGAATACCTATTTCATAAAATTGGACTGAGGATTAAAGAAATCTAAAGTCCTTAGAATAGTGCCTGGTGGAAAGAATGCTTCGTATAACTGAAAGTTATTCTTAGCTCATATTTTAAAATGAAGTATTCTGACACGTTTGGGTTTTTGTATTGTGTTTTAGAGCAAAGCCCTGCTGTTAGCTGAGATTAGCAAGACTAATTGTGTCTTTTCTTTTCTTTCTTTCTTTCTTTCTGTCTTTTTTTTTTTTTTTTTTTTTTTTTTTGTATTTCTTTCCAAAGGAAAATCAGTCAACCAGTTTTGAAGATTCTGGGTCATGCCATGTTCTTTTCAATGGGGTTCATAGTTACTGTGAAGGGAAAGGTGGCGAGACCCACGGAAGCCCCGATTTTTGTCGCTGCCCCCCATTCCACATTCTTTGATGGGATCGCCTGTGTCGTAGCCGGGTTGCCCTCGATGGTCTCTCGAAACGAGAATGCACAGGCTCCTCTGATTGGCAGTAAGTACTTGTAAGACAACATAGATATTTTCATGCTCATGGTTTGCCTTAAAACAAACACCAAACTATCGTTTATCAGTGGGCTTTTTAAAAACTCTCAAATAATGAAACACTTCAAAACGATTTCCTTACTTCTAGTGAGGAACTATATGGAAGGAAGGAATTTATGGTAAAGGTTAAAGACCTCCCTGTCTGTACCCTTAGAATTCTTTCAAATTCTTATTTTTGTCACCGTACCATCACTGCTTAGTGTTTGTATACCTAGCTAGAAAGACCAGCTTTCAAGTCCCAAACGTGTTTGGTTTTTCGAGAGAGAGAATGTAACTGAAGAATTTGTGAAAACACTGGTTACATGCTATTTCACGAATTTCTCTTTGGGGTATTAGGCTGATAGACACATGAAGTCTTTCCTCTTAACTCTGTTTGCTTATTATTGCCCCCGAGTCTCCATGAGGGACCAACGTGAAACTCTTTGAAAATTATGATGTGGAACGATAAGTGCCTCCTGCCATAAAAAATAATGAAGTCAGTGAGATGTGTATCCCACCAGATGCTTTGGTCCCTCCCTAGGGTGCGGGTCTCTAAGCAACCGCTCCCAGTCGTCCCAAGGTTATTTCAAGCATCCAGTGGCGAGAGAGTAGGTGCGGAATTTGCCTGATGTTCCCTTGGCACTCTGGAGAAATAGCATAGTTCCTGCTACTTTGTCACTCAGCTAAGAAAAACGCACATACACACTCTTTCTCTTCTTTCCCTCTCTCTGTCTCTCTTTTTTTTTCCCATTGTAAGCACCTTGCTTTGTATAATATGGCATTTTCATGAAAAACTGTTTAGCAGTAGATTTTCAATAAATTGGGCCACTTGAGTGGCTCAGCCTTTAAGCATCTGCCTTCAGCTCATGTTGTGATCCTGGGGTCCTGAGTCCTGGAATCAAGCCCCGCATTGGGTGCCCTGCTCCCCCTGCTTGTGTCCCCTCTCTCGCTGTCTCTCTCTCTGTGTCAAATAAACAAAGAAATAAATAAACATGTTAAAAAAAAAAAAAGATGTTCAGTAAACTGAGGTTTATTATGCATGTATGAGAAAGCTCCCCACTTAGAAGACTGGCGTGCTGAAAATGTTAATAAAATTAATCATTGCTCCCTACCTGTGTGTACTCTGAATTCACATAGTCAGTTGTCAGGCTATTCCTAAAATAAAACAAGATAATCTTGTAGTATATATTCCAAAGGTTGATTGTCAGTTGAGGAAGAAGACCTTCAGGGAGAAAACTGCATTTGTTTCCTTTCATATTCTTGCTGCTAACTTCTGTTATATCAATGATATCCTTGTATGTATATAAAAAAACGCAAAACCCTTCTTATAAACTGTGAATTAAAACAGATTTTTTTAAAGTTCTCTTTGATTTGCTATATTTTAACTTTTTTTTTAAAAGATTTTATTTATTTACTTGACAGACAGAGATCACAAATAGGCAGAGAGGCAGGCAGAGAGAGAGAGAGAGAGAAGGAAGCAGGCTTCCTGCGGAGCAGAGAGCCCGATGCAGGGCTCGATCCCAGGACACTGAGATCATGACCCAAGCCAAAGGCAGCAGCCCAAACCACTGAGCCACCCAGGTGCCCCACTATATTTTAACTTTATATAAAAATCGTTTTATGATTTATCCAGTATCATTGTCTAATAGCTTTAGCCAAAAAAAAAAATAAAATAAATAAAAGGCTTGGCTCTGACCTTTTGTTTGTCTTAAAGGACTGTTAAGAGCTCTGCAGCCAGTGCTGGTGTCCCGGGTGGATCCGGACTCTCGAAAAAACACAATAAATGAAATAGTAAGGCGAGCAACATCAGGAGGGCAATGGCCACAGGTAAATGTCCATTTAGATATATTGAAAGTTTACTTACTGCATATGTAGAAATCATTTAGACCCACAGATGGCAGCATCTGGGGACACCCGTGCTGGGTGTCTTCAGCATAAGAGAAACAGAACAAATGAGTAAGTATTAAAAAGTCCTCTTCCCTATGAGAAACTCCATGGGATTAAATATATCATTCTCTCTTATCCTCCAAACTCTGAAACAATTTTTTTGCTTTATGTCATAAAAAGTAATTCTCTACCTCTGAATTTATTTATTATCTTAAAGACAAAATATCAAAGCTCAATTCTGCTCAATAATATGGTAGGTTTATTTATTTATTTTTTAAAAGCGATTATCATCTTAATCTTGTCCAAAGTTTATTTAGGCAGGGTTTTTCACTTCAGGGGGTACATCAGAATCATTTATAGAACTTTTTCAGACTTTCAGACCATCTTACTAACCCCATCACCTAGAATGCCTTTTGAAGTTGAGGGGGGGGGGCGATATTTTCTGGATAAAGGGAGCCTCCTGGGTAATTCTGGTCAGTAACACTCTACCTTGTCCTCGGTATAAGCAGGGGACTCTAGCAGGACTCATGATCTGCAGTGATCTGGCCACCCATGATGATGAGTAGATGTTAAAATACCAAGAGGAATATGTGGGTTTCTAAATCCACCAGGAGGTTTAGAAACCAGGGCATGTGAGGAATGATTTTTAAAAAGTGACCAGGAAGAAACAGCACTTGGAATAGAGGGTTCGGTTTTTCTCTTTGGATCCAGGGACTCTATCTAGGACTGGTAGGCCAAAGTTAACAAATTGGTAAGACTTCAGCTCATCTCAAGGAACTTTCTGTCCAGATGTACAATGATCTGATCTGAAATAGTAAGAATTTTCAGGCACTGACTAAGTAACCACTTGGGGGGGATATTGTAGAAAGAATTCAAGCATTGGCATACTGGATGGCTTTTAATGCCCCCTTCCAGGTCGGAGATGTTGTGATTTCCACTGTATCCACTCATTAATAGAGTAGCTATAGAGTTTCCACTGAAGGAGCCGTATTTGATATCGTAACCAGTTGTGATAGGAAACCCGTTTTTGTTTTTAAATTGGGGAGTAAAATTGCATACACTTATCATTTTTATTTTATAAATAACCCATTGTGGTAGCACTTTTGCCTGATAATGTTTTCCCTTTCTAATTATCATTTAAAAAAATACCAAATAATTATACATACTAACTACTGTGGGTACAGGAACTTTCTGTTTTTATTTTATGTACTTATAATTCAATCATTGCCAAATTCTAAAAGCTTCAGAAAATCCAGCTGGTTCACTTAATGGGGAAACTAACTGTACTGTGTGACTTTCACATGAAGAACAGAAAAGACTATGTTAAAAGCTAAAAATACTTTCTCAAAAAAGATACTGAATTGTATTCCATATGTCTACTAACCCAAGTAAGCATAAAGCGTGTTGTAAGTATTTTCTCCTTTTTCCCTCCTCCAAATATCCCTGAACTGTATGTTGTAGGAGTGAAGATCCTTGAATGGGAAAACAGAAACAAGGAAGTAGTAATGATTCGGTTAAGGATGAATAGCAGGAGAGGAAAGAATTTAAAGTCCTCTTTGGCCATGACCTAGGGCGTGCATCTTCTTTTAAGTTTATCCAAATCATTAGCATCATCATTAAGAAACATTTATTAAATGTATTTTCTATTCAGAGATTTAATCCATTTACTAATTATCCCAATTGGTCAGACAATAGTGATTTTAGAGGAAAACTGGATAATCCGATTCTAACTTTCCATAGCATCAAATATTAGCCTTTTATTTCACTTTTGTATTATAAGAATTGGCAGCTCTTTGTGAATTCATAAGAATGAGTAAAGAGGTAATCTATTAATTAGACTGAAATATTAAATCTACGTATTCCTTTTCTCCCAAGATACTAGTTTTCCCAGAAGGTACTTGTACTAATCGTTCCTGTTTGATTACTTTTAAACCAGGTGAGATCAATTAAATTATGTACTATAACAAAATATGAACGGTTTCTCAAATGATTTGATACTAATACACAAAACAGCTTGTTTGTGCTGGGCGTTTCCCAGTAGAAAGTTTTTAACATTGCAAATCCTCAAAACTCACTCCTTTACTTTCTGTTTTAGTTTCATAACCCCTTCCTCCTTGGATTGTTGTGCATATTTTCGTGTGTGTGTGTGTGTATACGTGTGAACCATATTTGATACTGTATCCAGTTGTGTACCTGTGCACACACATGTACACACACAGAAACCACTGACAGATTTTTCTTTTCCTCCAAGGATACTCTTATAGGCACTCCAGTTCCTGCATTATCCAGTACAAAACTATTTTGGTGATCATTATAAAGCCTTCAGATGCATTCTTTGCTTTACTCCTTTTTTTTATAAAAAATTATAAAGTCACTAATTTCATAGTAATGTGTAATTTCATACATAATTTCCTAGTAACTGGTAATGCTTTAACATGTTTTTGTATTAGCTACTAGAATGCCCAGAGCCAAAGTTAGAACTCACTTCTAGTAAGTGGGATAGTCTTTGCTCCCAGGTATTTGCTTTTATTTACTTTTTATTTTATTTGTATTTTATTTTATTTATTTGTTCTCCTCAGTTTCTCTTGGTCTTGTAAAATAATGAGTATTTTTTTGAATAATGATTTTTTATAAAAAATTTAAAAAATTATATTTTTATTATTAAAAATAATTTAATAATTTTTTTTGAATAATGAGTATTTGGAAAATGAGAACACATGGAGATGTAAATAAATATTTTCAGCAACTTGGGCATAACATAAATATTTCGGTTTCATAACTCTGAATTTTAGAATGCTTTCATTTTGGTAAACACCAGGGATTTGCCAACCTTTAGCAAATAGTTTATGTGTACTCTTAAACCAGTAAGGAAAGGTATATCGCTTATTATTAATTTTCTTCACTGTAAACTGTATAGTTCTATAAGAAAGATGCTATAATATTTCACTGTGGTTATAGGAGCCTTCATTCCCGGAGTTCCGGTGCAGCCGATCCTCCTCAGGTACCCAAACAAGCTGGTAAGTATAGAGTGACTCACATACAGTGGCAAAAATCTCAGACGTTCCCAACAGCACAAATTTTCTAGCAAATCTTTTAACAAATTTTCTTTTAATCTTTGAATAAAGTCCTGAATAGACTTACTGTGGATGAACATGGGCACACCCCATTCCCCTTGCCATGTGAAGGATTTAGAAGTTTGCAAGATAGGCATGTACTTGGGACACCAATATTATATTCTGTCTCTGCTATTACTAAGCTCCAGGATAGCATTTCCTTAGCTTCTACTCTGTTGTCAAGGTAATGGTACCAGTAAGTCTCAGATTCAAGGTCTTCTTAGACTGGGTAGCAGAAGACTTGCATATAGTTTGTGATTTTCACTAAGCCCCAAAGGAGACTTTTCCTGATTCAGTGGTTATTGCTGAAAGGATAACTGGTGTAGCAGGATAAATTTAGGGTTGGCTTGGTGTTTCATTTCTGGCTCAATACTGACTAGCCGTGTGACTCTTAGCAAGTAACTTAAATACGAAGATAGATAGGGAAAGAACCTGTCATCCTACAGAAAGTGCATAGTTGGCTTAGGAGACAGTTTCTCTGCTCCAGCCAGGTACACTGTCGTCCTCTGGATATGGACAGTGCCACCATTTCGCTAAAGAAAGATTTTCTGGAATCTGTTTTGGTTTTTAGAGGAACTTTCCCCACTAGAGACTTTACATAAAAAGGCAGGCTATAATTAGCTACCTGTGTTATTTAAGGTCAAGAGTTCTTGCTCAAGTCAGCTTTTCTTTTAGTGGCTTCTCAAACTTTTGATATCCGTGGTTAAAAAAATTAGAATCCATCAAAATTTACTTATACTTCTGCCTATTTGACACCTACTGAAATTCTTTCACTATGTATTAGTTTAATCTGTTCCAAATACCTGCCTCCCCCACCGCCTTTGGTTGAGAACGGTTATATTCTGGGTTTTGTTAGCAAATTAATTACCTAGCTATGTTCATATTAGGAGAAAGATAGCTAACGTGCACATAGTTTTATTAAAAATTAAGAGCAACTTAATTCCGTAAAAAGATAGGTGTTTACATATGGAAAACGGATTTTGGTATGTCGATATATAATCCAAGAATTCACAGAGTAATGCCCTGCTGATAATAGTCTCGTTTTACATTTCAACATAACTGCTTTTAATTCAGAAGGAAAGTATGTGAATACCAATATTAAAATAAGATTTTTTTTTAAAGATTTGGCTTTTATTTGGCATTTTTTCACTGAACTAACAGTCTAAATACTTCTGTTATTGTAGGATACCGTGACTTGGACATGGCAAGGATATACATTGTAAGTCACTTCTCTTATTATTGGTTTATTGGAATTTTATTCAAGTGAAGAAAAAAAAAGATCATTTATTCCTTTTTTTTAAAAATAAGCCTTGTTTTTTTGTAAAAGTAAAGATTTCTCTTTTTTTAAGCTTCAATTTATTTATGTATTTATTTGAGAGAGAGAGTGTGTGTGGAACCGAGGGGTAGGGAGAGGGACAAGTAGACTTCACCCACTGAGCTAGAGCCGGAACCTGATACAGGACTCGATCTCACAACCCTGAGAACAGGACTTGAGCTGAAATCAAGAGTCAGACTCCCAATGGGATGAGCCACCCAGGTGCCCCTAAAAGTAAAGATTTCTAATCAGCTCCTAAAATCTTGTCACCGAGAAATCTCTGTAGAGAGCATCACTCTCTTGACCGTTAAACCCCCAATCCCTCCCATGTGCAGAATTTTGTCTGCCATGTCTTATGGGTCTCAAGCATGTATCTACCAATTCTTAAGAACCAGTCCAGTGACCTGGTTTGCATCCTACTTAGCTTTAATCTTGTAGTTTTATTTCCATTGCTGGCTTGACATGTTAGCTGGTGTCTCCATTGTTGTTTTACTCTATCGGTTTAAGCAGTCCAGGGCCATTGCGTCATAGGGCCTGAAATAGCCTTGATGTGTCTGATCTGAGCTGAGAAAATAGCTAAGCTTTCAGTTCCGTTCTTGGATTCTAAAAGCATGGGGATCAGCAGTTTCTATAAACATTTAAGAGAGGAGAGAAACAGCTCACCAGTAAGCCAGCTGAAGTGAAACAGGCCTTTAGAAAGAACAGAACATGTAGAAACTTACTTTCCCTCAAGACCTTTGAGGGACTTCCCCCTGGATTAAGTCTGAGCCCATCCACACTGCGGTGAGAGCCTTGGATAAAATGCCTGGATTGGAGGGCTTTGCCTTGGGCCTTCCCCAGCAGTGCCTTTTGATACTGAGCACAGAGTTTACATAACATTGTTGATGCACAGACAACCACTTGGACATATTTAAAAGGAATCCTCATTTGCCTTGTGTAAGTACCTTGTGATTCCTTAGATCATCCCAATAACATATGAAAGTCTGATTTTTTTTTTTTTTTTTTTTTTTTTTTACTGCATACCGATTTTCCCCATGTGTGAATTGCAATGAAATAATAAGTTTAAATCAGAGTAGGTAACTGACAGGCCTGTTATATGCATTAGTGGTTATTAACACGTGAGGCACATATGTTCCTATTACGCTTGGGTCCTTCATAGTCAAAGTAAGTGACACTCCAAATAAAGACCATCGATTGCAAAGGACATCTAGGCATTATGTGATCTTTAACTCCTCTGGAAATCGGTTTATTCCTTTGGCCAGAATACATGTTTCGTGTCACTGTTGATCTTGAGTTCCTGGTTTTCAGCTTTTTAGACAAGGGCCAGTGAGGAGGAGCAAACTGTGTGAGAGCAATATAGAAAAGGAAGCGCCTAAAATCTGGGTGTCCTGAGGTGTGTGTCCTGAGGTATGTTGTCTTCGTGGCCTTTACAGTTTAAGCTCCTTACGGCCACAGTGACCTGCGTGGTCAGTGTGCCTTGGTTAACTTGTGTGGCAGCACAAATACAGGAAGGCCTTCCTGGAAGGGGAATCAGGATATCAGGATAGAAAATGGAGTGGCTGGGTTAATCCAGCCTTCTTCTTTTTTTTTTTTTTTTAATTTTTTTTTTTTTTTAAGATTTATTTATTTGACAGAGAGAAATCACAAGTAGACAGAGAGGCAGCCAGAGAGAGAGAGAGAGGGAAGCAAGCTCCCTGCTGAGCAGAGAGCCCGATGCAGGACTCGATCCCAGGACCCTGAGATCATGACCTGAGCCGAAGGCAGCGGCTTAATCCACTGAGCCACCCAGGAGCCCTTAATCCAGCCTTCTAACCTGGGACGTGTGTGATAAAGGGAAAAAGAAAATAGAAGCGGGCGATGATAAAAGAGAGGGAAAACATTTTTCCAGAGGTGAAGATTTCTTAGGACCGATAAACACAAAATCCTCAAAAGGCACGATTTTCTTTTGTCCAGATGCCACATGGTGCCTGCCCGGGGTGACTCTCATTTCCACTTCTATCTTCCAGTGGGTTTCAGGGCGTATTTAACACTGGGCTGTTACTGTCAAGTCCGTTTCCTCAATTGCCCTCACTCTAAGGGCAAGTCTAGACTGAGATTCTAAGGAAGAGAGTCTGTACTAAGGCAAATAGCCTAAGGGAGAGGGGTAGTAAACTTAGGGAGTACACTTAGAGAAGGCGAAGCTATGGAAAAGCTTTTTTGTGGGGGTCCAAGAGGTGTTTGGTTTGTGTGTAGTGTAGACAACACAGGTTGAATGAGGTCTTGTGCCTGACTCCTTCCTCCATCCCTGCCCCCCATCTCTCCCATCCACCCTGCCTTCCTTCCTGTCTTTGTCTGTCTTTCTTTCTTACAGCAGTCAGAATTTTCCAAACAGATTTATCTGTTTGAATCGCTAAATTCCAAATCTCAATTTAGATAATTTAAGAATAATTTACTTCATGGTAAATAATGTGGATTGATTTTGCTTGCTTGTGGTTGATAGTAAAAGATCGTTTTCCTCTCAGATGGAAAATTTGAGAACTGATACTTACATTCACAATTTAGAATTATATATGGAATTGGTACATCTACCTAAATTCCTTCTTTTAACTAAATTCCTTGTTTAAATTTCTGAATCTCTTCTCTGAAGTAAGTCCTTTAAGTAATTTTTTATAGATAAATCATATTTTAGTTTCTTTCTTTCTTTTTTTTTTTTAAAGAGAGAGATGATAGAGCACAGGAGTGGGGAGAGGCAGAGGGAGAGAGAGAATCTCAAACAGACTCCCCAGTGAATGGAGAGCCTAACATAGGGCTCCGTCTCAGGAACCTGAGATCGTGATCTGAGCCAAAATCAAGAGTTAGATGCCTTCAGGGAAATACAAATCAAAACCACAATGAGATACCACCTCACACCAGTCAGAATGGCTAAAATTAACAAGTCAGGAAATGACAGATGCTGGCGAGGATGCAGAGAAAGGGGAACCCTCCTACACTGTTGGTGGGAATGCAAGCTGGTGCAGCCACTCTGGAAAACAGCATGGAGCTTCCTCAAAATGTTGAAAATAGAACTAACCTATGACCCAGCAATTGCACTACTGGATATTTTCCCTAAAGATACAAATGTAGTGATCCGAAGGGGCACATGCACCCGAATATTTATAGCAGCAATGTCCACAATAGCCAAACCATGGAAAGAACCTAGATGTCCATCAACGATGAATGGATAAAGAAGATGTGGTATCTATACACAATGGAATACTAGGCAGCCATCAAACAAAATGAAATCTTGCCATTTGCAACAATGTGGATGGAACTAGAGGGTATCATGCTTAGCGAAATAAGTCAATCGGAGAAAGACAACTATCATATGATCTCCCTGATATGAGGAAGTGGAGATGCAACATGGGGGGTTAAGGGGGTAGGAGAAGAATCAATGAAACAAGATGGGATCAGGAGGGAGACAAACCATAAGAGACTCTTAATCTCACAAAACATACTGAGGGTTGCCAACGGTAAGGGGGTGGGGATAGGGTGGTGGGGTTATGGACATTGGGGAGGGTATGTGCTAAGGTGAGTGCTGTGAAGTGTGTAAACCTGGTGATTCACAGACCTGTACCCCTGGGGCTAATAATACATTATATGTTTATAAAAAATTTTTTAAATTAAAAAAAAAGTAAGATGCTTCACCAACTGAGCCACCCAGGTGCCCCAATTTTAGTTTCTTAAGAGCAAAAACAGGTTGGCTGTTTTCTTAAACATGTAGATGAAGCCATTCAGCCACCTCATCTGTCTAAATGAGGTGAAATAAAAATCCCATTGATGTCGCATCCCAATAGTCTAAAGATGTACTAGGAAACCACACATAGTAACGACTGTCCCAGAAATGTTCCTTGAGAGGGTTGGTTATAATCACTTTAAAGCCTTTGTCTTTTGTCTAGCTTTGCAGTGAAAGAAAATTTCTCCATAACTAAAACACTGACTATTAATTGGGAAATTATGATAAAGTTTCTGCTGTTAGGGAAAGGCCCTCTGATGTCTTTTTTCTTTTTCTTTTTCATATCAGAAAAGAGTTTAGAAATGTATTCTACTCATAACACATTCACATAACTTAATATGTGGCCTCGGTAGTTCCTCTAGGGTCTGGGCCTACGAGCCCGAGTTGTCAAGGAGACCTCAAATTTGGGGGTTAGTGTGCTGAGCCGCAGCTCTGACTCACAAGGACATATTTGCTATTGCATTTGGTGATTTGACTTTTGAACATCACAAACACTTGTTCAAGCCCTTGCTACAGCAGCCTGGTGACACACATAAATGTGGAATATATATGAAGTGTGACATGACGGTGCTCGTGTACAAAGAAAGGAAAGTTGAGTAGTAATATTAGTTAATACTTGTCTTACCACATAAAGATGGCCTGCTCTTTTTCTCTCTTCAGCATTCAGCTTTGTATGCTTACTTTCTGCCAGCCCTTCACAAAGGTGGAAGTTGAGGTAAGTCTGTCAACACGCAGCCTCGGAACTGGACATTTGGCCTTCCCTTTTCTTTCGAACGTCTAGTCTAGGGACCCCAGCTGTACAGAGAGGTTGAAAGTTAAACCCACCCCCTAAAATGAGCTCTGGTCTTTTACATATTGTCCACCTGGCTCTCAGATCCAGCCCTGAATACCAGGAAGTACTGCTAACTTCTGGGACCTTCTATCCTTAGCCGCCCTTGGCTGACTAGATTTGCATAATTGTTCTCTCTCTTATTCTTTTCAATGCTGACCTCTACCCTGGGGATTGGTAGGCTTCACTTCCTCACAGACGAGCTCTTTCAGTTGATGGAGTCCTAGCTCTAGCTCCTGGAAGAGTATGTTCTGTCAAAGCAGAAGCCCTCACTTTGTGAATCCTTGTACACGCAGAAGGCCTAGGGAAATTCTATCTGGGAGGCCGCTCATATCATCATGAACAAGGCAGTCTTTTAGGTGGAGTTGCAGCGGCAGGCAGTGGGTGGGGGAGTAATTCGATCTTCCTGAAAATTCTGACCAGATTTTTAAGACTCTGAAGGTTGATTCCAGAACCATTCTCAGATTCTAGGAATGACGCAGACCGGACATCTCAACGCAGAATTGAGTTGGTTTTGGTCATGCTCTCAGGTCGCCTTTGAAGAGAGAGGTCAGAGGGTGGGGCAGACTCTTAATTTCATTTTCCAGTTGCATCCATAGATTGTGTAATGAGAACGTGAAGTTTGCTATGTAATTCAGAATCCTGAGTGGGGGTCCACATTCCAAGTGACGGGACTTGGAATTTAAGTCACGAGAATACTCTTCTTACTTTGTTTTATAGCTTAGGCATTTAGCCATGTAGAGGCTGTCAGTAATACCAAATGGCACAGGAGGGCAAATTATATCTCAAAATGAGTCTCACCATGGTTGAAATTTTTCTTGAGACTTGCAGGTTGCCTGCCTGCCAGGAAAAGATGTTTCTTAATTATATGCCACACTTCCCCACATTTAAAACCAACTTAGTATCTATCAGGGTAACCAAAAAACATTCGTTCTTGAAATGTGCATAGATGTTTCTAGAGAAAAACACTAATCTGTACCCTAATAATTAGTTTAAGAAGTACCAGGATAAACACAATGAATCAGATTTCTTTTCTCAAGAGCTGTCATTATCTTTGAGGTGGTTTGACTACAGTACCCCTTTTTCTCTGGATACCTCCTGAAATAGGTATTCCAGAGGAAACATTCTGGGGGACCCTATCACGAAGTAATATTGTATTATTTCTAAGTACTCCAAGCAGGCTTTTTCTTCTTTAACAGCTGTTCAGATCAACTAGCCCTGTGTTCTTTCTCTAAAAAAAAAAGAAAACTCATACTTGAAACAGCCACGCTGTCTTCTGTGCAAATTTGAAAGATACTGTATATATAGTATATATGCTCCTCCTAACCACGTACCCCTCCCCAGCTAAAACAAGATCTAGCAACAGATATGGAAATGCGCATACGTACTTCTCTCTTTTTTTTTTTTTAAGATTTTATTTATCCATCTGACAGAGAGATCACAAGTAGGCAGAGAGGCAGGCAGAGAGAGGGGGAAGCAGGTTCCCTGCCAAGCAGAGAGCCCGATGCAGGGCTTGATCCCAGGATCCCGAGATCATGGCCTGAGCTGAAGGCAGAGGCTTAACCCACTGAGCTTAACCCCCAGAGGCTTAACCCACTGAGCCACCCGGGTGCCCCAGAACTGTACTTCTTTTGTCTACATGTGTCAGTGGTCAAATTGTTACAACAGAGTAGGCAAAGTGCTCTTCTCTTTTTGCCCTGAACATTATTATCACATTTCCTTTCTGTGTCAAGGCCGGCCTGCCTACCTTCCTACCTTTCCTTCCTACTTTCTTTTTCTTTCTTTCTTCTTTTCTCTTTCTTCCTTCCTTAGGCCTTCCTTCCTTTCTTTCTTATTACAATATCTGCTTTTTCCACCCAGTTCTTAGACCAGTCTGTGTAATATTTCCTGGCAAAGAATATATCCCTTGATAACATCACAAACAAAATGGCTACCAGCCTGTGTAGAATAGAAGAATCAGTGAGATTCAATGTATTAGAATTGTGGCACACGGCAAGAGGATGGGAACGGATGGCCTTTCAGTTCCGTCTTCTTAGTTTAATTATATTTATTTTAGATTTACAGTGCAACCTTTCACTCTGGGCACTCCTCGCTACTTTATGACTTTAGAATATTTTCATTCCTCCCAGGTTGGGTTCAACTGAAAAATGCATCCCACAGCCTGTCAGGGGCTGGGTGTATCCACACCCAGCTCAGAACTCTGGAGATCTGGGCACGGCCTCCAGGCTTTTTGTACTATGTCCGAGGAGGCCTGGCCTGAGCTGCCACACATGGAGCTTACATGGAAGGCTCAGTGCATTTAGTTGCACCAATGTCAGGTGACTTGGTTACTCAGAATCCCCCTCCCCTGCCCACCACCACCTCCATGTACTTTAAAACTATTGGAAATCGGGGCCCCTGGGTGACTCAATTGGTTAAGTATCTGACTCTTGATCTCAGCTCAGGTCTTATACTCCAGATCATGAGCTCAAGCCCCACACTGGGGCTCCACACTGGGCATGGAGCCCACTTTAAAAAGAAAATAAAACTTGGTGGAAATCCTAGTTTTTTTTTTTTTTTTTTGCATATTTTTTAGAACTTCGTGAATATTAGGTAAGCCTGGTTGAAGATGTGTGGTTCAAGAATATGGTTTTAGTTTCGTGGTTTTTTTTAAATCACCTTTGAATGGATCATTTGGTGTCCTTTTAGACTCTGTCCTGGTGAGTCTCAGGATGCAGAAGGCCTTATTCTTTGATTTTTTACAAGTTGTCCCTCACTGATGACCATTTCCAACTCTGTAGTCCCCAGAATCACTGGATCATTAAAATCTATGGAGTGTAATATTGAGGGGTGTTTTCTCATCTCCTCTCCTCACTCCCTCTCTGCTTCCTCGACAGAGACTTATTTGCAAAAAGACCGTCATTTTCTTGACTCTTGAATGTTAAAAGTATAATCACTTCCAAACCGCATGCCCTCTGTAATAGATCTTCCGGCATCCTTGAACAATGGGGTCACGTGTATCCACAGAAGGTTCTACTGAAAGTTATCCTCTGGGTCATAGTGGACTAGTGGGTGTGTTTAAAGTGTCTTTTAGTGGTTTCTTTTATTGGCCAGCTCCTTCCCAAGGACGCCTTTATAAGCAGGTGGCTTAGGGGCATAAGGAAGAAAGGAGATAGCTACTAGGAAGCATCCCAAAATGTGACAGAAATCAACAGCCTGCTAGTTTTATCTCATGAGAGAGGATCCCCACAAAACTGGACTATCAGGCATTATGTGAGCAGCAACTGGTTTAATGAATGGGAACAGGGCGTTCACGGCGACCATCAGTCTGTTTCCTCCTTCTTAGGCTGTGTCTCCATTGTACTCAGAGCCACCACATGAAAATGATTTCTCTTATAGTTTTGAATTTAAAATGAATGGACGTTTTAGAAAACCTTTATTACATGAATACACACACACATACACACACACACACACAAAACCCATATATGCCCATTTATGTACTAGTTCTAACAAAACTAATTTCTTCTGGAACTTGGTAGAATTCTGAAATTTCTAAGTAGTACCAGAGAAATGGAGCGTAATATCTATATTTTTATTTTCTTTGAGAGACTGCATGATTGGGGTGGGGGAGGAGGGGTAGAGGGAGAGGGAGAGAGAGGATCTCAAGCAGACTCCGCACTGAGCACAGAACCCATCCTGGGACTCGGTCCCACTACCCTGAGATCATGACCTGAGCCGAAATCAAGAGTTGGATGCTTAACCCACTGAACCACACAGGCACCCCGAGAAATGGAGTGTTGTAAAAAAAAAAAAAAAGAGTACTAGCTAGGGTTTTGTTCCAATTCTGCTGCTACCGATCTGTATGTGCTTGAGTAAATGAGCCTGTGTTCTCACGGAGAAAATCGGATGTGACACGTCTTTTCTAGGGTGGCTAGCATTTAATAAGGCAACGTAAGTGGGAGCATGGGGTAGGTGTTCAATAAGCATGCACTTCTGTTTCCCTCACCATCTCAATTGTTTGGTCCTTTTGGGAAGAAAGCAGCAAATCTTAGTTCCCAAATACCTTCCTTCGTTCGCATTTGCTCTTTTGAAGCCTTCACAGAAGAATCATGGGAAGAACCAGAAAGGCACATCTGTGGAGACCGACTCATGAAATCCTTTTCTGTTACTTGGAGAAAGGAAAGGCTGTTGGTAGTAACATCATTCATCAGTCCTTCTCCTTTTTTTACAAGCATTTATTTAGTAGAAAGGAATGTGCTCAGTGTGGTCAGGAAACAATGAATAAAGCAGCTTTTCTGGTCCCAAGTGTTCATGGGAAGGTTTGGCTCTGGATATCTGAGCGCCTTCAAAACAGGCTGAAGAATTCTGACTTTTTCTTGTGCGTAGCCTATGGCCCGAGAGATGGTGGAGCACTGTGGGACCAGAAGGGCAGAAGGGGGTGTTCCTATGGGCAACACATCCGTTAGCCGCCTCCTTATATGGGACACGATGGTGCAGAGCCGGCAGGCAGAGGACCAGCGCACCCTCGAGTGAAGAGGGCAGAGGCACTGGGGGCCAGTCTCAGGAGAGATGGAAAAGAATTAGAGACATTCACGTGGGCCTTTGTGGGGAAGGCGAGCCTTTCCTCTACCCACCTAGGCGCCATAGCTGGATCTGTAAAACGATCTCACCTCAGGCAGATTCGTATACAGATTTATCCATTTTTAGTATGTACACAAAGGCATCCAAGGGGATAAAAAGTGAATGCCCCAGAAAGTGGTGAGGAAGGGGAAGGAGATGTTGACCGCTCAGGGGAGAGTCTGACCATCAGGAAGGACAGATGGACCCTGGGAAGAATAGCTTGGGAGCTATGATAGTGCATGGTAAAGCTTGTCTTGGTGTGATGTCGCCTTCCAGCCCCATCTCCTGGGATAAGAGTCCATCCTCCCTGTTTGATGAAAGTCCCCTAGGAAGGAATTTATGACAACCGAGTTCCTTTTGGAGGAGCTGACTTGAGGCAGGTAAGGGAAGTTCAGAGAAAAACCTGTCTCCGCATTTGCCATTGTTCAAGTGCCTTTACCTCAAAATAATCAGTGCACCAAAGTGGTACGTTATGAGATAGCTTGTCCTGAACTCTTTCACAATTTTCTTTCTAAAGTTGAGCGTGAAGTGCCATTAAGGGGAAAGGAGAATCGGGCCCCTAGAAGCATGGACTGTGTCCGAAACATTAAACTATGATGGCAGCAAGTCCCAAAGGCACACCCCAAGCAGCCGCGAGGGTCAGGTCAAGTCACGTGATCCTCACGTGTCACGGAGACATAAAGGAAACAGACTCAGGATTAAGATCCCATCTGGGGGCACACGGACATGAGTGAGAAGATAAAGGAAGACCTTCCGCAAAACAAACAGAACCACTTTTGAATCTGGAGGCAGTATGGTCGTCTTGGGAAAATAATGTAATTTTTAAGCAGCCGTGAAGACCCTGTGGAACATGACATGAATTTGTGGTAGACTCAACCCATGAGACCACGGCCCTTCGTTTTAGCACCCCTCAGTGGTCTCTCACGGTGTGGGAAGGAAGGAGCAGGAGAGGTGATCACCCGCTTGCGGTGGCGCCATGAATGTGGCAGAAGGGAGAGATCCTAGGTGACAGAAAGTTGACAAGGAAATCCAGTGAAGACAGGAAGCAGCTGTTACCAGGAGGGAGTGGAGGAAGAGGGACAGGCCTGGTCCTGAGAGTGACCAGCAGGTTCTCACAACTGTGTGGGACCGGGTTAGAGAAGTGAACAAGAACTCGTCAGAGGAGATGGCCGCCGTCGTCATTGTTATTGTCTCTGTGTCCCAGGCACGGCTGAGAACCCATGTGGCCAGGTGAAGGGGCTGTGAGAGCAACAGGTCAGATGAACCATCTGTGTGGACACTCGGGATAATGAGAGAAGAGGAAGGTGGGAAGGAAAATTGGGGGTCCTGAAGTGACTAGGGTATCGAGCTATGTGTTAGGGGACAGTAGTAGACAATGGCAATCATGTTCCTCTGCCTTCGGCCGATCTTCCTTCCCAAATAAAAGACGTGGTTTTGCTGTGAGCCTTAAATGACCACATATGAAATAGAAATGTGAAAAAGAAGGCAATATCTGCTCTGAGAAGTGACTTTTTATGAGAATTTCCATTGTATTGCTTCTCAGGAGGCATGGGGGGCCTCCAAGGCCCGTGAGGGTCAAATCCAGGTTTTTAATTATTTTGTACTCTCTGTGGAATTTTCTTCAAGAACAAAATGCCGTACAATATGAGGGTTATTAAAAACCATTTTATGGAAAATATTACCTGCACTAAAAGGAATTAAACCCACAGCTCATTGTATTGGTTAACAGTTGTAGCAGCAATTTATTTTTCAGGGTTTTCACTATGCTTTTATAACCTACAAATTAAGCGTGTTACAAACAATCATGTGGCTTTTTTTTTTAATGAAGAATTATATGGTGGCTTAAAACTATCATTTTATGTTGTTAGAGACTTTATGAATATTGATTTGAACGTGCCATTTTCTTCCTTGGATTTCATATGAAGCAAATACAAGAGATGAAAATCTAGAACAGGATGGAGGGCATTTTGAGAAATACTGATTTGCAAATATCTGTTGTTGCCCTGGATAGAGAAGTATTGTGGGGACCTCTGGTGGCTTAGTTTATTTTTCCATCTTGAAGAGTAGATCCTGAGTGAAAAGCTAGATGCAGAATTCCAGTTGGAGAGGGACTTTGAAATCATCGAGCCAAACTTTTGGATCCGGCAAGAGAGGGCACTGAGTGACCTCAGTGATTCAGACCTGATTCAGCCCTGTCAGGGCTGAATGACTTTTCCAGGATCTTATGGCAGAGCCAAGGCCACAGCCAGGCTGAGTGCTTTTTCTGCAGCATCCCTCCGATCCCGTGGGAGAGAATGTTCATCGCGGTACATGTCACACAGCAAGCTGTCCCGTGATTCGGATCCATGTCATCCTAAAATGCCACTTGCCTCCTTGCTGTCCTCTGCGTCCGCACGCCCTCTCTTCTCTCACCGAGTGGTTGCGGTAGCTTCCCGGGCTACTCCCTGCTCTTAGCCTTTTCCTCTTTGGCTCAGCCATTCCCTACCACGGAGATTTCCGCTCAAAAGCTTGGCCTTGATCACCACACTCCCTTATTCAAACTTCATCTCCACATCGCCCTTGCCCAGAGGCGTCTTAAGGTGACTAACGAGATCTGAAAACAGGTCCACATGAGTCCAGAAGTGGTGTTATTTATACAGATCTTTCTTTTTCTTTCAAATCACAGTCCAGCCACTGGGGTGTGGCCTTGGCTACATGGAGTAGCCTCTTCAAGCCCTTCTCCACCCAAGTGATGAAAGTGGTAAAGCTGGCCTCCAGGAATTGTGGAGAATTAATCTTATAAATAACCCAACACACAGTAGGTGCCTAATGGATGATAGCTTTTACTGGTGGACTTGACTCATTTGTCATGACTTCTTACCCCACCTCCCGGAGGGCTCCTTGATGGTAGGGGCTTCCTTGTCCTGCCTTTGGGGCTTAGTGCAGCATCTGGTATATAGTAGGTGCCAAAGCAATATTTGTTGAATGTAAGTGGGCCATGAAAACTTGAACAAATCATTTGATCTTTGTGAACCCCAATCCTAAGGACAAAAATTGGGAGGACTGGTGAAATGAAATAAGGCATGTAAAGTGCCTAGCACAGTGCCTGGTTCGTGGTTAGAATTCAATGAACAGTAGCTACTGGCAAGGTCAAGTACTAGCTCTTCTGTAAAGCCTCTTTGGCTGTTTTTCCCTGCCCCCCAGCCAAATTAATCATTTCTTATCCCTCGCTCTCATATTCCAGGAAGGATCGGGTTAGTGGGGAAAACAAGGGTTTTAGAATCTGACCGAACTTGGGCTGAGCCCTGGCCATGTGACCTGTATAACACTAAGCTCACGTAATGAAACTTCTGAGCCCTGTCCTTGAGGGTAATGATCCTTAGCACATGCTGTGTTGGTCTGTCTTTTAAAGTATGGGTCTTTTTTGGGAGCAGGAATACAGTCCTGTTAATCTTGCCTGGCTTAATGGTAGGTGCTCAAAAACGATGTCGGAACTTAAATATAGCACCACAATCTCATTAATGTTCAAAAACTATAAATAAAACAAGGATGGCACCAATGAGGCACCACCAAATATCAAGTAGAGAAAAAAAAAAAAGTAAGATTTAAAACGATAAAGCAAAACACAGTGTTGGGCCAAAGCTAGACAGCCCATACTAAGGGTTAAAAGAAAGCTGAAGAAATGACAAAACATGACACTTGAACAAACAATAAACTGCCGCCTGCACGGGAGTGGGTAGGGAAGATAAACCATGTGACAAGCTACTACCTGTACTGACGTTTTCACACAGAGGGCTAGGAAATGCAGTGTGGAGAAGAAGGTCTTCCTACCTACAGTTTTACAGCTTCCAGAATTCTGGGCCGTGGCTCAGTTCGTCCTTATCACAACCTGGGCAAGTGGATGATCATCGCCCTCTCGTCAGAGTCCAGGCGACAGTGAAGAAGACCAGGGACAGCCTCGTGAACACACAGAAAGACCCAGAGCTTGGCTGCAGAGCCCCTGAATCCAAGCACAGTGTTCTTTCCACGATAGCATATTACCTATGGGCCGGAAGGGCGGCTGGGCGGGGGTGGGTGGGTGGAGTTACTATAATGATAGCTAGCTTATAAATTAATATATGTAGCATGTAGCATCCTAGGCCTCACTGTTGTAATGGAAAGGAATGCTTGTCTTTCAGTTTCTGCCTGTTCAGGTACCAAACGATGAAGAAAAAAGTGATCCTATCCTTTTTGCTGGTAGAGTCCGGAATTTAATGGCAGAGTAAGTGTCTCTATGTAATCGCCATCAGTAAATTGTTTTTAAATGATCGGTCAATGGCATTTCATGTAGTTTTAGGATTTGGGTGTTCTGTTTTGTTTTGTTTCATTTCATCCTGACGGCCTCATTCCCTACCTCATTCTGGTAAGTAAAATAACGTGCCTGGGCTATGTGGTCAGAAAGACAATCTACAAACATTTTCCCCAGATGCAGCCCCAAACTCCAAGCCCCGGTCTTTGCCAGAAGGGGAGCAGGGAGGCTTCAATAAGCAGGAGAGACCAGCCAGTGACTTCCGCAGGGTGGGTTCTTCTAAGCTGGCCTGTCTCTGTCACACATTCGTGGCTCGCCTTCTGGGCCCCAGTCTCCAGAGAGCTGCTAAGGCTGGGTGTTTCAAAGGCATTAGTGATTATAGCCACACAAAGGAGAAAGTTTGCAAGGAAAGGCAATAGATGCATAGAAAAGGGAGGAAAGTCACCCCCATTAAGGGACGCCTGTAAATTTAGAATTTGTAAATTGTAAACATCAAGCAAATATGAAAGGAGTTTTAGCTGGCCATGATCCAGATTAGATAAATCACCTTTCATCCTGTAATGAAAGAATGAGTGTTGTACCGACCTACCACCCAGACAGCCCTAAGAGCCTTCCCAGTGTGCACCTGACACCAGGCAGCAGCTCCCCCTTCTCATTGCAGTTAGTGAGCTTGGCACGGGTAGGCCAGTAGTCTGTATTCCTAGTCAAAATCCAGATGAGAAATCTGAATCTAGCTTCCAAGCGGAATCCGGTTTTATAAACAAGATAGTATATACATAAATTCATATTTCACAGCAGAATGACTATATGTTCACAACAGTCTAAGTGTTCAAATGCTCAAAACCTTTTTTTTTTACTACATGTACTTGATTTTCCCAGCTTCTAGACTGGCTACAAAATTTGTTTTGAGTTGCTTTTCTTCCCTTTTTTCTTCTCTTTCCATACCAGCTTATGTCCAAAAGTTAGGGACTAAGATCGATTTTAGGAATTGAGAGAATTCATACCAGAAAGTCGGACTTCCCAAAAGATGTCTATGAAACAGAGTGGCGGGTTGATTAGGCAGGCTTTTTCTGAATTTGGAGGCATGGAGGCCAAAAGGTCCTTGAATAAAGAGGAAGAAAGACCTCGGTGAGCTCCACAACCATGGACAAGGCCGTCTGTGGCTCCTTTTCCTAGTATTTAAAGTCGGAGTTAAAGTCTTTGCCTTGCCTTTCTCCTAGTTTTGGTGATCATGAGTCTCACGGAGGAAAAGTATATGACAGAAGCATTTGAAAATAGAAAGATGCAAATCAGCAGTGTTATGTGACTCATCATAAATATTTACCCAATAGTGTGCCGGGCCATTTACTCAGGATATCTAACAAAATCTTCACAGCAACTCTTGGAGCCAAGCTGGAAAGTGAGACTCAGAGGGAGATACCGTTTGCCCAAGATCATAGCAGGTAGTGAGGGTCTGGGCTGGGACTCAAATCCACGTTCCCTATTACCCAAACCCCAAGCTCTTAAAGGGCATCTCTACTGTCTAGGATTATAAATTATAAATTCCTGAAATATTTAAAATGTTTATTTTCCCAAATAAAAATATTCATATACCAAAATATTTTTAAATCAAAAACAGCCTATAGTTGTAGATAGAAAAAAAAATTGTTCTTACTGCATCTGTTGAAAATGTAACATTCTTAACAGTGATTCAACAAAATCAACAAAAATAGTTTAAGACAGAACTTTAGGATTCACACTGAATATCTGTGAATAAAAGTTCTGTGAAAAGGAACCTTCAGGAAATTATTTTGGGTACCGCTCAGGCTTTTTTCTTAGGACTTAGTGTTTTTTCAAGTGTTGTTAATATCTGTTTTTTTCAAATCAAGTTATTAGACCTCTGAGCCGGAGGGATCATGCCCTCCTTTGAGGATGGACAATGTTTAGGTTTGGAAGAACTAATGAGCTTATTCTCAGTTCTCTTTCATATTTTCAGAAGACTGTTATGTAGCAAGTAATGATCTCCAGGTTTGAGAGATGAAAAAGCTAGCGATTGAAGCTAGTTTCAAGCTGAAGTCAGCTAGTATCACGGTCCCAGTTAAAACACAAAACAAAATGACCAGCCTACCAAAGCTTGCAGACAGAATGGAATTAACTCGGCCACAGGAAGTCTGTGCAGAAGAGAAGTATGTCTCTTTGGCAATAATAAGCCAAAGCTACTGCCTTGAAAAGTAGTAACTACTTTCCATTTACTGTTGTTTGTTGACAAGTTTAGGCCTGATGAAAAAATCATTGCCTTTAAAAAAAAAAAAATTGAATTTGTTTGCTTTTGAATGCTTCTTAGAGCTTTGGGAATTCCAGTAACAGACCATACCTACGAAGACTGCAGATTAATGATCTCAGCAGGACAGCTGACATTGCCTATGGAGGCTGGATTGGTGGAATTTACCAAAATAAGCCAGAAATTGAAGTAAGTATGTTTTTAAATTGCTACACTTTCATAAAGGCGCCCCCCAGAGATTTGACGTCTTGTTTCTTTTCTCTGGTTTCATTCATGCTCAGCTCTAGAGCATTTATTTTAGACCCTGTGGCTCTAGAACCCATGGGTTTTTTTTATTAAGGAAACCAGGACTGTGATTTCATCTCCCATGTAGTTCACCTAGTTGTGTTTTTTTTCAAGAACAGTTAATTCAGGGGGTGCCTGGGTGACTCAGTGGGTTAAGCCTCTGCCTTCGGCTCAGGTAATGATCCCAGGGTCCTGGGATCAAGCCCCACATCGGACTCTCTGCTCAGCGGGAAGCCTGCTTCTCACTCTCTCTGCTTACTTGTGATCTCTCTCTCTGTGTCAAATAAATAAGTAAAAATCTTAAAAAAAAAATAAAAAAGAATGGTTAACTCAGAAGCATGGGTGCTGGTCATAGGAGGAGCCCAAGAGATAGTCGGTGTGGACCAGCACAGATCTGCCCTTCTCAGAAGTGTCTCAGAGCAGTCAGTCTGTCCTGCTGCCCCCTTTCAAAAAGGATGACTTAATTAGATGGTCCTGCCAGGTGGCAGTCAGACCTCATGTGAAGTCTCAGTTGATTTGTGGGGGAGCAATTCTGACCCTCCGGCCCCTTAAATACTTACCCTCAATCTCCTTTCTCTTCAGGGTGCATTTTTTTTTAATGGCAAACCCCTTCTTTGTACCTTTATAAACAACCCCTTTGAACCATCTGCTATTGAAAGGTATCACGACTGATTCCCTTATTACTGTTCATTCTGTTTTCAGAATATATGGATTTGCAGAATATATTGATTCAGTAGGCTTTGGCATCCTCCCAAGGAGAGAGCTACAGAACTGGTTATTATATTAAAGGTCAATATTGGGAGATAATATTTTGATAACCGATAGAGCAAATAGGATTCATATCTTCTAAGTAACAAGCATGGTTGATATTATATTTACAATATTCGTGTAATTTGATTCATTTGAAAAGTTTAGGTAGTTACTGAAATCAGATACAGAAGAGTGCAGCATGTGTTAGGTCACCTGTTTAATTGGACAAGACAAAGACAGGATGTGATGTGAGCTATGGTACGTTTTCTGGCGTTATGGTGTTTCAGTGTTCTAGAACTTTGCTTGGAGGAAATGTGTGTCATCTAATGAATCTCCCTATCCCAACATTTTGCGCAATGTGAATTCATCATCAGCCTAGAAACTTTTAAAAGCAAGAATTGCGTATCTTTTTTTTAAAGATTTTATTTATTTATTTGACAGAGATCTCAAGTAGGCTGAGAGGCAGGCAGAGAGAGAGAAGGGGAAGCAGGCTCCTCGCTAAGCAGAGAGCCTGATGCAGGGCTCAATCCCAGGACCCCGGGATCATGACCTGAGCCAAAGGCAGAGGCTTAACCCACTGAGCCACCCAGGCGCCCCTAGAATTGCATCTTTTTTTTAAACAACCCAATAAGTACTAAGTAATATTTAGATTCAAATACGATTTCTTATTTTCTTTTCACAAGTCATTTCTTATTTCCCCACACTGCTCCTGTTCTCAGTTACTTTCCTCTTCCTTAGGTCTTTGAGAAAACTACAGTCTCACTAATATCCTTCAGAAAAATCAGAAGCCTGTGTACACATTCCATAAGTACTCTAAAATACCCATTTTATTCTCATTTCCAGATGTAACACTTAAGATATTGTTCCTTCAGATGGTGACTCAAACACCATTCTTAAAATGTCCATGTGGGTGGTAAAGGGCTGACCACACGTGTTCATGAGTCTTTGTTTGTCTAGGTTAGACTGGGATGGTGTTCGTAAGCAGTTGGACGAGTACGCAGTAATCGCAAGTTCTTCAAAAGGAGGACGAATCGGAATTGAAGAATTTGCGGAGTATTTGAAGCTGCCTGTTTCAGATGTCCTGAGACAACTCTTTGCACTCTTTGACAGGGTACGTTACAATGTCATCTCTAGCGCCCAAACATCTTTACTCTGCCGGTCTCCAGGGAGCATAAATCAGTAGGTCATTAGAAAAACTCGGCAGGTGACTGTTAGAGGAAGCAAGACTGAGCCCAAGTTTAATTTCATGATCTGGTTTTCCCTCTTAAGTTGTAGCAGCGGTAGTAATATAAGTGTGTGTGTGTGTGTGTGTGTGTGTGTGTGTGTGTGTGTGTGTGTGTTGCAACAATTATGATGGTATCTAGTTATTTTAAACACCAGGTCAGAAATAAATAGTGTGACCATAAAACTACATTTATAATATAGAATTGGAAAGGCTTCTATAACTAGCAAGAACCTGTCTTTTTTTTAAAGATTTTATTTATTTATTTGACAGACAGAGATCACAAGTAGGCAGAGAGGCAGGTAGAGGGAGAGGGGGAAGCAGGCTCCCTGCTGAGCATAGAGCCCAATACAGGACTCGATCCCAGGACCCCGGAATCATGACCTGAACCGAAGGCAGAGGCTTTAACCCACTGAACCACCAAGGTGCCCCAAGAACCTAAGTCTTTATGTCAGAATTCATTCATGGAAAACAGAGGTGGTATTAGCCTATCCTGAAGGCTTCTGGACTGCCCCCAAGACATGTGAGGACCAAATGGATTTTATTTTCAAGTAACATTTTATGACAAAGGTTGCAAGTAAAGCTTGACCATTCGCCATTATATTAGAGGTATGATTTTCTGCTTATGAGAATGTAAGTATGAGCAGTTAGATAACTGAATTGTCAGAAAGTTTCCATGAGAAAGCTGTATCAAGATTTCAAGCTCTCAATTTTTAATGTGTTTTTTTAACGTATAAAGTTGACAATGAAATTTACCTTTTTGGTGATGGTATTACGAGTGTTCGTAAATGAACTGAGGCATGTAACTCCATTCAAGATACAGAATACCTGCAAGAAACAGCTGTAGCCACCCCCTTTGTAGTGAGATCCTTGCCCTCCCCTTTACCCCCAGCAATCACTTCTCCTCTGTAGCTTTGCCTTTTGTAGATGCCATCCATGTAAATGGAATCAGATAGTGTAGACCTTTCTGAGTCTGGCTTCTTTCACTCGGCATAATGCATCTGAAATTGGGCCATGCAGTTGCACATATTAACAATGTGTCCCCTTTCCTTGCTGAGTGGCCTTCTGTTGTATGGACGCCTCATTCTCGGAGTCCCCAGTCCCCAGTGGAGGGGCATTTCAGTTTGTTTCCAGTTTGGGGCAATGATGAATACAAACTATGAATATTCTTCGGTAGGTTTTTTTTTTATAAATCTAGGCTTTCGTTTCCCTGGGGGTACAGACTTAGGATTGTGATCTTGTTACTGTCTTATCTGAGAGTGACTTGACTTTGCATGCATTCCTAAAGGATATTTCTTTCTTTTTTTTTTTTTTTTAAATTATTTATTTATTTATTTGACACAGAGAGATCACAAGTAGGCAGAGAGGCAGGCAGAGAGAGAGGGGGAAGCAGGCTCCCTGCTGAGCTGAGAGCCCAATTCGAGGCTCGATCCCTGGACCTTGAGATCATGACCTGAGCCAAAGGCAGAGACTTAACCCACTGAGCCACCCAGGTGCCCCCTTAAAGGATATTTCTGTTTTGAATAGCATTGACTCGAGAGTCTTTCCCTTTCAACAGGTTAGCAATGAGGTCCTGCTGCTTTCAGTCCTCCGTGGTTATCTGTCTTACTGACTTTTCTTTAGTTTTGGCTCTCCTCACCAATCCTCCTTTTACGGCAGTTTGTCCACAGGTGGTTGCCTTTTGTATTTTGACTAGAATTTCTAATTGTAATCAAAAGGAGAGATGGGCTCGCCCGGGCTTTTTCCATCCTGGCTGGTTCCAGAAGTCTCGATTCTCTGTGGACCACTGGGAAAAGATTTTGCAAAGAAATCATAGCTTGATGACAGAAACCAGGACACTTTTTTTTTTTCTCTCTTTACCCAGAGCACTGGGTACTCATGATCCTAATGACTCATTCTCTGACCTCTGAGACGAACCATCCTTCAACCTGATGCAGGGGAGCAATCTTCTTCTCTCTGGAGTGCCTGGTCCCCTGTTCTTGGCTTGCTTGCAGCACACAGACCATCTTCCCTTGTCCCGGAAACAGTCGTGTGCCACTGCAGTTGAGCTCCTAGAAAGTGTAATGAAGGTTTAGAAGAAAGAAGAAGTAAGTTATTGGCTATCACCGCACAAGTTGGGAAAATAGAAGCACTTCTTACTGGTACTATTACCAGTCTCTCTGTGAGCTTCATGTTGTCTCATCTTCCTTTTTGGTTCCAGAAACCAGGCAAGTAATTTTATACGAAGCTTCTATAAATATGAACTTGGTGACAGGAAGGAATATGACAGGGATCAACAAACAGGACAGGAGATAGGGGAATGGGACATGAAACGAGGGCTAAGGAGGAAACGCAGAGCCTATCTCAGATGTCCGGTTCATCAGGATTTTCCATCAAAACTGGAAATTGTATCTGTGGAGGTTGCCGTCCCTTTTCAGGTGTCAAAGTGTCATTGCTGGCAATTCCATGAACGTTAGGACACCTGTTCTGTCTTTCAGTGGTTGATGATCTCTGTCGTTTCTCTGGTAATCTTAAGGATAGGAAGATTTGGGAGTAGGGAAGGGAGGGCACAAGGATTAAAATAACCCCCAGTTAGCCTGGTTGACTCACTCGGAACTAGAGCATACAGCGAGCCTTGGCAGCGCAGTTGGCCAATCACATTTCTGCATGGACAGCTTCCACTAGCGCACACGCCACTTACAACCATGAGTGTGACTTTGTATAGTGTGACTTGGCTCTCACCGGAGACCGCGAGATGGTCTTTGCAGCAACTTTTCTTTTGATCTCCAACATACCGGAACGTTGAGAAAATAGGCTGGAGAATGAGGGACTCGTGCATGGGACCTTCCTTCCTCTCCTTTCCTTTTCTCCTTTCTTTTTTCCTCTTTCCCTTTTCTGTCTTTGTCTGTCTGTCTTTCCTTTTCCGTCTCTAACCTTTCTGCATGTCTGTGCCTGTGAAGATGTGCTTTGTTTTGAGAAGGCAAATTATGCAATTGTTGCCACGCCCTGGGCACATACCCACATAACTCCCAGGCTAGGCTTGTTTTCTCGGTCTCTTGAAGTCATCTAGCTGGGGAATGTTCCACGGGAAAGATGAGAAGTTCAGTAATGCCAGTTTGTTTCTCTCCGAGTAGCTTATCTTGCTAAACGCTATGCTTAATGAGGGGTGGGGGGGTCAGACGGGAGGAAGGGTGGGAACGAGAAAGGGCGGGGTGTTCCTGTGGGTCTTCCAACAGCTGTAAATGTTTGCAGTGCCGACAGCTGCCCTCAGCCTCTCTGTCTTCCCCCAAGACTAATGAGGTTGTGTTGGGATTTGGGGGGATGGGACAAAGACCTGAAAATCTCTCCACATTCCCTAGCTCCTTCTTCCCATGTACAGTCTTGGCTGGTCTAGAAAGACTTCATAATGGTCTTGTCTCAGTTTGTCCCCTAAAAAATACACTGTCTCTTCGGCTCCTGCTGACATCCTGACATGTCCTTTCAGGTTCTTGGGGGAATCTGATGACAAGTAAGGTCCCACAAAAACATGACATTCGCCATCCCAAGCATGGCGTAGTTCCCTAGTTTTTAGGACCATTGCCTTTGGAGAGATCCTATCTCTCTGAAAAAAGATAAACAAACGTTTTTATCTTTGTGTTGAATTTTGCTGCTTTATTTTTTATGGACGTAT
Source organism: Mustela nivalis (assembly GCF_964662115.1). Taxonomy (NCBI): domain Eukaryota; kingdom Metazoa; phylum Chordata; class Mammalia; order Carnivora; family Mustelidae; genus Mustela; species Mustela nivalis. Next base: position 27,743,153 of record NC_139037.1, on the reverse strand, counting down.
CCTGAACTCTCCGCGTTGGATGGGTCAGATGTCCAGATGAGTCAGAGCTGAAGGCTAAGACAATGGTTTAAAACAGCAGTGTCATGACATTTTTTATATTCATTAATTCAGTTTTAAATACGAGACTTTTTGCCAGCACTCCGGAAGGGATTGAAACTTCTTTAATGGGATTAAGAAACATCGCTAACTAACTCGAAGTTATTATAACACAGTCATTTTTCTGGTTCTAACCATGTCTCAGGATGTTTGTGACAGCAAGCCTGTCCCCTGAGCCCTCCTTCAGAGCTGTGTTCCTGAGTCAGCAGTCTCCGATGTACCTGTAAGACAGAGTCCTCAAATGCTTTGGGATGCAGCTTGCCCCTGGTGCTGGCTTGACTAGGCACCGTGTTATCTGCCTCTCACCTCTTACTAGCGGCAAGTTCCATCTCCTCTAACTGTACCTCCTGATAGACTCAGTTTAACATTTCATCAACACCCGTATGCCCACGCGCTGATGACCAAGCCACATTTAGGGGTCAGCACACTCTTTCTGTAAAGAGCCAGATAGTAAATATTTTTTTACTTTATAGCACTTATGGTCCAAAATTTTCAGGGCAGCTTGTACAATCGAAGAGAAAAGTTCATCATAGCCCACTCAGAAAGATCTCTCCATTTTCCCGCAGTCACCTAAGCCACGAAAATACCCTGTCCCAACTCTCAGCACAAGCAGAAAATCTGCACGCTATAGCACCCTGCCCTCTCCAACAGGAAGGGGCAAGCAAAGATGCTTGTTATTCTTGGCACTCAGGACTTCATGCTGGAACTAATACCAAGAACTAGGCAGGCAGGAAAGAACTTAGGATAAAGAGACGCATTCATTCCACATAATGTGAAACGGTAGTAAAAGATTTACAGAAGTTTACGATAGCCGAAAATGCTGGATTATCAAAGTGCTAAGGCACACACACTTTTCCTGCCTAACAGTTAAACAAAGGATGTAGTAAATGCCAGAAGAACTAAGTACACGTTAGAAGGCCGAGAGAGGGAGAATCATGATGGTTTTCAAAATTATTTTACAAAATGGAGAGAACAACCACTTACCTAAATTTTATCAGGTGATGGTCTGTTTTGCAATGCTATTGGTAAAAAAGGCATGAGCTTGTGCTAGACTATATGTAGCTGAGGAGTTAGAAAGGAGTCTGTCTAGTCGGTGAAGACAGATAGTATGAGACCAGTAGAAACGAGGGAGGGTATCGGCCAAAGGCAGAGAGAGAAGACAAGAAGAAAGAGTTAGAGAAGTACTTTTAAATCAGGTTGGAGGTTCCCTACCAATTAAACGGTGGTCACTTTAAGGACTGACTACAGTCCATCTATCAGTCCTTAAACTTTACCAACCTGCTTTGTTTTCATCAGCTTCGGAAGCAGAGCAGCAGTCTGCAAACTACAGTGGACTGGGCCAGATACCTGTTGCCTGATGCCTGTTTTGCTAATAAAGTTTTATTGAGACACACCCATGCCCATTTGTCTATGTCTTGCCTGTGGCTGCTTTCTGTCTTCAGTGGCAGAGGTGAACAGTAACCAACAGTTAAGTCTTCTATCCTTTAAGTTTCCAGTTCAGGTTTGATTTGTAATATAGTATTTCATAGTTCATGTGAAAAGAACTATTGGTTGCAATCTCAGTTCATCAGCATTTGTTATGTGAAATCTACCCATAACTACATGAAGCAATTGACAGAAAAAGGCTATACTCGTCTTTCTATGTTGTTGTATGTGTTGTCCTAAATGTTCGGTGGTTCTATGTGTCTGACCATTTCCCTGTCCATGTCCCAGGTTGACATAGCTACTCCATTCTGCCCATTACAGTATTTTCTTTCACCGAGTGTTGTTACATGAGAAATCTCCCTCTTGAGGTAAAAACTGGGAGATGCTTAGAAGGAACAGGAAGGAGCCTGCAGGAGTTAAAGCTTAACTTTTTCTTCATAAGCACAAGTGAGCAACGTCTGTCCTCCATGAGCACAAGGGAGGAAAAAACAGAGCTTTGTAAAGACCAAATTGTGTCAGACCAATTTAATTTCCTCCTATGATAGAGTGATGGTCAAAGATGATAAAGAAGAAGAAATAGATATTATCTGTATGGGCTCGAGAAAGGCTTTTGATTTCATCCAACATGACATCCTCATCAATAAATTAGGAAGGTCTGGTCCAGATCATGCCGCAGTTGGGCGAAAGCCCCTCTTGACAGAAAGGCTTTGCAGCAAGTGGGAGCTGTATGTCCTTCTGGGTTCAGTGCTGCCCCCGCCTTGGCATTCTGTTTGGAGGGGTACCATACTTGATAGGATGCCACCCAGAATAGTTGTGAAAACAGACTCAACCAGACGATAAGTCAAAGCGGGGATAAGAGTATATCCTTAAAAGGGGTGGAAGCATACCCAAGAAAAAGGAAGGTTAAATTCATTCAATGTACAGCATGAGAACACTTGGGCTGGAGAAGGAAAGGAAATGCCACCGCCACCATTTCAGGGCATGTGAGGATCTAGACTCCCCGAATTCTAGAGGTAAAGGGACCTTTCACATCCAACTGCCCATCTTCCTCATTTTGCAGAAGGCAGCCAGCCTGGGAGAGGAAGTGAGTGCTCAGAGCTACACAGCTGGTTAGTTGTAGGACTGAGACTAGAATGGCTGGTCCGTGTCCTTTTTACTTCAACCTGCACTGTTGGCTGATACACACACACACACACACACACACACACACACACACATACGGGTTCGTGGGGCATTTTTTATACTTTCTATCGCTCACCCATTTCAAACCTACAGTTCTATGATTTTTTGAGTAAATGTGCCAAGTTGTGCAACCATCCCCATAAATCAACTTGAGAACATTTCCAGCACCCCACTGAGTCCCCTGGTGGCATTAAGGGTTAGATCCTGCCACCAGCTTTCTTCCAGCCCAAGGCAACCACAGCAGGGTTGTAAGTCCTTTGGTGTGATTCGAGACCTGGTCTAGAAGAGAGACTTTCGGTCTCTGTGGATTTGCCTTTTCCAGACGTTTCATGTAATGGAATCGTACAGTAGATGGTCTCCTGTGTCTGGATTCTGACTACTTTGCCTAAAGTTTTTACCGTTCACCCATGCTGTACATGTATATCTGTCCTCTTTACTTGCCAAAAAGTATTCTGTTATATGGACACATTGTATTTTTTTTTTAAGATTTTATTTTATATTTGACAGAGAAAGAGATCACAAGTAGGCAGAGAAGCAGAGCAGAGAGCAGGGAGGGGGAAAGCAGGCTCCCTGCTGAGCAGAGAGCCCAATGCGGAGCTCAATCCCAGGACGCTGGGATCATGACCTGAGCTGAAGGCAGAGGCTTAACCCACTGAGCCACCCAGGCACCCTGACATGTTGTGTTTTATTTATGCACCAGTTGGTGGACATACAGGTTGTTTCTAACTTGAGGCCTTTATGAGGAATGTGGCTACTAGCGTTCATGTTTCTCTCTTTACTTTTTTATATTCAGTAACTTTCCCCCTTCACATCCATCAGATGTGTCCTCTTCCCCTACTCTTTTTCCATCCTAATATGGACAGTAGAGTTCCCCCAGATGGCAACCCAAGATGTTATTAATGTTCTAATAAATAGCCTCGGGGGATTCGATGGTCCAGAGAAGAAAAGGTTTGTTAATCTAATAAGAGTCTTTTATTCCAAGATGGCTTATGAGAAACTATTAGCCAAATGCCCTCCATCTTATAGGAAATAAGTGAGAGAAATTGAATTTAAACCTCAGGGAAAACCACTTCAGCTGGGCACGAGGAGGCTTGTTTTATGTGGCAGTGGTTGCTATCAAGTTAATTTGCAATATTATAAAAACAAAACCCATGTAATGTCCTCCGAGAGCGGCTCCTGTGAATGGGTTTACATCTGTCTGAGGCCTGATGGCCTTGTGATCCCCTAAAAGGAGGACAGTCCTCTTGGGGTGCTTTCTTCTGTGTGGTAAAGGAAGACATTTGGCCTTTGGTGTTCACAGAGGCCATTTCATTGTGCCCAGGAGACCAGATATTGGAGTCATTGTGTCATAAAACGAGTGGTGGAGAGTTTTACACAAACCACAGGGTGTGGTGGAAGGACACATTGCTCCCGTGCCCTGAACAGAGCAAGGTCTCCCAGCTGCTGCTCCTTCCCTAACGATAGCTACTACAAGAGTGGTTGTTCAGTTCTAGAAATTCTACAGCTTACAGTGTAATTTCACATCTTCTCTCCTTTTGACTTTACATTCGAGCCTAGAGAGCTCCCACTGAGAGACCGACCATCACGCGGCCGTTAGTTCAAAGCCCTTTCCAGCCCAAGTCTGTTCTGCGGATCTGCCCCTCTCTGCTCTTGAGCCCAGAATGGACCGTCATCACGTTGCAGTGTTTCTTAAAGACCACACATCCTTTAGCTCCTCTGCATTTTTGCTGTGCTCTCCCTTCACACCCCTTGTCTGTTCAGAAAGCTCTGGCTTGGCTCATAATCAGGCCTGCACGTTATCTCTTGTGGAGGTCAGTGTTCTCCTTGGCAGAACACTCCTTTTTTGGGTACCCACAGTCCTGGATAATAGAGCACACCACTTATCCTCAGTAGCTCATCTTCCCTGACTCTTTCTTTCCTTATCACAAATACTTTGTCTTTCAGTGGAATTCTGTGAAACTTAAATACCGAAGAATACTATATCCAAATGTAATAGTTTGGTATTAATAGAAATGTGGGAGACTCCTGGGTCGCTCAGTCAGTTAAGTGTCTGCCTTTGGCTTAGGTCGTGATCCCAGAGTCCTGGGATCGAGTCCCACATCAGGCTCCTTGCTCAGTGGGGAGCCTGCTTCTCCCTCTCCCTAGTGCTCCCCCTGCTTGTGTTCTTTCTCCCTCTCTCTCTGACAAGTGGATGGATAAAATCTTTTAAAAAAATAGTAGAAATGTGAATATAGATATCAGGTTATAATTACAACTAGTTTTTGGTGGGTGTTCCCAATCCTTGAGCACGGCAACCCTAATAATGTATTTGCCTTCATCTCCTAAACACTGAATCCAAGTCCTCATACTTAACAAGTGAGATTGAGTTAGTGTGAAGTGGGCATAATGAGATATTACCACCTCGTACACATTAGGATGGCCAGTCTGGAAGGGAGGGAGGGGTGAGAGGAAGGAAGGAAGGAAGGAAGGGCTGTTGGCTGGGCTGTAGAGAAATTGGAACCCCTGTGCACTATTCGTAGGAATATATAATATCTACTGTGGAAAACAGTATGGTGGTTCTTCAAAAACTTAAAAACCAAATTACTCTATATGATCTGAGAGTTCTGGTAGAAGCAACCCAAGCATCCACCAATAGACAAGTGGATAAACCAAATGTTTCTTATACATACAGTGGAATATTGTTTAGCTCTGAAAAAGGAAATAAATCCCGACACCTGCTATAACATGGATGGACCCAGAACACATTACACTAGGTGAAAGAAGCGCATCATAAAGGGACAAATCCTATGTGCTTCCACTGATGTGAGGTCCCTAGAGCAGTCAGATTCATAGAGTCAGAAAGTAGAACGGGGCTTGCCAGGTCCTAGCAGGAGGAGGGAACAGGGAGTTCCTGTTTAATGGCGACAGAGCTTCAGTTGGGAAGACGAAAAAGCTTCTGGGGATGGACAGTGGTGACAGTTGCACAATGATATGAATGTACCTAATGCCACTCAGCTGAACTCTTACAGTTAGGGTGGTGAATTTCCACGTTACGTGTACTTCACCACAGTTCCTAGACATTTTATTTATTTATTTATTTATTTATTTATTTGTAAAAATCATTTATTTATTTATTTGACAGAAGAAATCACAAGTAGGCAGAGAGGCAGGCAGAGAGAGAGAAAGGGAAGCAGGCTCCCTCCTGAGCAGAGAGCCAGACATGGCACTCGATCCCAGGACCCTAGGATCATGACCTGAGCCAAAGGCAGAGGCTTGAACCCACTGAACCACCCAGGTGCCCCTGTTTCTAGACATTTAAATTCAAAACATTTAAATTTTTAAAAACAAGACGCAGAGAAGTCTCTACTGGTTGGTTCCATTTGTTCAGGGCACGGCAATCAGTTGATGGTGTTTGATGTTGAGATAATGGTTACCCTGGGGAAGGAAGAGTAACTAGAAAGCAGGAGGAGGTTCTAGCGTATGGCCATATTCTATCTTTTGATCTGGCTGTTATCACATAGGTGTGTATGGTATGTGAACTTCTCCGAGCTCTCCAGTTGTGACTTGTAAGGTTTTCTATGTGTCTGTTATACTCCAAAAATAATTCCAGAAATGGAGAGTCAGACTCTGTGAGGCTGGGACCGGGGGACCCTGCATCTTAAAACCTTCCCTTCCAGGTTTTTCTTAAGAGCATTGGATTTGGGGAATCTTCACTAAAAGAAAGGGATCGGAGAAACAGCCTCCAATGCCCAAGAACCCCATTCTGCACTAATAATAAATATTCCTTAGAAAAGAAATTCTTGATATCTTGGAGTCGCTTAGCTTCCCCAGTTGGGAAAACACCTATCATCTTTCAGGTGCTGAGAAATCAGTGATGTAGAGAAAGGTGTGAATGTGTATTTTAATATATTACATTTAAAATAGTATTTCTTATAATTTGTCATACGCACAATGACTCGCGAATATTTTGAGGCCCTCTAAAAACAGGCAGGTGCTAGGACCTAATGGAAGTCAGGCTTTCAGTAGGAGGGGAGACAGCACTATGGGGTGTGGTCCCCTGGAAGCAGGTACAGAAAAGCCAGTTCTTCCACCTGGAAGCTAATGAGACTCCATTTCAACTCTCTCCACACCACCTCCGAGACACCAGCAGCTTTCACACTTGCTTGTCAAACCAAAAGCATGTTTCTTGCAAAGGCTTTATTGGAAGGGGCCGATCGAGGTCTTGGGGAAGCTCTCGGAGGCCTTCTTAGAGGAGGTGGTCAGAGAAGAGGAGGAGGAGGAGGAGGAGGAAATATCGGAGGGATAGTTGGAGGAATCGTGAATTTCATCAGCGAGGCCGCGGCAGCTCAGTACACCCCAGAACCGCCTCCCACTCAGCAGCATTTCACGACCGTGGAGGCCAATGAAAGTGAGGAAGTTCGTCGGTTTCGACAGCAGTTTGCCCAGCTGGCGGGACCGGACATGGAGGTGGGTGCCACCGACCTAATGAATATTCTCAACAAAGTCCTTTCCAAGCACAAGGACCTGAAGACCGACGGCTTTAGTCTTGACACCTGCCGGAGCATCGTGTCCGTGATGGACAGTGACACAACTGGCAAGCTGGGCTTCGAAGAATTTAAATACCTCTGGAACAACATCAAGAAGTGGCAGTGTGTTTATAGGCAGTATGACAGGGACCGCTCTGGGTTCCTGGGACGTTCCCAGCTGCGTGAGGCCCTGCAGGCAGCGGGTTTCCAGCTAAACGAGCAGCTTTACCAAATGATCGTCCGCCGCTATGCCGATGAGGACGGCAGCATGGATTTCAACAACTTCATCAGCTGCCTGGTCCGCCTGGATGCCATGTTCCGTGCCTTCAGATCCCTGGATAGGGACGCAGACGGTCTGGTTCAAGTGTCGCTCCAAGACTGGCTGCAACTGACCATGTATTCCTGAAGCCGGCCCCTCCCCGAGGACGGGACTCCTGACAGCCTCGCCCTCCCGTCCCCACAGCGGCTGATGCCCTGTCCCAGAGTTGTCATTTCCTGCGAGCTCATATATCTCCCTGCATGCTTCTGAACTGGGACTGCCCCTTGGTGCTCAATTAAAATAGTTTTTTTTTTTTTTTTTAAATGAGAAATGTTCTGAGTGGTTTGTATGTCAGCTCTGTGAGATACTGGATGTGTAGGGATGTATGTATGGGGTTGGGGGGCGTGGGGCATAGCCCCCTTGGAATAGATTTTGATAGGGCATTGCTTATTTGGTGAGCGAATTCCAAGGAGCAGAAAACTTGTTGTCATTGAGAATGAAATCTTGAAAAAAGAAAACCCTGGAGTAAATCAAGAAAGCCCTCAAGAGATCTATTTTTCCCTTTAAAAAAGGTGAGGAGGAGTGAAGTTCAGAATCTGTTTTTCTCTTAATTTCACATCTGGTCTTTCCATTATGAAAAAAAGAGAGAGAAAAAAAGAGAAAGAAAAAGTGTTTTCCTGGAAGCCTATTTAACTGTATAGAAACAGGTTCAGAAATGAGAAAAGAAGCAGTTTCACGTAAGGGAAGTATATATAAGTTTTTAACAATAGAGCGACTGTCTGAAATTCCAGAATTCTTTAGTCCTGTTTCTCTAGTAAAATAAGCACGCAGCAAATTTGTTTTGTTTTGATGTATTTGTAAAGAGGGTCAGGGCATCGGGGAATGAAGGGTGGACCCGTAGCCCAATATGTCAGTCTCAATCATTCTTCCATGCGCTTCATACAAAATCGGGCTTGCCCAACGCATGTTGGCCGGCTCTTGTCGTGTCTTGCCCTGCCTCAGAGCTAGGAATGTTTTGTTGTTGTTCCTTTTGCGAAACTGTGGACAGAAGAAACATAAGCGAAGGAGCAAAAATAGGTGTTGGGGGGAGCATAGAGTGATCAGTTATTTGGTATATAAAGGAATATAGAGATATATAAAGATGTTTAAGTACTGCTGAGTGTCACAGGGGTTCTCAGTCCGGACCGTGATTCAGAATCACAGGGAGAGCTCTTGAGGAATACTGACGGCTGAGTCCCACTCCGGATGCATTGAAGAACAATCTTTCAAGGTGGGGCTTGGAGACGAGTATTTTTAAAGCTCCCCGGGTGATTCCAGTAAGCAGCCGAGGTCACCAGCCTGGGCAGTCGTCCCTTGCTTGTGTATGTATGGCCCTTGGTTTGGCTCTGTCATTTTGATTCAGGCGGTGATGATGGGGCGGGCAGAATCCAGAATGTCCAGCTAGGCAAGTAGACAGAACCACGGCAGCTGTGTATGCAAGGACTCAGTAACCCTCCCCCCCCCACCCCTGCCCTGCTATTGAATTGGTTCCCACCACTCCCGTTTCTCTGGCTCTCAGTGCATTCCCTTCTCTCCAAAGGCTAGTTTAGAGGGTCCTCCTGAGTTTGAAGATCAATTCTTCCTTCCTCTTTTGACCCATTTCAAGGAAAGTTTTAACTCTGGAACTGATATCATTCTCCTGTTAACAGTCCGCAGCGGCAGGTGAGAAATCCCCAGGGCCAGTTGGGAGAGGTTGGCTTTCGGTCTCCGTGCTCACCATCGTCACCATCGTCACTCTCATGGGATATTTATACAACACTATGTGCGTATCCTTCTGCGCAGAGTCAGGCCCAGGGACCGCGTCTGCCTTCCGCGAGGGACCTGTACGTGTAAGCTCGCTCCAGTGGGCTGCCCAGCCAGCTCTGCTCATACCAGAAGGAGGCTGCTGCCAACATCCACACGTATTGATTTCAGGATCCCCATGTTAGAATCAGCCCATTCATATGTCAGGCGCGAGCATAGGCATCTAGCCAAGAAAGGGGAGAGCTGCCAGGGTGCCTTTTAAGGCCTCAGAACATTAGGTTTATTATTTAACCTTTCCACATGATGGCTGCAGAAAGGGCAACTGAGCCTTACCCTGGTGGTCCTCAGTTATTTCTAAATATTTTATGAAAGTTAAGGCAGTTGCGTCGTGCTGGGGGGTGGTAGTAAGTATTTTTCGTGCTCCTCGGGTCAGGGGATTTTCTGCTCTTACAATTCCCTTCTTGCCCGCCCAGGGCAAAAACATCCTGAAGTCACCTCCATGTCCCTTCTGTTTTCTTCTGGATTTGTATAACGTTTGTATGGGTCACCCCAGACATTAGAGAAAATGCTAGAAAATCCAGTCTAAACTCCAGACTTTGTCAAGTACTCAAAACTTTGGCATTGCGGAGAACCGAGAGCCTGACGAGTAATTGAACTTCTTAGTATGTTTTTTTTTTTTTTGATGAACATTTTTTTAAATTTATTTATTTTCAGCATAACAGTATCAGTATCATTATTTTTTTTTATCACACCCAGTGCTCCATCCAATCTGTGCCCTCTATAATACCCACCACCTGGTACCCCGACCTCCCACCCACCCACCACTTCAAATGCCTCAGATTGTTTTTCAGAGTCCATAGTTTCTTTCTGATAGCCATTTGTATGTCTTTTTTTTAATTAATTTATTTATTTTCAGAAAAACAGTATTCATTATTTTTCCACCACACCCAGTGCTCCATGCAATCCGTGCCCTCTATAATACCCACCACCTGGTACCCCAACCTCCCACCCGCCGCCCTTTCAAACCCCTCAGATTGTTAGGGGAGGTGAATCATGAGAGACTATGGACTCTGAACTTCTTAGTTTTTATCCAGTAGCTGACATTTTCAAGATAAGGGGGAAGAGTATTTACCTGATGATTTTTTTTTTTTAATTTTGTCATTTCTACATGGAAGCCTCCTTATAGGCTGAGACAAGGGTCTTTGATTCATATCATTCCATCCCATGATCTTTGAGTTTCTAACATGAAGCAATACCATCGATGTAGTAAGTTGAAAATAATACTCAGCGATTTTAAAAAGCATGTGAAGTTGCACAGTCTCCATCTTTTAAATTTCAAAATACCCCATATGATTTCGAAAAACACCTTTATCTTAATGTGATCCACGGAATTCTGTAACCTGTAACAGCAGGAAAAAGAACGTAGGTCTGTACTTAACGCACGTATGCTGTGTACCTAAGAAAAGCAGACCTCCAAGAATATTCTAAATGTGTACATCATCTTAAAGGTCACATTTTAAATGTCTTGAGAAGTGGTGCATGTGTTTTTCAGAACTGCTTTTTTTTTTTTTTTAAGCCAGAGATTTCATCAGTAATATTGCACAGCTAACCTATGCTGGGGCCTTGAAAAAATATTCACGGATACACCTGCAGGGCCCTGATATTTAACACGTCTATTGATCTTGAGGTGCTTTCAGAATTACTTCTTAAAAGTGTCTGTGTTTAATGCTAAGTGGATTAAAGCAATTTAATTCTGAGAAAATTGGTAATGCAATTATGTATGTGGGTGGAAATACGCTCTTAATAAGCGTATTTGAGTAAACAGAATACCTCTTCCCAGACTCCTCTGGAAAACTGCAGAATTTACTGGATTTTGATAATAGTACTCTTTGGGATTTGTAGTCATCTTCAAAGACTCAAAGTTTTTTTCTGTTGGCTACTGCATAGTAGCTTCTGTTTTTAGGTGAACATCCCTGAATTGTTTTGATGGCATTGATTTTCTCTCCTTTGCAGGGATGATATCAATTATAACACACCAAAGACAAAATAGACCTATTCCTTGGGAGTTTACCATCTCTCAGTATATTCAGAACCGCATCCTTACGTGTTGCTGGACTTGGAAGTTTGTAAACTATATCCAGTTCAGTAAGAATGAAAATGTTGACTCAATCCAACTAGGAAAGGCCTCAAGGAATGGCTACCTGAGAATCAAACACAGGAACACCACCATTTGTTCCTTCTGAACCTTTAAATGGACCATGTCTGAACACGTGGTCTGCCTTCCCACTGGTCTGAGAAGCCAGCGTCGTGCGGTTATGGGGATAGCATGGTGCGGGGGCACTGGGAGATCACGGTGACCCCCAGCTTTCACTTCTGTGCTTTTCCAATCTGCTGACCACTAGGGAAGGCGTGGGCCCCACCATCTAGAGTTCCAGCCAGGCTCAATCATCCTTTCTCTTTGCAGTGACCCAAAACAAATCCGTAGTTGCTACTCAGGGCTGTCCTGGCTTCCAGATTAGGACAGATAATGGAGGGATTAGAGTCTCCTTCCAGAAAGCTGGGCTCCTCCTTTGAAATGTGGCCCTGCAATATTTTCAAGTCTAGATTTTTTTTTAAGTTTATGACTCTTCCTGAAAAGTTTAGTAGGTTTTTAAAGAAAAGAACCACAGATCTGAAGGATAATTTTTATCATGGAACTAATTTGAAATTAAAAAATTAAAGGAGTGTGTTTTGTTGTGTACTTTTAAATTATCTGTTTTTGAATGGATTTTATTAAGCTACTTGCTTTAATTTGAATGATTTAGAGTCCAATTATCTAAATTTTCATTGGAGTTCATGGTAATAGCAAGTTTCGTGACCTCAAATAAAGCTTATGACTCATTCTTTTTATTTAAAGTCAATTAATTAACATATAGTGTACTATTAGTTTCAGAAGGAAAGTTTAGTCATCAGTAACATATAAGACCCAGTGCTCATTCTATCACGTGCCCTCCTTAATGCTCATCACCCAGTTACCCCCTCGCCCTCCCCCCCAAACCCCCATCAACCCTCAGTTTATTGCCTATAGTTGAGTCTTTTATGGTTTGTCCCCCTCTCTGATTTCATCTTACTTTATTTTTCCTTCCCTTCCTATATGTTCATCTGTTTTGTTTCTTAAAGTCCACATACGAGGGGCGCCTGGGTGGCTCAGTGGGTTAAGCCGCTGCCTTCGGCTCAGGTCATGATCTCAGGGTCCTGGGATCGAGTCCCGCATCGGGCTCTCTGCTCAGCAGGGGGCCTGCTTCCCTTCCTCTCTCTCTGTGATCTCTTCCCTTCTTCTCTCCTACTGTGATCTCTCTCTGTCAAATAAATAAATAAAATCTTTAAAAAAAAAAAAGTCCACATACAAGTAAAATCACACAGTATTTGTCTTCCTCTGGCTGACATATTTCGTTTAGCATAGTTCCCTCTAGTTCCATCCACATCATTGCAAATGGTAAGATTCCATTTTTTGGATGGCTGAGTAATATTCCATTGTGTATGTGTATGTATGTATATATCCAGTAATATTCCATTGTGTGGTATGTATATAAAGCTATACACACATGCAACATCTTCTTTATCCATTAATCTGTTGATGGACATCTGGGCTCTTCCCATAGTTTGTGGACATCGCTGCTATAAACATTGGGGCTCAGGTGCCCCTTCAGATCACTACGTTTGTATCCTTTGGATTAATACCTAGCAGTGCAATTGCTGGACCATAGGGCTCTCATTTTTTTTTTTATTAGTTAAAATGAATTAGTTGAATGGATTATTTCTAAGATTCCTTCCAGTTCAAAGTTTTATTATTCTGAATTGGGGAACTTAACAATGTATTATTGTATTGATCCGATAATAAAATACCTGAGAATAATTTCCATGCTGCTTTTTCCCCTTCCCATTACTAAGATGAAAACTTACCTATAATTTCCCGTGGGATTGACAAGGGTCTGCTTTTTGTCAGTCAAAACCATTCAGAGATAAGACTGTTAATGAGTATTAGAGGTCCAGAATATTACCTTGTTTTGTGAATAGTGGTGCTATGAAGGGTTCTTTACACTTCTCTTTCTCCGTCTGCAAAATGAGTCATGGTACTTGACCTCTGTGTCAGTGGTATAGATGAAAATTGTACGTCTCACCATAGACAACATAAATTCAGAAAAGTATTTACAATCATACAATTATGATTGCGTCCTCGTTGTCCATTGACCATTCTTCTACTCCTTCTTCAGACCTTCCATTCAAGACTTCTGTGTTGCCTCATAGAGGAAGCCAATTGAGGAACTAGTGCGTCTATTGGGAGCAGTAGTGTCTGTGGTTCAGTGAGCTGCTGGGGCATCTCAGCCCTCGATGGTGTGTAAGGAAATGAATGACAGTGTCCCAAGAAGGAATGATGTCCTCTTAAAACTCCACCGCCTCTAAAATTGCTGGGGTCATGAAAATGTAGCTATTGACTGTGCTGGTGATCACCCTGTGAATATATTTGTCGAAACAGATTAACTGTACCCTGAAGATGGGTGCTTTTCATTGATGTGAATGATACTTTTTTTTTTAAATTATCTTCCTCCCCCACCCCCAAAAAAAGTGTTTCAAGAAAAGGAAGAGAGGCGCCTGGGTGGTTCAATGGGTTAAGCATATGACTCTTGATTTTGGCTCAAGTCATGATCTCAGGGTTGTGAGATCGATCCCTGCATTGGGCTCCATGCTTAGTGGGGAACCTGCTTGAGATCTCTCCCTCTCCCTCTGTCCCCACTTTGTGTGCTGTCTCTCTCTCTCTCTCTCTCTCTCTCATATAAATAAATATTTTTTTTAAGGGGAAAGAGGCTTTCTTTTTAAGGGGAAAGAGCACCTGGGTGGCTCAGTGGATTAAGGCCTCTGCCTTCAGCTCGGGTCACGATCCCAGGGTCCTGGGATCAAGCCCCACATCGGGCTCTCTGCTCAGCAGGAAGTTTGCCTCCCCACCCACCCACCTGCCTCTCTGCCTACTTGTGGTCTCTCTCTCTTTCTCTCTCTCTGTGTCAAATAAATAAATACAACTAAAAAAAAAAAGTTGGTGGTGGGGGGAGAAAAGGAAGAAAACAGCTCCTTTGTAGATAACCAGATAAAAATAGAAGTCAGTTGACCTGAGTTGTTGTTTCAGGAATAAACCCTGTTCCTTAAGGCCCTTAAGGGAAATCTTTAAAATATCTTTGTTTCTAAGGTCTCCGGTCGGAAAGGGAAGTTAAATTGTTCCTCCTTTTAGTTCCCACCCGCCGTAAGATAAAGGAATAATATAAAAGCGACTCTTAATCTTTTGAGTCTTGGTTGCTTTGAGGAGCATGGCCAGAGCTTCAATTTTTCTTCCCTAAAAACATGTACACACCAAAACTACACACCTTGTCAGGGGCTTCATGGCCTCCCCTTTCCCCAGGCTCATCTGTGAAACCACAGTGAAGAACACTTGCCTTAGTTTTAAAGTGAACCCAACGTAGTGTGCTAAGCAGTGGAAACACACCGCCACACAAAGAAACCAGTCCTTGCCCTGAAGGAACTCCTGATGGTGGAGATGCCGATCCTTAGTCACAGTTAAAGATTACGCTCTTATTGACGCCAAACATCATTTGTTCATCTGTCAAGTGCTGCGCTAGCTTTGTTGTTCCTAGTTGTCACTTGATCTTGGAATTCATCACTTGAAGATTTGGCTGCCAAAAGGCTTCTGACACCTGGGATTATCATCACAGGGCTTGTGTGCAGGTCTCTTTCCTTCTCCCCACTTCGTCCTCAGGGTTCCTGTCTAGGGAGTGGTTCATGCGTAGGACACTCTGCTTTCGGTCAGCTTGACTTAGAATCATCAATGCCTTCTTCGTTGCGGTTGTGAAATACCTTCTGCGGTATATAGATAAGTTCAGGGTCTCCTGGGTCTAAATGCTTCTGTTCATTACTAAGCAGAAATATATCTTTCTTCCTTCTGAATTGGGAACAGGTGGACCCCTGGCTTGCTGTTTGCTCTCAGTGCAGAGTTTTTCCCAAGCAGGCTCAGAGCGTGATGACATTGAGCCGTGTGACATGCCTGGGTTTCACCTTTGGGGCTGTGATTAGTAGTAATTCAACTAGTGGGCCCGCTAATTGATTTCTCCCCTCCTTCCACAGAATCATGACGGCAGTATCGACTTCCGCGAGTATGTGATTGGCCTGGCTGTCTTGTGCCACCCTGCCAACACAGAGGACATCATTCAGGTGGCCTTTAAGGTATTGTCAACCCCCCCTGAAAGCCTCTCGGTCTGCCTCATGAACAAGCGTTGACGCGAAGCATATTCTTTGAAAATTAGTGAAATCTGATAGTCGAGTTTACAGATCCACTGTGCCGTGTACACGGGAGTAATGTGATGACGACCGTGGCTCCCAAGAATAAAGAATACACAGCATAGGGAAAGCATCAAGGGAAGGCATCGAGACTGGAGAGCAGGTGATTTCACAAATTAGCTTTTAAAATGATTTCTGTCCAGCCTCTCCATTTTGAAGCCCCAAAGTTCAGTTTATAAATAAATACCACCTGTCACCAGCCAGCCTAATTCACCATCTGGAAAGTTCCCATCTATCCTGATTTTCTCACTCTGTGTGCCAGAGATATTTTAAGTGCTCTTTTCCAGGTGGAGTTGATGGTGTGGTGATGGGGTCCCATGAGCTTCCTAATACACATCCCGGGTCCCGTAGTATCACGTGTATTTCCACAGCGGCATCGGGGAAGGGGGTGGCCGATGAATAAGACCCCGTCCCCAGCAGGACTGGTTGGAGGGATGAACTTTGAGGACTCAGATGCCTGTTTATCCTGCCCACGCCCAAGAGATAGGGGGAAGAGACACTCCCAAAATGTGTTTTTCATTTTTCTGTGATAAATGGGGCTTCTAATTAGTCTTGGAACTAATTAGAATTAATTAGGTATCTAATTAATATTTAGGGAGGATGTTCCTAAGGTTGTGTAGTCTGATCTCAAGTGAAACAAGACTTGATTTCCCTGCTTGTCTGTGTACCGAGTCATAGGTACAGACCCATCCTGACTTGGCTGTCTCTCCGCTTCCATCCGCCATGACACCCGAGGGCCTTCCCTCTTCCTGTTTCCTACTCTCCTCTGTTCCTGGTTTCTGAGAAGAATATCCCTCTGTGATTCTGACAGGTTTTCTTTCCCCTCTATCATCTAGAAAAACCCTCTTTCTCCAAGAGTCCTTTGTCACGTTTTAGAGGCCGCTGGAGCCCGCCTCAGGAATGTTCCCGCATTCTGCCATTGACGGAGGAGTCCCCGGGCTTTCTTTTTATTTCAGATTGGTTTAAACTGAGTTCACTGCGAGGCCCGTAAAGAACTAAGTGGTTGATGCTTAGCAGATGGTCATAAGGCAAGGGCCAGAACTTTTTCCAAGTTTAAAACGTTTGGCTTTTACAGACTTATTCATCATAAAACCTAAAATTATACACATAGCTAACTTATTCCAATCCAGATATTTCTGTCTGTGTTTTGGGATTGTATTCGTAATTATAAGTTGAGCTGAGCAAACGGTCAGTTTGGGTTTACCGATGAAAGATCCGATAGAAAATTTGGCCCTCGAGCCCAGTAATTATTGTTTTTAAAGACGTCGTGAGATTTTTCTCTAGCCTAGACCTTGGTCTGGTGTGGAGGAGGGAAGCAAGGAGGACTTAAAACTATAATTAGCCCTTTTTCCAGTAAGACAAGGATCGTGCTCTACGTTGCTTCTTTTTGCCACGTTCTCTGTCAGGGGTGTTGGATGTTTTTGAAACTATTTTGGCACACTTGTATTTTTTAATGGAGTGTTGTCCTTTTCTATGCACAGGACCCTGTCACTTCCTTTAATCTGGGAAGGCCTTCACAGTGAACTCGCAATCCCTGAGCCTATTTCGTCGTCACAGAGACCCGCAGAGCTAAAGGATTAGCTAGAGTTCTTCAGCCATGAGCAACGGACATGCGCCATGGCCGAGACACCTGTCCTAAGGCCGGGGAGGGGGCTCCAGCCAGGGTCAGCTCGGAGGCAGCGAGCCCGCAGGCCCCGTGTGTGAGTGTGAGCACCTCCGCCTCTGCCCTCAGTCACACTCCAGGGAGGGTCCCGTGCTTGCTGGACAGACAGGATGTCTGGGCTGAGGGTCCCGCCGTATTCCAAGCAACGGACAGATCTCATTCCTCAAAGGAAACTGGGTTCTTGAGCTTCCTACCCGGGCCCAGAGCATGGGATTTACCTTAGATCTGGGAACCCTCTAGCCGAGAGACTATCGGGAGGGATGAGTGATGCATAACAGAGGGAAAGTGGGCATTTCTCTGAGGGGCCCAGGCTGGGGCAGTCATGACGAGGCCAGAGGGCGAGGAAGAAAAAGCCCCCAGTATGGACACGCGAAGGGACTTTCCACAGAAAGGAGAGCCACCAGAGCACCAGACGTGACAGACGGAGTGCAGAGGATCGTGTCAGAATGGAAGGCCTCTCAGGAAAGCTTAGCGCCCGTGAGGAGTGGGCTAGGCTGGCTCGGGGAGCGGGGGGGGTCTCCTGGCAGTTACTGCTGGAAGTCCAAGCCCGTAGAGAGCCCTGGGCTGCACTTCGTGCAAACAAATGCTAAGCCACTTTTCACTCTGTGGCTGTCTTGTTCCTCATATGGGGGCTGGGAGACAGAAAATGAGCAAGCCCCTGCTTTCTCAGCTGGGGCAGCAAATCAACAATGTCAAGTGCTAGAGTTTTCTCCCACTCTGGTGGACAGTTAAAACACTAGTCAGTTTGTGCTTGTGGTTCTTTTTGTGATGATCACACCTTATCTAATGCCTCTGGTCGTGTGTTTGGTCAAAAGCAGAGGCCTAATGGCCAGCGCTCTAGATGTTGCCTGCCTGGTTTTGGATGCCTGCTCCACCACCGACCAGTTGGTGACCTTGGGAAAGGGTCCCCACTGTCTTGGACTTCAGCTTTCTTGTTGGGAAGCCAGGGCTAATGACAGTACCTGCCCAGCAGGAGACTGTGGTGAGGATGTCATCGGGTAATACAAGGACAGTGACTTGAACACTTCCAGTCAAGGCCTGCTGGGAATTGGAGCTGGCATCATTTAAAACCATGAATGCCCAGGAGAAGATTTTGAATATGGGATAGTAATGATCTAACAACGATCAGAGTTTTGCTGCTTGACTTTCAATCCATCACACCCACTGCCTTTTCCTTTCGGCCTATAAACATGTTCAGACTCTCCCTTCCTAAAGACAGCCTCCTTCTGTGCTTGGCCAATGCCCCCCTTCCCTCCTTCCTGTTATTCCAGGAGCCCATGCTGGTTGTCTCCACCGCTCACCTCTCTCCGTTCCCGGCCTCCCATGACCACCTGGCCTCCCGTTCCCTGAAGCCGCGCTTCCCCAAGGCACCCGGACCTCCTAACTGCCGTCCCGGCAACTCTCTTTGCTTCTCGCCCGGCCTCACTGTGGTGTTTTGCTCAGTGAGCCTCCACCGCCCTCAGAGTGTCTCCCTCTTTCCAGAAAGCCCTCCTGAGTCCCAGTGGCACACGATCCTCCTTTCCGGTTCTCTCTGAGGACTTCTTCTGAATCTTTTTATTTTTTGTTGGCCAGCTCCTCTTCCCCACACACACTTGAACCCTTGCTGCTCCCGGGCTTCCTGTCACTTTGCGCATTCTCTGCAGATAAGCTCTAGTCCCCCGAGTTGGCAGTACTTACCGGAAGTCATGGTTCGAGCCTCGACCGCTCTCCTGGGTTGAGGTGCTCCCTCTCGTACCTCCCCCTGGCACCTCTGACTCAAGTCTAACCTCTCCAGGTCCAGCTTTCAATCTCCCTCTCTGGGGAGCGGACCCCCACTTCCCCCCAGGGGCCCAAGCCAGAGCACCGCAGGCCACTCTCGCCCCTTCTTGCCGTCCCCACAGGGCCCCGACTGCTAGCCAAGCCCTACCTTTGCGTCCTCGTGAATTCTGCCCCTTCCCATCCTTCCTGCTTCTCCACCCCCACACTGTTCATTGCTTTCCCTGCCTCTAGACTTTCCAAACTCCTGACTCTAATCCATCCTCCACACTCTCAGTGCCACACTGTCATAATCCCACAGGGTGAGGTGAGGTGTCCTGCCGCCATCATGGCCTGATTCCTGCTTGTCCATCCACCCCCCGGTCTGAGCCCCCGGCAGTCACTACCAGCCCTCGTCGGTTCCAGGAGTATCTCTTGGTGTTCTAAGACCCAACTCAACCTGTCAAATGGGTAGAGCTTTCCCTGACCTCTTTCAGGGGATTCATCTTGTTCTCCCCAGGACTCCCACGCCCTTGGGTCTCACTGTTGTTGAACCCCGTGCTTTCCTTCTGTCTCCTCCCACGACTAAGCCAGGTGTCGCGAGGGCAGCAAACACCACTCTTCCTTCAGATACTTCTCCCTCACCCCTGGCACAACCGATCTGCGAATTACCAGACTTTATTTTCCGAGATGATTCCGTACCATATTGCTCTGCTCATCCTTATGTGTTATTTTCTCTTTCCTTCAGCTCTTTGATGTCGATGAGGATGGCTACATATCAGAGGAAGAGTTTACCACCATTTTGCAGGCTGCTCTCGGGGTGCCCGACCTGGATGTTTCTGGTCTCTTCAAGGAGATAGCCCAGGGGGATTCTGTGTCCTACGGTGAGTAGGCAGTCTGGTTTTTACGTTAGTTGACTAGGAGAGGAACCAGACTATGGATAGACCCTCACGCAGGAGTGTGGTTTCCCTCCCCTAATAGAATCAACCATAGAAATAGCAGGAATGCTGATGACAACAGCAGCAGTAGCAGTAGTGGGGTAAGAGAAGCTGATTACTGAGAACTTACACGCTGAGTACTCTTCTAAACATTTTTAAATAAATCTTTACAGCAAGTTTGTTTAATCAGCACATTTAATATTATTTTATTGAATTTATGGAATTTGACTTATCATCAGCTAGAGAATGTCAGAGCCAGGATCCAGAAACCAAGAGTCTGGTTTAGAGCCGCTGCATCTTTCCCACCTTCTCTCTTATCAGCTGCCCCTCCTGGAAGCGTCTATTCCTTTCTGCTCTCACTGTGGTCAAGCAAAAAGGAGCGAGTGAACTAGAGTGGTTGTAACTCCACTAGAGGGGGACAGACTGGGACACCAACAGTCACTACAGCGGCAAACCTGTCTGTCACCATGTTTGTCGTTAGCAGCTTAAGTAAGCTTTCACGTAGGCTCGTTTTCTCCTGCCCCTTGGATAGCACCCCTGTGAGGTCAGGACCATCATGGCGGACGAAGACCCCATGGCCAAATGGCAGGTCTGTGCATCAGGGATCAAGCTTTCTCCAGATGGCTTGCTTGGTCCGCACGTCAGTTTCCATGTATTTCCTGGTACAGTCGTTGAGAAAAACCACACCTGAGTGGAGACGCCTAGCTGACTGTTTCCCTGTCTTAGCTCTGATGTGGTCATTCGTGTCAGGTTGGCTTCTCTTCCCCCAGCCTTTGCCCTCACCCCCTCCCATAGGCTGTCGGGGGATTCCTCTGGAACGCCTCTTTCCTCATGGTGTTCAGAGAGTTTTCGCTGTTAACTTTCATGGAATGGGGGAATTAGATCACACACTTCTCTTACTCTCTGTTGTTTTTTTGTTTTTACTATCATTCTGCATGCCCTTTATTCTATTTGAGGTAATTAAATGCCTAGGGCACTTACTCTCCTGAGTTCATGGAAGGAAGGAAGGAAGGAAGGAAGGGGAAAGGAGGGGAGGGAAAAGAAAATGGGAAGTACACACTGAGAGAAAATGCAAGAGTCATAAACCCCATGTGTACTAATTCTCTGTCCATTTTCCTTTCACAAGTAAGACTCTTTATTGATCTGCGCTGCCAAATATGGAACACTTATTTGAAATGACTGTTTCAAATAATGTGGAAGTTACACCACAAATGATTTGTTAGGTAGGCATAACTTTACCTGTTGATTATAACAAATTTTTAGGGAAATCTGCTTTGTTTTTTAGAATTCAATCTTTTAGTTTTAGAATACACACGTTATCTCCCTTTCCCCAATATTATGCCAGTTTCCTTTTTGGCAGCAATGCTTAGAGGTATGTAAGCAAGATTTTATGAAAGAATAACTATTGAAATGTGTCAGAATATGACCATCTAAACTGTTTTCCTTCTCAATTTTTTATTTAGATAAATTAATTGATTTCCACAATTCCACAGAATAGCCAATTCACAGCACTTCTTCTAGAAATGAGTTACCTTTTTTTGGAAATGAATTACTTCTTAATGCCACTGACATCCCAAAAAAGACAGACCTTGATCTTTTGAACAGATCCCAAGTCTTGAAAGACAGACTTTGGTTTCAGCAGATCAACTCTCCTGTGTCATTTCCACAAAAGTCCTCTGTGCTTCCATCACTGAAACAGACTCATGCAGGTGAACCTTTATTTTGGATGTTAAGAAAAAAATATCTAAAGACCATGTTTGTAGCTTGCCTGATTTGGAAACATAAAATGGTCTTTGAATGCAAAATTACATTGCAGTTGCAAAGAATGATTCGGACAGTCCAATGGCTTCCTTATTACTGAGACCTACTTCTGTCTTGAAGAGTTGTTAGTGTAACATGCTGTGAAGTAGACTCTGGGTTATCAGAGGATTTAAAAAAAAAATAAATAGAAATAGATCATGGGGTTAAAAATCCTTTTATTAGAGAGCCAAATAGGTTGCGGATTCAAAGTCTAGGCTCCTTTTGCTGTATAAGCTCAATAAAGTTTTCTCCATCCAAACAGAAGAGGAGAGAGGGATTTCAGAGTGGAGGGGAGCAGCACGTTTCAGAAACTCCAAGGTATTGGAGGCTCGACATTCAAACTCTGCTGGTTAACTTAGTTAGCCTTCTATAGCTCTACCCTAGTTCCTAAACCTAGAACACCCAAGACAGAAAGGGGCCCACCACTCCACATTCCTGTGATATGATCATTATATATTGTATGTTTTACTTGCCTTTATTGCTCAGAAGTCAGGGCTCAGCTTTTCAAGACTGTGTATTTGTATACCAGAATGAAGGGTGAAAATAGTTTTAAAAACCAGTACGAAAAAGTCACAGGCAATAGCATTTTTAAACATTTTGCATTATAAAAAATGGTGGCCATTCAGTAAACTAAATGAAACATAAACACAGAGGGTAACAGGGTTTCATAAAGCAAGCAGTTGTGTTACTCCTGCTCAGGTCAAGAAATAGAGCTTTTCAAGAACTCTGGAGGCCCCCGGGCTCCCTTTCCCAGCGACAGCCCCTTCCTCTCTCCTACAGGGAGGCATGGCTGATCTGACTTTAAACAGAATACTCTCCCTTGCTTACTTTTCAGCACATCACCACAAAGTCTTTAAGTATTGTATGTTCGTTTTGCCTGAGTTTTTGAACTTCACAGAAGGGACTCCCATAGTGTATGTTGTTTGGTTTTTGGCTGTTTTCACTCAACATTATGGCTTTAAGGTGTATCCATAGTGTTACAACACAGCTGTTCCTTCCTCTTCATTTCTGTAAAGCCCTTATGTCCCATGAACATGCTACAAGTCTCCATTTCTGCTGTTGACAGACACCTGAGTGGTTTCATTTCTCACCTGTCATAAGTAACTGTGGCTGTGAACTTTCCTGGGCATGTCCCCCAGTCACAGCGGGCACACATTTCTCTAGGTTATACACTTTGGAATAGAATGAACGGGGTCATGGAGTATGTGAGTCCTCAGCTTTTCTAGATAATGGAAAAATCATCTTGCAAAGTGGCTGCACAGTTTCTAAGAGTGGAGTGAGAAGATTTGGCGATAATTGTATTATTAAGGTCATATATGAATCTGTCTCATGTCAAAAGAAGATTCACCTCTGTTTATTGGAGTTTGTTTGTTTTTCCCTCCCTTTCAGAGGAATTTAAAAGTTTTGCCCTAAAGCATCCAGAATACGCTAAAATATTTACAACCTACCTAGACCTCCAGACGTGCCATGTGTTTTCATTACCGAAGGACGTCCCGCCAGCTCCCTTGTTCGCCAGCAATAAAGTCAGCCCCGAAAATCATGGCGAGAGCCCCTCAGACAAAAAAGATGACTGAAAGCGAATATTCACAAGAAGGGAAGGATTTTTCCTTGAAATTGCGAAGGCATTTGTTGATAGTGTTTTCAAAGTGATTTCTGAGTAATGGTGTTTAAAATGAAGAGCTTTTTAAAAAAAATAATAAAAATGGTAGCTTTTCTTATTAAAACGCTTTTATCCACGTATGTGTATTATTAAGTAATATTCCCTTTCTTTTATGTTCTCTTGTGTTGTACCAAGGGGTTTCCTGGTGGCAATGATGTTTTTATGGATTTTCCAGTTTAATTTGCAAATGCAAATGAATGAAATGATCTCATTTATTTACTGATGAACATTAATCAATGCTGCAGAGAGTTGTAAAAAGTGCGAACACTCTTTAATCTACTTCCCTCTGAGGACATAAGTGGGAGTGTTCTCTCGAACCCTTCCCATTCCGGAAATAGGAACGCTGCGGGATCTTATGCCTCTAACCTCCCAGATGCATTCTTTCATTTCTAGTTCAGTTTCTTGGATCACGGAATATGACGGATTGGAAGGGAGAGCTCCCGTTAATTCGATGAGACTTCTTAGAACTCATGTCCTCTTAATTGCAGATTTCCTTACCCACCTGCAAAGGAAATCATATCGTTCTACAGTTTAGATCTTTGTGTTAAAGAGCAAGGCTCTGGCCAAAGGCTAAGTGGGAATTGCCTTATTGCAGGTAACCAT
Source organism: Mustela nivalis (assembly GCF_964662115.1). Classification (NCBI taxonomy): domain Eukaryota; kingdom Metazoa; phylum Chordata; class Mammalia; order Carnivora; family Mustelidae; genus Mustela; species Mustela nivalis. Next base: position 27,719,143 of record NC_139037.1, on the reverse strand, counting down.
GACTGCCTGCCTGGTGAGAACATGAATCACTTGCCACGGAGTTTAGTTTGAGGAGGGGTAATTCAGAATGCAGGGCTTCCCGAGGAAGGTGAAGCAACAGCTTAACCTCCTGGCAAGAAGCCAGGCAGTGACCCCTTTCCTTCAGGTGACACAGTAATCTCCCCCAAGTGCCGTTTTTATTGGATGTCACGCATCATACCTATTGTTAATGTCACCCGCATTTGAAATTTTGGGAACAGAGTATCAATTTATATAATGCGATGTACAAAAAAGAATAGTTGGTTCATTTCCGAATTCTGTCATTGAATTCAGTCTCCTTGTATTGGTGGTGTTTCTGAATTTATTGCCGATTTACCCCCAAACTCATTTTTTAAAGCCATTTGTGAAGCAGAGGGGGGACTCGTCACAAGGGGTGAGCCATCATTTCAAACTAGTTTTACACATTAAGCTATGAGTGTTCTAATTTAATGAATGAATTTGGATGTTAAATGTGTTATCCTTCCATGTACAGGGCTGTTTGCTTTTTCTCTGTCTTAAAGCTGTGTAGACAGAATATTGAATGAGCTGAAAACAGTTGCTTCAGTAATTAGAAAAATACCTCTTGATAGTAGTGTCTGCATATGCAGTGAGAAGGATGTACTACTCAGGTACCCTGATTGCTTTTTATCATAGAAAAGCCATACATTACTCCTGTGACTTATGAAAAAGTAGCATTCTAAACCAAAAGTTTTCTATGAGGCTCTTGAAAACGATCCCTTTGTTTCACTGTCTTAAAATAATACCTTATGCTCTTGAAGTCCACTTCTGCCAATGTAATATTCCTATTTTATTATGTTACTTGAATAAACAAACTTGCTACATAAAATTCTTGGCAATTAAAAAATTCTGTTTTTGCCATTTTGTCTCAAAGGTAATATTACCTTTTTAATATCATGGTTTGAACGTGTTTGCATATTTATGACTGTGATTCATCGTTCTTGTTTGCATTTAAGCTTTATGAAATGTCAGGCATGATATGACTGTAATGAAAAACTCAAATTTTAGCCAAAGTTGTAATAGTTAGTATCCTTAAGGCTGGTGGGGCGTGTGTGATAACACAGTCAAAATCATCAAGGTCCCTGTAGCCCAGGCCTCTCCTTTAGATTTCCTTCCAAGAGGCTTTTTTCTCCTTTAATTAGGAATCAAATTTCATTAAATCAGGTCAGTACACTATGGTTTCCTCTCATCGCTTAAAAAAAAAATAGGTTACTCTTTGAAATGAGAAATACTAGATCCTAAGTCCTATACACCATAAAAATTTCAATCAGAACAGTCCTGTTGCAGGGTAATGACGTGCTACATGCTTATGGACCCAACGGCTAGCATTATGTGTATTTCATACTCCTCTGCCACTGTTTCTAGAGTTTTGGAAGGCTGGCTATGACCGCTAGCAGTGGTCTCTATCACGGATACAGAAAAGAGATGCCTCCCTTTTAGAATTCAGGTGGGCTGCCGTCTGCGGGAACACTGGCTCCCAGACTGGGAAACTCCCCTTCACACTACTGCAAATGCAAGGTGGGAAGTTGGCACTCCAGGCAGGGTGGACAGGTGGGCTCCCTACCAGAAAAATCCTTGTGTAGGGGCGCCTGTAGGGTGGCTCAGTCGGTTAAACTTCCGCCTCTTGATCTTGGCTCGGGTCATGATCTCAGGGTCGTGAGATTGAGCCCCGGGTTGGGTTCCATATTCGGGCACAGTTTGCTTAAGATTTTCCTTCTCCCTCTCCCCCCTCCCCCCATGTGCTCTCTCTCCCTCTCTATAGAATAAAATAAAATAATAAAAATTTTTTTCAATCCTTGTGTTTGTTTATATTTAGCAATCGCCAAAGAGGATTAAAAAAATCATGAGTCAGAAACCATTCCCTAGGAAAGGAGACATAGTTAGAGTCTCCCCTACCCCGGGGCCATTTCTGATCTCTTAGATAAAGTTCCATTTTTTTGTTGTTGAAGTGTTATACGAGGGGGTAAATCGGCGCTGCTTGTGATCTGATAGAGGTGAAAGCCCACAGAGTTCTTGATCCAGTATATAGCTCGCAGACTTGAGCAAATACGGTCATACCCCCCAGACCTCGTGTCCCTTCTGGCCCTTTTTATGTAGAGCTTGTTTCCAGGTGATCCATAAACCTCTTGAGTGTGTGTGTGTGTGTTCGGGGGGAACGTGCTCTAACAAGTGTCTCCCCTACACTGGGATGCCAGCTTGCTATTTTTTCTAACATGGGAACCTCAGCACGTTCTTCTCATGCTGATGAAAGAGTCTGTGTGCAATAGAAAAGATAACAAAGAAAAGAACAAACAGAAGAATCGTGGTTACTTCTACTGCCCCAAATCTACAATTACTAATTTTTTGCAATGTTTCATTGCACCCTTTTTTCTAGACACTCTTACATTCTCAAGATAACGATATGCCTGTTACTTTATGCTCTGCTTGTTCACCTTTTACGAGGTCATTAAAAGGTCCCATAAAGGTACATTTTACACTGTCCCTAATATTCCATCAGATAGCTAGAAGATAATACGTGTGTGATATTCTCCTCAGACTGAACATGAGAGTTTGGTTTTCATTTGGGGATATTACAAAGATCCGACTCAGTACTCCATAATGGTTCATAATGAGAAATAGTTTGTCGATGGACTTATTTATGATTTCCAAATTCTAAAACGAAGATTTTACTAAAGATATTATAATTATTAAATTTCATCTTAAGCTAATTTTATTGCAGGAAAACAATTGATATGTTATCCCAGATTACATAGAGTTTGGTCATTTTGACGTCATGTAGGGGTTCACAAGTTCATGTCTTTCAAAGGTAAGTACGGGGGTGTCTGGGTGTCTCAGTGGGTTAAGCAGCCTACTCTTGATCTCAACTCAGGTCGTGATCTCAGGGTCATGGGATCAAGCCCCACTTGGGCTCTGTGCTGGGTGTGGAGGCTGCTTAAGAGTCTCTCTTTCCCTGTCCTTTTGCCCCCACTCCCCAAAAGGTAAGTACATTTCATCTTTTAAAAAATATTTATTTTTCCCTTTGCAAAAGTAACAGACTTACTAATTATTGTAATAAGTAATAACAACAATGGCCACCAGTCTGGAGTGCTTACCATGTATTAGGCATTGTGCTAAACGATTTACAAGTATAGTTCATTTAAAGACTTAATGAAATATTGGTACTGAACAAAATTTAGAGCAATCTTTAAGTCACTCATTTAATGGCAGAGCTTGGAATTAAAACTGATTTTGTCGGACTACGAAGGCCATGATTCTAATCATTTACATATAGCATCACTGTTGCCATATCTATAGAATTTATAGATTAGTATCTGCTATATACATTTTCCTCCTTGTGGGTCTTAGATACCAAATTTTGACTGAGTACTTAAAGGGAAGAGCGACAGAGGTAGTTCCAAATGGCTCTGGGCAATGGTTGATATTGGAAAAGATGGGTAAACTGAGACCCAGGATAGGGCAGCTGAAAATCCAGAAACCTTCCCATAGGAATAATCCAAGTTGCTGTAAATCAATGGAGAGGTCAACTTCAGGATCCTGTGGTCATGTTTTCCTTTGTGGATAGTGAAGGAGCGTGGGTGCTTTCCTTCTTACGGGTCCCTCTGTTATGGGTCACTCTTTAGTCATGTCTCTGCTCTCAGAACAATGTGACATGACCAGTAAGGTCACGTTGGAGGGAACTGAAGACCAAGTCAAAATAAGAATACCTTCATCCTCGTCGTTCTGGAGGCTCCCCTTTGCTGTTCTCCTCACTTATACCTTTGCCCTCCTATAAATTCCCTTGCCAGACCGAGAGCACCATGATTGTCCCAAAGCATAAACCAGTTACCACTTCTCCGGTAAATGTTTTCAAAAGCCGCCCATTGCAGTTTGGACACAATCCCAAATATTCAACACGGCCCTCAAGGCCCTACATGGTCTGGCCTCCCTTCTCTGGAGGTCTAGATCTTGACCGTCTTCTGTCTCTCCCTCACTGAACCCCTACTACCCGCTCTTTCCTTTACTCAAAATGACTAAAATCCCTTCCAGCCTTAGGGGTCTGTATAACTGGTTTTCTTTCTAGTTACAAGGCTGCTCACCTGCCTTTTTTTTTTTTTTTTCCACCCAGATTAAAACAAAACAAAGCAAAAATGCTTCCTTGAGATGATTCACATACAATTCACCCACTTAAAGTGTGCGATGCAGTGCTTTTTTCTATGTTCCCAGACTTGTGCTGTCATCACATCTGATTTTTAAAATAAATTCAGATTCCAAATCAAACATCATGTCCTCAAACAGGAATCCCCCACTGCCTGATCAAAACAGCCCATGCCGTCTCAGACATTCTCAGTCCCATTACCCTTGTGACTGGGCTTTACACCCCTGGGAAATTATTTGCTTATATATTTATTGTCTGTTACCCCTACCACTTCGGAGGCGCGCCCAACATGGAGCAAACACTATTTGGTGAATGAACAATGATAACATTAGGTTTTCTTGACTGTGCCTCGCATCGCATGAGAGCAAAGATCATCTTTACAACAAAGTTGAAAACCTGGCATTATGACATCCCTAACATTCATGGAGAAATGGGCTGGGAGAGGTTCTGTCACTTAGGCCAGAGTTATATAACTGGCGAGTACCAGGGCTGGAATTCAAACCCAAGGCTGTCTGGCTTTGAATGAGGGGACTTCTGATTAGGCGAGGTAACTTGAACCCATAAAATAACTAAAGGATATTATATGACAGGTTTCAGTTTCCAGAAACATGGATACTAGATATGGCCACAAAACCCATAGAATGCTGAGCAAAATGTCATAAACATTTGAAATGTTAGCTGAGCATGCAAAACACCAAGGGAAACCATCCCTGGGCAAAAATGAAAAGAGAGTTGGAAACTGGAACTGAATGAAGGCATAAAAGTTCTAAGGGACACGTGGGTTATTTGTTTGTCTCAGTAACAAAGGGGCTCAGTATTTTGCAGCTCTATAAGGCAAAGCACAAGGTTTTTCTTTGAGGTGGGGATCTGGGACCAAGATCTCCAGGGAGAAAAACAGACATAGGAAGGGCTATGCTCTCGGGAAAAGAGTAAACCAGAAACATTCAACTTCTGGCAAAGGACGACGGAGAAAATGTTTCTGTCTTGGCCTGGATTCTAGGCTGGGGTTGAAAAGCCTTCCCTCTGATCTTTTAAAAAAAATGTTTTCATATCTGTTCTTTTCAATGTTTTAGAACTCATGTTATAGCCCAGCCAATGGTGTATCTTGGTGAAGAGTCTCATGGGTTCTTGTAAAGAGAACGAGTGTTCAGCAATTGCTGGGTGTAATGTTCCATGAATATAAGTCAGACCCGGCTCGTGGATCACTCAAGAAGTCCTCTTCTACCTTACTAGTTTTGTATCCCTTTCTTCTAGCAGTTATTGGAAGAGGGCTATGGAAATCTCCAACGATGTAGTTTTATCAACTGTCATTTGTCTGCAGCTTTGCCATTTGGCTCATAATCGTTTTTGATTGTTACGTCGTTTTGATTAACTGACCCTTTTGTCGTGATGAGTATTTATTTCTTCCAGTAATACCACTTGTCCTGTTATTAAGCAACTGCTCAGCCTTGCCAGCTTTCTTACACTAGTGTTTGCCTGCTTTATCTCTTCCCTTCCTTGCTCCTTTTAACCCATCTGTGTCTTTATACTAACAATGCATCTCTTAAATGACTATTTTGTGATCCATTCGGCTCTTCCTTTTTATCTTGTCTGGCAATTCCTACCTTTTCATTGGAGCATTTGGTCTACTTCTAGTTAACGTAGTTATTGATATGATTGGATGTGAGTCTACGTCTTGCTTTTTGTTTTCTATGTTCCATCTGTTTTTTGACCTTTCCTCCTTTCTGACTTCTTCTGAATTAATTTTTTTTTTTTTTAGTATTTGTCACTTGGTGTTTTCTTTTGGCTTATTAATTATATTTATTTTACTTACTTTTAGTGGTTCCTCCAGGGCCTACAATATAAACCTTTCCTTTAATATCATCTACTTTCAAATGCTAATATGCTTTTTTACTTATAATATAGGAAGCTTATAATATGCTTCTGTTGTCTCCTATCCTATCATTTGTACTATTGTCATGTATCTTCTATGTGTCTTCAACCACACAAGACACACTTATCATTTTTGTTCTAAAGAGTCAAGTGAAATTTTGAGGAAAAAAAAGTTCTATTTATCAACATATTTACTATTTCCAACTCTCTCTTTTTCAATTTCTTCATATAATTTCACCTTTCCATCATTTTTCCTCAGCCTGAAGAATGTCCTAGAACAATTCTTAGAGTACAAAACTCCTGACAATAAATTCTCTCTGCTTTCTTTTGTCTGAATATGTCTTTATTTTGCCTTCATCAAAGACGTATTTTAGCCAGATACAGAATTCTGTGTTGACTTCTTTTTTCCTGTCAGCATTGTCAAGATTCCATTGTTCTCTTGCTTTAATTGTGTCTGATGAGAAATTAGAAATTATTCTCTTCGTGGTTCTCTTGTATATAATGTATTTTTATCATTGGGCTATTTTGTTTTTTCTTAACATTTTTGTCTTTATTACTAGTGTTGAGAAATTTTATTATAATTTTCCCTCAATTCTAACCACTGTAGAATATCACAGCTGGGATAATGACATGGATACAGTCAAGACACAGAACATTTCCACCAGCACAAGAATTCGTCATTGGGCTCTTTATAGCCCCTGCCCCTGCCCTCTGATTCCCGCCTACTCCCTTTAGTCTCCAACAACCACTCGTCTACTCACCATGTCTGTAGTTCTGTCATTTCAAGAATGTATCAATGGACTCATAGAGTATGTAATGTTGGAGAGACCTGTTCTTTTCACTCAGCGTTTTTCTCTGGAGATTCATTCAGTTGCTGATGCTATCAAGACTTTGTTCCTTTCTCGTCGATGACATGAGCGTACCATAATTTATTTCACCCTTCACCCACTGATGGACATCTGGGCCGGAAAACGGGAACAGAAAGAAACTTCTTTAACCTGACTATCTGCCAGGAATCTCTAGCAAAAAGCGCACTGAATTATGAAAGTATTCCTTCAAACTCCGAAAGAAGGCAAGAATGTCTGCTGTCGCTGCTTCTAGTTCCTGTTGTAATGGCGGTCTTTGCAAGCACAGACAAATGGGGAGAAGATCAAGGAATGAGAGGACAATGTAAGGCATAAACAATGTAAGAAACTCTACAAATAAATTATTAGAATTAATAAGAGACACGGATACCATAAATTGCATTTCTACATACAAGTAATCATTAGAAATGGAAATACTGAAAAGGAAGATATCCGAAAATAAATTGGAAATACATTTGTAAGAACTTGTGGATGAAATTATGAAATACGAGTAAAAATATGTTAAATGAGGGCCAGATAGAAAGCATAGGAAGATCTAATTAAACTTACAGGCTGACTTGACATGATAAACGTGTATTTTCCACCAATATTTCCATCAATTTGAGCAATTATAATCAAGAGCCTTCTGTGGTATGGGGTGTGTGTGTGTGTGTATGTGTGTGTGTAAAAGACAAGCTGATTCTAAAAAGCTAGTGTAAAATGTAGACAGAAGTACAAAGAGTCACCTATATATAACAAGTTCCGAAGACAAAGAAACCAAATTACATGTGCTTGCTATGGGGTCCTGCCACCTCTGATATAAAACAGGATTGTAAAGCTATGGTAATGAATGCAAAGTGAAATCACACCCTTGTAAAGTAAACCGTGGACTCATAGCAAGCCTGGAGAAAGATCTCTCCTTTACTCATCTTACTTTCTCCATTCATTTACCTTCAGTAATAACTATGTATCGAGCAGGTAATTAGTGCCAGGTCCTGATATAGATCCCTGGCATACAATGGTGAACAAAACATCAGTCCCTGTCCTCCTGGGATACAGTCTTGTAGAGACAGATCATTCAAAAGTAGAAACGAACGTGCAATGGGCTTACGAAACAGGAAAGTACAGTTGCTTTGTGAAGATATCGAAGGGTACCAGTACCCAACATTGAGGGAGGAAGTCCTTCCTGTATCAGGAAGGAGGAGCAGAAGTTAGAGAGTGGAGGAGGGAGAGTTTCTTCCAGCAAGAGCAAAAGGTGCAGGGGAAAGCCAGGCTTATTCACGGAATTATCAGAAATCTAGTTTGTTTGGGAGGTGGAAAGATCCCGGGGAGACCGACCTCTTCGGATTAATTGCGTTGCTTTCGAAGAGACCTCTTCCTCAGGTATATTCCCTATACTTGACAGGAAAAACAAGACATGCCTCTCACCTCGTCTGAATCTTAAAATCCCACCTTACTCCGGGGATGTGAAAATCCCCTGGACATGGAACAAGGCACCCGCTGGAGTATGGATAGAGGCATTAAGAAAGTGAACAGGAGGACACCTGGGTGGCTCAGTCCTGATCCCGGACTTTCAGGATCGAGTCCTGCATCAGGCTCCCAGTTCCTTGGGGAGTCTGCTTCTCCCTCTGACCTTCTCCTCTCTCACGCTCTCTCTCACTCATTCTCTCTCAAATAAATAAATAAAATCCTAAAAAAAAAAAAAAAAGGGAAAGGGAAACTAATCGGTTAAAAAATACTTGGTGGTGTTCTTTAACTCATGTATGTGCGTCTTTAACGCCAATGGTTTTCATTATTTGCTTTCAGTGAAACTGAAGGTGGACCAATCAACTTGTGAGTCTGTGGATCATTACATACAATCTTTGATTGTAGATACGTGATTTTTGGTAAATATCTTGAAAGTAGTTTAACTATTGCTCTATAACAAATCCCTCCATTCCTACCACTGACGTATATGCAAATAAGCTTTTTCAGGGCTTTCATCCATAAAAAGGAAAATGGGGATAGTACTGATGGGGAATCATGAATGCTTGTAGCAGTAAGCAATACTCATGAACACACACAAGAGGTAGAGAGAAATCTTACCCATCTTATTAAAATGCATTTCCAATGCGTTTTGTATCTGATACTAATTTCCTCTGTATTTGATAGCAGGAAGAATGTGTAATACATTCCATTCAATACATTCAAAACAGAAGATCTAAGACACACATAAAGATTAAGAGAATTGGGTGCACCTGGGTGGCTCAGTGGGTTAAAGCCTCTGCTTTGGGATCGAGCCCCATATCAGGCTCTCTGCTCAGCAGGGAGCCTGCTTCCCTTCCTCTCTCTCTGCCTACTTGTGATCTCTGTCTGTCAAATAAATAAATAAATAATCTTTAAAAAATTAAGAGAATTGTGGTAGGTGATCAATCAAATGTTATTGAGCTTTAACTTGTAACACAGAAACACAAAGAATGAAAGGAATATTATAAAACAACCAAATCTTAGGGAAAACTCGCTCATGTATGTTATTGTTATTTTTGTAGTTATTTTATTTTTTTAAAAAAGATTTCATTTGTTTATTTGTCAGAGAATATGAGAGCATGCATGAGCTGGGGGAAAGGCAGAGAGAGGGAGAAGGAGACTCCCAGCTGAGCAGGGAGCCCAACCTGGGGCTCGATCCCAGAACCCCAGGGTCATGGCCTGAGCCGAAGGCAGACGCTTAACCAACTGAGCCACTCAGGAGACCCTTTGTAGTTATTTTAAATAAAATATACACACGCTGAAATGCATAGATCTAACTGGATACACTCATGTGAACCATCCCCTTATCTCGGAAAGTTCCCATAAATCTCTTTACATTCAGTCATCCCATCACCACAGAGATGACCACTATTTTAATTTCTATCACTACAGATTAGCCTGCCTGTTCTAAAAATCCTATAAATGAACTAATCAGATGCATACTTTAAGTACATAAATTATGTGTTCCTTTTGCAGAATGTAACTGAATACTATTACACAGTAGGATTCTGTTGTAAGAATTAGCTCAATTTCCTTATCCATTCTTCTGTTGACAGACACTTGAGGAGCCTGAAATTTCCCCTAAATATTTATCTCTCTCTCTCTCTCTCACACACACACAGAGTTTTCTTCAGTGAGAAAACACCCACAATATATACTTGCGCATTTTTCCACATTTCTAGGATCAGTCCTCTCCTTGTCAGGGCTTTCAGTTAGAAAGTGCTCCAAATTCATTTGAGTTAATTGAAGCAAAAAGAGCAGGAAAGAGTCAGGAAAAGCCATTTCCCTTGAATGGTAAACACAGGCCCTCGAGGGGCACTGAGGGGCCCGCTGAGGTCACTTTTCACTCCCTTCTGGGCTACATTCAGACAAGTGGGCTGACAAATGATTTGCCAGAGCTCAAATAAAATGGACCAGGAAAAGCCTGGAAGGCTAAGAGGGTTTTCTGATGGAGCTAATTTACCTGAACCCAGGCGTTGTCTCGGAAGATTGAGCCGACGCGCCATCAAATGCAATGCTTGTTCACTAAACTCTCAGCCTTTTTCTTTCCATGTTACGTTTCCCTCTGTCCAAATTCCACCACGGATGGAGGCCTAGCATTCCCTCCTCCGCTCTGCCCTATTTCTAGACACACCAGTAGCCTAGTACTCTCAGCCTAAGTGTTCCCTAGTTAAAGAAAAAACAAACAATGCAGAAATCCCAAAAGAGAAGCGCTGTCACCTTCGTGGGTGACAGCTTGGCTCTTGGTTTAAACTGTACCCAAACAGAAACCCATCCTTCTAGAAGGCTCCTTTAAAACCTGCCCAAACTGCCTGTTGCCCCGTCATCACCCTGCCAGGCCTGCATCATGGACATTGCGAACAACTTTGGCAAATGGAGAAGAGTTGTGGGAACATGTAGACACAACCCGTACATGGCCCGGAAGAGAAGGAACAGGATAATTGGTCCCGTGGACACTTGTATGGCTCTCTAATCCTCAGAGGACATTTTTGGAGAATGACTGTGTTCTTAGCTTGAGCTCACACAGGACAGCCACAAATTGACCTCAGCTGTGTCTCCACTCACTCAGCCAAGGATTCTGTAGGTCATTTCAGTAATGGGGCCAAAAAGTGATGTGTGATCTATGTTTTTTTAATCATTCTCAAAGTACTGTCAAAAAAAAGCTACCTCCTTGGACTCAAGCAGAGTCTCAAAAGAAGCAATAGCTCAATTTGGCAAAAAAAGAAGCTGGGACCCTGAGAGATGAGGTCTCAGCTAGGTCTGCTCTGGGGGGGCAGAGCTGACCTAGGCTTCCAAGTCCCCTAACCCCCAGGTCAGTTCCGAGTCCCCCACGACACCCCTGAACTGCTTCAGTCTGCCTCTCCAAGACTCAAGTCTCTGCATCTCTACAAGGAAACCCTTATCGGGGCTTTGTCTGCCGCAGAGACCCCGTGGAAAGGGACATTGAGACAATATGGCTTGAGCCAGGCCACAGGTGAAGGGTAGGAGTGGTAATCTGACCTCAGATGGAGACCCCCTTTGCTCGGATGGCCTACAGGGCAGCCCCTGAGCCACATGAAAGGCCCACACTTCCTCGGCCATTGTCTGAGTTTATGGATGAATTCCTGCTGTGGTCACCCAGCCCCGGCGTGTTGACAGCAATGACGCATGGCTCCCCGGGGTGGGGTCAGCACGAGAGAAGAAATTGAGTGTTCTGGGGGTGGGAGGAAAAGACTTGTTTGTTCCCAGAGAGCTTGATCACCTGGCTTGGGGCCAGGGCTCCTGCACTCGTTTGAGGGAGGGGGAAACCTGCTCATGGCAAGAGGCTGTAGAGGACAGTGGCCTGAGACAGAGCCCGGGAGACACCTGCATGGGGCCTCAGACCTCCCCCGTCCCACCCCCCGTGTCTGCCGCAGCTCACCATTTTCCATAGTGGGTCCGTTATGCAGAGAAAGGAAAGCCAAGGTCAGGTTACTTAGGTTCTAGTCCCTGTGTTCATGCACTGGCTTATTGCCACATCTCTTACCCTCCTAGGACTCAGTGTCCTCATCTATAAAATGGGGATATTACTTCAACTACATGTTGTTGTTGCTGAATTTTAGTGAGTCAGTTCAGACCAAATCCCTGTGTGTGTGTGTGTGTGTGTGTGTGTACATACCTATGAGACCGCAACAAAGTCAGGGACTGAGAGAATGAAAGAAAACCTTTCAAAGAAGAACATCCTAGGTAGAGTATTTCCTTGAAAGCTGGCATTATTGTCTGAGCTTTGGAAAATCGGGGGACTCCGATGGATATAATCTGAGATTTTTCCTCCAAGGACCTCCTAGCTCAGCAGAGATCTTGTCGAGGTTGTCCTTCTAATACCCTGGGACACCCATTTTACAGATATATGGAGAGAGGCAGAAGTGAGGCCAGGGAGGCTGGGAGAGGAGACAGGGAGCTCAGTCTTCTCGCCACTTCCAAACGGGAGCCAAGGAGACACCCAATGAAGGGCCACTTTGGACGAGCCCAGGTGTCGTCAAGCAATAGCTTGGGTGGAATGGATGGCCGTGGGGAGGGGGGAGAGGGGGTTGCCCCCAGGACCAGGTGCTGGGTACTCCACACCCTGTTGACAGTGTCTGACGAATATAAATCGCCTTCCTCAGAACAAGCATGTGTTTCAGTCTTGTCAAATGGGATGTGACATGAACCACAACTCCAAACTATAGCAGGAAAAAAAAATCAAGCTCATTTTCTAAAGCTCGAGTCAAACCAATTATGTTTTTCCCCTTAATTTCAAAGGAAAGCTCAGTTATAGCTTCTTGCTTATCGCCAACATCTACTAATAAATCCATTCCGGGAGGAATCCATTTTTTCATTATTTTTTTTTTTCTGTAACTAATATACTAGGGAAAAAAAAATCCAAAGGTTAGTATATTATTTGAACGGAGTGGATTTAGTCTGAGACTGAGGTCGTTTCACGTAAGAAAAAAAGACTACTCCCGGTTAGGGTACGCCTAGAGGTCCTCAGTTTTGGATCTCAGCTCAGTCGTGAAAAGCCACTGGAAAGCCCCCAGCCCACTCCCAGAACAACTCACAACACTGATTTCTCGAGGGAAGATAAAATAAATGGCCACTGTCAGGGTCCTCAGTCTGGGGACCCCTAAGTGGCCAGATAGGCTGGTCTGTTCCAGCAGGAGCATGCGGGCTAAGCGGACCAAGGAAACACCAGCCAGCATCCACATCTGCCCCTTCGTGGACCTCTGGGTGGACCGGAGCAGGCTGAGGAGCCCTGTTATTGGTTCATTATCCGAACTGATTTTGTCACTGAGGTCTCCCCGACGTCATCTTTCGACCATCAGCTGGGAGACAGCAAAGCCTGGACGTGAAGGAGGTTCTGGTATTTGCTGCCAGCTGGGGACACCTTTGATGCTTAGCATCACAGCCCCTGAACCCACCTCTGATTTCAGCCTCAGGGGCAGAGGAGAACGTTCTCAGTGGGCTCAGAGTCGCCTCCTGCAAGCAGTGCGTGACCTCAAGAGGGCGCAGGGCAACTTCTGCTTTCTGCTCAGGGGCTCCCGGGATGCCTGGCAGGAAACCCTCCTGACCTGTGTGCAGGGGGCGCTGATACCCTTAGCCGCGCCACCCAAGATGGGTGGATGGTGGGTGGGTGGCTCGCGTCCCACCTCCCATCCTTCTGGGGACAATGCTGGGGGCGGGGTACTCTGTGCAAGGAGCTTCTGGGAGGAACTGGCAGAACCGAACCCCCGTTGCTCACAGCACAACCCTGAGAACACCCACTTATGTTGGTCTTTCTTCCTTCCCTGGGTCACTTGTCCTCTTCCTTCCCTCCTGCTGCCTGCGGTCACCTCCCAGATATAACCACCTGGGGCCAAATCTGTGTCACAGGCTGGGAAAGCCTTGATCTTCGGCAACTATGAAAAACCCACGTTTCTTGGGAGGTTGGAGCCACGGTCTTTCTTTTTTCTCTTTTAAGATTTTATTTATTTATTAGACAGAGATCACAAGTAGGCAGAGAGGCAGGCAGAGAGAGAGAGGAGGAAGAAGGTCCCCTGCTGAGCAGAGAGCCCGATGCGGGACTCGATCCCAGGACTCCGGGATCATGACCTGAGCCAAAGGCAGAAGCTTTAACCCACTGAGCCACCCAGGGGCCCCAGCCACAGTCTTTCTGAGAAACCCCGAGGTGGGGGTACATATCCCACCTATCTATCCTTCCTGTCCCCTGTCACCCCTCCCTTCTGGCCACCACCCCGCTCCTTCATTCCCCAGAGCTACTGCCCTGTGTCTAGGCCCTTCACCCAGAAGTGGACACCACCATTCTCTGGTTCCTCAAAGCATGCTTCATGCCAAGATGCAGTGTTTGACCAGACATGGTGAGATCTTGAGGCTTTGAGGAGGGAATCCAAGGGCAGAAAACCAACACTCCAAACTGGCATCCATGCTGCTTCTCTCAGGAGGTCCTTCTGCACTTATGGAACTTTCTGGGCACAGGTGCCGCAGTGGGCTGGTTCTCTCCCTCTCAGGGGGGCGGGCAACTCCCGGCATTCTCCTCGAGAGCCCGGAGGGAGGAGGAGCACTCCCCCTCCCCGCTGAAAGTCACCAGGGCTGCCGATGGGAGCCGCTGGCTCATTTAGGAGTTCATCCCTCGCAGCCTGGGCCAGACCATCCCATGAGTCCCCACAGTTCCCCCAAACCTGGCTCTTGTCCTTTAGAGAAGGTCAGGGAATGCTGCTCCCAGCTGAGTGTCGTTCCTTCCAGAGGCCCTCCTCCAGCACGAGGGAGAGACAAGACGTGGCCAGCAGACTCTTGATGTGTGTGCTTGGAGAAGGGGCTGCTGCACGGGGAAGCCTTCTGCTCCTGTAATCTTGTGAGAAAATACCTAAAATCAAGAGTCAGCAACTTCACTTCTTCCATATTTAGGGGGGAAAACAGTCAGTCTACCAGGGCGAGATCTTGTCGGGCAACACCCGTTTCTGTGGATCTCTCTCAACCGTGAGCCTCTGTGTTTGTGTTTCCTCACTGGTTCATCCTAAGAACAATGGGGCTCACTTTGCATGGGTAAGATCAGGAATAGCCAAAATGTGGAAGACGCCTGGGTGGCTCAGTCAGTTAAGTATCTGTCTTCGGCTCAAATCATGACCTCAGTGCCCTGGGATCGAGCCCCGCGTTGGGCTCCTTGCTCAGCAAGGGGTCTGCTTCTCCCTCTCCCTCTACCCTCCCCCCATCCATGCCCTCACTCTCTCTCAAAAAAAAAAAAAAGAATAGTTCATCAGGCCCCAAGAGAAAGGCCACCCCCCTCCCAGCCTCAGCTCACAGAAACTGCTGTTTGCCCCCAAAATGGTAAAGGCCACACTTCCATGACACCCCTTCCTCCTCTGGCAGCATAAAGAGCCTGCTGGCAGATCTGGGTTTGTCCCCCATCCCCAGCTTACAAATGTGGAGAATCTACCTGTTGCCAAGTACTCCCAAGGTTGGCCTGGGTTGCTCTGGGCATCCCCCGACCCGGGGCAGAGGCCCCAGCCTGGGCTGGGTGTCGCCACGCCCTAGGGTGGCTAGGGAGATGGACATGCATGGACAGCCCTGGGTCCACTTGCAAAGGAAAACACAACCACCACAGAGGCCGCCTGGGGACCAGAGAGGCAGAACTGCCAGGACAGGGGCTGCAAACTCGGCTGAAAGCTAAGTGAGCTGGGCTGACAAGAAGGTCTGGGGTCGACTGGAAAGCTCATGCCTTCTCCAGAACTCCGAGTGGCCAGACAGAGCTCCCTGAAACAGGTAGCTCCTCCCACCACGGACCCTGACCTGGCCGGTCGATGCCACAGCTGCTTTAGTGACCCTCGGCACCTGTGTGAGTGATCACAACCGGTTAGAGCCTGTCCTCCGCTGGAGATGACAGGCGGGTCTCCCCGGGGCAGTGAAGCTGTGCGAATGTTCGTGTTTCACTGTGATGCAATCGATACAAACCAGATCAACGCGACCTGAGAAAGTCAATGACTGGGGAGGGGAAGAGCTGTGTCCCCACGGCCTCGTGGGCAATTAGCCTTGATGTCCCTGGCAGCCGCTGAATTCCAAAGGCAATTCTGGGAGTTGTGATTTGGAATCAAGTCTCTTAATACTTAAAGGCAGCCGGGCTGGATGCTTGGCTCCGAGAACAGAGAATCCAAGGTGGGGGTGGGGGGTGGGGGGGTGGGGAGAGGGTGGTGTTGGGGGTGGGGAGGCAGACTCATTATCCCCGTCCTCCAGTCCTCCGACATCTGCTGGGTTGTTGTCTAGAAGCATGGAGTCACCTTCCTTTGTGTGGCTCCATGGGCTAAATCCAGGGCCTTAACCAAAGCTTAACCAAAGGACTCCTGAAGAACCAGCGTGGTCTGAAGGGGGAGTTCGTTGCCTTTGCAAGAAGTAAGCACTCCATCATGGGAGGCATGCAAGCACGCTAAATGGCCAGAGCTTAGGGGTGACACAGTGGAAAGGGAATGCTGCTTTTGGATGAACTCTGGAGTCCCCCCCACCCCGCCCCATCCTAGAAATCTTGTGATTTATCTTATGACATTCAGCTGATCTGCTTTATTTGGAGGTCTTGGTGTTATTTTAGAAAATATGCAGCAACTTCAGAATTCTCTTTCTACTCTGGAAATGGGGCTTGGAGCCGTCGGCTCAGGAAGTGTGACAAGTGGAAGGCAACCTGCAGAAGCATGGCACTTGGGAGAAGAAGGGAGCAGGGGGTCATCGATAGCCTTCTCGGCCCGCGAAGAGCCAAAGCGTAAGCCGGGCTCCTAAGAGACAGGACGGGGAACGGGCAGCCTGGACACGGGAGCCTGGAATTCATAAGAAGTCAAATGACTGAGTCACTGAGCTAATATCAATGTCTGAACAGGAAAAAAAAAATTAAAAGAAAATAAAAAAGGAAAAGTAGACAATGGAAAAATAATGAAGTTTTGCAAAGACCCCAGGTGACCAAAACAACAGAAGAAGTCGGGAAAATGTAATTACACACTGACATGAAGCCCTCGGTAGCAGTCAGCCCATCCTGCTCCCGGCCTGCCCTGCTCATCTGATTCTTACCCGGTCCCGGGCAGCACCCCCGCCCTATCCCAGGACATGACTAGATGGGCAGAGGGCTCCCCATTTGCTCAAAATTGTCCACTTGCTCCCGGTTGCAGCGCCCCTCATTTCACCTCACACCCCTCCCTCTCAGTGAGGACGGAGATATCAGACACGAGTGAATATTGGCAATCATTTCACCCAATATACAGAAGGGAAAACTGAGGCCTGAGGAACGGACCCTGTGCCAAGTGCGATGGGGAGGACTGACGTGTGCAAGAGTCCATTCTTTCTCCTTCCTGAATTCACAGAGAAAGAAGTTCATGCCACTCAAGTTCCAGTGTGTCCTTTTGCTTTAAAGGACATTTTCTCTGGGAATTAGTACAGGATTCTCTCCCACTCAATAACGGGCTTTGAGGAACAGAGATCTCTCCTGTTCCACAAACTGAAAGGCACCTTTTCGTTAACAGACAACGTACTTCAGAGCAGTCAGCATCTGTGTTCTGCCCTGTGCACCGGCCCGCCCAGAGCTCGGGCTCTCCCCACCCCACCCCAGACCCCCCAGGGCTCCAAGGGTCCGCAGCCTTTGAAGCTGACCCTGTTTGTCCCACTTTGAAAGACAGAGAAGAGCCCCAAGATGGTTTCCCAGCAGGACTGGGCAAGGTAGGCAGTTCTCTGGGCCAGGACAGTCATATCTCTAAAGAACTAGAGAGAATGTAGTCTCTAAGGGTCTCTTGTTTTTTTCAGAATCTTGGACGATGTCTCCAGACTGTTCTTGCCTGCATTCCTCAGCCTTCGCCTGCCTGGGAGGGGGTCTCAGCTGTTCTTCTTTACAGACCCTCATCTCCCCTGGTGACTCCAGAACTTCTGGCCAGGTTCCACTTTGCACACGCTGGCCGGACAGACCCTTTGAATACAACCTCAGTCGTGCACTCCCCCTTTTCAGCCATCGGCAGTGGCTTCCTCCGTACACGCCGTCCTCTCCACGGTGGACAACAGGTGCCTTAAAACCAGGCCATTGCCTGACTCCTCCCTTCCTCCCCCACCATCTCCTCTGGAAGGCATTGCCTTTCCTGCTGTTCTGCCACTCCGACCTCTGCCGGTTCTTCCTCGGCCTGTCTCCCCTCCCTGCTCTCTGGAGGGCTGAGCCCGTCTCATCCTCCGTTCTCCCTTGGGAGGCCCTGGAGAGGCTTCCCTGAGAGCCTTCCCAGCCCACGGCCCTCCCCAGGCTTTCTGAGTTAGCCCACACTCTGGTGTGGTTTTCAAGCCCTTGTCAGGATCCCCTGATATCTAATTTATTTGCTTAGCTAATGTGTTTTAGCCTTCAGCTTCTCCTTGATTTTAAGCAGGAGAGGTTGCTGTCTCGTTTACCGCTGTAGTCCCGTGTCATAGCTCTGTCCCTGACATACAGTAGTTGCTCAGGAAGGGAGGGAGGGAGGTGGAGAGAAGAAAAAAAAGGGCCGGTTGGTGGGTGACATAGAGGAAACCATCCATAATACGAAAAGGCAGCCTACGGAGTAGGAGAAAGTATTTGCAAATGATGTACCTTATAAAGCGTTAGTATCCAAAATATATAAAGAAATGGTACAACTCAACACCAAAAATGCAAATAATCCACTTAAAAATGGGCAGAAGACATGTAGAGACATTTTTCCAAAGAAGACTTCCAGATCATCAACAGACACATGAAAAAATGCTCAACATCACTCATCATCAGGGAAAAGCCGATCAAAACCACACCGAGATACACCTCCCACCTGTCAGGATGGCTAACATCAACAACGCGAGAAACAGCAGGGGCTGGCCAGGATGCGGAGAAAGGGGAGCCCTCCCGCACTGCTGGTGCACGTTGGTGCGGCCGCTCTAGAAAACAGTGCGGAGGGTCCTCCAAAAGTTAAAAATAGGGCTACCCTATTATGACCCAGTATTTCCACTTCAGGTATTTACCCAACAGATAAGAAAACACTAATCTGAAAAATACACGTACCCCATGTCTATAGCAGCACAGTGTACAATAGCCAAGATACGGAAGAAGCCCGATAAAGAAGTCGTGGCACACATACAACATGGACTATGACTCAGCCGTCAGAAAGAGGGGAATCTTGCCATTTGCAACATGGGGGGAGCTAGAGAGTAATTGGGCTAAGTGAAATAAGTCAGTCAGCTGAAGACAAATATCGTATGATTTCACTCGTATGTGGAATCCAAGAAAGAGAACAAAGGGAAAAAAAAGACCAAAAATAATAATAATAATAATAACCTACCAATAAAACAAAACACCAGACGCTTAAGTACAGGGAACAAACTGGTGGTTTCAGAAGGTGATGGGGTCAAGGACACATTTATGATGATGGGCATTGAGTCCTGTTATAGAAGTGCTGAATCCCTATATTTTATAGCTGCAATTAATGTAACACATGATGTCAACCGGCATTTTTTTAAATTAAAGGGTCAACTATGGGCTTGAAGGCATTAGATGCAGCCATATTTGGGGGGAGGTTGTATGGGTTCCCTGGAGGTCAGCCTTGGGTCTTCTGCCGTCGTGCAAATGCACTGCCCCCACTTGAGATCTGGTGACACATAACTATGCATGGCAGATGACGGCACGGGAGGGGTGGGACCTTACTCCCAAAGATCAGGATAGACCTGATCTTTGGTGTTCCAGGGGGCAGGACTCATGGGGGGTGGGCACAAGCTACCCCAAAGCAGCTGGCCAGCCACCTGCAGAGTCATGTCTTCTAATCAAGAGTGACAATGACACTGGACAGCCTGCTTAAGGGATGGGGAGCAAGAGTTCTCCTCCACCTCGCCCCACCGCACTCCCATCCCGACCCTGGGGGTGCTGGAAAGAGCTAGAAGGGCTCATGTGTTAGGTAGAGGCTGGTAAGGACAGCGCTGGGCTGTCCCTGCCAAACCTCAGATTCTAGGATGCTCAGACGGGGTCCAATCCCTGCCAACCCCCCAGCAGACTCTCAAAGCCATCCAGAGGGTGTTCAGCCTAGTCAGGAAAAAGTCAATTCCCTGGGGCTTTCACGTCTAACTTTGTTTGCAGATAGCGAGCCTTTTCCGTCCGGCTCCTCATCTCGATCCTTTCTGCCTGTAACAATCACATTATTTAATTTAGACGAGTGAAGTTACCTTAGATCAATTATACTTATTTTTCCTGTGTAATTTCTAAAGCTTAATCTCTCCATTCAGGCCCAGCCTGGGGGACAGGTTGTCTAGCAGAGTCCTAAACAATTTCAGCCCTTAATTCAATTGTACTTTTACCGAGGCCCCGGCAGGCGAGCATAATTCTTTTATCCTTAAAATGTCTCATTAGCAATAATCTAATAGCACATATTAAAATATAGGTCACCGAGGTGGGCTGCCAAGTAGAAGACTTGTCATAACTTTGAAGGCTGGACAGCTGCCGTGTCCCCACAATACCATACCGCTCACATCCCAGGCTTCGCCCTAAAACAATTCAATGAAAACAGTTTACTTTCTGCAGTTCAAAGTCAAGAACTAACCTTGGCTAGGAAACGCAGTTGCTATCTGTCGCAGTGGGGTTGGGTGGAGGGAGATGTTTCTTGCCAGCTTGACGTAGTGGAAAAGATCTCTGGCCTCAGGCATTTTGAAGCCAAGGCCCTTGTCCCAGCTGGAACTTGAACTCGCAGACTGACCCGGTGGGGGGAGGGGAGGCATGGCTCTTAGCTCCCCGGCCTCAGTGTTCATACCTGTAAAAGGGGAAGAGAGTGGAGTCAGAACCCATGTTTTCTCAACGCTGACACCCGTGCTCAGCTTGTCCTAGGATGCCCTCAGGATTTTCCTTGAAATCAACTCACTCTTCTTAATTAAATACATTTGTTTTTAAAAGGAAGCTCAAGTATCAACATGGAAAAATCTCAAGAACATTTGCAGAAAGATTCGTGCAGAATGATGCCATTTGTATAAACTTGAAACATGCACAAAATGATATTTTCTATTGTTTAGACAGGCCCAGGGATTCTGGGCTATTAGAGGTCAAGGGAGTGGCTACTTTGGGAGGAGGGAGGAGACAGAGAGTAACTAAGGGAGGGACAGGGGGATTTCTGGGGCGCTGGTCATTTTTTGTAGTGGTCTGAGTAATGATTTTATGGACGTATTTATGAGGATTGATGCGTTTTTCTCAGTGTGTTAAGCCTCGCAGGCACACACAGAAAGACGGTTGATCTTGACCAACACTAATAGCCAAGCATGGATGAGAAGCATTACTGATCCCGTCAACAGTTGACTAAGACATGTTTTGTATGGTATAGGTTTTCTAGATTGTATTCTTACAATAAAGCAAGCTAGAGAAAATAATGTGATTTTAAGAAAATTCTAAGGAAGAAAAAACTGTACTACAGAACTGTACTACGGTTCTGTACTGTACTACACAGAACTGTACTACAAAATATCTGCAGGACGAGGCATCTGGGTGGCTCAGTCGGTTAAGTGTCTGCATTTGGCTCAGATCATGATGGGGTCCTGAGATCAGCCCCGAATCAGGCTCCCTGCTTAGCGGGAAGCCTGCTTCTCCCTCTCCAACTCCCCTTGCTTGTGTTCCTTCTCTTGCTGTGTCTCCTTCTATCAAATAAATAAAATCTTAAAAAAAAAATGAGGCTCAGAAATGTTTTAAAAACATCTGCAGGTATTGCACTACTGGGGATTTACCCCAATGATACAGACGTACTGAAAAGAAGGGCCATCTGTACCCCAATGTTCATAGCAGCAATGGCCACGGGTGCCAAACTATGGAAAGAACCAAGATGCCCTTCAACGGACGAATGGATAAGGAAGATGTGGTCCATATACCCTATGGAGTATGATGCCTCCATCAGAAAGGATAAATACCCAACTTTTGTAGCAACATGGACGGGACTGGAAGAGATTATGCTGAGTGAAATAAGTCAAGCAGAGAGAGTCAATTATCATATGGTTTCACTTATTTGCAGAGCATAACAAATAACACAGAGGACATGGGGAGTTAGAGAGGAGAAGGAAGTTTAGGGAAATTGGAAGGGGAGGTGAACCCTGAGAGACTATGGACTCTGAAAAACAATCTGAGGGTTTTGAAGGGGCAGGGGGTGGGAGGTTGGGGGAACCAGGTGGTGGGTATTAGAGAGGGCACGGATTGCATGGAGCACTGGGTGTGGTGCAAAAACAATGAATTCTGTTACGCTGAAAAGAAATTTTTAAAAAAATCTGCAGGTAACTGGACCTGATAATACAAATTTTATTGTTAGAGGTTCAGCTATCGAGACACAACATTTTAGGAATACACATTTATAATTTTAGGCATATATGTGTATCTCTTTGTGTATAGACCCATATGTATCTCTGTATCTGTCTGTCTGTCTACCCAGTGAAAGCACAGATCCCTGCTTGGGAATAATCAACACTACGTGAGGACAGCGGTTGGCCAGGGAGGAGGGAGGACAGAGACACACCTGGGGAGGAGTGCACAGGGACCTCAATCATATTGCTTGTGTGTTTGTTTCTTAAGCTAGTGAGCTGTTTATTAGGCGATGTCTATCTTTTTATGAAAGGCTGAACTATTCCACAGTTTTGAAAATCTTTGAGTTAAGAGTCATGAATAATTCGAGAAACTTGAGATCATGGTCATAAATGGAAAACCAAGGTCAGTGTTATAATTAGATGGTAAATGCAAAAGTAAAATGAGAAGAAAATGCTGTCCTTCAATTGTATTGGACACTTTTTGGGCAAGTGGATGACCCCCCCCCTCTTGCCCCCCCCAGGCCACCCCCCTCCTGCCAAGCCAGTTTCCCTCTGGTGAAAGGGGGATCAGACCTATGAGACCAGACTGAAACTTTCTTCTTCAACAGTCAGGGTTAAAGGGACAGGGAAATCGAGGCAGACTCTCCCTCTATCTGATTCTAGGTCCCTTAAAGCGGGGCTGGTGTAGGCCTCAAGCACAGGCCCTCTCATGGACTAGCCCCGCTGCTCGGCTTCAGGAAGGGGTGGGGAGGCCCCTCTAAGCTCTAGCCTCTAAGTGTTTTGGGGATCTGGGGAGGGGGAGGGGAGGTCCTGTTAGGAGTGGGGTGGAGGACAGGGAGAAAAACAGGAGGGCCTATTATTAGCAAAATGATTAGCCAGGATTGGCGGAATTTGGAAAACCTTGAGGAAGAGCGCCCTCCGCTCCCGTGGCCCCTTGCCCAGCCTCGTGACTGCTTGCAAAGCTGTCAGGCTGACAGGCTCCACACTGGGATTTGTTGCCACAGACCAGGGTAGCACTGACTCAGGCCTCAGAGGGTGGTGGAGTCCATCCCTGACACGGCTTTCCACACTCCCCTGTGCCTCTGTGAGCTGGATTGGAGGCCCCGCAGCAGGTGTTTTGGGCTCGGCCCTGCCCTTGAACTACACAGAAGTACAGGCTTCCCTCTCCCGTGGATGTCCCCCCTTGAGGCCAGCGGCTCAGGCCCTCGCAAGTCCCTTCCCCGTCACCTCGGCTCACCCCCGACACACACGCACACGGAAGGGGTTCAGTGGGAGGGGTGGGGCAGAGTCGGGGCTGAACAGAGCCACAGCCCACTCCTATCTATGGGCAGTGTGGACGGGCCACGGAGTCACCTCACCGGGAGAGTGGCACATTGTAGGGTTAGCAGGTATGTTTTTGTGCCCCTTGGAACAAGAAAGAATGGCCTAATGCTGACCTCTCTTGGACTCTGTCAGCACCCGGATCCAGCCGGTCTGGACCTTCTTGGCCAGCGTCCCCATCGCAGCTTCCCTGTCCCCTGTTGCAAGCCCTCAGGGTGTGTCCGGTCTGATAAACACTCCACATGGGGGCTGTGGGCTGTGAGAAGAGCCCTGGACCCTGTGTCAGGACCCAGGGTCTGGGTTCTTGTTCTGCCACCAACCTGTGTGACTTGGGAAGTAGGAGAGGGGGCACGGAAGCAGCAAAGGGAGGGTTCTCCTTTGAGCCTCAGGAAGAGGGGAGGTAAGCAGGCTACAGCGCTAAGGAGGGGTAGCTTGGACAGGTGGGAAGGGCATGGGGTGGGGGTGGAGAGAAGCAAAACAGGACGGAGACAGGGTGGGAGTCGGGGACTGGGGTGGGAAGAAGGACTGGAGAAGACAGTGGCTATGACGGACAGTGCTGGGGTGCAGACTGCGTCTCGAAGGGGGCAAGGCCCTGCCGAGATGGGGAGCCCACATGGGGAGGGGGCAGCCAGGAGGTGGGGAGGACGAAGAAGGTGGGGGACCAGAGAGAGAGAGGCTGAGCCACCAGAAAGAACAGTGATCCAGAGCGTGTGCCTTGGAGCCAGCCCAGACCTGGGTTCAAATCCCATTTTCTGTCCCATCCTCCCCATGTGGCCATGCACAAGACCTCTAACCATGGGGGGCATTAAAAATGGGGATAATTATGGCAAGTATTATACGAACTAGTATGTGGTACTTAGGACCAGTACATGCCTGGGGAAGGAAGGATTGTCAAATTGGAGCAAGTACCCATGTGTCTTCAGTCTGTGCAGACACTGCTGACTGACTTTACCGTCCTGATGCTGTCATGCCTTTCAACTACTCTGTGGTGTAAATACTATGGTGGCCTCCATTGTAGAAGAGAAGACAGGTGCATGTCAGCCCATGGGGACACAGCGAGGGGGCAACAGGGCCAGGATCTGAAGCCCCACTCAGTTAGTGTGAAAGTTGAGTGTCTCTGTGCTGGTTTATTGTATTTCGGAGGCCAGGGATTGGCCGTCTCCTAAAAAACTAGAAGGTGGGGCACCTGGGTGGCTCAGTTGTTCAAGGTCAGGTCATGATCTCAGTATTCTGGGACTCAGGGCGTTGTTGGGCTCCCTGCTCAGCAAGGTGTCTGCTTGTCCCTCTGCTTCTGTCCCTCCCTGACTCATGGGCTCTCGCTCTCTCTCTCTCAAATAAGTAAATAAAATCTTTAAAAAAGAAAAAGAAGAAGGGGACAGTGATGGCATTTACCATGAAGAGGGGGAGAAAGTCACCGCCCTGAGCCAGGCTCCCTAGTTCCCCTGCCCTTTCCCTAAGACCGTCCAGCTCTCACCTTGGGGGTAGAGGGTAGAGAAGGAGGAGGACAGGTGTGCTCTGTGCGTGGACTATGGCCTGCACTGCCAACACGAACTGCCTTCAGGTTCCTGGGCACAAACGCAGAGAAGGACCAGAGCCCTTAGCTTCGCTGTGGACAACCCCACGATGAGGCCTTACAATGACGACTTTGACAAAGGTGCTGCTCCCACCTCTTTCCCCTTGCCCATCCCTATCCCACCTGCTCTGGGGGCTTTGTGGCCATTCCCAGTAATTCCACAACTGTCACCCCAAAGCTGAGCATGAAGCAGCTTTTCTCCCTTCCATCCCTAGAGGGCGCCCGTTCACCCCTCCCGGGGAACAGGCAGCTCCGCCTGGAAGCAGCTGTGCGCTGTTTGCTAAGTGCGGCCGGTCCTTTGCCAGAGCAAAAGGACGGTGTACCAGTGTGAGACAAAGAAGGCACTCGGGCCAGGCAAATTGCGTGTGTATGGCTCTGGTCACACTCAGCCTGGGACGGTGGTCATGAAACATGCCACTGGCGCTGGAATTCTTTTTTTTTTTTTTTAAATAGGAATTAAACACGCTATAAACGTGCAGATCCTGGGTCCCCACTGTAGATGGACTGAATCCAAATTTCTGGGATGGGACCAAGAAATCTGCCCTTTGAGCAATCGGCTAGACTAGTGTGATCTGCGATCTGGGAAAGGGGGCAGAGAGGATCAACCTCTAGGAAGAAGCAGTGAACTTCGGGGACCTGGCTACAGCTGGCATCACGGAATCCTGATGAACAAGTCTCTTCCAATAACGTTCTCAAAGGGCTTGTCGTTGGTTCTCTTACTGTACAGGTGTGTCCCCTCCATTTTACAGATGGAAAAACTGAGGCTCAGAAACCAAAGTCCCTCAGCACGCATGGGGTGAGGCCAGGCTTTGAACCCACCCAACTCTTCCTAAAAACAATTTCCCACTCTGTACTCATAATTGTTATATCAACCTGTATCTGCTCTGCCATCCCAGTCCTGGAATGGGAAGTCTGATAAACTTAACTTAAAATTCTGGAGAAGAACCTTACCTCCCACAGACATAGAGAAATTAAACTTTTTGGAACAACAGCAAGAAGAGATTACCCATTATGCAGTAATCTCTGCTCTAAGTGCTCTGCATATATCTATTCCTTTAATCTCCTTGACAATTCTGTTGGCAGGCGCTGTTGCCATCACCAACGTACCCATTTTACAGATGAAGAAACTGAGACACACAGAGAAGCGGGGGGACGTGGCCAAGATTTCACAGACAGTAAGTGGTGGAACCAGGATTAGAGCTCATGTTGTGGGGCCCTAAATCAATGCATTTAGAGAGTTTACTATTCGGCATTTCCAGGCTGCTGAAAAAGCTGAACTTGGTCAGTTTCCCAGGAATGGATATCAGAGGGCCAGAAGGAGGAGCGGGAGGGAGGTGGGAGGTAGCTTCGAGATTGGGCTCTTATGTATTACTGGAAAACAGAGCAGAGAGGCCAACAGGCAGTAATGTTTGAGGGATTCTGGGATAGGTTTCATGCAGGAATCTGCAAATCCCCCTATGCTCTGTTTAAAATGCTGTGTCTACTAAAGATGGAAAATATAAGGAGCTATGTGCTGTGTTCTTGGATAGAAAGACTGAATACAGTAGAAGTGTCAGTTCTCCTTAAACTGATCTGTAGATGTAGTGTAATCACAGCTGAAATTCCAGTGGGATTTTTCAAGGAACCCAGCACGCTGATTCTGAAATTTGTAAGGAATAACATTGCCAAGACACTCCTTTCTCTTTTTTTCTTTTTTTAAAGATTTAATTGATTTATTTCAGAGAAAGAGAGTAAGAGAAAACATAAGCGGGGAAGAGTGAGAAGCAGACTCCCCACTGAGCAGGGTGCCTGACATGGGGCTTGAGCCCAGAACCCTGAGATCATGACCTAAGCCGAAGGCAGAGGCTTAACCCACTGAGCCACCCAGGTGCCCCCACCAAGACACTCCTGAAAAAAAAAGATCTGGAGAATCTTGCCCCATCAGTTAGAAAAACACGTTTTAAATCAACGCTATTTGTTTTCCCAGCTTTGTTGAAGTATAATAGACCAAACTGTATATATTGAAAGTGTATAATGTGTTCATTTGATATACATACACACCCCAATAAGATTATCATAATTAGGTTAATTAACATATCCATCACCTCACATAGGGTTTCCTTTTTGTGTGAGAACAAGATCTACTCCCTTAGCAAATTTCAAATATGTATTACACAGTTGTTAATGCTGGCCACCCGTTTGTACTTTGGATCCCCAGAACTTATTCATCTAATAACTGAAAGTTGGGATCTAGAAAGCAACATTAGTTAAAACACTGAAGGGAAATACGAAGGCAAAAACTGTCAAGTTTTAAGTTGTAATTTAGAAAAGTATCAGGTAGGGAAGGATTTCTTAAACAAAGCATAAATACATATGCCAAATAAAAGTTAAAGTAAGATCACACTAAATCACATGAAAATGAATAACCTTTATTCATATATACAGAGAAAAGACATAATACTACCAATTAAAGATATTTGCAATATAACTGACAAATAGTCATGCCCAGAATATTAAGAAATTCTGGGCAATAAGAAAAGTTGAACAAGGGGCTCCTGGGTGGCTCAGTCAGTGAAGTGTCTGCCTTTGGTTCAGATCATGATCGCAGGGTCCTAGGATCACGTCCTGCATCAGGCTCCTTGCTCAGCAGGGGGTCTGAGTCTCCCTCTCCCTCTGCCCCTCCCACTTGCTCCTGCTCTCTCTCTCTCTGCCCCCCTCAAATAAATAAAATCTTTAAAAAATTAAAATTAAAAAAAATTTTAAAAATTACACAAACAACACATTACCATTTTACAGGAGATAAAGAAATACAATTGGCCAATATGTATATGAAAAGACGCTCCATGTCACAAGAAGCCAGGAAAAACCACCTTAAAGTCACAACCAAAGGAGCAGCAAAAATTAAAAGTTTAAATAACACCAAGAATTAGGGAAGATGTAAAGATCTAGAGAAATTGGAAGTGAAGAAATAACTCTATGGGGGAGATTTTTAATTGGTTCGACCATCTTAGAAAAGAGCTTGACATTCCTTGATAAAGCTAACCAAACACATACCCTACAAACCAGCAATTTGTTAAGCACAGAAGCTCTAGAAACTCTTGCCTACATGCAGAGGAACTATCTGCATGCAATTTTATAGGCGGTGATGTTCAAATATAAAATAACTGGAAATAATCCAAATGTTCAACCATTGAATAAATACATGAATTTGTTATTACTCATAAAATAGAAAGAATATATGCAGCCATGAAAATGAGTGAATGCCACCATCATGGGTGGGTCCCCAAAACATCATATGCAGCCAAAGAAGTTGCAAAACTATCCATAGTGTGTTTCCTTTTATATAAAGTTCAAAGAAGGACAAAATCATGTATTGTTAGGGAAGTATTGATAGGTGGTAAAGGAAGACAAAGAAATGATTATTTGCTGAGCACAGGGTAGTGGTAACCTTGGAGTTGGGGAGAGCGGTGAAGGGGTGTGTTGAGAGAGGTAGACCCAAGGGCTGGTAAGGTACAGGAAATGCTCTATTTCTTACCCCACAAGGTGGGTTCTTATACGTTCATGTCATTAATATTATTTAAACTGGAAACTGGTCCTACCTGCTTACTACACTTTTCTTTAAGCATGATAAATTTCGGGGCACCTGGGTGGCTCAGTGGGTTAAAACCTCTGCCTTTGGCTCAGGTCATGATCCCAGGGTCCTGGGATCGAGCCCCGCATCAGGCTCTCTGCTCAGTGGGGAGCCTGCTTCCTCCTATCTCTCTGCCTGCCTCTCTGCCTACTTGTGATCTGTCAGATAAATAAATAAAAATCTTTAAAAAAAAAAAAAGCATGATAAATTTCACATGAAATTAAAAATGCAACATGTATGTGCCTATTTCTGGGAGAATCCAGGTTTCATCAGATTATCTAAGGAGTGCCTGGTTTTCCATTAGACGGCACCTGGGCATACAGGTTTCTTGGGGGGAATCCCCCCTGCTCTGATATTCCCCAGAGAAGCAGAGTCCTTGGGCCAACCCGACGATGGTTCTCCTGGTCAGCTGCTCCCTAGTCCCCTCTGCCCCAGAGACAGACACAAACTAAGTGTGAGTGCCCTCCTACTGTACCTCACGTGACCACCTTAAGGCCGAAGGATGTATTAAGGTGCTCCTACAGTGGAGGGAGGGCCCTATTTCCTCCTAAGAGACTGAATCCCTTCATCTGTACCCCTCCTTCCATTTCTCCCTCCCCAGCTCCTCTCCTGATCTGCCTTCTTCTTCCTGGGGTCCATCCCCATGTCACCATTGAACTTGCCCATGATTCCAAAGCCTGAAACCAGCACAGCAGGGGTCAGGACCCTGGGTGCTGACTCCCAGCCAAGGGCTGTTTCGGCCACACCACTTGCCCCTCCTGTTCTCACCCAGCCCCTCTGTCCTTGCCTGATTCCCATCTCCCGGGGGCCACAAGGCTTTGCTGGGCTTGCGTAGGCAAGTCCAGAAAAGGATGCATGTATTCGGTTTTATGCTGAATGAGATGGGAACACAAGAGAGAGGGACTGGATCTAAACTCATTCCCAAAAGTTCTAGCAGTTGCATAGAGCTTGACCTTCAGAGGCAAGGGGAGAGTTTGGGACGACCCTCAGAGACTGTGCAGTGATCCAGGTGAGAGATGGTAGCAGGTCAGGCCCCGTGGAGATGGGGAGAGGTGAGGTGGCTCCGACCCACAGAGTTTGCAGTAGCACTGGACATGAAAGTATGAAAAAGAGGAGTCGAGGTCAACTCCAAGGTTTCTGGCTTGAGGAGCTAGAAAGAAGATGCCATCACTCGGAATGAGGGAGAACTGGGAGGAGTCCGTTTATGGGGAGGTCAGGAAGGGGAGCTTAAGAAGTCTGTTTTGGACACAGTAAGTTCCAGATGCCTTTTATCACTGGGTAGAGACGTGCAGAGTGTGGATAGACCCAGGATGTGAATGTGCAGGTCAGTGAAGGTTGGATGCCCTTAATGCCGGAGCCTGATTTGTGGCTTGCTAGGGCAGGAGCTCAGCAGAGAGGACTCTAAGGCCTGAGCCACCTCTGGGTAAGCTGGTAGCCTCAAGGACCAGGGGGCTTTTACAGGGGGAGTTCAGCCTATGAGGGTCTTTTATTGAGGGGACGGTTATGCTATTTGTAAATGCAATAGAAGTTATACCAGGTGAGCTTCAAGGTCGTAGGTCTAATCCCTGGAAATAGAGAAAAGAAAAGAAAAGAACAAGGGGAGGGAGGAAGAGAGGGAGGAAGGAAAGCTATAGACAAACCTCTCCTCTTCTCTAACCTTAGTTCCCCCATCAGGGCAACATAGCACAGGTTCAGGTAGTATCCTCAAGACCCCCTCGGTACCCAGCCCTTTGGATTCCAAATGTCCCCCAGCATATCCTTTGTGTGTCAGGGTCTTGGTGTTGGCCGGGAGACGTCCAGAGCTGGACTGAGAGCACCAGCCATCACCTTGTGCCCATGGCCTGTGTCACCAAGTGCCATGGTAAGTGGAAGTGACGCCTCCCCAGAGATCCAGTTAGCTCTGATAATGCTCCAGCCGTCTGCCCACCCACTTGCCCTCAGGCCACCTGGAAGGGCAGAATGCAGGGTATGGAGAGAAGCCACATGGCCCCATGGGTCTTGGAGCGAGGGGCAGGGAGTCTGGGCCAGAAAGGGAGGGAGACGCCATGCCCTTCAGTCCAGGCCCAGCCTGGTGTTTCCACTGCTGTTCCCCAGAAGTCCCGGAAAGCACCCGGCGGAACTCTCAGGGCTTGCTGATTGGTACTCTGATGGCGTGCAGGAGTTGGGGGATGCCTCCCTCCATCCTTGTAGTAGACACTTCCAATGCCCCGCCCACACTGTTCCTGCCAATGCAGGCCCCACCACCAGCTTCCTACTGCCAGTACCTGGGATGCTGCTAGAAGCTTTTTCCTGGCAACGGGAGCATGCTCAGCCCACACACCAGGCAGGCTGGAAATGCTGGCAAGTTAGCACCCCCGGCACAGACTTAATGGATAAATATTCTAACCTCCTTGCCCAGGAGTGGGACAACAGAGGCGGGCTCTATGCAGTCTCCCAGAGGTCCCCAGCAGGGCTGAACACCAACTGCCCACAGCTGTAACTGCTCCTTCACGTCCCCTCTGCTGGTTCCTTTTCCTTTCTTGCCTCCTGCCCCACTCCTATATAATTCCTCCAGGAATTACCTCCTAAATAAACTACTTGAATTCGAATCTTTCTTTCAGATTCTGCTTCTGGAGGAATTCAACATTAACAACCCCAACCAAAGACAGCAAACCCAGCCAATGACTGAGATCTGTTCTAGTTCTGTTTTGTACACATTTCTAGAGCATAACCTATGTGACAGGATCTACTGGGTTCTGTCCTTGTCCCTAGAAGGGAAATCACACAGGTAACTGTACTAGACAAATATACAAAGCAATATAAAGAAGAGGAGGTGGGGAGGCGGTGGTTATCAGGGAGTTTTACAATGGAGGTGACATCTGAGGTTTTGAAGGATGAATAGGAGTTCTCCAGGTAGACAAGCAGACTATGGGGACAGCATAGTTAAAAATCTAGAGATGTGAAAATGCACAAGATATCAAGGATACCACTAGTTGTTGAGTATCTCCCATGTTGCTAGAGAACAAAGTATATTTTTGTATCAAGTAAAGGGTTTGTAGGGAGAATGAGGAGAGAATTAGAATAGCAAGAGATGTGATTGAATAGACAGGCAGAATCTTGTCCGTACTGCTAAAGGTGTTTAGATATTATCCTGAAAAGATAGGGGTTTTTAAGAAATTGTGCATTATCTTTTTCTGATTGTATAATATCAAATGCTCATTGTAGACAAGTTGGCCGATAAAGAGAAGTATAAAGAAGAAAATAAAATTACCTTAAATCCAGGGTTAATGAAATCACGTCGGTGTGTTGTCTCTTGGGGGAGACAGAAGAGGAGGCCGAAGAGTGAGGTGATCAGTCTGGAGTTTTAGAAAGAGCTCTGGCAGCTGGTGACCATCACGCGGCTGGAAAGATACTGGACGTGAGAGGAAAGTTGTTGCAGTGAGGGGCTGGGGATGCTGCGATGGCGGCGGTGGGGGGCGGAGGGAGGGGGGCGGTGGCGCGGCAGAGAAGGCTGGGGCTTCCTGCGGTGTTCAGAGGTGGGAGACTTGGGGCCAGTTGGGTGGGGTTAAAGCAGAGGAGGGAATCATGATCCCTAGAGAGATTCTGTGTGTCTTGACTCGCCAATTGGTGGAAGGGGCAGGAGCTGGGAGCTAGGAGACCTGGGTTGTCATTTCAACTTTGTCATTTCCAACCTGTGGGACCTCTCGCAGGTCCCCTGAATCCTCAGAGCCACGGTTCCCTGACCTGAAAAATGGAAAGATGATTTCATTTCTGTTCTCTTAGAAGCTTGTCAAAATAGCCCGGGGGCGGGGGGGGGGGTGCTGCTGGTCAAAGGAAATTGACAACCTTGATGGATGGGAATCCATGGCTCCAGGCTTTCCTGAAACTTAGCCCAATCCTTCCCCTGACTTCTGCCTCTCCTCATCAACCCCCAGAAGGCCAGGGCAGACTCATCATCCACTAATTTTCCCTTCTTCTCTATATCGTTCACAGAAGATATTTGTCATGCTGGTCCTTCTGGCAAAAATGATCTCAATGCCCCCATACACCAGCATGAATGCATTCAGTGTCCCTACTAATTGATGCCTTAGTATGTTCTAGGTGTTAGGAACACAGAGGTGTTTAGGACATTCAGTGTCCCTGCACTCACAGAGCTCATACACTACTCCAAGAGGAGACATATAATAAACAAATAATTGCATTTGTATACTGGTGTAATGAAGGGAATAAAATAGGGTGATGTGTTAGACAATAGGGGTGTATTTTAGATTTGAGTGGTCAGAAAGGGACCACTAAACTAAGATCTGAACAACTCAGGCACAGGAACCAGGAAGTGTCAAGGTCCTGGAGCGGGTTTGAGCTTGGACTGTTTAAAGAACAGAAAGGTCAGCATGTCTGGGTTTGTCAAAATTTCTGCCCATCCCTTTTACCTGTTGTCTCCTCCATGATGCCTTCTTGGATTACCTCTCCACCCCCATCCTTTACCTGCTGATTCAGCTCCAACCAGTTTCCATACCCCTGTAGTTGCAACCAATCCTGACCATACTGGGTGGTGATGGACTCTTTACACACCGGACCACTAACTCTTTGACGGCAGGAACTATCTCCATCGCTCCAGGAGCCAGCACTGTTTCCGCACACAGCAGGTGATCATTTGATGAATGAAGAAATTAACCAACAGACAAACAAGTGAAGAAATGCATGAATACTAGGCCCAAATGGCTCACTCCTTTACTTGCTTAAATGCTGCCTTCTCAAATTCCCTGACCAAACTGCTTCCCCCTTTCCCCGCAACACACCACCCCGCAACACCTTCCCAGGCTTACTTTTCTCTTTGCCCATATCCCCATCCCCACACACCCTACAATGTGTTTATTTATTATGCTTCTTGTTTTCCCTCAGGACGGAATGCAAAGTCCATCCTGCCAGGGATTTTTCCATAAGTTGTGCGGAAATTCTCCTAAGAGCCTAGAGCAGTGACTGGCACATAGCAGGCATATGGACACATGGGGAAATTAGTAAAGTTCTCAGCCTCATGGAACAGGAGTCACACCTGCAAATCTGTGTAACAAACAGAGGAGGTCAGGGCTGGGGTGTGACCTTCCAGTCCCCAGCCAGCCAAGGGGCCCCCAGCAAGTTTGCCGACCTAGGTAGGCACCGAGCAGAACATGCCCACTTTGCTGATGGAGAAACTCCGCAGGGTAGTTTAAGTGGCCTGTGGCAGATGACAGAGCTGGCACCGACTCCGGTCATTTGCTCTCCCTGGTCTTTTCCCGGGCCCCTCTCAGACGCGACTCTGACCCCAGTTCTGGGCGTCTCGCTCTCTTCCCGTTTTGGGAAGTCAGAGCCCGGTGCCCCCGGGAGCTGTGTCTGGCGCGCGGGTGCGTGCTGGGAAGACAGCGGGCGCCCGGGTCCCCGAGTCGCCCCCTGAGTCCGCGCCGCGCCCCCGCCCCTGCCCAGCCCCGGCCGCGCTGTCAGTCCGCATTAGCGCTAACAGGCTCCAGACGGAGCGGGCTCCGCGCGGGCTTAATGCAATCGGCGCGTTACCTGGGGCGCAGGCTACATTACCAGCCCGGCCCCCGCCCGGCGCGGACAGAACCAGCCAGCCAGCGCCCCGCCGGCCGCCCCGTGCCTCCCGCGCTATCCGGGCCGCGCCCGAGCGCCACGCGGCGGAGCCCAGCCCCGGCCCGCGCCCCACAGCCCGCGGCGGCCAGGCGGGGCACCCGGGATCGCGGCGCTGCCGGACACGTGAGTGAGCCCTGCGCGCCGCCCGGCCGAAGTGTTCCGGGGAGGCCCCGGCTGCGTGCGCAGAGCGAGAGCGCCCGCGAGTTTGACGTGCAGAAAGGTGAGTGTCCGGGGAGGCTCCTGGGCTGCTGGAGGCGGCACCCATCCGAGCTGGGGGACAGGAAGCAGCAAATGGCACTGGTAGGGTCCCCGCCCCTGGGAAACCTCAGCCTCCACGTGTCCCAGCCCCACCATTTGGGGGCGAGAGGGAGCGGGCGAATGAGGGAAGCGCTGCGGGGTCCTGCGCCGGACCCACGGGGCGGACAGGGTCAGTCTCCACCTCTCAGTACCGTCTCAGGTCCTCGCACCACTCCCACTGTTTCAATTTTTTCCCCAACAGACGCGCTCCCGTTTTGGAGAACCCCGCGTCCGCCCAGTGTGCACTGGCCGCAGTGTCTCCGCGCTCCCGGGAGGTCTCAGGAGGCGCAAGCAGGGCGGGATGGCCTAGTGACCGCATCTTTTCCTTTCATCCGCGCAGAACCTCGGCGTGCTCCCAGTGCCGGTGACGTTCCCCTCGCCAACCGCACTCATGCTTTTGGCGCGGATGAAGCCGCAGGTGCAGCCCGAGAGCAGCGGGGCGGACCCGGGGTCCGAGCAGCCCACGCAAGGGCGCAAAGCCGCGGAGCTGCTGGTGGTGAAAGAGCGCAACGGCGTCCAGTGTCTCCTGGCGTCCCGCGCTGGCGACGAGCAGCCCCGGGAGACCTGGGGCAAGAAGATCGACTTCCTGCTGTCGGTGATAGGCTTCGCGGTGGACCTCGCCAACGTGTGGCGCTTCCCCTACCTCTGCTACAAGAACGGTGGTGGTGAGCCCCTTGATGGGCTGGGAGTGTGGACTTGGGAGGCTCTCTGTCCTCAGCGGTGGCTGGGAGAGGGGCTGGGATGGAGGAGCTGGGACGCGCGGGAGTAGAGGCAGCACGCGAGCGAGCCTGGAGCGCAGCAAGGGTCTGGTCAGGGTTCCTGGAAAAAGGAGTGCAGTTCCCGGTTGAAAAGGGAAGTGGAGGCTTGCTGCTGGACAGTAATAGACGCATGGGTGGAAGGACAGAAACCGGGACCCTACGTTGGGTGAGAAGCATTGATCTTTTGATGGTTCACAGGAAGAGAGGCAGAGATCTGGAGAGCTCTGGAAGGGGCACCAGAAGTGCACGGAATGTGACAACCAGGCACACAGGGACCCTAATTCCAGCACTCTGAGCCTTGGGGCAGGGACCTCTGGGCCAAAAAGGAAGAGAGGATGTGGGCTCTCTGAAGGCCCCTGGGGGGCCCTGCCCTCTTGGGGACAAAGACTCTGGAACAGAGACACACATAGAGAAGCTAGTGTCAGAAGGAACTCCTCTCTCAGGATGGGGGTTGTGTTGCTGGAGGCACCAGAGTGCATAGACTAGGTAGTGTGGCCTGATACTCGAGGCAGGATGTCCCGTTGATAGGGATGAAACCTTTACCTCCTGGAGTCCTGGCCATGATGAAGGATGGAGTGGAAGAGGGGCCTGGAGAAAACTCCAGTGGAAACAGCCAGGCTCTCTCCCCATCCTCAGCCCAGTGACAGATAACCTACCTGCCTAGGATGCGAGTCAAGATGGCCCAGTCCAAGGGCAGAGCCCTGGAAAAGGGGGACTGGGGGGGCAGGACACAAGGTCTTAAGACCCCAGCTCCTTCTTAGTGCCCAAACCACCCCAGTCCTGTGCCCCTTGCTAGAATGAGTTCAGGGGTTCCCTGGGAAAATGATAGGGAGGAAGAAGTTGGCAAAGAGGGTCCCGCTCTGGAAACTTCTCTCTATCCACGGTTCATCCTGCCTGGCAGGGGCTCTAGCTCATGACTCTGAATAGTCAGAGGCAGGCAGGGGGAGGGTTTGGAACCAGGTAGAGGGAAAGCTCACGACCGGTCCCATTGAGTCCGGGAGCTAGCTGTTGGCTTCAGCGTTTGCTCTGGCCCCTCACTCTGGTGGAGACGTGGGAAAGGGTAACGCTTTTCCATGGTTGGCTGCTGTAGCCTTTCCAGAGTCTCTGGTTGGCTAAAAGAATTCAGGCCCAGGGAGGGAGGAAAGGCAGATTCCGTGTGTTTTTTAGTGGGTGGGGAGATGATGAATGAAAGATGGACTCCGAGATGAACCATCCGGCATGTCCTCAGGGGCCGTCCAAGACTGCGTGTCCCTACACAGCAGTAGGCCCTCTCATGCATCAGCAATAATTCTTGGCTTCTTCCCGACGTGAAGCACGATGCTCGATTCCGGAGGGACCCCCTACGTGTATTCCTCACCACTTCTGCCTGCCAGGGGCTTTTGTTATCTAAAGTGTCACGCCACTACACGCCATTTCCCATTATAAGTGTTGGTTGAAACTAAAAGTCCCCCAAATGGTCAGTTGGACACATCGGCTAGATGAATATTCTTGAACTTCCACTGACACTGCACTCCCGCAGCCATTGCCACCAGCCGTGAACGCCTGCTGCATGCACGGTGATACATGGGGAGGGGGGGCGCACAAACTCAGCCACTTTGCCACAGGTTCCAATTTTTAGGCAAACTGGGTGGGAATCTCCTTGGTCCGCTAACCCTGCATATCACGCACCTGAGCTGTTCGGTTATTTATCGCTTTGTGTGGTCGTTACCCAAACAGGTGGGGGCAGGGCACATCGAAAGCATAGACTGGCTTGTTCCTGCTTCTATTCCAAAGGCTCAAAATAAGGTCCAGATCCTAGAAATGTGGTAGAAGGTATCCAACAGACTTCTACCGAATGAGTAAATGAATGGAATGATCAGACAGCGGGAACCCCCGGCAGTAACTGACCAAGAGAGGGAGCTCATGCTTGTCGGATGGGGCCGGCAGGCTAGATAGAGGTCCGGGGACCTTGACATTGGAGTCCCAGGTTCCAACTTCTGCCAGCCGGACTCGGGGTGACTTCTCCTGCCTCAGTGTCTTCATCTGTCAAGTGGAAAGAATGGTTTTCACCTCAGAGGGTGAGGATGGGATCGTGTGATATAAGGCTCGTGGAAAGCCAGACAGGGAGGATGGCCCCAGCTTCTGCTGTTCCTTAACCACAGTTTGATGATGTGGGAAACGGATGGGAGAGGTGGCAGGTGCTCTAAAGGCCTGAGGAGGGGCTGCTTGGGAAAGACAGGGAGGTGGACAGTCCTCAGAGCTCAGCCCCTCAGGATGGGAAGTGCATGGATAAGCCTTGAGACAGTAGGAGGCATCCTTGTTGTTCGAGAATGCACATGAGATCATCTCAGAGACTAGGAGTGCGGGCTGGCGGGAGGGCAAGCCAGCAGAGATAAGGGCAGAGAGGCATGCCAGGGCCCAGCCCTGGAGACCTTGAATGCCAGATTAAGAGGTGGGAAAGTTGTACCAGTGAATTTCCATTACTGGCCACCATGTCCATGGTTGACCCAAGGAAGCCGTGCAGCCTCTCCCTCCATTTCAGACTCGAAGGCAGCTCCTCTTCTAAACTACCCCCTAGCTCTTTGGGGGAGCTCAGCTTGGCCCCTTTGGAGTTTCATCCCTTCTGAGCTCTCCTGGCTGCTCCTTGGGCATCCGTTCTTAACCATAATTCAGAGATGGGCCAACAGGTTGGCAGGTGGGTCTCCTGTAATTGTGGAAGCAGCCCAAAGACCCAAGTTTGAATCCCAGCTCTGTTTCCTGGGTGTGGCCCAGCCCCTCTCTCAGCCCAAGTTCCCCATTACAGTGGGAGAGGAGCTTCCATGACCCCCCCAAGACCTATACTTCTGCGATGACCTGGCTCAGTATTACACCCAAGCCAGGATGCCCCCTGCCCTGTTATTTACTAGCCCGGGTGATCTTCTGGTGCCAGTCTGAACATGGTAACCTCCACATTTGGCTGTGCACGCTGGCGTACACTGGAGCATATTGTGAAATGACAAAGGTGCCAATTGTTTCGGCCCCCGGCTAATACTTTCTGAATAAATTCCTGGGAATGATCAGCCTGTCTGAACATCTTCCCAGAGGCCAGCTGCAGGGACGCACACGTGTGGGAGGCTACCAACAGGGGAAGCCAGTCTTGGAAATTCTCAAACAGAGAGACAGTGCGAGGACATGGGAGCTATTTTCAGGGGGCTAGAATCTCCCCTGCACCTGTGGTCTTGGGCCTGGCCTGCGCTGGTCCCCGGAGAGGTGTGGGCAGACTGTCTGGGTCTCTGTGTCAGCCTTCCTTGCCAGGAAAGGGGTCTTGCAAAGGCTGCTTCTGTTTGAGATGAGTCCTGTGCTGTCAGACCCATGGTCTCTGGGCTCAGACACACCCAGGTTTGAATCTGAGCCCAACACCTCCTGGAAATGGTGCCCTGGACTCATCCTCTCCAGGCCTCAGTTTCCTTGTGCAGAGAAGGAGAAAGCGTCTCCCTTCCGGCAGGATGATGATGTCCATGACACAAGCAAAACTCTCAAAATAGTGTCTGGCACAGAGAAGGGACCAGTAAAATGGAACTCTTCCTGTTGTTGTTAGTGTTTGTTGATTTTTAACCACAGGCTAGACCCGGGAGTCCGGTATGGTCCTGAGTTTCAAAGGAACAGAATCGATTCTAGGAGGAGATTAAGGAAGGGGAGTCAGGCTGGACAGCAGGCACACCTCGGCCCAGGGAATCAAGAATCAAGAGCCAGGCTCTGCTCTGGGTTCTGAGAGTGTACCCTCCCCCCACTGCTCTTTGCTCACCTGCAAGATGGGGATTAACATTCCTGCACCGGACATGTTGTTCTGGTCCCGAATAGGGTTCTTCTCCCTTCCTTAGTACACTGAGGGTCTCAGGTACCCATAGCTTATATGGGAGTGGGAACCCTCTTGGCCAAAATATCTGGGCTTCTGGAGGCTGAATGTGAAATGGTGGCTGGTGCTGAGGTCAGAGGTTTGTAAACTCGGTGGCCTCACATCCAGCCTGCCTACAGGAGTCCACCTACACCCTGGGCTTGCCAAGCCTGGCACGGATCGTTCAGCTCAAGTGCACGGGGCCTCCCACAGATAAGTCTGCAGGAACTAGTTGGTGCTCATTAGGGACTAGAGCTGAGTCTGGAACCTGGGGTCATCAGCATGAATGAGGCTCATTGCTCTGATCTAGCCAAAAAGGTCTAAAGAAGCTGTTTCTAGCAAGATGGGATTTCACGGGGATAAATGTTACACCCTTTGCTGTGGTCCCAGACCCAACTGCCCAAGTAAGGATTAGGTCACAGTACAAGGGGAGGAAGGCCCTGGGGCTTTCATTAGCTGCACCCTCCACATGAGTCACCGCTGGGAGCCACTTTCTGCACGAGAAAGCATTTCCAACATGCCCACCATATGCCAGGAACACAGAGATGAGCGAAAGACAATTCCCCATAGTCTAGGGCAGCTATCCTAGAAGTTAACGTCATCTTGGATTCTGTTATTGGAAGTCTTATATCCCAAATGGGGGAGATGAGTTCCACTGTTCTTTGTGGGCAGCATTTCCTTCCAGATTGTAGTTCTCAGCATCCAGCATCCAGCATCCTTTTTTGTTCATTTTCAAGAGACCAGGACCAAGATTGGGAAACCCCAACCTTCAAGGAGCTCTAGGGAAAGCCCAGCTTCATTAATAAAAACCAGGTCAGATCCTGTAAAGGTGATAGCGGAAGGAGAATTTTCACATGGGGAGGAGTAGCCCCAACTCCAGGTTTCCTGAATTGCACCCCCCAGAGCCTTCCTGAAAGGGGCCAGTGGTGTCCATCTATCAGGATGTGGGCATGTTTCCTTGCTGGGGGTGTCCCCTGGTCTCAGAGCCAAAGTCAGCTCAGAGGACAGCTGGAATGTGTAGATCGCTCTGCGGGGAGCCCGCTCCTGGAGCAGCAGGAGCGTCTGCAGGTGTGTGCACCCATGCTCCCGCCTGAAAGGCAGGAGTCCAGGGCTGCAAGACTCCACTGGGGGATCCTGAGGCCAGTGGGAAGGGGCCTATAGTGGTCCTTAAGGCCCCTAAAGAGAAGATCAGTCTGGGGAAGAAGGAACCACAAGGCATCGCCCCATGGTTCCAATACCCTACCCTGGACAGTGTCTGTGTTGACAAACTTGAAGATCTGGGCTTGGTTTAGTATAAGACCTGGAGGTTTTCCTTAGAGGAGTGGCCACATGAAGCCAGCTGTTTAGCTGGCAAAGGCTCAGAGGGGATGTTCAGGCGAACACCCCGTGCACAAAGCATCGCTTTAGACCAGACCGATCTGTTTTGTTCTCGGTGGCTCTCAGGCCAGAAGGAAGGCGGAAAAGGGAGGCTGTGGGGTAGGGATTGAGGGAAAGGGAAAAAGCAGTGCTGGCCAGATGGAGAGGTTGACCACCAGGTTCAGCTGACCGTGGGGGAACTCGGAGACCAGGATGGCCCCCCAGACTTGTCCTGAGTTGAGGTGAGGAGGCCAGGACTATGCCCCAATGGCAGCTGGTTAGTGGATACAGGTGCTTTGGGAAGGGGACATGGCCTTGGGTACCGTGGCTGTCTTCAACTGAGGCAGTTGCCAGGGGCCTGATGCCTGAGGGCTGGGCAGTGCTAGCCGTGGGGGAGTAGGTCCTTCATTTCTGAGGGGCTTCTGTGGGAGCCCTTTGTGGTCATGGGCTGGCGGTGGCCTGGGAGAACCCTTGACCCCATTCCTGCTTGTGGACCACACTCTTGTTTGGGTGCAGGGGAGTAGCCAGCCTCCCTTGGGACGGGGACACGAGGCACCAAGGGCCTGCCTCAAAGCCCCTCCGTGCTGGGGAGCCTCCAGCAGGCATTCAAGGTTGTGCTCTGAGAAGGACCCTCAATTCCCACGGGTGATGGTCGACGCGATTTCCAGTTTGCAGAGGGGCGTTGCGCATGCGCGGCCCTGAGTGATGGCAGGGCACGATTCGCATGCTCAGAGCACCCCCTAAGTGCCAGGTACTGGCTTCTCCTCCATCGTCGCCAGTTATCCCAGCAAACCGGTGACACGTAGCCTGTCCTCCGTACTTTCCCATATGGGCCAGGGCTCCAACTCTCCAGACCCCAGCTGGGGGCCCACCTGGAGTTAGCAGACCCCCCGGGTTCAGGCTCAGTCCCGCAAGACCCCTCCCACTTCCGATGCCTGGCGAGGTGTCCCGCTGTCACCTGGTTCTCTGGTCAGGTGCAGTCATCGGCTACGGCAGCTCCTAGAACTCTGGGAAGCAATGACATACATTCTCCAGCCTGTGACAACGGGTATGCGGAGAGGGTGCCAAGGAGAAGCCCGATGAGGAGGTCCAAGGGGAGAGGTCTGGAAGAGTTTCCAGGAGCTTCTGCCCTCCCAGAGTTGGGATGGGCCATCCTCATGGCACGTGCGTGTGTTCATCAACCCGCAGGTTTTCCGAGTTCTGTAGCTCAGAGATCTTTATGGAAACTTCATCACATGGGCGTCATTGATA
Source organism: Mustela nivalis (assembly GCF_964662115.1). Taxonomy (NCBI): domain Eukaryota; kingdom Metazoa; phylum Chordata; class Mammalia; order Carnivora; family Mustelidae; genus Mustela; species Mustela nivalis. The sequence continues at coordinate 27,677,366 of NC_139037.1, read as the reverse complement.
TCAGCTTTATCTCCAGCCTGGCTTTCTGTCCCAGAGGTTGGAGGCTGAGGGAGGCTGAAAGTTCCAAGCTTGTAATCAGGGTCTGGCCTTTCTGGGGACCAGGCCCCACCCAGGGGCTCCCCCCAAAATTGTCTCATTAGAACCAAAGGTCTTCCTATCACCCGGAAAAATTCCAAGGGATTTAGGAGCTCCGTGTAAGACACTCCTGTCATTCTCCCCCCCACGACCCCCCCATCCCCCACAGAAAACCGAGAGGTTTTTAAGAGCTCTGTGTCAGGAACCTGGAGCAGAGACCAAATATCTTATGTCACAGGGGGTCTGCCCTGGGCGCTGTGCTTCAGAGAGCCCCATCTGGCCCTCCTCTCCTTCTCAACTGAGGCCAGGGCTGAGAGATCCTCCCCCAACGCCACCACTCCAGGTACCCAGACCCTGGATTTCCCTGTAAAAACGCCCCAACCCCCTTCTGGGGTCTGCGTGGACCTCCTACCTCCCACCTGTTGTGTTGTCTTGCTGCAGGGGCGCAGGGCCCAAGTTCAAGGAGAGGCTGGGGGCCCCGTTGTCTGCAGGGGTGTGGACAGAGTTTAGTCATGTGGATGCAGGAGTCCACATGTGTGTGCAAAAGGTCTTGCATGTCGTTGGACAGTGCTGAGGGGGAGAAGAAGGAGGGCGCGGGCAAATGGGGCTCCCCCTAGGTTATCATGCGCCTTGCAGGGCTATAGGAGGGCAGGGGAGCCTTGTAATAGAACTGTCGTAAAAGTCTAGCTGTGGAGACAGAGCATGTTTGATTTAAAAGGCATGGCCTGATGTGTCGTGTTGATCTATACCCACGTGATCTATACACGTGGGTATAGATCTCCATGTGTACTCTTGCCCCCGACCCCACCCGCGCACCAGCAGGGAGCAGCACGGTCTCCTACAGAGATCTCACCCTCTCTCACACCTTAGGTTTGCTAGCCTTTGTGGTGTTCAGGAAAGGGGCACAAAACTAAGTCTCAGCACAGACCAGGATTTTCATGCAGATCTGGTGAGAGCCACAGGCAGTGACCATCCTTATCTCGGCTACACGCACCCGGGAAATAGGTTTGTGGGTTTTCACTTCTTGGTATATCAAGGTATGGCCAGAAGGCAGAGTAGGAGGAATCTGGCCCCCAGCAGGCTGGGAAGCGGATTCAGCTAGGTCTCAGGGGGCTCTCCTCTCCTTCCTGCAGCCCCTCCCTTATCACACTCTCCGAACCCTACTCTAAATCCCCAGCAAGCTTGAGCCCTCCCACCTCTAGCTGAGCCCCCTGTAGGCATTCTCTCCCCTTTCCTGAGCTCCTCCTCATTTGCCCTCCTCATCGGCCCCAGTGCTTCCCACTTGGAACTTAGTGACCATGGGGCTTCCCTACCTGAGAACTTTTCATTGGCACAAAAGATTCCAGAGCCTCTCTGTGACCAGTAGGGTTTCCCATGTAGTGGTGGGGTGTCAGAGAGTGTGCACTGGGCTAGAGGTGATGGGGCAGATGTTTTCCTTACGAAATTCATCCGAAGGCCAGATGACCTGTTTACAGCTGACAGTTATTTTCCCCATGTGTTTGTGGGTGTCAGTGCGAAGGAAGCTCGTGAGTGTGCACAGGTGTGCATCTGTGTCCATGCATAGGTGCTGAAGGCTCAGGAGGCATGCCCTGTAGGCATTTCTCCAGGTCTGCACACCAGCACCTGCAAAGAGCATTCAAGAATCAAGACAGGATTGTGGGCTTGTAGCCCCTGAGGTTCTCTGCTCTTAGGGCCTCTGTGCAAGGCTGTTTGCTGCAGATAGTACCATATATGAGTGTGTAGCAGGCCTGTGGGAGTGTGGTGGTATAGACCTTGCAGGACAGTAACTTCTAGAAAATGTGCAATCCAGCCTCAGTTTCCCAGGAGCTGCTGCAGGCTTATTTCTAAGAAAGTCCTCCTCAGCTTACCTCAGTCACCCTGGAAATCCCTTTCCCGATCTTCAGCTCTGCCCCAGCTGCCTCTAAATCCTTCTGCAAAGGGGTTTGGGTCATCTAACTGGTCAGCATCTTCTTGGAGAAGAAGGTACCAGCCACCAAGCAGCTTTCTGGGTTTTAGCCACACCCAGCTGTTCCATCATTCTGGAGTGTTCTTGGGCTGTTTGCTCCCAACTCAGTGGCTGGTCCACATTAGACACATTCAGAGAGGAGCCTCGGGTCGGTGCAGACCCATCATCTTCCTTCCTCCTCTCTCTTGCTGGATTCCCAGCCAAGCACAAGAGAAAACACATCCCAGCCTAGGCAATCTCGTTGGCAGGTGCCACCCAGAGGTTTAAGAGTTGAGAAAACTCTCCCAGGTGAGACACCTGGTTATCTGGCTGACGTTGCTTGTACCCTTTTGTTATAGAAAAGAATGTCTCACGGCGGAGATCTAAGCCGTGATTCCCAACTTTTTCCTTCCCCACTGTCCCGTGGGCCACTGACTTCGGTCTTCAGACCTGTCCTGTTCAATTGTCGGATAGCTCTATTTCCCCTCCTCTCTGGCTGCGGTCTCCCAAGGGCAGTAGCGGGTGGCCACAGGCAGAGCGGGGCACAAAGAGATCCAGGTTGGAAGCCCAGCTGCCTATTTCCTAGTCTGGACAAGATACTGGTGACTCTCTCAGGGATGGCTTTACATGAATCATTAGTGTGTGGCTTACAGATGACAGGTGCTCGCCAGTGTCACTGTCACCAGCTACCGCCATCAGCATCACCGCCCCCACTGGGATTGTTGTCCCACCGTGGACAGACGTGAGCTCAGGTGCTAGATCAGCCCTCTCTGTGTGGGAGAGGGGCAGGGGTGGAATTCGACAGTAGGGACTGAGCAGGGCACGAGAGAGGTGGGTGTCTAGGCATTGCAGGGAAGTCAGGCGTGGAGCAGGGGATAGAAGGTGGGTATGACCAACAGACTAGATGGTCTAAGCTGGCTCCAGACCCCCAGGGTCAGAACACAGAACACTCCCCTCTAAGACCCTGTTCAGTCTCATGGTCTTCACTGAGGCTGGAATATTCTGGAATCTGCAAAATATCTTGGGAATGGCTCTGGAGCTCTGAAGGCAGACAGACCTTGACCCGAACCCCAGATCCACCACTGACTGGCTGGGTGACTTTGGTCAAGTCACTTGATTTCCCCAAGCCTTCATTCTCTCCTCTGAAAAATGGGTCTATCAGGTGCCACCTCAGATTTTTCTGGGTAAGGTAGATGGGATCCCATATGTCCAATGCCCAGTGCCGACTCGATACATAGGAGGTACTTACTTTCTGGCAGTTTCTTTCCTGTGCCCACCATGCTGGGCCATCTCTTGCTACAGCACTTCGTGCTTTGTCCTCTAGAGCCCTGGGCTTCCTCAGGAGAAACCCTGGGAAGAAAATGGAGAATGACGGTCTGAGTTGCTGGGCGCGTTTGACCCGGGGTGCCATGTGACTTCGCCGTAATCCTCTGTAAAATCGAGATGGTAATCATCTCTGCAGCTTAGCGCTGGTGTGAAGATGGAATGAGACCTTGCCTGGAAAGTGCCTGGAACGCAGCCCAGGACGTTCTAGTCCTCATGCTACCGTCAGGAAATATTTCCCAGTTTCTGCACTTTGCTGGTGTGGGTGGGCCAGAGAGCGTTTCGTTTCCAAGGTTACGGCATCTCAGCCAAAGGCCAGAGGCCGAGATGAGTGTGGATCTGGCCCGGCCACCTCCAGCTGCGTCAGGAAAAGGAGTTGGCATTTTGCATCGGTCCCGCTTATAGCTGGGGCTGACACGGCGCGTATCCCGGTGAGTCACCTCACGGCGTCAGAGCCCCGTGAGCTCACCTCGTGGAGGGTCATCTCTGAAACTCGACCGTGGCTCATCCCACTGGGAACTCTCCCAGGGATGAGTCGCTGCCCTTTCCTTGCCAGGGGCCCCCCTCTAGTTTCTGCTGTGCCCCAGGTGGGCTCCTTCCCTGGTCAGAGACTTGCTCCGGGGTTTGGGTCCCCTCAGCTGCCTGTCCAGGGAGAGTGAGCCTCATGGGTCCGAAAGACCTGAATGCGAATCCTGATTCTGTCACTGACCAGCAACACCAACAAGACCTGTTTCAACTCTGCCCTCAGTTTCTTCTGACATAGTGACATAGTGACCCTGTCTGATGATGTCTCGTAGTGAAACTAAGAATCCAGTGAGATTGTGTTTGGGAAAGCCCCCTGGGAACTGAAAATGAGACAAATTAGAAACTCAGTCATAGGTGGGCACGTCTCTCCCCCTCTCTGATCACCATTTTCTGACCTCTCCCAGGAGGCTTTGGGGCGATTGGCTTCCCCCAGAGCGACGGTTTGGGCAAGGAAGTGTTCTGCGGTTGCAGGAATTGGGTAAAGGCTGTACCTCTTAGCATCCTCATGGCATACTCTCTGCCTGGGTATCAAAGGCTGGAAGAATCCTGCAAGAAACTAGCCTGTTCTGCTTTGATGAAGCCAGATTTTACTGCTTGGCCCACAGAACCTCATTAGCATGACTGATGGTTCTTCTTGGTGCCCCCACAGTTGCCATCAGTGTGACGATGATCTGTATTCGTGGCTCTGTGTCACTGTATTTATGTGCCAAGCACCCCTGGGGAAGTGGCCAGGGACCTGGGAAACAAGGACCCTGAGGTTCTGGAAATGTGGATCCAGGCACCCTGAGGGGCAGGCGCAAGGCTGGGCAGGGCTCCGGGGAGGTCACGTGCTGCCTCTGTGTCCTCCAGGTGCCTTTCTGATTCCATACACACTGTTCCTCATCATCGCCGGGATGCCTCTGTTCTACATGGAACTGGCCCTGGGCCAGTACAACCGAGAAGGAGCGGCCACGGTGTGGAAGATATGCCCATTCTTCAAAGGTAAAGTGTGGGTCTGGGGAGTTCAAGATCACCCACAAGTTTGCCCTGGGGGCCCTTGGAGAAAGTGCTCCAGAGGTGGGATCTGAAGTAGAGCGGCTCTCTGAGGCTGGTATGGGGAGAGTGTCAAGGGCACCCACTGTTCAGTGTCATAGGGAGAGCCCTGAGTGTGTCAGGAAGAGCTTAGCCTAGAAAATCTAGACTCTTGGGGACCAGTCCCACTTCTACTGCTGAGTGAGCAGGGGGTGTCTCTTTTCCATGTGGGAAATTTTTATGGAAAGTCACAAGTACCCAGCTCCTCTCCACTCATGCTCTCATGGCAGAGATGTGTGGTAAGCTGCTCGTGGGCCTTTCCAGGCTCAGCTAGAAACCGGTCACACCATCTTGGATCCAGCAGCCACCACTGACTGATCACAGCTGGGAGAGGTGATGAGGCCTGCTTGCATTTGGGACTTGGAGCACATCTGGAGAAAGTAGCCATAGTAACTGGCCTTTCTTGGCTCCTGTACCTTCATGAGAAGGGCATGGAGTCAGAACTAGCGCCTCCCAAGCACTGGTTAGTGACCAGGGCCCAGATGACACTGAGGGCCGGTATGATTTCCATGCACCTCTTCTCAGTTTATATGTGTCTCGAACCCCCTTCTCTGTACTCAGCCCTGAGATAGACACAGGCTGGTGCAAGAGGCTTGTAAGACATGTGTTGGTTAGTATTGTTTAGTTTCCAGAAATCCCACTCAAAATGACTTTAATGTAGAAGAGAACTCATTGGCTTATGATACAGTAAAGAGTAAAGTCCAAGAGTTTTGTGCCAGCTTCAGGTGCAGCTTGATCCAAGTGCTTGAATAAGATTACCTGGAATTTCTCTCCACCTCTGTCCATCTGAAGTCAGCATTAGCATCCATCTCAGGCATATTCTTCTCAGGTACCGGCAAAACTGGCCATCAGCAACAATTTGACCTCCTACCAAGTTTAACAGTGACACAATAAATAAAAAGTTCCCAGAGAGGACTCTCATTGGTTTTACTTGAGTCATAGACCCATCTATCAACTGATCCTTGTGGCTCTGGGCTAGCAGAACTCTAAATGGCCAGGTCTGAAGCATGTGCCTATAGCTAAGTCAAGGACGTGAGGGATTAGCCTCAACCCAAACCTCATATACTAAGAATGCTTAAGGCAACTTTCTTAAAGCAATGCTGCACAGACAGAAAAAGAAACTCTACCCTAGGCAAAAGCCTAGAACTAGCTAGCCCACGGGGAGCTTCTTATACATTCAGGAGGGTGGCATTGGCACATGCACAAAGCAGATGGTTGAAAGTAGGGCCAGTGCTAATCAGGGAGTTTGTTTGGGGTTCCCCAGAAGCAGGTCCTGAGACAAGGATTTGTGTGGGGAGTTATTTTGGGAGGTGATTCTTGGAAGGACTGTTAGGGCACAGAGAAGGCGAGTCAACCAATAAAGGGTGTGTCATCAAGCCCGTTCCACTGTGCACCAGCGGCTCACCCCACAGGGAGAGAGTATTAGTGGACCTCACTGTTACTCTGCCCCAATACTTCTGTCCACTCCAGTACTTACACTCTGGCTGCTCCCTTGGGACAGTGAGGGCCTAGCACTCCTGGCCGGCCTGATGAGGAAACCGAGGGACCCTAGGGGCGAGAGAGAGCACTTAGGCAAAGGGCTGGTGGGTTCCCAGGGTGTATGGGTGGGGGGCTGCCAAGAAGGAGAGGCAGAGGGGTTGGGTCATGCCATGGTTGGAGCTGGCTCCCCAGGAGATGTGAGTGGCTCTGGGACGGGGCCGGGGGCAGCCCCCTCCTGACCTCGCTGTGCCTCCCACACAGGAGTGGGCTATGCCGTGATCCTCATCGCCATCTACGTCGGTTTCTACTACAACGTCATCATCGCTTGGTCGCTCTACTACCTCTTCTCCTCCTTCACCCTCAAGCTGCCCTGGACTGACTGTGGCCATTCCTGGAACAGCCCCAACTGCACCGACCCCAAGCTCCTCAACGGCTCCGTGCTGGGCAACCACACCAAGTACTCCAAGTACAAGTTCACGCCCGCAGCAGAGTTCTATGAGTAAGTCATCGGCCGCGTGTCCTACTCACACGGGCACACCAACCCCTGTGCTGGGCCGGACCTGGGCCCAAGGCTAAGGAAACACCCCGAGACAGAAGGGGACACCCCAGCCATGGTGTCTGGGTTATGTTGGGCAGCCAGCATCTGCTAGGAGCTGAGGATCCGGCCATGGACGGGACAGTGACGGACCCTGGGTTCTGGCAGGGGACAGCAGGGCTGGGGAGAAGTGCCCAAGTCGGCAGGCAGGAAAGCAAGAAAGTTTGAGAGAGTCGATGTGCCCTTCAGGAAATGAAATATATTTTCGGGAGTGTAAGTGCTCTTAAGGAACCAAAACCAGGTGTGTGGTAGATAGAGATGGTTGGGGAGGTGAAGGGGAAGGAGCATTTGCTCCTGTGGTCTGGGAGGGCTTCTCTGAGGAGGTGACAAGAGAACAGATGAAGCCAGCCAAGGGAACATCTAAAAAGGCTCAGCCGATGGCGCTGTAGCTCGAACCCCAGTGGAACGGATCCCGAAGCTGTCACTTGGGGATTCCAGTGGGGCAAGGAGCTGGAGTTGGTGTGTGAAATTTGGGAGGCGGGAGGCAAATCAACCGTGAGCAGCTCGGGGGAAGCATTTGGACCGTGTGTGCATGAGAGTCACTGACTGGTGATAGAAGACAGAACATCTTTTTTAAAAATTCACTTTAGATACTGACATCATTTTATTTTTTTTAAGATTTTATTTATTTATTTCACAGACAGAGATAGGCAAAGAGGCAGGCAGAGGGAGGGAAGCAGGCTCCCTGCTGAGCAAAGAGCCCAATGCGGGGCTCAGTCCCAGGACCCTGGGATCATGACCCGAAGGCAGAGGCTTTAACCCACTGAGCCACCCAGGTGCTCCCTGACATCATTTTAGACACAGAAAGTTATAAAAGTAACCCCTGAAACTCTCATATGCCCTCCACCCACCTGACACCTTATAGAACCAGAATGCCGGGAGTGAAATCAGAAAATGAATGTTCCTGTGCTGTTAATTCATCTGCTACAGAACGTTTTTTTTTTTTTTTTTAATTCATCAGTTTTCCCACTCGTGTCCTTTTCTAGCCCAGGATCTGCTTCCCCTTAGTCTCCAGACTGTGGGAATTCTTTGGTCTTTCCTTGAGTGTTGTGACCTTGACCCTTGTGAAGAGTAGCGGTCAGTGATTCTATAAAGGCGCCCTCCGTGTAGACTGGTTTGCTGTTTTCTCCTGGTTCAACTGAGCTTAGGCATTTTGGATGAGAATCCTGGAGGGAAGATATTGCATCCTTCCCAGAGGTCCATGCTGGGGCGGCGTGGGGGTATGTGATGCCAGTCTCTCATTACCAGGGGCGTTAACTGTGATTGCTTGGCTAAGATGGGAGCAGCCAGCTCCCTTCTGGGTGGAGACAACATTATTTCTTTTGTCATTCACAAGTGTCTTCCCCAAGCCACTTGAGGTTGTCCAAATATCTTGTTTCTTGTCATCCTCCGACCCACAATTCTCGAGCACCCCTCAGTGATTCTTGCAAGCAAAGATGGTTATGATAGCGTTGGTCTCATTGCGATTTTTCTATTCCCATCATTCCGTCTAGATTAATGGGTTGGAATTCTTCTGTAAGGAAGACTTATCCCTTTTCCCCTCTGTATTCATTCATTAGATCACTTACAAATTCTTTTTTTTTTTTGAGATACCATGAACATAAAACATTATGTGAATTTCAGGTGTATAGCAATTTGAAACATGTATACATTGCAAAACTATGACTACAGTAAGTTCAGTGGACATCCATCACCACACATAATTACAATTTTTTCTTCCTTTATGATGAGAACCTGTTAAGATCTACTCTCTTGGCAACTTTCAAATTTACAGGACAGTGTTGTTAACTGGATTTCCCATGCTGTGTGTGGCATTCCCAGGACTTACTTATTTTAGAGTTGGAACTTTGTCTCTTTGACTCCCCTCACCCTGTTTGCTCCCCACCGCCCCTGGCAACTACTAGTTCATCTTCTTTATCTATGGGTTTGGGGTTTTTTGTGTGTGTGTGTGTGTGTGTGTTTTAAGATTTTATTTATTTATTTGTCAGTGAGAGCAACCAGAAGCACACAGAGTGGCAGGCAGAGGCAGAGAGAGAAGCAGGCTCCCTGTTGGACAAGGAGCAGGATGCAGGGCTCGATTCCAGGATCCTGGGATCATGACCTGAGCCGAAGGCAGTGGCTTAACCGACTCAGCCATCCAGGCATCCCTGTATTTTTTGTTTTTTAATGTAGGTTCCACATATAAGTGGGATCATATGGCATTTGTCTTTCTCTGCCTGACTTATTTCTCTTTTTTTAAAAAAATTATTTATTTATTTGACAGACAGAGATCACAAGTAGGCAGAGAGGCAGGCAGAGAGAGGGGGAAGCAGGCTCCCCGCTGAGCAGAGAACCCGATGTGGGACTCGATCCCAGGATCCTGGGATCATGATCTGAGCTGAAGGCAGAGGCTTTAACCCACTGAGCCACTCAGGTGCCCCCTGACTTATTTCACTTAGCAGAATGCCCTCAAGGTCTGTCCACGTTGTCCCAAATGGTAGGATTTCCTTCCTTTTCATGGCTGAATATTGTGTATAGAGATACCATAGTGTGTGTGTGTGTGTGTGTGTGTGTGTGTGTGTGTGCACGCACGTGCACATGCATGTGTGACTTTCCCTGCCCCCGCACGTGGACACACACACACACACACACACATACACTCCATCATTCTTACACATTCACATGTCCGTGAATGTCTTGTTTCCATGTCTTGACTCTCATAAACAGAGCTGCAGTGAGCATAGGGTTGCAGGTATCTTTCTGACTTAGTGTTTCCTCTGCCTCCAGATAAGTACCCAGCAGTGGAATTGCTGGGTCACAGGATAGTTCTATTTTTAGCTTTTTATTAAAAAAAAGATTTTATTTATTTGACAGAGAGAGACAGAGCATGAGCAGAGGGAGGGTCAAAGGGAGACCATCCAGGACTCCAGAATCATGACCCAAGCCGAAGCCAGATGCTTCACCGACCGAGCCACCCAGGCACCCCTGTTTTTAACTTTTTGAGGAGTCTCCGTACTGTTTCTCACAGTGGCTGCACCGGTTTGTGTCCCCTCCCGCAGGGCACAAGGGCTTCCTTGTCTCCAGGCTCACCAGCTCTTGTAACGTCTTATTTTTTGATAGTGGTCACTCCAGCAGGAATGAGGTTCTGAGAGCTCGTGGTGGGTTGGATCTGCGCGTCCTCATTCACTCATTTCTGTCCGTATGGACTCATGGGTGGTTATTTTATTTTTTATTATTTTTTCATTTTATTTTATATCCAGAACCGTCGACATTTATCTTGTGGTTCCCTTGAATCCTGTAATCCTCTCATCCATCCTTTTACGTCTTGAGGCCTGTCTTAGGCCACCCAGTGGACAATGTTTGCATGGCAGGCTCTTGGGAATGGAGCACATGGACCTTGTTTATTCCTGGGGGGGGGGGGGGGGGGCTGGGAGGGAGGCCTGCTTTAGCAATCTCGACTCGAAAGTCAGCAGGTAGGTGGGAAATCCTGTTACAAGCCATGGCGTGGGATAGGGCAATGCCACTGGGATCTCACTCAGGGTGTACGTGGTCTGGAATAGGTGTGGCAAACTGTTCTATGAAAGACCAGATGGCAAATATTTGGGACTTTGAGGGCCTTCTATGTCTCTTGCCTATTCTGCTTTGCTACCTTTTAGCCTTTCAAAAGATAAAAACCATTTTTAACTCTCAGGCCACAGCCTGGATTCGGCTTGGAGGCTGTGGTTTGCTGACTCCTGGTTCTCTATCTGTGTAATTCAGTGAAGGAGCCACTTGTGGCCAGAGGAGCCGTGGAAATGTGACCAGTGCGACCGAAAAGTTACATTTTTAAATGCTATGTAAGTTTCGTCAACTTACCTTTAAAGAGCTGCATGAGGCTGGTGGCTATCCCCTTGGGCAGTTTGAGGTCCAGAGGATGAGAAAAGATAGCTTCATAAAAGACAAAACACTAGGACCAGCATCTGTCAGTCTGACGGATTCTCTACCCCAAGGACCTGGGAGTGAGTCCCGTTTATCTGGAGACTGGGATCCCTTTGGGCCAGTTTCCATCCCTGCGATCTCAGGACGGTGAAGCCAAGGAGATACGGTTTGGTTAAAAGGGGCCTCTGGAAAGTCTGCTGCCTTCTGGGGCTCAGGAGAATTAGGGGCTCGGGACCCAAACTGACCCTCCATGAGTTCTCACAGCAAATTTGCTAAGGGTCCCTGCCCTGCATCCTCATTCCCTCTGTGTTTCCTATGATTTCCAGCTGGTACATGCAAAACTATATAGGTTTCAGAATTTGGGGGGATAGAGTCCATCATGGTCACCAGATTCAAAGCCTTGCTGCTACATCCTTCCTGTCTCCCTCAATGTCCCATGAACAGCTCATTGCTCCCCACACACGTTCAGCTTTCTGCTGACTTCCTTGTATGCATGACTTTGGTGGAAGCCTCTTCCCCTCAGTGCACCCCAGCCCCAACCTTGCCAGTCAGTGAAACCCACGGCCCGCCATTCTCCTCATCGCGGGCTTGTTCTGCATTCTTGCCATTATCAATGGTTGTTTTCATTCAGAAACGTTGTCCTAGTCACAACTCACATTTGTCTGGTTTCAATTATGCCCCCCGTTGTTGCATGCTGTGGCTTTTCATCCGGAGCACTGTGGTCTGGAATTGTTCTTGTTCTACACATGAGGGAATGGGCCCACGCAGGAAATGACTTGGCCAGGGTCATGCACATTACAGCTGGCATCCGAAGTGGAAGGAAAGGCCAAGTTCCCCATCCAGGAGTGATTCAGAACCCACGTGGAGAGCTTTAAAACACACAGATGCCTTGACCTTGCACCCAGAGGCCCTGATTTCGTGGGTCTGGGTGCAGCCAGGGCCTGGGGACTCTTATGAACAGCTCCTGGGGAGCCTCTGATATCAGAGCCACTCTGCCTTCCTGTCTCAGACAGAGCAAGATTCTCCCCGGTTCAGGCTGATATCCCAACAGTGTCCTATCATGGGACATCGAGGACCTCCTTTGGACTTCTTCTGAGGAGTGGGGCCTCAGAAAATTCCAGAACCTTCCGGAAGCTTGCGGGTGGAGGTGTTAGGCGCCTGTAGTTCATGAGTGCAATTTGGACCAGGAGGCAGCTGAGGAGGATGGGCTGAGGATGCTGCAGATACAGGCCACCGGCTCCTCGCTCTGCCCATTGCCATCTCGTGCGAAGAGAAAGGCATGATTTTTCTTTTTGCTCTTGGCCATCCTCCTCCTTGCAAATTAAAATGGAAAAGGGTAGTGTCGGTGGGCTCCAATCTAGTCATTATTTGGTTCCTCTGCGGTGTGCTTCTAAGTGGCCAGCACGTCAGCCCCAGTGGAGACCCCACCCCCACCCTGGCCCAGCAGGAGGGAGAGAGGCCAGTTGGGTTTTGAGACCCAGATCACTTCAGCCACAGCTCTAGACTTCTTCCAGGCGTGGCTCAGCTGTGAACAGGTTACCGTGGAGGAAGATGGTGTTCTTCCATGAGCTGGGCTTGGGGACAGGAGACCTGCAGTAGGGAGCAGCCTCTGGGACTCTTTTGGCAGCTCTGTGCTCTGGAGGACTCACCCCTGGGTCCTACCCCTGCAAGCTTCCCTGCACAGTGCACGCCAGGCTCTCTTCCCACCCAAGCCCCACTTGGTTTGCAGACACTGTGGAGGTGGAAATTACACCTGTCTCACAGATAAGAAGGTGCCAGGTCAGGTTTTTAGGGAAGCGGCAGAGCTGGGATCCCAGCCCATGGGGTCTGGGCCAAGGCTCTCCTGTCTTCCTCCTCCATCCGTTCAGGATGTGCGTGCGGGAGTCTCTCCGGACAAAACACGAGACAGTGGCGTCTAGAACTCAGGGAACTCACTGTCTCAAGTTCCAAGGCTCACTTTTCTCACCTCGAGCTGTCTTCTGTGCACCTCGAAGTCACTGAGGCAGGAGCTACTACTGGATTTTTTTTTTTTTTTTTAATGGCACATGGCCCTTTTGTCTCAGTGTTTCTGCTTCGTAAGAGTTGGCCCATCTCAGTCTGGAGAGGCAGCGAGGACTCCCAGTGCCAACGCTGAGGAGGCCAGGTCCTTTTTTCCTCTTTCCCCAGAGCCTGCTGGCCGATTTGGTTGTCATCTTGCACTCATTTAGGCTGATGGATTGAAAACACCATCCAAGGGAACAAAACCGATACTTTCCCCAGGCCCCAGGCCTGAAGCCAAGCATCCGGCTAAAAAGAAAGCCCGATGCTCTAACTTTATCTGTAAAAGGGCACTCCTGGTGAACGTGCTCGGGAGACAGAAAATGTCTACCCCCTGCCTGTTCCAGGTGGGGCAGAGAAGTCCCCGTGGGCCCCCGGGGCTAACCCTCTGGGCTCAAATGTCAAGGAAGAAACTATGCCCATTTGGCCCACTGACTTCGGAAAGCCTGGACCATATACTTTATGATGATTCATTTTCATTAAACGGCTGGAAAAGTATAATAAACCCCAGTTCCTTGTGCTAAGCCCTGAGGCTTGGGCCTGCTGGGGAGAGCCTAGGTTCACATTTCCTTTCCTGGGAAGCAGCTCAAGAGTCTGGCCTTTTCCCTGGCAAATATCTAAACAAGCCCTGAAAACCTGAATGTGGACTTCACATGCACTGGGGGCCTTCCGACGGGACGCTGTCCCTCCAGCTGGACACTGACATCATTTTAGCACATTTCAGACCAAGTAGAGTTGCTCCAGTCCCTTTTATCATCATTTTTTTTACAAGATTTTTTTAATTTATTTATTTGACAGACAGAGATCACAAGTAGGTGGAGAGGCAGGCAGAGAGAGAGAGGAAGCAGGCTCCCCGCTGAGCAGAGAACCCGATGCGGGGCTCAATCCCAGGACCCTGAGATCATGACCTGAGCTGAAGACAAAGGCTTTAACTCACTGAGCCACCCAGGCACCCCTTTTTATCACTATTTTAATAGTTGAATGGGCCAAATGGTTTGTGCCACCCTTCAACCCTCAGCCCATTAAACAATGAAAAAGCAGAATGAAGAGTTGGGAGGGTTGGTCTAGGTTCTCTGTCTTTTTGGATAGGCCCACCCTCTGTTCAACTCCTCCTCCTCCTTCTCTTCCCCCTCCCCCAGTTCTTCCTCCTCCTCCCCCTCGCCGTGCTCCTCCCCTCCTCCTCCCGTTCCTTCTCCCCCTCCTTCTCCCCCCCCACACTTCTATCTTTCTGTCTTTCTCTCAGAGCATAGGATAAGAGCCTGTCAGGGCATCATTTTGAGCTAACACTAGCCAGGCAGACAAATTGGGTCAGGAAGTGTGTTCTAGATGAAAGGGAACAGAAAGTTCCAAGCCCCAGAGCAACAAGAGCTTCAAATGACGGAGAAATGACAGTGATTGGCCATAGCCAGGAGCCCAGGGCAGGGTGTGGTGAGACAGGGGGTGTGCTAGGCAGGGGACAATTAGGAAAGGCCTCAGGTTCTGCAAGGCTTTTGTTTTTATCCTTTGGACCAGGATTTCATAACCACCACAGTTTTAGCATTACGGGCTAGGAAATCCTCTGTTGGGGCAGAGCTTCCCTGTGCACTTGGGATGTTTGGTAACATCTCTGGCCTCTGCCCATGAGACAGGAGCAGCATCTCCCTCCACTCCAGATGGGACAACCCAGACATTGCCGACCAGCCCTGGGGAGGCGGGGCCAAAACTGCCCCCAGCGAGGACAATCGCTGTTGGAGGTGATAGGGACCTTTTGAGGACTCAGGGGTTGGGAGAGTGACAGATTAGAAGGACACATCTGACCGATGGTTCTATAGCAGCCCAGACTGTATTAAGGGGTCGCAGAGAGACTGGGTAGTGGGGAGGCGGGGAGACATCTGTACCAGTCCAGGGGGAAGAGACCGTGCGTCTGGTCTGGGACACGGCTGCAAGGGTGGGGATGTTGGTAGCAGACCAGGAGGCAGGATTGTGGGGGGGGGGGCACACACAGAAGCTGATTGCATGGGGCAGCTGATGTGGAGGAGTTTAAAGCCACAGCGTCTGGCCTGGGGGCCTCAGGGATGGGAGCCGTTTGGGGCGGGGGTACGTGGGCCTTTGTGGGTCACACAGCTGTGCTCACTCACTCACACTTGCTCATCTACAGACTCTTGAGCCCATGCATGCCCCCTCTGTCCCTCTCTCCCTCTGCTGCAGCTCTGCCCCTCCTCTCAGCTCACCTGCTCCCCCACACCCAGAAGAGAAGGTACCAGCCATGCCCACAGCAGAGGGGAGCCGCCGCCCGCTGACTCCCTAAGGCTAGCTCCCTCAGCCAGTTTGGGGGCACCCCTTAGCTCCTTTGCCACTCCTTGAAGGCTGGGACGGTCTCATGATAGTTACACTTACCATTCGTGGAGCATTTCCTGAGTTCCCTGAGTTCTAGACGCCACTGTCTCATCTGTGATTTCATCCCCATGAGAAGCACTTTCCTGAGAAGGGAAAGGGCTCAAGGTGGGGAATGTTTGCACCAGCTCCTGCGCCCACCCCCCAGCCCCATGGGAGCTCCATGTGGCGGGAGCCGACACCTGCTTGTCCACAGCCGTGTCCCCAGATCCCGACACTGCCTGCCTCACCGCAAATGTACAGAATGAGTTTGCACAATCAGAGGACAGATTCAGGCCGCCTGTCGCTGGCAGCAGGACCAGGGTGGGAGCCCAGGTCTCTCTGACCCCCGTTCTGGGCCCCGGTCTGTTTGCCTTCAGGTTCTTGCAAATAATAGACATCAGTTTGGAAGGGATGAATAAATGAATGCGTGAGTTCACGCACAGGGACAGTGGTGGCCTCCTCAAATGCAGTCTCCTGCCCAAGGACAAGCTAACGAAGTTTCCATACTCGGGTGCATTTTCCCCACAAGTGCAGCACCTTCAGGGTCTAATGCACTGGTCCCAGCGAGCCCAGCCATCTGCCTCTGATTCTGTGGGCCCTTCTGACACCCAAGCATACCAAATATTCCAAGCTCACATTTTCTGAACTTCTCTGAGCCTTCCCTCCACCCCCCCGTAGGTACAGAAAGCCAGTTTTGTTTTGCCAGGAAGGTAAAGACAGTTTCTAGAAGACTCAAGCTTGCTCTAAAGAAAACCTATAATTTAGACAGACCTCTTTGCGGGGTGGGGGCGGGGGGTGGTCTCAGCTTTGGCTGCCCAGGAGAATCTCCTGGGGAATTTAAAAGATGCTGGTGCCCAGGCCCATTCCCCCATGGGTTCTAAGTTAATTGGTTGAGAGCAGGGCCCAGACATCAGGACTCGTTAAAAAGATCTCTGCCTGATTCAAATGTGCGGGGTAAGAACTTGCTAGGCCTCCAAGTGACATTCTCCATACCTTGAATTTCTCTTTTGGGGGGAGTGGAGGGAGTAGAGGCGAAAGAGGAGGGAAGGCAGAAGGGGAAAGAGAGACAGAGATGCAGACAGGCACAGAGACAATTGACACCGCCCGCCCCCCATTTATCCACTGTGGTTGTGCAAACTTTTGCCACTAGTGTGTCCTTTTGAGTTAAAGCACTCCTCTAGGGAAGGACAATATATCAAGATACTTTTAGCTTTTAACATGAGTGGCCCTGGACGGTGTAAGGGACTTGGACAGAAGGGTGAGGACCCCTCCAGGTTGGGGGAGGAGCTGCCGAGAGAAGTGAGGGCCTGTGGGAGGCTGACCCTCTGGGCTCCCTGGTTCCTCTTGGTTGGGTCCTGGGTCTCATTTTTTAGAAGATGGGTTATTGGATTTAGCAAGAAAGGTTGTAAGCAGTTGTTCTTGATCCAATAATATTCTCACAGGTCTACCTGTGAGGCCAGGGTTTAGCACCAGGGACCCAGAGATGGCCCATCCACCTCCTCACCCCAGGGAGAGCCTTGTAGGCAGCCAGCCTTCCTGTGGCAAGAGCAGGCATGGCTTGGGAAATGAACCAAGAGCCATGGGAAATGAAAGGATTGAAAGATCCATGCCAGGGGTGATCATGGAGGCCTCCCAGAGGAGGTGACATTGGAGAAGGCCTTGAAGGGTATTGGTGGTTTGTAGCCTCTGAGTGTGGAGTGCAGTGGAGGACGGCAGGGACGAGTTCTGGGTACCCTTGAAGCTCTCTCAGCTCCCAACCCTGGTCACACTTTATTGTGACTGTGCTTGTAATCCTGTCACTGGTGCTAGAATGTAAGTCCCCCGACACACACACACACACACAAGGCATCGTGTGCTGGTGAGGCCCAGGATGAACCTGCTCCCAGAGGACCCTCACTGAGGGACAAATGATCTGGGTGCAGGAAGAACATCTTCCCAAGCTTTCCCCTCTTCCATGGAAATAGTTTTGCCTTCTTTGTCTTATAAGGATGTGGAATTGGGGGCAGGGAACCTCCATCCCCTGGGACCTGGTCTACTATGTTTTCATTTGGTCTAACTTGACCTTCAGGTAGATCCTAATGACTTAGATTAGATTCTAATTAGCAGTTGGTCATTTTCTGTGCAATTCTATTTATTGTTTCTTCATGGTTGATCGAAGAAGGAATGCCAGTAGTCTCCAACCTCATTTTTCTTGTAGTTGTTTGTTTTCCTTACTTTCAAACACCTCACTTCTTATTGAAGGACACCACATTGTAAAGAAGTGCATATCACTGAGGGGTGGTTCCAGAATGCCACAGATGGATCGCAGCCATATTACCAGCGCCCAGATCTAGAAACGTGACTGACTAGTGTCCCAGAAATTCCCATAGCGTCCCTTCCCATTCTCCCCCACCTAGGGAGCACCTGCCTTTCCTGACTTCTAACTCCTGGGGTTAGTTTTGCCTGTTGTAGTTTATATGAGAGGCATTAGACAGAAGGTACCAACTTCTTTGGATTTGCTTTTGAGTTCTCACAGAATTTTGTGTGAGCGGTCCATTCATAGAGAACTGGTTGCTTCATGATATCTCATTTTATGAATGTGTCATGATTTATCCATTCTACTGTGGATGGGTATTTGAGTATTTTTTCAGTTTGAGGTGATCGTGATTCATGCTGCTAGGAACATTCTAGAATATGTGTTTTGGTGAGCATATGTACACATTCCTGTTAAGTGAATATCCAGGAATGGAGTGGCCAGGGCACGGGATATGCCTACCTTTAGCTTTAGTGGTTCTTCCCAAAGAGAAGGAACGTTTGTTCTCATCTTCGTCCCTAGACAGTTTAAACTCAACAACGTGAACATTTGGGATTGGATGATTCCTTGCTGTTAGAGGCTGTCCTGTGCGTTGTAGGATGATACCGGTCACAATCCTCCAGATGCCAGGAGCACAGCATTGTCCCCCGGGTTGTAAGTTTAGAGTTACCCCATTGCTCCTATTGAGAACCACTGCTCCAAGCTGTGAGTTCTTGAAAGGCCAGAACTTTCCTGTTATTTCCCACCATCTCCCCAGGACCAACATGCTGGTGGCACTCAAGAGATTTGTGTTACTGTTTTGAAAACAGAGGTGAGCAGGAAGAATTTGACAGATGATCTGTTGACCCAGGGAAGGCCCATCCCCAGCACTGGCCACCACTGTGCAGGACAGGCCCACACAATGCGGGGCAGTGGCTGGTGCAGCCCAAGGCCAGTCTCCATCAGTGAGAGCTTGGGGGGACTGGCCAGTGGTGCCACAGCCTCGGTCATCCTGCCTGACGCCACCATCTCCCCGGCCCCTCCCTCTCCTCCGGGCAGGCGTGGCGTCCTGCACCTGCATGAGAGCAGTGGGATCCATGACATTGGCCTCCCCCAGTGGCAGCTGTCGCTCTGTCTGATGGTCGTCGTGGTCATCCTGTTTTTCAGCCTCTGGAAAGGTGTGAAGACATCAGGAAAGGTAATGTCTTTGTTTCTATTTAAGTTGGAACGTTGGCCTGAAAAAGAAGTTCTTTTTTTTGTCTAACTGTCACTAGATAATTGGTAAAAAGCCAGGTTGGGAGTGGAGGTATAGAGCCTGGCTTTGCCTCGTCCCCACCCCCCATGCCCAGCTTGGCCATTGTCTGACTGGGAGGCCTGCAACAAGTCCCTTCACTTCCTAAAGCCCAAGGCTTCCCAACATCGGGGGTAGGGGGTGCAGCAGGGTTCCACACTTCTCTACCAAAGCTTGTGGGGATTGGGACATCCCAAGGGTCTTGGGGAAAAGCTAAAGTGACTTATTGACATGTATTTGACAAATTACAAATTCTGGTCTAAAATCTGATGCCCATTTGCATCCTTCTCTGGGATATAACCATTTCCTTCACTATCAAATCCGTGTGCTTCAGCTGGCACAGTTCTGAGTGACTGCGAAGGTCTAGGCTTCCTGGGGGGAGGGGCACAGGGAGGGGAGGGGCGGGGCCACCAGAGTCTGCATTCTGACCTGGGTGACACTTCCCCCTGCCCCTGGATTCGGTCCCTCGAGGGAGAGTATACGCATCTCATGACCCATATTGATTCTGAGCCCAGGAATGTCAGAACAACCCCATTTGGACCCTATGGGGTCCATGGGGGGTTTGATTCTCCTCAAGAGGCTGTAGTTGAGAAATGCTCTTTCAGTGCTGTGATTAGCTACTGCCGTGTAACAAAATACCCAAGACATAGTGATATTAAAGAGCCATTTTGTTACCTCTTGTGATGCTGGGGTTGACTGAGATCCAATAGGCCTTCTGCTCCATGTGATGTGGCTTGGCTCCCTATCTGGGGGCTTGGCTGAACTGGAATGTCCAAGATGGCGCACACTCAGGGATGGTAGTTGGTGCTGGCTGGGAGCCCAGCTGCAGCCGTCAACCAGAGCATCTTGGGTCATTTCCACAAAACCTGTCCAAATGGCTTGGGCTTCTCACAGCATGGCGGCTGAGTTCCAAGAGCAGTTCCAAGCAGACAAGCCCCAGTGTGCAAGTAGCTCTTCCCGTCTATGGTTGCGTCATGCTTGCTGTTGGCCCAACGGCCAAGATAAATCTTGTGGTAAAGCCCAGAGTCCATGTGGGTGGGGACTAACCCAGGTGCAGATTCACTGGGGGTCAGGAGGCAACAGTCTACCATAATCAGGGAGGTGTGACTTTGTGAGAAGCCCCACTGGACAAATGATGGGACAGGTGGCTTGTGTCAGGGTGATCCCTGGTATTCCTAGAGTCCTTGGCCATGCCTTTGAGAAAAAAGATAGTGGCAGGAGACCAGCAGCCAGTATGTCAAGAAAGACTTGACATGGAACTTCCTCTCGGCATGATGAAGACACAGTGTCTGCCCCAAGGAGGACCCCACCACCAAAATTGCAGACCAGGGCTGTGAGCAATTCTGAGATAGGGCAAAACTAGGTGAGGACTGCTACTGTCCCAGCACCTTGCACGTAGTAGGTCTTCGCTAAGTATTTAGTGAAGGATTCATGAGAAAAGGAGGGAAGGTACAAAGAAAGGAAAGAGGTGCATGGATCATAAGTTGGGGAGCCTCCCTGAGTGTTCTTTTGAATTCAGTGCAACACGTTTAGTGTCTGTGTACACCTACTATGTGCAAGGCTTGATGCTAGTACTAGTGGCATAGGAATAGATGAGACAGGGTCCTTCCATGGCTTATCCTCTTCTGGGCATTACAGACAGGCGTGGGTCACCCAGTGGGACTAGTTTCTTGAGTCTTCATCTAGAGACACGTATGCCTCCCTCAACATAAACAGTGATGGTCACAAGCTGTACACACACTAGTCTATGTCTTGCTTTTTTTTTTTTTTTAATTTTTTGACCTTCCCTTAGAGGTCATTTCTCATCAGGTACTCGGGTTGCGTTTTAACTGAAGCACAAACTGGATGTTTCAACGGTCCTTAAATCAATTTAGCCGATTGCCACCATTTTTTGACAAGGATACGGATTGGACGCATCTAGTCAAGGCAGAGCTGGCTTGTGGAGTTTGGATTTTAGCTCTAGCAATCCGCGTGTTTGCATGTGTTTTGTGTTAGTGTGCAAGGGGTTTATTACCATGAGTTGTCGTGGTGAAGAAAGTGAGAGATCCTGCATCAGCATTCGCTCTTGGAGCTAAGGACCATGGAGAAGGTGGCATTTGGCCCAGGTTGCTAAGGACAGGAGTGTATAGGGACAAGGCAGAAGGAGAGGATCTTTGATAGGAGGAACTGCCTAAGTAAAGTCACAGAGGAGCCGAAGCCCCGGGCCGGCCTAGTCCAGCCCCTCTGCGCCTTTCCTGGGTATCAGGAGCAGGTGGCAGAATTGCAGAAGGGCTTCTGGCCTGGGCATGAGGTCCCCACAGCTCCTGATACTCTGTTTCAAGATGAAATGCCCTATAGCCATCGCCAGAGTTGGTACAGCCGGTCCCACCTACCATAGCCCTTCCTCGGGAGCAGAGCCGGAGTTCTCTGATGATAAGAAGGCGCAGGGTTGAGCATGCTCAGCTTCTCTGCGCAAATGCTCCTTCAGGGAGTCACGCCTTCCTCTTCGGGGTGTAAGGAGGGGCAGGTGTCGGGAAGGTTGCCCTGGGAACCCCCCCCCCCAGGTGGAAACGCGTCAAACTGCAGCCACAGCCTACATTTCCCGTAAAACCCCCCCAAAGGAAGCCAAGGTCCACATTTTGCGTAAATCTCCCAGCGTTCTGGCAGCTGAACGGGGAAGGGCCCCTGGCATCCCCTGGGGAGGGAGCTTTCCAGAATGCGGGACCTCACTCAGGACATTCCGCTGCCCTGTCTTGAATTGTTTTTATAAACTGGCTTGCGAGAAACTTGAGAGCGTTGCTTCTTTCTGCCTAGGCTGTATCTGGAACGGGACGGAGTTTTTCTTAGCTGGCTTCCACAGCCTCCTCGGAGCACCCCGAAATGAATTATAAATGTTCACACTTCCCGTCTTGGAAAGTGGAGGCTCCCTGCCTAGGAGGAGATGTGACTCCACCTCCGCAGCTGGGAGGGTGGGGGGCGGGGCACAGTCTGAATCAGGGAAAGGGGTGACCCCACACCGCACACGCTGACCTCAGCTCACTGACCACCTCCAGGTTGAGGGCAGAGGTCTGAGTGGGGAGTTAGTTACCCCCGTCAGCACGCACACTGAGGCTTGCAATCCTGGAGTCCTGTCTGCCTCCCCCATCTCCGGAGTCCTTGGCTGAACTTGGCTCTTGGATGATAAGCCCGGTCACCGAGCCCCTAAATGTCAGACTGGAAGGCACACAGAGGCCATCTATTCCACGTGGCTTGTACACACCGGGAGGCCAAGGCCTGGAGGGACACAGGGTGTCAACCACAGTCTTGAACATGGCCAGGACTTGGCCTTGGCTCCTAGATCTACAGTGGAATGAGCTATTAAGAACATGGCTTTGTGGCCAGACACCTGGGTTGGAGTCCAGGCACCACTCTTTCCTGCTGAATGACCTTGGAATTAAGGCTGCTTAATTATATAATTAATTAATTAATTATGGCCACTGGCAGAATGGAGGAGAGGTCCTTGGTGCAGGGCTGACAGGTGGAAATTGCTCAATAAAGGATCCTCATCCTGCCTTTGACTCCTCCTGCGGCCCCCACTTCCAGGGTTCTGTCCCGCCTCAGAAGTTTGAAGACTCCGCTGCCCGCTTTGTGTAACTGGGGGAGGGGTGGGCCCGGGCTCCTACCTGCTCTGTTTACATATTGGACTAAATTTTCAGAAATCTTGAGCTGCAGATAAATCAAGACAACAGAACGGGCTGGGAGCTGGGCCACCGTGTTCTGCCCGTGGCACAGCCAGGCTCTGGGCTGTTGGGGGAATGGGAAAAGGCAGAACATCCCTCAGATTTTAGCAAAGAGGGGTGGGGTTGGGGAGAAAGCTGGACCAATTAAAAAAAAAAAAACCCTCAAGTTTTAGAATTTTTAAATAGAAAGGTCATTTTGTTCCTTGTGAGTTTCAAGTCGTAATTCTATCCAAGTCTTCCCCCTGATGGCTCCATGGGAGCTGGTCTGCCTGTCTTTAATGACTGAATCAGACCCAGTTATGGTGAAGCCTATCATCTGCTTATGAGCAGTGAAGAGGCTAAAATATTTACAGCTTGGTGGGTTTTTTTTTTTTAATGTAACATCTGTACATACCCCTCACCCCACAAATCTTGTATGTCTTCATTATTTGTGCAAATGTCCCTAAAACCCAGTTTGGAGGATCACACATTCTGAGTCATTAGAGGTTAAATCAATGCAGTTTTGAAGGGATAAAGCACGGACATTTTTCATGCCTGTGTCGGAGGAGACCTTAGCAGTGACCCCAAGCAGTGCTTCTCAACCTTTAACACACATGAGAATTACAGGGAAGCCTTGTCAAAACTCAAGATGCTGCGTCTCACCTTGATAGTCCGATTCCATAGGGGTGGAGTGGGAGTTTGCCTTTCTGACAGGCTCCTAGGTGATGCTGATGTCTCTGGTCCATGGGCCTCCCCTAGATCTGGGTAATCCTTTGCTTAATGAATGGATCTCTGGTGAGATTTGCACACCTTCAGTGGCAGGGACCTCACCATCTCCCCATCTCCCTGGAAAACTCATTCTGTCTTCAGGGAGCTCTGTTCATTAGATCTTCTTTGTTGTGATTATCAGCCATTGGTTTGAGTTTGGCACCCTGGAACCAAGCACTTCTTAGCCTTTATCCATAGAAACAGGAAGTGGGTGAGAAGTTGGATTTGAGGTGATGGAAAGCACTGGCCTCCCTTAAAGACTGAGGACACTTGACTAAACAATGGGCTGCTCGTCCCTCCTTTTATGTCCTGCTAAGAGACTGGCCAAGTCTGGCTTCTTGTGGCCAGAGATGCAATGAAATTTAAAATTTTGAGAGCAGAAAAGCCTGGGGTGGAGATGACAAGAACCCAAGCGTCCCTTCTCTTTGTCCAGTGTGCATACTGGGCATGCGTTTGTAGGAGCTAGTGACTGGCCAAGGATCCAGGGCCTTCCTTTTTGCACAAGATTTTAGGCAGCTGAACTCACTTCTGTCAACAATTCCGAGAACTTTCCATAAGACCCAGATGGTTTCACTTTCAGTACATGTGCATAGACAAGACAAGCTCCCCTTTCTTGATGCTTTGCTGCCTCAGGGTCAACTCAGTCATGTCCTGATATTTCTTGTGTCCTGATATGTTCCCAGTTAAATCCACATTCGAGCCTCAGACATGGCTAATGAGTGCTGCCTGTGGATCCCTTGGGAGATTCCTTGGAGTCAGACCTGAGGATGCTTTTTGATGGGTGGAGTATGGTCTCACCTGGCCTGTGGGGCTGGCCATGGGGCCTGCAGCTGGTGCCAGGAGTTGCAGGGGAACACAGCAGTTAGGACCCACTGCAAAGGTACATGAGGGCTCCTCCCATGCCTTTCACCAAGGAGTTAGACCTATTGGTCCCAGTTTAGGAGAATAAATCCAGGATTAATGTGAGGCCAATCAACCAGATGCAATGGCTGTGCTTTTCAAGGCATGTTTTCCTCCTTACTTGCTTTTGACAGTTTGTCCTCCCATTCCTGCACTTCTGAAAGAAAACAGACCAAATAAGCCTCCACCCCCTCCTGCATAGAGCAGGGGAAAGATGGAGAAATAACTGGATAACATGAAACAGAGGAACCTGATTCCTCTTCTGGTTCCCTCAGAAGACCTGAGCAACCACTGACACATTTAATTATTCCTGAATCATTTTCTCATTCATTCACTTGCTCATTCTTTCATTTGTTCTTGGACTAACATGGTCATCCACTAATCCTCGAATATCACTGACTCACTTATATGTCTACCCATCCATATACTCAACAATTTACTTACCCAACCATCTATCTACATTTAACTATCTACCCAACTGTATATCTAGCCATCCAATCATCCATCCATCCAATAATTTATCTATACAACTGTTCAATCATCCATCTATCCATCCATCTACCCAATCATTCATCTGTGTAACTGTCCAATTATCCATCCATCCACCTACCCATCCAACCCTACATGCAATTATTCATCCATACAACTCTCCAGTCATCCATCCCTCCATCCATCTACCCAATCATTCATCTATGTAACTGTCCAAACATCCATCTACCCCTCCAACCATCCATCCAATCATTCATCTATACAACTGTCCAGTCATCCATCCATCCATCCATCCATCCATCCATCCATCCCTCCATCCATCTACCCAATCATTCATCTGTGTAACTGTTCAATAATCCATCCATCCATCTACCCGTGCAACCATCCATCCAATCATTCATCTATACAACTGTCCAGTCATCCATCTATCCATCCATCCAACCATCCAGTCATTCATCTATGCATCTGTCCAATTATCTAGCCCTCTATCTAACAAATGTTTTATAAACACTCATGTATGTCATGTGCATGATACAAGTTTGAAAAATATTGGGATATTGCTTCCAAGGAGCCCCTGGTTTAATGGGAAAGACAGACAATGAGGATAATCCCAGTCCTTCCATGTAAATATGGAAAACAGAACTTTGTTTTTCACATTTCATTTTTTGTATTGAGCCGATATCTTTCTGGCCCAGGAAAGAATTTTACCCTTGGTCATGTTTCAGGGCTTCCATATTCTCCCCAGGGATGTGTGAAGATTCTAGAGGCTGCCTAGTGCCAGGGCTTTGAGAAGAGGGACCCTATGGTCCTTAAGTCCTGTGTCCTCTTCTTTTTTGGCTGAGTCTTCTTTAGTCTGGCTAACCCAGGCCCAAGCAGATTTTTTGCTGGAGGTGCAGCCTCCTTTCCACAAGGCTCTCCAGGGCTGCAGCTGTCTAGAGCAGTGATGTTTGACCTTGACCTTGACCAGTTGCATCACCAGGGAAGGAGGAAGCTTTCAAAACCTACCAAAGTACAGGCCTCACAACAGACTGATTAAATTAGAAACCCAGAGACTAGGAGTTGAACTTTGACATTTTAAACTATAAATTTGCCCAGAGTACTCTAATGTATAGTCAGGAGTGAGCAGGGACAGCGACAGAGCCCATACAACCTTCCTCTCTCC
This sequence comes from Mustela nivalis, assembly GCF_964662115.1. Classification (NCBI taxonomy): domain Eukaryota; kingdom Metazoa; phylum Chordata; class Mammalia; order Carnivora; family Mustelidae; genus Mustela; species Mustela nivalis. The sequence continues at coordinate 27,651,505 of NC_139037.1, read as the reverse complement.
CTCCTTTTGGTCTGTTCTTCCACCTTCGGCAAGGGGGTAAGAAAAATGTCACTTTTAAGTCTGGGGCTAATCTCTTTCTGTATGGGTTTCTGGAAGAGACGGTCTGTCTTTGTCCTAAATCCGACCCAAGATAAAGAAGAGTCAGAGACTCTGCTTCCTGCCCCACCACAGCCCTTCTTGGACAACGAATCCCTTCTTGGGCAATGAGTTGGGAGGATATGTATGAAGGAAGGTACAGGAGGTGGAGAGAGGAGTCGGGGGAGGGAGTGCGGGTGGAGAAATCAAGGTGGGCGTGCTTAGATCTGCCTGGGGCAACCTGAGGGTGTCAGTAGAGGCAGCTCAGAGAAGAGGAGGGGTTGGGAGCCATGAGAACCTCATCCCTGTCCTGGCTGCCCTTCACTTCTGGAGCAGGGCCACCTGTGTGAGCGGACTCCCACCTGTTCTGGGCTGCCCGAGAGAGTGGCCTGGCCAAGAGATGGAGCCTGGGGCTTGCACATGGGGTGAAGGAAAGTTTGGGGAGGGCACACCTGGCTCCCTGGGCAAGGACCTGACCCTACGGCCCCGCCCTCTGTCCATTGCCAGGTGGTGTGGATCACAGCCACGCTGCCCTACCTCGTGCTCTTCGTGCTCCTGGTCCACGGCATCACGCTGCCTGGCGCCTCAAACGGCATCAATGCCTACCTGCACATCGACTTCTATCGCCTGAAAGAGGCCACGGTCAGTGCCTGGGACTGTCCACCTTCAGGCCGGGGTTGGGGAGGGTTCTTGGGGCAAGCAATGGCAGGAAATCTGATCCTAGATTGGCCACAAATCGGTGGCAGAGCCTGGGACAGAGGACAGAGTGTTCCCTCTCTGGGCCACAACTTCACAGTCTGACCGATGCTGTTTGATTTGCACCTGATGATCTCCCAGCTCAGATGACCCAGGACTCTGTGGCCAGACACATGGTGTCCTCTGCAGACCCCTCTTTCCAAGGGGAGCAGCACTCTGTCCTGGGTCCTGATGCCTGCCATGGCCTCTCAGTTTCCCCCACCCCAGCCACCCCAGCCCTAATTCCACATCTGGTCCCCAACTCTATCCTCTGCTGCCATCCCATGATGTGAGCAGAAGCAGCAACAGCCACCACAGGGCGATCTGGACCCTGCTGACTACGCCCCCAGTGCTGCCCCAGCCTCTTCCAGCCCACTGTCCTGTGAGAGACACAGACAAAATGCAGGTGGGATGAATATGGAGGGGACCCCAAGGCAGCGGGATGAGGTTGGCATCAGAGACAGCCGCGGAGGTACCCGGTGCCTTGAGCATCTTCCAACCATGGCTGAGGTCATTTCCGCATCCTCCCTGAAGCCCGCATCCCTGACGGCAGCTCAGCAATTCCCCTCACTCTTCCCGAAGGCTTCTTCACACTCTCTGAACACACAGCAATCCCGACAGCGGGAACAACATGGGCTTAGGAGGGAGGCGTCCCCGTACGCACCTCCCATAGCTACGATGTCCCAACACACTGCGGTGTTCTCATCCAATAACTGAGGGGAAAACCTGTTTCCTTAGGAACTGTCAGAAAGATAACGGAGCTCAGGACTCGCACAGTCTTGTAAATCGTGAAACAAGTCGGAGTTCTATTTGTTCCCCACCTGTTCAAACACCCTGTCTTTCGGATGAATAGAAATTGAGCCCTCGTGATGCCTCAGGGAGCAGAACCCTCCTCCCCCATCAGATTGCTTCTCTTTTTCCACCTTCTGCTCCCAGCATAGGGAAGCCGAGGATAACATGAGCCAGGTGATGCAAAACTCGAAAATTCAACTCGGTCCAAGTGGGCGGGGTATAACTGTGCCCCCCTCGCAGATGTGCACACACGTGAAATTGACCAGGGCTAGGAATCCGGTGGGGGCAGTGCTCAGAGCTCCGGGCCTCAGACGTGTGCCTTCATCACCCAGAAGATGGAATAAGTAACCCCCGTGCCCTCCCTCCTCCCCCGAGGAGTCAGCACTGTGGGCTGGTGGAAGCTGCTGGGAATCCTCATCCCTTTTCCGAAGCTGCATTCTGTGAAACTCCAGAGATGGTCCTACCCTTTGCCCTCAGTCCATCCACATCCTAGCCTAGGCACCGTGAGTTTCCTAACTTTCATTGAAAATCTGGACGTCAGACTGAGCCTGTGAGTTTGTCCAGCCTGAGCTCATTCCGGGTCACCAAAGCCAGGGGCTTCTAGAGGGGTCTCTCTCCACCAAAGCTTCGAGCAGGCTTCTGGGGAGGGATTATGTGGCTGCCCATCGCCGGTTCGGACCTCACTTCCTCAGATCTCAGACATCCCCGGGGCTCCCCTTCCTTCCTGGAGCAGCCTTCCCGACCTCGAAGAAGCAGAGGTTGATGGCCCTTGTGTGCCCGTTTCAGGTCTGGATCGATGCGGCAACCCAGATATTTTTTTCCTTGGGGGCTGGATTTGGAGTCCTGATTGCCTTTGCCAGTTACAACAAATTTGACAACAACTGCTACAGGTGAGATCCTTATGAGGGCTCTGGAAAGCTGTGGATCCTGGGGCCTGACCCCTGGAGAGTAGGAGAGCGGGTTCTGGTCTGGAGCAAGTCAACCCCTCTTGGCTTTCTTCTTCTGTGAAATGAGGCAGAGCAGACCTTCTGTGAACTCCAGAGGGGGTGTTCTGTGAACTCTGACAAGACCTCTAGTGGGGCGGAGGGATCCTAACCAATGTATCTCAGTGCAGGACAGCCCTTAAACATGCAAGGTCCTCACCTGGAAAGGTTGAGGCCACTGGAGGTGGCTGGGAGCTCATGGGGACGGGCTACTGGTGCAGAGGAGGGCTGTGTACAGGCTTTCGAGAGCAGACAGCACTGTCTGTCTGTCTAATGTCCGACAGGCAAAGGCTGGTCGCACAAGAGGTGAGGGCCTGGCAGGGTCAGAGGGGAGACCGCAGCGTGGGCCAAGGAGTCTGCACAGGGCAGCAGAGCCAGAAGATAACGTTGTAGCTCGGGTCTCACTCAGCACATGACACTGCCCCACTGTGGGCCCTGAGCTGTGCAGCCGTCAGACGGGGACACACCTGCTGCCCACTCCCTCCGAAGCTTCAGGCAGAATCATGCTGCCTCTAGAGCGAGACAGAGGGGGAGGGACACATGCCACGGGGCCAGGCTGGAGAAGCGGGGTGATCAGCCAGTAGCAGGGGCTCAGCAGAAACAGGGAGGGAAGTTAGGGGAGAGCCTCGGAGGATCGCTGGTAGTCGGATCGGTGGACCCGGGGCAACCAGCACGCACAGTGGGGAGAAATCTGAGAGGAACCAAGGAGGTAGGCCTTTGGTGGGCCGGCAAGCTGACCGATCTGGAATGTTCCAAGACTGCGTGTTGGGGAGTCACGGAAAGGAAGCCAGGAAGGAAGGTTGGGTCATCTCAACAAAGCTCCTGAAGGCCAGGTTGAAATGTCTAGAAGTGCTAGGGAGCTACGGGCAGTTTGCTGAAGAAGGAGGCCAGTCGGGTGATTCCCCAACAAGAGCTGGACACCAGCCCTTGATCTCCAAGTAGCCCCGACCCAGTGGGGCGCTGGGGTCCCTGCAGCAGCAGGAGGGGCTGGTGTTGGAGGTGGTTGTCCCATAGACGGTTCAAGGGCTCGGGGAGCAGGGCAGGGGAGTCTGGCCACTTGACCCCACAGTGCTCCTCTCCCCCAGGGACGCCCTGCTCACCAGCACCATCAACTGTGTCACCAGCTTCATCTCTGGGTTCGCCATCTTCTCCATCCTCGGTTACATGGCCCACGAACACAAGGTCAACATTGAGGACGTGGCCACTGAAGGTGGGTGGGCAGATGTGGGAGGGGCTGAGAAAGCCATCGTGCCCTTGGCCAGCGGCTTTCCTGTGGGTGGCTAAGGGAACAAGAGGGCTGGGCCTGGAACCTTCCACATGGTCCATGTCATGGGCTTTCTCTGTGGCCGTGAGTGGGCGTTCCTGGCCCTCCTGGCTTCTGCCTGTGCCGCAGAACCTTCCCGTGGGTCGGGCTAGGTGAGACCTATTGTGAACCCCTATGCTGAGCTGTTGACATACCCTCATTAGTCCTCATGGGACTGCAAGACAAAGGGTAAATGACCCACTTTACAGGTGAGAAAGCAGAGACTCCGGCCATGGGAGTGGTCCAGGGTCAGCCAGCTCGTGAGCTGCCGTGCCAGCATTCAAAGCCTGAGCAGCCTGACCTTGAACCTGCCCTCCCCTACTGCTGCTCCTGCTCTGGCCAGGAGCTGGGGCCTGGGAGGGAACTCGCATGGGCCCTGAGGATCACGGACTTTTGAGAGTAAGAGGTTCTCTGAGGGCGTGTGAGGCGTGGGATCTGCAGCCTGTGGCCTGCTGCCGCCCGGGTTGGAGGTCTGCCCCCTCCGGGCATAACGGACGGCGAGCTGGGGCCAGCATCACCTGTCATTGCAGAACCTGGAATTGCTTGGCCCCAGGGGACCAGCCAAATAGCGCAGCGGGGTCGGCCGGGCGAATGGGGCCTCGGCTACGCTTCCGCCATCCGCCTCCCAGACAGCTGGCCCAGCCCTTGAGGATGTCCTCCCTGCTTCTTCCAGGAGCTGGCCTGGTTTTCATCTTGTACCCAGAAGCCATTTCCACCCTGTCGGGATCCACATTCTGGGCGGTCGTGTTCTTCATCATGCTCCTGGCTCTGGGAATTGACAGCTCGGTGAGTGACCCTGTTCGGGAGACAGCGCCGCACACGCCAGGAGGGCGGGAGTGGGGGACACCCTGGGCCTGTCCTTCCCCGCCCCCCAATGACTCAACCTGAAGTGCCCACCTGATTGCTAGTCAGTTCCAGGAAGTCCTAATTAAAGGCAAACCAGGAAGTGAGCTCGTCTAGGCCCAGGCTAAGGACCAGTAGAAACCCCAGGGGCATCACAGAAATCCACAAACACTCAGGGTCCTGTTGGTTTCTTAGAACCTTTTATTTTACGTAGGCCACATTCGATTTACCGACTTCTAGGTCTGCTCCCACCTCTGGCCCGTCACTTCCGCAAGTTTGCCAGAGTCTCAGGGTAGGGCTGGCGAAAGAGGGTCCCCTCGCTGCCTCTTCCTTTCAGTCGGTAGGTCTGCCGGGGGCACTGTGTTAAGAAGGATTCTGAGGCCACTTTTAGGCTCACAGGAAGGAATCCCAATCGTGGTTAACACGGTCTGCCGGGGGCCCGGGGGGGTGTAGAGGAAGAGAGGGAAGCCATGTGTGCTTCTCACCTGCCATCCCAGGCTTGGGGTGTCCCTTAAGTGAGCCCATGATTAGTACTCACTGGAGAGCCTTTCAGACTCTGAGAGGGGACGTGCAAGGTGACCCCTGGCTTGACAGTTGGAAAGGCAGCCAGAAATCCTTGTCATAAACCGCTGCCTCAGGCTCCAACCGCTGGCAGCTCTACTCTGAGAGTTGCTTCCAGAAAGACTCTTACTCCTACACAAATAGGCAAGATGCGCGGGCAGTTTGGCATTTCATCGCCGCACCCTCCTGGGCTCATGGGCCCCGCTCAGGCGAGTGTGTGGGACAGCAGACGGAGACTTGCTGTCCAGAGGGAAACAGGGGTTTTCTCTTCAGCTTCTCCCACATAGTTCCGAGTTCTGAGCCGGGTTGAGAGCAGGGCCGAGCCGGGTGGGCGGGCCGACCCTCCTACCTGCTTCTCACCCCACCTGGCTCTGTGCAGATGGGAGGCATGGAGGCCGTCATCACCGGCCTGGCGGACGACTTCCAGGTCCTGAAGAGACACCGGAAACTCTTCACGTTTGGGGTCACCTTTGGAACCTTCCTTCTGGCCCTGTTTTGCATCACCAAGGTGAGGAGGGGCTGGGCTCTGGGTCACCTGGAGCTCTGGAGGCTGCATTTCAATCCAGTCTGGTCAGGAATTCCCAGCCAGTGGCAGTGGGATGGGGTAGGGATTGGGGGTGGGGATGGGGGGGGTGCCGGGGTGAGCTCAGGGGAACCACAGTGGGACAGGCATCAGCCCTGCAGCCTGATCTCTCCAGGGCGACACCCCAATGTTCTCAGTCTCCCACCTCTGAGCCTGAGGGATTCCAGGCGACTTTTCCAAACTGCTAATTTATTTGAGGGGAAGCCAAAGTCCCTTTGGAAGTCAGCTCACTTGTGACCGGCTCGAACACCCACCCTTGGCCCTCTGGAAGAGCACAAATATGCGACATTAAGACAATAAGCCCAGGACACTGACACCTGCCTTCGCAAACAGGGTTCTGAGCCAGTGCGACAGGGGACGGGGGGCTGGGACGGATGTGGTCGTCGGTGGCCATTTCTGGGCAGGATGGCCTCAGACTTTCTCCCTCCACACCCAGGGCGGGATGTATGTGCTGACCCTACTGGACACCTTCGCGGCGGGGACATCCATTCTGTTTGCTGTGCTCATGGAAGCCATCGGCGTCTCCTGGTTCTATGGTATGTCGGCGGGCCCAGAGCACACAGGAAAGCCTCAGACACCACCCAGATATGCAAAGGGTTCTCCATTTCCAGGACAGCCGCTGCTGATTCTAGAACAGAGCAGACAGCTTCTTAGGCACAGCCCCGCTGCCCTGCCAGTTCATTTTTGCCTTTGCACAGGAAGCTGCAAGGACCCCCCCCCCCAGGGCCGCACAGTGCCAGCTTTTACTGGGGAACACAGATTCCCCCAAGCCATAAAATTCCTTCCAGAGTAAGGTGGCCACATTTAGCAAACAGAATACAAGACACCCAGTTACACTTGAACCTCAGATAAACGATGAGTAACTATTTTAGTAAAAGTACATCCGAAATGTGGGATGTAGTTGTAGTTCAACTAAAATCACTTCCGTTGTGTCTCTGAAACCCAGATGGGACCGGGCATCTCGCGTTCTCTCTGACAGCCTTATTCTGCAGCTGAACGGGGAGAAGGTGTCACAAAGTGTCACATGCGTTCCAACTGCTCCTTTCTTTCCCCACGAGTCACATCAAAGAGTCGATCCGTGTGAGGCTGGGCTCTTCCACACCATGACGTCACTGTTCTAGGAGCCCGGCTGCCTGGCTGTGTCACTCAGGGCTGGTCCTCTCCACTCCTAGAGCATGGCTTTCCCTCTGCAAAAATGAATCGGAGTGGCACATAAGTCAATACTATATATATATATATATTTTAAATTTTTCGTTGACAAGTAGTTGACATGCAGTGTTGTTTTAGCTTCAGGTGTATAACATAGCGATGGGACGCTCTGTACCTTCCTTGGTGCTCGCCACCCACAGTGTCATTACCACTGGGCCCTGAACACTATTCCTACAGTATTGTTCCCTCTCCTCCTGGGCTCTAAGACCTATTTACTTACAAGCTGGAAGCGTGTACCTCTTACCCTCCTTTCTCAGTCTCCCGCACCCCCCCGCCCAGGTCCGTTCTGGCCACCACATGTGTTCTGTGTCTCGAAGTGTCTGGTTTTTCGCTTGTCTCTTTTTTGCTTTGTTCCTTTGGTTTGTTTTTTGAGATCCGGCCGATGAGCGAAGAGGTATTGGTATCTCTGAGACTGCCTGACTTCACTGAGCACAGTGCCCTCTGGGGCCACCCGTGCCGTCGGCACACACGGCACCTACAGGGCATGTCTTTGGCACCAACTCAGTGCCCGCGGCCAGATCTCCCAAGTGCCACAGTGCCCACCTCTTGCCTGACTGCCTGGCCACCTCTCCTGGGGCCTGACTCTCAGGGGTGGACTGCGAGGGGCGGCCAGGGGCTCTTCGGTGGGGGGGTAGTGTGACTGGCCTGCCCTGTGTGTGCCCAGGTGTGGACAGGTTCAGCAACGACATCCAACAGATGATGGGGTTCAAGCCAGGCCTCTACTGGAGACTGTGCTGGAAGTTTGTCAGCCCCGCCTTCCTCCTGGTGTGTACAGGGTGTCTGTCTGGGGCTTCCAGGGCTTAGGGGGCTGGGTTGGGGGGCCCGGGGGTGGGGTGGGGGGGGGCTGGGCTCAAGCAGACAGGATGCTGGGATGCCCAGCTCTGTTCAGAGCACGGGAGGCTTCCACGATGGCGGGTCTCCAGCTGGGGCTGGGTCCCCAGGGGAATGTGTGTCACCTTCCCATGCCTCTTCTGTGTCTCTTGCTCCCTCTGTCTCCTTTCTTGTCACCATTTGCTTCTTGAACACTTCCTGCCTCTCAACCTTCTCCTCTCTTTTTTTTTCTCTCCTGCTGCTGCATCCCTCCCACCTGCTCCCCTCCGTCCCTCCCTGGTGTCCCCGAAGTTTGTGGTGGTGGTGAGTGTCATCAACTTCAAGCCGCTCAACTACGACGACTACGTCTTCCCGCTCTGGGCCAACTGGGTCGGGTGGGGAATCGCGCTCTCCTCCATGGTGCTGGTGCCGGCCTACAGCGTCTACAAGTTCTTCAGCATACGGGGCTCCCTTCGGGAGGTGAGGTCGGGGTGCGGGCAGGGCTGGACCAGCCGGGTCGGGGGAGGCAGGGATGGCGGGGATATTTCCAGGCATCTCTGATGGGCCGAAAGAGGGCAGACACGAGGGCGCGTACACCAGAGCCACCGCGATGGCCCAGTCATGACCACACCCCAGCCCGAGTTTTCACGCTCAGCAATAGGGACCTTGGAAAGGTAAAAGTAGCGCTTAGCCGGGCGCCCGGCCCCAGGAGGCGGTCCGCGCGCGCCCCCTGCTGTCCGGTTGTGTGCGGCAGGCTTCTCCGCTCCCGCCGCCGTCCCTGCGGTTATTATTAACATGAACCTGGTGTCCCCTTCTGAGTTCTGTCCTGCCCCCGATGTCCCCATCTTCCAGTCTGCGCTGACCGTGACCTAGCCACCTCAGCTTTTACCTGCCTCTTTCCCGAACCTGACACCCACCAGCCAAAAGGAGAGATTTCCAGAATACATCTTCTTCTTTTACCGGGGTGCGTTGTACATGCAGATACCCGGAGAAGGGTTTAGGAAACAGGGCCTTTCCTCTCAGAGAAAGTCTCTCATCATTGGTTATTCAAAAGCGCTTTCTTTTATGTATCATGGTGACAGCCTCTGCCTCAAGTCCTTCCTTTGCGAGATGAAGCTTCCATTCCTTTATCCTCTCATGGTCTCGCTTCCCTGCCGTGAGGTTGCCTGGCCCCGGCAGGCTGCTGGCACTAGATATAACTCCCCAGAGCTCACATTCTAAGCCGGAGACAGAAATACAGATGAGGGAGGCAGGAAGTGAGCCAAACGAGGGCTTAGGGAACAGGGTCCCAGGCTGGGCTGTGTCCCCCCCATCACCCCCACCCCAGGTCCTTGTGATGCATTTCCTGTCCTTGAAATCCCACGTCCCAGAGCCTCTGGGTCACTGCGAGGACCTGTGTTCCGTGAGCTTAACCTGGATCTGCTTGGAGTTTTTCATGTTTCACACTTAGGGAGCAGCAAGGGCTCCGCACCATGCAGTGATCCATCATGGACCCCAGTGAGCCCCCCCAAGTCCCTGCCCTGTGTCTGCACCGCAGGGGGCCTCCCCAGTGTCTGACCGCAGTAGTCAGCCCAGATAACTCAAAGTGAACAGACCCACTCTATAAACAAGGACAGGGGGTGTCTTGTATGGACCTCACACGCCGTTTCTGTGGGACTTCGGGGTCAACCAGGAGGTGGTCTGTGACTGGGGGTGGCTGCTGGGCTGGTGTCCCTCGGTCTGGCTGAAACACACACACACACACACACACACACACCACCCCACACACCCCCACCTCCTGTGTCTGTCTTCTTACAGAGACTGGCCTACGGCATCACCCCGGAGAATGAGCACCACCTGGTGGCCCAGAGGGACGTCAGGCAGTTCCAAGTACGTACAGGCTGGAATGTTCCGGGCGGGGGCCAGGCCCTAATTACTCCCCACATGCTGGCTGCAGGCCTACACGCCACAAAGTCTCAGGCAGCTGTGGGCTGGAGTCCCAGGGCTATGGTGTCAGGAAAAGGAGAGGGGCCTCTCCTCTGCATCTGCCAGCTTCTGCCTGGCCTTCTGCTCCTCAGTCCTGGGAAGCCAAATGTCCAGTCTTCCCTAAGCTTTAGTCTCTTTCTCTCTGAGGGGTCATCACACTAGGCTGGGGATCTCTTATCTTGGAGGAAGAGTGGCAGGTGCATCAATACCATGTTGACCTAAGTCCTTTTCCCTGAAAATCCTTGGGGTTGGGGTATGGGAGAGGGTCCTGGTGGGCCCCCTGTTTTCAGACTTGCTGTGTGACTTTGGGAAGCTTCTTCACCTTTTCTGGGCCTAAGTGACAAGCAGGTAATCAGCCTGCCTGTTCTCCGGGATCTTTGGAGGAGGGGTGTGTTCTCTGCACTCCACTCCCCCGTGCTTCCTGCTGCCCTTCCCGACTGGCCCTTGGCACTCTCCATCCCCACCTGCCCCCGGCCTGGCCTAAACACCTGCCGTCTTCCTCCGCAGCTGCAGCACTGGCTGGCCATCTGACCGCAGCCCCAGGGAGGAGCCCTGCCGCACCCACGTCCAGGTCCAAGGCTTCGCTACCACCCCAGACACCGTCTTGAAAATCCTCTCCTGAAAGATATGTCTTTCCATCCCTCTTCCTCTTTTCCCAGTTACAAATGGTTTAGCGACCTGGTTTTTACTCACCTTCTGTCCATCTGGCCCCAGGGTGGGGGGTGGGTGGGCTTTGAGTTTAGATTGGAAAGCGACACGGGACAAGAAGAGGGGAGGGAACAGGAAGAATGACTTCTGTTGAACCTCTTTTGTTTGGGGGACGGTCTCACGCAGCTTGGGATCTGGCCCAAGCCAAGCTCCGTGGCTCGGGCAGAATTCCCCAAAACTCTTGCTTGTAGTTTGGGTCTCGGAAGAAATCCTGTCAGCCAAATCAGAGAGGGGATGTTCCTTTTGGTCATACGCCATGAAACCAAACCCAAACAAAAAGCCCACCTGGGTCTGGGGCGGGGTTCCTCTTGCCACCCGGTCAGCGTTGTGGTATCTGAACCTTGGTCAGGGAGCTTGGGTTGGTTTGTCTCTGTCTTGGGTCTGCGGATAGACGCTTTGGGGGATCGTGAGCAGAGACCATCACAGTTTTCACTCTGGCTACATGGAGTCTGATGTGCGTGTGTGTTCTGGAACATTCTTCCTGGGGAATCCCACCCAAGCACGGTCCTAGGGGCTCTTCAAGTGATTGGGGGGGTTGGCCCCGAAAACCCCCTCTGTCTCTCTTCATGGTCTGGACTTAACACCTGAGGGCAAAGTGGGACCAAGTACAGAGCAACCTAGTCACTCAAGTTGAAGGGAGAATATTCTGAGTTGACGGAGCCCTTGGCGGTTTTAGAGAATGTCCTGCTTGAGTTCTGTTACACGTTTGCGCTTGGCGCCCCCTGGTGGTGGTGGTTAGTTCCAGCTCCTTCAGAGAACGGATTCGTAGTTTGGTTAAGTTGGTGGCATCTGTTTGGGGTTTCTGTTTATGGTTTGAGTCTCTTCTTATGCCCTCGCTGGAATTCGAGATTTAGAAGTTCTTGTTGTGACTTTGGAAGTCCCTGATGAAGAATCTTGGGCCAGAAGTCAATAAATACAGGGGTCATTCCTACTGGGAGGGTAGGATGACACACATCCGGAAGGCGCTTTGCCTAACACTGGGGTGTCCCCTGAGCCTGACAATGGATCGTGCAGTTTGCAGAAGATGGTTCTGTGGGGGCCTGCTGGGCACAGCGGGATGGTTTTCTCTCTCAGGGTCCTGAGATTTCCTTGCTAAGTCAGTGTCCGTGGGTCATTTTTTGGAGGCAGGAGGGAAAATCAGAAGCCCTTTGATCTTTCCATGTAAAAAGTCTGGCTCAAAGTGTAGGACAGCCCAGGTGGCAGGTGTCTTGAACCACGGTGGAAGGCGGGGCCTGGGAGCGGAGCATCCCATGGAGTGGAACAGTAGGGTGGGGATTCAGGGAGATGAGGGCGGGATGACCCGTCACGGGTGGGATCTGGTCCCATGAAGGATAATCCCTCCCTCAGGTTGATGCTCGTTCTCCACAGAGTGCATGCGTCCTCATCACCTCCTGTCCTCCCAGCTCGGACCACAGGGCTGGTTTCTGTCCCCATTTCCCAGATGGGAACACCAAGGCCCAGCATTTCGGGCACTCTGGTTCAAGTGTTGTCAGCTACAGAGGGACCCAGTCAGACCCTCAGGTCAGATCACCTGACTCTCAGCCCAGAGCTCTCCGAAATGCCCGGCACACTAGGGTCTCCCCCACCCAGGGCTGTCATGAAAAATAAACAAAACCCAGTCGAGCGGCCAGGGAGGGTCTCTTAGCAAAAGAACAGTGTGTTGGAAGAAGGGAAAGGGGAGAGGATGTCACCTGTTCTCAACTAGCTGGTTGGCAGAGGCGATCATGGAGCGGTGCCCTTCCTGATGATCGCGGTCGCCCTGGGGAACAGCGAGGGGTGACAGCTGAGGCCAGCTGGCTGAAATGAGGGTGAGCAGGAGAGCCTGTGCGTATCAGAACAGGGACACCCTACAGAGGGAACCTGCCAGCTGCATGTGGCCTTTCTGCCTCCAGACATTTGTCTCAAGGGTGAGTCGGAGATGTGGTGCTAGCTGACCCGTTGCCAGACCAAAGCCATGGTGCAGCCTTGTGGCGGGATGGGGCTGCTGAGTCTGGGGGGAGGGGTGTGGGAGGGGGGCAAGCCCGGGGACCCCCCTCCCTCCACGGGGTAGGGTGGTGGGGGTGGGCGGGGAACCCTGGGAGCCTTTGGAAGCTCTCGTGGAAGTGCTGGCAGAGCTCTGGGCTCACCTCCCACCTACACTTAAGGGACGGGGGGTGTATGTCCTTTGTCCTGAGTCATGTTTGACTTCTTTTTCGTGGCCTTTTTTTGATAGCAGAGGTTCCCCAACGTGAGGGTGCTCCTGTGTACTGTATAGGATGCTTTTGCCTTTTCCCAGATTTTTAAAGGATTATTCTTGTCCATGAAATGTACACTATCTGTTTAACACCCGCCCCCCCCCACGTTAACATCTGCTCTGAGTCCAGTGGTTCCATGTCCCCCTGTGGGTTGGGGGGGAGGGTCCTTATTCTAGATGCAAGGGAGACAAAGGAGAAAGGGGAGCTGCCAATTCTTGCCAAACGTCCTGCTGAATGCAAGTCCCCAAAGCTGCCTTAATTCTCGGCTGGCGGCCCCACCCGAGGGGTGGGGGTGGTTGGTCGTCTCGTGGTATAGGACCTGTTTCGCAGCCATGGTGATGTGCGACAGAAACATGCTCACCAAAGAGGTCATTTCTTAGTAGAGAAGCCCGCTGAGCTCATTTCACTTATTTCTTTTGGAAGCCAGGGAATGGGGAAGAACAGAGAAAAGCGAGCGCCATTCAGCATTTTGAGTCGCAGGGGACCTGGGTCTACGGCCGCCTCACCGGGCTCCTGGGGACAGGGGAGATTTTTCTCTCTGGGTTTCAGGGCTCTTTGTCTGCAAGCAAGGGTTGGATCCCATAATCAAAGGTCCTATCCAGTTAAAAAATGTTCCTGTCTCCATGAAGATATTCTTGTGCTAGATGTACCGTGAGGGAAGCACGCTGTTTCCTGTAGGACTTTCCAGAACCATCTGGCGACTTGTAACCTGTGGAGTAGAGCGATGTCTGATGTCTGGCCTCCAGAACTTGGATTTTTCTGGACATTCGGTAGTTCCTCCTTTTCTGATATGTCTTCAACAGATGTCGGAAACACTGGGTATTTAAAAAAAAAATCCAACCCTTTTGTTTTAAGGATGTCAAGGGTGACGTGTCACGCCCTTGTGAGCCCCGGGATCCACAGCTGTGCGGGCGTTGGTGTCCTTACTGCCACCAAAGACACTGGTGAATGTGAAGTTGTTTTTGGGGTACCCGCCCTCATCCCTCTGCTTCTCTGCTTCTGTGTAAATAAGGATTGTTCCAGTGGTGCCCTCTCTGTGTCATGGACTGTTCCGATGTCATGCAGGTTTCTCTGTCTGGTGTGGATTTATTTCCAAAGCTGTTCTCTTCATGGAAAAATAAGTGTGCAGAGTAATAAAGGATATTTCCTGTGCCACGTGTCTGGCAGTTGGATTCTTTCTGTCATGAAAGTAAAATGCTACAAATAATGAAAGGCAAAGGAGGGTGACTGCAATCAACCTCCAGCTGGTGAAGAAAGCTTCTGGTCATAGTGGTCCATCTCTCACCCAAATAACTCTTTGTATAACCCATGGAACAGGAGCGTGGAAGGGGTGAAATCTGTAATCCCAGCTCTAAGAATGACACACTTTAAAAAATTTTTTGTTTGTTAATTTTTTGACATTCAAGCTACTTACTAAAATAGCTACATTGGTTTTATTTCTTAAGACGTATTTTTATTTAAATAGAAAATGAATAACAAGTAACACCAAGTTAGGTATCTAGCTTTGCTTTTTCATTTCTGGGGCTGAAGTTCAAAGGAATCAGAATCTTCAGTTGGAAAAAAAAAAAAAAAAAGAACCTTCAGTTGGGTTACATTCAGTGCACAATTAATTAATTGTGTGTTAATGCATGTGTGCATTTTTCTAGGGAAAGAAGGATACATTAACACAAAGCCCTTGTGGCTAAGTACTAATGTTATTACTTTTAATAACTATTGTTATTATTTTTATTGTTATTAGTTTTAATTTTTCATTATTTTTAAAGTGACATCAATATAAACAAGGTATTGCTATCAGGGACTGGGTGGTGAACCCAAAGGCTGAATTGAAACCAATAATAGGAAGTCCAAGAAGAGAGCTTATAAGATTAGACCAGACAAGAAAATAGGCTAGAAGTGGTGAGCTTCCCATCACTGGAGATATGCAAGCAGTTAGCCCACAGTGTCTCTTGGGTAGGTTATGGAGGGGACTCAGTGCCCTACAGGGGTGGGGGAGAGAGGTTGCACAACCTCTAAAGTCCTTTCCATGAAGCTCCTTTGTGGAGAGCCATGAGCCCAACCCCCTTGCAGCAGCCTCGGGGGAAGCAGATATACTTGTGGCAATGATCTTGAGGTGGGGAGTGATGTGGCCTGTCGAGCTGCCATTGGGCAGACATCCCAGGAAGGGGATTAGGATTCCAATCGTTCTGTTTGAAGTCCAAAATTGGAGTTAGGGTTTATTATAATGGATCAAAAGAAAGGCAGCCCCTTCTAACCATTTCCAGCCTTCCCTTTGTGTGTGCTGACATTTCATGAGTAAGCCGCCCGGCGGGTGTAGAGAAGAGAGGCTGGACCAGAAGCAGAAAGGGCAGCAATTCTGGGGACGATGGGTTGCTGGCTGCCGCCCGGTGCCCTCAACTGACAAATGTGGCAGGAGAAGCCCGCACAGGTGAGCCTTGCTTGAGGCGACCGGCAGGTTTTTCCCTGTTCCCGCACTGAATCACACCCCTGGCCTATTTGTGGAGAACTATAGCTTCGTTTCTGTCCCCTTCCACAGGCGCCGATAGGTGTGAGGCGCTCTCTTTGGGCCTCAATTTATTCATCTGTATAATGGGTCAGGAGTTATGAAAACTTATTTATGGATGGACTTCAAAGACTTCCAGAACCTTCTGAATTTTGGCTTTGATGAGTTTGTGTCTACCTCTGTGGGGGAGAGAATGCACGTGTTCATCAGATTCTCAGGGGTTTGAGACTCATGGAGATACACACACACACACACACACACAGCCTTGGGGGCCCTCTTTCTCCAAGTGATCCATGGTGTCGGTCTCTGTTCTCCAACCCCAACCAAACGAGGATGACAACAGAGCTTATTTCTGAATGTCTGTCACCTCATTCATGCTGAGTTTCCATGGGATCCATCCCACATCCAACATGGCCTTGGTTTTCCCGACAGCGACTAAATGCTCACATCGTGTTCAGAGCAGTGCCTGTCCCTCCGAAGTTCGTTGTTACGTGTTTAGAGCAGATCAGCTCTGCGACAAATGTCCATCTCCTCCCCCTCCCCCTCCTCTGCCCATGTCAAAGGCAGCCCAGTCATTGCTGTGTTTTCCTGCAGCCGAAACGGTGTCTCTGTTCCTTTGTCCCCTCCTTTGGCTGGTGCCACTGAGGTTTGAACTGGGGTCTGGGTGGCCACATCCCAGTCTCCCTGTGCCCCAGTGCACATGACCACCTGGGCAGGGAGTTTAAGCTTCAGGAAATACCAGAGCCCAGGTGCTTTGCTAGGCAACAGCCAGCCTTCTGCTGGACCGGCCGGCCCCACAAGCCCTCTGCTGTCAGCCCCCATTAGGCTGCGGTATGGGAGAGGCTCCCCCAGCTGGGCAGCAACTCAGGCATTACTTGACCTCAGCTCCAGCTCAGAGGAGGAGCGGACAGGAGTGTGGCAACCGGAGACTCCCAGATGATCTGGCCACTAAGTGGTTTAACAGCTGGTAGCCATGTCGGCCTCAGGCGTGGGAGGGGCTGAGCTGGGCCCGACCAACAGGGCCAGAAGGCTCCAGGAAATCAAGGAAGACCATCTCTGTCTCCAGAAGAGGCCCAAGCCAAGTCCATTGCCTGGACATACCCAGGAGCCGTAAAAGGATTGTTGGTGAGCAGAGCAAGTCTTCCTGGGAGGGACAGCCCCCACCTCCCATCCCCCCAACCCCTGTAGCTTCAGGCTCCTGTCCAGGGGAACAGCTGAGGATGGGCAGACTCGGAATCAGAAGAGGTGGGGCCTGAAGCAAGCCCAGCCCCTGGCCATAGGAAGTCGGATGCCGACCTGGAGGCCATGACCAGCCCAATATCGCGGCCCCTACCTGCTGCTCACCTGACTTATTCCCAGGTCCCTGCTAAGTTTCTGTTCTTGCATGACAGGCCCCCAGACTCCCCTGACCCCCATCTCCAGCCACATGCAGTAATACCTTATCAGTAGAGAAGAATAAAGGGGTGGGGTGGTATCTGAGGCCTTCCCACTTCCCAGGTAAGGACGGGCAAGGCAACTCTGACATTTCAAATTAGCCATAGAGTCAGATCAGGGAGCATGGGATCCAAGATTAGAACTGTTGACTAGACTATTACACTTAGAGAGGACCCCACTGGAGGTTTGGAACAAGAAGGGAAAGACAAGGGGTTCCTGGCTTTCTTAAAGAGAGAATGGAGCCTTTCAGGTCTCAACAGCCATGATGGATTCATTCCCAGAGGGACTGAGACCTTAGGAGTATAAGCACCTTGGACAAGGCCAGACGCACTGCGCTGACATTTAATGAGCCAACGCAGTGGCTTACCCGGTGCCAGTTACTGTTCCAAGTGCTTTGCAAATTTCATCTCACTGAATTCTCCTGATGAAACCATGAGGCAGTGTTATTATCCCCCCGTGCACAAATGGTGGACACTGAGACACAGAGAGTTGAAACAATGTACCCGTTGGCGACACTGGGGTTTGAACCCAGGGAGTCTGTGTTCTTAAGCACTCTGATCTGCCATCGTCCCTGGTCCCTGGCCATGCAGGCATAACTCTGTCCAGCTGGTAGGATCGTGGGTCCTCAACTAGTTCCAACACCCTCTTCATCACAAACAATCTATAATCCGTACACCCATAGATAGTTTACATGCATGTGTTACATATGTTTGTATACAAACTAACATACTTAAATATGTATGCATTTTCATGCATACTTAAATGTATACATGTATTTACATGTAACATGCATGTAACACAAACATGCATGTAAATGTATACATATTTAAGTGCCTCCAGTGTGCTCAGAAACAAATGACTTGCACTAGGACACCACCGTGAGAAAGTTCACCTTGAACAGAGGTTCCCTATCTCCCAGAGAAGCTAGCTATACCCTAACCTCATGCTCTCTGTTTCTTTATGTCAGATACAGGTTCCCTTGGGCTCCCTATCCATCTCCTCTAAAGGTTAGGATAATAAGTGTAACAGGCATCTAACTATGGTCCCTGAACAGATGAGGTTTTATCATTCTCTTGTGTCCAGTAGGCAGTGGGCCAGGGAGAGGTGTGTTCCTCAGCAGGAAGAAGACGAGAAGCATCTTTGGTCGCAGAGAAGAGCTTCTGAGCGGGTCTCTGCCTGGACGTGCCCAGAAGCCTGCGGTAGCTCTGGAGACACTTAAGAAAGCCATCAAGGATTTGGACTGCTTCTAGTTTTCTATTCCATCCGTAGCGTATGGTTCTCATGCTCCTGGAGAGAGAGAGAGAGAGAGAGAGAGAGAGAGAGAGAGAGAAAAGAAAGCTAATCCACCTGCATTTGCCTATCTTTCAGGCAGGAAGAAGGGAAACAGAGAAAGGACAAAAGGCAGAGGCCAACTGCATCTGCAACCCTTTACTCTGGAGAAAAGTGGGTCTCCCGGATCCCCGCCAGGATGTCAGTCTGTGTCTCACTGGCCAGACCCATGTATCAGGGCAACTTCTAGCTGTCAGGGGAATGGAATTTGTCGCTGGGTACATTGCGGCCCTGCACAAAATCAGCGTTCTTTTAGGAGGAGGGCAAGAAGGATATTAGGACGACCCTGATCACTGCCTTCTTTCCTCCGGCTCCTTCCCCCAGGATTCCACCGTCTGCGGAGAACGGCGGGGGGGCCCTTGTGAAAAGCACCCTGATCGGAGCAGCCATCGTGAAGGGCTTCTTTGTGCCATAGGCTGAGATCAGTTCCTATCCTGGGTGGGGGGCGGTGGGACTAAAGGCTCAGGTCTTGCAGCGTGAGGACAGGCAGACCTCGGTTGGCATCCACAGTGACCCCTCGAAGCTGGCCGAGCGAGTGGGGATGTGTGTATGCTGAGCTGAACTGTTTCTGTCTGCTCCAGCTTCCTTCTCACTTTCTCTAACCTGAGGGCCCGTTCTTCCAGAACGGAAGAAGCTGATTAACGCCGAATATGGCCGTGGCCACCAGATGGCGCCAACGCACACTCCTGTTGCATCACAGAGGCCGAGGAAGAGGGCGGCAGGAACCAGGGGTCTTTGTTCTCCGGACCCTCCTCAGCGCCTGTGGGAACCTCCTCAACACCTTCCTGAACCAGGGGAGTGAAAGGTCATTCTTGGCTGGATGAAAAGGTCCATTTGGTTTGTTTTTTTATATGTTGGGTGGATGTATTTACTCATTAACTCATTCATTCTTTGATGAGAACCATATCTAGTCCTAGTACATACCAGAAAGGAACTGGGGTGGACAAAGAAGGAGTAACTCTTGTCCCTGAAGAACTCTTAGTCTAATGGAGGACGCAGATAGTATGCTGACAAGGAAACGTATATTGAGCACTTACTGCATGCTTATTTGTAACCCACAGATGTCTCCCCAAGACCTTCAAAGTAAATCCAGACTCCTTCTTCATTTCATGCCCCCTCTCTGCTCCAGTCATGCCATATTGGCTGCAGATGTGTCCCCAAGGACACCCCTTGCCCCTGGTCCTCGCCCCTTGGGCCTCATCCCTTGGCCTTTCCCCATCTCTCTGAAACCGACACTCTTATCTGTCCCTCGTGTCCCCCTAAAAAAAAAAAATAATAATAATAATAATAAAAAGCCTTTCCTAACTTACCCATCTCACCAAACTAGCCACAATTTGTTGAAATGATCTTTCAGGGGACCAGTGGCCTGGGGACAGAAGGCAGCCACCACTTCTATTTCTCTCTCCTGTATCTAGATGAGCTTCTGGCACATGGCTGGTCCTCAGTAGATAGTTGCATTTACAGAGGGGAGTGAGACAAGGCCGTCTCAGAACCTGGCAGAGAAATCATGCATGGAACCCCACCTGGGAGATCGGAGAGGGGCTCCCATGAGAGGTGGCACCTGAGCTGAGTCGGGAAAATTCCAGGTCATGAGACTAGCGAAAGTGACAGCGTGGACGCAAGGGAAACTCCAGAGATATGCGGTAGAAATTTCCACGTGGAAGAGCCGCTGCAAAAAGTAAAATATAGATGAGGAGGGCCCTCCCAAGCTGGAGAGGGGGATGGAACTTTTTCCAGAGGGCAATGAGGAGCTATTGAAAATGTTGAAGTTGGTGGAGTGATGCGATCATGTTGTATCTGGAGGTAATTACTGGGTGACACACCACCCGCAAAATGTAGAACAATAGCCATGTATCTGGTTGATGAGTCTGTGGACCACCTGGGAAGTCCCGCCAACCTGGGCAGCCTCAGCTGAACTTGATCGGGCTCACCCACCTGTCGGCAGCTGAGGGTCAGGTGGGCTGGTCCTCGTTGGCCTTGGCCAGCTTGGCTCCCCTCTGTGGGGTGTCTCATTCCCAGCAGACTGGCCTCGGCTCATTCCCATGGCAGTGATGGGGGTTCAGCACGTAGGCACGGCCTCTAGAAACACAACATCACTTCTGCCATATTTTAGTGGCAAAGCAAGTGAAGAGGCCAGCCCAGATTCTTTAATGAGTAGAGCTTCAAAATCAGATGCCAAGGGTGTCTCCAGCAAAGTGAACACGAGGGTGGCCATTCGGATGGATCACTCTGGCTCCGTGGCACGGAGGCTAAGGGGAAGGGAGGCCAACTGGGAATCGTTCACCTGTCCAGGTGGGAGGCAAAGCGCAGATCCTTTACAGAGAAGTGTCACATGAGTGGAATTTCCTGAATGTTTCTGAGGTGCCCGGAGCTGGGTTAGTTCCTGTTGGAGGCTGGGGAGACCACCAGGGCCAGGAATCACTTCATCTTAGGGTTAAGTAGGAGGAGGACATGGGAAGGGCCTACCCAAGCTGCTGCTGCATGGTTAGGGATTCTCGAGGCTGCAAGAGACCAATCTGAATGCTGAATGCTGACCCCTGGAAGGGTCAGCTCTGGCACAGTCACCGTCCCCCCGGGAACATTGCCAGGGTCCCTTCCAGGGGTTATGGTCCTGGATCCAGCCCTGAAGCACGTGTGGCTATATGGACACTTCCCACTAGAGGGCAGCAGAGAACAGCCAGTTAAATAGGCGCCTTTGGCAGGAAGCCTATGACTCAGGAGGATAGGATGTTTAAAGTGTTCCATTTAGGAAGGAAGGATTGCTCCGTGGGCTCAAGTTCTAGAACCAGACTGCTAAGGTTTCTATCCCAGCTCTTTCTGCAAGGTGGGCTTCATGGGTGTGAGACCCAAAGCCCCAGGTTCATGGTTGCTTTAACGCTCTGCTGTTGCCGTCTTGAAATTCTTAATAATTTTTTAAGATAAAGGCTTATTTCAGGGGCGCCTGGGTGGCTCAGTCATTAAGCGTCTGCCTTCAAGCTCAGGCCCTAAGATCGAGCCCCACATCAGGCTCCCTGCTCAGTGGGAAGCCTGCTTCTCCTTCTCCTACTCCCCCTGCTTGTATTCTCTCTCTCTCTCTCAGATAAATAAAATCTTTTTAAAAAAATAATAAAGGCTTATTTTTATTTTACACAGAAAATTATGTACTTGGTCCTGTCTGCCACTTCCTTGTTGAGTTTTCTTGGGCCCCATGTTAACGTTCATGAGATTGATAGCAAGTCTTCACCTCAAAGTATGACTGTGAAGATGATATGAATAGGAAAAGTACTTTATTATGAAGATACATAGAAAATATTTGGTAACTTTTAGTTACCGTTCTTCTTATAGAAGTCAAAGGTATAATCAACGAATCACTGAAGGCCGAAGAGCACTTTGACCTTGTAAAGTTCCATCTGACCACCACCTATCAGTCTGTCCATCTCATCACCTGAGAAGGCCTACATTTTTTGCGATCTCCAGGAACCTAGCAACACTCCTTTCCTCCCTGCTTATGCATCCCATCCGTCTGTATTTAGCGCACACACTGTGCAGGGCCACAAAGTCCCAGAGACCTATAGAAAGGGTTCCTGCCTTCAGGAACGCATGGACCAGGTCAGTGGTTCTCAATGCTGGCTACATACCAGCTAAACAAAGGGAGTTTTTTTAAAAATCCTAATGCCCAGGCTACAGAAAGGACCCAGTCAAGTTGCTTGGAAGGAATGGCCTCAGGGAAGGGCCCAGCAGGCTGCTGTGTCCTTTGAAGAAAAGCTCTGGGCCTGGGGAAGAGTTCGTAAGGGCCACATCACAGTGCCCCAGGGGTGCGGCGCCACCTCCCCTCGCGGCCACCTCGAGTGCGCACACAGACGATGCCCCTTCCCTGCCTACAGGTATCTCCTCATGGAGGGGAGGGACAGGGCACTCTGGCCACCCACATTCGGTAGTTGGAAGCTGTTGAGGACCAGAGGCGGAGTCCTCCTTGGCGGCTCCCAGGGCCAAGCCGTCTTCACCCTAGGTGACTTCCAGACAATGGTGCCCACCAAGCCCAAGACACCAACACTGACTTGGTCTCCGAAAGAATTTATTCCCCAAATGGAAGCCACAGTTCCCCTCCCTGACCTCCACCCTCCTCCACCAATAATCCCTAGCCTCCACAGTAAGATTGCTCTTTGGCTCATTAACACCACCTGTAGAATACCCCGGTCTGAGCTCCCCGGACCCCAAGGTCAGGCAGGCTTCCCATTCACAGCTCCACGTGTTCTGTGCGAGGTGGCATTTCTGCCGCCCCCTTGGCCAGGAGCTCAGTCCAGAAATCCACTTCCTCGTCCTTCAGCTTCTCGGCTGGCTGAGTGGTGGCTCCAATCTGCAGGTACCCTTCCTTCTGGTCGTAAGCTGGCCAAGAGGGCAGCCCCTTCCCATTGGGGTTCCTGGGAACAGAATCAAGTAAGAATTACCCAAAGCTACCGTGGGGTCCCCCAACAACACTGCGAGATTTGCAAGACCTCTTGGTTTCATTTCTTCCAGGAGGCTCATTCACCCCCAGAGGCAGAGAGCTCACCAAATCCTCGGCAGCCTGTCCACTCTCAGAGAACTCTCATTGTCAGGGTCATAGGGCTGGGAGCTACCTGTTCCAGCCCACATGGCCGGCCCTCCCCCAGCCTTGCTCCATCTCTGTCACCCAGCTCACCCAGTCCGGGCGAAGTTGGCCCAGTATTTCATCATCATCTTGCTGAGCCCGATCTCCTCTTCTGAGGCACCACCTGCGCAGAGGAAGAAATAAAGGCCTCGGTCAACAGCCCTGGACAGCTTGTGGGGAATTCAGAATCTGAGTCCTTACTCCAGGCCTACTGCATCAAAACCCGCATTGCAGGAAGATGTGGGTAATTTGTGTGCAATTAAGCTTCGGGGATCCTGATAGAGGATGCAGGGGAGGGCTGTGGTCAGTCTGTCAGCTGGCCACCTCTGTCGACGACGCCTATATATCCTGTCCCCCCGGCTGTCGCGGGCCCAGCACCACACCCAGGGGGGGCCTCCACAGCAACCCCACCTCAGGACTGTGCTCCCCGGGGTCTTGCTCAGTCTTCTTCGCCCACCCACACTTGCACAGAATCTGAAAAATAACCCAAGTAGTTCACGCCCGGAGGCGCTGGCGTATCACAAACAGCCCTGAGGCGGGTCGCATGTATGTCATCTGTCACTGCTAGTTAGGACACTGAGGATATTGGCAAGAGGTCGTCTCTAAAGCATTATTAAATATATTAAGTTTAGAGACATGAGTTTTAAGTAGATACACAGTTGAATGGACAGACACACAGACGTACACTAGCCCTGATTCAAGGTCACCAGCCATTCTGACCTTGTTCTCACTCACATTCTGATATGCTCTGGTAAGAGGGCAGTGAGTGGTGGCTTTCTGGCCCTGCATGTGATCCACCAGGTGTCTTACAGTCAGCCAGGTCCCAATTCTCAGAGACACTACCAATGGGGACACATGGCTACACCTTCTCCATCATGTGTGGGGGAGTCAGAGAAAGGCTGGCAATCTTTGGAGCTCAGCCCTACTCTGGTGTATTTGGGTAAGAACTAGAGAGAAAGGGGAACCTGTCCAAGGCCACCTCAAACCCGGATCTCCTAACTACAAGTCTGTAGTCACCAAAGGACCATCACCTTTCAAAAACGGGGCCCCGAAGACAGAGAAGAGCTCATCCCCGTGGTCCCCTTCCACCGTCTTGGGTTTCATGTCTGACGAGAAGCTTGGATGATACCGGAACTCATACATGTAGGTGGAGGCTCCGGCATCTGGGGAAAGATGGAGCACGCACAGGTCATTTTTACCAGACACCCACCTGGGTGGTGCCGAGGTCGCCAGGGGCCCTGAGCGCTCAGGGACCAGGAGGGCCACCCGGGTATGGAGTACAAACACCAGCAACATTAATAGCAATTGCCCAGTGTCGGGGCTGGCTGTGCGCTGGGCCCCGTGTGAACCTGCAGAAAAACCCCTGGAGCTTCGGGAAAGGTCCGTATTCGCTTGAAGGCACACCGTCGGTGGAGGCGAAAGTGGTTTTGAGCCAGGTATTGAGTGACTCAGTGAGCGCAGGTCGAATGAGCAGCTATTGGACCCGGGGGCATAGACCCATTCAGAAGGACCATCACTGCAGGGGCCTGGGGTCCTACAGATGCTGCCGTCTACACACGACATCTGTGCTCATCCCGCTGACTCTGCCGCATTCCACTGCCGACAGCCCGGGTCTGATTCCTTCACAGGCCCTCTGCAGCCCAACAGGGGCCTTCTATCCTGCCCAGTTTGGGCAGTTTGTAGTGTTTTCCTCACCTAAGCTCTAGGGAGGAGTGACATGAATCTGAGGTTGCATTTAAGTATCTGACAGCTCCGATATTTTAGTAGGAACACGGGGAAAGGGCACAATCCGTCTCTTGCATCACAAGAATCCAAAACCTCAGCATTTTCTATTTCTCCATCATCTATCTTGCTTCCTGACAGCAGAGAAGGGGGTGGCAGCAGAGAGAAGGGGGTCTCTAAGGGAGGACAAAGGTGGCTGCTTTTGCTTTCCTGGTCCCCGCTCTCGGAATCCTCTCTCTGAGCCCCCAGAGGGGGTCAGCTTTCCTGAAGACCTTCACCCAGAGTTGTTTCACCCACTCCTTCAGGGCTGCCACCCCGGGGAGCTCAGTGCTGTGCACAGACCCGAACACCCACAACGGACTGACTCTGATGGGGGAATGGCCAGGCCCCCAGTGGAGCTGGCGGAGACATCGCACAGCTTTTCCCTCCTTATGTACAAGAACAAACTCGGGAAGTGCAGAAACAACCGATGAACAAAAAGATCACTTATGGGACGCCTGGGTGGCTCAGTGGGTTAAGCCACTGCCTTTGGCTCAGGTCCTGATCTCAGGGTCCTGGGATCCAGCCCCGCATCAGGCTCTCTGCTCAGCGGGGAGCCTGCTTCCTCCTCTCTCTCTCTGCCTGCCTCTCTGCCTACTTGTGATCTCTCTCTGTCAAGTAAATAAATAAAATCTTAAAAAAAAAAAAAGATCACTTACAATGCCACCACTTGAAGACACACATGTTCATATTCTAGCATATATCCCTTCTATGAATATAAAAATGGGATGATGTTGTAGATGTCATTATGAAATAGACAATAATATTTCTCCCTATCATTAAATATTTGTCCAAAGATGACTTAGCCATATACGCCATCCCCACATGAGGATGTAGAATAATTTATTGAGTTACCTCTCTCACCCCCATCAATGTGCCCTTGGTTTAGCAAGAGGTCCTGTCTGGAAGAAGCAACGGTCAATGGGTCTGAAATCTGCCTGTTAGCAGCTGCTTCAAGGTCAAGCAGAACTCACCGAGAGAAGGATCTGTCACTTTGCCCCTTAAGACCTTTTGCGAAGGAGAGATCTTCTTTGGGCAGTGCATCGCACAAAAGATAATCCCCCCCCCTTTTTTTAGCTTTCTGCCTAAAACCATGGAGGTGCATAAAATTCCTACAAACACAAGTGTCCAAAGGAAAGTAGGGGCACAGGTTAGGATAACAGGAAAATAGGAGAGGCAGAGAGGACAGAGTTAGTTACCTAAGTACACCATTGCAAACATGCAGATGGTCTTTCTTTCTTTCTTTCTTTTTTTTTGGGGGGGGGGCAAGGAAAAGCTTATGACATTGGCAGCATTATGTTTACTTTTAAATCTGAGTTTCTTAAGTAAGAGAATTAAGAAATCCTACTCATACAGTGGAAAGAAATTTCACAACATGTATCAAGAATTTTTAAAATGCTCTTAGGGCCCTGCCTGGGAATTTCACTTCTAGCAACCAATCCTCAGAAAACTTTTAGAGACTTGACTGAAGATTTATGCACATAAGGCTAAGCATGAAGACTTTTCACAGATCTTGAACAAAGGCTTACAATATAGCGTTTATGAACACTGTTGATATATCGAACACGTGATTATTGAACACATGATACAACATTAATTTCTAAGTTATATGTTAGGCATGGAAAGATTATTCAAAAAATATATCAAAAATTTAGAGCAGATGTTTCTTGGTGGAGGAATTCAGAGTAGTATCAAATTCCCTCTTCACGTGTTTCCACATAATATCCCAGTGCAGGATATTAACTTTATATTCAGAGAAGTTCTTTCAAAAAGAAAGTGGGACAAATACAAAATGAAGACTATCATTGGTAAAATCTGTGCAGTCCTGGGAAAAGACTGTAAATTCAAAGTCACAGGATACTAAATTCTGATTAAAAAAACACAAGTCCAAGTATGGCTGGGACCAGCAGACAAAGCAGAGTAAGATATCACAAATCAGACACGTATCCAGAGGCAAGACCAAATTTATGAAAGAGCAAATTTGACCCCCCGTGGCCCCTGGCTGACGAGTTTCATCGGGACCCTTGGGAGGAGGAAGGAGCGCCTGTACTCATTATACTGAGGGCTTGGGAACAGAACAGGTCAGCTCAGCTACTTTTTCTCATGCCTAGAAAGTCCTGAACTTTAAAACCCTCCCAGCACGGTTAGAGAAGAGACGTCTGTACCAAGAGCCATTTCCTGGCCTGCAGACCAGGTGAAGGAGGGGTCCTGTGAGGACCTCAGACAGATGCTCAGAAGGGGTGCACCCTCTCTAGATGAGCTTAGCCATCCTTGACCTCGTGCTCTACCTGCACAGCCTGGGATCAATGTTGGATGGGCCTGTGGTAGACCCACCACACACCAGGATGGACAGAAGCCATCAGTAGAATGGACACTCTCTAGAACAGCTGCCTCCACACCTCCCATTGCTCGCTTCTCTTGTTTTTTTGTTTTGGTTTTGGGTTTTTTTGGTCTTGGACCAGCCTGATTTTATGCTTGGCTTCAGTCTACCCCAGCTCCACTAGTTAACAAACTGGTTTGCCCCAGCTCTGATCTTGGAAACCTTCCAAGACATATCTTCTAAGCCTTGCACTCTGGCCTCAAAGACCACAGTAACATCGGGGGAGAAGCCCCTGTGATAGATGCTGCTGGTCCCTCATCGCCTCCCCCAGCTTCTGGGCGCACCAGCCAGACTTCCACTTCTGGCATCTGGAGCTCTTTGTCTGGAGGCTTTGGCCACCAAGTGACCATTCTGCCCATGTGTGTGGCAAGTCAGAGCTCCTGGAAATTAACAGCCCCTTGGGAACAGGCTTCAACGCATGACTCCCAGGAGTGGGAGGCTAAATACCGAAGCTCCCTTGCATGTCGCACAGAATCACCCTGAGACATGACAGGGGACGTGATGTGACCGGCTCCAGGTGTCCACGGTGCCCACCCACTTCCTATGCAGCTCCAGTGGCTTCCTACTCCTTTCTGTGCCGCTTCTCCGCTGCTCTGCTGGTGTGTTCTGGGATCTCCTCCCTAACAAGCTATTTGCATTCAAGTCCTCCTCTCAGAGTTGCCTTCTGGTGGACCCAAAATGAGACAGTGTCCCTATCCCCGGCCATATGGGATCGGTCCTGGAAGCCTGACCCTTGGTGGCTTCCCTCTGTCTATGCTGAGAAGTGGGCAGGACAAACAGAGAAGCTGGTGGGGTGGTGTCTCTCTCCTGTCCAACCTCTGGGACTTACCTCTGTGATGACGGGCCACAGTCACAGATGGGACACCAAATACCAAATCTGCTATCATGTCCAAGAACAGGTCCTTCTTTTGGGTGGGGTCGTCTGTCACTCCTAAATACTTCTCAGTGGCCAGTGGCGTCAGCTCCTCAGGGACCCCCTGAAATGGAGCAGAAGTAAAAGTGACCCTCTGTCCCTCCTCCCCCCTGGGAATGATGTGGCTTTTAGAGCCTGGGGTGGCTTGTGAGAATGGTGACTCTCTCCAGCCCTATGCAACCACCCCCGCTGTGTGTTGAGGGGGGAAGGGCAGAAAAGCGGGGCCAGAACCCTCCATCTCTGGGCTTCACCCTGCCATTTAGGTGCTCAGAAATTTGGGGCCAGTGTCTGTCCCTCTTGGAGTTTCAGCCAGTTCCTGTGGTTCCCTGGCCTCTTACAGCGATGGAGTAGGACCTCCACAAGAGTGATGCAGCCGTCTTCTGGTTCAGCTTTCCCTCGGAGAGTGGGTAACCCATCATCTGTTAGAACAACAGTCACACACTTGTAACGCATCAACAACTAGCAGAAGGCACCAACCCTACCAACCAACCAGACCGATGCAGGCTGAAGGTCACTTCGTCATGACTTAGACAAGCATGGGTCTTTGATGCATTGGGCAAAATCAATGAAACAAATGGGCTTATTTTCACCAGAAACTCAAGTCATGCAAAAGGATACAGTCAATGTAGAGAGAAGCTGTCGCAGGCCTTTGCAGTGTGTGTGTGTGTATGTGTGCGTGTGTGTGTGTGTGTGTGTGTGCATATATGTGTGTGTGTATCAGGCAAGAATCCCCACCCTGGACATGGCGACACCCAGGAAAGGTTTAAGCCTGGCTAGTGTTGAAGCAGAGGGCCAAGGACACAGACCTGACAGATACTCCCGCCTGTCTCAGTAGCCCAGGAAGGCCCAGATCCTGCCATTATAGCTTTGGTCTGTCAGTGACCTCTGTAATTCCGTGAAGTGCGAACGCAGGACTGTGACAAAACACCCCACCCAAGCCTCCACGTTAAGGGACTTGACCAAACGATAGCTTGGCTGCCAGAAGCGTAAGGCCTTGTCCCTAGGATGGATGGGAAGGATGTCCCAGTGTCCTTTAAAATGCTTGCCTAAGAAAGCGCCTGGAACCAGGGGAATTTACTGTTTGTTGTGGCCAAATCCTGGCAATAGCTTGATAGGTCCCTGAGCCCCCTACCTTAGAAAGCATGCAATCCCTAATCCTTCTCCCCCTCTGCGATGTAATCTACCACCCAAACCATTTCCTCCAGGACCTGAGAGCCACTCCTTGAAATGCAGACATTCAGCCAGGAAGCCTCCTTCCTCTCCTGGGCTCTGTGGGAGCAGGGAGGCCTGACTCCGGGGTTGCTGTGTCGCAGCCTGTCCCACCACCCCCTGTCACAGAGACAGAAATGTGTCTGCCTGGTGATCATCCCCGCAGACCCTCCTGGCACCCACATGTCAGGGTTTTTAGATCGGAAGACAATAGAGAGTGTGGGGACACCCCAGGTGACACTTGGGCCATCTTAGAGAAGCTCCCCTTTGAAATGTCAACTCCTGTGAAGGGGACAGCTGCTCTGGATTCAAGGGGAGCTCTGGAGAAGGAGGAGCCCTGCAAACAGAGATGAGGGGGTGACGCAGTGGGCGTGGGAGGAGGATGGAGGGGACCCCACGTTCTCACCATTGGAAGAAGCCAGCCAAACTCATGCTTGTTGATTCCGATGATGTAGGGGACGGAGTTGAATTTCTTTTCAGCCAGAATCTCTTCAGGCATCTTTGGCAGCAGCACGCCATCAACGACCGTGGGCAGGAAGGGATGGCTCTGGGGAGGACGGCATCATGGTGTCGCGGCTTCCCCGCTAGGGGCCACACCCATGTCCCCTTCTCCAGTCTGAGCTGGAAGTCGACGCCCCAGACCTGCAGGGCCACAGGTGGTGGCCACAGAACTCTAGCTCCCGAACAAAGGGGGCCAAGTGCACATGACCCAGAGGGCAGAACGTTGACTCAGGAACTAGCAGCGGTAAGGTGATGGGGGCAAAACTCACTCAAATTGAAACACACAGGGGAGTCTGGGTGGCTCAGTCCGTTGGGCATTGGACTCCTGATTTCAGCTCAGGTCATGATCTCAGGGTGGTGAGATCAAGCCCCGCATTGGGCTCTGCACTGGGCATGGAGCTTGCTTAAGATTCTCTCTCTCTCTCCCTCTCCTTCTGCCCCTCCCCACCACCTCCTTCCTTGTGTGCTCCCTCTCTAAAAAAAAAAAAATATATATATACACATATATACATGTTTTCATATGTATATATTTTTAAAGATTTTATTTATTTATTTGACAGAGAGAGCATACAAGCAGGGGGAGCAGCAGAGGGAGAGAGAGAAGCAGACTCCCCATGGAGCAGGGAGCCTGATGCAGGGCTCGATCCCAGGACCCTGGATCATGACTCGAGCCAAAGGCAGATACTTAACTGACTGAGCTACCCAGGTGCCCCTATTTCCATATATTTATATACATATAAGTATACATTAAGTTAAATATAAATGTATAAAATGTATAAATATATAAAATATATAATTATATGTATATATTTTAGTATTGAAAGTTATAAACATATACATTTTATATGATTTTAATATACAAACATAAAATATATATATGTACATATTTCTATATCTCAATTTGAAGTACATGTTTGCCTGTATGATCTCTGTATCTACAGTCAGCTCTGGTGTCCATGCTAGTTCATTTCTATAAAAGCTGCTGTGAACTCTGAATTAGCAGGTGCTGAGCCACGGCTCCTGGAGGACATACAATGTCAGATTCCTGCAAACACCTGGTCACGTTTTTGTGAATCCTGTTTTATGCGTGTTTAAAGACACCTGATACAACATGCATTGCTCACAAACAATGAATTCTGTGCAGTGTTTATTCATAAGACACCAGCTGAGAAGGGCTCACCATTTTCCTGGGGCCTGGGTAACGTGAACAGAGCCTCCTTGACCTTCAGCTTCGCGACCGTGTTATCCGTGATCCGCTGTCATCTCACAAACCCCAAGTGTAGCTGATCTCCTGCAGCTTCCTCACACACTAGATGTTACTCTAGCCCTTGCCTAAGCAGCCTCAGACTGGCAAGTTGCCCCTTCTTTTTCCTGCATGGCGGCCTCACCGACCCATTACCACTGAGCTCACGGCCCAGGGCCCTGTGAGCTACCCTGAATAAGGCTGATCTAACACATGACTTTTCTCCACGAGGCACACCACAGCCTTGCTGCAGGGAATAGCACCTCAGTGCTGTGCCCAGGGGCCATCTTCAACAGTGAAACCATCAAGAGAAAGCGTAAAAGTGCAGAAAATGGGGCTCTACATAGACTGTGAAAAGAACACGAGTTAATAGTGGAGATGGGAGACAACAGAGGGTAGCCGTGTTTGATCTTGATCAAGAGCCTATGCTCTTTGTCACTATGCTTTTTGTCACTCCCTGCGTGTCCATGAATGATGGCAAAAACTCCACAAGCATTGATTTTGGGGTTACACATACATTTAGGAGAGCTGATAAACTCACCAGTTCAGAATTCACCATCAATAAGGATTGACTCTATTTAGTCATCTCTATTTAAACAGAAGCTGCTACTGGGCGCACCTGGGTGGCTCAGCGGGTTAAGCATCTGACTCTCGATTTCAGCTCAAGCCAATTGGGTCCTGGGATTGAGCCCCAAAGCCAGGCTCCACAGTCAGCATGGAATCCGCCTGCCCTTCTCCCTCTGCTCCTCCCCTGTCCTTGCTCTCTCTCTTTCTATCTCTAAGATAAATAAATAAATAAATAAATAAATAAATAAATAAATAAAATCTTTAAACATAACCTGCTACTGATTAACAACAGTTCGCATCGAGGAGGTAGTGAGTTCCCCATCACTCATGAATAAAAGCATCAGGGATAGTCTCGCCTTACACTGCAAAAGTCCTCATTTTGGTGAAATTCGATGAAAATTACTCACATGGGGCCAGAGTCAGTGGCACCTGACTCCTGTGACAGCGTCTGGGACACAGGCTCTGGGTGTGGTTACACTGCGTTCTGGGTCACTCGCGTAGTTATTAAGAGCATGGGTTTGGGAGCCGCCTGTCTGGACTTGAATCCTGGCTCTGACACCGACTAGCTGGTAACTTGGGACCTTATTTCACCTGTCTGTGCTTCAGTTTCATCCTCTGTAAGGTGGGTTGTTGTGGGGATGAAGAGCCTGGACCCACAGAGAACGCTCAGCACAGTACCTGGGCCCCGGAGGTCGCCCTGTGCACATCAGATAGGACCCGTGGGCAATGCTGCCCAGCCCTCACTTAGACACCAGCTCCACGAGCCATGTTCCCAGCTCCACACACCATGAGCCTTATTTCCCACCACCAGATGGCAGGTAGAACCCTACGACACCCAGGCTTGGAGCCCCTGTGGCTTCAGGGACTTGCGTCCACTCTGCAAGGGTCAATGAATGACGGGCCATCTGGTGGCCACAGGAAAAGCTCTATCAAGTGAATCTGACTCGAAGCCTCCTCCAGTCTAGGCGTGGCCTAGGGGGATCAGGCGATGCAAGACATTTTCTGCACGATGCCCGGCACACAGCAGCCGCGCAGCTGGGCTCTGGGGGCGAGGGCACTGGTCTTGTAAGGAAGACCAGCCTTTCGAGGAGGTGACGTGCCCTGACCTATGCTTACAAGGGTCCAGTCCGGCAGCATCATGGGGCAAGGATGGGGAGGAGAAGAGAGTCCAAGTGCAGAAGCGAGACCACGGGCCCCAAGCTGACCCAGTGGAGCTGACTGGCACTCGTGAGATGCAGAGCAACACCACAGCTGCCTTCCACAGTGCTCACGAGGAGCTGCCCTGGGGGGCGGGCCTCAGGCACCACCAGGCTGAAATCAAAACCCCGGGGGCCATGCTCCATCCTCCCCTTTCTCTTCCGCCCCTCATCCTGTCCATTAGCAAACTCCCCCAGCCATGACTTCGAAATTACCCAGATTCTGGTCCCGTCTCACCATCCCCCCTGCTATGCGCCCAGCATAGGCTGCCACGGCCCATCTGCCGCAGCTCAGGGGCCTCACAGCTGGTCTCCCTGGGCCTACCCCACTCTTCCCTACCTTCAATCTCGAGCAGCAATCAAAAGCCCTTTTGTAAACCCACGGTCAACTCCCTCCTCTGTTCAAAACCCTCCCAAGACTCCCCATCTCACTTGAAATCAAACTCTGAGTCCTTTAAAGGGACCACCCATACCTCTCTTTCCTTTTCATTCCCAGGCCTGTTCCCTCCCCCAACTCCTTCCACACCACCCACAATGACCTCCTGCCACAGGACTTTTGCAACTGCTGTTCCCTCTACCTGGAATACTCTTCCTCCAGTTTTCCTGACAGCTGCCTCCCCCCCCCCACCTCCAGAACGTGGTCCCAGTGTCACCTTCTTGTTTGAGCCACTTCCTGATCTCACTATGCAAATCCAAACCACTGCAAACCCCATCCCCATTCCTTTCTCTTTCTCCACAGCGAGGACCATCACCAAACACACGACATATCTCGTTTGTCACTGTACCCTTCTTTCACTCCGAGAGGGCAGGGCGTTATCTTTGTTTTTGCCTATTTTATTGCTATTTCCCCAGCTTCTGAATCAGGTCCCCACACAGTAGGTGCTAATGAAATCTTTGCTGAATGAATCTCAGTGAATTGTCACGACGCCCTTTAAGGTAGATGCCAGTATCCCCAGGACAGAGCAGAGAGCACAGAACTGTGAGGTGTGGCAGAGATAGCGTGTCAGAATCTGTCAAGGTGTTGGAAGGCACGAGAGGAGGAGGAAGGAGATAGGGAGGCTCCTGGGGTTCTGGGTGTGGCTGGGGGGGGTGGTCTCCTCAGGACTGAGATTCTCGGCCCTTTCCAGAGGGCCCTCCAAATCATGTAGCTTGCACAGCTCGTCAACCCTGCAGTCTCCCGGGAAAGTCCTAGGCTCCTCAGGGAAGGTTCTTGAAGAAACTCCTCATCAGCTATCACCACCACCCCATAGTGGAAGTTTCTAGTCCAGTCCTTTCCCAAGGGACTTTTTTGGGAATGGGAAATGTAAATAAGAAGTAGGGTGTAGGCTGGACCCAAGGGACACAGAGTTGATAACTGGAAGCCCTGGGCTGAGTCAAGAGAACCCATTCCAGTCTCACATCTGGTCATCCTGGCTGTGTTATCCCAGCAAGTAGCCAGCCCTCTCTGGGCCTCAGTATAGTAAACACAAGGAGTCATCATGAGCCCAACAGAAGATATTTTTTCATTCATATTTAACTGGAGCATAAATGTGTCAAGACTTAAAACCTGTAATCAAGAAACCCAATGTCCTTACCTCTCTGGGGTCTCCAAACATATCAAGGGCAAAAAATTTCTGTGAAGACAAAGGGAGAGGGTGTATGTGAGAAGGCTTCCAGGGACAAAAGCCAGTCTTTGTGAGCGGAGTGCCAAAGGTGTCAGGTTCTCCCTCTCGGTGCCACCCTGGCTGGGCCAAGAGGAAGTGGGCAGGATACTGGCTCCCCTGGGCAGGGGCACAGGTGGAGGTGTGGGACAGGGGCGGGGTTACTGGAGAAGCCGTCTGTCTGCTGTTCCTGCCCGTGCTGCCCTCCATCCGCTTCCCCTTCTTGTCCCCCTGGGTGACACTAGTCACCCTTTGGGGCACTTCCCTTTCCCCCAGTCTCACTCACAAATCCAGGCATCTATATGTGACCTGTGGTGCCTGACCACAGGGATTTAGTTCAGGTATTGGCATACACCCACATGAATCCAATAGACTTTACCCCCAAATTTTTGCTGGAATTATTGTGAACAGTGTCTAAACAGATAGGAGGTAAGTCTAGATGCTCTCACTGACTTTACCCTCCCTCGGGAACAAATTTGCCCAAGAGTGAAGCCAACACTGAGAGAGAAAAAAAAAAAAAAAAGCCGAGGGATGGAGCAGATACATTCTTAATAATAGCATATGTGCACCTGGACCCAGCCATACCTAAAACCATGTTCTCCTGTTCTCCTGAACCACAGTTTTGTTTTCAGTTAGTTACCTAAATATTTTGTTACATTTCTTTTTGCACTCAAGGTAGTTTGAGATGAGTTTCCTCATCCCGCATCAGTAAGTCCTGACTTACACAAGATCACTGAAACTCACCCAGTCCCATGGTTCTTTTATATATCGGCTGAAGAGTGCACTGATTGTAACATTGCACTGTAGCTACTAGGTCTGGCCAGTATACATCCAGGGACCAGTCAGGCACTCCTTGTTATGGGTTATGGCCCTAAGTCCTCTGGCTTTCCTCAATATCACCATTTCTTCTAAGCTGGTCCTCTTAAGCCAATGGAGAATTGCTGAAATAAACCTGCCTCTTTCAAGGAATCAGACGTGGTTGTGTTTTCATTCTTTACATGCACTACTCACCTTATTTGAGCCCAAGAAAACAAGATCCAAGCCCAAGTCCACATTGGAATTCAACCAGGAAACAGAGCAGAGGCTAATGCCAGAGGCCTGGCCCCAGGGTCCAGGAGTCTCTCCAGGAGCCGAGGGCCCCACAGAGTGTCCAGGGGCTCAGGATATGTCTGAACTCACAGTCACACCCTTTCCCCACAGAAGGAAAAATTCCCATTGGGCCTTCCTGCTGTATTCTCTGGGTGTCCTTGTGATGACACACTGTCGGAACCATCCATCAGTCCTCAAATGTCACCTCCTCTAGGAAGCACCCCTGCTGACTGTTATGGGAATTTCCTCTCTATATACTCCCAGCATCCTTAGTCCATGAAGTCTGTGAGTGCATTCTTCCTTGAATAGTTCCTTGTCCACAGAAATTACATCTGATTAATGTCAGGATGGATGGAGGGATGGAGGGAGGGATGGAGGATGGATGGAGGATTGGATGGATGGGTGACTGGGTGGATGGGTGGAGGGATGAGGGAGGGATGGAGAGAGGGTTGGATGGATGGGTGACTGGGTGGGTGGATGGAGGGATGGCTGAATGGAGGAAGGGAGGGATGGATGGATGGATGGATGGATGAGGGATGGATGGATGAATGGAAGGAAGAATGGATGGATGGATGAATGGAGGAAGGGAGGAATGGATGGATGGATGGAAGGATGGAGGGATGGATGGATGGATGGATGGATGGAGGAAGGGAGGGATGGATGGATGGATGGAAGGATGGAGGGATGGATAGAGGGATGGATGGATGAGGGATGGATGGATGGATGGATGGAAGGAAGAATGGATGGATGGATGGATGGAGGAAGGGAGGGATGGATGGATGGATGGAAGGATGGAGGGATGGATGGAGGGATGGATGGATGGAAGGAAGAATGGATGGATGGATGGATGAATGGAAGGATGGATGGATGGATGGATGGATGGATGGATGAATGGATGGATGGATGGATGAGTGGATGGATGGCTAGATGATGGATGGAGTTGGTCAATACAC
Source organism: Mustela nivalis (assembly GCF_964662115.1). Classification (NCBI taxonomy): domain Eukaryota; kingdom Metazoa; phylum Chordata; class Mammalia; order Carnivora; family Mustelidae; genus Mustela; species Mustela nivalis. The sequence goes on along the minus strand of NC_139037.1, from coordinate 27,615,380 downwards.
AGAGTGTGAATGAACTGGATGGACTGGTAGACAGATGAATAATAACTAGCTGACCGGGTGATGGATGGATCATTGATTCTGGACAGTTGAATAATGGGGTGAAGATATATGGTGGTTGGATGACACCCAGATGATGGAAATGAATGGAAGTTATGGCTGAATAAAAGTTATGGATGGATGGATGGATGGATGGATATTAAACTGATTAAAGAATACTGATAAACTGGATAGACTGGCAGATGAACAGATGGATAATAAGATGATGATTGGATTGATGGCTGACTGGCTGGCTGGGTGGGTGCATGTGTAGTTATTCTAGAACCACAACTGAGGCAGTCTCAGAAAAAGTTAGATAAATGGACCACCACTGGGTTATCACTGAGGTAGTTTCTCAATTAAGCAAGATATATTATGACAATCTTCCTTAGAATCTTTGTTCTTAATATCCTATCCTCAAAATTCAGAATAGTATGTACCTCTGGGACTATGTAATACTTAATTTCTTTAACATACATTTGGAAACAAGAATGGGAAAATAGTAAGTTTCAGTTGAGGTGAGAGATTATTATACAATTTGTTCATTGTGTTGTTTCACAACTTCACAAATGTTTGTGATACTTCATATTAAAAAAAAAGAAAAAGAAATTCCTATTCAGATCCAAAGGCTGACACTGTTCCCCGGGGGTCAGAAACACTGTCCCAGACAGTTTTCTAGGGCAGGGGCAAAGGGACAGCCAAATAATGGAGCCTGGGCCCAAGTGCACAGGATGGGGGGCTTGTGTGGTCACGAAAGTGGATATGCCTACCAACTTCAGCGACGTCTCCAAGAGCTCATCTTCCGTCTTCTGGCGCAAGCAGTGAACAAGGACAGCCGAGGTGGTGGCTTTACACCCAGCAAAGATAGCAATTTGCTGTAGAGATCACAAGCAAGAGCAGAACTCAAGAGCCACGCCCCTTCCCTCCAATCAATACCCCAACCTTCACTTCTAAGGGCAGCAGAGGGGAGCAGAACATACTCTAGACCAGCATGTGGGAGTCCTACGTCCCAGGCGTGCCAAATTAAACAAGGTCTGTCTCTGTGACTGTATCTCCGTAAAATGGGCAAAATGATCTCAGAGCTGAGAGTGGAAAGGGAGGGAGAGTGGGGTGGGGTTTAAGAGCACGGAATCCAGAACACACTGCCTGTTTGCACATTTCCTTTCAGGAAGCCTTCCACGATAACCTCCTGCTCATATTAAGATTAAGTGCTCCTTTTGGATTCCCTTACGGTATCAGATATCTCTGCTTTATTGCTCTTGTCACTTGAGATTTTATAATCTGTGTGATTATGAAATGATTAATTTGTCTCCTCCAATGGAATGGAAACTTCATGAGGATACTAGATGTCTGGCTTTATCAAAATTATGTGATGAATGAATGAATTCCCGGAACCAACCCCAGCCATGAGGCACTTAAGTGGGGGGCCACTGCAGGCCCACATACTGTAAGTGGGTTAACCAGAACTCAGACCCTGAGAGAGACCAGTCACGGTGACAGCCCGCTGCCCACTATGTGGCCTGGTGCCCCCCACCCACCACCCTGCCCCCGGTTGCACTTTGGGTAGAATGCTCAGGGGACAGTGTACTGCACTGGCAGTCCAGAGTCACGTGTTCAAGTCCCAGCTCTGGTAAAACTGGGAGACTGGCTGAGGTGTCTCCTTCCCCTTCCACTCAACTGCTGTCACTTCCATGATTCCTTGAGGATGCCTGCCGAATCCCATGGCAAGAAAGGCCCCTGAAGATTCCAGAACATCAGAGCCAAGGGTGTGGCAGTGGTCCTGCGTGAGACCTACCTGAGCTGTTTCCTTCATGTCTTTCCTAACCAGGGCAGCCGTGAGGGCCACGCCGCTCTCCGAGATGGCCCGGTGGAAAAGGTTCTTGGCCAGGGGAGACAGCACCTGGCAGGACAGTGGACAGGAAGAGAGTTTATGCTCATGGGGAGGGGTTTCAAGAATCATCTCATCCTTAACTCTAGCCTGGACTGTCCCCCTGGAGACCCGGGCACCCAGGGAATGTGGCAGATCCTGACCAGGGCCTCAGCCTATTCCCAGGCTGACGCTGGGGCCCGGCTCCTCCAAGAGAAGCTGAGCTGGAGGGCACCAGCAGCACAGAGCGAGGGAAGCACGTGAAGCGTGGCGCGTGTGCCCACTGTGACAATCAGAGGTCTCGAGACAGGGCGGCAACTGTCAGCCGCCCTTTAAAGACACAGTTCTGATTCCCCATCTCTACTATTCAGGATTTATCCTAAGAGTGATCATGGAGATGAATGATGATTCCCAAGAATGCTCATAATGTTTATAATATAATTGGAAATAACCCAAGGTTCCAATATTACAAGATTGAGGAAATGAAGGGTTTTCATTTTTACTGTGGAATACCATGCAGATCTCTACCACGGAATACCACGGAATCTACAACAAAATGATAGTAATGGAAGAGTAATGTTTAGGTAAATATTTCTGTTATAGGATATACTAAGAAAGGTTTTTAAAAACATCTTAAGACAGGTGGGGCGCCTGGGGGGCTCAGTCATTAAAGCGTCTGCTTTCGGCTCAGGTCATGAGCCCAGAGTCCTGGGATGGAGTCACATTGGGCTCCCCACTCAGCGTGGAGTCTGCTTCTCCCTCTGCTCCTCACCCCACTGTCAATCTCTCTCTGACTCTCTCCCTCTCTCAAATAAATAAAATCATTTTTTAAAAAATCTCAAAACAGGTAGACAGATGACAGATGGATAAAGAGACAGAAGTGAGTCATGGGGAAAACACTAGAAAAATAAGTCTCAAAATGTCTGTGGTGAGCTTCCCTGGGTAATGGGACTATAGAGGACTCTTTTCATCTTTGGGCTTATCTGCACTTTTCCTTTTTCTCCACTTGATAAACTATAAAAACTTTTTCCTCTGAGTATTGGACATGGAAACCAATACATACATTAAAAGCAGTAATAGCACTGACCATCTACTCAAAAGTGAGGGAGCTGGAGAGCTTCTGGCTTCCAGCACTTCCTCATCTCATTCCCATCTCTGCTGCCCTCAGTGGCTCCCCCAGCTGCACTCCCCACACCAGGCCCCCAGGAGCCCCAGGTGCTCACAGCACCACTGCTGTCCCAGGCCTCCCTGTCCCTCCCAGCCCAGCCCCACATCTCAGTCCCAGAGGCAGCTGTCCTCACAGGAGGCCCCTGACCTGTTCTTGGTGCCGATGTCCCTTGACTTGCAGATCTGGCTTCCAGCTGAACAATGACCCTTTGTCCAACTCTTTCTCATAATCTATACCCACCCTACTCGCTAGGAGAAGTGAAGCGAGTTCTAATGCTAAAACGATGGGAAGGAGAGAGAGCGAGTGCGAGCGAGAGAGCATGCACTCAACCATGGTAGAGGAGGTGTGTCATTGCTGGAGCTGTGGCTGGAGATTCTCAAGGCCCTAGGATGCTACCCTGGGATCTGAGCTTCCTGGGGGCCAAGGAGAGCTCCGCCATTAGCTCTCCACCAACTGATGCTGTGCAGACCGGGTCAGCCCTGAGTCCAGGTCTTGTAAATCAAGCTGCCAACTGGTCCAAAGGCTCCAAGGGGTCCCATCAGCAGATATATCAGGGCAGGAACACTTACAAGAACAGAGACGCTTTCACCTCCTGCTGACTCTCCAAATATGGTTACAGAACCTGGATTCCCTCCAAAGTTGGCAATGTTCTCCTGGACCCAGCGAAGTGCAGCCAACTGGTCCAAGTGACCCCAGTTTCCTCGGCTGTGTTCGTCCCCTGTGCTGTAGGAATGGGGAAGGGGTGGGAGCATAGACCACATGGCAGGGCTGTCAGGACCACAGATGGGGCTGGGGGACTCTAGGTGAGCCTTCTAGAAAAAGACCAGCCTTCTATAGCCCCAACACAAGGGTCTTCTTCTGTCTTCCATTCTGGTGGCATTGTTCTGTTGTAGGGTTCTACATTTACTCAATTGGCATCTATTTACTGAGCATCTACTTTGTGCAAAACACTGTTCTAAGAGCAAGGAGCACATCTGAGAACTAAACATGCCAAATCTCTGACTATACAGAGGTTCACACTACAGATTACAAACAAATGGATAAATACAGAAAATAGTATCAGGTAGTGAAAGTACTTCCAGGAAAAATAAAATCAGGTAAGGGAAAAGACTGGGGTCCTATTTCAGATCACAAGACCAAGAAAGGCTTCTTGGAGGTGGTAGTATTTGAATAGAGACCTGAATGAAAAAGCACATGAGCCTTGCAAATATCCAAAGAAGGGAATTCCAGGCTGAAGAAACAGCCAGTGCAAAGGTCCTGTGGTCCAGTGGACAAAAGTGAGTGTAGTACAGCAGCTAAAGGACTCTGTGGGCCTTGGTAAGAACTTTGATGTCATTGCTAGTAAGGTGGGAAGTCATTTCACAGCCTATGACAAAATTCCTTTTATGTCTTAAGTGGTCATTCTGGCTGCTGTGTAGATGAGACCCAGCATCAAATTAGCAGATTATAAAAGTAGGTGGTTTTTACAATCATCTGGGAGAGAGGCACAGAGGGCTTTGATTAGGGGGGCATAAGGGAGGAGGTGAGAAGTGGTTGGATTCTGAATATATTTTAAAGGTGGAACCAAGAGGATTTGCTGACCCTGATGTGACCAGGTGAGAAAAAGAAGTCAAGGCTGACCACAAGTCTATCCAGAGCAGTTGGAAGCAGGCGCGAGGGGCCTGCCAGCAGCCAGCAGGAGGCGCTGTTGGCAAAGTAGGAAAGTTGGGGAAGGAGCAGTGGGAGTCAAAGGTTAAATCTGTCCCCCTGGAGGGTGAGGTACCCTTCAGACGTTCAGTGGAGGTAGCAACAGGTACAAGGTGGTAGTTAATGAGGTACCTCTGGGTTTCAAAGGCGAAGCAGGGGCTGAAATAGGGAGCTTGGAATGTGGCTCCTGAGGTCACCCAAGGAACCCGTGGAGGTGGAGAAAGAGATGCACACAGAGGCCAGAGGACCACGCGTGAGGAATCGTGTGCAGCTACTCCCAAGGTTGGCCCAAAAGCTGTTGGGACACTGGGCAGAGGACAAACTGGGAGCAGGAGCCACAGGAAGCACCCATATAGCATTTTGACCTTAATGGGGAGCAGAGAGATGGATTGCGGTGGGAGAGAAGAGATGTCTCCACTAAGTCACCACACCCTAGGACAGGACTCACTTGGGATAATCCTCCTCTAGCCCGGGGCCGGAGGGGAGGGGGTCTTTCTTGTGAGAAGTCCACCCCCTCCCCCAATCCAGCCCAGCAGCCATCTCAGGGTCAGGGGGCATTGCGGCTGGTGCCCAGGGGGCTGTCCGCTGGACAGTCTTCAGCTCCAGACACCCAGTTCCTTTACCCAGAAAAACGCACCAAACACCTGCCCCGAGTGTGCTCTTTCCTTCCCTTCCCGCCATGTCGGATGCGTAAGTCTCTAAGTGCTGCTATAGGTGTCTCCACAAAGGTGTGTGATGTGCTGGAACAGCACAAGTAAAGAAGACGGGGGCATTTCAGAGGGGGTGACATTTGGGTTGGGCCTTGCAGAATGCATAGGAGTTCGTCAGGTAGAATGGGCATTCCAGGTAGAAGGAAGAGGACCTGCAAAAGCTCCGAAGCAAATGGCCCAATGCGGCTGGGGATGGAGAAGATAAGTAGAGCCCAGTGAGGAAAGGGCTTGGGTGCTTTCCTAGGGAACCTGGCAAAGATCCCTTTGAGGGCTGACCTGGCCAGAGCTGAATACCTAGCACCCTCACTTTGGTTGGGGGGGTGGGGCAAGGTGCAGTGAGGACTGTGCAGAATCTTACCTGAAGAATCCCCAGATGCCCAGGCGGTACTGAATGACCACCACCACCACGTTTTCATGGGCAGAGAGGGCCAGCCCATCATAGGTTGATGCTCCGCCCACCACCAGACCCCCTCCGTGGATCCACACCATCACCTGGGCAAAAAGGAAGCAACCGTACTGGTGAGGGGAAGCAGCGCTGGGCAGGACCTCAAGAGGTTGTCTGGTTTGGTCGCCGACCTCTTGGCCGTGGCTCAAGGAGGCCATTACCAGAAGTGACCTGTCCCCAGCAAAGTTAGAACAGGCATTTGCTCTTCTCCCCGCTCCTCCCAACTGGGGCCCAGGCCACTGCTCCAGCTCATGCTTCAGAACTTCATCATGGAAACAGTCACAGCTAAGAGTGCCATCTTCTCCCCAACACACCCATCCCCCTCATGCCTGAGCCCGTCCCGCAGCCCAGCCTCCTCCGCTGCCACAGCCCCGTGTTTCGGCTTCATCTTAGTGATACCTTGTATGGTGAATTGAATTGCTCGCCTGCCACAGGAACTGTCTTGAGAAGCACACGTGCCCCCCGTGGGATCGCTTTTGAATATGCCGTCCTTTCTGCCTCCTCTGCATCCCCAAATCCCACCCGTCCTCCAAAGCCCAGCCTAAAAGCCACCTCCTCCAATAAGTCTTCAGTCATCTCACTAATAGGATCTGAGACCTACTCTATGCCAAGGACAGTGTTTAGAATCGAGGACGAGGGTAGATATAGGAATTCATCACGCTTGGCTCTGGCATTGTAAGAGCTCATGTAGCCAGGAGGGAAGAGCAGCTAAAATAATTATGTTGTAATCATTTTATTCATTTAAAAAAAAGGAATTTGTAACACAAACTATGTGCCAAGTAGCATTCCACGCCATAGGGACTAATACGGCCCCGTTAACAGACAAGAAACCTGCCTGAGGCCACGCAGCTTAATAAGCCGCGGAAGCAGGACTTGAACCCATGCGGTCTGTTTCTGGAGTCCACCCACTGAGGCACTCAGCCCACTGCAGCCATTGGCCAGGGTGCAATGGAACTGCTGTTAGGAGAGGAGTAAGATCTTCCCTTTGACTCTAACTAATGCCTCAGGAGTACTTGCTTTGTGCCCTCGCCAGCCACACAGACAAAGCCCGATGTGCATCACTGGTACTCATGCGTGATTAGCCCCGTTCTGGAAACAGAGCCAGGCCCCTCTGCTGGTAAAAGGCAGAACCGGGATGTAAGCCCAGCCGACTCTGTAGATCCAGAGCCTGTGTCCATATGGAAAGGTTCTCGCCTTGTTCCTCCTCCGCCTCTGGTCCCTGCCTCTGTCTGGGTGGAAGGACCGAGTTAGCAGTCATCTGAGTGAAGGCTGAGATGAGGGTTGGTCAGCAGTGACTTCCTGAAGAAAGCATCCCAGATGGTAGGGCCCTCCAAAGCCAAGGGTATCTGATGATGGGTTTTTTTTGTTGTTTTTTTTTGTTGTTGTTGTTTTTTGTGGATTTTGTTCTTGTTTTGTTTTGTGGTGGTTTTTTTAAGTCCCTCCTTTGCCTTGACCCCCAAGTACAGCTCTGCACACAGGGGCAGGGAGTATGTAACAGAAGAACGTGAGAACAGAGGACTGAGTGCTCACAGATTCATAGATGCCCTCCCCCACTCCGGGGCATCCTGCCAGGAGATGGCTGGGTGCAAACATCCCCCCCACCTCTCCACTCCGGGGATCACCTCCTTTTCCTGGACATCTCCAAGCCCCAGCTTGAGTCTAGAATTTGCCCCATCTCTGGGCTTCCTTTATTCTAGAAATGCTGACTCATGGGGTCATCAGTTGTGCCAAAGACAATTAGGGAAGGAAATTAGCTACGATAAATTCCCAAGTATTTGGCCGGAGGCAAAAGAATGAACTTCTCGGATTGCCCCAGGCTCTGCCCCTAACATCTCTCAGGCGACCCTGGAGCTTGTGAGAGAAGCATCTTACTGTGCTGAGGAAAGGCCTCGCCTCCTGGTCTGTGTCAAAGGGCACTGGTCTGAAATTCAGAAGGCCTCGGCCCTGGTCCTGCCAATCCCACCGTGTGATCTCACTTCCCCCTTTCTGGGCCTCAGTCTCTCTACCTGTAAAGGAAGGATGACTTATCTCTAAAGTCACCATTTTGGTCCTCCTATTAACAAGAAATGATTTGGAAAAATTACAATGGGCATGACCGTGGTACAGCAAATTCCCCCGGAGGTCTGTCTCTAGGGGAAACTGAAGTATGGAAAGCTTGCGTTTCTTGTGGTCCTAAGGTCTGGCTGTGGTGGGAACAGGAAGCACTGAGGTCTCTGAAATGATGCCCCACCCAAGCTGTCTTCACCCCCTTCTAGTCTACACCAGAAGACTCGCAGTGCTAGAACCTTCTACTTACCGGCAGCCGGCTTTTCTTTGTCAAGTCAGCGGGAGTGTAAATATTTAGATAAAGGCAGTCTTCAGAAAACTTGAGAGCAATATTCTCCTTTCTGTTGGTAAAGAGCTCTGAGAGCACCTGCCCCCCCATTGCATCCTGGGAGCACCTGGGGAGGGGGGCAAAGAAGAAGTTCTGAGTTCAGTTCAGAGCTGAGCAAGATGCCTCCTGGGGTGCCCTGGGCCTTGGACTGGCAGGCTCAGGCTGATAGAGTTGTTCCTACCAGGCTGGAGATACTGGGATGGTTAGGAGGTTTTTTAGGTGCATGGGTGGGGTTTGGAGGGAGGGAACCCTGAGGCTCATTAAGGTCTCCCACGGCTGTGTCTAGATAGTAAGAAGGCTTGGTACCTGTCCCCTTCGCTGAGCCTTTGAGATGCCCTGGGTCAAGGATAGGAGACCGCCCATAAGCTAACCACCTGGGCGAGGCCTATCTCCTGCATACCCTGGATACATGCGAGCTCTCTGTTCCAGGCAAATGTGTCCTCCACCAGGTCAGCATGTTCTAGTCCATGGCAGACTTCCATAATCCCTGGGAAGTCACTCAAATGACAGACATTTAGGCACTACAAAAGGTCAGGGATGAAATATTTTGTTGGGCAGTATCAGGAGAACTGTGTTCTAGTCCTATCACACTCGCTAATCTTCTGGGTGACCTTGGGTGAATTCCCTGCCTGATTTGGTTTGAATCTGCCAGGTCAGTGTGAGGGAAGTGATTTTTATAAGGGTCATATAGTCCTGACATGCTAAGAATCTACCCATCCCAGGCAAACACTATTGGTTTTCCCAATAACAGACCTTAAAGACCCGACACAGATTAAAACTGGTAAGGTTGGGGCGCCTCAGGGGGTTAAGGTCTCTGCCTTCTGCTTGGGTCATGATCCCGGGGTCCTGGGATCAAGCCCCGAGTCGGGCTCTTTGCTCAGCGGGGAGCCTGTTTCCCTTCCTCTCTCTGCCTTCTTCTCTGCCTACTTGTGATCTCTATCAAATAAATAAATAATAATCTTAAAAAAATTGGTAAGATTTATGAACCTCCCAACATGCCAGGTACTCTATGTACTAACTTACTTAATCATCACATGGCACGCTCCCTAATATAGAATCTATAATTATCCCCATTTTTACTAAGGTACCGAGAGGTTAGAGAACCTACCCAAGGTCACACAGCCAGAAAGATCTATACTATGTAGTGCACGATATTTCTAAGGACACTATAAGGAACATTTCTGGATCTCAAGGTACCAGAATGCAGGTATCACTGCCCCCAGTTTATAAATGAGGTCACTGAGTCACTCTGCTGGCAAGTGGCAGAATCAGAGTCTCCAGTAATGACTCCTTAATTTCCATCCTAAGGGAACTTTCCCCTGATCACCAGGGCAAGGAGCCTAACAGTCTTAAAAGAAGAAAATCAAAATGTCAAGAAAGGGGAAAAGAGTAAAGGTCACTAGTGTTTAAATAAATGTGGAATAAATAGCAAAATTACAGATAATTATAATGATAATTATTATTGTTTTGCCTATCCAATAGCCAAAAAGCATTTTTTTTTAAAGATTTCATCTATTTATTTGACAGAGAGAGAGAGATCACAAGTAGGCAGAGAGGCAGGCCGAGAGAGCGGAAAGCAGGCTCCCCACTAAGCAGAGAGCCTGATGTAGGGCTTGATCCCAGGACCCTGAGACCATTACCTGAGCTGAAAGCAGAGGCTTAACCCACCGAGCCACTCAGGTACCCCCAAAAAGCATTTTTTAATAACCCCAAGCATTGCCAAAGATCTGGGGAGTGCAGGTTTTCAGATATCAATGGAAGGAGTGTCGCTGGAACATTTCTGGAGGGAAATGTAAACAGAAGGTGCATATTCATGGCATTTCTTCAAACTTGTCCCAAAATATTCATGGGCATACATAAATATTTAACTGCAGGATATTCATCAGAGTCTATCTGTACTATCAAAAACATCAAGAACTTAATGAACCCAAATAAGAGATGGGGTAAATAGATTATAATCCAAGACTCAATGTAATACAGCCATTATAAGTCCAGCTGTGATATCTAATGACATAGAATAATATTCCTGCTAGATTTACAAATGAGCAAAGCAGGCATCCAAACTATCTGTATGATGTGATACTGTGATTTATAATAAATACATATTCGGCCTCCATTCCATTTCGGCCACAGGATCCCTAAAATCCGTGGAATTTCCTCTGTGAAGGAAACAATAAAGATATCTTTATTATGTTAATAAGGTGACTTTTGATCACACTTAAGGCTAGGGGCTGGTTGTCACATGAACTGTCCAGTAAACTTTCAGTTCTGCCTCCCTGACCTCTGGGGAGCAAGATGGGGCTGGGGGTTGAATGGTGGCCAATGCCCCTGGTTTCATCAATCATGGCTACATAACAAAGCCTCCTTAAAAAACCACAGGACTGGGTGCCTGGGTGGCTCAGTGGGTTAAGCTGCTGCCTTCAGCTCAGGTCATGATCTCAGAGTCCTGGGATCGAGTCCCGCATCGGGCTCTCTGCTCAGCAGAGAGCCTGCTTCCCTCTCTCTCTCTGCCTGCCTCTCCATCTACTTGTGATTTCTCTCTGTCAAATAAATAAATAAAATCTTAAAAACAAACAAACAAACAAAAAAAAAAACCACAGGACAGGATACTGCGAGTTTCCAAGTTGGTGAACCAGAAAGCTTTTATGGCCACTGTGCAGGACCCCCAACTCCAGGACAGAAGCTCCTTTATTCAGGACCTCACCCCATGGATCTCTTCCTCTGGCTCTTGATTCATATGCCCTAATAACCTTTGTAATGAACTGGTGATGTAGTGAATAAACCAGTTTTCTGAGTTCTGTGACTCAGCAAATTAATGGAACCCAAGGAGGGAGTCATAGGAACCTTTGACTTATAGCCAAAGTCCAGCATAGATAGCAACTTGGACTTGTAATTGGCATCAGATGCAGAAAGTGTCTTGTGGGGCCGAGTCCTTAACCTGGAGGATCTGACACTATCTCCAGGCAGAGCAGTGTAGGGATTAGTTGAATTGTAAGACACACAGCTGGTGTTGAGATTTTTTTCTCTGTGTTGGTTGGTGGTGGTTATTGAGGTGGGGGGGGACCCACACACTGAAATTGAGTGCAAAATCTCATGGATTCTATTTTTAAGGAAGAAAATATACAACAGATAAAAGACTGGAAAAACAGAATCTAAAATATGAACAGCAGTTCTCTCTGTCGGTGGAGGAATTATATGTGATTTTCATTTTCTTATCTTTCCTTACCCGTACTTCCTCCTTTTCTGCAATATGTATGTATTACATTGGCAGTCAGGAAATAAAAAGAGCAAACACTATTTTTTAAAACAAAAGGAAGGAAGGGAGGGAGGGAGGGAGGAGGAAGAAAAGAAGGGAAGGCAGCAAGGAGTAAGACCTTAGAAATTTCCAGAATGCCTTGCTGAGGTGAATAAGGTCTTATGGATATATGTAGGCTTCTGAGGTATCTGGAGGAGGTAGATATTGGCTACTTTGTCCGACTTGGTAAGGGTGATTGGGACACACCAGCCATTGCTCTGCTCATGACTAGGTACTTTGACACACTTGGGAGCTAAGAACTTTTGAGTCAACTCCCCAAAGCTCTCCCCACTTACACAACTCTAGGTCTACCCCCGCTCCCCAGCTTTGGCAAAGGTCCAGACAGGAGAATTGTTACTTCTACGTCTCTCACTTGGTCAACTTCTAATTTTCTCCCGCTTATCATGGTCTAACGTATTGCATAATTTATTGACTGATTTGCATATTTTTTCTTTGTCATCCATCTCCCTGCTAGAATGCAAGCTCCGTGAAGGTAGGGATACTTTTCTGATCGTTCGTGGATCCTAGGAAACCTAGAACGTGCTCAGTAAATGTTTGTTGAATAGAGCTCTAGAATGCTCTATTCTAGAAGGTATTAAAAGATTTATGGGGCGCCTGGGTGGCTCAGTGGGTTAAAGCCTCTGCCTTCAGCTCAGGTCATGGTCCCAGGGTCCTGGGATCGAACCCCGCATCAGGCTCTCTGCTCAGAAGGGAACCTGCCTCTCCCTCTCTCTTTCTGCCTGCCTCTCTGCCTACTTGTGATCTCTGTCAAATAAATAAATAAATAAAATCTTAAAAAAAAAAAAAGAATTACAACAGCTTGGAAATTTTGGAACAAAGCCACTCAGCAAGTTGCCCTAGACGCTTCCTGCATCACTTTGAGGCCAGCATCCCCCCGAGAGACGCCAACTTACATGGGAGGGTAAGCGGTGGTGTTCTTCACGTAGTTCCATGGCTCTGCAGGCTGTGGTGGAGCAAATCTCAGGGACCCCAGAGGAGGCCTGGCAAAAGGGACTCCCAGGAAGACGGCCACAGGCTGTGCAAATCCTTCTAAGCTGACGTACTTGCCCAAGACCTTGCCTTGCACGGTGTCCACCACAGGCAGCGAGGATGGGTGCCCCCCTGGACATCCAGAGGAAAGAGGACACATCAGCCCAAAAGGTCTGACCTGGACTCCCAGTGGGTCTCCACCTTGAACAGGGACCTTGAATGAGTCACCTAAACCCTCAGGACCTCAGTTAAGCTTGAGGTTAACTGTCATTCCTTACTTGGGGCTATCTAGAGGAGCCAATTGGAAATGGAGGTATAATAGCATCAAGTTAAAAAGAAATGCAAGAAGGAGAGCTGCTGAGGGGAACAAGGCATTTGGTTGTCACTCCTAGAAGCTTCTGGAAATAACTGGCCAGTAGGCCTCAGGTGCTAAGCTGCACACTGGTGTAGAACATGAATAAGAGGCTGTCCCTCTTCTCAGAATTTCTGAACCATGTAGGGAGCATGAGCTACAAACACACTTGCCCCTACTGGGTGGGAAGGCAGGTGCCGGAGTCCCCAGAGAGGTACCAGTACCACAAGGGTCAGAAGAGGCAGGGAGGCCTCCGCATTGGTGGCATGGTGGAGGTGGTGCCCTTGGAGCTGGGACTGGCAGTGGGAGGGAGGAGGGGGCTGACAGCAGGAGGTAGAAGGTGGGGGGTTGGGGGATAAAGGTGTGAGGCAGAGCAGAGGCTAGGCTCTGGGAGCAAAATGCAAGGCTGGCCTGAGGAAGAGTGAAGGGCCCACAGAAGCCAGAGGGAGTCAACGGGGAGCGGACAGCAGCCTGTATTGTGAAAGAGGTTCAAGCCTGGGGGGGGGGCCTCTGTACCAGGCTAGGGTCTGGGGCTTTCTTTGGGGGCACACATATAGCAGTCAACAGTCCTAGAGTATGCAAGAGTGACATGCATCATCTCATATGGGATTCTGAGCAGGGGCTTCCGGGGCAGGGGAGAGAGCCTGGGGTCTGGTTCCTACCTGTCCCGTCCTTGTGGGGCTGGTGGTCCATCCCCACTGAGCTGTCCCTTCCTCCCGGGCTGTCCCTTCCACCCCAGTCCTGGCTCCACCTGCTGTGCAAGTGGGCCCTCAGACTCTCGATCATGGCCCTCCTCCAAGTCTTCCCTCATCCTGCCCTGGCAGCCTCTGTGTGTATGGTTCCTCATCTGAAATGGTTTCTAGCCTGGCATCACGCCAGCTGCTCCCTTGTGGACACAGACAAAAGGTCAACCTCTCCCCCAAAGTGTGCGGGCGGAACAAGAAAGGGTGATCCAGATTTAGTCTTACAGAAGGAGATGGAATGGTAACCTGCAGGAGAGGCGAAGTGGACAGGAGCCCAAGGGGCCAGGGTGAGGAAGCGGGTGGGCGGGCTGAGAGGCAGAGCAGTTATGGCTCCAGGAGCAGTCCGCACTTGTCGTGTTACATAAGTACACACGTAATGTTTATGCTACATGACATCCGTACACAGGTAAGCTTTGAATGCTGAGCACTGACTATGCACCAGATTTGCATGCTGGCTCACTTAAATTCAACTTCACAAGATGCCCATTTTATAGATGAGAAAGCTGAGGAAATGGAGAGAGCCAGTGTGGACTTTCTACAGCGGGAAATGGGATGGCCTTGCCAGCAGGTAATCGGTAGTAAGGGAATAACCCACTCCTCCTTTGGTTCTTCCTCTGGCCTCACATTCAGTCCCAGGTTTCCGACAAAGTCACCATCAGAAAGAAGGTGAAGTGCACATGTGGCCTGGGCCTTCCCAGTTCTGAGGGTCCCAGCCCTGGCTGTCCATTCACAAGCCACAGACAGATTCCAGAGTATGATTTTAGTGGACCTTGGGCAAGTCCATTTCCCTCTCTGAGTCCGTTTGCCTGCCTGTAAACGGGCATAGATGCATTCTGGGGCCCCTTGCTACGCTCTTGTAGTAATCATGGGCTTTATTTTGTGTACACTTGACGCTTGACCTCTGGGGCCTTGATGACCCTGGAGGGACTGCCCTCTCAGAGTTAGCCAATTCCAGTGATAGGAATCAACTTCCCTTCCAGTGTGCAGAGCCTGTACCCCAATCACCTTCTTTACCAGGCCGTCCCAGGCCAAGCCACTACCATCCTGCCCTAATCACTCCAGGGCCAGAGATCCAAAAACTGTGAGAAGCCTTCGTGCCCTAGAACTCACTGAAATTGGTTAGTTTGCCAGTCCTGAACCTGCATATCCTGTCTCACCTCTTCCTTCCCCAGGTAACCACAATAAGGGCTCTTGCACGAAATTCCTCCCTCCTCCATCCTCTTCTAACCCACCTTGAGCATCACCTCAGTGTGCAGGACCGTGGTGGGCATGCGTCCTCCTCCCGGGAGCTGTGAGTAACAAGTCCTGGCCATTGGCTTCTGATCTGTTGGCCTCACCGCACACCAAGTCTTCTACTACTACCTTTTAAAACAACTCCTACATTTATAAATTCTTTATTTACACTTTCCATACGAGGTGCTCTTTAGAAATAACCTGTTTTATCCTTACAACAGCCCAATGACAACTGCCGTCATTCCCATGTTCGAGAGGGGGACCCCAAGGCACAGAAACCTTAGGCACAATGCCTAAGGACAGCTGGCCAGTAAGTGCTGGGCTGGGATTCAAACCTACACTCTCTGGGTCCACAGTTCGTCCAGGTCTCCTGCCTGACATCCGAATGGGGAGCATTCCTACGACACTTTTCCTAAGCCGAAATGGCACAAAGCAACATATCCTGGGCTTTCTGCAAGTTGCATTAAGCCACTTTGCTTTTAGGAAAGACCTCCCCATTAGTCCCTGTTATTGTAGCCCAAACAAATTGGAGGACTTTCGCTTTTCCGTTACTATAGTAATATAGGATTTCCCTAAAGGTGAAGAGGCCCGATGCCACTTGCAGAAAGCCTGGGATATTCTGCAAAGCCACTCTCCCTGATTTGGCCATGCACAGACGAATAATCAGGCAGAAAACAAACTGAGCTCTCTGGAATCCCCATCCAGGAGGCATGAGGTTAGCTGTCTGCCCTGCTCTGGGAGCACGCAGCTGCAGTCTGGGAGTGTTCCTGCTCCCCCGGCTCTCAGGTTGACAGGGACTGGCTGGGCACCAAGCGGGTGAAGTCCAGAGGGCACTGGCTGCAGCAGAACTGGACCCGCCATGCCCTTCCTCTCCACGCATCTCCCCCACCTCGTTCCCGTCCACCTCCCACCTCGCACCTGGGCAAGGATTTCCAAACACACCCCACTGTTTTATTTCAGAAGGACTCACCCCAAGCTATGGAAGTGGCAAGGGAGGTCAGGACCAGAGCGGAGAGCCACATCTTGGACAGGCTGCAGCTCCAGCGCTTCAGGCTGTTTACACCACTTAAAAGAGTCTGTTCGGTCCCGCCCCATTGCCCTACTCCGCCGGCCACCGCCCCAGAGCTCTTGGCCACGCCCACCCAGAGTTTACCCTCTTTTCTCCAAGGCCAGGACAGAGTTTCTGATTACGGAGAGCCCCAGACTGATCCAGCAGCGTATTACATAAGGGCTTCTCCCTTGCAGAACTCTAACCTGAGAGCCCTATGAATTTCCCAAGGCAGGCAGGAGCAGACAGATGCCTTTCAGGAGGGGGAGGCTTTGGTCCAGGGTTCTCAGAACAAGCTTGAAAATTAGAACAACCGCCAGCTGCTGGGGAACTCAGGACAAATCTGTCTCAGCTGTTTGGGCTTCTTTTCCATATAGTTCTGTGTTCTCAAGTTTGGAAACACCTTAAATTCATCCAGGTCCCCCCACCTCCCTTTTAAAAAAAATTAATTTATTTTGGAGAGAGAGAGAGAAAATGAGTGAGGAGAGGGACAGAGGGAGAGAATCTTCAAGCCCCATGTGGGGCTCGATCCCATGAACCAAAAGATCATAACCTGAGCCAAAACCAAGAGTCAGACACTTAACTGACTGAGCCACCCAGGTGCCCTATCCGGTTGCCTTTTGATGCCTAAATTAACCTTACAATATTCCTGCCAACCCACTCAGCCTCTTGTCACACACCTCCAGGTTCAGGGAATGCATTCTTTCTCTAGGCAGGGATCTTTGGGCAGAATATTTTCACAAAAAATGAACTCCAGATCTCCACAGTCCCTAGCTCTAATCATCCATCCATCATTCCACGTACTCAATATTCCATTTATCCATTCATTCTCCATTTACCAGGGTCTGACGAGATGCTACGTAGTATGGATACAGAGATGAACTCAAGGGACATTCCTTCTGCTTACAGAGCTCAGCATGTAGTAGACAGGTGGTGGGCCACTGCGCAATGCAAAACCCCAAAACAGAGGGATACAAAGTGCTCTGGGTATACCTGGGAAAGTGTCATGTGTCTGCTGGAGGCACAAGAACGATGAAGCTGCTCAAAGCCTGTTTCATAGAATCACTGAATGTCCAACAGAAGGGAATTCCTTCAACACAGTCTGGTACAGCTGGCTAAGAGAATACTCTGCATTCATTCAGACTACTGATGAGCACCCCGTTCATTGACAAGGACAGACAGTCATGATCTCTTGTGAAGGGAGAAAAGGAGGCTCTAAAATACTTGAGGTCGCTTTATAGGAGATGTTTAGTGGTTCCTCAAAAATCAAACACAGAGTTACTATATTCTCAGCAATTCCACTCTTGGGTATATACCCGAGGTCACCAAGAACAGAGCCATACAAAAACAAGACACAAATAACAGCATTATTCCTAATACCCCAAAGTGGGAACAGCCCAAATGACCATCAACTGATGAATGGATAAAGTGTGATCTAGCTACCCAATGGAATATTATTCAGCCATGAAAAGAAACAAAGTATGGACCCTTGCTACAACATGGATGGGCCAGGAAAACTGGTCACTAATGAGAGAAACCCGACACAGAAGGCTACTTGCTATAGGATTTTATTTACATGAAAAGCCCAGAATAAGCAAATGCATGGAGACAAAAAGATCAGAGGTTGCTTGGGGCAGAGGAGAGGGGCATAAGGAATGACTAATAATGGGTAGGAGGCTTCCTACCTAGGTGACAATGAGTGATGCGTGATGAGAGTGGTGGGATGTTCTGGGTTTAGATTGCACTGATGGTTATGCAATTATGTGAATATATTACAAAAAACACTGAATTGTACACTTAAAAATTTCAAGTTAAATTTTAAGTTAATAATTTAACTTAGAAAAATATATTTAGCTTAATAAAAACTTAAAAATGAATTTATGGTATGTGCATTATCTTTAAGACTTTATTTATTTATTTATTTATTTATTGGTGGGAGGGAGAGGTTGAGGGGGAGGGAGAGGGACAAGCGGTCTCTGCCCTGAGCCTGGAGCCTGATGGGGGCCTCACTCCCAACACCCTGAGAACAGGACCTGAGCCAAAACTGAGCGTTGGACAATTAACTGACTGAGCCCCCCCAGGAGCCCCATGAATTAACTTTCAATAAAATAAATACTTAAAAATCCAGTCATGTATAATATCCCATTTTAGTAAAAACATATCTTTGTGTAGAAAAAAAAATCCTGGAAGGTGATACATCTATTTTATGTTACAACCATTTTCTGGCTGTCGTATTGTGTTTTTACTTATTTATATTTTCCACCTCTACTCATTCAGGCATTCGTGTAATGAATATTTATTGAGGGCTCACTGTGTGGCAAACAAGGGGCAGAGTGCTTTGTATGCAGTCCCTCCCTTCCGTTCTCAAAGGAACCCTGTGAACTGATACCCCTATCTCCTGGGACTCACTCAGGCAAAGAACATAAGTTTAGGAAGAGCTGGGAATTGAACAAATGCTGTGTAACATTGCAGACCATACTCTTTTTTTTTTTTTTAAGTATTTATTTGACAGAGAGCGATCACAAGCAGGCAGACAGAAATAGAGGAGGAAGCAGGCTCCCCGCTGAGCAGGGAGCCCGATGCGGGACTTGAACCCAGGACCCTGAGATCATAACCCAAGCTGAAGGCAGAGGCTTTAGCCCACTGAGCCACCCAGGCGCCCCCCAGACCACACTCTTAACCAGTTTGCTGTGCTGTCCAAACCTTATTGACAAACCGACTTTGTCAGTGCCCTAAATGCATGCTCGATTTACCTGTGAGTGAGCGCCTATGGTTTCTCTCCCTAAGTGCCTCTCCATCTCCACCCTTCAAAGCACCCACACCTCCCAGCTGACCCCTCCCGGACCCTTCCTTGGGCTGCGTGGGAGGATGAATAGAAATGGGAGTACTAGGATTCCTGGGACAGGGAGTGACTGGACATGCTGCTGGCTCAGCCTTCATGGTGGCCCTCTCCCAGCAGAGACAGACTTGTGGCAGAGAAGTCACTGGCTGGCCGGGTATCACAGGCCCCAAGCCTTCTACCTTTAACTGGAGACATGAGATGTATTTTTGTCAGTGGAGAGGAAGTAGATGTGAAGCAGGGTGGCAGGTCAGGTCTCCAGGCTGGTGCAATCAAAGGGTAGCTATGCCTTCTCTATGCTTGAACTACTCTCCTGGGGTCCTTTGGCAAGACTGCACTTGTCCAGTCAGAGCAATGTCAACGTTCAAGAGAACTGAGCAACTAGCAGCCACAAAGCACATGACACTCAGAAAAGCTCATGGGTTCTTGGCCAAGGCCATGCGTTAGAGCTGAAATGAAATGAAACGAATCTGGAGACCCTATTTCAAAAAAGGATAATTTGCACTCATTTGCACTGTGGTAGGCCAGTAAGGGGAGCACTGGGATTAGGCATGAGGTCTTAGTGACAGTGCTAGAGTCAGTCCCCAGAGGTGACCACTTGGTTGAATGACATGGGCTGGGGCTCCTCCCTTCCACCTGGGAAAGAAACAGGAGTCTTTCTTAGGACTACCCTAAGAAAGAAGACCCCTATCTCTATCTTCACGGGACAATCTGGCTTGTCTTCCTAAGCAGACGAGACTGTTTCTAACCACTTAGCACACCACATCTCTCTCACACACACACACACATACAACCATTATACCTGTTGCCCTGACCAGCTCATCTTTGCAGCCTGGGAACAAAGCCCTGGTTCTCCGCCTAAAAAAACCTGGAGAATGCTGTCTTTGCAAAATATAAGAGGAGGAAGGGATTATTCTCCCGATCCCACTATTTAATCACACGCCTGCTCGAGACATTAGCCAGTTGTGCAAACAGAGGCAGCCACTCCCAGACCTTGCCATGTCTGGCTACAGCCTGGAAACCCATTACTGGCTCATGATGATTGCGCAGAGTAATAGGTGAGGTTCGAGCTCACCATGCCATTAGATCACGCCATCACACCTCAGTTTTGCTTAACGTATATGGTCTGCTTGCATCCCATCAGCTCTGTACATAACACAGCTCTTCTTGCTTCGGTGGTGGTTGACTGCGTTAACTGCTTTTCCCTCGGGAAACTCCCTATGGTTTCTCACGTGGAGCTAGACAGTCTGAAGGGTGAAATCCTAGAAACTGGCCTTTGCTCTCAAGCGTTTAGACAGATCTTAGGGGAGAAGACACCTCTGAGACCTCCAAGTTATCCCCTACCACACCTCCCCAACAAAGTCCTCAACAGACACACGGAGAGCACCTACTAGAACAAACCCTCAGAGAACTATAAGCCATGTCCTAGGATTGACTGAGGTAGAGCACCTGTGGGAAAGTTTGACCTGGGGGAGGCTTCACTCGCCATGGACATAGGGGTCATTGCACAAAGCACAAACCACTGGAGATGTCTCATCTCCTGCTGGCAACATTCATGCCATCCCCATCAGGCAATCCCATGGGACTGCCTACTTTAGCTTCTGCTGAGGTAGAATACATGGTAAGAGTTGGGTAACCCATGGTAGTAAACAGTCCCAGAATGTCAGGGGCTTATTTCGGCTGATGTAAAGATAAGTGGTGCTGCGCCTCCAATGATCTTCAACAAGGGGTAAGTCAAGGTTTTCTGTAAAGGGTCAGGTAGTAAATACTTGAGGCTTTGTGGGTCATATGGTCTCTGTGGCAACTGTTCAATCAGCTATTGTAGCAAAAGCAGCCATAGATAACACCTGGGCAAATGGACACGGCTGTGTTTCAATAAAACTTTATTTAAAAAACAGGTGGCCCGCTGGATTTGGCCCATGGGCCAGTTTGCTGACTCCTGATCTAGAACATGGCAGCTTTACCATCTTTAACTCATAGTTTCTCATGTTGTCCTGGGTGCCAATTCTAGTCAGCTGGAATTAGCACAGAGGAGTGAACAAGGTGGGGTGTGGGGGTTGGGCCAGGCCTGGCTGTGACCCTCCTCACCTCTACTCACAGTCCATTGGAAAGAACGTAGCAGCCTGGCCAATATAATTGTAAGGAAAGCCAGGAGATAGGGTCTGGTTGTGCGCCGAAGGAGGCTGGACAGATTTTAATGGCAATGCCTACCACAAATAATAATATCCATTAAATCATCAATTAGATACTAGGGATTTTTTTCCCTAACACATAGCAAAATAAAGACATAACCATCATATAATGCTTTAAAGTTTATTTGTGCACCATCTGAAATCATCTTGCAGAACTCCGGGAATAAGTGTACTATACTTTGGTAAACAATAGCATCTGTATTTCTTTTATTTAAATTCTGATAGCCTGATTGTAAACCTAGTTCCTGCTTGCTTGGGCTACTCTATAAAGGTTTCCTTCAGCCCCTTAAGAGTAAAGAAGGAGAAAGGGTGAATCAGAAAGATACATAAAAATGGAAGCCCCAGGAAGTTAAGAGTAAATTATATTCTGAAAACGGTCCAGCAAACTGAAATCATTATTACAGATTGTATTATAGACATCTGGGTGATACAGTAACCTTGAACGAGAGAAGTGTTTTGTGTGTTTTCTTATGCTGAGCATTGTTGGGGTTTATGTCTATGAATGTCCAAACCGTCCATGACTTCTTATTAGGCAAGGCGTTACGAGGTGAGCACGATTTGAAACAGCAAAGAAGAGAGCATGTCAGCACTGGGGCAAGGTAGTTCTGGAGGCTTCTAGAGGAGGTCACTTGGGCCAGAAGGGCAAATGGAGGACAGAAGGCTTGAATGGTAATCTAAGGGGAGCTGGCTTTCACCCTGGACAATAGGGAGCCCTTGAAAGTCTTTAATCCTGGGAGTGACAAGAGAGAAAGGGTGTTTCCGAAAGTAGAATCTGACAGAAGCAGGCAAGCCACTGGAGAGGTCAAGAGGGTTCCTCCTAAATCGTCACTGGGAGGTGGGAGGTAAGTTCTCTCCAGAGAAAGCTAAGATCTCTGCCTGAGGAAGCTTGCCCACCAGGCTCCCACAGGCCTCTCAGCAAGAACAGTGACATCAGCTTCTCTGAAATGCTGGACTGCACAAAGCTTTGCCCAGATCGAAGACCTATCAAGGCTGATTCTCGGTTCTCACTTTAGAAGGTCCTGAGGGGCCATGAAACCTTCAGAGTGCCTAACAAGCTGGTTGACAGCTGGGGGTGGGGCACCGCAACCTCATCCCCAAGTCACTATCCTTCCTGTGCCTACATGTCTTTCTATGGAGCAAATCAGGGGTGAACACCAGGGAGCGGTAGAGGGAAGGATGAGTCAGTCAACCCCCTTCGCTGTGGCACCTGAGTTCCAGCGGCCTCTCATATAAAATGTCGTTTCAACATACCATATGTTTCAACATACCATATGAAACATATGTTTCCACATACCAAGAAAATGTCATTTCAACATGCTAAGAAACAAACCTCAAGACATGCAAATTACAGGCCGACTCTCAAATGGTCCTGATCAAAATGGCAAGGAGTTCTACTACTGCTGTGTTCGTAGTTGTGCCAAGTATGGACAAGAGTATGGGAGAAACAAAAACAATCGCTATGAGTGAGAAACTACGACAAGCTTTCTTGGGGCCAATTTTGGCAGAATCCATCCAAACACTGCCAAGCGGCATGCCTCCTGTCCACACTATTCTCTAATCAGGAATAATTCTGAATGAGCCTGAAGTTGTGTGCATCAGAACGTCTGCCTCTGTGACACTGACAGTAGCAAAAACTGTGATGTAATTGGAGAGACCAGCTATAGTGACTGCCCAAATACTTCATCAAGTATTCCAACTATGGAAAGCTATGTTGTTGTCAAACATGGAGAAACATATATATTTTTCATTTGTTCACCTAAAAAGCACGTTTGCCACTTCCTATGACAGAGGGACCAGAAACTGCATTTCTTTCCACCCTCTCCCCCACAAAAGCCCATAAAATAAACTCTTGGAAGGCACAAGCATGTGTACATACAGAACGGAAGAGGAGATGATAATGACATCAGTATTTTAGAAGTGAGAAGGTGGACAGAGGAGTGACAACTGCCTTTAGAGCAGAGAAAGGGAAAAATCTATGCATGAGGAGGGAAACCCCCCCGCCCCCGCCACACACACACTCAGACTAACACATTCACAGTGGAGGCAGCAGAAAACCCTCTGGATTTAGAACTACTGGGTACCTGTGAAATTGGGGTGCATCTACCCCCCCTTATGCACATGGGAGTACATCTCTCCCTTCTGAGATCTATCCCCCAAACCAAAGTTCCCACATGTGCTCTGCCTCTGCTAGTCCCAGAACTGGTTGAATCTGCGGAATCCAATCACTTGATTACAACAGAGCCTCCAAAGAGCCTTGCTAATATCAGCATAGTGTGATTTCTGTCCAGAGATCTGAGTGTCAAAAGGAAAATGTTCCCTGAAGTTCAAGGAAATGGTGCAGTCACGGTGACCCTCGATGAAGCCAATGCCGGTCACCTAACCCTGCCCTTCTATTACTAACTGACCATCAGTGGTCCACAGGAATACAACTTTTGGAAATCAATTGTTACTTTATAGAAAATAAAGCAAGGAATCTCTGTAAAGCAAGGAAACATAAAGAATAAGGATAAAAGTGAAAAGAATCCTTTAGAAAAATACCAAGTGTCAACAACAGCACGGAAGAACTAGAAATTTCTTACTCTGCTGGTACGACAAGTCTGAACGACCACTTCAGAAAACTTGTGGAGTGCCTACCAAAGTTGACATGTGCTGGTGACCCAGCAAAGCCACTCCCAGGTAAATATCCAAGAGCAATGCATGCACATAGTCATTAAAAGACACGATCTACTGTTGGTGGGAATGCAAGCTGGTTCAGCCACTCTGGAAAACAGCATGGAGGTTCCTCAAAATGTTGAAAATAGAACTGCCCTATGACCCAGCAATTGCACTATTGGGTATTTACCCTAAAGATACAAATGTAGTGATCCAAAGGGGCACATGCACCCGAATGTTTATAGCAGCAATGTCCACAATAGCCAAACTATGGAAAGAACCTAGATGTCCATCAACAGATGAATGGATCAAGAAGATGTGGTATATATACACAATGGAATACTATGCAGCCATCAAAAGAAATGAAATCTTGCCATTTGCGACAACATGGATGGAACTAGAGCGTATCATGCTTAGCGAAATAAGTCAAGCAGAGAAAGACAACTATCATATAATCTCCCTGATATGAGGAAGTGGTGATGCAACATGGAGGCTTAAATGGGTAGAAGAAGAATAAATGAAACAAGATGGGATTGGGAGGGAGACAAACCATAAGTGACTCTTAATCTCACAAAACAAACTGAGGATTGCTGGGGGGAGGGGGTTTGGGAGAAGGGGGTGGGATTATGGACATTGGGGAGGGTATGTGATTTGGTGAGTGCTGTGAAGTGTGTAAACCTGGTGATTCACAGACCTGTACCCCTGGGGATAAAAATATATGTTTATAAAAAATTAAAAATTAAAAATCAAAAAAAAAAAAAAAGACACGATCTAAAGTATTCGAGGCAACTCTTTTCATAATAACCTGAAACAGGAAATTCTCCAAATGCCCAGCACCAGTAGAATGGATAGATTTTTGGCATATTCACACAAATAATGACTACGCAGCAGCGATAGAAACCTGTCACCACCTGCACCACCACGATGCAGATACACCCCCTCTCCCACCTCTGCCCACCTGGGACCTGCAGCCAGGGCCAAAGGGCAGGGAGCTGGGCTTTGTGGTTGGCCAGAAAGGTCAGAGTGTCAAGGGCCCTCGAGGGGAGGGGAGCAGTAACAGGGAGTCACCAGGGAAGGGACCCTTTCCTGCCCATCTCAGGCGGGCTCCTCGGGCCCCAATTGGGAAGTACAAAAATTAGGAAAGAAAAAAGCCTGTAGGTCCCAACCTCTGCTCTGCCTGCGAGTGTAGTCATCGGAGTCAGACTTTGCAGGTAATGGGCTGGAATTGGCCCTTTTCCAAGTGTTACAGAGAAAAGCGATGATGATAAGTAATATTGGTTTATAATTTAACCATTTTGTTGTTGTTGTTGTTGTTTTTAACCTTCGAAGTTGTACAGTATCACGTCACCCGCATCTCAGGAGCCGCAGAGGGGAGGAGAGCAGTTTTTCCCCTTTTATAATGCTGCCCTCTGCTGCGCAGTAGGGAATTCACAGACAAAGATTTGGTTTGTCTCCAGAGTTTTGTTGGATTTGATTTGATTTAGGGATTCAGGTCCAAGATTGTAAGGGGGGTGGGGGGTGGGACGGAAGCATAGAAAAAAGGAAGTTGTTTAATTTACCATAAGAAAGTATATAAGTATTTTCTGTTTTTACAGTGGTGAGATAACAGGTGAGTGGGAAATGCATGCATCTGTGTTGTTGATGAGAAGGAAGTGAAGGGACCCTTTGGGGAAGTGAATTTGTAGAACATAAGAAGAGCAATTTAGGGGCCCCTGGGTGGCTCTGTCAGTTAAGCGTCTGCCTTCGGCTCAGGTCATGATTGGGAAGTCCCGGGATCAAGCCCTGCGTTGGGCTTTCTACTCAGTACGGAGTCTGCTTCTCCCTCTCCCTCTGTGTGTGCGTGCATGCTTGCTCTCTCTCTCTCTCTCTCTCTCTCACGCGCGCGTAAAGTTTGGAGGTTTTTTTAAGGGCAATTTAAAAAGGGCATGGTCTGTGACTGGGTCCATCTTCTGCAGATCCAGATGGCAGGAATAATTTTACAAAGTAAAAGTACTCATTCCCAAAGCTGCTCATCAAATTCTATCCATAAATGTTCCAGGAGCAGGCTACTAGCTGGAGATGGGGATACATCTACATCAGACTGATATGAAAAGCTGATTCTCTGAAGATCCTCCAGCAACTTGGAATGCATATATCATGCTGTGACTACTCAGCACTTCTTAATCAGGGGGGGGAGCATCTAATGCCTAAAAAGGGAAAACATATGTTTCTAGGTCCCATCCAAAAAGTTTCTGGTTTGGTTGGACTGGGGAGCGGCTTGAGCAGTGGAATTTTGGAAAAGCCCTCTGGGGTGATTCCTCTACTTACACCTCTGATAAGAAACCCTGAATTAAATGGAAAAAAAAAAAGCAGAATGCCAAATAGCATTTATATTTCAGCTTTAACCCAATACAACATCTGATGGCACGTGGACAGGAATAAGGCAAGAGGGCCCTGTATCTAGATGCGTTGGAAATATGCTCCCTCTTGCAAGACACCTACCAAAATTAGAACTGTATTTGAGGATGCCGGGACTGCGTGCAGTATATAAATAAGTGTAATGTCATTTAATATGATAGTATTTTAAAAAATGAGTTGAGTGGTGTTTTCTAGCTGTTAGTTTAGCCAAATATCAGTGTAGAAATTAGCCTTCTGCAGCTGCAGAGGCAACTGAATTTCCAGCTTGCTTGTGTGTGGCTTGGTTCCTCTTCCTAGAGCCAGAAAATGCCCCAAGTACTGTTGATCAGCCCTTCCGCAACCACCAAAGCCAGAGACACTCCAACAGATTTGGACCCTACGCTGAGGGAGACAGGGAGCATGGCAGAAAGAGTCCTGATCTGGAAAGACAGAGATTCGAGGTCTGGTTTTGACTTGCTACTAATTCACTGAGTGATTTTCAGTGAATTCTTTCACATCTCCATAGGTTTCCATAAAATGAGAGGCCAGGGGTCCAAACCTTAACATCTTTGGGAGTCAGGTAATATCAATGAGTGAAATGGACCCAGGCACAAGACAAATTAAATAACTTCACTTTTAAAGAAAATCTTCCCCCCACCCTTACAATCTTAGACCTGAATCACTAAATCAAATCAAATCCAACAAAACTCTGGAGACAAACCAAATCTTTCCCACAAAGGGGAATAGTGAGACTGTGAAAAAAGGTAAAGGGGTGGCCACTACTCAGTTCCTACAGGTTGTTCCATCAGGGTCGCTGAGAACAATTGTGCAGGTTGTGTACTGCACAAGAGCACTAGTCCAGAGGAGGTACTGTTCACATCACAGATGTAGATCTCTATCAATGATGAGATGATGATTTCCTGGAAGATGCCTATAGAAGGTTTTGAAGAAAGGATACTTTCTAATTTGTATGAAGGTGATGTATGGGCTATCAGAAGCCCTGGTTACCAGGCTGGAACGCAGCTCCAGTGTTGCCAGAATTCTTCTTCCCCCTTCTCCTCTTCCTCTTCCCCTTTTCGTTCTTTTTCTCTGGAGGGGCTAGAAACATGGCTTCTAAAGTGAAATTCCCCTGATTTCATATTAATTGGAAACTAAATCCAAAACATTTTTGACACCTGTGGGCTAAACAAAACATTTCTGGGGGCCACATTGAGGCTAGAAGTTGGAGATCTCTGACCCAGAAAAACACATTACTGACATTTCAGAAACTCTCCTACTCCATGCACTTCGCATGTAATCCTGAAGCAATCACAAAGAAAAACTAATTACCCTGGTAAATTACATGGATAGAATAGGGATTATGTAGTTATCATATGAATTAAATTAAATATCAGATTATATTAAATATATTACCATTTTAAATAAATATTATAAATGAATAGATAATTCTATAAACATTAACTTAAATATTAAATTTTAATATGATATAAAAAGTAAAAGTACGGGACGCCTGGGTGGCTCAGTCCATTAAGTGTCTGCCTTCGACTCTGGGATTAAGCCCAGAATTGGGCTCCTTGTTCAGTGGGGAACCTGCTTGTCCCTCTCCCTCTGCCTGCTTCTCTGCCTACTTGAGCTCTCTCTCTCTCTCCCTATGCTCTCTCTCTCTCTCTCAATTAAATAAACAAATATATATATATATATATATATGTACATAAACAAATCTATCTATCTACCTATCTATCTATATAAATTCTTTTAAAAAAAGTAAAAGTGCCTCCTTCAAATGATGTATCACAATACTCTCCCTACCTATCATCTGGTTAACTTCAATCCATCCTTTCTCCAGAGAAAATCTCCTAAGATACGCATCTCAGTTAGGTTCCCCTGTTGTACTTACATGAAACACCTGACTCTCCCTAAGTGAGATTTTCAGATTTGTCACCAACTACACACTTGTGTGGATGTCGGCTTATGGTGTATCTGCTTACCACTGGTGGAGGGCGTGTCTCGCTCAACACTCTAGCCCCAGTGGGGATATGCCTGGCACATATCAGGCACCCAGTGTAGGTTTATGGAGGGTTGGATCAGTCTATGTCCCATCAGGCAAATATCTTTTCTCCTTGGTGTCCTCCCTGACCTTTGTCATCAGGTGTCTGACTCCTTGGCTCCTGACCTTGGAGGACCTCTGGTTTTAATTGCTGAGAAGGAGGCTCTCTGGCCACCCCACCCCTCCTCCGCCTCATATCTCCTGAGCTGGAGAAAAGACCCAGTTTAAGCCATCGAGGTTGAGGACATCCATGCTTGGCTTGTGGCAGAAACCTGCCTGGATAGCAGTTGGAGCACTCAGATTTCAGGTAACATACACCTCTGATAGGAAGTGCACTTCACCTTGGATGCTGGGGGTCGGGGGAGAGTTTTGAGTACAGAATTAAATTCTGCTCCCCGTACATACTTCATGTTCTGATTTTGTTTCCTCTTAGTAACAAGATCATTATGAAGCCAACTAATAGGCCGGCCCTCCTACAGATTTATTGAAGAGATCTGGTAGTGTTCCAAGGCAAGCAGCTTTGTTTGATATCGAAAAGAAGTCCCCTAGGGATCATCCCCACGTCCATAAAACATCAGTAAAAGCAGCTGATTTCACAAAGTAGCTAAACACAAAAATGGAGCTAATGATCGTGGGGGAAACTGCAGAAGGAAAATCAAAATCACACACAATTCCTCAGGGAGCAGAGAAGAAGAAAGGTAGGAGCAGAGAAAGGGAGAGTAATGGGGGAGGAGGACCCGGGAGGGCTGTGGAAGGGGACATGATCAGAGGGAGGGTATCTGACCAAAACTCCACCTCCCGTTCCTTCAGTTTCTGTCCCACGCTCACATTCAAGTCCAGCTTCAGGTACTGCTCGCTCTGACTGTAGGCTGGCCACAGGGGCAGGCCTTCCCCATTAGGGTCCCTGGAAGTGAAGGCAGAGACGAGGATGAGATTTCCATCCTCCAGCACCTGACTGTGGGGGAGCTTGAGCAGGGGTGTGTGGGAGTGTGGGGAGGGTGTACTAAGGGGAGGGGGGGGACAGGGCTCACTTACCCGGTCCGCGCAAAGTTGGCCCAGTACCTCATTATCTTCCTGCTCAGCAATTTCTCCTTCTCCGTGGCTCCTTCTGGAGGAGACAATCACAAAACCCAGCTCTCAAACGGATTCACCAGAAGGCCAAGGTGACTCAGGTGTGCTGAATGGCATTCCCATCTCCCTTCCCATGGGATCTGCTCACCAGCCCACCAATCAATGCACTCCTTTTGCAGCCTCATGTACAAAGGCCCAGAGCAGCAGGGGCTCGCCCAAGGAATCATGGCTTCTGAATGCTCAAGGAGGCCCAACACCTAGTTTCCCCTTCTAGCCAGTGCTCTTCCATACATTCCTGCAAGGCTGCAAGCTCCCTGGGGACAGAGACCAACCCCCCCCCCCCCCGTCTCTTTCCACCACTCCCCGCCTCAGTTAATTATTGCATTTCTTTATTGGAGAAAGTAATATTTGCTCAAAGTACAAAATGCAACATGCAGGAAGGGCATCTAATGACAATAAGGTTCCCTCCCATCCCTTCCCTCCAGACCCCCAGTGCCCAGCCTCAGAGGTAACCATAGCTACCAGCTCCTCGAGTGCCCTCCAACAGCAGGCTGGACACGTACAAGGGTTTAAGCGGACACCTTGCTACACATTCAGTATGACAGGAACACATATTCTGCGTCTTTTTCTTTTTACAAAATCGTATCCAGGAGATAGTTCCACACTGTCGCTTAAAAACCTTCCATTTATTGCCGTTTATTATTCTCTAAATGTATAATGCATGAATATTTATATATGCAATCCTATGTGAATATATAATTCATGCACCCAGTACTCTCTTGGTGGATCTTCACAGCGTTTTCAGTCTTTTGCTGATAAAAGCAATGCAGCAGCACATGCCTATCGTTTTGCCTGTGCGCAAGTATAATTGCACAAAAAAAATTCTAGACATTGGATTGCTTGGGGAAAGACTATCTGCATTTTAAATTTGGAAGTTTTGCATTAATATATGAAATTGTCTGTCTCCCCACACCTGCTCAAATACATTATGTAAAATGCATTGCTCTTCCCAACCTTGATAGATGAAAAAGGCTTCCTTAGTCAAGGTTAGTGTGCAATCTTCTTGTTATGGGTGAGGTCATGCGGATTTTGATGCTTAGAAGTCACTCACGTTTCCTTTTCCATAAACTGTCTCTTTGTATCTGTTAGCCACTTTTCCACTGGGCTGTTCTTTTCCCACTGACTTTAGGAGCTCTTTAGATATTAAGGAATTGAAACTTTGATACACATGTGGTTCATTTTCTCCCATTTGGAGAGTCCTGTGCCCGTCCCACAGTATGAGCTCAGTGATGGCTGCTGGTAGTACAGTGACATTTATTAAGCACTCACTGTGTGCCTTGTGAAAATTGTCTCACTGGGTCTTTATCACAACCCAAGAGGCAGCTGTGTTATTATCTGTATTATTAGGATGGGCACAAATAAATGATGTAACGAATAAACCGCAGCGCACAAACGTACTTGTGCGGAGCACAAGAGGCCAGCATGACCTGGTCAAGGGCCTGGGTCGTGCAATTTCTTTAACGAAATATTTTAGTGATATCTGTTGTGTGTAGTTGCTATAAATTTTTTTGGTGGATAACCTCATCTGATTGGCTTCTTATTTTAGGCTCTGAATAGGTCATAAGTTCAGGAACAGATGAGTGAACCTTGCTAGTAGCAGTGCACAACATCTACGTTAGATCACCTAGGTCCAGAGGACTTCGGACTTCGGGAGTTATGAAAAACATGGGTTGTTGGGTTTTGTTGTTTTGTGGGTTTTGTTGTTTTGTTTTTGGTTTTGGGTTTTTTGTTTTTGGGGTTTTTTTTTTTTGCCTTTTAAAGCCCTGGGTGGTAATCTCATCGATGGCTCTGGAAAGGGCAGGGAGGGTAAGATCGGTGGTCAGAGACAAGAAAGTGGTTCTAATTAAAAATAAAATTAGATCGCATGAGTGCCCCCAATGGTCTAGCCTTTTAGGCTTTAGCACAAAGAGAAACATTTATCAAGCAAATGCTGACAACTCCTTTTCATCTCAGTTTCTAAAAATAAGAGTGGGGGCATTTTCCAGGGAATGGCTGGGTCTGTAAACTGTAGATTACATTCCAATGCACCAATACCAGGGGGCTCTTGCATCACGTCAGGCGGACCAAGGGCTTCTCCCCAGCTTATCCCAAGCTCAAGGCCCCACAAGAGCAGAAGCCCGCCCCCCCATCCCCCCCCACCCCGGCTCCTTACCGAACATGACGACGTCGCCTTTGAGGAAGGCACCTCCAAAGACGAAGCGGATTTCATCAGAGTGATCGGCTTTGACAAAAGCCGGCCTTCTGTCCTTTAAGCACTGGGGCCCGTGTTGAAACTCGTAGAAGTAGACAGGTGCGCCAGCATCTGCACAGAGAAAGGAGGGGGCCTGTGGCCAGCGCCCAACGCGGTGGAGCAGGGGCTGGCCCTGTGTTCCCATTCAGAGGGCCCGCCACACCCGTGGATGGGATGGCTCAGAGACAATGAGGACTTGAACCCTAACTTCCCTCTTCCTTATTAGAGGCTAGTGCTTGCTACCACAGCAGCCCCTTCCCCCATGGTGACAGGAGCTCACTAGCCCTCAGGGCAGACCGATTGGGCAAAGAGGTCTTCACTTGGCTATAAGCCTTTCCTCCTGAGCAAAGAACTACCTCCCACCGATCCTGCCTCAACTGTCCCAAGACAAACCAAACAAAGTTATTCCCTGCTTCCAACATTCCTTCTCCTCACTTCTGCTAAAGGTCTTTGCTTTTAACTCCTCCTCACCCCACCTTTCCCTGCATCATCCATGTTTCTCTCCTGGACCACTGCCATCAGCAGAGTCTCTGTTAAAGCACACACACGTGCACGCACATGTGCACATACACACACAGACACCCACAAACACACATACTCTTGGTCTCAGCTTCCCCTCTAGCAAGAACCCCCAATACTCATTATGTCTGCTCCCTCCCCTCACTCTCTCTCTCTTAATTGAAGTGTCACTCACGGACAATAAAAAGTGCAGATTTTAATTACATGGTTTGATGAGTTTTTGCAAATGTATACACATTCCTATAACCACCACGCAAGGGTATACAGAGCATTTCTATCACCCTGGAAAATTTCCTTGTGTGTTTTTGTAGTCACTCTACCAAGAGACAACCAACGCTTTTATGGCTCGTCACCACAGATTAATTTTGCCTGCCCTTGACCTCCATATAAATGGAGTAACAAAATATATATGCTTCTGTGTGTCTGGCTTCTTCTCCTGGGTGTGGTGTTTTTGAGACTCTTCCATGTTATCTCATGTATCAGTTATTAATTCCTTTCAACCACCAAGGATACGCTATTACTTGAATATACCACAGTGCATTTATCCACTCGTCTGATGATAGACTTTTGGGTTCTTTCTAGTTTGGTGCTATTATGATTAAAGCTGCTATGGATGTCCATACACCAGCAAGGACATATGCTTTCATTTCTCTTCAGTGAATGCCTAGGAGTAGAATGGTTGAGTAATAGGGTAGGTATGCACTTAATTTTATAAGAAACGGACAGTTTTCCAGAATGGTTGTACCATTTTATGTTCCTTCCAGAAATACATGATACTTCTGAATATTCCACACACTTGAAAGTACTGGTGGGTGTGGTTTGTGTTTTCAGTATTAGCCATTCTAGTAGGTGTCCATGGTTTCCTCATTTGGGGTTTATTTTGCATTTTCCTGATGACTAATAATGTTGAGAACCTTTTCATGAGCCCAAAAAGGCTTTCCTCTATCTTGTTTTGTGAAGTGTCTTTTCAAGCCTTTTATCCATTTGTAATTGGATTATTTGTCCTTTCATTATTGACTTGTAAGAGTTCTCATATGCTAGATATGGATTTTTTGTCAGATAACTATGTTGTGAATATTTTCTTCCAGTCTGAGGCTTGCCTTCTCATTTTCAGAGCAGCACTGGGTTTTTGGTTGGTTGGTAGTTTTAGGTAAAATACACAACAGGGGAGCCTGGGTGGCTCAGAGGGTTAAGCCTCTGCCTTCAGCTCAGGTCATGATCTCAGGGTCCTGGGATTGAGCCCCGAATCAGGCTCTCTGCTCAGCAGGGCTCTCTCTCTGCCTTCCTCTCTGCCTACTTTTGTCTCTCTGTGTCTCATAAATAAATAAAATCTTTTTTAAAAATACACATAACATAAAATTCACCACTTGAACCATTTCTAAGTATGGTAAATCAGTAGTTTTTAGCACATTCAGAATGTTGTACAACCATCACCACTATTAAGGCCTAGAACATTTTCAGCTCCCCAAGCAGAAACCCTGGACCCATTAAGCAGTCACTCCCTATTTGCCCTTCCCTCCTGTCCTTTGGAAACTGCTTTCTGTCTTCATGGATTTGCCTATTCTGGACATTTCATATAAATGGAATCACACACGTGGCCTTTTGTATCTGGCTGCTTTCACTGAGTATAATGTTCTCCTGATTCAGCCATATTGTAGCAGGTGGTGTTCTTATAACCAAATGATAACCCATCATATGTGTGTACTATGTATATACTATGTTTATACCATTTTTAAGCTGATGGATCTTTGGGTTGTTACCACTTTTTGGCCTCTCCAAATAAGGCTGCTATGAACATTCATGTACAATTTTTGCTTGGCCATCTGGTATTCAATTATCTTAGGTCTATGCCTAGGAGTGGAGTTGCTGAGTGATATGGTGATTTTATGTTCAATTTTGTGAGGAACAGCCAAACCACTTTCCACATCACATGGACCATTTACCAGTTCCACCAGCAGCTCATGAGAGTTCCAGTTTCTCCACATTCTCAGTAACACTGTTATTTTCAGGTTTTTGTTTGTTGTTGTTTTTTGTTTTTTGTTTTAAATTATAGCCACTTTAGTGGGTATGAAGAGGTGTGTCACTGTGGTTTTGACTTGCATTTCCCTGATGGCTAATAATGTTGCTCACTTTTTCATGTGCTTATTAGTCATTCATATATCTATTTTGGAGAGATGTCCACTCACTCCTTTGCCCATTTTTGAATCGACTTGTTTGGTTTTTTGCTGAGCTATAAGGGTCCTTTTATTTTTCAAATAATAAACACTTATCATGTAAATGATTTGCAAATATTTTCTCCCATTCTGTGGGTTGTCTTTTTACTTTCTTTATATTGCCCTTTGATGCAAATTTTTCATTTTAATAAAGTCCAATTTATCTGTTTTTTTTCTTTTTTGATGATACTTTTGTTGTTAGATCTAAGAATCCACTGTAATTTTCAACCTCTTTGTGTCTTTGGTTCTAAAATGAGTCTCTTGTAGACAGCACACAGTTGGACTGTTTTTATAATCCACTCATTCTGCAATCTCTGCCTTTTGGGAGAATCCATTTACATTTAGTATAATTACCGACTATGAAGGACTTACTTCTGCCATTTTACTATTTGTCCCCCATATGTCTTATATTCTTCTTCAATTCTCCCATCACCATAATATTTTCCAGGGTACCACTTTGATCCCCTTGTTTCTTTTATCATACATACATATTTTTTGTTATTTTCTAGGTGGTTGCCCTGGGGATTACAATTAACTTCCTAATTCATAATAATCTATTTCAAACTAATACCAACTTCATTTCAATAGTAAACAAAACTTTCCCCCTTTATAGCTCTGTTTCTTTATATTGTTATTGTCACAAATGGCATCTTGATGCATTGAATGTGAAAACAGATTTATAATTATTATTTTCTACAGTTGTTTTTAAATGATGTAGGAAAACAAAGAGACATTAGAGAATCAAAAATAAAACAATACTGACTTCTGTAAGTAAACATAAGTAGTGTAAGCACCATGAGAAGTGTTTTCTTTCTTCTTATGGATTTGAGATACTGTCTAGTGTCCTCTTGTTTCAGCCTTAAGGACTCCCTTTAGCATCTGTCAGGCAGGTTTACTAGTGACAAACTCTCAATTTTTGTTTATCTGGAAATGTCTTGATTATCCCTTCACTTCTGAAGATAGCTTTGATAGACATGGAAATCCTGGTTGGCAGGCCTTTTTTTCCCCCCTGCACTTTGAGTATGTTATTCTGTTGTCCCTGGCTTCTGTGGTTTCTGTGAAGAAATCAGCTGTTAATGTTATTGAAGCTACTTTGTACATGATTAGTCTATTCACTTTAACTGCTTTCAGGAATTTCTCTGTTTTTGGTGTTTGATTGATTATAATATGTCTCTACATGGATCTCTTTGAGTTTTTCCTACTTGTGATTCAATGAAATTCATGGACATGAATATTTACATATTTCATCAAATTTGAGACATTTTGATCGTTATTTCTTTAAATATTATTTTTACCTATTTTCTCTTTCTTCTCTTCTGGTAGTCCTATCATGTATATGTTGGGATATTTTATGGTGTCCCACAGGTCTCCTGGGCTCTGTCCATTTTCCTTCATTCTTTTATCTTTCTGATGCTCACACTGAGTAATCTCTATGGATTTATGTTCAAGTTCTCTGTTTCTTTCTTCTCCATGCTCAAATCTGCCACTGAGTCCCTCTAGTGAATTCTCCATTCCAGTTGCTGTATTTTGCAATGCCAGAATGTCTATCTGGTTCTTTTTTATAACTTTATAAATTATCTATTGCTCCTCTATGTGGTGAGACATTATTTTCATGGTTTCCTTTAATTTTTTATATGTGGTTTCCTTTATAGCAATTTGAGTATATTTAATAGTTGGTTTAAAGTAGTTAGAAAATCCATTGTCTGGGGTTCTTCGGGGACAGTTTCTATTCATTTCTTTTTTCCCTGTCTGTGGGCCATACTTTCCCATCTCTTTGCATGGCTGTTGAACAGTGGAGATTTTGAATATTATAATGTGGCAACTCTGAACATCAGATTCTACCCCTTTGCCACGGTTTACTGTTACTGCTTTTTGTGGTTGCTGTTGTTTGTTTGTTGAGAAATGTTTCTGTACTAATTTTGACTATTCTTCATCCTATGCGGCCACCCAAATTCTTTTTTCTCTTGTTATCTTCATGGTCAACTAATAATTTTACGGGTCAGCTGAGATTTTCATAAGTGCCTAAAACAGACAAAATCTCCCAATCTTTGAAGACAGGCATTATGTGTGTGTCAGAGCACACCCTCAACACTCAGCCAGACAGTCTACAATTCTTATTTAGCTTCCAGTTTCTGTATGAGAAGAGCCTTCAGGTCAGCCAGATATAACAGCTTAGGGCCATCTCAGGTCTTTTCTAAGCATGTTGCCCACTCTAGACAAACACAAAGCCTTCTAAATTCCCAGGGCTATGAGGGAGCTCCTCAAGCCTTTATTCCCAGAACATTCTATTGCCCAGCTTTTCCTCCCTAAGTATTGTCTATTATTTATTCCAACTGTTGTCCCTTGTGTTTGGGGGCAGCAGCAAATACATTTATTTATTTTCATTTTTCAGAGAGAGCATGCACACATGTGCACATGTGAGTGTGGGTGGGGAGAGACAGAGGGAGAGGGAGAGAGAATCTTAAGCAGGCTTCATGCCTAGTGTAGAACCTGACACAGGGCTTGATCTCACCCCCCAGAGATCAGAACCTGAGCTGCAATCAAGAGTTGGACGCTTAACCAACTGAG
The DNA here is from genome assembly GCF_964662115.1 of Mustela nivalis. Taxonomy (NCBI): domain Eukaryota; kingdom Metazoa; phylum Chordata; class Mammalia; order Carnivora; family Mustelidae; genus Mustela; species Mustela nivalis. Next base: position 27,578,666 of record NC_139037.1, on the reverse strand, counting down.
CCACCCAGGTGCCCCAGCAAATGCATTTACCTTTAAATGTTGGTGGGAAATGCCCTCCAGGTAGGTGCCTAATGCCTGAGAGAGTTCTGGATTAGGTGAAATGAAAGCAAACCCTTTGAGCTTAGTTGTTTAGGGAGCCACCAGATAGATCAAAGAAAAAAAACCAAAACAAAACAAAACACAATTCTTTGAGTGTGAGATCCTTTTTTCTCCTTCCAGTACTAGAAACCTATTCTATAAATGTGGGCTGCTGTCTTTAAGGCCACTGCCTAGCTGGTATCAAGAAATGGGGCAGAGTAAGTTGAAATGCCATACTCTCTCACTGAGACCCTATCTTAATTAAATGTTCACTTGCTTGCGATAAACCCTTGATATGTTTCCAGGTTCTGATCAAATTGATTCTGACAGTACTTACCAGTTTATTCACTGCTTTTGGGGTGGAACAGATTTTTGGAATTCCCTCCTCCACCATTTTTGCTAACATTGTTAACAGTGTTTTTTGATGAGCAAAAAAATATGTATTAATTTTGCTTCAGTGCAATTTTAGATTTTACATTTGGATCTACAACTCAATTCACACTGATTTTTGTATATAGTGTGAGGTAGCGGGTTGAGGTTCACTTTTTCTACATAAATATCCAGTTATTCCAGCTCTGTTTGTTGAATGGAATTTTCTTTTTCCACTAAATTATCTCAGCACTTCTGTCAAAAATGGGCTAATTATCTTCTGGACTCTCTACTCTATCCTTCAGTCAATACCAGACTTTTTAAATTCCTGCATCTTGAAAATTGTACTTGAAATCAGATGACTTGTAAGCCCTCTAAGTTTGTCATTCTTTTTCAACACTGTTTCAGCCATCCTTGCATTTCCATGTAAAGTTTTAAAATCAATTCATTCCTTTTTTTCAAAACCACTTGCTGAGATTTTGAGATTGTGATTATTTTCTGAAGATCAGCTTGCTTTTTTCTCATGAATCCCATTTTAACCAGACTTTTACATATATCATCTCATCACAATAGTTCCCATCAAGGTCACCAGTGACTCCTGTGTTCCCAAATTCAAGAGTCAATTCTTGGTCCTCATTCTCTTGTCTCCTCCGTAGACTTTATGATACAGAATCCCAGAGCTCCCTGCAACTGCTATCCCCTACCCTGGTTTATCTTACTTATATTACCACCTAACACATATACATTCTATCTTTACTTCTTTGTTATCAGTCTCCCCAGCTAGAATCTGAGTTTCATGTAGGCAGGGTCTTTGTTTGGTTCACTGTTGTATCTCTAGGGCCGATGATACTCTTAGGCACATGGTAGGGATTAAAAACAAAACAAAGCGAAACAAAAAACTGGATGGGGCATCTGGATGGCTCAGTGGGTTAAAGCCTCTGCCTTCGACTCAGGTCATGATCTCACGGTCCTGGGATCAAGCCCCACATAGGGCTCTCTGCTCAGCAGGGAGTCTGCTTCCCCACTCCACCCCCCTCTGCCTGCCTCTCTGTCTGTCAAATAAATAAATTTTTTTAAAAAAGAAAAAAAGCTTTAAAAAAAACTGTGGAAAGAGGAGGAAAAGGGGAATGGAAGAAAAAGAGAGAGAGGGAGAAAGGAGGAGAGAGAGAAGGAATTAGGGCAGGGAGGGAGGGAGATGAGGTTTGTATCCCCACAAATAATACTCTTTTTCTGATTGCTCCACTACTCCTTAGAGCTAAAATGCTTGGGAAGACACTTCTAAATAGAAAGGAGTCTGGGAAATGAGTTCTCTCAAGTCATGGGGAGATGAGAATTTTCTGCACAGTCCTGAAGGAGAAAGAGAAGAAACAATAGAACTGGCCAACATCCCTGAACACTGAAAGGCACGGGAATTGCAAAAGTCAGAGTGCAAAGTTATATCCCACGCATTCTTGGGAACTCCCTCTCACTGAGCGAACAAAAGGGTAGAGCAGGTGGCCAGTTATCAGGCCACAAGACTCTTGGCAGTCACTGGCCTTACTGGACTGTGACCCTGCTATACGGTGGGGGGTGTTGGTACTCAGAGACTCACCTCTGTGATATCGAGCTGTGACCAGCCCAGGGACCACAAAGAACACATCTCCAAGCAAGTCCAGAAAACTATCTCGTATCTCAGCTGGGGAGTGCTTGTTGGAGAAGTATTGATCAGCCACAAGGTATAAATACTGGTTGGGGATGCGCTGTAAAAAAAAAATCATGGTCACAGGAGACTCAGGTCAACAATAGCAAACACGATGAGCATTTGCTTGGGTGGAGATGATTCTGGGGTCTTTATGTGCAATGTCTCATCTAATCCACACAGTGACCCTATGGTGCAAATATCAAAATTAGCCCCATTCACAGATGAGGGAACTGAGGCTTTGAGAGAGTAAGTAGTTGTCCAAACTGGTGCAACCATTATTCTTCCACAAGTCTATATATGCAGCCGGAATGCATGCTCCTAATTAGAGTACATCCCTGAGATGTTTCAGAAACACCCATCCCTGGCAACTAAGGGTGGGACTCTTCTAAGTGTATGCCTTCGCAGCTACTACTGGGACCCTGCTTCTGGAAACAGTGCTGCCTCCAGTCCATTGTTCTTAGATTTGAACTAGTCTTTCGTTGGAGTTCCCTCATCCATAAAAAATGGGTTGTTTGGAGGATTACATGAGATCTGAAGAAAGAAAGGTGCTGGCTGGCACAGAGCCTATCTTCAGTTCCATCAGTCCCCCCTGAGACCCACTGCTAAATCCCTGAACAGGACCTTCTGTGCTTTCCTGACTCAGCACGGGCTGCCTCCCAGGCTTCCATCTCTCAACTCGCCCCGAGCAAAAATGTCAGCTGTTGCAAAGTAAACTTCATAAAGATGCAGGGTCTGCCACACTGGTGAGGTTCTTGGGAACCTGGGGGTCTGAGAAGTGCTGGCACAAGTCATGGCACCTCTACCATCACCCTCTCACCCGCCACATGACAACAGGCATAGCCAGGCAGAAGTTTCTTTGGAATTTGGGGACAGTATAGAGCACACCAGGGAGCACTGCTTAGACCACTCAGAGGGTCCTATGAAGGCTGCGCGTTTTTAATCAGACCCAAAGCAACTCCAGGCTCTGGTGCAAGTGAGTGCCCCTGATTTGGACCATATGACCAGCAGACCCCTATGAGCTCAAGGTGTCCAAGGTGGGTACAGTGCTCTGTGGAGCCTTCGGCGAGCCCTAGTGGGACAGTCACCCTGCAGACCACTGGGATTCTAGAACAAGGCTCTGTCTTCTGCATCTGAGAATAACTTAAACCTTTGAAAAGTATTTCTTGCTCTGCCACCTAGGACACACTGCACGCCCCTCCCGTCCTTCCTGGGACCTGCCTCAAGATCCCTTCTCCTCTTGAAGTAGCCTCTGCTTGAATTTTCCCCTTTTCTAAGGCCAAGATCAATGAGGCCATCCTCCATTAGGTCATCTCCAATCCAGCCTGAAAGGTCCCGCTGTCTGACTTGCAATTTAAGTATCTCTCAAACCTTAGTCCTGATTCTCATCATTGGACAGCCCAAACTCATCAAACATCCCCTCTGAGCCTTGAGGCCTGAGATATCCCCTGCCTCCAATCTGGCTCACTCTGTGTCCAGAAGGCTCTTTCCAAAATGGGAATCAATCACGTCACTCTTCTGCTCCCAGCCCCCGGGATGAGCTTCACATTCCTTTCAGAGCATATAGAAGCTGGAAGCTTCCTTCTTGAATGGCAGCCACCCCCAGTAGCTGACCTCACCACACTCCTCTGCTCCTAACTGCACATGCTGGGCCCTCCGGCTCCCCAGCCCATTGCTCCAGGAGCCGGAAAAAACCTAACTCATTCTTCAAGGCCCTTCTCCCCAAGAGAGCTACCTGCTCCCTTCTGCGGGTACCAGAGGGCATTGGACATTCCTCTGCTCTGGTTTGTTAAGACACTGTACCGAAGTGCCTCCTCCTTCCGGCCACCCGTGGTCTGCAGATCCTGTAAGCAGAAAGGGAGAGCCTGCTTCTCACTGCTCTCAGGGCATGGGGAAGCTCTGGGGCATGTGGGCTCTCAACAAACATCCATTCCATGAATAGATGACGGAAAGGAACCTGGCACAGGGTTCACGCTGGAGAAATGTTTAAGGCAAGAAGGAGGGAAGAAGAGAAAGGAATCCATCCCTACCTCTAGCGGTTGGCTAAGACGTAATACTGGTATATCTGTGCAGGGAGTCCATGAGTAGATGATTGAGTAATGGTCCTTGGTCTGGCTGGAACCTAATACGGTGCCCGGCTGGTGTCTAGTGAATACGGGTCCCTAGTCCCGGGTGTGTTTCAGAATTTAGAACTTTTCGGACTGTATCTAGATAATTCAGTACCAAGGCTGCATATGATGTCACATGCTCTGGAGGGGGGCATCCCCGCCCCTACAGTACCATCTCCGCAGAGAAGCACGTGAATAGGGGGACAAATGACGTGAATGGGAACGATAAGGACCAGCGGCCACCTCCCGGCTGAGGCGGCTGTGGCTGCCCTGTGGGCTGGTTTTCAAAGCTCCTTGGATTTGGAGACTGAATAAGGGACTGTGGAACTCTGCTTAGCAAAGATTCACTGAATGAGTGAATGGGGAACATCTATAGCCCCAACCCTTTGTCCCAAGTGTGGTCCAAGGAGGCTTGTTAAACAGACGACTCTGAAAACTCAGTTGTCCAAGCTCACTTACCAGGACTGTGTGCAGCAAGTGCAGGGCGAGAGACTTGTTGGAGCCCCCGAGGATCTCGGGAAATTCCTTCTGTGGAGAGAAGTAGGGCGTCCTCCATGAGCACCTCAGGTCACCTGAAGGGAAAGCGTTCTCTCTGAGAGCCAAAGTGTCTGCCTTCTAGAAGAGAGGCTGGGGAGAGCAGGAATCTGTTCAGCCCCCAGGGGGCGACATGTAGGAGAACCTCCATAGGTTGGTGAAGCAATGATATTTCTTCCCACATTTGCTAAAATGCAGCCATTCCCTGCCACACCTGTGGTCTTATGGGGCCTGAGTGGCTGCTCTGTGGAAAGACAAGGTTATGAGCTGACATGTCCCCTACCACCAAATTCCCATGTTGAAGCCCTAACCCCCACTACCTCAGAATGTGACCGTGTGGAGATAGGGTTTGTCGGGAAGTGATTAAATGAGAGGGAGGACATTAGCAGGGCCCTCATCCAATCTGACTGGTGGCCTTATGCGAAGAGCAAATTCTGACACACAAGAGAGACACCGGGGATGTGAGCACACAGAGGGAAGATCATTCTGGGACACAGGCAGAAGGCCGCCATGGACAAGCCAGGGAGGGACTCCCCAGAAGAAACTGGACCTGCCGACACCTTGATCTTGGATTTCCAGCCTCCAGAACTGTGAGAAACTAGGTTTCTGTTGTTTAAACCGTCCGGTCTGTGGTATTTTGTTCTGGCGGCCCTGGCAAACTGGTACAGGCTATAGCTTGGTTCTGGCATCAAGTCTGAAGAGAGGCCAGAAAATCTCGAAGCTAGTGACTTTCTGTTCTCTTTCTCGAGACCTTTGCAGTCAGGGCCTCTGAGAAGCCAGCATTTCGCTGACAGCCAGCAAGGCTGCAAGGGTGGGGGAAGAACCCAGGCTCTGCAGGGGGCCTAGTACAAGCTGTGGGTAATTATTTGCTAACTGACGCCTGCCTGGCTAGTACTATAGCTTAAACACATGAGAGGGTACAAGTACTCTCCACGTGTCAAATGAATTTCCCTTTGACATTTTCTGCGGAAAATCTTGGGATAATAAATCGCCAGGGTAAATATTTAAACGTCTCTGTCTCCTGGCATCTGTGGGAACCCCCAGAGTCATTCAATTTATCCGCAAGTATATTTCAACTACTAAGAACCTCTCTGTATGTTCAGAAGCTGAGATTTGTTTTTGGAGGACTACCCATGGTCACCAACGGCCATATAACTGGAAGGTCACCTGAAAAAACAGCCCTGACCCAGGCTCCTGAGCTACGCAGACCTGAGCACCACATCCCATAGTGCCGCTTGAACAATTCCAATATCTAACATTTATTGAGCACTTGCTATATGCCAGGCTATTTGATGGGTGCATGTGAAACAGGTAGTAAGATCAGCCCTATTTCACAGGTTAAAGGAATAAAGGTTCAGAGAGGTTGGGCAGTTCACTTGAGGTCACAGAGCAGGTTAACAGAGAACCCAACATTTAATGGCAGAGCCTAAGTGCATGAAAAAAATTATACACCTCCCCAGCTGGGAGACTGGAAAGGAACTTCGCCCTTTCTGAGGCTAAGTTTCTTTAACCGGAAAACAGGACTAATAGTGCTTCACATTGATTCACAAGCTGTTGCGCCAATGGCATAAACCTAGCACATGGAAGGCACTCGAAACTGGTCACAGTGGTTCCAGTGGTGGTGGCTGTCATCAGGAGCACCTGCCTTCTTTCTGGCGCAGACCCAGAAGCACTGAAGAGCCCTCCTTAAGCCACAGTCTGTGACTCAGTTGCCTCATTCACAACATGAGGAGAAAGATCCCCACTGCCACTTACCCAAAAATCATTGCTCTATAGGTCAAATTAATCATGGCAGAACATGCCCTTGGCAAACCTCTGTATTTCATTATCTCCTCTCCCTCAGCTTAAAAGGAGGGGGTTGGTCTCTATAATTGAGTTATGGTGATATTATGAATTTGAGCATTCCTCCCCTTCTGAGGACAGATGCAAAGTTTATTTCAAATCAGGAAGGGCTTCTTACATGTCAGGGTCAAGGAAGTACAGCTCCTTCTCAGCATTCAGCCTGTACACAAACGATCCCTCCCAGAGAAGCCTTTCCTCTCTACCCCTTCTCCTCCCTAAAGATCTTCTCCTACCAGCTTATGTCCTTTGTAGCACCTGTCCCTTCCCGAAACCAGCTATTCAACATTGCATTCCACCTGCTCTCCCCAGTCAGATGGCAGCTTGCAGAAAGCTGGAGCCGGGGGACTTGTTTACTACCGAATGCTTGGTTTTTGCAAGAGTGCAGAGCAGGTAGCAAACGTTCCGTGCATACTTGTTGAATGACTAGAGGGATTCCATAATTTTGCAACTTGGACAAACCTTGAGAGCCCTCTTGGAAGCTAAAATGCCAGAACCAAGGCTGGATGTGAAAATGGAAAGGCCTGAGATTTTCCAAACCTGCGTGAATTTCATCTTCAAAGCAGTAACCATGCTAATTTGAAACAATCATTTATAATGTTTTGAAGAAAGCCTCCTCCCTTACTTCTTTATAGAGTTGTTTCTTTCTCCCTAAGCCTTCTATGAGGAGCAGAGCAGACACCGGCTAAGACTGCTCCTAGTCCTCAGTTACCCTCTGCCAGCGTGGGGAAGGGGCATCTCTGTGTCCTTGGCCGCTGGGCTCTCCCTCACAGTGCTTGGCGTCATGGACAGGAGCACTCAGCGTGGAAGCACACAGCGGCCTCACTGCTGAGGGAGCCATAGGGAGCACAGTTGGGATTGTTACCTTGGGCAGCAGGAAGCCACACTCGTGGTTATTGACTCCGATGACAGAAGGAATTGGATTAAATGTTTTTTCAGTCAGTAGGTCTAGAGGCTCATCAGGAAAGAAAAAACCATCAACCACTCGAGTGAAAGACTTGGTTTTCTGGAATAAGGAAGAAGAGAAAAATCAGCATCTGTTTCTGTTCATATAACCCGCTGTCCCCAAATCCCTAGTCCAACAGAGCCAACCCACTCCAGAAGTGGTCAAATTGCATTTTGGAAGGAAATGAAAGGAAAACTAAGCCACCTTTGGCCCATCCCAAGGCCCGAGTGCTGCCTGGCCAGCCCTGCCACTTACTTGGGCAAAGGGGCTCAGCTTCCCGCCTTGAATTCCTCATCTGCTAAATAAGGATAATAAATAGTATCTACCTAAAGAACACAAAAGCCTACAACAGTTGATCTCAAAGTGTGGGTCCTGCACAGCAGGAGTAGGAGCATATCACCTGGGAACTTATTAGAAACAAATTCTCAGGGCCCAGCCCAGGCCTATTGCATATGAAACTCTGGGGATGCATTCCAGCCAACTTGTTTTGACAAGCCTCCAGGTGATTTTGATGCATGCTGAAGTTTGTGAATCACTGGCCAAATGCCATGGACAGAGTGGTTGACTGGGGGTGGGCAAAGGGTGCGGGTGGAGGTGGCCAGAGTAGTGGTGGGGGTCGGTGTGTCTTTGCCTTTCATCTGGCTGGATATTTCTTGGGTCTCAGGAAGTAACACCTGGCTCTGTCCATGGTGTTTTGGGGTCTCTGTTTGGGAGTGGGGGTGGAAGCGAGTACACAAAAGACTTTTTACACAGTATCAGGTCAAGGTCAAATAGCTCCCACATTCCAGCACAGCTCATAGCAGACCCTTCATCTATGCTAAATAACTACCCAACAAATGTTGGAATCTGAAAAGTTAATGACCTTGCTCTTCCAAGGGCCATCAGAAGCTCTCAAGTTTGGAAGGGACATAAAAGTTCATTTGGTCTGATGAGTCACCCAGTGACTGAAATTTGTCAGCTGTCATCTAGCTTCTGCTTGCATCCCTACAGAGGTGGGTGTCTCACTACCTTTTCTAGGAGCTGGCCTTGCGCAGACCACTGAGTTTTTAGAAAATTCATGGTTCTATCAAGCCAATATGGCTTCCTAACAGAACTCCTGCTCTTGGCATTGAGTTAACTTCTGGCAGCACGTGGAACAGGTGTGGTCCCTCTTCTCAGAGACTTAGAGACAACCTTCATATTTTCCTGGCTTTTCTCCAGGCTCAACAGCATCCCTGGCCCACAGGTTCCTTCATTACCAATCAGGGCTCTGGATATTCCACCTTGTGTTTCTATACCATGACTACGAATCCCAGCCTCCATCTTCCCAAAGTCCCAAATCAAAGAAAGTAAGAGAGTGGTGGGATTTGTGTGCCCTTAGAGCCTCCTGTCCCTCCCCACCTTGTTGATGTCCAGCAGCTCCGTGGGGGATTTTGCCCTCAGGCACTGCAGCAAGGCCTCTGAGTCCATCGCGTTGGAGCCACAGATGCGTGCGACCACCTGCAACTATTTCCAGAGAAGGACTGGATCAGAGCACAGCCCTGGAAGCCGCCAAGAAAATGACAATTGAAAAGAGTCCTTGATCCAACCCCTGGCAGGTCCTTCATATATGAAGCCTGCCCACCCCCCACTCCACCCCCATGAACGTGTAACAGAATGGGCACACTGAGGTCAGGCTGGCCCTGGACCTCTTTATGCTCCTGTCTGACCCTCTTGGCCATCTTTAGCGACTGCTGGAGCTGGGGGAGGGGGTGTGGCACTCCGTAGCTACAAGGGACAGAGTCAAGCTTCCTGGTCACGGGGACACCAGTGCTATGATGTCGGCTCCACTGGCATGAGGCACCCCCCCTCCCCGAGCCCAGAAGCCCAACTCAGGAGCCCCAAGAGTGAGGAGCAGCTTTGCAAGCATGACTTATCTGCCCTGAGACATGACTCCCGCTCAGTCTCAGCCCGTCAGCTCTGCTCAGCCTCACCCCTAGCGCAGCCTGGAAAACCCCCCAACATCTTTTTCTGTCTCTCACCAATTCCACTCATCCCCACTTCCTCTGGGATGTCCTTTCATGAACTCCTTCCTCTGCTAATTTCCCATCACTTCCAGGATTCCCACCTTTTCTTCCTAGCCTTTTCCTAAACACTGTCTTGCCCGATCATTGGGGGCTTATCCCTTGAAAGTGGTGGTCCCTCAGTGTCTGGGAGTCACAAAGGCTTTGAGAAGCCAATGAAAGCTACAAACCCTCTCCTTAGGAAAATGCACAAACCTACAAAACCTGCCTACAACTGTAGGAGCTCAAGGACCACCATCCAGACTTTTCCTTGTCATAAAAAGATGATGGTCTTCTCAAGTCAGTGTGGCGTGTCTCCATTTATAAACCCACAGGTCCTACCATAGAGCTGGGGAGACAAGGGACACTCAGTAGACGCGCACCGAATGAAAAAGGATGTGTACAAACCGAAAGCTGATGTATCGTGTTCCCCAAATCAGTATGTCCTGTGTATTGGGAGCACGTTCACAATACTCTATCTCTAGGCCTCTGCTCCTAGCGTATACTGTTCTTTTCTCTAAGGTGTTTAAGCAGATGTACCACTAAAACGCACAGTCCCCAGGAGATGGCTCCACAACCCCGTGCTAATGTTCATTGACAGAATCAGCTCAGTAGTTAACTCATTCATTCAGCAAACACTGATAGTCACCTACCAGACTGGGACATGAAAGATACAACCCTGGCCTCCAGGTCCTCACTGCCTGGTAGAGCACTAAAGCAAGAGGACAGATGACAGAAGCCTTGGGCATATGACTCACTGTCCCCTCACAATGCCAGGCAACATGCTTCATTCACAGTGTTCTTTTCCACTGAACTGGAAACAGCCTCAGGCTCTTAACATGGTCCTCTAGGTGGAATGGAGCAGTTATGGGAGATGAGGTGCATACAACACAGGGACTGAGTAATATATCCCAGGCAAAGAACAACGAATAAGATGTAAGAACTCGGGGCGCCTGGGTGGCTCAGTGGATTAAGCTGCTGCCTTCGGCTCAGGTCATGATCTCGGTGTCCTGGGATCGAGCCCCGCATCGGGCTCTTTGCTCAGCGGGAGCCTGCTTCTCTCTCTCTCTCTGCCTGACTCTCTGCCTACTTGTGATTTCTCTCTCTGTCAAATAAATAAATAAAATCTTAAAAAAAAAAAAAAAAAAGATGTAAGAACTCTCACCTACACACTCACATACATGCACGCATGCACACACACACATTTGTGCACACTAGCCGTGTTGCACTAGAGATCTACTTTCTGAACCAGGTCTTCCACGGAGCAGTAACGTTCACTTTGAACAGCCCTGGAGTCTTTGACCATGGTCAGTAAGGACGGCCAAGCACACGGTCTATCAACACCTGCCCAAGTTCTCCCGTGACCAAGCAGAGGAAGCTAAAGAGGTGCTAACAAGATACCTACATCTTCATTCCTCTCATCGTCGGGGGCCCTCAGGAAAGGGATGATGGCCACCCCACTCTCCATGATGGCTCTGTGGAATAAGCCATTGGCCATGGGGGACAGAATCTGGAAAGAGAGCACAGGAGATCAGGACAAGTTATGCAGGGGACCCCCCCCCCCCATCCATCATATATACCACCCATCCTTCTTTAAACAAACCTTCCCAGGAAGTCCTTTAAAAGCTCTACATATACAGGGTGGGGGGTGGGGGGGGGCGGAGCCCTAGTTTGGGAATTCAAGGATGAGTCACAAAGGTTCCAGCAAGTCATTTAATGTCTCTGAGCCCCAGACTCCTCAGGAGCTTTGAGGTCAAACATTCAGGTGTGAGTCCTAACTCCCTCACTTCCCGGCTGGAGAGCCTCAGGCAAGTTGCTTTCTGTATTTCTGGAGTATCAGTATACTCCCTATAAAACTGGGAGGAAAAATGGAGCCCATCTCACAGAATTGTGCAGAGCAGAAGTACCGAATATAGAAGGCTTTGCACGATCTGTGGTCAAATACTACACACTCAGGAAATGGAGGCTATTAGCATATATGTAAAAGTTGGTTTACTCTAATTCACCTTATCGAGTTATCTTGAAGATAGAAAAATAACTTGTATATTGTCAAGTTCTATACAGCAGAAGCTCTCTTAACCCACTCCCATGTTAACTGCCTTCTGTGATTAACCTATTAGCTGAGGCCCAGGAGATGCCGACCACTCGGAGCCAGTGGGCTGTTTTCTAGCACCACACACGTTTCTATTCCCACCAGTTTCTGGCCAAGGGTCAAGTGTGTTTGCTCCCAGATTTGCTTTTGTAAGTTACACTTGCTACTATAATGAACTAATCGATGAGATATCGTGGGAACCAATGAAGTACACGTATAGAAAGAAAACAAAATTATGTTTGGGGAAAGAAACTTTGATGAAAGCAAGTAGCTGAAAAATAGCGCCGTCAGATTAATTTGGTGTGAACAAAGTAAGAGTGTAAGCTATGTGGGGAGTCAGTGGGAGATTCCATGAGCACGCCACACTCAGACTACAAAGCAGGCATCTCAAGTTCATGATTGCTGTAAAGAAGCTAAAGCAGCTGTAGAGGACATGAATCTGGGGGCAGGGGGTTATGCCCAGAGACCAACCCTGAAAAGATACAACACTGTATCAAACCATTGGCGAAGAAATGCACACTTTATGTTGGAAGTTGAAATAAAACGTTATGTATCCTTTGTTGCTTTAGTTTTAGCTACATTTTTCTATTAAATTAGTAATTATCTGTCCTGGTAATTAGATACCAGGGCTTTGACCCTATAAATATAAGTACGGAATTTTTCTTCAGATTGTGACTCACTAGGTGATCTTGGGCAGCTCATTTAAACTCTTCCTGATGACAGCTCTTGTCTGCAAAAGCAGACTGAGCTCCTAACTCACGATGGGCAGCTTGAGGGAGACAAGTGTCCATTCAGCATGAAAGCACCAATCAGCTACGAGTGATTCATGGTCCTAATTTCTGTGACCTCCCGCACCGAGGTTCGTTCAAGCCCCGCAGAGAGAAGAACTCACAAGGCTGGAAACACTTATGGCTCCCGCTGACTCGCCAAAGAGGGTCACAGAGCGTGGGTCCCCACCGAAGAACTCGATGTTCTCCTGGACCCAGGTTAAGGCGGCCATCTGGTCCAGGAAGGCCCAGTTCCCTGGAGCATGCTGGTCCCCTGTGCTGGGGCAAGAGGCAAGGTGAGAAAACTCAGTGCACCTCAATCTGTTTCCCGAAGCCCAGGGAGTTTGAGGTGGAGCTCTGGGAGGATGTCAGGGCATTGCCACTCCGGCTGGTGCAGAAGGGTAGGAGGCCGCAGGCACAGGGCAGTAGGGAAAGCCATGCTTGTTTCTCACTCTGTTGGGATTTGGTTTCATTTTTGGTTTTTTTGACAATCCGATGAAAGTTACAAACCCCAGAAAAATGCACAATCTCGTAAGTGCAATATGAGAGTATTCATAGGCTCCCCTGAACCCACGGATTCCAGAAAGTTCCCATTCCTGAGAGCTGGTCTGCACCAGGGAGCTAGATGTCCTGGGCACAGAGGTTCCAGGAAATGACTACATGAATAATAATGGTAATAAGAGCGAAACACCTATCAAAATATCCATGTGGTCCACACCATATGTGAGTAGCCCTGGGATCACATTCTACTCCCCTCCATTCTCCAGCCCCCTCATGGCTCCTCCTGCTGGTTCCCTGCGCCGGTCCATGAGCCCTGCCTTCTCTCTCCTGGCAGCCCCCCATCTGCTCAGGAGCCAAGCCCTGCCGATTTCACCTCCAACCCACTGTGGTTTTCGCATGGGTTCCCATTCTTCCATTTCCATTTATCCAGATTCACAATCTGATCACTTAAGATCTGGGTGCCCTTGGGCAAGTCACTTGACCTGCTTCCTGTCAATGTTCTCAGGCCTAAAACAGGGCTAGTTGTGATGCCTGTGTCACATGTGGTTATGAAGACTGGCTGTGCAGGCCCACGGTAAGCGCTGTGTACGTGCCTGTAATCACTCTGGTTACTCAACTACCACCCCACTTTGTCCCGACAGCCGGCCTCAACGCAGTGCAGTAGCCTCCCAACCAGACTCCTGCCCAGCCCCCGCTTGCTCTGGAGTGACCGTCCTGATAGGTTGCTTTGAGAACGGCATGACTGGATCCCTCAGCCCCCATGCTGGCCTGGCCTTCAAGGCCTTTCCACACCCATCTCCTGCCACATCCTTATCTACCTGCCTACCAGGACCCAGATCTTAGGAACAACTTTCAGAACACATTCTGCCAGAGGAATCCCCATGTACAGAGTAGGTGACAGTGTAATCGCTCTGGGTCCTCTCAGCCCTTCCTGTCCCCATGGCAGCCCCAGAGCCCCAGCCCAGGGCCACGGGCCCCTAGCACAGCTTGCAAATATCATTCCCAGCCACTGTGCAAGTCCACTTCCTTCCAACTTCCCAGCTTTTGCTCCAGCGGCTCCTTTGCCAAGGACACTCTTCCCCAGCCTCTCCTCTCAAATCCAACCTCGTCTTGGAGGTGCGGTTCCAATGCCGCCTCTCTCGTGAATGCCACCCTGATTACTCAGAGCTCCCTCCCGTGTGTACCGCCCTCCCACCTGGCACTGTCGGGGCCTTAATCACATCCTGCCTGGTGGCATGGATATTTGTGTGCCTGTGGTATCTCCCCCACAACACTGAGAGTCCCCAAAGGGTAGAATCACACTCGGCTCCCTGCCACCTTCCCTGAAGTGCTGGCTGGTGTTCTCTCACTGCCCCCTGGCCAGGGCTTAAGGTCTGCTGTGTTCTAAGCAGGATAGCAGAAGTGGTCACGCTCTGCTATGTGAGCCCTGGGAAGTTGCTTCCCCTCTTTGTGCCTCCACTTTTCAACTGCAGGATGGGAATGACGACAATACTTCTCCCATAGGATTACTCTGGGGGCAAGCTGAAGCAATGTATGGCTGGTACACAGCACTGTGCCTGGCTCACAGTGAGTATCTGACACAGGGTGGCCATTACTGTAGAGAGGGAAGGAGTGATCCTCCCAGGGGAGTATCTGAGGAGGCCGACGTGAGGCCCTATAACCGCTCACCCACCATGCCTCCTCAAATTCCAGGGCACGCATTAGGTCTACACTCCTCCACCTCCCAGGGCGGTTGGGTGAGGCCATGCGCTGAGCTCTGCCAATGATACATGAACAAGAGTGACAAGCGCCAACTCCAGGCTGACCCAGAAAGAACTCCCTTGCATGATAGCTGTTTGTCTATCTGCCGGTCAAATGCAGAGGGTCTGCGCCATAAAGGAGGGCAGAGCCATGGGACGGAAGGACCCCAGTCCCTGATGGACCACATAGAAAGACCGTTTTCAGTCAGGATCACTCAGCTGGACCTTACTTGAATGAGAATGAGATTTTGGTTTGGTTTGGTTTGGTTTTAAGTCACCAAGACTTGGGGGTTTATCTGTTATAGCAGTTTATCTGTTTATCTGTTTATCTGTTTATCTATTACAGCAGTTTATCTGTTACCTAACTCCTTTGGCTCGCATTTGTTCAACATCACTGAAAGCTCATTCCTCCTTAGGTGGAGGGGCACTGAATCCCCTGTGGCTGTCAAACAGCTGTGCCTTGGGGACCCAGGGTGTTGGTCACATGGGGACACTCACTTGAAGAAACCCAATATTCCTAGCCGGTACTGGGTCGTCACAATTAGCACGTCCTCGTAGGCAGCCAGGGCGGACCCATCAAAGATGGAGGCTGAGCCAGTCTCGAAGGCGCCCCCAGGGAGCCACACCATGACCTGCGGAAGGGACAAGACCTCTGCAGTCAACCTGCCAGGCATTCACATCCCCTCCCCATGCATTTTGGGACTTTCTTTATTTAGGGAAATATAATAGAAAGCTTTCCTTTCTAAGTAGCATCAGAGGCTTTGTCTTTTGAAGAAGGCCCAGGGGCAAGCTTGTGGGTTCTGGCACCAAAGTACCTGGGTTGGATTCCCAGCTCTGCCACCGACAAGCTGTGTAATGTTGGGAAGATTACTTAACCTCCCTGAGGCTCATTTTTGCCATAGGTAAGCTCTGAAGAATGAAAGTATCTCACTGATGGGTTATCACGATATTTAAACAAGATCCTGCATCTAAAGTTCTTAGAACAATTTCAAGTGCCCAGAAAGCATTAACTAAATATCACTGAACTTGTGACCCACAGGAAGATGGAAATCATTGTAAGTCATGGAGGAGAGCCAAACCACTTAAGCTATTTTAACTTAACTCCTTCCCCTACCTACAGAAAGGAGAGAAGCAAGGAGAGATGACAGGGAGGAGAAGTATGAAAACTTTCCTCTATTGATTAGAAAAATTCGGACCAAGGAACATAAAACATTCACATGGTACTATTGGGATTGATATACTTCTTTTTTAAAAAAAAAAAGATTTTATTTATTTATTTGACAGACAGAGATCACAAGTAGGCAGAGAGGTAGGCAGAGAGCAAGGGGGAAGCAGGCTCCCTGCGGAGCAGAGAGCCCGATGTGTGGCTTGATCCCAGCACCCTGGGATCATGACCTGAGCCGAAGGCAGAGGCTTTAACCCACTGAGCCACCCAGGGGCCCCGGGATTGATATACTTCTTAATAAATCCTTTCCATTCTCTCTTTTTTAAAAAGATTTATTTATTTATTTATTTATTTATTTATTTGAGAGAGAGTGAGTGTGTGTGCAGGTTGGCGGGGAGGGGAGCAGATGGAGAGAGTCTTAAGCAGACTCCACACTGAGCACAGGGCCCGATCTCATGACCCTGTGATCACGACCTGAGCAGAAACCAAAAGTCCAACGCTTCACCGACTATGCCACCCAGGTGCCCTGCCCTTCATTTCCCAGGAATGCCTGAGTGGCTCAGTCATTAAGCGTCTGCCTTCGGCTCCTGTCATGATCCCAGGGTCCTGGGATGGAGCCCCATGTAGGGATCCCTGCACAGCAAGAAGCCTACTTCTCCCTCTCCCTCTCCCCCTGTTTGTGTTCCCTTTTCTTGCTGTCTCTCTGTCAAATAAAATCTTAAAAAAATAAAAAAGGATTTCCCAAACAAGCAAACAGCAAATCAGGGTCCTTTTAAGCAGTTGTCTTTCTAAACATTTACAGACCATTAAATACTCAACAGAGGGGAAAAACAAAACAAACTAAAAATCAAAGTTCAAGTCAAGCCACTGCCAACAAAGAAGCAATCAGAAAGGAAGATAAAGTGAATCTGTCATTAAATGACTTTTTAAGAGTTACTGATGCATCAAGTGATTACATTTCCCTTTTACCCAACAGGGGGTAGGTTTGATTCTAGACGCCCAGCCCCTCTGCATGGGACCCTGGAGCCCTGGGCACGGTGGGCAGCCTTACAGGGAGCTTGGAGCCCTTGTTCGCATGGGCTGGCGCATAGATGTTAAGGTACAAGCAGTCTTCAGACACTTCCAATTTGGGGTAATGCACCTTGAGAAAGTGTTGATCTGAGAGCAGCCACTCTGAGTTCTGGAGGCACCTTGGAGGAAGGAAGGAGAGATCTCAGAGTTGCTATCAGGGAACATGCCTGGGAGGGGCCAGGTCTTGTGACAGCAGAGAGGCCAGATGGCCTCCCGTGTCTGAGTGGAAGAAGCCTATGGGAGCTATTGGTACAAAAACTAATCACCTCCCCTGCCCCCACCATGGTGGCACAAACAGAGAAACATGCTATAATTCTTTTAGATCTGGTTTTTGGGTAGGAAAGCAGTTTGTGCAGAATAACTGTATCATTAACTTCCAGCACCCACGCATGTGTATAGCCACTACCACAATTCAGACACATACACATCAAGATTCAACATGGCTCAACAATTCCCCAAACTGGAGGGCAAGACACTGGGTTACATATCAAGGGCTTTGCTCTAGCAGCTCCCTTTTCTGCCCCCAGAGGGACAAAAGGACATCTCTAGGCCTTTTCTCCAGGACACAATGGAGGTAGATGAGTAGGGAGATTCCTGCATCCAAGCCTTTGTTCAGGCTGGTCCCTATGCCGAGTGCTCTCAACTCATATCTGTTTGCTCATGTTCTTCCCTTTCTTTCAGATTCAGTAAAAGTGCCACCTCCTCCAAGAAGCCTTCTGAGATCCCCCTAGTTAGACCACAGCTCTTTAGAAACACCTATATACATTGTGTTCTTTCCTTAAAGTTCTCTTAGGTTTGCACATGAGTGTTGCCATCTTCCCCCACTCAAATGTGACCAGCCAAAAGCTGTTTTGGTCACCTTGGTACCTCATAGTCCCTAGCACTGAGGCTATGACACAGTAAGATTGAATTAGACCAATATATGATTCCTAGGCTGGATGGGTGGTTCCTTCTCAGCATCCTTCTCTGATCCCCTAAAAGGCTGCCCTCGTCACTTTATATTTTAATCATTGTTATGATTTGCACCCCCTAGTACCCCTAGCACCCTAGCACCCCCATCAGCCCACAAGGTCATTCAGGGCAACTGTGACCAGCCCACCATATGTCCCCTAGGACATTATAGAGAGGCAATGACTGAGCTGGTTCTCAATGAATCTTAGCTGAATGAATACATGAAGGAAGGAACAGATGAGTTTCAGCTTCGTGTCTTGAGTCCCTGGGCCCCATGGGGTCTTCTTCTGCGACTTATGGAGCTTCCTGGCACCAGGGTACTCCTTATTCCTGGGACCCCAAGGCCAAGAACCAAGAACCAACTTGAGGACTGGACAAAATCTGAGCATCAGAAGATTCTCGGGGATCACTTCTCGGCCTTTGGCTAAGATCAAGTGCAGAAGATTCTTGGGGATTTTCAAGTCTCACCTTCCAACCTATGCTCATCATGATTCACCCACCCCAGCTTGAAGATCGGCAATGACGGGCGCTCCTGACCCAGAACACATGCATCTACTCCACAGGTGTTTGCGGATTTCCCTGCATCAGGCAGAGAGCACTAGAGCTGAGATCCCTCTGGCGTGGTTCTTCACCTCAAAGCCCTCAGCCAGTTTGGACCTTGGGTGGGGATTGACATGGAAACACCTGGACCAAGACTCAGTAAGTCTGCCACAGCCGTTCCCAAATCTGATCGGTCCTCAGATCCCTAGACACCTTTCAGTGCAGCCAGCTTCCTGGGCCCGGCTCTGGAGATTCTGATTCAGGAAGTCCAAGAGGGGAGCCCAAGGTACCCGTGTGCTCTGAACACCACTGCCAGTGGTCCCGCTGATCAGCCAGCTGGGGGGCCATGGTCAACCCTCCTCCTCCTTGGTGCCACCACCTTTCCCAGGGAGCTGCACGACCTTTACTCCCCTGCAGTGCTCCGCCCCCACGCCCAGGCCACTTTCCACCACGGGACTGAGACTGCTCTTACAATTTAGGGTAGGACGTGGCATCTCGGAAGTCATTCCAGGGCAAGGCAGGCTTTGGTTTCTTAAATCGCAGGGGTCCTACAGGGGGCACAGCATAGGGGATCCCGAGGAACACGTTCACAGGCATGGTGCTTCCCAGCACAGTGGCTTGCTTCCCCCGGACCCACCCCAGCCTGGTGCTCCTCACTGGTGCGTCCGCGGCTGGCCCTGAGGGAACACACAGGGCAGAATCAGGAGTGGCTGGGTGGAGAACTGGAACAAGCCCAGCTAGGACGCCCCTCAATGGGGGCACTCTCTCTTGGCCCAGAGGCCATGCAGCAGGAAGTACCTAGACTCCCCATCAATAAACCACTGTCCCTGGCTTCTTTTAAGATTGCCTTAGAAGCCACCTGCATCAGAGCGCTGACTTTGTTTCTCCTAGGAGCACAGCACCAAGTCACAAAATTTGCTCCAGTCCTCTTGGGGAACAAGGAAACTCTCCCTTCAACAGCGCGGATTTCCCTTACTCTCCAACTGATAGATGCCGGCTCTGCAGATCCTACGGTCCCACAAAGTCATCTGGCCCAGGTTCATTTTCATACCTATCAGCACACCTGTTGGCATGTCTGTGCCTTCCCTACCTGACTATGAGCTTTTTGATTTTTCTTAAAATTAAATTTAAAAAAACTTTTAAAAATCCTTCCTAGGGCAATCCTAAGCAGTAACAGCTATGGAATTGTGCTCTTTGATGAGTTAAGTCTATGTTTTTGAATATACATGAAAATAAATATACATCAATAAAAACAAAAAGTTCTCATGGGGATGCCACCTGACATCAGCGCCCCCGCTCCCAGGGACAGGAGGATATTTTTGGAAACCCGAGAGTGCAAGCTTCTCGGTTTTCACATAGAATACAGAGTGTTGAGAAGCCCACTGCCCAGCTGTTTACTTATTAGGACTCGGGCATCTTGGTGGTACCTGTTCTAATGTCATTTTAATAGAGAAAGTCCTGTCCAGGCAGGCACTAGTACAAAGCATGGGCTCCATTCTATGACCCTCCCCAGTGCCTGGACAGAGAGCTCTCCAAACTCCGACAAGGTGTGAGCAACCCAAGGGCAGGACCGAGCTCTACCCACTCCCACAAAGGAGACTCTGCGGAGGATGGTTTTCAGTTAACACCAGGACGCTGCTCAGGGGCCCTGAGGTTACTTACATAGCCTTTTATGAGCCTTCAGACCTCCGAGAAATAGGTTTGTTTGCACTAGTGGTAAGGAAATTCCCCTACCCCATCTTCTGAGGCCCCTCCTCTCCCACGGGGTGTCTCACCCTTGGTGGCAGCTGTAAGGACCCAAACAACCCAGATCAGGGTCTGGCCCCGGTGCCCCCACTCCCCACTCATCCGGCTGGCCTGCCTGAATGCCCTGCACCTTCACGGCCGCAGCTGGCCTCAGAGAGCTTCGGTCGGGGCAAGAAAGGGCTTCCTGTTGGCAGACAAATGTTGAGCGGGCAAACACAGGACACCGGCTGGTGAAGAGAGGCAGCAGACCAAGATTTTCGGAGGAATTGGCCAAGCAAGACTTTCCTGTTCTGATTTACATAAGGAGAAGCTGATGATTAACTTGTAAGCTGGGGAAGGATAGTGCGGCAGGCTCTGGGCATGCGGGATGGAACAAATACAAGGGACACTGGGCATCAGGGAAGGCAAAGACCTTAACTGCAGTGTCTGCAGGGGCCAGGAAAGCAGCAAACAAACAGTGAATGAAGCTGGCCAAGAGAGCTTGATAGGATGTGGTGGGGACTGTGGGACAGAGCGCATGCCCTTTCTTAAAGAGGCAAGACTTCTCAACTCCAACGAACGTTTGGCTTACGACAATGTAGGTACACCAAACCAGAAGTCAGTGATCTCTCTCTATTTTTGTAAGTGGTTTCAAATTTGAGTCCAGTGCAGTATTTCTACTGGCTTGAGCTGTGTCTGTAGTTCTGATCTAGACCCAGCTCCCCTGCGTAAATATAAGGAGACAAGTCCAAAGAGGTGAAGTTCCTATATGTGGTTCTGTTGGAGCCTGTCCTTACATTCAGGTGGGTCATTGATGATCTGGCTTAGGACCCAGGAACATCACCATCCGGCTCCTGCCACGGTCTACACTGCCCTCGGGGTAAAGGTGTAGCCCCAGGATGGGGCTTCCCAAGTGCTTGGAGTAGGTGGGTGCAATCGGGGTATGTGTCGAAATTCTGTCCTTCTGCTTAGCCCCCCTGGAGATCTAGGGGCAGGACTTGAACAACGTGAATGGTGGGTTTGGGAAGCATTAATCTAACGCACAGGTCTCGCAGAGGAGTCACCTTCTGAGAGAGGCAGGGTTGTTACCAGCAGATATTATGTGCCTGCTGGATACAGAACTCTACACAAGCAGGCAGGGAAAGCCTTCCTCAAGGTCAGAGCAAGGGGCTGTTGGGTGTATTTTGCTAAAGGCCTGTGCTCTGTAAATCTCTACAGATTAGTAGAAGTCCTCCGGTAAATATCTTTCTCCCCAGCTCTAAGTCCCTTTCTGACAAGCCACTGACCGCACCAGGAATTATGGAAATAGGACTTGGGTGGAGTCCTTTCTGAAGATTTGATTCTTAATTCAGCAAAAGTCACTTATGGTTCAAATGGAACCTTGACATTGTCCCCTGAAATCTAGCGAACAGTGGTAGACAGCAGTCCCTAGGTATGATGACGAGGAGTGAGGAAGACAGGGGCTGCCCGTATCAGATGTCTAGATGTTCAGACTGCCCACCTTTGAGGTGACCACAAATCCCAGAAGATGAATAGGAGATGGGGTGGGAATTTCTAAAATGTTCCCGGCATGCCCTGCAGACTTTGTTGGTGTGGGTTAAACATTGAGCATACCCAAATCCCAGCGCGTGTGTATACACAGGTTGGTTGCTGCTAGGTTCAAGTACTTAGGGCTTTTCAGACATCAAAGACCTTAGCTTGGGTCTGGGCCATAGAGTGGGTGGTCAGTGGTGTTTGCTAGATTGCAACCTGACCCTAGCTTGTTGAGACGCACCCACACATGATTCTTTAAAATGCCTTCAGAACAAAGGCAAGTTGTTTTCTTGCCTTTCCCAGCAGGCCCTTCCTGGCATGGCTGACCTAAGCAGCTGCAAGCTCTTGCCCATGGCCTTGAGACCATTTAAAGAGACCTGGGTTCTCTCTTGATTCTCCCTCAGAATCAAGGGTGTCCTTGAACAAATCCTCTCTTTCTTCTGGGCCTCAGTGTTTCCATCTTCTGTTGACATCTGTGCACGCATTTTAGGATTATAAATTCCAGAGACCCAAGCATGAATGAGTTTCCAGAAATGCCTAGGGGGCCAGAGAACCCAGAGAAGGGTGGAGAAGTAGACAAGTTTCTGAGCAGAGGAAGAAGGCTGCTGCAGAGCCAGGCCAAGTGACTCTGAAAGCACTAATTTGCCAGCTCAAAATGGCATCTTCATGGGCCCTGTCAAATGAAGGTCTACAATACCCATTCTGTCTACAGCCTTGAGACTCAGACTGTCTCCCTGCTCTGGCCCTCCTTAGTTGCCACCAGAAAGGTCCTCCCTGCCCTATAACTCTATCAGAAATACCTGGTGTTTCCCCAAACTCAGCCATGGACCTAGAGCTTCACAGTTTGTACCATTCCCACTCCTAACCTGATTATCAGTTTACTGGAAATTGTTCTTTAAATCAATCTTTAAAAAAAAAAACAACTGTTGATTATCAAGAAATTTTTATATACCTAATGCAGTAGAGATAGTGTTTTGAAACGAGTAAACCAGTGTATTTTGCATTTCTATATGGTGAAATCATCCCCCACCTCTAGCAACTAATAAAGCTGTAGGGTATGGTGCAGAAGACCCCAAAACAGGAAGTGTGGAGGATCTGGCCCTCCTGCTCCACAGATTATGGGAAGAAGAAGGGAACAGTGGTGGGGAAAACAGGGAGTGATACCAGGTCACCTGAATCTCCCTCTTAGACTGAAACCCCAAGTGGGAGATGTGTTAGGGAAGCTGACGGCAGCTTTGGTTCTCCAGAAGAAGACTGCCATAGGGGTGCTCCAAATCCCTAAATCAGCCTGTGGCAGCCACAACCAAGTAGAAGAGGTTGGGCAAAGACAGATCTCAAGTGATGCTCTTGCTTATCCCGGATCAGCTGTTCTTGGAAGGGCCTGAAATATGGCCTTGAAGGGAACTCAGAAGTAATTGAGACTATGGTTGGGAGCTAGATAGGGAGAGGTCAGGGGACCCACAGAGGTGCTTCCTGGGCTTGAGGATAAAGTGGAGGCCTGACCTGGGTAGAGCACAGTGATGAGAGCTGGTAGAGCTGGTCAGAGCCAAGGTGAGGGCACTGAGTCTCTAAGGAGGGATCCATGGGCTTTGACCAAGACAAAAGGACAGACCGTGAGCTCACCATGTTAGAATTCACCATCCTCCCAGGAACTCGGTGCACAGCGAAGTTGCTGTAGACAGTTCAACAACACCAGGACCTCTGCAAGTGGGTTTAAGCTACCTCTACCCTTCTAAGGGTGTGGTCGTATTAGCTTCTCCCAGTTCATGCCTCTAGATGCCATCTTGGAGAGGATGGGAAGCAAATCTGAGCAGAGGCTATGCATTTATTTGAAAAAGCTATAAAGAGATTATTCAAGTTATTAAATAGGACTGAGTTTACCTGATGGAGCTCCATGTAAGTATCTGCTATGAACTACAGGGTTGGGGTGGGGTGAAGGAATTGTTCTCTTCTGGTTAAAAAGAAAAGTTAATAATTATTATAGATACATATATACAAGAAACACGCTATGGCCAAACTGGGTCTCTTACCTACAAACCCAGCCTGAAAGAGAACCGTGGAGAGTGTGACTTCCTAACTGCTTATCTCGCATTTTCTTTTCTGTCAAGGTGCCACCTCTGCTTATCTCACTGTTCCCTAATGGACAGAGCGGACCCTCAGGGAAACTGACATGGCAGGAAATAATGATACTAGCTTTCATTTACCGAATGCCTTGTAGGTATCACAGCCTGGGCTAAATGTTTTACAGCCATGACCCTGTGTAATGCCATTATTCCCATTTTGCAGAGCAGGAAACCCTGCAAGGTAGGATGAATCGTCAGATATCACAGGACTGAATCATCAGATATCACAGGACTGAGGAGCCAGCACAACTGGGACTTGAGCCCAGACTTCCTGCCTCCAAGCTGCAGCCTTTGCCATTTAGGGAAAAGGAGCGGGAATGAGGAGCAATAGGAAGATCGGGGAGCATGGGCTGACTTCTGCAGTTCTTGGGCCATTAAAGATCATTTAATCTTGTAGGAAGCAGAGGATCCACCTGACATCACCTCCTTGGACCTTGCTGTTCCCAGCAAGCCAGTGGCCTCGAAGGCCCCCAAGATAAGAGCTCTTCTGATGAGCTCTCTCTGTTCTCCCAGGCTGCTCTGCTGAAACCCTGAGGGAGAATCCAGAATGGGAGAGGACCTCGGTCCCAGGCCTGGCTTCAGCTTAGAACATATGCTAATCTGCCCTGCTGCCAGTGGCCTCCGGGTGGAGGCCGGCCTGCAGGGGGACAGAACAAAGGGAGGATGCTCTGGGGCTGGACTCGTGTTACCGGGCACTGCACCTCTCACTCTAGGGGCCTGGGGCTAGAGCTTCCTTCTTTCTTCAGACCCACCTCACACTGCTATTTAATTCAAACACTTCAGCAGGTTGTTCAGATCTTTTCCCATTTGGC
This sequence comes from Mustela nivalis, assembly GCF_964662115.1. Taxonomy (NCBI): domain Eukaryota; kingdom Metazoa; phylum Chordata; class Mammalia; order Carnivora; family Mustelidae; genus Mustela; species Mustela nivalis. The sequence continues at coordinate 27,554,074 of NC_139037.1, read as the reverse complement.
TCTGTCCTGTCCAGATGGATGCTTCACTGTACCCCATCAGTGCGCCTACATCACTGCACCTCCTCACTATGCTCCCATCACCAAGCCCCTATCCCTCTAGCCCCATCACTGCACCCCATCCCTCTAAGCACATCACTGCATGCACGTAACTGTTCTCCCATCACTGCACCCCCCTCATTATATTCCCACCACTGTACCCCATCCCTGTAGCCCCATCACTGTACTCCCATCCCTGCACCCCATTCCTACAACCTCATCATCACACCATCATCATTTATGCCCATCAGTATGGGTCCCATCCCTGCACCCTTATAACTAGGCCTATCATTGCACCCCACCTGCATCCGATCTTTTAGTTAATCACATTTTCCTTTCCTGGAATGTTTTGCCTTGACTTCTTCACCTGGTAAAATCCTTCTGGTTTTTCAAGATCCCACAGAAATACCATCTCCTCCAGGCAGACCCCCTTATTCTCAAGTGCTAAAATCATTTTCTCGTTTCATCCTAAAATCATTTTCTCTTTGTTGATGTTTCTATTATACCATTTCCAATGCTCCATCCCAGTTCAATGGCTGGTCTCGCCACAGATGATGATAATGGCGATGACCATGTTGACATCGCAATCTCCTGGTCACATAACGTGAGCCCACTTCTGCTTTAAGTCATACCTGTAGTGGACAGTCCTGTGGAGACCAGCCTCACCTGTCAGGTGACAGCACGCCACCTGAAGTGGGTGGGCCATGTGACTCTTTATTTTCTGCCTCAGGGCCTTCACCCCATCACAAATATCCTCTCTCACTTTGCTTAAGCAAGATTGGAATTAGAGTAACCCAGGGAGTAATCCTCAAGAAAGGGAGCATGAGGCCTGGGAGTAACACTCCAGCCTCTGGAGGCATTCTGTGTGCTGCTCAAGAGGCAGAGGGCTCTAGAAAAACCGGGCTCTCTTTCCTCACAGAAGCAGTCTCAGTAATACACCTTATCTTGTCTTTTCTCTCTGCCCTCCCCGCCCCAAGCTCCACTCTTATGGAACCAAAGTAAGTCAGTGGGCACCAGGAGGAGACCTCGAAAGTGGACCATCAGTGGGATCCTATGACTGGATCACTCACCATTCAGACAGCATCATGTGGCAAAGACTCTCAGGGGTGGGCTGGGATTTGGTCCAGCTGGAGGGGCACCAGTCAGGAATGTCTTCACCCCAGCCTCTTGAAGGTATAGAGGTAATGGTAATTACAAGGGTTGTGGTGTTGGCTGGATTTCATGAACTGCCTTGAAGCCTTGAAAAAAAAACAAACAAAAAAAAAAAAAAACGACAGGCTCTGGTCAATGAGCTATTAACACAGCATGAAAATTAGAGGCCTTCCTGGCAGCTTTTAAAGATAGCTTTATCTCCTTGAACCACAGTGAGACCATGCTAAAGATGAGACCCAGGATTTAACCATACGAGTGAAGGAGCTGCAAAGGAGGTTGTTTGTATAGCCGTGGAAGAGCTCCTATGCTTAAGTCAACCCCTGTGTAAGATGGTTGGGACCCAGAGTCATGTGAATGGAGACATTTGAGAACAATGAACACTCGATTCTCCTAAACTTTCCAAACTAACAGGAGGTGCCTTCTCCCTCTTACTAGAAGGGAGCAGACTTGGTTTGTGTTGTGTGCTCCCTATGAAAATGTTTTTCCTCATCAAGATCACCCTATTTCATGCATTCCCCCTGGTCAATCATGGGAGCCAGGCTTCAGCCTAGCCAGAGCAAGGGAGGATATTTCCCTCTCCAGGAAGAAATGTCTTTCTCACTGAATTAACTGCATATCATGCCAATATGTCCTGGTAGCAACTGAGAAAAACATGTGTGGGAGTGAATCCTGAGGGCGGTGGAACTGAGGGGTGGGGCAGAAGATAAGATTGGGTAGGAGAGAATTTATAAACACAAGAGCACATTCCCACGACTTGGGATTTATTGTCCTGAAAGAATGCCTCGAGCTGGTCTAAGAGGCCACAGGAATGGCTCTTTGAAGCATGCACATGAAGACGGCCTGCCGTGGGTGAGATGGAGCTGCTAGAACTGCCATAGGCGAGTACTAAGAAAGAAATCAGAAGGTGCAGGACATGGGTCTATTAGAATGAATTTACTTCCTAGAAGGAGGGAATTCATGACCTGGTGATGTTTACTAGGAGTGCCCACGAGCTCTCTTCTCTAGGGTGGTGAGGAACATACCAGTGTAGAGAGCATCTGCCTCTTTTTTTTTTTTAATTTTTTATTTTTTATAAGCATATATTTTTATCCCCAGGGGTACAGCTCTGTGAATCACCAGGTTTACACACTTCACAGCACTCACCAAAGCACATACCCTCCCCAATGTCCATAATCCCACCCCCTTCTCCCAAACCACCTCCCCGCAGCAACCCTCAGTTTGTTTTGTGAGATTAAGAGTCACTTATGGTTTGTTTCCCTCCCAATCCCATCTTGTTTCATTGATTTTTCTCGTACCCACTTAAGCCCCCATGTTGCATCACCACTTCCTCATATCAGGGAGATCATAGGATAGTTGTCTTTCTCTGCTTGACTTATTTCGCTAAGCATGATACGCTCTAGTTCCATCCATGTTGTCGCAAATGGCAAGATTTCATTTCTTTTGATGGCTGCATAGTATTCCATTGTGTATATATACCACATCTTCTTGATCCATTCATCTGTTGATGGACATCTAGGTTCTTTCCATAGTTTGGCTATTGTGGACATTGCTGCTATAAACATTCGGGTGCACGTGCCCCTTTGGATCACTACGTTTGTATCTTTAGGGTAAATACCCAGTAGTGCAATTGCTGGGTCATAGGGCAGTTCTATTTTCAACATTTTGAGGAACCTCCATGCTGTTTTCCAGAGTGGCTGCACCAGCTTGCATTCCCACCAACAGTGTAGGAGGGTTCCCCTTTCTCCGCATCCTCGCCAGCATCTGTCATTTCCTGACTTGTTTATTTTAGCCATTCTGACTGGTGTGAGGTGATATCGCATTGTGGTTTTGATTTGTATTTCCCTGATGCCGAGTGATATGGAGCACTTTTTCATGTGTCTGTTGGCCATCTGGATGTCTTCTTTGCAGAAATGTCTGTCCATGTCCTCTGCCCATTTCTTGATTGGATTATTTGTTCTTTGGGTGTTGAGTTTGCTAAGTTCTTTATAGATTCTGGACACTAGTCCTTTATCTGATATGTCGTTTGCAAATATCTTCTCCCATTCTGTCAGTTGTCTTTTGATTTTGTTAACTGTTTCCTTTGCTGTGCAAAAGCTTTTGATCTTGATAAAATCCCAATAGTTCATTTTTGCCCTTGCTTCCCTTGCCTTTGGCGTTGTTCCTAGGAAGATGTTGCTGCGGCTGAGGTCGAAGACGTTGCTGCCTGTGTTCTCCTCAAGGATTTTGATGGATTCCTTTTGCACATTGAGGTCCTTCATCCATTTTGAGTCTATTTTTGTGTGTGGTGTAAGGAAATGGTCCAATTTGATTTTTCTGCATGTGGCTGTCCAGTTTTCCCAGCACCATTTATTGAAGAGACTGTCTTTTTTCCATTGGACATTCTTTCCTGCTTTGTCGAAGATTAGTTGACCATAGAGTTGAGGGTCTATTTCTGGGCTCTCTATTCTGTTCCATTGATCTATGTGTCTGGTTTTGTGCCAGTACCATGCTGTCTTGATGATGACAGCTTTGTAATAGAGCTTGAAGTCCGGAATTGTGATGCCACCAACGTTGGCTTTCTTTTTCAATATCCCTTTGGCTATTCGAGGTCTTTTCTGGTTCCATATAAATTTTAGAATTATTTGTTCCATTTCTTTGAAAAAGATGGATGGTACTTTGATAGGAATTGCATTAAAAGTGTAGATTGCTTTAGGTAGCATAGACATTTTCACAATATTTATTCTTCCAATCCAGGAGCATGGAACATTTTTCCATTTCTTTGTGTCTTCCTCAATTTCTTTCATGAGTACTTTATAGTTTTCTGAGTATAGGTTCTGTGTCTCTTTGGTTAGGTTTATTCCTAGGTATCTTATGGTTTGGGGTGCAATTGTAAATGGGATTGACTCCTTAATTTCTCTTTCTTCTGTCTTGCTGTTGGTGTAGAGAAATGCAACTGATTTCTGTGCATTGATTTTATATCCTGACACTTTACTGAATTCCTGTATAAGTTCTAGCAGTTTTGGAGTGGAGTCTTTTGGGTTTTCCACATATAGTATCATATCATCTGCGAAGAGTGATAATTTGACTTCTTCTTTGCCAATTTGGATGCCTTTAATTTCCTTTTGTTGTCTGATTGCTGAGGCTAGGACCTCTAGTACTATGTTGAATAGCAGTGGTGATAATGGACATCCCTGCCGTGTTCCTGACCTTAGCGGAAAAGCTTTCAGTTTTTCTCCATTGAGAATGATATTTGCGGTGGGTTTTTCATAGATGGCTTTGATGATATTGAGGTATGTGCCCTCTATCCCTACACTTTGAAGAGTTTTGATCAGGAAGGGATGCTGTACTTTGTCCAATGCTTTTTCAGCATCTATTGAGAGTATCATATGGTTCTTGTTCTTTCTTTTATTGATGTGTTGTATCACATTGACTGATTTGCGGATGTTGAACCAACCTTGCAGCCCTGGAATAAATCCCACTCGGTCGTGGTGAATAATCCTTTTGATGTACTGTTGAATCCTATTGGCTAGTATTTTGTTGAGTATTTTCGCATCTGTGTTCATCAAGGATATTGGTCTATAGCTCTCTTTTTTGGTGGGATCCTTGTCTGGTTTTGGGATCAAGGTGATGCTGGCCTCATAAAATGAGTTTGGAAGTTTTCCTTCCATTTCTATTTTTTGGAACAGTTTCAGAAGAATAGGAATTAGTTCTTCTTTAAATGTTTGGTAGAATTCCCCCGGGAAGCCGTCTGGCCCTGGGCTTTTGTTTGTTTGGAGATTTTTAATGACTGTTTCAATCTCCTTACTGGTTATGAGTCTGTTCAGGCTTTCTATTTCTTCCTGGTTCAGTTGTGGTAGTTTATATGTTTCTAGGAATGCATCCATTTCTTCCAGATTGTCAAATTTATTGGTGTAGAGTTGCTCATAGTATGTTCTTATAATAGTTTGTATTTCTTTGGTGTTAGTTGTGATTTCTCCTCTTTCATTCATGATTTTATTTATTTGGGTCCTTTCTCTTTTCTTTTTGATAAGTCGGGCCAGGGGTTTATCAATTTTATTAATTCTTTCAAAGAACCAGCTCCTACTTTAGTTGATTTGTTCTATTGTTTTTTTGGTTTCTATTTCATTGATTTCTGCTCTGATCTTTATGATTTCTCTTCTCCTGCTGGGCTTAGGGTTTCTTTCTTGTTCTTTCTCCAGCTCCTTTAGGTGTAGGGTTAGGTTGTGTACCTGAGACCTTTCTTGTTTCTTGAGAAAGGCTTGTACCGCTATATATTTTCCTCTCAGGACTGCCTTTGTTGTGTCCCACAGATTTTGAACCGTTGTATTTTCATTATCATTTGTTTCCATAATTTTTTTCAATTCTTTAATTTCCCGGTTGACCCATTCATTCTTTAGAAGGATGTATTTGGGTTCTTTTCAAACTTCCTTTTGTGGTTGAGTTCTAGCTTTAGAGCATTGTGGTCTGAAAATATGCAGGGAATGATCCCAATCTTTTGATACCGGTTGAGTCCTGATTTAGGACCAAGGATGTGATCTATTCTGGAGAATGTTCCATGTGCACTAGAGAAGAATGTGTATTCTGTTGCTTTGGGATGAAATGTTCTGAATATATCTGTGATGTCCATCTGGTCCAGTGTGTCGTTTAAGGCCTTTATTTCCTTGCTGATCTTTTGCTTGGATGATCTGTCCATTTTAGTGAGGGGAGTGTTAAAGTCCCCTACTATTATTGTATTATTGTTGATGTGTTTCTTTGATTTTGTTATTAATTGGTTTATATAGTTGGCTGCTCCCACATTGGGGGCATAGATATTTAAAATTGTTAAATCTTCTTGTTGGACAGACCCTTTGAGTATTATATAGTGTCCTTCCTCATCTCTTATTATAGTCTTTGGCTTAAAATCTAATTGATCTGATATAAGGATTGCCACTCCTGCTTTCTTCTGATGTCCATTAGCATGGTAAATTCTTTTCCACCCCCTCACTTTAAATCTGGAGGTGTCTTCGGGCTTAAAATGAATTTCTTGGAGGCAACATATAGATGGGTTTTGTTTTTGTATCCATTCTGATACCCTGTGTCTTTTGACAGGGGCATTTAGTCCATTAACATTCAGGGTAACTATTGAGAGATATGAATTTAGGGCCATTGAATTGCCTGTAAGGTGACTGTTACTGTATATGGTCTCTGTTCCTTTCTGATCTACCACTTTGCTCTCTTTGCTTAGAGGACCCCTTTCAAGATTTCCTGTAGAGCTGGTTTGGTGTTTGCAAATTCTTTCAGTTTTTGTTTGTCCTGGAAGCTTTTAATCTCTCCTTCTATTTTCAATGATAGCCTAGCTGGATATAGTATTCTTGGCTGCATGTTTTTCTCATTTAGTGCTCTGAAAATATCATGCCAGCTCTTTCTGGCCTGCCAGGTCTCTGTGGATAAGTCAGCTGCCAATCTAATATTTTTACCATTGTATGTTACAGACTTCTTTTCCCGGGCTGCTTTCAGGATTTTCTCTTTGTCACTGAGACTTGTAAATTTTACTATTAGGTGACGGGGTGTGGGCCTATTCTTATTGATTTTGAGGGGCGTTCTCTGAACCTCCTGAATTTTGATGCTCATTCCCTTTGCCACATTGGGGAAATTCTCCCCAATAATTCTCTCCAGTATACCTTCTGCTCCCCTCTCTCTTTCTTCTTCTTCTGGAATCCCAATTATTCTAATGTTGTTTCATCTTATGGTGTCATTTATCTCTCAAATTCTCCCCTCGTGGTCCAGTAACTGTTTGTCCCTCTTTTGCTCAGCTTCTTTATTCTCTGTCATTTGGTCTTCTATATCACTAATTCTTTCTTCTGCCTCATTTATCCTAGCAGTGAGAGCCTCCATTTTTGATTGCACCTCATTAATAGCTTTTTTTATTTCAACTTGGTTAGATTTTAGTTCTTTTATTTCTCCAGAAAGGGCTTTTATATCTCTTGAGAGGGTTTCTCTAATATCTTCCATGCCTTTTTCGAGCCCGGCTAGAGCCTTGAGAATTGTCATTCTGAACTCTAGATCTGACATATTACCAATGTCTGTATTGATTAGGTCCCTAGCCTTCAGTACTGCCTCTTGTTCTTTTTTTTGTGTTGAATTTTTCCATCTTGTCATTTTGTCCAGATAAGAGTATATGAAGGGGCAAGTAAAATACTAAAAAAGTGGCAACAACCCCAGGAAAATATGCTTTAACCAAATTAGAAGAGATCCAAAATCATGAGGGGGGAGAAAGGGGATAAAAAGAGGTTCAAAAAGGAAGAAAGAAAAAAGAAAAAAAAAGAGAAGAATTAAAAAAAAAAACACCTAAGAAAAATATAAAAAAGAAAATATATATATATTAGATAAACTAGTAAAAAATCGTTAAAAAAGAAAAAGGTAACAGTTAAAAAAAATGTTACCCGAAGGTGAGAAAAAAAAACAAAAAATGAAAAAGAAAAAAATTAAATTAACTGCAAGACTAAAAAAAAAATCACAGGGAAAAAGCCATGAGTTCCGTGCTTGGCTTTCTCCTCCTCTGGAATTCTGTTGCTCTCCTTGGTATTGAAACCGCACTCCTTGGTAGGTGAACTTGGTCTCGGCTGGATTTCTTGTTGATCTTCTGGGGGAGGGGCCTGTTGTAGTGATTCTCAAGTGTCTGCCCCAGGTGGAATTACACCACCCTTACCCGGGCCGGGGTGAGTAATCCGCTCGGGTTTGCTTTCAGGAGCTTTTGTTCCCTGAGCACTTTCCGTAGAGTTCCGGAGGACGGGAATACAAATGGCGGCCTCCTGGTCTCCGGCCTGGAGGAGCTGAGAGCCCAGGGCCACACTCCTCAGTGCGCCCTCAGAGAACAGCGCCCAGTTACTCCCGTCTGCCTGACCTCCAGCCACGCTCCGAGCTCACTGAGCCTGCGACCGGTTCAAGGTCACCCCGAGCTGCGAGCTTACTGTCGGCTCTGTCTCTGTAGCCGGCTTTCCCGTTCCAATACCTGCAAGCTCTGCGACACTCAGACACCCCCAATCCTTCTGTGACACTGCGGGCCCTGAGGCCACGCTGACCCCGTGTGGGCTTTACCCAGGTAGCCTCTGGAGCGATGTCCCTCAGTGGAACAGACTTTTAAAAGTCCTGATTTTGTGCATGGTTGCTCCGCTGCTTGCCGGGAGCCGGCCTCTCCCCCCGGGGTCTATCTTCCCGTCGTTTTGGATTCACTTCTCCGCCGGTCCTACCTTTCGGAAAGTGGTTGTTTTTCTGTTTCCAGAATTGCTGTTCTTCTTCTCTTCGATCTGCCGATGGATTTTCAGGTGTTTGCAATCTTTAGATAAGCTATCTAGCTGATCTCCGGCTAGCTGAAGTAGTCTCAGCCTGCTACTTCTCCGCCATCTTGACTCCTCCTCCAGCACCTGCCTCTTTGAGAAGCCCAGTGCTGACAATTCTCGGTAAGTCAGTGTTGATAGGCGATGCCACTGTGAAAATGTGCTTTGTTCAGATTCAGTCAATGTGAATGAATCCGGAATAGCAGAAGCCAGGCGGTGCTATTTAACCACCAGAGTAATGTAGAAATAACTGCTCCAATGTGTGGCAAAGACAGAGTGGCAACAAGGGTGCCTTGTCCACTGAGATCTATGACAGTGACTAACAGAACATGGTATTCCTAGAAGTAAGGTAGGTAAGCAGCCACCTTGAACATTGCTTCACTTGTAAAACCAGAAAAAGTCAAGAGCTGGTGAGCAGAAGTTTCATGTCAGCCATAACAATGAAAAATCACAAGGCCTTACCAGATGTTTCCAGATGTAAACCATTTCTCAAGCATACTGAGCCTATTGATTAGGAGATGCTGGGTCCTCTTAAAGAAGAATTATGCAATGCCACTATAAATAAATAAACTATATACATTTTCTCAATCCTTCCCTAAAGGAATTTATAGACAGAACCCATCTCATCATGGGAAATTCCATATGCATGCTCATCTGGTGCCCATGATCCAGCATTTCTTCTCAACCAGAACCCAATAACACTCCAGGAGATCTTCTCAAAGGGCTTGTAATTCTCTGCTGTAGTTAGCAAGGCCTTACTCCAGAATTCCAGAGACCTAGATCATGATTCTCCCACTGGAGTTTGCCATACACTCCACACTGCATCTTTTCCCATCCCTGACACCTCCAGTATCATAGGGCCTGCCAGATCCTATCACTCAGATAGCAGGGATGATAGATCCACGGGTGCCGTCTCCTCTCCAGACCCTACTCAAAGCTGGAAGCCTTCCATGTCCCCCGGCATTTAGGCCAGCTGAATACCATGTACAAATATCCTTATCAATTATACAGCGATTGAGGGGGGCCAAATTTCAAAGGTCACGATGTATAAGACTGGGCAAAAATGTAAGACATTGAATGGAAATTTCATCGCCTCTATAACCTGCAAACAGCAGGGTTGATAGAAAGAATGGAATATTAAAGCAGTAAATTATATTACTAACAGGTTAATCACATTGGTCAGGTGGACTAATGTGGCTTTAATACACTTAAATGATCAACCAGTAGGGCCTGTTGCCCCAGATGCCAGATTGCAGACTCTCATCCAGACACCCAACACTGTAAAGGTATGGGAATGATGGGGGACAGCCATTGCCCTGACTCTCACCAAGACTCAGTGTGCTATGCTGCTAAGAACACCAAGTCCCATCATGCCTGAGAAGTGTCATCTACTAGAACTTTCAATGGGACATCCCACTGGGATGGACAAGTTACTTCACACGCATGGGGTGAGGGGGAACTACTCAATCTCCACTGGGATCCTATTGTCCTGATGTAAGCCAGACCTGCTGAAAAGCACTAGACTGCAGTAGGACACACACTATTGAAAAGAGAAAGGGTGGCAGTTGTGATCTGGCATATCCTGCCCCCAGTCCAGTCCCTCATGCCTGACATGCCCTCTCCCCCAGCCAATAGGTATGGTACATACAGCCTGGTGAAGTGAGCAAGTTGTTTTCCACTGGTATGATCACTTGGCCACTATCTTTGTTTTCTCCCATTGGGCTGGAAGAACGCACATTAAAAGCCCCCTACTAAATTCACCTAACAAGCCTTAAACAATAGACAACAAATCATTTCCTTATCCTGAACCCTGAAATGTCTCTCATAAGAAAAGGTGTCTTGGGGTGCCTGGGTGACTGAGTCAGTTGAGTGTCTGACCCTTGATTTCAGCTCAGGTTGTGATCTCAGGGTCCTGAGATTAAGCTCTGTCTCAGGCTCTGTGCTCAGTGGGGAGTCTGCTTGAGTTTCTCTCTCCCTCTCACTGTACCCTCCCCCAATTCGCATGTATGCACACTCTCTTTTTTAAATAAATAAATAAATCTTTAAAGAAGAAAAAAGAAAAGCTGTCTTCTAAGATAGGATGACCTTGGACATTACTGCCTCCCAAGGAGGGACCTGTGCTATCATCCAAATAGAATCTTGTGTGTTCACACCTGATGAGTCTGTTAATGTGTCATCTTCATGAAATCACATGAGGACACATGTGAATGCTCTCTGTGATCAACCCTCTAGTCTAGGGAACTTAATAAATCAGGGGTTTGGATGGATCATGGGCTCTTGGAGAAAAAAAAAATGGTACTTATTTTGGGAATTATCTTGGTCTGTGTTTTTCTGGCATGTGCTTCTATTGTTGTGATGGTATCTGCCTCCAGTGCAGCCAGACAGTCACCAAATCAACAGCCTCCATGCTGGTGAAACTCCTTGGTGACTGCTCACAGCACGTTCAAGGAAGAGGGGTGTGCGTAAGAGTGTAAGAGCCTGTCACGAGGGCTGGAATGTTGGCGGGGGGGCGGGGGGCTTCACTGAGACAATGTGACCACCGGTTGACCCAGAAACTGGATCTGGACAACTGGGAGACTCCTCCCTCCCTCCCTTGTCCTTCAAATGCATATTCATCCCACTGTTCCCACAGTGGAAGCCATTTTAAAGGACAGAGCCTTGAGAGAGTCAGGTGTTGTGGAGACCATCAGGATGGTATACATGGCTGAATCCAGTTAAGGCCTAGGTGTAAACCTGTAAGATTCTGGTGAGGGGTTGTTGAGACCTTCTCATTTTGCTGATGCCTAACAAAAGCCTTCTAAGTAAGCTTCCTTGTTTATCAAACCTGCCACCCACCAATCTGGAGTGGTTTACCTCTTTCTTTGGTCTTCCCTCGCCTTCTGTCTACAAGAGCCAGCTTGCAAACCAACACCAACTAGACCTAACAGACATGCACAGCATGCTATACCCAACAACAACAGAATACATATTCTTCTCCAGGGCACATGGAACGTTCTCCAAGGCATACCATATGTTAGACCGCAAAACAAGTCACAATAGATTTTTAAAAGTTTGAAATCATATGTGGTCTCTTCTCCTACCACAATGGAATGAAAGCAGAAATCAATGACAACAAGAAATGCAGAAAATTCACAAATATATGAAATTTAAATAAGACGTTCAGACAACCAACAGGTCAAAGAAGAAATCACAAGGGAATTCAAAATATTTTGAGATGTTCTTTGGAAGTACATACTCGTGGCTTAAAGAAAATACTTTGAGGGGAATGAAATCAAGGTACAACATAGCAGAACTAATGAGATGTTGGGAGAGTGGTGCTGTAAATGCCTACATTAAAAAAAAAGAGAGAGATCTTAAATAAATAATCGAAACTTCCCCTTTAAGGACTTGATAAAGAAGGGCAGAATCATTCCAAGGCAAGTGGAAGTGAGGAAGCAACAAATTTGGGAGTATAAGTAAAACAGAGAGTAAAAAAACAAAAGAATCAATGAACCCCAAAGCTGGTTCTTTGAAAAGATTAACAAAATTAAAAACAAAACTTTTTTCTAGATTGACTAAAACAAAAAGAGAAAAGATTCAAATACTAAGGTCAGTAATGAAAGTGGGAATGTTACTGCCAGCTTTAAGGAATGTTTTTCAGGCTGAAAAAAAAATGATAAATCAAATATAATGCAAATGCATCATGGGGCTCTAAGACACACAGAAGTAAAATCTATGACATGGGAGGAGGGGGTAAAGGGGATTGTATCATATTAAGTTCCTTATATTATGTAGCCAAAATATTCAATAGCAGAGATAAAAAACAGAGAAACATGGAAGGGCTCAATTAATCTAAAAGAAAATAGAAAAGAAGGGACAAGAAAGTGTACAAAAGAGGGGCACCTATGTGGCTCAGTGGGTTAAGTGTCTGACTCCTGATTTCAGCTCATGACCTGACATGAGATCTCATGATCTCATGTCATGAGATCGAGCTTCATGTCCAGCCCCACATTGGACTCTGTGCTGGCATGAAGCCTGCTTCAGATTATTTCTTTGCCTCTTGCCCTCTCCCTCTTTAAAAGCAAAACAAAACAATACACTAAAAACTACAAAAGAACTGATGGAAAGAAATAGAAAAGTCACAGCCAGATGATAAACTTTATCCTACCCATATTAGTAAACACATTTAATAAAAAATGGATTAAATGCTACAAGTTAATACAGATTTTCAGTGAGTTCAGTATAGTAGATATCAAGGTAAAAAATATTACTAGAGACAAACAAGAGCATTTTTAAGGGACAAAAAGAAAATACAGTGTTCAGAAAGATAAAACAATCCTAATTGTGTTGCACCTAACAACGAGCCTCAGGATACATCAAGAAAAAAATCAAACTATAAGAAGAAATGGAAAATGGTTACAATCATGGATAGAAATTTTAATATAGTTCTCCCCATATAACTAATAGAATAAGGAGGAAAAAATGAGTAAAGATAGAGACTTCAACAACATATTAATAATCAATTTGACCTGACTTATGCTAGACTAACAACTATAGATTACACATTCTTTTAAGATCCACATTGACATTTACTAACAGAGACCATATGCTGGGCCCTAAAGCAAGTTTTAATAGATTGCAAAGTATTAAAATAATGAAAATAAGTATTTTCTCTGTATAGGCACAATGCAGAAGTTGATATGTAGAAAAATTCCAGACACTTGGAAATCAAGTGACATGCTTCCATGTAACAAGGTAAATTCGACACTGGAGTTCACAAATTGGTGAATTTTTAGATATGATAAGTAAATTGACATCATCTGTGGAAGCAGTCTCACTCAGGTAAGACTGCTATTGACCAGTTGCCCCTCGGAAGTGTGTTTATTGAAGTGAGTTTGTCCCTAATGGCTAATTTTCAAAAGTGAGCAGATAATGATGATTTGTGATTTGCTTTTTAAAAGCATGTTCACTGAAGCAAGTTGTCATTGATCAATTGACCAAGTTTAAAATCAGTTCTGGTGGCTACTTGTTACCATGGCTACAGAAGAATCAGTCTGTAAGTAAGTTTTTGAGAAGATGTTTATTTTCAAAATGAAAAATCAATCTTTTCTACTATCAGAAAGTTAGAAAATAAAATTATAATAGTATAAAATAGCACATACTAAGTAATCTATTTAATAAAAGATTTGAAAGACCTCTAACTTAAAACTACAGAGCAATGATAAGAGGAATACATTAAAAAAAATGGGGAGATAAACCATGTTCATGGATTCAAGGACTCGGTATTATTAAAATGTCATTTCAACACAAATTGATCTACAGAGTGAATTCAACCTAAACAAAAACTCCAGTAGGCCTTTTTTGGGGAGGAGGGGGTAGGAGGTAGAATAAATTGAAAAGCTGATTCTAAACTGTAAAACCTTGCCAAATTTTGGAGGACTTACACTACCAGACATTGAGACTTACTATAAAAGTAACTTGACTCCTACCTCACCATACACAGAAATTAATTTAGGACACATCAAAACCTAAATGTGAAAACACTGGAGAACATTTTTATAATATTAGAATAGGCAAAGTTTTCTGAGAGAGGTACTAATTGGGAGAAGAAAAAAAAAACTGATAAATTGGACTTCATTAAAATTTAAAACTCCTGCTTGTCAAGAGATACCCTTAAGAGCACAAAAAGACGAGACACAGACTGAATGAAAACATTCATTACACATTACCTGACAAAGGAGTCATACCCAGAAAAAATAAGAATTCCCATACCTCTACAATAAAAGACAAAGAAGCTAATTAAAAATGGGCAAAAAATGAGTTGGGGGTGGACAAAATGGATGAAGAAGGTCAAAAGGTACAAACTTTCAGTTATAAAATAAGTAAGCCCTAGAGATGTAATGTACAGCACGGTGACTGTAGTTAACCATATGTATTACATATCTGCAAGATGCTAACAGGGTAAATCTTAAAAGCTCTCATCACAAGAAAAAAAATGTTGTAACCATGGATAGTGATGGATGGTTTCTCAGCTTAACATGACTGTCATTTCACAGTGTACACAAATTGAATCATTATGTTGTACACCTGAAGCTAGTATAATGTTCTATGATAATCATACGTCAGTTTTTAAAAAACAGGCAAAAAGCTTGAGCAGCCATTTTACAAAAGAAACTATCCAAGTAGTTAATAAGCACATGGAAAGTGTGTTATGTATCATTAGCCATCAGGGTAATGTGATTAAAACATAGTGAGTATGATGATACACCCACCAAAAAAGCTAAAGATAAAAAATTTAAAAATAACTAACTATATCACGTATTAGCAAGGATACAGAGTGTCCATTGCTGGGAGAAGTTACAATGATAAAACCACTTTGATTGCATAGCAGTTTCTAACATGTTAATTCTTCACCAACCCTGTGACTGGGCAGTTCTATTCCTAAGAGAAACAAATGTATATGTCCATGAAAAGACTTGTGCAAGAATGCTTACAGTGGCTTTATTCATAGCAGCCCCAAACTAGAGACCAATGTTCATCGATAAGAGAATGAATTAATTGTGATATGTTCATACAGTTGAATACCACTAAGCCATAACATAAACAAAGCTACTAAAATGCACAACAATGTGAATAAATCTCAGAAACATTCTCTTGATTGAAAGAAGCCAGGCACCAACAGGCAAAACTAATCTTTGGTGACAGAAGTCAGAAGAGTGGTTACATGAGAGGGGAGAATGAAGCAGAAAGGGGCCCAGGAATTTGGGGGGTTTATGCCAATATCCTGTGTCTTAGTCTGAGATCACATGGATGTCAACGTATATAAAAATGTATGAAGCTGGACAGTTATACATTGTGTCACTCTAGGTAAATGATCTTTCAACAGCTTGCTGGGAGATAAATCAATGAAGTCCCAATTTCTAAGGGTTTTTCTGGGTGTTGGAAGTAAAGGCCATTATTGGATTCCCTCACTGCCGAGCCTGGGTCACTGTTTCTTTTGTTTTTGTTTGTTTGTTTGTTCTTGTTTTTAAAGATTTATTTATTTATTTTAGAGATAAAGAGTATGTGTGGGCACAAGCAGGAGGGGCAGAGGGAGAGGGAGAGAATCTCAAGCAGACTCCCCACTGAGCACGGAGTCAGACACAGGGCTCGATCTCACGACCCTGAGATCATGATCTGACCTGAAACTAAAAGTCAGATGCTCAAATGCTCAACCAACTGAGCTACCCAAGCAGCCCTGGGTCACTAAATTATAGCTCATACACAGGTACCTGGGCTGGACAGGATACAGTGCTGACTTCCACAACTGCCCCCTACCCCAGATGTGCTCTAAAAGCCAACCACTGGATTTCGTCTGCTTTTTGTCCTTATATCCTGTGGCCAAACTCTCAGCTCAGGCCACAGCTCTGGAAACACGCTGGGCATTTCCTACAATGGTGCAGTTCTCTGCCAACAGTATAAGCCCATTCACCAGTCCAGGTGAGGTCTCCCTGGTTCCACCAGAAGGACTCAGTAAGCATCCAGGTGTTCTTTACCTTCTGCTCGTAGGGATTGTGTGTGAGTCCCGGTGCACAAACTTAGGAGCGTAATACGCGGACTCTGATCTTCTCTAACTCAACTGAATTTTTACTTTGAGTGCCCATCATCACCCTGAAGAGTGGAATATCCTGCCACTAACTGCCGTGTTCAGATCCAAGACCACAGCTACATCCCTGCTGACTGTTCTGTGTCTCTGCTCCTTTTCTGGTCTGGAGTTTGAGCAGAGCTTCACCGAGGTCCCCTTTGTGTGTTGTCTATCACTGCAGCGGCTTTGGACCAAAGAAGGGTGTTAAGGCACAAATAAGCTCCTACCATATGCTGACCGAGAAATTGCAAACTTAATGATGTTCATGAGCATGCGTCTTGTCCATTCTCCTGAATGGACTTTTGAACCTCAGAAGTCCAGAGCTGATTCCCATTTGGGCTGCTTTATCCTATGTTATCCTTTCTTGAGGCCATGAATTGCAGAATGGCCTTACTACTGATTGGAGAAAGGGCCAAATAGGTACAAGGAATGAGAGGGTAATATTCAAAATATTTTCCCTCCACACATCCTTGGAGAGTGTTGGGACCTCCTGTGAAGTTTTCTGGGAAACTAATTTGTGCAAGACTCTGTGGGCAGGAGGGTAGGTGAAAAATAAGGCCTACATTTCACCTTTGCGAGCCCAGATCCAGGTGAGGGAATTACTGTATAAATGCAGGTAACTCCAATAGCAGATAGAACATGGTCACTGCCCCAACTGAGATTTGGACCAGGATGGTATACACAGAAGGAAGCTGATTCATGGAAAACAACCCGGCAGATAGCCACTTAGCTTTTACCCTTGAACTCATGGCTGTTGAGCAATGGCTTCAGGTCTCTTCATCAGAGAGCTCCCTGCTGCTAGCCTGGTCCTCCCACAGCCTTGAGGGTAGCTCTCACCCTACCACCCCTCCTTGAGCTTATAACTGGGACATCTAATCCCAGATTTCAGGACTGTGTCAAGAAAGAAAGAGTGTTCAACCCCTATCAGAAGGAGAAGGTAAGGAGCCAAAAGGAATTCTGGAAGATTGTTGCAGGAAAGGCTCAAATTTGTCCACATCTACCTATATGTACATCCTTGGCATTAACCCTTCTTCTACATTGATGCTGAGCTTGGTCATTGGACTTGCTTTAGGCCATGAAACAACACAAATACACACAAACCAAGAATTGAAAAGTGCTTGGATAATGGGTTTGGCTTGTCTTGCTGCCCTTTGGAACCCTGCAATCATCATGTGTGAACCAGTCTGGGTAGCCTGCTGGCTGATGGGAGTCAGTGAGTCAAGCCCAGTGCTCCGTTCCTCCAGCTGACAGCCATTCAGTCCACACAGGCAGGGTCTCCCAGCTGACTGGCAGCAGACCACAGATGCATGAGTCTAGTGAAAACCAACAGAACTGCCCGAGTAAGCCCAACCCAAAATGCTGACCCATAGAAACTTGACCTGAATAAATGGCTATTTTTTAAGCCACTATGTTCTGGGATGGTTTGTTGCACAGCAATATATAACCGAGACAGAAGTTGGTATGTAGATGTTAGATGCTGCCTAAAAAAAACCCTCAAACTCTTAAGACAGAATGTTTTATCTTTAGTGTGCTCTTAGCTGCTTATGATGAGATAGAAAGCATGTAACAAGGCAGAAAAAGAATTGAAGCCTGGCAAACATTTCGGTCTCACACTGCTGTTTCCAGAAGGCCATGCTCCTCCACAGGGGGCAGAGATGCGTGGAGGAGCACGGAGAGAAGAAACTCGTGAGTTCTTAACAGAGGAAATCTGCATCATGCTTTCTGGCTGGAAAGGGGGTGAGTCCTGCACCCCAAGTTGGAATGGTAATGTGTACCTAGGCACAAGACCCTATAAGCCATCACACAAATGCCAAGTTGCATTAACCAGATGTAACCCACAAAAGGCATGGAACTTCTGGGCCTGAAGGACCACTGGATGATAGATGTTGGACCCCATGTGAACTAATGATTGAGAAGGAGATGGCCCTGCAAGCCTCTTGCCCCTCACCCATGCCATGGCACTGAAATCTGGGAATTATAGACCTAATCTCCAGAACTGGAGAGAAGGTTAGGGAACCCAGAAAAAGGTCAGGCTAAGCTTTCCCACCATTTATGTGGAGCAAGAGCTCTGCATCCTAACTTAGCATTATAAATGATCAAGAATATTATACTTTCCGGGGTGCCTGGGTGGCTCAGTGGGTCAAAGCCTCTGTCTTCGGCTCAGATCATGATCCCAGGGTCCTGGGATTGAGCCCCACATCAAGCTCTCTGCTCAGCAGGGAGCCTGCTTCCCCCTCTCTCTCTACCTGCCTCTCTGCCTACTTGTGATATCTGTCTGTCAAATAAATAAATACATAAAATCTTTAATTAAAAAAAAATATTATACTTTCATACTAAGTTTGGGGTAGCAACATTGCAATACACTCCTTTGCTCTCTATGATTGCCATCAGAGTCAAGGTTTAAAAATTCAACTCCTTGTAACTGGAGGAAATACTTAAATTATTTATGAGTAATATTGATATGACACAATTATTATGTAATATTTACTGTTCCATTATTATTACCATGACTTCTGCTGTGCTAAGTGCTTTATATATGTTACTTTATTTATTCTTCCTATGACTGTATGAATTAGGTGTTATTACTACTCCATTTTATAGGTAAAAGAATTAAGGCTTACGGGAACTAAGTAGTTCCTCAACTTCTAAATCTGTTTCACGCACTCCCCAACACTGCAAATTTGTCTTTGGAGGCAGCAAACATGTCTCCTGACAGAATCACAAGTAGGAGGGGTCCAGAGATGACCAAAGCCAGCCTGTTCACCAGAGTGATGGGGACGCTGAGTGTTAGAGGGGGTAGGGCTCACACCAGGACCATGGTTCCTGACTCCTGACCACTCTTCTGTACACAGATGATAAACGATTCTCACTTTCCCCCTGCACGGTGTTGATCTGACAAGGTGTAAGCAGTGTGGACCAAAAGGGTAACATGGAGTGTCTCATTTCATCCTCCTGACAACCCTGGGGGATAGGGTTTATCCTCATTTTAAATATGACAAAACTGTGGTTTTAAGAAATTATTATCTGAATAGCAGAGTCAGCATTTGAAAATGAAATTATTAAGGAAGTCTGTTTTTTTAACTCCTGATCTGGTTCAGGGCCTCGGGACCATTCCCACCTGCCTCCACTAGCCTCCACCTCTCCAGGCCTCACTTGCTCACTTGTGCACAAAGAGCTCTCATTCTGCTTTCCTCTAGCTTATGTCTCCAGGGGACTGCTGAGTGTCCTGCTTGCCTAGGCCCATGCCAAGAGCATCTAACTGCCAGGGACCACTTCCTGCTTCAGTGGGAAACAAAGCACTTTGTCTGGGGGTGAGGGAGGGGAGAGCCAAGAAGAAGTGGAGAGGATGGGGGCAGGGGTTATTATCTACTCATTAGTCTGACCAAAAGCCCAAGACACCTTCAGGGCTGGGAGTGGGGGTAGGGGGTTTCAGGAAGGGGAAGAAATTGTCCTGGGACTCTTGTGAACCAGGGTGAGAAAGGGGCCAAGATGACGGTTTGCTTTGTTTTACTTAGGAGATGTGGGTCAATACCATATTGTCCACTCGGACAAGGTCCTAAGTGAGCTGGCTGGGATGGTTAATTTTATGTGTCAACTTGAAGGAATGAAAAGATGCCCAGATAGCTAGTAAGACATTATTTCTGAGTGTGTCTGTGAGGGTGTTTCTGAAAGAGATTAGCATTTTAATTAGTAGACTGTGTAAAAAGATTGCCCTCACCAGTGTGGGTGGCCATCATCCAATCTGTTGAGGGCCTGAATAGAACAAAAAAGTGGAGGATGGGCAAATTCGCTTTTCGCTTTTAGCTAAGACATGTACCTTCTCCTGCCCTCCTAGCCTTCAGACTCAGACTGGGACAAGTCACCGGCTGTCCCAGTTCTGAGGCCTGTGGACCTAGACTGAGTCACGCCATGGATTTTCCTAGTTCTCCAGCTTACAGACAGCATATCATGGGTCTTCGAGGCCTCCATAACCAGGTGAGCCCCTTCCCAAAATCATCTTCCTCATATATATACGTGTATATCCTATTGGTTCTGTTCTTCTGGAGAACCCTCACTAAGACATCTACCTTCGAGTAGAGAAGAACCAAGCCTGTGTCTAGATTCTCCAAATCCCCTCATGTTCCTGGTGGAGGAACCTTGACAGAGCATCTCCTCGAAGCCTCTAAATATACAAGAGTGAAACCAAAATCCTGCACAGGGCAGATATTCCCAGGTTTCCTTTTTGCTTAAGGGGCACTTACAGATGACAAATTTTCTTTACCATCAGTGTTTAGAAAACTGATTTACCATGCAGAGCAGCATTGGTTGGTAATAGTCAAAACCTGGGACCAACTCAAATGTCCAGCGTTAATAGAATAAATAAATGTATTAGCAGGATAAATAAATGTGATATATCCACATGTATTCCATAATAAATGTGGAATGCTACTGAAAAAGAATGATGCGCTACTATAGGCCATGAAATGAATGAACCTCCCAATGTCAAACTTAAAAAAACCAAGACACAGGGCACCCTCGGTAGCTGAGTTGGTGAAGCATCTGACTCTTGATTTTTGGCTCAAGGTCATGATCTCAGGGTCATGGGATGGAGCCCCCTGTTGGGCTCCATGCTCAAAGCAGAGTCTGCTTAAGGTTCTCTCTTTCTGCCTTTGCCCCTCTCCACACTGTGCTCACGTGCTCTCTAAATAAATAAACAGAATCTTTTTTCTTTTTAAAGCTAGACACAAAATGGGTATGTACTGCATAAGCCCCATAATGGAGAGTTCAAAAACAGGCTAATGTATGCTGACAGAAGTCAAAATAGTGGGGGGATAAGTAATGACCACAAGACCTCTGGGGTTCTGGGAAATGCTCTGTATTTTGATCTGTGTTGTGCATCTGCACGAGCAAAAATTTATAAAGATTTGATTTGTACATTAAGGATTTTTCTATGTGCATGTTACTCATTGTACTTAAATAAGAAGAGCAAAGCCAATATTCCTTGAGGGCACGCATGTGAAATCATGTGTAGGGGCGTCCAAAGACTCTGAAAGGCAGGCCCCAAGACGTCAAGAGTGGGAAGATGTTTGAGGCAAAAATTAGTCATTTTTACTTTTCTCTTACTTTTCTGTATTGTTTGAAACCATATATTTTTTAAAAGATTTTATTTATTTACTTGACAGAAATCACAAGTAGGCAGAGAGGCAGGCCGAGTAAGAGGGAAGCAGGCTCCCTGCTGAGCAGAGAGCCCGATGTGGGGCTCAATCCCAAGACCCTGAGATCATGAACTGAGCCGAAGGCAGAGGCTTTAACCCACTGAGCCAACCAGGTGCCCCTGAAGCCATACTTACTATGAGCATGTACTATTTTTGTAATTAGAAAAAAATGATTATTTTTATTTGGGGAAAGACATAATTAAAGCAAAATAAAAGCAAATAACCCTGAAGAATAAAGGAGGAAGGCCCCAGATCAAGTATAATGCCACCTCATTAGCACTCAGTAAACACCTACAGAAGGGATGTATGACTCCCTAAGGTTATTTCACTAAACCAGGACACTGAGATCCAGTGGGCAGAAGTCCTTTGAACACTCATCTCCAATTATGAAAGGAAGGGTTTGTCCTCACGAAGGGATGTGTCCTGGGGGGGCCACCTAGAGCCCAGGAATCACTGCCCCAGTCTGGCCAGCTCTCTGTCACCATGACAGAAGCTGGGGGCTTCCTGGGATGACAGTCTGACCAGGGAGACTGGGCTGTGGTGCCAACACCAAGATCTTCACAGGAATCACACACTCATGATTGTTTTCCAGGAGACTGCTGTGTGCCTGGCACTGGGTAGGTATTTAAATAGGTAATCTATATTTACTCTTCTCAGTCATCATGTAAAAGGACTCTTGATGGCTGCATTTTGCTGATGAGGAAGCAGGGGTTCATCCAAGGTCCCCCAGCTGGTGTGGCAGAATGAAGTGGAGGTTGAGACGAAGGTCCTGTTGTAAGGGTTTGAGAGGCAAGGCTTATGACTCAGCGTGGATCCAAATACACCATGGATTTTTTTCCTGCCAAGCCCCAAGCCCAGGCAAGCACGTCAATGGCCTGGCCTGCCTTTCTGGACATTCTAAGGCTCAAGTGCCTGTCCTAGGTCCCAAGGCCAACATCTCAAAGAGCCTCTCTCCCTGAGCCTATAGAAGGGCAGCTCAGTTTGGTGGAACAGAATGGACAAGTAGCAGGAGTCAAGAGCATGTTCCTTCATTGTTGTTATGCTGGAAGGCTTCCTGGAGAAGGTGTCCAAATAAGGATGCCTAGGAAAAGCAGTTTGTAGCACTGAGGATGTTGCTGGCTATCCCTGAAGAGCTCCCTCCTCTGCCTTTCCAGTTAAAACTCTGACTTGGAAAGAGGATCCTAGATTCATCTGGGAGTTTGGAGCTGAGAGACAGGGCTTTAGCAGTTTTTTAAAGTTTGTCTCCTAAAACACTGGTGTGTCAGTGACTCTAGAGCCACAGAGAATGCATCTGGGTAACACTCCTTCCCACCCCACCTTCAAAGGAGACTCTCACCTCTTAAATGTTCTATTAGATTAAAATAATGGGTCTCAAGCAGGAGCAATTCCCTGCCCCCAACCCCAGGAAACATTTGGAGATGTCTACTAAACTTGGGGAGTGCTACTGGTATCCAGTGAGTAGGGGGCAAAGAATGCTACTGA
The DNA here is from genome assembly GCF_964662115.1 of Mustela nivalis. Taxonomy (NCBI): domain Eukaryota; kingdom Metazoa; phylum Chordata; class Mammalia; order Carnivora; family Mustelidae; genus Mustela; species Mustela nivalis. The sequence continues at coordinate 27,531,311 of NC_139037.1, read as the reverse complement.
CCACTCCACTAAGGACAGCCTTTCCTAATTATCCATACCCAAGGTCAATAGTGTCAAGGTTAAGAAACGCTGGGATGGGGTGCCTTGGTAATTCAGTCAGTTAAGCATCCAATTCTTGCTTTTGGCTCAGACCATGATTGCAGGGTTATGAGATCAAGCCCTGTATCAGGCTCTATGCTGTGTGTGGAGCCTGCTTAAGATTCTTTCTCTCTCTCTCTCTCCCCTTCTGCCCTCCGCCCCCAAAAAGAAAGAAACCATGGGATATGATACACTTGACATTTTTGCCATAGAAAAGCAGTGATTTCACATGATTCCTATTGGACTTCTATAGCTTTCAATTCAAAAGAGATTTTCAATGTAGTCTTAAACATTGTAAACCAAATCAAATCCAAATTTCTCATTGCAAGAGAGTCAGAATGTGGCCCACGAGGAAAAGGGGATTTCCCAAGGTCAAGCACAATAAATGAGCGTGGATCCAGACCTGAACATGGGTCCCCTTCACTCTCCTCTTGTTAACACAGGAACCTGACCGCCATTGCAGGCCAGCCACAAGAAATGGCTTCTTCCCTGTTTGCTGCCCTAATGCTCTGCCCCGGAGAAGTTGTTTCTGAGAGGCCCACTTGCCACCAAAAACTTGGGATGACATTCATCCAGAACTCAAAAGAAAATCTGTTTGTCTAAGAAAAAAGAAATGGGGAACAAAAGAACCTTATCCCCAAACAGCCATGCAAAGTGAGGCCAGCTGCAGGGAATTAAATGAGATTAATACCCGCTCACGTTGGTGAAGAGAGAAAAGGCTTACGAGGAGCACATCGAGAATGACAAGGCTTTCCTCTCAAGGAATAATAAGCTTTGCTTCAGATGGACAGGGAGACTTTCACTGGGGAAGAATGAGCCTGGTGCCATCCCATTATAAAGCCTATGCTAAGGCCGGTAGGAGAGAGAGAGAACTCTTCGTCCAGGAAAAATGAGATTGTTTGTGCTGCCACAGCCACTTCCAGAGACTGAGGACACAGAATCTCAGATCTCTGCTCTTCGGAGCTGGGAAGAATCCTGGAGATGGTCTGAGGGAAGCAGATTTGGGGTGAGGAACAAGAGTCAAGCGGCCAAAAGCCGGGGAGCTGTATGGCAGCTTCTGTCAACTTGACTTTAACCTGCACATGCTTGTTGTCATCCTAGGACACTTAAACCCCATCCACTCAATGCCTTGCCCAAGTTGTTCACTTTTCTAAAAAGTGCAACCAGGAAGCACTCATTGCCTCTCAGGGCTTCGCGGTATGATGGGGAAACTGAGGCACAAAGAGGGGAGGGGTTTGTCTGAGTCAGGGGGAAGAGTGGCTCACTTCAGCCATACCCAAGCTGGGGTTCTTTCTCAGACAATAAGGGAAAATAAAACTAGCAAGCAAATGCCTGTGGGCATCGTATTCAAAGTTTTGGTTTACTGTAAGAAAAATTAAAAAAGTACAATATAAAGTTAAAATAAACTCCTACAAACATAAAATATCCTAAGCTACTCATCGGCAGTTTGGGAAGCAGATTCCCCACCCTCAGTGAGGAAAGACGTCCCCTTACAAATGCACTGAGGCTCAGGTACAGCCTTTCTAGATTTCTTATTTATCAAGGCCTCAAGCATCTCCCCACTGGGGCAACGAGGACTGAAAACACCCTCCAAAACCCGAATTCCCTCATCCTCCCTCTGAAGGTTTCCATGGCAAACGCTTCCACTTTCCGTTTTATACACAGGATTTAGGCCAGCCCAGGGGCTCTTGAAAATGGTTTTTCTGGGGACGCCTGAGTGGCTCAGTTGGCTAAGCAGCTGCCTTCGGCTCAGGTCATGATCCCAGCGTCCTGGGATCGAGTCCCACATCGGGCTCCTTGCTCCGCAGGGAGCCTGCTTCTCCCTCTGACTCTGCCTTCCACTCTGTCTGCCTGCGCTCACTTTCGCTCGCGCTCTCTCTCTGACAAATAAATAAAATCTTAAAAAAAAAAAAATGGTTTTTCTGACCTTACTAGTGTTGACCCTCTTTCCCTCTTATAAATCAGTGGATTTTATTTTAATTTTAAGCCTTACAATTAAACTGCAGCTGTTCCAGGACTGTCTGTCAGCACGTGGCTTCAGCAGCCAGCCGCAGCCCAAACTCCTCATCCTTGTTCCTTTCAACAGAGAATGATAGAAGCCTTGGCAAGGACTGTAATGAGGAACAGAAGAGTTCACTCTCAAATGAAGCCTTTTCCCTTTGATCTTGGCCTTTTTGATTGTGCCTTTGGTTGCTAAACACTGCTTTGATCCTTCGCCTGCCAGAAGCCACCAAAGATTTTCCACATCCTCTGCTCCCTTTAGAATGAAACAGAAACTATGCCACCTGGCAGGTCAGGGGAGCCAGTGGTAGGGAGTGAGAACATGAACACTCACCCTCTAACAGTGGCTGGACCTCTGAAGGGCTATCATCAATGAGGTATGGAATGGACAGCAGAAATTTTCTTACATGCTGCCTTCTGTCCAGTTTGGCCAAGCCCTCAAGGAAGGCTGTCTTCCACACTCAGGCAGAAAGAACTAGTACATCTTCTTCACTGACCATTAGGACAGACCTCCTAAGGATCTGACCATAGAAAACACAAAGCAAATGAAAGAAGAGATCACTATGGTCTCTTCTCTCAGTCCTGACCCACATCCTGTGAAATCACCGTCTATTCAAACCTTCCCAAGAAGATATTCACAATGATACAGGGTTATCAGAGACACAATCCACAGCTATCAGAGTTCTTGGCTCAGCTCAGTTTGAAGGGGACCCAGAGGATACAAAAGTGGGGTCCCTGCTGATACAACCTTATGCCCCTGCATTTATATAAAAACATGAAGAGTATGATCCAAATTTCCATCGCTACCTGTTACCTGAAGTGTCACGACTGGTGATTTTTTCTTTACAACACAAATACCTTGGAGGGGAGTGAGGGGTGGTGAAGTTCAAGGCCCTCTGATGAAGGAGATGAGTTCTCCATTATTGGACCAGAAGAGTCCAATAATGGACTCAATAAAGAAGTAGTGGAAGGGGACAGGAAATGAGAGGGGAAAGATGAAAGAAAGATGTAAGAAGGAGGATGCAACAAAGACTAACGCTGCTTCTTTCACAATTCTGACCAAAGGTCAGTCTGGGGGAGACCATTTTACTCCTTCTAGTCATCAGTCTTAATCAAGACCCCTTTCAATATAGATCCCTAAGAAGAACTTATTTTAAAGGTATGCAGAGAAAGAGAGAGAGAGAAAATAAAGTCATGCAGAGAAGTTGCAGACCTGTTGTACTCCCAGACCTGAAATAGGCAGCAAGTTCAACTCCTGAAGACTAAGAGGGGCAAGGATCTCCTCATGCAAGATAGGAGGCCACATCCAGGCTCCAAGTCCTGTATCTGAGCTAGAGAAAGCTATTCTTTCTGCCTGGGTAACCTGTTGTAAGCTATTTGTCTGAAATGGGTCAGGACAGGCACAGAAACCCTAGCAACATGGATTTGTCTAAGTGATTTGCTGGCTCAGTCACTTAGTTTGTAATATTCATGTAGAATAAGACCACACACACACACACACACACACACACACACACACACCAACGTAAGGCCTGAAGCTGAAGGCCAAGAAAGCTGAACGGTAGCAACACACACCTGCATACCCACACCCGATTAGGGGTTAATAAGCACAGAGAGAAGAAGAAATCAAAAGCTCTCACCAAAAAATGTGAAATCACAAAACAATATCAATGTAGCTACGAACAATGTAGCTAAGAAACTAGAGAAGTTATACTAGCAGGGGAAGGAAAAAGGAGAAAACAACAACAAAAAATCATTAACAAACAAAAGGCAGTAAAAAAAGGAAAAAGAAGAGCAGTTAAAGTAGGAAATAACAAGATTGTAAAAATAAAACCAAATATAATGGTAATTACAATAGACATGAATGGTTTAAACCCACTTATTAAAAGTTGGAGGTCATTCAATCATATAAAAAAATGGGCAGAAGATATGAGCAGACACTTCTCCAATGAAGACATACAAATGGCTATCAGACACATGAAAAAATGTTCATCATCGCTAGCCATCAGGGAGATTCAAATTAAAAAATCACATTGAGATACCACCTTACACCAGTTAGAAGGGCCAAAATTAGCAAGACAGGAAACAACGTGTGTTGGAGGGGATGTGGAGAAAGGGGAACCCTCTTACACTATTGGTGGGAATGCAAGTTGGTGCAGCCACTTTGAAGAACAGTGTGGAGATTCCTCAAGAAATTAAAAATAGAGCTTCCCTATGACCCTGCCATTGCACCACTGGGTATTTACCCCAAAGATACAGACGGAGTGAAAAGAAGGGCCATCTGTACCCCAATGTTTATAGCAGCAATGGCCACGATCGCCAAACTGTGGAAAGAACCAAGATGCCCTTCAATGGACAAGTGGATAAGGAAGATGTGGTTCATATACACTATGGAGTATTATGCCTCCATCAGAAAGGATGAATACCCAACTTTTGTAGCAACATGGATAGGACTGGAAGAGATTATGCTGAGTGAAATAAGTCAAGCAGAGAGAGCCAATTATTATATGTTTTCACTTATTTGTGGAGCATAACAAATAGCATGGAGGACAAGGGGAGTTAGAGAGGAGAAGGAAGTTGAGGGAAATTGGAAGGGGAGGTGAACCATGAGAGACTATGGACTCTGAAAAACAATCTGAGGGTTTTGAAGGGGCAGGGGGTGGGAGGTTGGGGGAACCACGTGGTGGGTATTGGAGAGGGCACGTATTGCATGGAGCACTTGGTGTGGTGCAAAAACAATGAATACTGTTATGCTGAAAATAAATTTTAAAAAATTCTTTTAAAAGTTGGAGGTCATTAAAAAATGTTAGTGACATATATATTTGCATATACATTACAATGGGCTATTATTCAACCATAAGAGAGGAGGATATTTTGCCATTTGCAACAACATGGATGGACTTTGAGACATTATGCTAAGTGACTTAAGTCAGACAGAGAAAGACAAATGCTGTATAATACACTTATTTGTGGAACCTAAAAAAGTCAGACTTGTAAAAAACATCGAGCAAGGGATGCCTGGGTGGCTCAGTCGGTTAAGCATCTGCCTTCAGCTCAGGTCATGATCCCACGGTCCTGGAATCAAACCCCATGTTGGGCTCCCTGCTAAGTGGGGAATCTGTTTTTCCCTGTCCCTCTGCTCTTCCCCCAGCTCATTCTTTCTCTCTTTATCTCTCTCTCTCTCTCACTTGCTCTCTCTCAAATAAATAAATAAAAACTTAAAAAAAAATAAAAACAGAGAGCAAAATGGCGGTTGCCAGGGAATGGGGGGTTGGAGGATACGACTGCTGTTGTTTAAGGGTACAATCTTACAGTGAATAATAAATAAGCTTATAGAGATCTAATTTGTTGTATAAGTAATGGAGACAATGATATTGTACTACCATTAACAAACTTGCTAAGAGACTAAAACTTAATTATCCCAACCACTAAAAAGAAAAGATAATTATGTAATATGATAGAGGTGCAACATATTGCTACAATGACAATCATGTTACAATATATAAATGTATCAAATTGTAACACATTGTACACCTTAAATTTACCTATTACATGTCAAATATATGCAATTTAAAGAAGTTGGAGGTCACCAGATTGAACTTAAATCTACTATATGTAGTTTACAAAAAACACACCTGAAATAAAATACGAAGGTTGAAAATGAAAAGCTAGAACAATATATTTCACAATACTGAATCAGACAAAATGGAATTTAAGTTGAAAAACATGAATAAAGATAAGGATGGACACTCTATGACCAAAAAAAAAAAAAAAAAATCCACTAAGAATTTAATGCAATCAAAAACTTGTAGGCACCCACTAACAAGCTTCAAAATATATAAAGCATAAAGCATAACCTGACAGAAAAATAAGGGGGCAAAACAATGAGTGAACTGACAGAAAAATATAAGGAAGTTGAAAAAGTCCATACTCAAAGTAAAATGATTTGAACAACATAGCACCTGCTACAGAAGGAACCCAGACTACACTTGGTCACCCCAGAGAGAAACCTATCATGGCAGGAACTGAGAGAAATAAAAAACTGAGAAATAGGAGGCGTCTGGACTTTAGTTTCTCTGTGGAGAAGGAAGACTTGATCCTGAGAATCCAGTCCAACTCACTGTGGCTTCATTGGAATTTGGGGCCAAAGTCCAAGTGAACAATCAAATCTGTCTGCATTTGTGTTTGTTCTCAATGACTCTTCTTCTTACTATACCTGCCAGGTATGAGCACTAGGATGATGGAAAATCTGAACTGAATTGTGGTAGAGCCAGCCAGTTCTTGATAGCAGAAGGGGAAGAGAATTTATGAGCCTCATAGAAAATAACAGAAACCCAAGGGAAAACAGATCATAAACACCCTATACATTCATTTTGAGATTCTGGTCCTCCCCAGCTTCTCTGGATAAAATCATCACCACCATCACCACCAGCAGCTGTTGGGTGATTACACAGGCACTGTGTAAGTGTGTCATATGCATTGCCTCTATTAATCTTCACAAAAACCATTTCAAGTAGGAGTTTTTATCAATATTCTCATTATACAGAAAAGAAGAGGCTCAGAAAAATTCAGTGACTTGCCTATAGTAACAGAGCTAATAAATGACAGACTTGGGATTGAACCCAGGTTTGTGTGACTGCTCTTAAGCACTATATGACCTGGTTTTTTGGCTGATGAACTGAAAACACGTGGCACATAATAATGGCAACAGGTCACACATCCTTCAAATCTGAGGTCAGGCGTCTCTTGCCCCCAGACAGAAATCAGTACTCAAGCTTCTAGTTCATACCTTCCCACAGACCACTCTAGAAGGCAAGCTGTCTTTCCTGGATCCCCAAATCTTACCACTAAATCTGACCCAAAGAGAGTATCAGGATATTTTATTAAATTGAATTGAATAGATTAGCAAAAAGAAGCTAAATTCTGACACCCAAGCACCACCATTTAAACAGTTACTTGGCCAATTGAATGTTAAATTTTAGAAACTCTTTTTTTTTTTTTTTTTTTTTTTTCCCAAAACAGGTCACTAGGTGAGCCAGTGACCCAGGACAAGTTCCCCCTGCAGCATGGCGCCCCCAGGCCCACCTTCCAGGCCTCTATCACATAGGTGACTTACTCTGCAGACAAATCATGGATGGTTCTGAAGGTGGTATTGTCACATGAGGAGAGTTTTGTGGTTGGGTCTTCTAATGCCCTGGGTTTTCTTTCCTCCAGAATACCCTGGTGCCCCACAGAAGATCTATACATTTTATTTTAAACAGGATTCTTCCTCCCATTTCCTGGTCAAGTCTCTATTTCTCGAGGAAAGTTTCTCTACACTGGTTACTCTGCGTTCTGTGAGGTTGGGAACGTAGATAGGGTTGGTACTTAATATTTAGCTGGTGATGCAAAGCCCTTGTACTTACAGAACCATACTGCCAATAAAGAATTAAGAATGCAATGATTAATTAAGAAGTGGGAGGAAAGGAAAGTTTTTATTTATTAATCGCCTGGGAAATCTTCTGATGCTTTAATAGCACTATCTCACTTGATAATTGTAACACATTCCCAGGATGTACTATTGACTCCATGTTACCTGTAAGAACACTGAAACTCAGAGAAGGTAAGCCCCTTGTGAAATTCACAGAGACATACAGTGACTGGCAGGATTTGAAATCAGATCCCTTTGCCTCCAGGGGCCTGGAATCTCAAAGAATACAGACAATATATTCTATAGACTCTGTTACAGGTGATCAGCATTGGTGACCCTCCGAGTATCATATACTCCCTGGGCATGAGAAAGATCCTTAAGCTTAAACAAGAAATCATCTTACTGAGATCCCCTGTTTCCTGGTGAGAGCATTTGAGGAGAGGGATGCTGATTGATGCGGGTTGTAATAATACTTATTTGTCTGCAATTACTCCTTGAATCCCAGCCAACATGGGCCACACTGAGCTGCAGCTGTACAAGATGTCTGGATTCTCCCACACAGCTTAGAGTTGGGAACAGGGTGGTCAGGAAAGGAGCTGAGTGGGGGCAGAAAGACATCTCCATTCAATGAATATTTATTGCAGCCCAGCTCGACACCAGACCTTGGCAGGGAAGGGAGAGGGAAGGCATGAACTTAAGCAAAATTGCAGTTCCTTTATATGTCAATGAAATGTTTACTTACAAAATGCAAAAATACAAAGTGTGGTTTCTTCCTCTGAGGGAAATAACAAGCCCAGGAACAAAACCCAGCAGCATGATGTGATCGACACTATAATCAGGGTGCGCTGGGAGAGCTTAGAGAAAGTTGTGCCCCAGAGGGCTGGGGAAGACTGCAGAAGAGCCGACTTTTCAACTAGGTCTTGCAGGCTAGGTTTTGTGTGACTGTCCATCAGGTGGATGAGATGTGGGAAGGCAGTCCAGGAGTCGGGGAGGGTGGGAACAACCAGAAAGGCTGGGGGCATGAGTGTGCATGACACACAAGAAGCTCTGGGGTCTGATATAGCCAATGCCCTGCCACAGGCTGGCTTAGAGACCTTGGGCCAGTTCCTTTCTCTGTGACTTTGCTGTCTCTTTTGCCATTTGTGAGATGGAGACACTAGTTCCTACCCACTGGGTTGTCATAAAGATGAAATGTAACACTATGTTTAATGCTTTAAAAAGTTCCCAGCATATGTAGATACCCAATAAAAGCTAGTTAGTTTTAATTTTGTTATTAACATGATGATGTTTATATTAATGTGATGATGGTGATGGTGATGGTGATGAGGATGAGGATGATGATGTTGGGACAGTAAAATGAGGCCAGAGCCAAGGTATTGAGAACTTCAAATGCTATGGGAAGGAATGGAGAATTTCATTCTGTTCCAGAATGAAAGTGCAGCAGACAGAAGAGTTTTCGACTCAGCATAAAGTGATTCCACACCTGTTACTCTCAGGGCTCCCCTGAAGATACTCCTCCTGGATATGGCAAGGCCAACTCGCTCATCTCAGGGGTTCTTGGGGCAGGGTGGAGAGAAATGAGCTCAGCTTGGCAGGACAAGGCCCCCTTGCCACCCTATGCCCTGTCACTGCCCCTCATGTACGTGCTGCGCGGGACTTGTGAGGACATCTCCAGGCCTGCTAGGATTTGAGACACATCATAATCCAAAAGGAACTGTCCATCTTCCTTCCTGCTGCCCTACCCACTGTGTTCCTCCATCCCACTCACCCCAGAAAGCTCCTGGGGCGTGGACATGGATATTCCCAGCCCATGAAGATGTTCCAGGCCATCGAACAGATCTGGTCCTGACCAAACGGTCTCCTGTCTGGGCTTGGAATTGGATAACTGGCCTCTCCCTCCCTTGCCCTGCCTGGTTCTTTGCTAATTTGCTCCCTCCCTCACCAGGCTCCCATGCACCCCTGGGATTAGCTTAACTCTCCTGTTCTGTTTCTATTTCTTCAAAGCACAGGGCCTCTGCTTTCTTCCCTGTTCCCCCCGAACACTCGAGCTTCTCATTCCTGTTTTTTTGGTTCATCCTACCTGAATCCTACAGGTCAGCATCCCACGAACACTACTTGTTCATAGTGCCCTCTCTAGCTCCTATAGTCCCCACTAAGCTTTATTTTCTTGCTTCTAGGATATTCAGATGGGCCTCTACCCCTCCCCAGCCCCCTAGTTTAGTCCATCTTACATCTTGTATTGGCATAAATACCTTGACCCATAGGTCTGATTCTCCAGAGATGGGGTGCCTCATGGAGGCCTCTCTACTTCTTCACTTGCACTGGGCACAGGGAATTAGCACTAGCTACACATGGACCCCCCTTCTCCCCTCTATGCTTAAGGCCACAGCCACTCTTCTTTTCTCTCCATTCCATACGTATTTCCCAAAGAGAACAAAGAAAGCTGCTCATATATTCCCAAAGAGAACAAGACACAAAGAAAATGTAGAACAGAGGAGAAATGCTCCATATTTGTAGACACAAGTTGTGGAGAGAGGTGGTGGGATTTGCAGCAAGGTTGGCAAGCGTGATTTTTAGTTACCTGGGTTGGAGTCAAGGCTGTACAACCCACTGGCCTCTGAGAGACACTGCCCTCCACCCTTCCTCCCAGTCTTGGGGGTGACTGAGTCCCAGAGAACTTGGGTGGACAGCCACATTCTTTCCTATTTGTCCTCAGTCCATGAGGGTAGGCGTGGAGGGCTGGAGCTTTCCCTTGCCCTTTCCCTTAAAAGCTGGAGCTTTTAAGCCCCCTTTCCCATAGAGAATGAGGACGATGTTAATTTAATTATTTTAGCCAACTCCTCACAATCATCACCAAAACCAACCTCTGCCTAGAAGTTAAAATAAAACCAAAAGTAAAGCAAGAATGACTGCAGTTGGACACCAGGAAGAACTGGCCAACCAGTGTGGTAGAGGTGGCAGAGAAGAACTTTGGGTATCTGAAGGACAGGGAAAGGCCACCTTAAGCCAGCAGGCATGGGCTGAGGATGCCCACATGCCTGGAGCCAGAGGAACCGATCTGATTATCTCTTGAGTTCTGTTCTAGTTCTGAGCTTCCATGAATCAATGAAAGGGGCCTAGAGGTGGAGCAAATGGCCTGAGGTGGCTGGTAGCAGATGTGAGGGTGGCAGCTCAGCTACTTTCCAAGTCAGCTGCACCAGCCTCCCAGGAAGTGAAGAAATCTCGATTCAGGTTCCTCTGCTGACCTTGGGGGTTCATTCCCTTCTCTGGGTTTAGTGCGATTATCCTTAAAACGTGGAGGCTCATCCAGATGTGGGACCAGCTCTGCCTTCCTAAAACTGTTGGAGGCATTGCCAACCTGAGCACCAGCCCCAGCTGGTCATCCAGACCCAGGGCACTCCAGGACACTCACCACTGCTTCCAGGGTGCTGAGCCTTGGGAAACCCGGACATATTACTTAGACATCAGTGGCTTCAAGGGTGCAATGAGGGGCCCCAGTGTCCCCACCTCAGAACACAGGGAACAAGAGCGATGTGCCCTGTGGCTGGACTCAGTCCACCGAGTCTCCCCCAGCTGAGAAGCATCCCGAAGCCCACTCCTTACATGCACAATGCAGCAAAACCCAGCATCCACGGGCCTGAGACTACTAGGAGCCAGGTACCTGTCTGCCCCAAACCTTGCAGGGGAGCTGCCCATGGCTCAGCAGGGACGTCCTCCACCCCATCCCTCCCAGTCCTGTCCGGCAGATAAAGCTCAGCTCTGGTCCATACTCACCTGCCCTTCTCTGAGGGCCTACGTCATTTATTCTCCAAGCCCCAGCAGGGCCATGTGACGCCTGCTCTCTTTGAGACGCTTCTGCTCCTTAGCATTAACCTTGCTTTCCCAACCATGACGTCACCTCCACGAATGTCACCTGGAGTCTAGGAGCTTGGAGGGATTACATAAAACCGAGACTTCCCAATATGCATAGCATTTGGAAATTGAATTGGTTAAGGTAAAAGTTGAGCTGAAAAAAAAAAAAAAAAGCTTCAGTGTAGGGCCTGACGAACACAGGAGTTCATTTCTTTGTGCAGAACCGTGGCTACTGTGATCGCCGTGCGCACATCCGCTCGGACGCCCTCACCATGTGCGTGCACACAGCCTGGCTTCCCATGGCCAGCACCTGCACCTCTGGCGGAGGGCCACCCTCGGGCTGCTGGTGGCCACTCTGCCCACGAGCACAAGGAAGACTGGAATGTCTGGGAACTGGCGGTCCGCAGGGACCCATGGGTATAGTCCCTCAACCTAGGCTAGCTCTGAAGCTCACGCTCTGCTCTGTTCTTCTCCATGGAATTAAGCTCTTACCAGCTGCTGGTGGCTGGGCTTTACTGGCTGCCTTTCCTTCCTTTGGTCATCGCCCCACCACACGCACCTGCCAGCGCTCTTGCCCTCCCCCCAGCAAGCCACACGCATGCAGTCCTCTTCTTAGAACAGGGACCCAGGGTCCCTTCATTTTATCACCCTGCCTGGCTCCCCTACCCCAAGCAGCTCATCCTGCTCCTGTTCATGCCCTGGCCTCCAGAAAGGAAAGGAAGAAGGACATCTTCAAAGGGAGTGAGGCAGGAAGCGCAGCCATCCCTTGCTTTCATGTGTCCTTGTGGAGAACTTAGCTGCAAGGGAGGCTGGAAACATGCCCAGCGGGAAGCAGTAATACAGATGAAGGGACATTATGGTGATGGATGCTGCGGAAATGGAATCGCCCTCCCTATTTACCGGGCCCCAGAGTGAGGTGCCCTGCGACACACCTTCCAGGTCCTGCCTTGCTGGATGCCCACAACACAGGATGAGACCATTACTGCTGCGGTTTGCCGACTGAGACAGGACTAAGTCATATATGAGCCATAAGGGGCAGAGTCAGATCCCAAATGCATGTCTGGCCCATGGGTCTCCTCTGTGGTGGTTCTGCTTTTTATCCCTAGATGTGACTTATAATCTGGTTAAATACCTGTGCTTGGAGAGTAACAAAACTGGGAGCCAGAGAAGGGCAGGGACTCAACCCAAATCACCCAGAGAGCACAAACCTGGGGCTACTTGGCCACTGGTTGGCGACTTGGTCCATGGCTCCTTCTCTAGGCTGACAGCCTCCAAACAGCTTTTGCTCTGACTCAGACTGGTGCCTATGGGGCTGCTGGGAAGAGAGATATACATCTTCTGGACTCACAGCCCGAAATCACAATAGCATCTAAATTTCTAAACAGCAAATCTACTAGTCAAGGTGCCAGGGATGACCCAGGGTCTATGTTACCTGTGTAGCGGCCCCTGTGTCAGCCCACAGACCTTGAATCAGCTCCCTGGCTTCTCCCAGAAGGCAAGGAGAGCTTATTCCCTTGGGCCTGGCTGTTTGCAGGCAGGAATTAGTGGAGAGGGATGGTGCCACCAAGGCCCCCAGATCCTCCATGAAGTCATCCCCTTGCTGTCGTCAGTGTCAGTTGCCTAGCAACTGCCTTTGGCAGATGGTGGCACTGAGAGCATGCCAATCTCTCCCACAGCTAAAAATACATGCCAACGACAACGGGTCTATTTTAAAAGATACAATGCGCTCCCAATGTCTTCCTTGAATGTGAGGAACTGTGCTGTGCCGGGTCTCTCTGGGCTTCTGATTTCATCTGATGGGGTGGAAGGGAGCATTCGAGGAAAGGAACCCAAGACCAGCACTGTGGGGGGCTTAGAAAAATTGTCGTGGAGGCGGAGGAAGGAGAGGAAGAAGAGGAGAGAGAAGAACTAATGAGCTGGGAATTAAATATAGTCGGCAGCACATCCTCTTATCTGGCCACATTTTTTTTTTTTTAATCTACACAGGAGGGTGGGGTTAGGAAGCAAAAATCATAGAATCACAGAAGCCTAGACCTGGAAGGGACCCAATCTCATTTCCCTGTTGGGAAAGCAGAGGCCCTGAGAGCTGGAGATGAGAAGACTCAGCTCTTTGTCCTTGTTCAGGGTGCAAAGGCTGGGGTTCTAGGTGTGGACATGAGGCCTTGGACCCTCTCTAACTCCTCTTTTGCACTTCTTTTGTTTGCTTTTTAAGATTTTATTTATTCGTTTTAGAGACGGAGAGCAGGGAGAGGAGCAGAGGGAGAGGGACCAGCAGACTCCATGTTGAGCACTGAGCACAGCGTGGGGTTCGATCCCATTACCCTGAGATCATGACCCAAGCCCAAACCAAGAGTCAGACGTTCAACTGACTGAGCCACCCAAGGGCCCTCCTGCACTTCTCGTAGCAAGTTGACCACATGACACGTCACCACCTTAGCTTTCTGTCAATCACCATTATCTGCAATCACACTTCTGTTGGTACAAAGAGAGTAGAGATTCTATTCATGCATGCATTTACCCATTCATGTATACGGTAAATATTTATTAAGCACCTACTGCTACACCGTGCCATGCCCTAGAGATAGAGCAGGGAACAAATACATATGGTCCCCATGTCCTGTTGCTTGTGGTCCTACAGGTGAGGCGGGTACTACACAGGTAAGCACAGGGCATCACAGGCTAAAAGCAGACACTAAAGCCAGACCCAAGTCGATGCCCACTAACCAGCTCTGTAACCAAAGGTTACAAATGCTAGCACTTAGTAGGGCTGCAAGATAAAATACAGGAGACCCAGTTACATCTGAATTTCAGATGAACTACAACTTTTAAAAATATAAGTAGAAACCCAGTATTACATTATCTGAGGTTCAAATGTAACTGGGTCTTCTGCATTTTTATATACTACATCTGGCACCCTTACACTTCATATCATGGTTGTTTGATTTCCTCACCTATAAAATAGGAAAAAATAATATCTACTTATAGGGGTTATGTTGTGGATTAAATGAGAAAAACTTGTCTATCTGAGACTCTCCTCTCGTCTCCTTTGTGACTTGCCTGGGGTTTTGCCCTGGCTGGCATGTTAGCCCTCCTCCCCCAGGGTCTGCATGGGGGTGGCCCTGCTCTGTCCTAGGGCTGAGTCGGGGGGTGAGGGAAATATGCAGGTTGACACCTGCATTGCCCAAGGAACCAGGAACCAACCCAACTTTACTTGGAGTGCTGGTCAGGGCCCGCAGCCCTCTGTTAGTCTGGGGTGCTTGTTCAAAAATATAGATGTCGGGGCTCTCTGCAAGCTTTAAACAAACCAGAAAGTCTAGGGGAAAATGTGCCTTTTATTTTTTAATTTTTTATGTTTCAAGATTTTATTTGTTTGAAAGAGAGAGAATAGAGAACTCTAGAGAGAGCAAGCACGAGTAGGAGGTGAAGGGCAGAAGGAGAGGGAGAAGCAAACTCTCTCTAGGGAGCCCCCTGTGGGGCTCGATCCCAAGACCCTGGGGCTGTGACCTGAGCCAAAGGCAGATGGTAACCAACCGAGCTGCCCAGGTGCCCCAAGAATGTGCCTGTTGAACAAAATCCCAGGTAACTCCCTGGACTCAGAGATTTGAGAACTACTGGCCTGGGACGTGGAGAGGGACTCCTGTCCCTGCTGAGAGGCAATCCCCGAAGCCTGCATTGACCTGTGGGATCCTGCAGTGGATCCTGGAACGGAAAAAGGACATGAGAGGGAAACCGGGCGAAATCTGAAGAAACATCATAGTTCAGTTAATGGTATCGTACCCATGTTAATCATTGTACCACAGTTACATAAGACGGTAACATTAGGGAGAACGCAGCGAGGGATATATGGGAACTCTCTGTACTATCATCGCAACTCTTGTGTAAATCTCATATTATTTCCAAGTTAAAAAAAAAAGCTTATTTTGGCTCAAAGCCTGCCCTGCGCCTTTCCCCAGTGCGGTGGTGCATCAGAAGGCCCAACCCCCAGGCTGCCTGGACTCAGCTTGCGTTGGTTAAGCAAGTGCAGGTAGCTGAGCGCCTCCCCATCCCCCACCCCCAAACACAAGGATTCTGGGGAAGCACTGCTTCTCTTTCCTGCCACTCACACTGGGGCTTAAATGTCAACCTCAATGAATTACATTTTAATCTATGTTATCAACCTGGCCAAGGCCCTAATTGGATGCCAGGCACACCCGCTGAAGGGCATGCATAATTCATCAGCTGAGAGGCCACGAAAGCCTTTCATCATGGGCCAGGGAAGGAGGAGGGAGAGAAGGAGGGGGGGGCAGGGGTATGAGCTGGAAAAAGAGGGCAAGCAGGTAGGTTGGACGGGAGGCAAGAGAAGGGACCTGGAATAATCTTCCCAGGCTTTAAGTATAAAGTCTTCAAGAGTAGTCTCTAAGCTTCCGCTTAGGGTCACCTCCTCCAGGAAGTCTTCATTCACTGTCCCCTTACCCCCACCATCACCCCTGCATGCTCCAGGTCCTCCTTCCCCTACCCTCCTGTAGCACAGGACATATCTCCTGGGATAATGTCTAACCGAATGACAGGTCACTCCCTCCTGGCAGAGTCTGCACATGGTATGGGTTTGTCAAGTAACTGGCTCTCCCTCGGATTTCTAGCTCAGACTATACAAAGAAATGCTCCAAACGAACGAGCGCTTGCACTTGAGCTCGCTGGCTCTGCCACCAAACTTGCTCCTGTTCCTCAGGGCCACCCTCCATTCTGCCCAACCTCTGCCATCTTCTTCTGCCCGCCAGCTCCTGAAGCCAAGAACCACACAGGAAAGCCAACACAGTTACAGTGGAATTGGAAAGGGAAGTCCGTATTTCTCTGGGCAGGCCTCCTGCTGCCTGGCCAGGCCCGGAAAGTCCCCCCAACACCTTTCTCAGGCCTCTCTACGTGGCCTCCCACTCCACTCAAACTGCCTTGTCCAGGTCACTATCCAAATCCATATGAGCTTTGACAGTTTCTTAACAGGTCTTCAACTTGACTGACCTGCAGCAGCACTGAGCGCCCCCTCCGCCTTGACACATGACCTTCTCTTGACTCTGGACACTGCACCCTTCTGCTTTTCTTCCTTCCACTTGAGCCACTTGGGTGTCCGCTGGCTTTGCTGAATGTCTCACTTTTGTGGGACTGTGGAATGGTGGGAAGCCCCAAGGCTCATTCCTCAGAACTCAGCTCTTCTCCAGCTGTTTCTACCTAATATGATTCAGCTCCTTGGCTCTAAATGCCATCAAACACGAATGGTTCCTAAACAAACACATCCACCCTTGACCTCTCCCTTAAGCTTCCAGCATAAATATCCACTTTGGATGCCTACAGTTATCTTTGGCTGCATAACACCCCCAAATGCAGCAGTTTAAAACAATAAACATGTGTTCTCTTGCAGTTTCTGCAAGTGACGGATCTGGATGCCATTTACCTGAGGGCCTCTGGCTGAGGTTCTCAAGCTGCCAGGTGGGGCTCTAGTCTCATCAGAAGGTGTGATGCGGGTGGGTCTGTTTCCAAACTCACTTCTATGGCTGTTCCATGGGAGTCTTTCCATAGACTCACAATAAGACAGCGGCCTTGTTTCAGAGACAGTGAGCAAGGGCACAAGGAAAAGGACCCCAGGCAGAAGCAGCGGTCTTTTCGTAACTTGATCTCAGAAGTGACACTCCACCACCTTTGCCCTATTCTGTTGGCCAGAAGTGAGTCACTAAATCCAGCTCACCTCAAGATGAAAAGACCACACAGGGTGTGAACAGCAGGACACAGGGATCATTGAGGGCATCTTAAATAGGCATCTTCAACTAAACACACCCAGGAAAGAACTCCTAAAATTTCCCGTCCCAAACTTGTTCCTCTCTACATTTTCTCTATCTTAGTAGCTAGTGTACCAGCAGCAGAATGGAGTGGCCTCTCAACTTGGATAAGCTGGAACTACATCTCCCAGAATCTCCCTATTGCACGGTTCTGGGACAGAGTTGGCCAAAGTGGGAGCTGGCACAGGATCTGGGAGAAGGAAGTGAAGGATCAGTCATTACTCATGGAAGTCATGGCAGCCACATACCCTTGCTGGGCAGACATAGAGCTCCCTGGAGTCTTGCAGCTTGTCCTCACTCTTCTCTGCTCTGTGTCTAGCTTATCTTTCTAACTACTGATCCACAGTTGACCAAGAGCTACCCCAGACCCACCTCCAGATGGGTGGCTGTGTGCCCAGAGAAGTGGCAGACACACAGAGACATCAGAGCCCCAGAGCCCTCTCCATGAGCCTCCTCATGGCCTCACTTGCTGGCTAGATGTGCTAGGTTTCTTGGAGGTCCCTACTGGTCCAATTTATTCACTTACATAGGGATTCAGGACCATTATTGGCTCTTTCTCTGATCTCTAAATTCACCCTTTCCCTTCCAAACTTCACTGTCCTGGTTTCTCCCACAGTAAGACAATGAATTCCCATAGTGAATTCTTTCTCCCATACTGCTGCCTCCTTTTTGCCACAGCTGAAGTGGCACCTGCTCAGAGAGGCCTTTCCTGAATTCACCATCCAGGCCCATGTTCTGATCCCAGAAACCATCAGATTCTGAATCATTGTTAACCAACTTTGCCTCCTTATTCTGTCCCATCTACTGCCCAGTGTTCTGCAATTGTGCTACTATGGATGAGTTTAAAATCAGGCCTGCGAAATGGGCACATTCATGCCTACTTTTTTGATGGGGAAATGAATGCACAAAGAAGTGAAGTGATTCACCCATGATCTCATGGAGCAAGTGATGAAACAGACGGTAGGAGGGGGGCTCAGAGCCCAGTTCTGCCTGATCTCTGGCCCATTCACTTCATCATCTATAATGCCTCCCCGTGCCTGAGGCTGGCTTTGGGAGAGTTTCTCAACATCTCAGTCTCAATGTCTTCATCACAGGTACCCACGGATTGGGAGCCCTGAAAGTACTTAGTGAATTCTAAGTACTATGACTTGTTCCTCTACCCCCAGCAGATCCCAAAAGCCATCTCCCCTGGGATGGATCCTCGGAGTGGAATCGAAGATACTCGGGGCTATTTTGAGCAGAATATCCATGTGTCCTCTCCAAGATTGTGGCAGATTTCATCCTGGATCCCAGGCACTGCCCTGCTGGAGTCTCTTTTTGCCCCATCCCTCTCTCAGCTCACAGTCTCAGGTGGGCTGGTGGCCCATCGCCCAACCCCACATGAAACAAATAACAAAAAGCCCCAGGCCACAGACCAAGCCAGCAACTGGGCAGTGTTAATCACAGGGATACACAGAAGCCTGGGAGGCACCTGGCCTCCCCTCTTTCGGGCCTTCACTAGCTTCCAGGCCACTATCCGCTGTGTTCCCTTGCAGTAGGGCTGGGCTGTGCCAGGTCTTCAAGGAGCGTCGCTTGGAGCTCTTCTGAGGTTTATGCAACTTGAAAGTCACACAGTGATTTCTCCTTACTTCTTCACTGGGCTCATACCTTTGCCCAAAGGTACAGGTGCACTTGTGAATTATCTCCTTTTAAGATTTAGAAAAATCACTACTTTTTCATCAGTTTATACATCCCAGACATGTTTTCCCATCTGCTGTTCAACCATCAAAAGTTATTAGGTGGGTTGAACATAAAGCAGATCCACTGGAGAGCTCTGGAAATAACCATACCTAGCACATTCTGAGCTCTTCTTCATTGCCTAGCAGTGTGCCCAGTACTTCCTGTGAGTTAAATGCACAGACACCTTTCAAAAATCCTGGGAGGTAGCGACTGTTATTATTCCTTCTCCAGAAAAGGAACTGAGGCTCAGAGATATTTAAAATATGCCTGCTTGTTGCCCCTCAACATCCAAGGAGCAAAGCCAAGATCTGAATCCTGGTGGACACCTCCAGTCAGTTGCTAAACTGCACCCAGCCACAGAGGAGGGCCCAGGGAGGTGGAGAGGCTTGTCCTGCTCCTCTGTGCAAATGCTTCTCAGATTTTAATTAGCAATAATCGCGCCTCAGATAAACCTCATTGGCTACGATACTGCCACTGCGCAAAGCTTACTTCTCAGATTTTAATGCACCTGTGAATCACCTGGGGTTCTAGTTAAAAGATATTAAAATGAAGATTTTGATGCTGCAGGTCTGGGGAGAGGCCCAAGATTCTGCATCTCTAACAAGCTCCTAAGTGATGCTAACGCTGCTGATCCAAGAACCACACTTTGAAGGATGAGGCTCCATACCACACTGCACCTGGGCAGTACCTGCCCCTCTCTGTCACGCGGGATCCCCCTGGGTAGCTAAGTTCTTGCATTGAGCACAGACTGCTCCTGCTGTTGCAAGAAACAGAAAACCCACTTCAAACATTGGTTTAAGACAAAGGAGGAGCCTTGTAGATGAGAAGGCCTGGGTTCAGGCAATGCTGTATCTAGGTGCTCTGCTGATGTATCAGGACCTGATACTGTTCAGCTCTGCTCTTCACAGTGGGCTTCATTCCCGGCTCCACATATTGATACAAATGCTGCCAGAGGAATGAAGACACAGTGGGATGGTCTTGACAAGCTGAAGCTCTCTCCCTTATGGGAGCCTCCGAGTGTCTCATCACCCCACACCTGACCTGGTGTCCTTAAAGTCTGAGCTGGCTAGAGATGCCAATGCCACCAAGCCGATTTGCTAAGGGACACATAAAGGTCAACTGGCCATACTCTGGTATGTAGCACCTTCTCAAATTCTCTGGGTTATTCTGGTCTTCCTCAACTGTGGTAGGGTGAATTGTGGGTCCTGACTCTTCATTCTCCTAAGTGTTAAACATTCACGTCTTTGCCATAGCTGCTGGTGGGTGGAGTGAATTCCCCCACCTCATGATTTGGGGGTTGGCCATGTGAGCTGCTTTGGTCGACAGACATTTAAAAGTGTGAGTGAGCAGCAAGAGGCTGCTTGCCCAGTCTGGTTTCCTGTCTTGTGCCATGGTGCCCATGGAGCAAAGCACATATCCTGAGCATGTACCCAAGGGCTGGTGGCCCACGGAGGATGAGAGACATGTGAAACAATTTTGTACTAAGTCTGCGGCCAAGAGCCTGGGGCCCAGCCTAGCCCAGCTACGCAGCAGCTCACCTGAGAGACTGAGAAAGAGAATGAGTGACTGCTTTGCTAAGGCCCCAAGACTGAGCTGTTCTGTCACATGGCATCACTGTGGCAGGAGCTTATATGCCGGCTTAATAATTCAGCCTCAAGAACTGGACAATAACTTCTCTTTTTGAGCTCCCCATATAGTACCTAGTATACACTCAGGTATTGGAAACAATAGAACTCTGCCAGCCTAATTTCTCAATATGACAGATAGGGAAACTGAGGCTCAGAGAACTAGGGACTTGTTTACGATCACATTGAGTGCATGGCCCAGCAGGCAGAGCTAGAACTGCCTGCTGACTTCTGAGTCTGGCTTTTCCCCGTCTCCTCTTATTTCTTTGTTTAGAGCCTGAAGACGACATTCCCCTGACCTGCACCATCTTGATAAGCATGGCCTCGAGATGCAGAGGTCCTACTTGACTTTGACCTTGCATCTCGGGATGACCTTTGAAGGCCCCTGTACTCAAGGCTCCATAGGGATTTCTGAGGTCTGCTTTCCAGGCACAGCCTGCAGGACCACAGACATAGGCTATGTTCACTGTGTGGGCACAGAGACGGCAGTGATACAGGCTGGTCCATGTGTCCATGAGGTCTCAGGGTCCCTGGGCGGAAGGTTCTACATAGATCACCTAAGAAATGTCACAGCTGAGACCAGGGCTCACATGAGCTGTGATTGAAAAGGAGAGTGAGTCAGAGTGGGACTAGAAGGAAGCAGATACGGGTCCATCAGCTCCTGGGGACCACCTGGGATGGACCCCAAGGCAAGGCCAAGTCCAACCATAAGGTACTTCTTACTTTCTGAGAAAATGGTTCCCCAGCAGCCTTGCTGAGGGAAGTGGGCGCTTGGCTCACAAGCCTGGTTGGCAGGCATACAGCGCAGATGGGCTGCTGACAGCATCCCCCTCGTGCCCCCTCCTCAGAATATTCTGAAGGGGGAGCAAGCAGCAGGCCTGCCTGCACATCTCCTCCCGCCCCATGTTCACACAATCTGGCAGCATCTCTCACGTGCGCCCCACCTCCACTGATCTTTTCCATCTCTGCTGGCCCCATAGGCCTCTACCCTAACCAGCCAGAGTTACCACCCCAAAACCAGGGCCAGGATGAGGGTAAGCTGGGTGAGGTACAAAATTTATGGAGATGCCCAAATTACTCAGCAATCAAGATAAATAATATTTCTGTGCAATGGTTTTTAAAAGTAAAATTAATGCAAAAAAAAAATCCATGATGAGCAACTATCATAAACTTAAGCAAAGACAGACTCAGAGAGGATGGGGTTTGGGTTGAGGCAAATAAGGCCATGGCCTATAAGTACAGGGTTAGATGTCATCATGAAAAAAATGGTGGCATGGAATGCCTGGGTGGCTCAGTCAGTTAAATGTCTTACTCTGGATTTTGGTCAGGTCATGATCTCAGCATCCTGGGATCGAGCCCGGAGTCATTCTCAGCACTCAGTGGGTAATCTACTTGAGATTTTCCCTCTCTTCCCCTTCCCCTACTCATGTGTGCACGGGCATGCATGATCTCCCTCTCTCTCTCTCTCAAATAAATAAATAAATAAATCTTTTTAAAAAATTTGATATTTCATTCATAGTGGATTTTTTGCATTACTTTAAAAAATTTAAAATACTGCATTAAAATATTTATTCTTTTTTTAAAGAGAAAGCCAGCAAGCAGAGGAAGGAGCAGAGGGAGAGACAGAATCTCAAGCAGATTCCCTGTTGACTATGGAGTCTGATTGCAGGGCTTGATCCCAAGACCCTAAGATCATGACCTGCACTGAAATCAAGAGTCAGACACTTAACGGACTGAGCCACTCAGGGGCTCCTTATTGATTTTAATCACTGATTTTTGGCTCCCAGTTAAATTCTTCAACCAAGACAAGCACCTCAATTTCCTCATCCAGATCCCAGTCCTACAAAATGTGGTCTTGTCACCCAACCTCCTCATTCCTAGCAATGCCTCTCCAATATTGTCAGGATACAGGAAAAACTTTGTAGGTGCCTTTTATGTCCTCACAGTCAGATCCCTGCTCACTTCATCATAACCACCAATAGTCATCTGGAACACACACATATGTTGGGTTGTTAAAATATTGGAACACTTCCCAATCTCAAACACCAGCACCCCACTCCAAGAGTCCCATGTCATCCTAGCTCCTCTCCCAGGACGCTGTCAGAACTCCCCATAATCCAGGAACCAAAGGACTAATGGCTGACCAACTCAGGACTCCCAGATACTACCTGAACAATATTCTCAATAGCCACCTGTCTGGCCTCATCCTTTGTCATGTTTAATAAACTTAGTGGGGCTAATTACTCAAATTAGAGTTCCCTCCTCACACTATAAACAAACATGAATTCCAGCCAATGTAGAGAACTAAATAGACACCTAAACAAAAATCAAATAAACCAAGACCCGAAAAACTTATGCAAATAGATTTAAGAAGTTTTCCAAAATCAAGTGTTGGGAAAAGTCTTCCTGAGCAAAATATAATGCCAGATTAGAAAATTCAGAGAAAGTGTTTTTAAGAAATAACAAACAACACCCATAATATGTAAAGAGCTCTTATCAATCAATAAAATGACAAAGAACACAAAAGAAAAATGGACAAACATATTAATGAGCAATACACAGAAGAGGAAATAAAAATGGTCAATAAACATAAGCAAAGGTATTTAATTTTGGTAGAACTCAAGGAATATAATTAAAATAACAATGAAATCATTGTAACTCACTCAGTTCCCCAAAATGTAAGAGACTGTGAATAGGCAGCATTGGTAAAGATGTAGTAAAACAGGTACTCTGTTGGTGTGAGTAAAAGTGATTAAAAAAAAATTTTTTTTTAGGGGGGCCAGGGTAGTTCAATTGGTTAAGCATCTGCCTTCGGCTCAGGTCATGATCCCAGGGTCCTGGCATCAAGGTCCAAATTGGGGTCCCTGCTCAGCAGAAGTCTCCTTCTCCCTCTCTTCCCCACTTGTGCTCTGTCTCTCAAATAAATAAATAAAATCTTTAAATAAGTTATTTGGTGGGATAATTTGGTAATATTTAAGGGTTTTAGAGGAGGATGGAGCACTGGCTATATCTTTATCCTATCTGTAAATTCCCTTAGCCCTGGAAATGGAGAAAGGCCATAGTCACTAGTGTAGATACCCCATAAAGAAAAGATCAGACAGCCACAGGGAAGAGAAATCCATGAAGCCAGTGGGTAGCAAATGCAAAGCCTTTAACCAGAGGTCCTCTACCTCACCATGATGCCTAAAATGAGTTCGCCCAAGCCTATGAGACACTTGGAGTCACTCAGTGACTGCCTACAGCTTCTAGGTCAAGTCCCAGCTCCTTAGCATGACATACCAGGCCTTTTATGAACAAGCTCCTGCTGTCTCCCCCCCCCCCATTTCCTACTGCTCCAACTCATACTCCACATTATGGCCATTTCCAGACTGAGCATGCCATATTCCACCCTGCTGGTCCCTCATACATGTCCCCTCTATCCCCTAAAATTCCCTTTTCTTCATCTGTGTCAGACCAGCAGCCCCCAGTCCTTCAGGGCCTGCCTCAGGCCTCCCCTCTTCCAGGAAGTCCTTCTAGCTTCTCTTCAGACTGGGCTAGGAGCTTATTCTTTGCAATCCTGTGACACACTGTACCCTGGCCTCTCACTCAGAGTTCTTAGTGACCTGCTTCCTTACTCAGCCATGAGATTCTGGAGGACAGTGACCTCGCCCCGGGCACCTCTGATCTCTGACGCTGAATCACAGGGCGGTGATGGAACAGTTACCACTGGTCAAACACGTACCAGACCCAGGCAGTGCAGTGGTGAGTAGAGGTCCCTGTTCTGGAGCTTTACTTCAAGTGGGAGAGACAGAATAGATGTGTTAATTAGTTCATTAAAGAATGGATTATTAGTGTTTGAAGTAGACAGAGAATAGCAGGGAAGACAGGTGGGCAGCTGTAGGTAGAGTCATCAGGGAGGCCTCTCTGAGAAGCTGAGACCTGAGGGGTGAGGAGCCAGGGGCGGGGTGAGCCAGGCAGAGGAAATGAAGGCAAAGGCCCTGCAATGGAAGTCACATATTGACTGGAGGACAAGTGCGACCATGACGGGATGCCATCGAGGAGCTCTGGCCATTTTTTAAAAATTATTTATTTATTTATTTGAGAGATAGAGAGTGTGCACACACATGAAGGGGTGGGGAGAGAGGGAGAGGCAGAAGGAGAAGGAGAGAGAGAATCTTAAGCAGGCTCCATGCTGAGCGTGGAGCCCAACATGGGGCTTGACCTCAGGACCCTGAGATCGTGATCTGAGCTGAAGTCAAGAGTCAGACACTTAACTGACTGAGTCACTCAGGCACCCCCAAAGAGCTCTAACTTTCAGTCTCTCGAGCTGCTATGTGAGAAGTGAACTTGGACATGCAAGGGTAGAAGCCGGGACACTAATTAGATGGCTATTCCACCAAGTGCAGTAATGATGATGGGTGCTCAGAGAGAAATAGAGAAGTAAAACTGCATTAGGAAAAGACCTGAAGTCTCAGTGGTTAATTACATTCAAAACATGTATAGTTTATTTCTTGCCCACATAAAAGTCCAGTGTGGGTTGGGCAGCCCTCACGCTGGAGCTCTGCCATCTGGAACGCGTGGTCTCTAAGGTACCATGTCAGGGAAAGAGACAGTCAAAGGAGGCACACTGGTTCTTTACTGCCTTGGCCAGGGAGTGCCCTGTGTCATCTCTGCTCACAATTCATGGGCCAGAACCAGTCACATGACTCTATCTGCAAAATGGGAAATGCAGGGGAGGGCATGAGCCATCTCCATGGACTCCAGAAATAGATTTCTTTCCAGAAACAGAAGTGATCTGACTTGATGGGTCAGGTGCAGAGGCTGGAGGTTGGGGGGGGGAGGCAATGGCAAGAGTCAGGGATAAATCCCAGGTTTCTGGCCTTGGCACGTGATGTAGAGTTATCACATCCAAAACAACACTGCTCTTCCCCTCCCATGCACCTGTTTCTTCCTCCATCTTAGTTGGCAAGTCCATGTTTCTGGTTGCCAGCTCAAAAACCTTTGCTTCTTTCTTGAATTGTATACTTTAAGTGGATGGATTATATGGTCTATTATATTGCAATATAGCTGTTGATAGATAGGTAGAGAGATGGATGGATGGATGGATGGATGGACAGATGACATATTCAGAATCTGGTCACATCTCTCACCTTCACTGCTGCTACTCTGGTCCAAGCCCCCACCATCTCTCACCTGAACCACGAAAACACGGTGGCCAGACTGATTCTGCTAGAACTTAAAGCAGACTAAGTCATTCTTCTGCTGTCTCCTGTCTCAGCATTAAAGCCATATTCCTTACATGGCCTACAAAGCCCAACATACTCTGACCTCGCCTTCCTCCTGACTTGGCCTGACCTCCTCCTTTTCACATACTCCTGGCCAGCCACATGAGTCTCCTTACCATTCCTCAAAGGAACCAGACCTATTCTCACCTCAGGATCTTTGCACATTGTCCAGCCTGGTCTGTGGTCCCCCAGACACCTGCATGGCTCCCTCCTTGACCTCCTCCTCCTCTCTGCTTAAATTTTGCCTTCATAGTAAGGCCTCACTGACAGCCGTAGTTAAAATTGTAACCCTCCCCCAGTAGGTTTAATCCTTCATTACCCTCAACATTTTTATGGAATTTGTTATCTACCATGTTATCCAGTCAACTTATTGGTTGTATCTATTGTTTATTGTTCTGCTTCCCCCAACTAAAATGTAAACTTCAAGAGGACAGGGATGACTACTTTGTACTCTGATGCATTCCAACCATTTAGTGCACATTAAAAGGAAAGGACTGTTGATTAAGTAAATAAATATACGAAATGGGTCACCAGGTGGGGTGGAAAAAACTCCCATCCATGGTAGGTGTTCAATAAACATTTGGTAATTACATATTGACACAAGATTGATCCACAGGCCAGACTTAGGAATGTGTTCCACAGCTTGAGCCTAAGGATGAAATGAGATCCCAGAGAGTAACAAGCACAATGTCTCAGCCATACTAGAGTTTCAGCAAGTTTTCATTTAGGGCAACTTTGCTTCATGAATTCTGTTTCCCATCATGGAATACCATCTCTTCTCCTTCATGTATCCTAATTCCACCCATCCTTCAAGACCCAGTCGAGAACCATCCAGCTCATTCTTTTCCAGCTCTGACTTCTACATTTTGTTTTGTTTTTGTTTTTTTAACAAACTGAGGTAACGTCAGTTTCTCTCTGGGTAGATGTCTGTGTGTAACTGCTCTGTCAGTGCACCTGTCCATGAAATCTCCTGGTGATCTGATTCAATGATGAATGCCTTTTTTGGCATATCGTCCCTTCTGCTCACATTCTACTTAGTCTTCCTGGGACCATATGAACTATGAGACAGGCACGCCTGCCAACACTCTCATCAAAAGTTATCAGGAATAGAATTTAATAAACAGGAAGCAACATATAAAAACATTGAGTCAGAGAAATGACACACAAAGGCTGAAATTGCCTTTGCTGCCAAAGTTCCAATCTGTAGATGGGTCCTTCACGGTCGCCAAAGAAGAGAGCCCAGGTTCTCAGGTAGCTCCTGACTTCAGCATTCTCTCAAGGGACATCTCTACTCTCATACCTCCCTGGAGCCTCTGCCATCTCCAGTCTACTGCCCAGGACTCCAGGAGCCGTGCTCATCCTCAGCAGCATTCCTGACTGCCCACTTCCCGCGATAATTGGAACTCAACTTCCCATGCCTCAGAGAATAAGTGGAAAAGAACAAGGAAAGAGAGGCTGGTGTTTATGATTCACAATGACATCTTTGCAGCTCTGTGGGCCAATATCTCCCGTTCTTAGTTCATCTGTTTGGAGCGCTTGCTGGAGAATCCATTTGAGAATCCACTAGGATCTCTGTGCCCAGTCAGATAGGTCCCCAATGCCCACCTTCCCAGTGTTGAAGCTAGGATGTGAAAGCACCTACAAGCCTGAAAGCCAGGTCACTCGGGGGTGGGGGAGTCTCCTTAGGGCTGGGCCCACCTATACATTTCTCCAGCTGATCCCTAAGTCTTAGAGGCAGACCTGAGAGTTTTTCCTTCACGTCTTGCTCTCTTTGACTTTTAGTAGGTATTCCCTCAGGCCTGGTTGATCGCTGAGCAACACCAATTGGGATCAGAGAATTAGCTCATTCAGAGGAGGCATGCCCTTTGAGGACTGAGCCTACGAGGGGCTCCCAACAGCCAGAATAAGGATTTTGTTTTAGATAAGGTGTTACTGAAGATAAGAAGCACTATAACGAAGAGAATGTTTTTTGAGTATGTATCATCTATAAAGTATGGTACTTTAACTTTTACTGAGTGCTTCCTATATATGAGGCACTCCCCTGTATGCTTCATACTTATTCATACATATTGAACAATTTAATCCTCAAAACAGCTCTAATAAGGCAGCACTGTTATTATCTTTACAGATGAGGAAACAGAGGCCCAAAGATGTGAAATGCAGCAGCACGTGGGCTGCAGGAGACAGCCATACACACGAGTAGTACCAAGACGGGCCGAGTAAGGTCTCTGCCACGAGAGACAAGAGTCTGGAGAGGCTACCTCCTTCGCCAGAATTCCCTTATGTGCCTTGCCTACCTCAAGAATTTTAAGCATCCTTCAAGAGTCAGTTCACGGTCTGTGTTTTCTGGTAGAGCCTTCTCTAATCTCTCCCACCACAACCACCCCCCTGCTGCCCCCAGCAGACCAACAGAAATGACCACTCCCTTTGCTGAGCCATCTTGCCTGGGACACAGCATTGGCCCAGCCTGATCACCCTGTGTGACAAGGGCTCCCATACCTGCTGTGAGCAGGTACTGGGCTGTGAGTCCCTGGAGAGCAGAGGCAGACAGTGCTCCCAGGGCCTTCCCAGCACAGAGCATGGCCCAGAATAGGGGCTTAGTAACCCCTAGCTGAATGACCCAGCAGGGAGTCAGGCTTACTTGAAGGCCTCCATCCTGAAGTGACATGTCACTTCTACTCCTCTTCCATTGCCCAAAGCAAGTCACACGCTTCTGGTCAGCCTTGCCACACCTCAGGCCCTGCCTAGTAAAACTCAGCTATGCCAAACAGACCCCATCCCCATGGGCACCACCAGAAAGATCAGCTGACAGACAGGTCGGGGGGGAAAAAGCCAGGTCATATCTTGGGAACTGTCCCCCCCAAAAGGGGTACTTCTAGAAATGTGGGAAAACTGCAAATGAGGTCTGTATTGTGTGGGCTATTAAAAGGAAGGCTTTGGGATGTGTGGAGGAGTCTACACTGCCACGTAATGCCTACTCCACTACGAATTTTCCACGTGACTTTGAGCATCTCCTTTACCCTCAATGGTTCTCTTTCTCTCCATCAGTAAAATCTTGGGCTACGAACTCATGGTCTCCATGGTTCTAAGGCTGCACAGTCCTGACAACCAAGACTGGCTCACCGACATGCCAAATATATTACCTACCCCATTGCTTGGAAGGCTGATGAATCTTAACACATGCAACAAGCCACTACAGAGAAACCAGTAATACTCCTTTCCCATCTTTAAAAAGACTGTCTTTTTTCCAACCTCACATGTTTTTTTTTTTTTTTTCTTCTTGAATATTGAGTCTCAGGGGTGAGTAAGCTATGTCATCATCTCCCAATGCTCAGAAATTTGGGTTCCACGGGGGTGAAAAAAAGAAGGGGTGAACGACCTTTTCCCTTTCGTCACAGGAAACCGCAGCATGCTGCAAAAGAAAGATGGGCTCCTGATTATTAAAAATAAACCCTGGCCCACAGCCTGCCTTGCACATTAGTCTTGCCAGCAGATGCAGACTTGCATACACACTCTCTGGCTCCGTGCTGAGACCCAGCTTCTCTGGCCAGTTTTCATGCTGAGATTCTCTAAGGACAACCATTTGTGTTTGGACAACTATGAAATCAGCTATTTGCTTGCTCAAGGAAGGGAATGCTACCCTAGGGCTGAAGGGGACAATGAGTCCCTAGAATCTTGACAAGGAATCTCAGTGGTTTGAAAGGAAACGTAAGATATGCATTGAGATTCTTCTGGTATTAAATGATAGAAACATAAACTAATATTGATTAATGCACAGAAGGTAACTTTTTTTTTTTTATTTTTTTGGCTCATATACCTGCAAAGTCCAAAATGTGGAGATGCCTATTAGCTTCAAGAATGGCCATATCTAGGTTCCTGAGCAAGCTCATTGGGCATTTGTCTCTCTCCCTCTCTATGTGCTCTTTCACTTTCAGGCAAACTCTTCCCAAGCTTAACAAGATTATCTCCTAGCAGTTAACTCCAGTGGAAAGAGATTCTGGTTACCACTGGTTTCAACAAAATAACTCTTGTTGTCTAATTTGAATTACATACCCAGTCCTCAATCAATCCTTGTAAACTTAGGATAGAAAACATTAACTGGCCAGAATAGGACACTTGGAATTGCGGATGAGGCAGGCCCCCCATTCCCACTTGATGAACTGAGAGTGCAGAAGGGTAGTTCACAACCCCCCCAAAAGTCAGTTTTAAAACCTGGACAGAATGTGTGGAGCATTCTGAGAACTCAGTAAGAGAGAATATAAGACCAGAATTCAAAATACCACTGATACCTTTCCCCACTCTGGTACCCCTGGATCTGAATGCAACATAGTCTGAAACCATGAAGGGGGCATTAGAGAGGCTCTGGGGTTCTGGCTCAAGGTGTGAGAAGGAAAAACAGATGAACTGAACACCACCAACAACAAATTAGATCTTAGTGACATTACCAATTTCTTGTCTTTACCAAAAAGAAGCAACATACGCATCCTTTTCAAGTGCACATTAAATACTCACCAAGAGAGACTATATCCCAAATCAAAAAATAAACTTTAACAAATTTAAAATAATTGAAATCATACAAAATGTATCTTCAAACAATGGAATTAAGGTAGAAATCAATGAAAGAAAGAGAAGAGGAAAATCTCAAACACTACCATATTAAACAGCATGCTTCTAAACAATCCATGGGTCCAAAAAGAAGTCTCAAAGTAAATTAAGAAATATTTGAACTGAATGAAAATGAAAATACAACATACCAAAAGATGTGGGATGCATCTAAAGCAGTGCTCAGAGGGAAATTCACAATACAGATAGTCCACAACTTATAATGGTTTGACTTCATGATTTTTTGACTTTGTGATGGTGGGAAAGTGATCTGCATTCAATACAAACTGTACTTCAGATTCTGAATTTTGATCTTTCCCCAGGCTAGAAGCACTCCCTGTGAGCCACAGCTCTCAGCCAGCCACACGATCATGAGGGTAAGCAATGGATACACTTATAACCATTCTATACCCATACAACAATTCTGTTTTTCATTTTTTAGCTTTAGTACATTTAGTTGAAATATTCAATACTTTCTTATAAAATAGGCTTTGTGTGAGATAATTTACCCACCTATAGGCTAATGTGAGTGTTCTGTGCACATTGAAGGTAGGCTAGGCTAAGCTATAATGTTCAGTAAATTAGACGTATTAACTGCATTTTGACTTATGATTTTTTTCAACCTACAGTGGGCTTATCGGAACATAACCTCATTGTAAGCCAAGGAAAAACTGTATTAAGTACTTACATTAGTAAAGAAGAAAGGTCTCAAATCAGTAGTCTAAACTTTCGCAAGAAACTAGTAAAAGAAAAACAAAATAAAACCAAAGCAATCAGAAGAAAGAAAACAAGGGGCACCTGGATGGCTCAGTCAGTTGGGCATCTGTCTTTCACTCAGGTCATGATCCCAGGGTCCTGGGATGGAGTCCCACATCAAGCTCCCTGTCAGCAGCAGGGAGCCTGCTTCTCCCTCTCCCTCTGCCTTCCCCACCATCCACTCATTTTTTTTTTTCTCACTCAAAATAAATATTTTTTCTAAATGGAAGAAAGAAAACAATAAGGTAATGCAGAGTGAAGAAAATTGAAAACAGAAAGAAAAAATAGAAAATGAATCAAGCCAAAAGTTGTTCTTTCCTTAAATAATCAATAAAACTGAGGTGTGTGCAGCAAGACTCACAAAAAAGACAAAAGACATAAATTATTATCAAAAGTGAAAGAGGAAATATCACTAGAAATCCTGTAGTCAGTAATCATAAGGAAATACTACAAACACAACAATACATGTAAATTCCACAACTTAGATGAAACTGAACAATTCCTAGAAAAGTAAAAATAACTAAAAATCACCCAAGATGAAAAAGACAACCTAAATAGTCCTATAAAGATTTTTTTTAAATGAATCTGTAGTTTAAAATCTTTCAAGAAAGAAGTTTCCTGGCACAATGGTCTTATTGACAAATTCTACAAAATAAAGACCTAACACCAACTCTACACAATCTCTTCCAGAAAAAAATGAAGTGAAGAGAACATATCTTCGTTTGTTTTGTGAATTCAACAATACACTGAGTGAGACCAAGAACTTACAAAGATAGTAACAGAAAGAAAATGACCAATATCTTTCATGAACATAGAAGCACAATTTCTTGGCAAAGTAATGGCCACCGAATCCAGGTTTTTACACACACACACACACACACACACACACACACACACACACAAAGAATAAAACACAACCAAGTTAAGGCAGAAATACAAGGCTGGTTAAATATTTGAAAATCCATCAATGTTATCACCATATTCAAACTTTAAAGGGAAAAAAACTCTACATGATTATACTAATTCATGCAGAAAAAGTATGTAACAAAATTCAACACCAATTCATGATAAAACTCTTAGTGAAACTGAGATGGAAGGAATCTTCTTCAATGTAAGAAAGGGTATCTATTAAAAAAAAAAGCTACAGCTCACATTACACTTGCTAGCAAAGGACTGCATGCTTTCCCCTTAGATTGAGAAAGAGGCATGTTTGCCCATCAGAATGGTTATAATTAGAGTCTGATAACACCACAGGCAGAGTCTATTAACTAATTGGAACTTTGTCATACTGCTGTTGGGTATGTGAAGGGGTATAGATATCTGCATGGAAATCTCTAATTAACATTTATCATATGCTCCAACATTCCACTCCCATTTCAACAGAAATGTATACATATATGCACTTAAAATACGTACAAGACTGCTTTGCTGCAGGCGTAATCATCATACCCCCAAACCAGAAACAATTCAAATGAAGAGATAAACAGTGGTATGTCCATACAGTAGAATACTATTTAGCAGTGAAGGAAAGAACTCTCGGGTGCAACTCAACAACTTTATGGTGGGCAAAAGCAGCCAGGCACAAAAGAGTACATACTGTGCGATTTCATCCATACCAAGTTCTAGAACAGGCACGACTAAGCTAAGATGATAGAAATCACAACAGCGGTTGCCTGAGGGAAAGGTTGTCTGGAAACAGGCCCAAGGGAACTTTCTGAGGTGATGTAAATGTTTTCTGTCTTGTTTTGCGTAATGTTTTCACAGCTGATTACAATTATCCAAGCTCACAGAACTGAACGCTTTGAGTTGTGCATTTCTTTAAAAAAAAAAAAAAAGGTTTTTAAAAATTTATTTTATTTTAGAGATGAGTAGAACGGGGGAGGGGGAACCAGAAAGAAAGGGAGAAGGAGCGAGAAGGAATGCCAAGCAGTTTTCCCGTTGAGCATGCAGCCCAACATGAGGCTCGATCTCACCACCCTGAGATCAGGACCTGAGCTCAAACCAAGAATCAGACCCTTAACTGACTGAGTCACCCAGGTGCCCTAAGACCTGTGCATTTCTATATGACCTCAATTTAGTACAAAGAAAAGAAACCCTTGATGAATAATGCACTTGACTTTCTATGAAAGAGTCTCATACGCATTCTCCCTGTTCCCTGCATTTGATCTCAGCATCCCTGAGTGGCAGAGGGATGGGACATTTTATGAATGAGGAAACAGGGAGAGGAGCAGAGTGAGAAAGGGACTCCCAAGAGCACACAGCCTGTGCCAGGACTAGAGCCGAGGGTTTGGGACTCCACAGCCAGTGCTCCTTACACACGTCTTGGCTGTCCTTCTGTGTTCTCCTACACCACCAGGCACCACGGAGATGCCCGCAGGGTGATGGTGCGCTCCCACAACTTTTTCCCCATTTATCCCCTCCACAGACTCAAGTCCTGCCTGCAATTTTCTGTGAAAAGTCTGAGAACTGCTGATGTTACAGATGCTAAAACAAATGTAAATGTCCAGGGGCTCCTCTCTTCTTTTGCATCCTTTGTGGGAGGACATGCAAGACACTGGAGTCTGATTTTCACTCTGGGCTTAATTGGTTCTATCTGCCTGGAATGGTACGATTTCCAGGTACCAGCTCTTACATCAGAGAATGTAAAACCGGAGGAGCTGCTGGTGAAGAAGTCCTTAACCGCGGTTCTGTCTCTGTGTGATGTCAGCCTCCTGTGCCTTGGTTTCCCTATCTCTGAGACAAGGGACCTGGACTAGATAAGATCTAGATGTCCTGCACGAGGGTCAGGAGCTGGAGTGGCAATAGTCATCTTTTTTTTTTCAAACCTCCCATGTGAACACTGTCAGCCCAGACATCCCCCTGAGGATGCTCATTCCGGAGAAAAGTCTCAGAAGTCACTGAGATGAAGAGGACCCGCACATCCCCACTCCCCACTGCTCCATGCAAAGAGCACCTGAGACCTCCAGGAGGAATCATCTTCTGTTCCCCTGTCCAAAGAAATTTCAGGAAACCTGACAGCCTCTGTGTGTCACTTCTGGGCCAAGATATTGGATTTGTGAAAACCTGATTCCTGGTCCTAGTTCCATTTACAGCTGACCACTTGCAGCTCCTCAGAAAGACCCCTTCTCGGTAGGGACTTGTTGCTTTGTCCAAAAAATGGACTTAATGATCCCTGTCTACTCCCCAGGATGGCTAAGAAGACCTAATGAAGTGAAGATTACTGGATGTGCTTTGAGCAGGTGAAGCTCCCTACTGAGATATGGGGTTCTTATCTTCCGGGGAGGTCAGAGGATACTATCTTAAATCCTTGCGGTTTAGAGCTAACCTTTCTTTCCCGGTGCCTGTGTAGTGCCGCTCACACCACTAGATGGCGATAGCTGTCACTTGCAGATTCAGAAAGAAGGGTGTGGGAGAGCCAGGGGGCCGCCTGCTTTAAGAAAACTAGGCCAAAGCCGGCTCGTTACATCACTTCTAATGGAAGCAGCCAGTTCAGTCTGGATTTTTCTCTATTGCAGGAGACAATGCAAGGAAACTTCCTGGCTCCTTGCGCATTTCAGTGTTAATTATTTGGCTAGAGATCAGTCTTTATCTCCCAGGAATTGGTTCTGGAGCCCCTGCCCCACCTTCTGGGAGTACAGGCCTTTCTCCCCTAAGGCTTCCGGACCCTTCTCCATTTGGCTCAGGCCCCACCCTCAAGCAGGCTCAAAGTGCATTTCTTGTCCTGCGTTTTAAATCTCAGCTGAGTTCAACACGCACTTCTGTCTACTTACACCAGGGGCCCTACTGTGAAAACAAGTACAGACTGCTTGAGCTCAGATGCGCCCCTGACCCTCACCTGCTATATGCAGGCTTTTGAGCGAGGCATTCTAATTCTGTGTTCTTCCCTTTCCTTACTTTTAAAATGGGATTAATAAAAAAAAAAAAAAGTTATTATTAAATGAGTTAATTTTGGTTGTTATGGAGCTTGGAGCTTGGAATGGGCTCTGGCACTTTGTAGCCACTAGTATTATTTACTGAGCGCCTGTGATGTATATTATCTCATTTAATGACCATACCCATGACTCCAAGAAATTAAACAATGTGCCCAAGGCTGTACCGCGGTCAGAAGTAAAGGTAGGATTTGAACAGGATTCTGGCTCTACAACCCCTGCTTCAGCTGCTCTTAGTGAGGAAAATGAGCAGCAGAAGGCAGAGAATCAAAAGACTAGCAAAACTGCAGACCACACTGTCAGTCCCAGAATGCCTGCAAATGGGCCATCCTAAACCACGCTATTCAGGTCTCCGAGATCTTGCCCTAGATCAACGCTAGCACTCACTGGGCCTTTGGGATCTGGGGAAAGAGCCTTCCTTGAGCCTCAACTTAAGATTCGTTTATGAAAGAGGGTATCTTGATAGATCACTATTAAGGCTTAGTTGTCAAAATCACCTGGGGTCCTTCTTAAAAGTGTGGATATTTGGACCCCACTTCTGAGCTGCTAAAATAGAATCTCCAGGGGGAGGGATTTGGACATCTGTATTTTTAACAAGTGACTCATGATTCTCAGGACCAGAAAAGTTAGCAAAACGCCCTAGGTCCAAATGATCTTAGAGGTTCTCCCAGTTCTGTTCATCTTGATCCCACCGCTCTTCAACCCAGCCCCCGATCGGTCTCTGTAGAGACATGGACATCAACAGACCCTGTCCCGGTGCCCTGCAGTCCGACCCCCTAAGGCCCGCCCCAATCCACATGGATTTGATCTCTTCTTCCTTCCTGTAAGGCACTCAGCTTCTCAAGGGAGCTAAAGCTGTATAAATAATAAATGAAATTTACAGTAGCATTTGGAATTCACTTAAGCACTAGAAACGTAGCTGCTATAGAGTCTCTTTAAAACTCATCTTTTCATTGGGTAAGAAGAAAAAGAAAAGCAGCTTCTCCAATTGACTCTCCTAATATGCAAATTGGATATTTTGAAAAGACTTGATTCTAAATGTTCACAGTGTCCATTTAGAAGGCATAGTTTCCATTGCCAGAAGAGCAGTGCCCTGCTGCCCCAGTTTAAAATACCCAGGAGAGCTAGGTCAGACTACCTTTCAGACCACAGGCAGGGTTACTAGCCCTGTGACCTGGAGGCAGGCCCTGTGGAAGGAACGGGAAAGAAGCCCCAAGGCACAAAGCTAATACTAGACTCATCATATCAGCTTCTCCTATAAACCCTTTCAATCCTTGCTCTTCCTGTTTGCAGAGTCACCAAATGGTACAACTGAGCAATATTGGCTGCCTCCATTGCCCTCTTTTGGCTATAGTTCCTCTCTCAGTCCCCACAAACCAGGGACCCCACTGACTTGAAACAGACCTGAAATTCTTCCTGTTGGCCAAGTCTGGGTTGAGGGAAAGTTTTCTGGAAGTGTGTACCCTGGGCTGGGTTTTTTTTTTTTTTTTTAGACTGGTATCAGTCAGCTATTGTCACAATAATGCTATGTAACAAAGCACCCTACCACTCAGTGATTTATAACAATAATTCATGCTCATTCGTGCATGTGTGGGTTGGCTAGGGCAACTCTGCTGACCTCCCTCAGCTGATCTCAGCTCAAATGACTTTGGTTTCAGCCTTGGGTTTGGTTCAGGTCTGCTCTAGGTATCCCTCAATACTTCCCAGATCACTAGGCTAGCCAGGGCATGTTTCTCTAATGTTGATGGAAGAAGCTCAGAAAGACAGGTCATAGCCCAAGCTTCTTCCAAGCCACTGATGGTGCCATATCTGCTCGCATCCCGTTGACTAGAGCAAAAGGCAAGGACATATAATCTGCCCAACATGAAGCCAAAACAAGTCACAGAACACATGTGGGGTGGGGGAGGAGGGCAGGAAGGTTAAATAGAAAAAAACAGGAGTTAGGCACCCTGGAGCTACTCCCTTAGGTAGGATGACACAGAGAAGGATCCTGCAGAAGCTAGAGCCAGGCTTCATGTTGAACTCATTCAAGCAATAGAAACATGGCTGCAGTAATATCTCCGTGGGGAGTGTGGGAAGGTAGGGAAGGAGAAAATGTAAATCAGGAACAAATAGAACATCAAACAACTATCTCCAACTACATAGTACATACCATTGCCTGGACCCCAACCTTCTCAATGCTCCATCTCCCCATCAGCAAGTGAGAAAAACCACACGAGAGGAACCTGACCTCTTCTCTGCCACAGCTGGTTGTTTTCTTTAAACAAATCACAGCTTTAAAAAAGATCAGCCCGGGAAGGGACTCTGGATGACCCTCGTATCCCGCCCCCTCATCTTTCAGAGAGGAAATGGGGCTTATGGAAGGTCCTGAGGCAAGTAAACAGCCGAACAAGGAGTTCTATTTGTGCTTCTGCGGTTTTCCCACCTGAGACATCTCCAAAGAGCCAGGTAATTAAGATTTCCTTTATTTGACAAGCACTCTGTGCCAAGCACTGCCGTAGGTGTCAGGGATAAAGAAGTGAACAAACACCTCTCATGAAGCTTCCATTCTACTGAGGGAATGGATAGATGGTAAATAAGTAAACCAGTGAATTAATCCCATGGCAATAAATGCTATGAGAAAAACAAGTAGGACAGGGGGGATGGTTAGGATAAATTGAGGCTGTATACTGATGGCCAAGGGAGGTCTCACAGAGAAGATGACATTTGATCAGTGCTCTGGTCTGATTATTTCTGTGTACCCCACCTTCCCCCCACCACTAAATTCATATGTTGAAACCCTAACCTCAAAATAATGGTATTAGGAGGTGTGGCCTTTGGAAGTACTGGGAGGCCCCACAGAGCTCCCTTGCCCTTCTGCCGGGCAAGGAAGACAAGTCTACGACCTGGAAGAGGGCCCTCACCTGACCAGGCTGACACCCTGATCTCAGACTTCCAGCCTCCACAAGCGTGACAAGTAAGTTTCTGTTGCTTATAAGCTACCCAGTCTGCAGTATTCTGCTAGAGCTGCCTGAACGGGCTAAGACAATCAAGGAAGTGAAAGAAGTAAGCAAGGAGCCGTGAAAAAAAATATCTGGGTCTTTCCAGCAGAGGAAACTGCAAGTGCAAAGGCCCTGAGTCAGGGACAGGCTTGGCATGGAGCAGAGCAAGCAGAGGAGGTATGGCTGAAAATGGCAGCTAGACAGTGTGGTGGTATGGCCAGATCATGAAAGGTCTTGAGGGCTATGACGATGAATTTTGTGTGCATCAATTTGACAGGGCTAAGGAATATGCAGATAGCTGGCAAAGCAGTATTTCTGAGTGTGTCTGTGAAGGTGTTTCTGGAAGAGATTAGCACTTGATTCAGTAGACTAAGTAAAAAAGACCTGCCATCACCAGCGAGGGTGGGCACCATCCAATCCATGGAGGGCCCAAATAGAACAACATGATGAAGTTAGGGTGAATTTCCTTTCTCTCTTCTTGAGCTGGGACGGCCAACTTCTCTTGCTCTCAGACGGTGAAGCTCCTGGAACATCGGAGCTCCTTGTTCTCAGGCCTTTGGGACTTAACACCTGTGGTCCCCTGACTTCAGGCCTTCAATCTCGGATTAACCATACTCCAGGCTTTCCTGGGTCTCCAGCTTGCACATGGCAGATTGTGGACTTCTTAGCTTCTATAACCACATGAGCCAAATCCTATAATCAATCTCCTCTTTTTATCCATATGGGATCTATCTGGATCCTACTGATTCTGTTTTTCAGGTGAACACTGACAGGCACAATGGAAGAACTTAGGGTTTTGCTTCAAATGAAACAGAAAGCACTGGAGGGCTTTGAGTTAAAGAAACACATGATTGGACATTTTGGTTTGAAAGATCTCTTTGGAGGGGGAGATACCTGGGTGGCTCAATGGTTAAGCATCTGCCTTTGGGTCAGGTCATGATCTCTGGGTCCTGGGATGGAGCGCCACATCTGGCTTCCAGCTCAGTGGGGAGTCTGCCTCTCCCTCTTCCTCTGCCCCTTTGGCTATTGTGTGGAGAATTAACTGCAAAGGACAGAAACTAGGGTCACATTGGGAGGCAACTGCAGTACTCCAAAGTAGAGGTGGCTTGGCATCCCAGGTGGGAAGGAAGAGTCAAATTTGGGATTAGATGTGGTAAAGCTGAGAGATTTTCCTGATGGCCATGCATGTGGCGGTAGAGATCAAAATCAGAAAAGAACCCAATGTTGTAAGAAAAGAAGATCATCTTGAGCACCTGGAAAGATGGAATCACCATTTTCTGCATTGGTGCAAGTTGTAGAAGGAACAGGTCTGGGGGGGTAAGTCAGGCAGCTTTAGAAGCAGCTGCTTCCTTGCTTTCTGATTGCCTGTTTTTCCTGAGACAACTCATCTACCTAAGCCCAGGGCAGGTTAAAGTGTTTCTGTAGCTAAACATCTGCTTTCTCCAATAGATGTAGTCATTTCCACTAAATTCTTGGTCCTAGGTCAGAATCCCCAAAAAGCAGACTCTGATGTGAAGTTTAGCATGCGGGAGGTTTATTAGAGTGTCACTAAGATCAACACCCATGGGATGAAGGGAAGGAGGCAGACTGGGCACAGCGAGACACCAAGCTGTGATGCAGTATGAGTGTTGAACGTGGAGAGTCCTGAAAATGAGATGATCCTTCAGAACCACCTAAGTTGGGACAAGGCGGCTGGGCAACAGGGTCACCAGCTTCTCATGGAAACATGTGGCATGACGCAAAGTCACTTTCTTTATCTGAGACATTCCCTAAAGGGCTGACAGCTGACCTCTGTCTTCCAGAGACCTGGCCATCAGTGAGAGAAACCGGTTCTTTATTCTGGAAGGGGAAACTGGGTGGTGCATCACAACATTTACCATATTCCCTCATGCCAGACACAAGGAAGGCTAATTTCTTCAAGTCCAGTCCTTCCCCCACACTCATTATTCATGGCTGGCCAGCAAATGAAAACCTCGTCCGACTCCACAGATTTTCCAGCCAGAGGCGAGGCAGGAAAACATCCTAACAATGGACCACAGAGGAAATTCCTAATGGAAGAATACCAGTGTGGACCCTGACCTTGTCAGAGCAGCTGTTAGCTAGACCCAGAGGGCAGACCCAGCCCTGGTTAAACCTAGCTGCACAATTCACCTTCACCTTTGGAGTCTTGATTTAAAACATCAGCCTTCAACACATAAAAAGCTCAGGAGAGAGGTGCCTGGATGTCTCAATCCATTAACCGTCGGACTCTTGATCTTAGCTCAGTTCTTGATCTCAGGGTCAAGCCCCACATCAGGGTCCATGTGGGGTGTGGAACCTACATAAAATAAATAAATAAATAAATAAATAAATAAATAAATAGCTCAGGAGATCATGTAACAGTTGTAAACTATACAGAATCTCTATGTTCTCCTTCTTACCCCAGGCTCCTACAAAAAACAGTAAATAAATAATAATAACAGCAGAAGACAAAAATATAAATAAAATATAAATAAATAATATATAATAATATAATAAGAAAGAATAATAAAAATCCATAACAATGTTGTAACAAAAGAAGAGGTATTCCCAACAGACCAAAAATTATCAAAAATCCCTGAAAAGAGTAAGACAGAGAGGGAAGATTGAAGAAGAAAAGCACATCCCAGTTGCACAAAGGAAAGAAGTGCTGCAAACGAGTTGGAGAAAGCAGCTCTGGACACAGAAGTCGCAGGAGAGCCCAAGGATGATTGATAGGGTGATTGGTCCTGAAAAAAAATCAACATGACAAAAGAAAAGTACCAAATCTAACCACCTGAGGAATTAAATTTAACATGAAGAACTAAGCTTAACAACCTGAAGAACTAAAGCCCATGGGAAGAATCAACAGAACAAATAAAAATGCCTTTAGAAAATTCTAAGTAGTATTTTCATGTGGGGGGTATTATATACATACAAGATCTTCAACTAGAGGTCTGGAAATGACAATTTGCAAAGTAACAGCTTCAATATGTAGGTTGAGAATCAGAAGAGATATAACTAAAGAGCAAATTAGTAAAGTAGGAGATTGGACCAAGGACTTCCCCCAAGAGAAAAGCACAGAAAGCAACAGATATGAAAGAGAGGCACAAAGTTAAGGGAAATGGAGAATGAATCAAACAGTGACAAAATCCTTTGATAGGAGCCTAGAAAGGCGTAATAGTGAGAATGGAAAAGAAACGCTCAAGTAAGACGTGGGGAAATAACTCCTGAAAGAAACATGAAAATCTCCAGATTTAAAATGTCCATCAAATGCTGAGCAAGTTAAATTTAAAAAGATCTACATTTAGGTATCATATGGAAAATTTTACAAAGAGAAAATTCCTCCATACAGAAAGAACTGATTTCCTTGCAAAGAAATGAGACTCAAGTATCATCAAAATTCCTACTGGAACCATTGAAGACAACAGGCAACAGAACAATAATAATCTCAGATATCTAAAGTAATTTATTTTTAATCTAGAATTTATTTGATGCCCCAGTAAAACTATCTTTGAAGTAAAAGAGGAAACCAAAGATATTGTCATATAATATGTCAGAAAGAATCTCTAGACAGGATAGAACCAGATAAAATGAAGAAAGGAATCAAAGAGGAAAATGTAGGTTATAAGAAGTAATGTTAAGCAAAACAAAACAAAAACAAAAACAAAAACTAAAGAAATTAAGACTTCACTACTGAAATACATAATTATA
Organism: Mustela nivalis; assembly: GCF_964662115.1. Lineage (NCBI taxonomy): Eukaryota > Metazoa > Chordata > Mammalia > Carnivora > Mustelidae > Mustela > Mustela nivalis. The sequence continues at coordinate 27,489,576 of NC_139037.1, read as the reverse complement.
TTTAAACAAAATCTTTAATATTTTGTACCTAAAATCCCAAGTCATACCAACATGGTTAAGTGTTGGGAAGAAGAAAATAAATAATAGGAGAAATCAAGTAGTGAAAAAAGCAAAAGGTTTTACTATTTTTCACTGGCAGGATCTAGGTAATGATTGATTTCCAGACTCAGTATGTCTCTTAAAAATGCACGGATCTATTACAACTGATTGGAAGTACAGAAATAAAATGAGCAGCTGCAAACCATTACAGTAGGAAAATAAAACAAAAAGTCATTCAATAAACTCCGCCCCCCCAAATACCAGAGAGATAAAGGAGAAAAAAACATGAATTTATAAGTTTTTTTAAAAATGACAGGTGTAAGTCCAATTATATCAGGAATATCAATAAGTATAAGTAGTTTAAATCCTTATCAGATAAAAGAAGCTCTTAAATTAGGCTTAAAAAATAGAAGCCCAGGGGCGCCTGGGTGGCTCAGTGGGTTAAAGCTTCTGTCTTCAGCTCAGGTCATGATCTCGGGGTCCTGGGATGGAGCCCTGCATCAGGCTCTCTGCTCTTCTAAAAATAGAAGCCCAGTATATGCTTCTCCTAACATACACAAAAGCAAAATGATAAGTGGAGGTTAAAAATAAGAGAATGGAAATAGCTATGCCATGCAAATACTAATAAAAAAATGTGGGCAGAGTAGTAACAATACCAAACACAATAAAAATCAAGGCAAAGCACAATGAAAGGGACTGAGATAAGAGACATTTCACATAGATAAACTATAAGTTCTATAGAAAAAACATATCAGGGGCATCTGGGTGGCTCAGTGGGTTAAAGCCTCTGCCTTTGGCTCAGGTCATGACCCCAGGGTCCTGGGATCAAGTCCTGAATTGGGCTCCTTGCTCAGCGGGGAGCCTGTTTCCCCTTCTCTCTCTGCCTGCCTCTCTGCCTACCTGTGATTTCTCTCTGTCAGATAAATAAAATCTTAAAAAAAAAAAAAGAGTTGGACACAGAAACCACCAGATTAAGTAGCTGTACAAAGGGAGTACAAAATACAAAGTATCTCTAAGTACAAAGAGAGAGGATATGAATAGCATATATACTATAATTTTAAAATGTGATGTAATAGCTATAGATGTTAATAAAAGACAGCTCATTATTTTCGGTTACACATGAAATATTTAAAAAAATAACTTATGTATTTGTATAAATTTGTAATAAATTATGTATTAGGCCCTAAAAGAAATCTCAACAAATTCTCATAACAAAGGAGTCCAACCAGTTACTTCTAGGCCCAAATACAATAAAATTCAAAATCAATAACAAATAAGATGGCCAAAAAGTCCTACACATCTGGGAGTGTTTAACATCTTTTAAATAATTCTTAGGTTAAAAGAAAAATTAATATTACCTTTTAGAAATTAATGACAAGGAGAGTCCATATATCAAAAATCTGAGGCACACACCTAACTCAGGACAATTTAGTCTTGAAGTTCTCAGAAAAGAGAAAAAACAGTAAAAGCAAAGTAAGCTTTTCAAGATTAAAAAAAAAATAAAAACAATGAAACTTCAGGGAAGACAAAGTGAAAAAATTAATAAACTAGGAAATAAACCAATAGTGTCAATTAATAAAACTAAAAGTTGGTTCTTTGAAAAGACCAGTAAACTAGAATCATCTGTGGCAAGATTGAGAGACTAGGGGAGGGATGAGGAAGCGGGACAGAAAAATACAGTGTTAGGAATGAGAAATGAGATAGAATAGACAACACATATTCTAAAGTAAAGAGAATTTTATACCAAAGCATTTGAACATCTAGATGGATTGGATAGTTTTCTGGGGGGGCACAATAAATCACAATAATTGGCTCCAAAAAAAAATCATGAAAGAACAATAATCATCCGGGAAACTGAAACAGTCATTCAAGCTCTACCCTGCTAAGATGCACAAAGTAAGAAAGTTTACCGTCTTGAATGTTCTACCAAACATTCAGGAAACCCAGAATTGCACACAATACACACTCTAGGGCATTGACGATAGAAACTACCCAACTCATTGATGTGGCTAGCACAACCCAGTTCCAAAACCGAACAGGGAAAACACAGACAAAAGGGGAAAAAAAAAACATATGCCAATACCATTTATGAGCAAAAATCCTAAGCAAAGGATTAGAAATCAAAACCAGTACCTCATTGTGAACAGAAATATAAGAATGGGGGACGCCTGGGTGGCTCAGTTGGTTAAGCAGCTGCCTTCGGCTCAGGTCATGATCCCAGGGTCCTGGGATCGAGTCCCACATCAGGCTCCTTGCTCGGCAGGGAGCCTGCTTCTCCCTCTGCCTCTGCCTGCCTCTTTGTCTGCCTGTGCTCGCTCTCTCTCCCTCTGTCTCTGGCAAATAAATAAATAAAGTCTTTAAAAAAAAAAAGAAATATAAGAATGGTTCAACATCTGAACACCATCTATGTTTCTGACTTGACTGAAATCCTCTCAACAGATCGTTTCAATGATGTTAAAATTTAATAAAATTCAGTACCCATTTCTTTTTTTTTTTAAGATTTTATTTATTTATTTGACAGACAGAAATCACAAGTAGGCAGAGAGGCAGGCAGAGAGAGAGGAGGAAGCAGACTCCCTGCGGAGCAGAGAGCCGGATGCGGGGCTCAATCCCAGGACCCTGGGATCATGACCTGAGCCGAAGGCAGAGGCTTTAACCCGCTGAGCCACCCAGGCACCCCTCAGTACCCATTTCTGATGAAAAAAAAAAAAAAATCCCAACTAGGTAATGCGTTCTACTATAGACCCAGCGCACACATCATAGTTAATGGTAAATTACCAGTTAATGGTAAATAGTCAGGATCAAAGTAAGGATGCCTATGACCTCTGCTACTTTTCAATACTGTATCGAGGGCTTGCCCACGGAGAAAGACAAGAGAAGGAATCAAATTGAACAGAGAGAGATGAAACTATTTGCCGCCCATATAACCATTTACCTAGAAAATCCACAGAAACCAAAGGGCAATTATAATCAAATACAAATTCATCCAGGTGACAGATACAAAAATCCATGCACAAAATTAATAACTTTCATATTACACAACAGTAATGAACTAGAATATACTTTTTTTAAAATGATTTTATTTATTTATTTGACAGAGATTACAAGTAGGCAGAGAGGCAGACAGAGAGAGAGGAGGAAGTAGGCTCCCCGTGGATGCAGGGCTCCATCCCAGGACCCTGGGATCATGACCTGAGCCGAAGTCAGAGGCTTTAAACCACGGAGCCACCCAGGTGCCCTAGAATATACATTTTATAACCCTATCCACAAGAGGAGAAGAGTAACCTGAAAAATGCTTCAGACAAACTTGATAAGAAATACCAGCCAGAGAAAAGCATAAAACTTTAGGACACGAAGGAAAACCCGAGTCAATACAAAGATTGCAGTATTTCGAGGTGGAGAAGAGCTTAAATGCCTGTCTTTTAAAATCCCATATCTCTACACCAGAACCGGACTCACATAGCAAAAGGCCAAAACCAGAAACCTGCCTTTTGAGTCCCATGATTAGGGTTTTGGCAAAGGGTAGACCTCGTTAGCAATTGGGGAAATTAAGAAAATGTCTTTTCAGGAAGCAGGATTGAGGACCTGCATTAGACACAGAAGGGAACAAAAAGAAGGGAGCACAGAAAACAAACCTTGCCGACTTGATCAAGTTTCTTGTCTTGAGCCCTGACCGTGGAAAGACCCAGCAGTGGGAGAGAGGAAGGTTTCTGTCCCCCCACACACACCCCAAAAAATCACCGTGGTCAAACAGATGGCGTTGCACATTTTTAAACCACTTTTTAACACAGTGACTTTTTTTGCCTGCTTGCTCTTTATGCCTTTAGTCAAAAGTCCCACCAGCTGTCACCATCTCAAAGAAAATGTCAGGGGGCTGTGGCTGCCTATGCTTCTCCTCAGCTCAGTGGGAGAGACAAGCCCAGGGACTTCAGCCAGCTGTGGTCCTGGCTGTAGAATGTCTGGAACGCCTGAAGAGTGGTCCCTTCACCAAAATGAACCACCACAGAGGTTCTCAGCCAATCCCTTCCCCAGAGTAGCCCCTTCCAGGTACTAAACATATAGAGTTCCCACAGCACTTTCCCTCCTGCTTCCTTGTCTCCTTCCAGATAGCCCTGTGAGGTCAGACTTATGATCCCATCACACAGACAGACCAATGGGGAACTCTGGCTTTTAGCCTTGCAATCTATGAGCTGTGTGATCTTTGCCAAGTCACTGTCCCTCTCTGGGCCTCAGCTTCTCCATCTGCACAGTGAAACTGACCAAGGTCCCCCAAAGTTCTTCCAGTTAGGCTCGGCACCATTGTCTAGTAACAGGAAGACATCCCCGACCTTTCTCTTCGCATGACAGTTCCTACTGGCTCCCCGACTTCCTTTCATTCCAGGGTAAACCCACTTACTCATCAAGGAGATTGAAACCTGGCAACTCCAGGAAATTACCAAACTAGGTCCCACTCCCTTAGCTTTTTTCCCCCACTTCTCCAAACACCAATCAGTAACCTCTTTAAATGGCAGCCAAATAGGACAATTGGTTCCTGTGGAATTAAAAAAAGGAAAAAAAAAAAAAACCTGATGAGTAATTTGCTGAAACTGATCCCCCCACCTTCTAAAATCATGCATTTAAACTGATTTAGAGAACTTTAAAGACGTATTTAAAATTTCTTTCCTCCTTGTTTAACTATATAATTGTTTTCACTCATAGTAATCGTCTCTTGGAGGCGTATGCTTGACTTATTTAATAAATCCTTCTCCACATTTGAAATCATCCATTAGCAATAAGGAGCTTGACACTCCATTACCCACAATAAATTTCACTGCCATTAAATCGCCACATGCTGCGGAGAGGAATGGAGACTCCAGGATGGCCTCCGCGAGCCAGGGCAAGGTCAGAGCCCAGCCGCAGAGCCTGTCTGAAGCCTGGCTCTGGGTTCCTTACTCCAGGCCTGGATCCTCCTGGAAGTCAAGGTATTTATCTAACCTACCAAGGGGGTTGACACAGAAAGACAAAGTAGGGTGGGAAAATTCGCATCAGCTCTCAGGCTCATCTTTCTCTTTCAAGTGGATTTGGGGCTGGCATGTAGGCCTAAGTAGCTGCCTGGAACTTATACCCACCTCGGGGGCCAAAGCAAGGAGCATGCAAAGAGAGCAGGGCCCAGGCCTGCCCTTGGTCCTAACCCAAGGCCTCAGATGGCCTTGACACAGAGACCGCGTCCTTCCGTACATCATGTTCGTGGCACGGCTGATAAAGAGAATCCAAATGTGTTTATCGTTTTTCTCCACTGTTGCCAGCTGGCCGCGTTCTCAGGGGGCACTGGAGCTTTGCTTACAAGCTGATGACGCCTCGATGCCAGCTCAGGAAGGAAGCCCAGAATCATTGAGTTGGGGGACCTCAGAGTCAGAGCTGAAAGAGACCTCCGAGGCCATTGATTCTGGCAGTTCTCAGGCTTTGTTGTATGTCAGCATCACCTTGGAAGCTGGTTAAACGTACTCATGCCCGTCTGTGGGGCCCCCCACACTGGGAAATTCTGACTCCGAAGCACTGGGTGGGCCTGGGCATCTGAATTCTCAGGGAGCGCCCAGGTAATGTTCATGCATTCCGATGTTTGAGAAGCAGGGATCTGCCGTCTCAGTTCGTAACACTGGCTATACACTGTAATAGCCTGGGAAGTCTGTGTGTGTTCGTGTGTGTGTGTGTGTGTGTGTGTGTGTGTGTGGCCTGGAAAGTTGAAATAGCTCCCATTCCTGGGCCTCACCCAGTACCTGTGAAATCAGAACTTCTGGCTGTAGGCCCTGGACATCAGAATTATTTTAAAACTCCCCAGATGATAACAGAGGCCGTCAGGATGGAAAACAACTGATGTGGGCATTTTCCAGAAGAGAAACAAGCTGAGGTCCAGAGAGGGTTTAGAACTTGCCCCAAGCCACAGGACAAGTGAGGGAGAAAGCTGCACAGAACCCAGGCGTCTGCCAGTCTGATGTGAGCTCCCTGTGCTTGCTGAGATATGGGTGGGCACGGAGCTTCTAAGGAAAAGCAGGGGAAGTGGCCTCCAAGGAAGAGCAGAATGCCCGGGAATGACAGTCACATCACAGGGGATGGCCCTTCAAATGACAGTGCACCTGGACGGTATCCGTGCTGCTAATGTGGGGACACCACTTTAAGTAGCAAGAGTCCATACCCCTTTTAGAATGCCTCTTCCTCCTTTTTGAATCCCAGCATGTACCCATCAGGCACCAGCCCCCAGTTGTTTTTTTCCAGTCTCTGCATAGAACAAAGTCACGGAAATGAGCACACTTTGTCTTCTACACCTTAACAAGGGGTCCGAAGTGTCAAAAGTAAACAGCATGTTCGGTAAATCTGCCTTCTGCCCCGACTACACATGTTATGAGGGCAGTTCTGAGCTCCCTCTCTCATTATCCCTTGGTCTGGGGCTAAGAACAGTGAGCCAGACAGGAATTGGGGAATGCTCAAGGCTCTGCATGGCCTTGGGCAAGTCTGTAGAATGTGAATTCTGATGCTTATCTCCTAGGACATCGTTTGGACTAAGTGAGACATGAGCAACAAAGTGCCGGTTCCAGAAGAGATGTATAAAACGTAGCTTACTGTCTCAGTTTCCACACAGGGATGGCACCACAGGCCAGATGCTGAACCCGATGGCTTGGGTTCCCAATCTAGGCTATGTCACTTCTTAGACCTTAGGCAAATTATTTATCCTTTCTGGCCTTGATTTCCCCTTCTGTATGATAGCAATATGTGCCACAAAGGGCTAATTTGAAGGTCATATTAGAAAGTGCCTCTGCCTAGTCTTCTTGGGGTGGGGACCATGCCATTATCAAATTCATATCCCCAGCAGCTGATGCAAACTTGCTCCCTAGTCCATAGACTCCGTAGTGCATAGTCCTAGTCCTTTTCACTTTTCCATAGTAAGTGCTCAAACTTGTTTGATGAGTATCCAGGATGGAGTAGAAATGATTCATAATTGGAAGACTGTTTTGGGCTTCTGGGTGGTTCAGTTGGTTAAGTGTCTGCCTTCAGCTCAGTTCATGATCTCAGGGTCGTGGGATCAAGCCCCGCATCGGGTTCCCTGCTAAGTGGGGAGCCTGCTTCTCCCTCTCCTTCTGCCTGCCGTTCTGCCTACTTGTGCTCTCTGTTCTCTTTCATACTCTCTCTCTCTCAAACAAATGGAAAGAAAGAAAGGAAGGAAGGAAGGAAGGAAGGAAGGCAGGCTGACTGTCTTGAGGAAGAGGAGGAAGCTTTGCTAGGAGCCATCAAACTATATAGCCTGCAGAAAAAAATCAGCTCCAACCTGTTTCTGTAGAGCCCACAAGATAAGAACACTTTTCATGTACTTAAATAGTTGGGGGGGAAATCAAAAGAAGAGTAATATTTTCTGCAAGGTAAAAATCTAATGAAATTCAAATGTCTGTGTCTCTAAATAGAGTTTTATTGGAACACAGCCATGCCCTCTCATTTACGTATTGTTGATGACTGCTTTCACTTGCTACAATGGCAGGGTGACAGAGACCAAATGGCCCACAAAGCCTAGGATATTTATTATTAGGCCCTTAAAGAAAAGGTTTGCTGACTCCAGCTCTAAGCCTTCAAATACATGAAGAGAATGAGGAATGAGAATAAGAAAGAAAGAGATCAGCTTGGTAGGAGAAAGAACTGCTTGACGACTGGAGTATCTTTGTCCATTTGGGCCGCTATAACAAATTACTGAGACTGAGGGGATTAGACAAAAAACATTTATTTTTCACAGTTCTGGAAGCTGGGGGGCCCGAGATCAAAGTGCTGATAGATCTGGCATCTGGTGAGAGCCCACTTCCTGGTTTGCAGGCGGCCATTTTCTTCTTGTATCCTCATATGGTGAAGCCAGAGGAGAGGGAGCAAGATCTCTCCTGTCTCTTCTTCCATAGGTACTAATCCCATCCTGAGGGCCCCATCCTCATGACCTCATTTAAACCTTATTATCTCCAAAGGCCCCATCTCCAAATGCCACATAGGAGATTAGCGTTTTACTATGAATTTTAGAGGGACACAAACATTCATTCCATAGCACAGAGTTATCTAAACATGATATATGTAGCCTTGACAAGGGACATGTTTTTCTCACTGCAATGGATAACTACTTCTCCTAGATGTTTTTTGGTATTTCAGCATCAGGACAGGGAGTTGGCAGATGATCTTTAAGCCCCTTCCAGCTCTGAGATGCCCAGGATTTATGACTCGGTTGTCCTGGAGACCAGAGAATTCCAAGGTGACTCTGGTCCAGGGATCACTGATGCCTTCAGGCTGTCACATTACATTCTCCCTTTACTGCCAGTCCTCTGGGAAGCTTTCTGGTACCAGTAAGTTACAGGACCTGCTAAGATTCATTCATCTATCTATCAAGTCAGCACAGCTAGACATACAGGGACTGGAGATTCAAATCTCATTGTTTAAACCAATAGCTGATGGCAATTGCTGACAAGAGGAAAGTTATTTCCTGATTCACCCAGACTCAAAGCTTTTGATCAGAGTCCCTCTTCAAGCATCAAGGTGACATTGCAGTTGTAGATTATTTTCTGTGGTCTTTCTTTATTAGACTGCCTTGATCTATTTCTTGTTTGAAGTCATAAGGGCCTGATATATAGCTGCAGTCTGGCCTTCCATCTCAAATGTTCTATTAGTCATCTTAACTTTACAGCTCTTACTTTGGTATCAACATGGGCCCAATTCTAGTTGAGATGCTGTCCTGGGAACTGGTATGGAATCTGCTCTTTAAAACTATTCTACCCAGTAAATGTTCATTGACTTGAATAAATAAGGTAAAGCCACAGAAGCCTAAGAAGCGTCTCACATAGCTTAGAGTAACCTCATGGAATCAAAATAGCTTGAGAACAGGCTAATGTGATTCACAAGTTTTCTGTCACCTCAAAATATATAATAATGCTATATATCAAACAATCCCAAAAAGCTTACCAGGTTTTGAAGATAAGCATTTATTTTTTACTCATGGGTCAACTATAGTTGGCTGTTCTCAGTAGGTTTAGCTGGGCTCAATAAACTAGACTGGATCCAGACTTTGAGATGTTTCAGATCTGCTCTGTGTGTCCTCCTGCAGGACAAGGGCATGTTATTCTCAAAATGCAGAGCAGAAGCTCCAAGAGGGCTGGGAGAAACTTGCCATGCCTCTCAAAGTCTCAGCTTGAAAGCTGTATAACAATCCATCCACATCTCACTGGCCAAAGCGAGTCACATGACCAAGCCCCACATCGAAGGGGTGGGGAAGCATACTAGAACCATGCAGAAGCCATGGCCAAAACACAGAGAAGGAAGAATGATGAGCAAATAACAAGTTCTAACAGGGCTTAGAGGGCTGACCTAAAGTCCCTTTCCTTTCCAAGCTTTCCTGAAACTCTGTAAAATAAAGTCAAGAACCCATTCCTTCCTCACTTAGCAGAGCTCAGGGATTGTAAAGGAAACCTGGTTTGACAATGGAGGACATGGGTGGTGCAAACCTTTGTTCTGAACACCACTGATTCCATCTACCTCTGGAGACAGGGAGGTTCTGGGGAGTTGGGGCTGAATTCTCTAAAACTTAAAGAAAATCTACCAAACTCCCATGAGCACACTTTTTCCTATCTCCATGTTCTTGAAAGACTGTTTAACTAGTTAACTCTGGTTAGTTTGCTTCAATGAGATCATAACACATAAGTATTTTCACCACCCAGTTAGCATGTGATAAGGTTATTTCTGAATAGTCAGGATAGAGGTAAACAAAAGACGACAGTCCTTTTCATGTGCTTACTTCTTAATGTTTATAAAATGCATAAGCTCATATTAGCTCCTTTGACACTAACAACCATCCCACAGAGTAAAAAACAAAGAGAAGACTAATTTTAAGAGTGCTGAAATGAAGGCTCAGAAATGCTGAGTGTTTCGTCCGAATTCACCAGCTAGGCATAAAAGGGCTGGAATAGAGTTAAGATGTTCTAATCCCTTGCCTGGTACTCCTTCCTCCCGCCATGAGGAAAAACAAAGGGAGCACAAGAAGGTGGGAAACCATTGATTCTCTCCTGCCCAATCTAGGGAGGTTTCAGGGAAGAGGTGGGTGTCAAAAGCTATTGGAAGGAAGCTGTCAGGATGGATCAGGGAAAATGTTTTTATACCTTCACACAAAACAAGATGCTCCAAATATCTTATAACCACTTCTACTCATGCAGCCACTAGCTCACATGATGCCTTCAGAGCCTCCTAGACTGATGCCCCATTTCTCATCTTGCCTCCAGAGGTCTCTTTTCTATTTTAGAGCCAGAGAATCTGCTCAAAATCCTCTAACTGCTCCCCATCTTGTTCACAATAAGGCTGTGCTTCTGCCCTTCTCTCCTACTGCCTCTCTCCCAGCTTCCTTCTCTGCAGCCACATGTACGCCTCTGCTTTTCCTTGGCACAGTGAACATCTCTCTGTATCTTTGCACCTTCAGTTTGCTGTGCCTAGAATGCCATTCCCCCAAATATACCTACAGTTTGTTTTCTCACTTGATTCAGTTCTCTGATCATGTCTTCTTCAAAGCTGTCTGAACATCCCATCTAAAACCGTACATCTCATTGTCTACTTTCACTGTATTTTGCTTTTCTTCATAGCATCTACCACTTTTGATAAGATAGTGTGCATAAAGATGTTTGCTTACTTTCTGTCTCCCCTTTTATATGGGGAGCTCCATGATAGCAGGGACCTTGTCTGTCTACTGCAGTTATCTTGAAGCATGAACGGCATATGGCAAACACTCAGTAAACATTTGTTGGATGGATAATCAAATAAGTGAATAGATGGGTGTCAGCTCTTTGTCCAGTTATAACCCATCTCAACACCTCAGTGAGGGTAAGTAGCAAGCAAACCTTCCCAGACCTGTCCATGGGCTTACCCCCATTTCAGCCCTCCCAGTGGTTGTTCTGGCAACCCTGTATGATCACCAGATTAGATCAGAGACTTGAGAGAGCCAAACCAGAAGTTGGAAGGAGGCACAATCTTGTGTCCCTGGAGCAGAAGTCTTGGGAAAAGCCCTGGCAACTGGTTTCTGGACCAAGAGCATGATACAACTGGAATTCCTCATAATGCTCTAGGGTCTCATGAGGATGGCTTCTTGAGCCAGCTGCCTACTTGGCTTGGGTCCCCCATTGTCTCCTGCTAAGGGACCCATTAACCCTGAGAATTTCTCTGAGCACATCGACAATTCCGTTGAGAGCCAATGAATGACCCATTTTAACCACATCAGGCAGTGGGAAGAAAACTACCTCAGAGCCAGCTAGGTCCCCTCGCCACTGAGTTTTATTATGCCCCTACTCATCAAGAGAAGACCAACCCACCACAGCACTTTAAAGTAAAAAAGAAAACACATGTTAAATAGTTTCTATTCAGCTGTTAAGATGTCTCAAGAACCAAGCATGGTCCACTTCACATATATAGAGATATCAGTCATATGATCTTGGCCAATTAAGCCCTCACTTCTCAAGAGCCTCAGCATCTTCATTTGCAAAATGGAATCCATCTCACTAGGCTGTTGGGAAGATGCCCGGTGATCTGAGTTTGAGTTGCCAATCAATTTCCACTTGTGTAACAAGTTAGTTTAGCTCTTTCTACTTTGGTTTCCTCTGTCGTAAAGATGACAGAGGCCTAGTTAATTACTAAAGTTCCTGCCGGCTCTAAACATCCATGAAATGTCATCAAATGGTTCAATGAACTTGATAAACTTGCCAAATATTTTAACTCTTGCACAATAAAGTATACAGTATATTGCAACCATCCATTTTAATTAGTAGACCATAGTGTGTAATTTATATTATGTATATTGCCTTTTTAAAAATACATGTGTGCTAATAAAACTGAAAATTATATGACATTGTATGTGCCACATAATAAAAATAATGATTCCCTCCAGTACACATATCAGATATTTAATTTGATTTGGGGATAAATAAAATATTGAGGTTGCCAATCTCTTGTCTTTACAGTATTTTGAATATCAGTTGCCTTGTGAAATGGATTTTAGGACAATTACAGCAATTCAGGCTGATCAGAGGGGAGGAAGGTGCCATTTCTGGTCTTTTCCTTGCCTGACACCTGCATCAGTCTAGATGTGAAAATAAGATGGCCCAGACTCAAAGCAAGTGTTGTGGGGTTCACCACCACAATCCCAACCTAGCTAGACCAAGAACAGGCTTGCTTTGGTGGCATATCAGGAGCCAGCAAAGGAAAAGTTTTCCCATATCAAATCTCCACTGAAATATAAGCTCCAAGGGGGCAAGGAATGAGTCTGTTTGTTCACAGCATAGAACTGGGCACCCACGTAATCAGTGAACATTTGCTGAAAGGAAGGAGGGAGACAGAAGGAGCAATATGACATTACAAAGATCCCAGAAGGGCCCAAACAGGGTAATCTCTTGCTTGGGATATTGCCGAGAGAAGTCAGGTATTCCATGGAGAACAGGGATCTTGAAGGTCTGTATAACCCCAAGATTCTACCTAAAGCTGCAAGAATGAGTGCAAAATGGGGAGCAGAGTGGAGACAAGACAGTCCTCTTTTCATTTATGTTCAAAGGACCATGATATGGTATCAACGGGTCCACAGGCAACTGTGTGTCTTTCTCCACTGGAAGAGGGATTTGGGGGGCAAATTTAGATCCATCTGAGATACCTGTGAAATGAATCGGAGTTAGCAGCAAGTGGGAGAAGCATGGGTTAAAGCTATAGTCAGGGTCACAAGAAGAATCAAAGCTTGGACTCTGTATTAGTGTCCCAGAACTTGCCATAACAAAGCACCACAGACTGGGTGGCTTACAACAGAAATGTACTCTCTCACATTTCTAAAGGCTAAAAGTCCAAAATCAAGGTGTTGACAGGGCCATGCTCCCTCTGAAGGATCTAGCGAAGAATCCTTCCTTGCCTCTTCCTAGCTTCTTGTGGTTGCCAGCAATCCTTGACATAACTTGGTTTACAGCTGCAACACTCCAGTCTCTGACATGATCTTCACATGTCCTTCTTCCCTGTGTCTCTATGTTTTCCTCCGTCCAAACTTCCCTTTTCTTAAAAGACCCCAGTCGTGAGATTAATCCAGTATAAATTTATCTTAACTAATTACATCTACAGAAACATTATTTCCAAATAAGGTCACACTCTAAAGATCCAGGTGGACATGAAGTTTTAGAGGACACTATTCAAGTCAGCAGAACCTCAAAAGACTCTGATGGGACACTTTCCGTGAGGGAGCATGGCTGGGCCTCAACCGCCTAGGGGCTCTCTCTGACCTTTCTGCAACCAACATGCTGGCCTCAGGGGGGCGCTGTGCATCCTTTAAAACGCCACACACACACACACACACACACACACACACACACACACACACACACACACAGAGTCAGACAATCTGATGGTCCCAAGTTTAGAGGGAGGGTCCTACCTTGCTCCTGGCCATCTCCCCAGGGCAAAGACCATATAAGACTACTACCACCAAGAGTGACCACAAGGAAATGGATATGCCTGTAGTCCTATGAACCCAAGAGGAGACTCCTTCCTTCCCAGGTGCCTGATAGTTGTAGACACTTTCTATTAGGAGTCCTTTGTCCCTCCCCATAGGGGCATAACTTTGGTCTTCACGATCTTCACAGACAACTCAGTAAACTTCAGACGTTATGTATGTGCCTGTGTGTGTGTGTTGTGTGTGTGTGTGTGTGTATAGAGGATAGGGATCATTTTCTTACAGTCTTCTGTGGAGCTGGGTACCACTAACCAGAACTACTCTCCAAGCTACGTAGGCCTGTGCTGCCTGAGCACTGAAAGAGGAGAGAATGGGTGGACCTCTCCCCCCTCTGGAAGCCAGTGGAATGCTGCTCTGCTGGCTCCATGTGATGAATTTGAATTGCCTCTTCACTGAGGAATGAAAAGACCTTAAAAAGGCAGCTAATGCAAGATAATGGTTTCTACAAAATGCAGCCTATCAAAGGGACCATAAAAAAAGGCAGGGTTAATGGTTATGCTGCTGAGAATCTGGGGAAGAACTCTCAAGCCCAATACATTTAATACTCAGAAAACCTCCCAGGCACCTACCACATGTGAGTCCCCTTGCCTCTCCCAACAACCTAATAAACAGACAAGAATCATTCTCCCCACTTCACAGATGGGGACATGGATCCTTGGAGATCACAATATGAACTAGCAGAAAGTAGATCCTCTGAAGGCATCCAAACAGCCCCTTCAGTTTACAGATAAGGAAAAAGATCTAGAAACCCTGACACATCAGGCCAAGGTCACGCAGCTGCTAAGACGCCCAGTCAGAATTCAAACCCAAGTTTGTGTGGCTCAAAGTTCACTGCTTTTTCCATGACATGGCTACCATGTTAGTGGGTATTGGAAAGGACTTCAACAAGGGTCCTCCAGCTTCTGGTCTATCCTCCTTCCAATCACTTCCCTTGGGGCCTCAGTGGGAACTTTCATGCAGGCACTAGCTCTGTCTTCCCCTCTTGTTTGACCTCACAGATGGTCACTCCGGACACGTTCCCAGGGTCTGGGAGGTGGCATGTCCATATAGGATGGGAAGCCCCATGACTAAGCACTCACTGGAATGACAAAGTCTGGTCTTTTTACTACACGACCAGGCTGTGTTCTCAAACTGGGCCAGGGCATTTGTTATTTTGCATCAACTCTGAACACTGAATAGGAGAGAAAAAGTGGGACACTTAGGAACTGGCTTTCCTTTGTGCCAACAAAGTGCCATTATTTTAACTTCATTTGTGTGGTACAAATGAGAAGGAGATAAATGTCGTGTTCCAGCCAGAGTCTATTAGTGAGTATCAACTGCAACATGGAAAGATTGTGCAATCTGGCTGTGTTAGGAAAGGGGAAGAGCTGTACCCAAGGACCTCAGCTCTTTAATTCCTTATGCCTGGGACTTCTGAACTGGGAAGCAATATTAAAAAGCATCCAGTGAGTTATACACCTATAGCCAGTTGCCTATAATTTGTTTAATTACATACGAATTCTAGCTAGGTAACCTTGGATATTTCTCTCAACCTCTCTGAGTCTTAATTTTGCCTCCTGTAAAATTGAGATTATTTTTGGCTTTCCTGTTACACTATTTTTACATGAGAATTTAATAAGAAAATCAATGGGAAATTGCAACTGTTTCACAAGTGTTATTAATTATGTGTGATACATTGTATACACAAAATAGTTTTGTACCTAAGTAATCTGGATGCATGATATAAGTGTGTGATTCAAACTAGAATATATTGTCCTTTCACATCCCTGAAGTAACTAATCCTGTGATGTCTGATAGAAGAAATGAAGAAATGTTTAAAACCTTGTTCTTTTGTTTTAATAAATATTTGTAATTTTAAATTTTCACTAAGGTATAGGATGTTGTGCAGAAAGTGCTTGAATTTTTCCAAAGAGAACACACTCATACCACCCAGCTCAACAAATTAAAGTATTAACAGCCACTCAGAAGCCTCCATCACAGTCCCTCATGCTCATTACTACCACATTTTCCCCCCAAAGTAGCTTTTATTCTGATTTATTATAGAGTAAGTTTGACTGTGTTTGAACTTCAGTCAGTAGAATCATATAGTATGTACTCTTGGGTCTGGCTTCTTTCAATGTCGTGTTGGTGGAATTCATTCACACTGTTCTGTAGTAGTCACTTTCTCATTTTCATTAGTGTATAGTTTCCCATTATATGAAAATACCTTAATTTATTTACCCACTTTACTGTTGATGGACATGTGGGTTGTTCTCATTTGGGGGTTAATACAAATAATGGTTCACATGTATACAGATTTCTGTTAATATATAACTGGGACAGGAATGCTGGGTCAGAAAATAGTGAATGCACAGCATTATCAGATATCCATTCTCCAAAGTCATGGTTCTCAAAGTCGCGGTTCTAATTTGTAGTTGAACCGGAGTATGTGAGAGTCCAGTTCTCTGCATTCTTGCCAAAACTTGATTTTCTAAGTCTACTTCAGCCATGTTGATGTGTGTGGAATAGTACCTCGTATTTTGAATTGCCCTCTCCTGATAATTGATGAGGCTGAGCACCTTGTGTTTTTTAGCCATGTGAATATCCTCTTTCATGATGTGCCTGTTCAAGTCTTTTGCACATTTTTGTATGGTTTATCTATTTTTCAATTTGGCAGGAGTTCTTTATATATTTTGGATATTGTTCTGTAAGTACACTCTTCCTCTCGGTGTCTTGCCTTTTTACTCTCTTACTCCTCTGCCTTTTTAAGAGATGAGATATCCAAGGCCCCAAATGGCGAGGCAACTTGACCAAATTTTCTCAACAAGTTGATCATATAAAATGGTGGGGAAGCTCATGACTTGGATCCCAAGATTTAGCTTTATGTAATAATAAACTATTTCAAGTTAAACGGGAGAATCAGGAGTAATCAAATCCATTTTTTTCATAAAGTGAGAACAAAAATGAGAATTGTATCACACATGTACATGCAAAGAAAGGTGAGCCAGCTATTGGGACAATTGTCTAAATCATGCAAGCCAAATTGCTTTGGTTCTTCATATTTTAATATTTAAATCTATGTCAATTTATTTTCTCCAACTTTCTATTCTGAAAAATGTTAAACTACAGGAAGATGAAAAAAATACCACATTCACATAAACGTGTGAACACATGTACACCTATCACCTATTAACAGATTCACTGTTTAACATTTTGTCCCTTTTGCTGTATACATGTATGTGTGCATATATGACATACATGTATAAATGTATTTATGTATATATGGGGGGGTTTTGCTGAGCCACTTTAAATTAAGTGGAAGACATCATCACATTTTAGTCACTACTAGTTAGCTATACTTTTACTAAGAATGAGGACATTATCTTATATACTAATAATACCATTATCACATAAAAGGAATTGATACTGTTATATATTAAGTCCATATTAAAATTTCCTCAAGTTCCCCAAAAATATCTTTATGATTTTTTTAAAAAATCTATGATCCATTCAAGGATTATACATTGAATTTAGTTGTAACAGATATTTTAGCTCTTTTATTTAAAACAATAGCCTTTTTTTTTTTTAAACCATTGATGACATTGCTCTTTCTGCAGAACCTAGGTGTGCTGTCCAATAGAAAGTCCACATTCTGGATTTGTCTGATGGTCTCCTCATAATTAGATTCAGGTTAAACAGTTGTTTTAAGTATACCCCATGATGTTTTCTTAGGTATTCAATATTTTCCAAACAGTAGGGTGTATATCAGTATATCACCAGTGATACATGTGGGGTGGGTTAGTGGCACCAAAATGATTTGGGATGGCACCATGAATAAGGCTTTTTTTGGTAACATAACAACTTTAATTTCTGTATTATAGTTGTGTTTTATTGAGATGTAATTCACTACCATATAATCCACACACTTAAAACATATAATTCCACTTTTTTAGTATATTCAGACTTATGCAACCATAACCACAATCAATTTTAGAACATTTTCAACACCCCCAAAATAAAGTTCATACTTTTTGGCCATCAGCCTCTATCAATCCACCATCCCCCAATTTCCCCCAATTTCCATTTTGGTCCCAGGCAGCCACTCATCTACTCCTTGCTTTCTGTATTTGCCTATTCAGGATATAAATGAACCATATAATGAATCATACTACATGTGGCCTTAGTGACGGGCTGCTTGAACTTAGCATAATGTCTTCTAGGTTCATCCATGTTGTAGCATGTGTTAATACTTTATTTCCTTTGATTGTTGAATAATATTGCATTGTATGGATATACCACATTTTATTTATCTATTCATCAGCTGATGGATGTTTGGGGTGTTGTCAATTCTGGTGTCAATGTATGTTTTCAGATCTCTCAAATATATACCGAGGAATGGAACTTTTGGGTCATAGAGTAACTCTGTGTTTCATCTTCATAGGAACTATCAGACAGTTTTCCGAAGTGGCCAAACCATTTTACATTCCCATTCACATTGCATAAGGGTTGCAATTTCTCCATATCCTCACCAACACTTATCATCTTTTTTACTACAGTCATCTTAATTGGTATGAGGTGGTATCTCAATGTGGTCTTCATTTGCATTTCCCTGGTGGTTAATAATATTGAGCATTTTTTCATGTGCTTTTTAGTCATTTGTATGTCTTCTTTAGAGAAATGTCTATTTAGATCCTTTGCTCACATTTTGTCTCTTTATTACTAAGTTTTAAGAGGAATAAGGCTTTTAAAAATAACTGAAATCACCACTATATCTTTATTAAGAGTTGCAAATACTTTTTCCGAGTTTGCTGTTTCCTTATTCTTTGTCCATGCAGAGTTTTTATGAGTTTTTAATGAAATTTAATTTATCAATCTTTATGCTTCTAGATTTTGAATCAGTTAGAAGGGCCTCTCCCTCTCCAATGCTATAAAGGTATTCTTCATGGTTTTTTGTGTACTTTTATGGTTTAACATTTAGCATTCAAACCTTTTATACCTTTGAAATTTTTCCAAATGGCTATTCAATTATCTCAACACCATTTACTGAATTGTTCATTCTTTCCCCTATAGTTTAGAATATCTTCTTTATCATAATGTAAATTGCCATAGTATTTATATATCTTTCTGGATTTTCTGTTTGTTTCATGGGCATGCTTCATTTGCTACAACTACCTTGCTTTAATTTTTGAAGGTTTATAATATGTTTTTGTATCTGGTAAGGCTAGTCATTTCTCAAAAAGTATTTTTTTTTCATTTTCTAACTTATTTTTTCAAGTGAACTTTTAAATAAGCTCATCTGATTAAAAATAAAGCCCTGTATGTCTTATTATGATCATATTAAATGTATATGTTAAACTAGGAAAAATTTATATTTTATTTTAAGTTTTCCTATCCCTTTTAGGTTCTCATTTAGGATATTTGTATACTGATCCTTCTTTCTCAGTTATCTAATGATCTTATCTATTTTATTGGTTCAAAGAACTACTTTTTTTTAATTTTAAGATTTTATTTATTTATTTATTTGACAGAGATTACAAGTAGGCAGAGAGGCAGACAGAGAGAGAGAGGAGGAGAGAGAGCTGAGCAGAAAGCCCGATGAGGGGCTCAATCCCAGGACCCTGGGATCATGACCTGAGCCGAAGGCAGAGGCTTTAACCCACTGAGCCAGCCAAGCACCCCTCAAAGAACTACTTTTAAGATTTATTTATTAGTACTGTTTATCTGTTTTCTGATTCATCAAGTTCTACTTTTATCATTATTAATGACTTCTTTCTGGTATCCTTTAGTTAATTTTGGTATTTTTTCCTAGCTTTTTTAGAATAATGTTTAATTCACTTGATTTTTATTCTTTCTTTTGTTATTTAAGGCTATGATTTTTTTTCCCTCTGTACATCGCTCTGCTGTGTGTTAGTTTCCTAGGGCTGCTGTTAACAAAATACCATTAGCTGGGGAACTTAAATGACAGAAATAATTGTCTCACAGTTCTGCAGGCTAGAAGTCCAAGATCAAGGTGTCAGTAGGATTGGTTGCTTCTGAGGACTATGAGGAAGAGCATGTTCTATGCTTCTCGCCGAGCTTCTGGTGGCTTGCTGGCAATCTTTTGTGTTCCTTGCCTTAGAGAAGTATCACCCCACTCTATGCCTTCATCTTGACAGTATTCTCCCTGTGTGTGTCTCTGTGTCCAAATTTCTCCTTCTTATGAGGACATCATATTGGCCCACTCTAATGACTTAATTTCAACATGATTACCTCTATAGAGACCCCATCTCCAAATAAGGTCACACTCTGAGGTACTTGGGAATTAGGACTTCAACATATGAATATTTGTGGAACACAATTCAACCCATAACAAACTGCATCCCACAAACTCTGATTAAAAAGTGCTTTCATTACTGTTTCCTAAGACTATCTTCCATTCCAGTTTTTATTTCCTCTTTAAGAGTTATTTAAGAGAGCCTTTAAAATTTCCAGATGGAAGGAGTTTTTGTTTTCTTTTTTGTTATCAGTGTTCAGTTTAATGAATTATAGTTATAAAATGTTATCCATACATCTAATTTTTAGAATTTATTGAATATTTATGTATTGGCTAATGTATGATCAGTTTCTATAAAGATTCTCATGGTTTTTGGAGGAAAAAAGCTTATTCGTTATTCTTTGGTTACCTGGCTTAATCAGGTCTATCTCATCAATTAGTTAAGGTTTCTATACTCTTACCTATTTTTGTCCTGTTGGTGTATTATAAACCTAGAGAAGTGAATTAAATTCCCCTTCTACTAGTGTACATCTACCTATTTCTCGAGTTTCTTGTACTTTCTGCTTTATAAATGTGGATGCCCTATTATTTGGTGTGCAAATATTTATAAATTTTTTTAAAAAGTAAAAGTCATAGAAACAGAAAGTATTGGTGGTTACTAGGAGTTGAGGGGTAAGGGAAATGGGGAGACATTGGTCAAAGGGTACAAACTTTCAGTTCTAAGATGAGTAAGTTCTGGGTGTCTAATGTAAAACATAGTGACTACAGTTGACAATACTGTATTGTAAACTTGAAATTTGCTGACAATACATCCTAAATGTTTCACACACACAGAAAGGTAAGTATGTAAAGGCATGGATGTGCTAACTAATCTTATTATAATCATTTCACAATATGTATGTATATCAAATCATCACATTGTGTAACTTTATACAATATTATGTCAGTGTATCTCAATTAAGCTAAAAAAAAAAAAAGTTATCCTTACTGAATTATACCCCTTACATTACAATGTACTCTTTCCCCCTCACTTAATGATCTTTGTCCTATAACCCACCTTATCTGATATTAGGATAACAACCCCTGCTTGCTTTGTGTTTTTCCCTGTGTATATCTGTCTATCCTTTAATGCTCAAAATCTCTGAATCTTTATGTTGTACATGTGTCTCTTGTGTATGACATAGAGTTATGTTTGCTTTGGCTCATTCTGAAATTATTTTATCTTAATAAAGATTTACTTTTGTTAACAAGTCAAATATGTTTCATCTTCGTTCTACCATATGGTTTGTATCATGTTGCTGTTGAATAGTGCTATTTTTAGTCTTTTAAAATGTAATCTATAGTTCTTTTTATGTGGAGTTATTCTGATATCAGAAGATTTATATGTTTATTCTAATACTTGCTTTCATAAACAGTATTGTTTTAATGACCTTAACACTGCATTTCCTTAGTTAGTTTCCTACCATAAATAGAAAAATTATATTTTCCCTTCTTCCCCTGTCATGTTTCTTCATTTTCCCACATAGCTCAGAGATGAGGATACTGTTATAATCAATAACTATTGATTAACTGTTACTCTTTTCTAAAACACAATAAAACACACACAATGTCATGAAAAAAGTTCATTCTCTTCTCTCTTCTATCTAGATATCCTAAATTAGGTAGTCTAGAACCAATCACCACATCTGTTTGAAAACATTCCCCAGGACCTAAAGACAGGAATCCTAACACTCTGTAAAGAAAGAATGGTTTTGTCAATGTAGGAGCACATGCTACACCAATATTCTCTTAGGTCCAATTCCTGATTTTGCTATTGTCCAGGCTCTGGATGTGGCATAAAACCAGTGATCAGAAAAAACAAAAAGCAGTGATCAGTGGGAGAAACCAAGATTGGATCTCTACTAAGAAGCTGTTCCAGAGGCCTGGCCCTTGTCAACTGCAAAAAATACAAGATCCACAGGACTGGAGGTAGAAGTAAATTTTAGAGATATACCTCATTATCAGAATGAATCCAAAGGTCTATGTGCCTACTGCACCTGCTTAATCAATATAAAAGGTGATGTATGTCTCTCCACAGTTTTGCTTTATGGTTGTTGAGCCAGAGTATTTCAGTCTAGATTACAAATTATAGAGTCTCACCCCACCTATAAACCATACACGTTTGATTGACAAAGATGCCAAGTAGCCTTGCCTTCATTATCACCATAACTAGAAAGCACATGCTTGCATCTGCCATTGATTAGTTGCCTTCCCTGCTAAGCCTCAGTTTCCTCCTCTGTAAAATAAAAGACCAAAAAAGGGACGTGAGTTCATCACTCTCAAAAGGTCTTTTTTTGTTGGTGTATCAGAATTGTATTTCTATGTAGTTTCACCATTTTGCATTACAATCACATTCTCTGTATCATAGTTAAGGGTCAGAATAAAAAATGGACAGAAAAGTGCTTCCTAAGTTATACAGTACTGTGCGAACAACAAGCACCATTATTACTTCAAGAGCCTTCTTGGCACTTTCTTTTGGGGGGAAAAAAAAGAAAGGAAATGAGACACTCTTGTTGATTTTTAGGGTTGGGTTCATGAAAAGGTCTTTTTCTACCAACTCAGGGACATGTACAAAGTATGTGGTGTCCCCCAGGACAGCAGGACTCGCTTTACAGGAACCAGGATTGAGAGGAATGGCTCACGTGCTCACAGAAATATCCAGCACATGAGAGTTTCAGGTGAAAGCCAATATGTGGGAGGCTCTGAGGCTCTTAATTAAAAGGTCAATCAAATTTTTCCAAGGCAATTTTATAGTGTGCATTAAAAGAATTCATGGTCTGTTTTCTCCAGTTGGGTGGAGTTCAAAGCTACTGAAGCATGCAGTTCTGGGACTAAGGAACAACAAGTAACACAAGACCTTCATTAGACAAACGTAACTAAAGCTGACAAACATCCCAATCCTCTCCCACCCCCAACCTCTTTTATAGAATCTGTCTTTAAAGGGGAAAAGCCCAGTGATAAGTCTCAGCACTTTGGTACTCCTGTTACTTTGGGAAATATTTCTAAATATCTCAAGTAGATATCCTTTCTCTTTCTCTTACCTAGAGTGAATTGTTCATTTCCCTAACCCTTCTCCAAACTCCACTCTTCTAGATCAGGAGTTGGCAAACTTTTTCTGTAAAGGGCCAGGTAGCAAATATCTCAGGTTTCATGGGCCAAATGGTATCTGTTGCCATGATTTAACTTTGCAGTTGTAGTACAAGACTGTCACAGACAATACATCAGCAAATGGACATGGCTGTGTTCCAATATAATTGTATGGATGAACACTAAAACTTGAATTTGAATTTCAACAGCTCACAAAATACTATTTTTCTTTTTATTTTTCTCCCAACCATTTGAAAATGTTAAAAAAAAAAAAATCTTAGCTTGCAGGTTGCACAAAAAAAGGCAGTGGGCCAAATTTGGCCCATTGGCCGTAGTTTGCCAACACCTCCTCTAGATCATGAACAACTTGCAGTCAGGGACTGACTCATAATCAATTTTTTCCTAATGCTTGCTTTGGTGATTGACACCTATGAGAGACCCAAATGCAAAACCTTGAAGGAAAAAGCAAGAGAGGGAGACCATGGGAAGGATAGCAGATGCATCCATCACATACAACGAAATAAGCCTTTCATGTTCTGTTTGGGTATTTGAAGGGAGAAAAGAGTAGAAGCCAACAGTATCACTTTGGAGTCAGAAAGATCCGAATTTGAATCTCAGCTCTACTATTGCCTGGCTTGGCCCCAAGTGAAAAACTGAACATGTGGACACATTTGCTGCAAGTGACAGAAAAATCAACCAGTGGTCGTTAAACATGGCAGATATTTATTGTCTCACTTATCAAGAAAGCTGGATATAGTGGTTCCAAGGCTAATTCAGTGGCTCAGTGATATCACTGAGGTCACACACTCCTTCTGGCTCCTGCTCTGATATCCTGAGCCACTGGCTTTTCATCTTCATGTGTGTCATCTGTGGTTACAAGGAGCTGTCCCAGCTTTAAGCATCACATCCAGCATGGTCAAGCCAGGAAGGAAGGAAAAGAGGAAGTGCCAGCTCTATTTCCTTTCAGCTGCTATCTTCTACCAGCAAGCTAATGTCCGACCTAGAACTCTCCAAGCAGATGCTATCTAAGTTCCTGTTGTGTAGATGTGGGTTATGTGGCCACCTCGGCTGCAAGGGAGGCCAGTCTTTACCATGGGAACCAAGAGAAGATAGAGTCAGGGGGACTGGCTTGGGAAGACCTTACTAGTGTCCATCTCAGGGAACCTGGGTGGTTTAGTTAGTGGAGCACCTGACTCTCGGTTTCCACTCAGGTCATGATCTCAGGGTTGTGAGATAAAGTCCTGCATCAGACTTGGGATTCTCTCTCCCTCTGCCTTTCCCGTTCATATGCGTATGCATGTGCTCTCTCTCTCTCTCCCTCTTTCCAAAATAAATAAATCTTTAAAAAAATATAGTGTCCATCTCACAGACTGTCATGAGGACAAGTGATATGATGTGTGAAAAACATGGGCACATAAATACTTAGTCAATTACAGCTACTATGATCAGTAGGACTAGCTTAGATACTTTCAGGATCCTAGACTATGACCCCTACACTGTCAGTATGAAAACTTATTTCTCAGATGAAATCAGAAAGTCTCATACCCCTTGGCACAACATTCTAATTACATACAATTAAAGAGAATGAAGATGGATATTCAATAGAGTGAGTGAGTGTGTGTGTGTGTAAGATATTAGGCTACTGATTTATTTTATACTGCTCAAGATGTACACAAAACTATTTATGCAGATACACATGCATTATGAATAAATGAGAAAAGCCTGGTGACGATAGATATGCTTCACATCCTGTATGTTAAATTAGGTAACTTACACACTTTACCCAAGCTTAAAACCTGAGTCATCCTTCCCTCTCTCTTTGCCTTTCCTGGTCAGTCAATGAGTCCTATGGATTTTGTACTGCAATATGTTTCATATTTTTCCAGGACCCAAGCATAACCTTTATCATTTCCTGTCCAGAAAACTGCAACGGACTCCTAAGTATTCTCCCACCTCTAGTTGCAAGCCATTCCCATCTTCTGGCCAGGGTTATCTACGTGAAGCAAAGCTCTGACCAAGCCCTTTTTGTGCTCAAAAACTTTCAATGGCTCCCTAGTGCCTATGAAGTTCAAACTCCTCATGTTATTCAAGGTGTTCCTGACTTGCCCCCAACCTCTTTTACCCATTCTACTCCCTACTGGTTCACTGACCAGCTCACTTAGAAACTTCTCTCTGTTCTGTGAACACACCCACCCCACTTTCTGCAACATCTCAGCTCACGCTACTCCATCTCTGCTCTTCTAGACCCTACTGCATAGGGCTGATGGGCAGTTTCCATTTTATATTCCACTGAAACTCAACTTGCAGAGGACTTCAGGGAACCCAGAATTTTATGAACCATGATTTGTGCAAAACTACTTGATTAAATCAATAAAATGGTCAATAACTGCCTGCGATGTTTTCTTGGTCCTGGGACATCTAAACGAGCTGACAACTGACAATTTTAAATTGAAATGTCCCATCAAGCAAGTTGGGATGGAGACAGCTGATTCAGACAGCAGATTCAGCATCTGGACTGGAGGGAGGGGCCCACTGGAGTTCAGCATGGTTTTCTTCTCCCTCTTTATAGAGATGTCAGAAGAGCTTTCATATGGCAGAAGGGTAATGTGCTCTGCACTGTGCCAAAGCTGGAAGGGAGATACCACATTTGGTGACAGGCGTGGCGCAGGCCATGCCATTTTGTCATCCAGTTAATTCTGGATCCAGTTAATTCCAGTGTCTCTGTGAGGAAGGCATTCTCATTACCTGTATTTTCTAGTGGAGGTCAGAGACCCAGGGGATGAGCAAGTTCTTAAGGCCACAGTGCCAAGATTCTGAACCAAGTCTGTCTGACTCCAAAGTTTCCCCAGTCTATGCACTTACCCATGATTAAACAGCAGGTGTGAGTTATTAAATTTGGATCAGCTTCTGTCAGGGATGCTGCAGAATACATTTGTGCAGGGGACAAGAGACTGGGCTAGATGAACTCTGGACGTCTCTCCCAGTGGAGAGATTCTAAGAGTCCATGTATGGAACAAGCAGTCAGAAGAAGACCAGTCCTCACTCTGGCTATTGGAAGACTTCAGATCTTTCAGATCTGGAAACAGAATTCAAACAGGGGAGCTCAGCCATCACCCTTAAGGTGACTTGAATTTCAATACATTTTTTTCATCAACCCCACTCCCATATTTCAACAATACCACCCTTCCAATTTTCCCCATCATGTATTATTTGCTATTGTTTCATGATTCTATGATTAGTCTTCAAAGCTAGTCTACAAAAGGTAGATGGTAGCAATCAGTTCTTCTCTTCAGTTATACATACTTCTAGTATGTATAACTCAGCATTTCCTATGTAAGTGACCACCACATGACTTAGTTGGCTGGAGATCAGCCAGAGTTTGCTTGATTTTTACTGGGTTCAACTAGGCTTGACTCCAAGCCATGTGCTAGATTCAGCAACTTCTCATTCTTCTGGGACCAGCCTCCAGTGCATGTCTTCTTTATGGCAACAGAAGAAGCACCGGAGTGTAAACCAAATCACACAAGACATTTCAAACCCCCTGAATCATATTTTCTAATATCCGAGCGGTCAAAAATTTATGTGGATAATTTCAATGTCAAGAAATGGGGAATTTCACTCTGTATATCATAAGCCCATGACAAGGGTATGGATATCTACTATAGGGGAATTGAAACTTAGGATCAATCGTTCAAACCACATCATTCAACCAAACAGGCACTGATTTCCTACTATCCACTGGGTTATGTTTTCATCCATAGCAAGATAACAAAATTGGAATGAGCCATACACTGCACACGAAGAACTTGGGTTGCCAAGATATTCAAGTCATGACCGCGGTCTCTAGAAAAGCTCAAGATCAAGTAGAGAAGAAAAAGAAGGAAAGCTAAAATTTATTGAGTACTTACTGTGTACAAGGCACTGTGCTGAGGAAGCCCTTTGACACGCATACCTACCAACAACCCTATAATGGGTCTGAACAGACACATTTTGCAGATCAGAAGACTGAGGCCCAAACAGGTTAATGTGACTTGTCAATAGCTAGAAAGCTAAAGAGCTAAGACTCAAATCTAGATACAACCCCAAACCCATTCTCAGACAATTACAATACAGTTATAAGGAGCACCCTAAAGAAGTATTAGTAAAGTACTATGGGACATGCACAGAAGGTAGCAAATAAGCTGTGTCATGAAATATAAGTAGAAATCCACTAGGAGTTTAAGCTGGTGGGAAAGCCTCTGCAATGGCCTGATGAGCGAGCAGGGCACTTCCCAGAAGAGTCAAAAGGTTCAGTGTCATTGGGTCTTAGAGAATGTGGTGGGAAGGACCAAGAACTGAAAGAGAAGGAGGAGGCAGTGGTGGGTGAAGGAGAGAAGAACCCTGTATACCAGGCAAGGGGCTCTGGCTTTGCCTTAGGGACTGGGGAGTCCTAAAATCACAATGTGGTCTGCTTAAACTGAGTTCTAGCAATAAGTTCGGTGGCAAAGTGGGGAAAGTGAGCGTGAGCACGGAAGCCAAGGAACTCATACAAAGCCTTGAGGGCAAGCAGGTACCACAAACCAGAGAAGGAGGCCAGGCAGGCCCATGCAGACTGGAGAGTGTGGGCTGAGGCTGAAGTGGTGTCAGCTCCCCCTGCGCAGCTCTAGTGGGCATGGCCATTGTGGAGAGAAGGCCCAGAAATACAGGGCTTTAAATCTTTAGATTTTTTTAAAAATATCTTGAGTTTTTAAATCTGGTATTTCTTTTGATCCTTTATCCAAATCCAGGAAGTAAATGCAGAATTGCTTGCTCTCTTGCCTTCCCTCATCTGTATCTGAACTCTCGCTGCCCAAAATCAGAGAGGGGACACAGTGGGACAGTGCAGGCCCCTTGTGTTAGCAACCAATTCAAGCATTTAAAAAATACTGGTGTCTTGGGGTGCCTGGGTAGCCTAGTCGGTTAAGCAACGGCCTTCAGCTCAGGTCATGATCCCAAGGTCCTGGGTTCGAGCCCCATGTTGGGCTCCTTGCTCAGTGGGGAGCCTGTTTCTCCCTCTCCCTCTGCCTGTTACTCTGCCAGCTTGTGCTCTCTCTCCCTCTCTCTGTCAAATTACTAAATAAAACTTCAAAGAAAAAAATTTTTTAAATACAGGTCCATCTTCCTCCCCCTTCTCTAAATACACCCACACACACCACACACACAAGTGTATGTATACACACACACACACACACACATCTATATGTATGTATATATGTACATATGTGCATACCCATATGCATATATACACCAATCCTGGCACACAGCTGCTGCCAGCACTACGGCATGGAGAACAACCTGTGTCTGAGAGTCGCACAGATACCCAGGTCCTGTGGGCTTCCTCACGCTCTCACACATTCTCTTTGTGTGAGAGGAGCCATTTTTAAAACCTGAGGTCAAATATCAGCCCTCTTCTCTAGACTTTTTCCCCTTCCTTGGCATCCAAGACCCCAAAATTGTCTCCTGGAAGCTGGCCAGGGAACTGGGCTGTGCAGCTTCAGTCTCCAACAGCAAGGGATGGACTCTGGAGGTTTGACCCCCCCCCACCAAAGTACAAGACACAAAAGAGAGGGAACACCTCCGGATGGCTCAGTAGTAATTTAGTAGCCAAATCCCTCAGCCCTGGTGTTAAGGGTTTTAACTACCACTCATCATCTGCTATATCTCCCTGCCATTTGAAGGGAAGGGCTGGGACCTCTTCCTCTCCCTGACCCCTTTTCAAGTTTTCTGTGACTAGCTCCCTGCGTGCAAAATGTCTGCTCTGCCTCACAGCCTCAGCTGCTCATCTACTGTTTGATTTTCTCCTACTGCCTCCTATTGCCAATTCTTCGCCCTGGAAGCTACAAATACCTGTAGGCAGTTTCTTAATTATTTAACACTTTTGCAGTCAATTTCCCAGACCTGACAAGGGAGCCATCCAGGATGCTGCGGCCTCTAAGTGTGCTCTCTTCAGGAAGCCGAGGCCTCTTGCTCTACCCACGGGCCCTGGCCCTCAAGGGGTCTGACATCAAATGGGTCTCTTATCACCTTCAAATTCACCAGCCTGGTCTGTCATACTTGGCTGAGGGCCTAGGACTTAGTTCAGAAAAGGCTTCTAATTGTATACCTTGTAGCTCAATGGCTGTAGCTCAACAGCACTTGCCAATAGACAGATCGGTCCAGGACTCAGTATATACTTACCATATATAAGATTCTAGTCCGGAGCAGGGGTGGGCAAACTATGGCCCATAAACAGGCCCATAAACCTGGTATAAAGTTTTACTGGAACACAATTATACCATTTATGTATGTATTATCTATGGCAGCTTTTGAGCCAAGATGCCAGAGTCAAATACTTGGCAGCAGAGTTCATGGGGCTTGCAAAGCCTGAAACTATTTGCCCTCATCTAGACAACAGGCACGCAGCTGAAAGTTGTCTGAAGAATCTTACTGGTTCTCATGGCCTTCACAGCAAGCATTTGTGACTGCCAAATCTATAGCTCTATTTGGACCTCTCTTCCAAGTGCCAGAGTCATCATGTGCAGCACTTTGGGGCATTTTCAACCGTAATCCCTAAATTCTGCTGGATTCTCAAATCTGACCTCCCTGTAAGAGCCTCTTTTCCCAGTGTGTCTCCTATTTCCCTAACGGCATCACTGCCCACTGTGTCTCAGTCATCTGAGAGACACCCCTGGATCCTCCCTTTCCCTCAGCTCTTGTAACTACATGTACCTGTACCTGTAACTACCATGTAACTGCCATGGCTCCTCATATAGATCTCCAGATCTGTCCTGTCTGTTCCAAACTCACTGCCACCGCTCACTTTGTCTCCTGCCTGTAGAGCTACAGAAGTTTCCCCTTTCCACCTCCAAGTTCACCTTGGTGCAGAGGGATGAAGGTCAGCCAAGCTCAGGCACCAAAGAAGCACGTGATTCACAGCTTTTCATATACTTCAAGAGAACAGCCCTTATTTTTCAAAAATAACCATGGCCAACACTTAACAGAACACTTACTATGTTCTAGGCGTGGTTCTGGGTAATCTATGCACATTAACACCTCTGATCGTCCTAACAGCCTCATGAGATAGACAAGCTTATTATCACATCCCCATATGACAGACGGGGAAACTAAGATTCAATGAAACTGAATAATTTTCCCAAAGTCACCAGCAAGGAAAGGGAGGAGCTGGGATGCAAGCCCAGGGACCCTGGCTCCAGAGTCTATTCTCTTAACCACGGTGAGACACTGCTTCTCTTTAGCCCAGAGATTAATTTCACTTGCCAGGGTCACCAACATGGAACCCAAGGTCAGTTTGGATAATAGCTTCTTTGCAGTCTGGAACGTTCCTAAGGAGAATACAGATAATTCTTGCCCAAAGGATTACTGTGATGCACCAGGAGAGGTGCTGCCCAACCACCAGGCTTCCCCTTGCAGGAGGGAGGTCCAGGGGCTCAGGACAAAACATGAGACCCAGAAATCCCAGAGCCGCATGAGTGAGAGAACAGGATTCCAGAGTGGGGCTGAAGCAGGGCAATTTTAACCCTTGAGCAGTCTTTCTCCTGTATTTGTCTCAGATGAAAACCATTACCAAGTTATCTTTCTTCTCCCTGATCTGTCACTCTCCAAGCTTTTATCATGAATAGCAACATGCTTAAATATTCAGCAAGTGCCCTGCAGAGCACTGAATAACAAAAGCACACAGGAAAGGTCACAGTCTCAACCCCCTTCCCACTCCCGGGAATTTACAATTTTAATGGCAAGACCCCAAAGCTGAACTCTATATAATGTGACTTAAAAATGTAGAAGAAATCATTTCCTCCCCTGTTTTCTCAATGTTGACTTTCTCTTGTCTTCATTGGGTATGACCAAGAGGAAAATGTATGTAAAATGAGATAGTTAATGCATCTGAACAAAATATATTAAGAATCTACTCTGTTCAAAGCTCTCTTCTTGGCAAGAAAAGTGGTGATAAACATGAGTGCCAAATAATTTCTACCTTCGTGAAGTTTTCTATTTAGCAGGGGAATAAAGTTCTTTTTTTTTTTTTTTAAGATTTTTTTATTTATTTGGAACACAGAGAGAGAAATCACAAGTAGGCAGAGAGGCAGGCAGAGAGAGAGGAGAAAGCAGGCTCCCCTATGAGCAGAGAGCCCGATGTAGGGCTCCATCCCAGGACCCTGGGATCATGACCTGAGCTGAAGGCAGAGGCTTAACCCACTGAGCCACCCAGGTGCCCCAACAGGGGGATAAAGTTCTATGTCTATATTCATAGTGCACTGTGTTACTGCCCCAAGGAAAGGTCCACATATGGGAACTAATGGTTAATGCCACTCATTAAGCCCCAACTCTCTGTGAAGCTCTGTGTTCAGTGCTGCAAGCCTTCTGCTATCTCCTATTATCTTTAAACAGCCCTGCGAGACATATTTTTATTAGCCCCATTTTACAAATGAGAAAATTGAGGCTAAGAGAAGCTAAGTAATTTGACCTAGAAGTAGAAGAGCTGGCATTTTAACTCAAGCAATTCAGATCCCAAAGCCCATAGTAGAAGCATCATTTGAGCTCCTTTTCGCCCCCCAAATGAATAAAATGTTAATAGGAGTGATATGAGTCAGTGCATTCCAAGCAGAGGAAAGAGAGTGAGGAAAAGCCCGGAGGCAGAGAAATGTAAGGTGTCTGCCTTGGGTGGAAGGATGAGGGAATGTGGTAGAAAGAAGTCTTAAGGGTGGGTTGTGCTTCTGGCTGGATACTGAGGAGGTCCTATCACTTGGTGACCACTGGCTAGCCAGAATGGAGGACATCACATTTTAAGACATAAAAAACCACCTTAGAAAGCTCTGGCTTTCTCCAATTTTAAGCCAAACTGTGTCTATGTCCTTTGAACCTCAACATGGTTCCTATAATCTTTTTTTAAAAGCATAACTAAATCTTTAGCAATTTTGAGTCA
Source organism: Mustela nivalis (assembly GCF_964662115.1). Classification (NCBI taxonomy): domain Eukaryota; kingdom Metazoa; phylum Chordata; class Mammalia; order Carnivora; family Mustelidae; genus Mustela; species Mustela nivalis. The sequence continues at coordinate 27,457,728 of NC_139037.1, read as the reverse complement.
AGCAAACATGGACTTCCAGGACAGACTGCTTGTCCTTGCAATGGGCCTTCATGCTCTGGTGACAGAGATAGCAGGGGCTCAGCTGCCCTCCAGCTAATCACTTCTCCTTCTGAGAGGAGTAGCTATGCAAGGCAGTAGCTATTGCCTTGCATCTCTGCCTCATCAAAGGAGAATCAAATTGGTTTGTGGGGCATACTATTGGGATTCATATGTGACATGTTACATTAATAGAGTGTTTGAAGTATGGCCTTCAGAAAGCATGCTTCCATTTGTTGTACTTTATCATAATCAAGAGACTCAGGGCTTTAACTGAAAAAAGAGAACAGGGTCTGGAGTCTACTTACTGGATGGATAGAAGCAGATAAACAGAGGGCAGGAGGCAGACTATTACTGAAAAACACGCCAGTCCATGTTTTCAATAAAAATACGCATTTCGGCATTGCCCAGATGAGGTCTTATGAGCAGGAAGCCTCAGAGTCTTTGGGGAGCATGAGCATGACCAACTTTCTGCAGTGTCTGGAGTGTACAAGAGGGGCCCCAGAGATTAAAGGACTCCAATCATAAAATTAGAGCTGGAAGCAACAATGGAGATCAGTCCATCATTTTAAAATTGGAGAAGCTAAAGCCCAAGGAGAGCAAAGACTTAGCCAAGGTCACACAGATGGTTAGCAATGGGATGTGAGTTGAAGTATCTTGATCTCCAGTTCAGGGTCCGTTTATGACATCATTCTGCCCTCTAGGAGAAAGTCACTATGAGCAAATGGTAAATGTTTTCAGATGTCAGAAATCCAAGTGTGGATACAAAAGGTCAAGGGAGGCTTCAAGGAGGACACAGAACGATGTGAAGTGGGGTTTAACCAGGCAGAAAGTAGAGGGCATTGCAGCTGCAGGGGGATGCCCTCCACCTGCCCAGAATGTGCCAAGTTTGGCATCTCAGTATCAGGAAAAGAAGTAAGCAGATTCTTGTGGTAAAAAAAATTGCTACAGCAGTAAAATTAAATCTCCTTTCCGGAAGAAATGTAAACTCATAAGAGATGAGAAACCTAAACCTTTGTGCCCTAGTTTAACTGTTTTAAGAAACCAACAGCTCCTTGGAAGGTTGAAGAGAGAGGGAAGAAAAAACCTGGCTTGCCTCCCCGCTTAAAGGAAGAGTATTTCTTACAGCAGCTATAAACATTTATGAAGCATCTGAAAGGCTTCATCCCCAGTAGGACAACCAGGACAGGGACAGTCCCCCCAAAGCATGGAGGAACCAGGTTCACCTTCCCCAGAGCCTTTCCCATTCACCAATGGGTGACAGGATCCCAGGAGACCTCAGTCTCCCTTGAGAATAACACGCTCAGTTCATTGGCCCATAACAAATGTCCACCAGCCAGAATGGGATGCAGTCTCTAAAATGATGCAGGTAAAGACAACAGCTAACATGGAGAAGGGTTTATAAAATAAATCTGAGGGCATCTGGGTGGCTCAGAGGGTTAAGCCTCTGCCTTCAGCTCAGGTCATGATCTCAGGGTCCTGGAATCGAGCCCCACATTGGGCTCTCTGTTGAGCGCAGAGAGCCTGCTTTCCCCCCTCTCTCTGTCAAATAAATAAATAAAATCTTTTTTTAAAAAATGAGTCTGGTGAACAGTAGAGAACCTGTGCCTAAAGCAGGATGATGGTAGAGATGTAAAATATACCTAGGATGAATTAAGACTGAAAAGATAAATGAACATAATTGTAACCAGTTGGTGGGATCATGGGTGCTTTTTTCATCTTTAAAAATAATCTTCATTATAATCATATGTGATTAAAATAATAAATACAGTCTGCAATCCTTTTATCAACTGTACTTGCTTTTTTCTCCAGCCCACCCCCAACATACACTGAGCCAATAAAGCAAGGAGGCAGTTTTTTTTTTTTTTACTCACCTTCCCACACCCTCTCTGTAATATCATTTTATACCCTGTATTATTTCTCTAAGACCTAATTCCTTAACTGTCATCTCCAACTACTGACTTCTCACTCTCCTTCTCCCTGCTAGCTGCCTTCCCAAAATATTTCCTAGCATTAAAGCCATCCCCAGAGATCAGCAGTGCATAGCTAATCTGGTGCAGGAAGGGGCCTACAGAGGTAGGGTGCTCTCTAGGATAATATACTTGCTTGACAGCTGGATGGTCTCCAGAGAGCTGATAATGACTTCCCTCTCTGTTCATATATGCCTCTCCCTTTCCTTAAAAATTGGGCTGGCCTTAGTGACCCGCTTGACCAACACAGTGTAAGGGGAAGACACATTCTGGAGCTTCTGAGTCCAGGTCATAGGAAACCTTGTGCCTTCCTCCCAGCAGTCCTGGAATACTTACTCTTGGGATGCTGTCTTCAAGAACCCAGTTACGATGCTGTGAGAGGCCCAGGCCACATGGAGAAACTAAGTGTAAGTGAACCAGTCTAGTCAGCACATGTGGTGACTAGCCCCATAGCTGGCATCGACTTCCAGCCATATGAGTGTGCTATCATGACCAGCCAGCCCCACTGAGCTCTCCGATGACTGCCACTGCAGCCTCCACATGATTCAAACTGTGTGAGAGACCTCAAGTGAAAAATATCTAGATGAACTAACTCAGTTCACAGAACCCAGAAAGATAATAATGTGGCATTTTAAGACACAGGATTTTGGGATGTTTTGCAATGAAACAATAAAAGCATTAAAAAAGAAATTTTTTTTAGTTGGATCCCAAAACTTCAATTTCTGTGGTCCTTGGTTTGGTGAAAGATTCTAGGAAGGACTGCATTTCTGTTCAATCATTTCTTTAATCATGCATTCATTCATTCACTCATTCATCCAACTTAAATATAACAAAGAATACCTCTGTATAAGGTACTGTGGCAGATGCCAAGAGGCTTAGCAAAGTGGATCAGAAACAACCCATGCAAAAACTGTATTTCATCAAAGGTATTGATATATTACATATAAGTGGAAAAATGACTTGAATTTGGATGGGCCACATGGGTAGGATTTGAGTATATGCACATTTAGGCAGAAAGGCATTGAAGAAAATGAGACTAGGATGATCAAGGAAAGACCGGTGGAGCAAGACAGCAGGGAGAAGGCAAGGGGAGCAACAGGAAGGCCTCCAGAATGATCTAAAAGTAAGGAGCTCCAAAGAGAATGGTGGGGAGTAGGTCTGGCTGGGAAGGTTGAGACCTGGCCCTTGAGCAGGTCTCCTTGGGTAGCAGCTCCCTGAGCTGTGCTGTGAATCTGTCTCTGAAGGCCATGATCAACATGATCTGTGTTCTCTGCCACAGACCAGTCACTGATTGTTCCCAGATGCAAGGTCATTGTTTCGCCAAAACCTGAGATTAAAGAATACAAGGATCAAATCTAAATAAATCTCCAAAGAATTCAAATAGCATATCTTTCTGTGCATAAAGGACAGCTCCCATTGCATTTATGAGCTCTAGCAAATTCCATACATTTACCTCCCATTAATATTGATGGGCCCATGAAGATGCTATTAGGTGGGAGAGCATGATCACAGCCCAGAGTTAATGGGTGAAAGAATTGATCCCATTTCAACCTCTAGGGAAATGCTGAAGATGGAGTTGGACAAAGCTTACAGGCATTGTTCCCAAAGTATTATCTGACCTGGATTCCTAACCATGCTGATAACTTGTAGTATGAACTTGGGCAAACTCTCCCTCACTGATCCCCAGTTTCAGAACAATGAAGAGTATTTCTGAGATTGCTTTAAGCTCTGACACCTTGTGATTCTACAGGGGTGAGGTAGGACCTGACTCTTACACATCCGCCATCAACTTCAAATGTATCCATGGAATTCTAAATCCTAATGGCATCAGTGTTTGGCTAGTGCTGTGTATGAGCTGGTGCTAGGCTGAGAGTAAGATCGAATCTCAAATTCCCAATATTTGACTTTTCCCCAGAGCATCTAGAGACCACAATCCCAGTTTCTCCCTGCACATCTCACCCCTGGGGTCAAACTTCATTACTGTATGCCTAAATGTAATAATACATTTAGATTTGGCTCATGCATAAAACACTGTTAGGATTCATCAGAAAGGGGAAATTCTCTTCATCAGATTTTTTTTTCTCACCCTTCTTAGGAGTATAACATAATTTCATCTCACCACACCACAAATTTACATCAACGATTTGGAAAAACAATATTCAGCTTCTCATTAATACTTAAATATCTTATCAAGAGCTTGTAATTTTTTTTAAAGATTTATTTATTTTGACAGACAGAGATCACAAGTACGCAGAGAGGCAGGCAGAGAGAGAGAGGAAGGGAAGCAGGCTCCCTGCTGAGCAGAGAGCCAGATGTGGGGCTAGATCCCAGGACTCTGGGATCATGACCTGAGCTGAAGGCAGAGGCTTTAACCCACTGAACCACCCAGGCGCCCCAAGGGCTTGTAATTTACTATAAACAAGAAGTGATGTTTATGCTAAAGTGAATTATCAGCTCATGGACTTATAAACTGAGTGCTCTTGGTTCTTTGGAGGAGACAGTAGCAGCTTTATTTAAGAACACATGAAGCTTCACAATAATGCAGGCCCCAGTATCCCCAGTTTTGAGTACCGAGATGAGTGTTCCCATACACCAACAAGGGCTCCCTATCTCAGGGGTTGTGGTGCACATAGAATGGCACCATTTGCTAGTACTAAAATGTGCTTCAAATATGATGCTCCTTCTTTCATCTCTATAGGTTGCTATGCTCACCTGTGTCAGTTGATTCAGCACCATGAACCACCCTTCTCTCTTGCTGAACAACCAGGTAGCATTCAGAGGAGAAAATAGGGGATGTCAGTAGGAGTTCCCTCATTAGTTCTGACTTGCAGGAAGTAATGTTAAAATGGACCACCCAAGCACATTTTATTTTGGACCCCTCAGTCTGATGTGTTCCCTGATGTATGCCCAAAATTTTCCCCTCCATTTTCCTTTAAGCAGGTGAGGGGTTGGGTAAGAAAGGATGAGAGTTTGTTTTGAGGAAAGACAACCATGTAGAAAAAGGATAGTCTCATGCCTTGTTCCAAGAATCAAGAAACAATTCCAAGAATCAAGAAATGGTGGCTAAGAGCCAAGGAACAGTAGATAAAACACTGGAGCCTAATTGTCTGGGTTTGAAATCCAGCTCTGCTGCTCACTCTTAGTGTGATGTTAGGCATATGACTTAACCTCTCTGTTCACAGGAGTCAACCCATAATATAGGGAGAGTAACAGTGCTTACAACCCCATGGGGCAGTTGGGATGATTAAATGACATCACACATAGGAAACCCTAGAGCAGTTTGCTATTTTATTGCTCTGGGAGCTTCTGAAGCTACTAAGATAGCCCTAAAACTGAGCTGGTTCCACACCAGCTGGTCTTGTAGACTGTGGCCAGTCAATAAGGAACACCTTTTCCAGGTCCTTCCCACCACATGTCATGAACAGCTCCTGCCTCTTTCCCTCTGAGTTAGGGAAGGGTAAGAAGTAGAGTAGTTGAGAATAAGACCTAAAAAATTCAGGGCAGTTATAACAGTAACAACTGGACAGTCCAGACGCTTGGTTCCAAACCCAGTTCTGGTTCAGATTATGCATGTGATCCTTGTGGAGGTTGATCTAGATGGCCTCCATGATCCCTCCCAGTTCTAAGACTCTGAATCCCAAGAGCCCAGCGTCCTTGCCCAACACCACTGTCTTTGGAATGGAGGCGCTGATCACCATGGCTGCCGTGCCTTTGTAAATCCTGGTGCAGCTCTCCTGTCTGCTTCTTCACATAGAACTGAACTCATTCCAGGTCACAGCTGCCTCCCACTTATACCTGCCTCTGTTCTAAGATGAAGTGATAGTGCTGAAGGGCTTGGGTCCTTTACAACTCCCACATCTGTGGAATCCCCACCTTCATAGGTACCCAAAAGCTTCTGGAACCCCATGGATCAAAGTCTACTAATCACATCCTCTTATGCCTTCAGTAAGGTCTTTTCAGGGGAAGCTCTGAGATAACTAAACTATACTTGTTTTTCTGCCCTGCCCAAAATAACAGCATATGTTTTCTGGGTTATGTCAGCTCACTGAGCTGTCAAAGACACTTGAGAAAAATCAAATATTCTCTGTAGATGGTGTTGCCACACACCTTATACACACACACACACACACACACACACACACTCTTTAAATCACCATACAGAGTCAGGAAATGATGGAGGACTGACATGCAGGAAGAGGAGAATTTTATATGCACTCACCCATTCTTCCCCCAAGTTGAATCTGTGGGCTTTAAAAATCCAAATGACTCCTGAATTCTATCTGCATTAAGCTGAAAAGTAAAATATTTGGCAATCAGAGTTTGGTAAGCAACTTTGCTGAGTGGGCAAAAGGAGATTGGGCCACACTTGGCATTTCCCCTGCTGTCTTGTGTCAGCTATGTTAATGGGCCACTTGGTGATAAATGGAGACACAGAGTGACCTCCAGCATTTGTACTAGAATGTAAAGGTCTTATGTAGGAAGATTTATTGAATTTTAGCAGGTGAGTGATAGCCTTCCCACATCATGAGCTCTCATCAAATATTTCCTGAATGATTGATGTTTTCTTTCACTTTATAGACTCCCTCAAGGAATAAATCCAATTGAAAAGAACAGCACAGAATTTCTACTTAATTAGATGTGTTTCCTATAAACTAGAACTCTTTACTAAAATATAAAAGTATAAGCACTAATTTGAATTAGCATAGTGTCATACTTAAATGGGCTGCTTATTTCAAACCCAGATATATAAATATGTAGGTATCATTAGAAGCTTTGCTCACTGAGGCTTAACTTTCTGGAGTGACTATTTAAACCAGGGGCTCTTTACTTTATGGATATTCCTGGACATTTGAGACTCTCTTGGAAGTTATCAATCTCTTCCTGCAAAAAAAAAATGCATCCATAAATAACATTTTATCACATTTTGAAGGTTTACATAGATCTCATGGAGCCCTTTCATGACCCTTCCTTCTTACCCCAACCCCCTGGGTCTATGAATCCAGATCTAGAATCTCTGACTTTGTTCTTAGCCCTAGTCCTAGCTTAAATACTATGCTTCTCCCCTTGAGTTTTTGCAAATTAGAGTTTGAGAAGAACATCTTCCCTAACCTCAATACTGTTTCAGGTTCAAGATTCAGAAATGCTTGGCAATAAAAGCTCATGCGCATTTTCCTTTATTGTGGTTTCAATCGCCCTAGCAAAGACTTCTTTCAATTTAATGAAGGATGAGGCTTTATCTGCCCTCTACTTTGTCTGTCTTGGCACCTATTATTTTTTCACCTTATACTCAGGGGAAAAAAATTGTCAAAGAGTAACAAGGTCTTGCTAATCTTCACACACATACACACACACACACACACACACACACACAGATTTGCTTTCTCCTAATTAGGAGGGGCTGACTTTTCTTTCTCTTTTGGAAAGCATGTTTCAAGCTTCTGTACTCCTTTCTAGTGAATAGGCTAAAATATGGTTATACATGCTTAATCTTTCTCATTAAATTTAGACTTCCCTGTGACATAACTCTGTTACTTTTGGTGTAGAGCTCCCCCACCACCATCTCTGAAAGGAACAAGATCTCTTTACACAGATCAGAGAAAGTTGGTTAAACAGATATCCTCTCTTTGTTAAGCTGGAAGTCCTCAAATATGATGTCTGAAGAAGTTGTTCAGGCTATTTACATTGGATGAGGCAGAAAGTGAAGCTCAGAGTACCAGTTTATTCATCTGTTTAAACAAGGTAGCTGATTACAATATTAACCTTGCAGGGTTGCCATGAGGATTAAAGGACACAATGTAGGTAAAGTACCTGGCACAGCACCTGTCATAGAGCAGCTAATAACAGAAGCTGTCCAATGGGCTCAAGCAAGGGTAACTACAGCACCATGGACAGCTCCTGCAGTCAACCACTTCACTGGTCCTACTGGATACCTCACCAGGTAGCCCTACTTTATGGAGAAGGACTATGTGGTTCTGAAAAGGACCTTGACCACTTAAGTTAACCTCTGGCTTTCTGTGGCAAGGAAATCATATTCTCTATCCCTACCTGAAGGTACACTCCACTGTATGTGAAGTTTATCAAAAGGGTATCAGTGCTCAGAGGTCTTGCTGGATTAGATAGTTGAGTTTTTATTCAGTGTCCTGTGGCTAAGTCCCCAGTTGACCATTCTTCAGAGATCTTCTTTCCAGGTAAGTACAGGGACCTTAGGACTCTTTATTTTGGCTCCGTTTCTAAAGAGTGTATTTCTTGACTAACATTCATTTCTCAGGGAAAATAATCCGGCCCTAACCTCTACCTTTCTTGGCCTGCTGTGTGGGTTTTGGGGCAATTTCCTACTGCATTTAGGACAGCCAGCTCTTACAAGTGAAAATACCAGCCAAGGCACTGTCTTTCTAAATAGAACACTGACTAAATGTTAGCAGCCTTCTTCGTCAGAATGGGGCAGGAGCTGTGAGGGGGGCTGAAAAACATGTGTACGTGCTCTTTGATGACTGTCGTCAGCTTCTCGAGCTCCTGCCACATGCTGTTACATGTGGCTGCCCACATAAGAGAATGTGTATCTATGGCCCATTTCCCCACTCTGTCTCCAAGCCATGGTTCTTGACTCCTCAGTGCCAGTACCACTTGGTGGCAATACAGGTGAACTCTGTAGCTTTGCTCCTAAAAAAACTCTATGTTAAAATAGAATCTTGTAAAGTGTTTGTCACTTTATCATTGATGGACATTGGTTTTAAGTGCCTGCTTTGAATTCCAATTGTCCCCTGACTGAATGGTTCTAAATACTTCGTTTTCCAGCTGCCCTGCCTCCTGCCAAATTGGTTCTCTTAGGCATTTGGAGTTTGATCACCATTTATCAACTTTTCCCTAAAGCAGGTCTTGTTACTATTTCCCTGGACAATAGTAATACCTCATGGCTGCTTTTATACCATTTCCCCCCACCTTCAACCCAGTTTATACAAAGCTGCCCAGATTAATTTTCTAAAAGTTTACTTAAGCATTCATAGCCTTGCTTAAATTCCTTGCTTGCAATTACATACAAACCCCTCACCCAGTAATTCGGCGTCCTCTTTGATATGTTTCAACCAGCTTTTCCTGCTCTTTTCTCTAATGAATATCTTCTCATATAACAGATGGACTGATTAATAATTCTTTAACAAGTTTACCCTTGTACCTTTATCCATTTTTCTCTGTCCTCCTAGAAGGAGCTCCCTCTTCTTATAAAATCCTCCCATTCTTCCAGGCTGCCACAAGCCACATTCTTTGCACAAATTTTGCTAAGTAACAATAAAAGCTAACATTTAGTAAGCACTTAAGATACACCAGACACTGCGCTAAGCACATTACAGGCATTATATGTCATTTATTCCTAGGGGGGAAAAAAACTATTATAGCCATACTTTGCAGATTAGGAAAACAAAGTCCAAGAAGCTGCAAGGTGTTAGAATTATTGAAAAATGAAGCAGGATTTGAACTCAAGAGAGGCTGAATTTGGGGCTCTTGTCTTTACACTCTCCTGGGTGCTAGACCCAATGCCCAGCACTTGGCTAACTCAGTGTTCCATAATGTATTATAATTACCTTCAATGCATTTGTCTTCTTTTCCTTCACTCTGGATAGTGAATGCATTATCAACTTTTCCCTATTCATCTATATCTATAGCCAGCAGTTTCTGGAATGTTGGTGGAGGGAACTTCAATGAGGGGGGAAACGGGCTGCACAATGTGAGTATTCTGGATGAAGGAGCGGTCTGTGATCATGAGAGGGAATAGGATAAATCGTCTTCTAAACACTCTATAAGCCTTGAAGAAATGCCTACTTCCTTGGGGCAAGTAGTCAAGTAACAAACATCACCTCAGCCAGACAGAGCCCAGAGCCCAGTTGCAGAGGGCTCCATTTTCCACCTAGCTCTTCTACCACTGTCCAAAGGGACTGTGATGGGATAATAGCAAGCCCACTCAGAGAGCAAAAATCATGATGTGGTTGACCTCAGAGAAAGAATGTAGGCCTAAGGGAAGTCAGCCAAGCCTCTGGCTGAGGCAGAGCTATCTGGAAATGGAGCAAGGGGAGTGAGAATGCAAAAGGAGGAGTGGACAGATGACCCATGGATGAGGTCCTTCCATACTCTGGTTGTAACAGAGTACCAGAAAATTTAGAGATTTGAGGCAAGTGTAATAAAGGGACCCTTCTTAGGAGTGTGGTAGGGTATAGGAAAACCATAAGGGAGGTGCTGTGTCCAGGGGTGGATAACAGTAGGGACATTACTACCAGTAATGGCCAGGAAAACACTGGGGAACATGGAGTCAGGGAAGCTGTCTGACAAAAGCAGTGATCATCAGACAAGGAACACAGCTAGCTCATAGCAAATTTGCAGCAAGGTTGCTGGGGGTAGGGGGCAAAGTACCCCAGCTTCATCCTCTTATCTTTCTAATCTACTTCTTAGCCTCCTCATTAACTGAACCTAACCAGAGCCAGAGAGCAAGGATGCTCACTGATACCATCAATAGAGGTCAGCCTCCCCAGGTAGAGGGCAGGGTAGAATGGGGTGGAGGGCAGATCTGGAGGGATAAAGGGAAGACAGATGTCAGAGCCATGGTCTAGCCTCAGTGATCTTGTTAATGAAGTACACACTCACAGAGCATGTTATGGACTGAACTGTGTCTCCCCACCTCCAAACTCGTATGTTGAAGCTTTAACCCTCAGTGTGACTGTGTTTGGAGATAGGGCCTAAATGCGTCATATGGGTGGGGGCCCTGATCCAGTAGGGCTGATGGTGGCCTTATAAGAAGAATAAAAGACACCAGTAATGCATGTGCCCCCAAGGAAATGCCATGTGAGGATGTGAGGAGACAGTGGAAAGGTGCCCACCTGCAAGCCAAGAAGAAAAACTTCAGGAGAAACCAAACCTGCCGACACCTGATCTTGGACTTTCAGCCTCCAGAACTGTGAGGAAATAAATTTCTGTTGTTTAAACCACCCAGTCTGTGGTGCTTTGTCATGGCAGCCCCGGCTGACTAATGCAGAGCAGGAGGGAACCTTAGAGATTGTCCAACTTGACACTCTTAAATCACAGAGGAGTCTTAGCAGCAAGAGCTCATACTGATTTAGAGGCAGGGTTTGGACTAAAACTCAATGAGGCACACTCCCAGGCCAGGACCTCCCATGACACCCAGAAACTCCGAGATGGTAACCATGGGCCAATCCTCCTTGGTTATGTATTTTATTAGGCTTGTCCCAGAGCTGAGTTTTAACTGAATTAGTTTCCAACTCTGAAAAATCAGGAGATTATACATTAATATCCAGATGTTCAACTTCTCTTTAAACATCAAAAGATCTAGCAACTCTCAGCCCACATTCTAGCATGGTTCTGAAGAGCCTCATCTAAGCTCCAGTGGCCTACTTCTAAGGCTTCCACATCAACCAGCCCACCATCATGTCTGCTTCATTCATTTAGTTACTCTCTGGCCCCAATAAGCTCTTCTATCATCAGCCTCTGACCACACTAAGCTATTTCTCAATCTGCTAATCAATATGTTAGCCCCTGCAGGAAATACATGCAGTGAGGGAAGACTCTGGAAGCAAGGGAAATACAACTGTCCTCTAAGAGTTAAACAGTGAAGTCAACCCACAGTTGTGAAGAGCAGAAGGAGGCTAAGTTGTCTCAAAGAGATAATGTCCCCTAGGTGTGTGATACAGGACAGAAACCTCATTGTACAAGTGACATAACTGAAGAAAGAATATGTCAATAGGTGTGGGTTCAGAAAACAGGGTCAAATGCAAAAACGAGATAACCACCCAATCATCATTCATGAAAAGAGGACTATTGTTAAAACAGGACCAGAACATTCCTAGAAAAATTAAGATCTACTGTGCTGTGAGTGCATGGCCCCATCAGCCATTTGAAACATCTTATGGTATCTACTTTGAGTCCATGCTCACCAAACCACCTCTTCTGCAGACCCCAGTTTCCATACAGAAAACTACCAGCCCCTCTGAAACCCCAAGGGATAGATGGGTACTCCTTTCCTTGCACTTCCATGTGCTAGCTTCCTGATTGATTGTATCCATTTTGGGAGCTTTATTAAAAGGCTCACAACACTGAAGATCAATTTGATTCTCTGTGCCCTGAAAAATCCAGTTTCTGAGCCTGCAAGACTGAGAGCCAGATGTTCTCCTAGAGGCCTCTTGAGAGCCAGCAAGCTGGCCTTCCTTGTAAGTTTCCCCTCTTTTTCCCCTCCCTTGTCCCCATGCACATGCCAGAACCTCACTTTGGCCATATGGCCTCACTTAAAAATAATGATCATACACAAGCAATTTAACAAGGGTCTTCTGGATACAATGTTTTAATAAAAAGGAGAAACACTGTATCTGAACATCCATGTCCATGTGTGGCTATTTAAATTAATTAAAATTAAATAAATGTAAAATTCAATTCCTTGGTCATGCTAACCACATTCCAAGGATTCTATAGCTACATGTGGTTAGTGGTTGCTGCCATCTGACAGTCAGTTACAGAACATTCCCATCATCTCAGAAAGGTCTTTATCTGAGGTTCAGCATTTTGCTGAACCTCAGATAAACCAAGCTCCCAACACCTCTTCATGAGAACCTGACACCCACTAGAACCCCAGAGACAGATAAAGATCGAGCCCTTTCATCCAGAAGGCCCTGGCATTTAGCTTGTTCATTCTATACCAGAACTTATGTAGATTGGCAGGACAGGATCACTAAACCCATTCTACAGGTGAGGAAAGCAAAGCTCTTTGGTAAATTGCTCTTGGTAAAGGCTGAGAAATTTCAGGTGAAGCCAGGATTTGAGTCCTGATTTCCCAACTCCTGGCTTAGTGCTCCTCCCACCTACACTATGTTGCCTCTTCAGTAAGAGCTCTCAAGGTTGCTGACTATTTGCTCAAGTGATATAGCATTGGGACACATGGTTTGGAATCTGGAAAAAGGAAGGATGTGTCCCTACCACTGTGTTTTTTTATGGTAAGGCAATGGATGAAGAGGCCCAGCTTGAATGGGGGCAGGGAGAGGGAGGAAGGTGGAGAAGTGCCTGGGAAACACACTGCCCTTATGACAGGAGTTCTGCTTTCCAATCCATAGCGTGGGGGTGACACTGTTTCTTTCCAGCCACAGAGGCAGGTAGAACAATAGACTGAAATCATGGATGAGAAAATGACTGGGAAGGTGGTAAGAAGCTCAGAGGATTATAAGCCTCCTGCTTCTCAGAACCCAAACAAAAGTAAAGCTATAATAAACAGACTCCCCACCCCCTTAGCCTTTTACTGTCATGAAAGAGATAAATGTCAAAGAATCAAGCTTACATCAGACAGATTATATATAAATTTTCCCTTGGGAGTCCACATGTCAGCAAAGGGTCAGCTCAGCCTCCTCTATTTGCCCAGTTGGAGTTTTAAATAATGAGAATTACTCATAATGATGTAAAAAGGCTCTACCGGACTGTGATGGGTCTTCTGAATTGCCAGAAGTAGTCCTTAGGTTTTTATACAGCAAATTTCACTGTAGTACAATTATTTGGACATTGGCAATCTGTGTGTAATTTACATGACAGTCATCATTTAACAGTATGTTACACTTAAAAATTATTCTGGATGATGAGAATTTTATTCTATTACTAAAGAATGATTTGGTTTTGTCATTGACTTTTTCAAAAGCATGGAGGGGAAAATTCAGTTTTTCCTGAGTCTTAACTTTTGGTCTAGTTTTGTGTTTCAATGTGATATGGGCTTTCATGGATAATTCCTTACCAAAATGTGGTGTGCCACAAGTCTCACCTAACGATAGGCTTCCAGGGATGAGAGGGAAGGACGGAAAGGGGGAGAAAGAGAGAGACAGAGACAGGAAGATATACAGAGAAAGACAAGATGACAGACACACAAAGAGAAGAAAACCGAGCCAACAGTAATACCTCTTACCGTCAAGTTCCCACCTGTAAGTGAAAGGATTTCTAAGCCCTCCAGAGAGTTTACAGGGCTTGATCCAATTCTCACAAAGCAAAATTCTACATGCATCGAGAAGCCTTCCCCAGCCATGCCAATTCCAATCTAAGAAAGAGTCTTCCTGAAGCAAAGGCAGGGCAAGTAGCTGACAAGACCAAACTTTATTGAGTGTAATGCTGTCTAATGCAATTCTCCAGGCAATATTTCTTGGCTTTTCAGATGGTTCTCATTTCAGCTCGAGCCTATTGATCTCCTGCCAGATGATTGGGGCAGCTGTATGTGCTGTTTACTGAGGTGTTTGGATCAGTGCCCTAAATTAACCACCCTTCGGCTAAATAGGGGTCCTTTTCTTTCTCACCTCTCTGTTTCCCCATTATCTTGTCATTAGAACAGGATGTATACCTGGAGGTTTGTATTACACTTCCAGGGAAGTGACTCTTGCCTTAAATTACCTTGTTCTGGTCTAATGTTTATGTCCTTTTCAAACCGATATGTTTATACCTACCTCCCAAGGTGATGGTATTAGGAGGTGGGCCCTTTAAGAGGTCGTTAGGTCATGAGGATTGAGCCCTTATGAATGAGACTAGCATGCAAGTATAAGTTGTATTCTGTAAATAAACAGGAGAAAGGGGTGTCTGGGTGGCTCAGTCATTGAGTGTCTGCCTTGGGCTCAGGTCATGATGTCAAGGTCCTGGGATGAATCCTGCATTAGACTCCCTGCTCAGCAGAGAGCCTGCTTCTCTCTCTCCCACTCCCCTTGCTTGTGTTCCCTCTCTCCACTGTGTCTCTGTCAAATAAATAAATAAAATCTTTAAAAAAAATAAATAAGTAGGAGAATAGTCCTTGTGAATATCTAAATTTTTTCTATATTCTAAATGTGCACATTACAATCTATCTGGACTCTAACAAATATTCTTTTCTTTTGGGGCCCTCCATATGATTTTTCATCTGAGCCTGACAAGAATGGAACCCTATAGAAACCAGGGCCATAAGATAAGGAGGCATTTGCCCCAGGTGGAAGCTGGGGCTTCTGCAGGGCTCATGAGTTGGAGGACACAGTTAGAGAAAATGGGGAATACAAATGCCACACAAATGAAATGCATCAACCAACATCCCATCATGGACAGAATAAAGCCTGAGAGCCAAAGGGTTTGGGCTCAACTCCCATGGCTGTCATTTACCTTCTGATCTTCCCTGAAGATACCCAACCTCTCTGAGCCTCAGACTTTCATTTGAAAAACCGATGAGAAATGCCCATGTCTCTCCCACAAAGAAATGAGGTTGTGCCCATGAAAGTACTTCCCACTGTATTGTTCCAGTCAGGTTTCCCTTTGGTGTACCATAGTAACAAGCAATCACCAAAATCTCATGAGGAGCACAAAAGTCTATTTCCCTCATTCTCAATGGCAGTGGAGCTCAACTCTTCATACTCCCTGGGACCCAAGTTGGGAGGGCTCTGTGCTATCAGCTGCTTCTGCAGTCCCCCTGCCAGTGGAAAAGGGATGTGATGAATCCTAATGGACCCTTAAGTCTTCCACCTGGAAGGAGGACGTATTGCTTCTGCTCAGATTTCCTTCACTACATCAAGTCATATGACCACAATGAGATGAAGAAGTACAATCTTTCCATGAACCTGGAACCATGAAAGGTGGATATACCATGAAACTAATGAAGCTTAGCTCCTGTCCCACAGGCCCCTTTCAAGTCCCCAAGAGAGCCCAATATGATGCGTTTGCAGGTCACGTTCTTTGTAAAATTTGCAACGTCATGTATGTTTTAGTCTGGTATAAGCTTTAGGCTCCACAAAACCTGAATGTGCCCTGGACAGGGAGGAGGGCTGGGATCTTTGTGAGTAGCTGCGATGAACAGTCAGGATAGCCTAAATAAAAATAGTTTTTCAAGCATGTGACTCTGTTCTTCCAAAGTGATGTAGAACCTGGGAAAAGATAGCATCTGACCCTCAGAATAAGACTGAGGGACAAGTAAAATGGGGGCTACTACAGCCCCACCACTGTTCTTCCCTTGGTCCCAATCCCACCTCTTGCTTTATAAGAATCTGTCTGACCTTCCTGTGAGATCACACACTACTTGAGAATATAGATTCTGTATTATGGGCTTCTACGGTTTTAGATTTGGAAGTGGCCTTAAAGATTATGTTGTATTATTTACTCCAAGCCAAGAACCTAAAGAAGAAAAAGACTTGACAAGTTCACACACCTATACTGGCAGGAATCTAGCCTGCAAACCTTGAGTCACTACACTCTTCCTTGTAACTCCCACATGAAATCATTCAATAATTATTCTTCTTTCTGGCCCCAGTACTAGTTGGGATCAGAAGTGGTGCCATTTTCCCCATTGAGATGTCATCACTTCTTGGCTCAGCATTATCAAGAAATATCCCAGTTGCACCCCAAATACATCTTTTCCACACTGAGTTTTCTGCACCATTCTTTACCTCAGTTACTAGACCTAAGGGCAAAGTCCTTACACACCACCCTCTCTAGTCCTCCTACTCATACACCACACTCCCCAGTCTTCCCTGTTCACATGCTATACTCCTCATTCCTACCCACCCACACACCACACTATATCCTCCCCTCCACTTCCTCATAATCAGGGAGACTATTAGAGCTAAAAGAGAGCTTAAGAATCATTTGCCCAGTTTCTCTATTTTATAAATGTGTAGAAGAAGATTGAGAGAAATTAAGCATCCTATTTGCCCAGGAACACATACGGCAAGGCAAAGCTCAGTGGTCCTGATTCTAGAGTAGTGCTACTTCCAGTCTTCCAAACTCCCCTAACTATGGGGGACATCCTTATCACTCTCCTTACTGTTGACTATTGCTAAACACTGTAAGTGTTTAGGGGTGATAAAGATAGCTCTTCATTTTTTATTTATGATCTGATTACTAGAACCTTGATGATGAAGTCAGATAACTGCGATAAAGGACATTATACTCTGCCTTCCTGAAGTGTCTTCTCCAGAAGTTCTCAGCTTCAGAAAGGGAAAAGCGTTAGACTTACTTTGTAGTAGGTGATACCCATTACTACAAGAGCCATCCTTTCTAATACAATAACTGAGAATTTTCACCTAGTTGGATGGGTCTATCAGCTGGATTAACACACATGTCACGTTAAGTTGAGGATAGCTTGATAAAGGAAATATTTACATAGTTGTGACCAAGGTGTAGAGAAACCACAAGAGATAGTGCAGTACCTCAGGGCCAGTAATAGTGGGGCAATTACTACCCTCAGGACTTCAGTGGTGGGAGAGGAAACAGTCATGGATCCACAAACAAGAACCATCGTGTGGAGAGGACCACCTGAGAGGAACTAGGATTTTCACAGGAAGGCAGCAGCCAGTCTATACAGTGAAACCCTAAGGAGACAATAGATACTCTGACTTTGCTTTTTCTCCCTCCCTCAACATTTCCCACCAGGGCTTCCCCACTGGCCAGAGGACAAGACAGCTCTTAGATTTGCTGCCATGCACGTTGGATTTATTCTATTTGTGGTTTACTCAGCTCCTTAAATCTGAAGGATTACATCTCTTACCAAAATTGAGAAGTTTTCAGCCTTTATTCTTTCAGTCTTTCATCAGCCTGTCTCTTTCTTTCCTCTTCTGGGATTCAGATGATACGAATGTGAGATAGCTTATCATGGTCTCACAGGTCACCAAGGTTCTGTTGTTCTGGATTTTTCCTTTTCCAGTCTATTTTCTTTGCTGTTCAGATTGGTTTTCTCTATTATTCTATCTTCTGGTTCACTAATTCTTTTCTCTGTCTTCTTTCTTCTGCTATTGAACGCATACACTGAGCTTTTTTTTTCCTTCAGTTATTTTTTTTTTTTCATTTTCCATTTGGTTCTTCTTTATATCTTCTATTTCTTTCCTGAGACCTCTTAATTTTTTCATTTGTTTCGAGTGTGCTGTGCTCATCATTGCTCACTGAAGCATTATTATCATGGCTGTTTAAAAACTGTGCTCTGATAATTCTAAACATCTTTATCATTTCAGTGTTGGCAACCACTGATTGCCTTTTTATCATTCAATTTGAGATCTTTCCAGCTCTTGGTATGACAAGGATTTTTCCATTGAAACCTGGACATTTTTGTCTTAAGTTATGAGATCCTGCACCTTATGTAAACCTTCCATTCTTTTGCTTTTCTCTGACACCACTTCAGAAGGGGTAAGTGTAGCACCTGCTTATTACTGCCAGATGGAAGGTAAAATGCTAGGTTTCCTACTCAGCCTTTGTTGACATCCAAAGGGGTAGGGGTGGTGAGGGGAGCTCCTTGTTACTGATGATCTCCATCAACACCATGGTGGTGTGGCCTTGTTACTGACTGGTAATGGCGAAAGTCCTGACTTACCATTAAAACTCCTCAGATACTACTCCAGTGAGGAGGGAAGGGGAGCCCCATAATTGTCAGGTAGTAGTTGAAACCCAAACTCTCATTGTCCCCAAGAGTTCTCCACTGTCATCATGGTTACAGAAGGAAAGAGGGGGAAGAGCTGGTGACCCGACCACAGGAAAGAAAGTTCCAGTCTATTTGGCTTTCTCTTTGCACCACCCTGGTAGGTGCCTCACTACCACCTCATGAGGGTTGTAGTCAAGGCTCCTCACTGGCTTGTGTTACACCTGTGGGGGTGGGACCACAGTTGTGTTTCCATAGTGTCTGGCTGAAGTGCAGATTGGTTATTATCTAAAAGTATTCTGTCTTGCTAGGTTGTCCCTTTCCCGATACTTTAGCCAGAGAGAGAGCAGGCTTTTGTTGGGGCTTTGTTTTTGCTCATTGGTGTTTGGGTTGCTGAATTCTTTAATTCCAAACCTGCGATATATGACATACAAAGAAAACCCAGGGAACTCATCATTGTGCCACTCCAATCTTGGGCCCCAAGATGCCTAGCCAGTCTGTGTTCTTCTCTCTACTTTACAGAGTCATCTCATTTTTATGTTATATATAGTGTCCAGGTTTTCAGTTGTACTTAGCAAGAGTAATAGAGAAAAGTATGTCTACTTCATCTTCCCACAGGCGAGAGTCATCCACAGTGTATCTTTAAAATCTGAATGTATTGCCAACATTTAAAAATCCAAAGATTTCAAACAAGAATCTGGAGATCTGGCTTCTCTTTAAAAAGCTGGAGTATGTAGCAATATTGGACCCACACTCCAGAATAGAAAGCAGCAGCCAGAACTGCACTGTCTGGTATGGTAGCCCAATAGCCACATGTGGCTATTTAATTTTATATTTAATAAAACTCAAATAAATTAAAAACTCACTTCCTCAGTTACACTAGCCGCATAGGACTAGAGGCCCCTGTATTGGACAGTACAGTACAGACATGTCCATCATTCCAAAAAGTTCTATTATACAGCACTGGTCTATACATGATGGGTCACGCCTGTTCCAGTTTGCCAACCCCCCACTGCTTGACAATATATCAGGCCATGTCTTTCCTTTTCCTCACCTGCTGATAAATTTGTGTTTACAATCCTTGGCTTCAGGGTCAGGCGGATTTTTGACTTGTGGAGATATGGAGGCAAGTGAAACAGGTGGAGAGCACAGCAGGAGTAATGACACAGGAGAAGCTATGGTCCTGGAAAATCAAGGCAATTAGGTTTGGATAGAGAGTAGGAAAAGAATCAGAGGAGAAAAGAAAGGTAGAGATTAAAGCCTTGGCAGAAAGGAGACACAATTATAGGCCCCACTTAGCTTTTGACTAGCTGTGGAACTGGGCTCAAAGAATAACCTCTATGCCATAGGCTTCACCGGGGACCTCTCTCCCCTTTGCTGTCTGTGTGTTAGTTTAGTTGGCTTTCTCACAGGTCCTTGGATATCCCAAGCAATTCTTTTACCAGGAACTTCACTCTGCCTGGACCACTCTGCACCTGAAGTTCACACACACACACACACACACACACACATGCTGGGCCAATTCCAATTAACCATCTGATTTTAAGGAAGCTTCCCCATACCTCAACTAGGTGCGATCTCCAGCCACTTGCGCTCATAGTGCCCTGTTCAATGTCATGGCCCTTATCATACGTACATCTACCATCCATTGTAGTAGGTATTTATCTGTTTGTCTCCCTCCAAACTTGACTGTGCCTTCCATGGGACCCACAACCATGCCCATGATGTTAACTGTAATCTCTGAACTGCGGAGTGACTGGTACAGAGTAAATACCCACACAAATGTTGATTCCATGAAGGTTTGAAAGTTCTTCAGACCTTAGTTTCTATATCAGCAAATTGGGAGTAATAGTAATTACTGCCCCTAATTACAAAAGCAACATTACTTTAAAAGTTAAGACTGGGGTGCCTAAGCAGCACAGTTATTTAAACATCCAACTCTTGGCTTTGGCTCAGGTCATGATCTCAGGGTCATGACGTAAAGTCCTGTTGAGCGCAGTCAGCTTGGGACTTTCTCTCCCTCTGCCCCTCCCCACTGCACTCTCTCTCACTAAAATAATACATAAATCTTTTTTTTTTTTAAGTTAAGACAAAAAGCTATAAACATTTTAATTATTGAACGGAAAGCTATCAAGCTGTTAGCTTAACAAGACATCCTAGTGACCCTGTTAAAAATGGACACTCTGGAACTCAGGGGCTAAGCTATAAAGTGAGTTTCCAGAGTTGATGCAAAGCAATTAGACAGCACTGCTGTGAATTCTCCCCTTGTAATGCCTGAGTGATTACTGTGTGTTTTGCTTGGCATTAACTACCTTGTATCTTAATTTATATTAATCTAAAGACTGATATATTTAATTCCAGCTGCAGTTACACTTTATCTCCTAGCTAAAATTCAAGACAACCAAAGAGTGGCAAACCTTTTGGACCTCAGTTTCCCCATCCATTAAAAGAGAATAGTAATTGCTGCTCTGTTCAATACACAAGTTGGTGAAGATTAACCAAGACAGCTAATAGGAACACAGTTGACAAATCATAGTGCACCATGCAACTGTGGGGTATACTTATCTGAAATAGTGCACCGTGCAACTATGGGGTATACTTATCTGAAAGCAATACTTAGGCTTCCTCCCCCACGGTGCAATTCTTGCAGAATTAGGGGTTGGCCCAAGGCCAATGGGGCTTTACTTTTAAAGGATATTCAGTCTGAGTATCACTGGAAAAATCATGAATGTTGACCCCAATGGGGCCAAGAGGGTAAGAAATGCAATGCAACTTTGCTAGAATCATCCCCGCATCTTCAGACCCTGCCTGGGGAAAGCTTGGGGACTATCAGCTGAACTTCATGATGGGGCCCAGCCTCTTATTTCACCCCCTCCATATCCCTGCCCCACCTGGGACAAGGTGAGGAAGGCATGCCAGCTATATTCACCTCTTGATACAACAGAGGGCAGTGGTGCCCTCACTGGGGTCCACACCCAAGCCAGTCTGGAGGGGTGGGGCATGTCCTTCTGGGTGTGTCCTCAGGAGCACAGGCCTGACCCTCTGATACTTGGGATTGGCCCTGCTGATCCTCCTTTCCCCCAACCACAGGAACACCACCACCACCCCGCAGGGCAAAAGACACACTCACACAGGCACAGCGACACACACATATACAGACATACATCGCCACATGCATATACACGCAAGCACACAGTTACGGTGGAGATTTTCCAGATGAATCCCTATAAACTCCTGGAGTTTAAGCCACTTAACATCTACATTGAGACTCTTCCCCTCAAAATAAGATTACTATTTAAGGTTAAGAAGCCTGGAGTTGGTTTTTTGTTTTGTTGGTTTTGGGTTTTTTTTTTAATTATTATTTTTAAAGATTTTTATTTATTTATTTGACAGACAGAGATCACAAGTAGGCAGAGAGGCAGGCAGAGAGAGAGGAGGAAGCAAGCTCCCTGCTGAGCAGAGAGCCCGATGTGGGGCTTGATCCCAGGACCCTGAGATCATGACCTGAGCTGAAGGCAGAGGCTTAACCCACTGAGCCACCCAGGCGCTTCTTCTTGTTGTTTTTAACAAAGGCAAGAGGCCCATTCCACCAGCCAGCCAGGAGTCAGGGTGGTCAAGTGACCCGGCCGCTGTTATGCAAGTGACAAAAAACCCTGTTCTAGCCCCAGCCCTGCCACTGTCTGACATAAAAGAAGCCTGTCAGTTCTCTCCCTGTGTCCCAGTTGCCCCTAATGGGAAATGAGGACGCTGGTCTCCTTCCACGCACACTTCAACCTCCATGGCTCTGTGCTGCCCCTGCTTCCTTCACCTTCCTAAGGGCAGACAGGGAGATGCCCCTTCTCCAGTCCCTGCGAAACAAAGGTGCTCCCATACAGGAAGCCGGGAGGCTGGGGGAGCTCCCTCCCTCCCTTCCAAAGGTACTTAAAATGAGTTTGGCACCTGTGGGGGGCAGGGCATGGTTTTAAGGTATATGGGTTTATTTGACTAAATTAGAAATCAGGAAAGAGGTCAAAAGGAAATCAGATGATGATTTTAAAGGAAACTGAATTCATTCTGTCTCTACCTCTGGTAGGCGGGATCCCTTAGGAGCCTGGGTTTATCGAGGGATTTGGAGTGGGGTATTAAACCTGCAGTTTTTTGCTCTAGGAAATAGGCTTTAGAAGGATGGGCTGAGGGAAGCAGGGCCAGATTTCAACAAAATTATGAGGCCGGTGACATTTCTGTTCTATGCTTCTCCCTCCCATCGAGGGCACCTTCATGACCCATTTTTGGGACAGCCATCCAATGGCTTTGTGACAGACACAACTCCCTCCTGACTGCTCCCAGGCACTCTCTTCCCGTCCCCACAAAACTGCCCTGGTTAAGTCTAGTTCTCTAGATGTCACCTGGTTTCAATGTAGGGAAATGCCTTTGGGTCCCTAAAAGCCACTTCATTTCAACAAATAGGTATCCCTACCTACAAGGGACCAGGACTGTGCTAGAGGGCAAAATAGGACATGGACCTGTCCACAAGGGGCGGCTCCAAGCCTGGCACCTAAGAATGCCCCTCCCCACCTGCGTTCCCAAACAATTCGCAGCCACCACTTCAGGTAGACTTGCGATCCAAGCTGGCTTTGAGCCTGCCCTTCCCGCTCTCTGCAGTCATCCAGAGGGAGCGAGCATACTGCCAGTGCCCGTTCTTCATCATCCCCTTTGCATAGTGAATTGAACATATGAACCCAAAAGCTCACTGTGTCTTCTCCATTTCCGATCACAGAGTCCAAATGTCCTGCTTACTGATAATGCATTTGGAAATCTGTTTTCTTCCTTCTCTAACGGAACTGTGTCCATTTCCTCAAACCAAAGCATTTCCAAGAGAATTAGCCAGTTTGTTGACTTATTAAAAATAACAGCATAATATGGGAAGAGATGGCTTGGACTTTACAGGAGACAATCAGAAAATTAATGCTTCAAAAATTTTAGATTTCAGAGCACAGTATCCTCTTGTGATGCAGCAATGATATGCACCTCCCCCTCCCATTTTACAGTGGAAGCAAATGAAGTTCCCCTTCTGGGAACTTCACAGACATCTGGACACTCTCCGTCATTTAATGAAGGTTCAATAATGGAGCTCCCCTAAGACAGCTCAGGTCTTTGAGTGTTACCGTTGTTCAGGTCTCCATATATAGGGTGTGGCTGCAAGAATAGAGCAGACATGCCCAGCGGCTCGCCCCTTGTATGTTAAGCAGGAAGCACCCAGAAAACCAGGCTTTCCATCAGAACCTTGGAGAGGAGACGTGCCCAGACATCAGGAGAGTGGTTTTCTAGTCCCAGCCCTGCTGCTGCCTTGGCAGGAACCTGATCCAGGTATGCTCCATTCTCTAGGTCTCAAAATCCTCATGTATAAAATTATGACTTTGGCTTGGAAACAGGCTGCTCTTGAACCTACCCTGGTCATAGCCAAATTCTCACTGAAATGAGAAAAGATGAGGACCACAGAATGAGTTCCTCTTTAAAACCAAATGTATTCTGTCTAAAGGACTGTCTGTGACTTTGACCTTGGGTCTTTTTTACATGTAAAGTTAAAACTTCATTAAAAAAAAAAATTAAATGACAGTGCAAATGAATGATAGTTGAGTTTTGTTTGGCTTTTTTTTTCTTTTAATTATCTTAATTTGGCAAACAAGACAAAACAAACCTACAACTGTCAGTCCTCAAAATATCGTCTGAATTATACTGGTCCACCAAATCGAGAGGACTGGAAACCACTGGATTGGATGATCTGTAAGTCCCCTTGTGACCTGGATGACATCTGTGTCTGATGGCCACACCTGGTGGCCAAGCTCAGCACTACTCTACGAAAAGGAGTTGTCTAATTTATTTTGAAGGCTCTCAACTATTGCTGCACCTAGATTCACAAGGCAGCCTTTAAAAAAAAAAAAAAGAATCCTCAGGGCCTCCTACCCCCCACAAATCAGTTGAATCAGAGACTCTGGGAGTGAGCCCCAGGCAACAGGACTTTGTGAAAAGCTCCCCAGGCAGTGCTGTTAATGTGCATCCAAGAATGAGAACCGTGGACTGAGGCATTCACACATCTGACCATATAATATAATTCTTGGGAGAAATATTCATAAAATTTAGATCCCTAAGCTGTTCCAGATTTACTAAATCAGAAACTTTAGGGTCCAAGGAATCTGTTTTCAAAAACTTCCCAAGTAAATCCACAGCAGTTGGGTTACATGGGTTACCTGTTACATGTTAAAAGTTGTAGGGTCTCAGGAAGGCTCATTGCCTCTCTGCGCATCTTTCTTGTGTAAGGATCGCACAGGAAATGTCAACATTTTGGGTCCATTCATTACCCCACAGCATCCTCCTTTGGAAGGCCTCTGTCCAGGAGACCAATGACTTCATCTGTCCCTTTCATCTCAAACATCTCTGAATTCATGGAATTAGAGGACAGATGGGCAGGCAGGTGATTCAGAGAAAGACGAGAAAGTACCAGAAACATAGGTTTCTCTGCCCACTCCTCGTTTGCCCTGCCTGGCCCTGTGTATGCTATATATCCGAGCTGCTCTTCACAGTGGTGACTGTGATCCTGACCATCCCTACATGCTCCTGCACAGACCCCTGCCCCCCTTCACCCAAGTCCATGAGCAAAATGCAGCAAGGTCGTCAACCATCACGGGTCAAGGTAACTTCCAAATGACAGCATTTGTGTTAGACCAGTTACTCTGCATACGCAGAAGTGAAATGTTCAGCAAAGCTCTGGTTGTCTATAATTCACATTTTTATCAGTTTAAGCCTCCCTTTGAGACACTGAGAACTTTGTTTGCTACGTTCCCAAGAAAAGTCCAAAGTAATTAGAAACCTTCACAAAATTATATAAGGCATCCAAAGGCTTTTGCATGAATGAAATGGTTGAGATAAGATCTACTATGAAACAGATTGGTGATAAATGAAAGCAAAGAAACGCAACCAGATCTCAAAGACTGTGCTTCTGCCTCCAACTCCCTATGAAATCCTCATGAAAGTTTTCACGGTTAGACTAACATCCAAGAGAGAGTTGTTACACTCCAAAGGCTTCCAACCAAAAACTTCAGCCCCACAGATCTGTCCTGCTTTAGCCCAGCCTCCTAGCCCAGGTTTAAGACACGGTTGTTTAGGAAAGGGAGTAACAGATTGGAAAACACTGAGCTGATCCCTGAGGAGATCAGCAGAGAATTATTCGTTCAATAAAACTAGTAAGAGCCAACATTTATTGAGCCCCTACTCTGTAAAAGACACCATTCTGAGATACAAACAGCTACGTCAGGTGCACAGGTATTACCTGTCAGAGACAGGATTCAAACCCAGAAAACCCAGCTCCAGAAACATGTGCCAGGCATTGAGCTAGACAGTTGGAAATGAAATGATGGACAGATGGACACCAAAGAGTCTCAGGACAGGGAAGGGTTAAGTCTGAGGCCAGAGAGGCAGTGGGAACAGTTAGGGGCAGTAGATCTCTCATTGATCCACTTTTGTGCTTGAAAAAAGTCCCTCCCTCTTTCCAGCCTCAGTCTATCTATAAAATGAGAGGATGGTCTAAAAATTCTCCAAGATCTTCCCAGGTCAAAAAAGGTGAAAAACATAAAGTAGTAAGCAGGGCAGCAGATCACAGTGGGTAGGAGTTTTTATATGTTCAGGGAAGGGGTGATTTCAGAGGCAAAAGCAAAGCCCAAAGAAAAATGGAAAAAAACATTTTGTCCTTCTCTGTAATGTGAGGGGACCCATACCTAGTGCTCTTCTTTAAAATCTGGGAGGGTGGGGCACCTGGGTGGCCCAGTGGGTTAAAGCCTCTGCCTTCAGCTCAGGTCATGATCCCAGGGTGCTGGGATCGAGCCCCGCATCAGGCTCTCCGCTCAGCGGGAAGCCTGCTTCTCTTTCTCTCTCTCTCTCTGCCTGCCTCTCTGCCTACTTGTGATCTCTGTCTGTTAAATAAATAAATAATAAAATCTGGGAGGGAGTTTGTGTAGCACCCATGCAAGAGGCAAAGGAGAAGACAAAACAAAACAAAAAGGCCGGAGGAGCTTTCCCTCTGCTCCCTGACGAGTTTCGTTTAAATGATGTATCAGCTGTCACTATAAAAGGAATTAGAGACACAGGGAGTCTGAGACAGGGACTTTGCTGGTCATTTCAGTGTACATGTCCCCAATAGCCAACAGCATCAAATATTCATCCCTATCTGAGAGTAACCCTGCCAAGGCATCAGAAAAGTGCATTTGCTAAATACCTAAACATCTGGACAGCAGCCTTTCCAGAGGAATCAGAGCCAGAGAGAGCAGAGCCAGAGCTCCAAGTAACAGTGTAGCTAGCTTAAGCAGATGAAGGGACAAAGATGGCCAGAACACATTAGCCCAGCCAGGCCTGCCATGGATTGAGGAGTGCTGGTACGCGGAGAGCCTTGGCGACGAGCCCCTTGTTTACAGCCATCTCCTCAGCTAACAAACAAAATGTGTTGGTCTCCCCATCTCACTCCGAGGTCAAAAATGAACCTTCTGTTCCATCTTTATTCCAATAAAAAGATCTAATTCTAGGCCACTCTTTTTGCTTGGCAAAGCAAAACCAACACCCCTCGAGATGTGCTGTACTCCTGTGGATTAATTTGGATTGGTTCCCATGACAGCAATCAGCCCGGGACCTGGTGCTCTGGGCTGAGCATCCTCTACAGCACCCCGCGGCCCCACAGCCAAGAACATCCCTCCCTGCTCTCTTCTCTGTTTCCCTCTCATAAACCTCTAATGCAATCCCTTAAAACAAATATACTGAAGAGAGTTTGAAAGTCCCTCAAAAAGGTAAAGATAGTATTGCCATGTGTCCCAGCAGCAATCCAACCCCTAGGTTATCTACCCAGAAGAACTGAGAACACGTGGCCACACGAACACTTGCATGTGAGTGCCCCTCACACTCACATTCAAATAGCCAAAAAGTAGAAATAACCCAAAAAACCCAAATAACCATTGATGGATGAATGCGTAAACAAAATGTGCTAAGTCTACATGATGGAATATTATTTGGCTAGAAAAAAGGAATGAGGTACTTAGACGCTACAATGTGGATGAGCCTTGAAAACATTATGCTAAATGAAAGAAGCTAGTTACCAAAGAGCATACAGTGTGTTATTCCATTTATATGAAATGTCCCAAACAGGGAAATCTCTAGGGGGAAAAGTGGTTAGTGTTTGCCTAGGGTTGAGGTGAGAAGATAAGGGGCTGACTGCTAATGAGTAGTTTCTTTTAAATGAGATAAAATGTTCTAAAATTAGTTTGTGGTAGTGATTGCTCAACTCTGTGAATATACAAAAAAGCAAAAACAAAAGCCATATACTTTAAATGGGTGAATTGTATGGTACATGAATCACAGCTCAATAAAGCGGTCTTTAAAACAAATATATTACTTAAATACACCTTAAAATGCATTATAATAAAGTTTACAGGGCAGTTAAAGGGATTAAATTTTTGCACAGCCTTAGAGTAAATGGAAATGAAAGTTTCTATTACTTCCTTCCTTTTCTCATTGCAGAGTTCTGTTCTCACAAAAATGGGAAATAATTGCCCTTCACCCCAAACTTCAGTCTCAAACAGATTTAAATCAGATATTTTTATGGCTATATAACCACCTAAAAGGGATATGGGTTTAGTCAAAATAGAATAATAGAAATTGGCTACATTAAAGGATTTTATATGATATGATAAAATGGAAAATTAAGTTGGCTTTGGTATTCTGCCCCAAAGAAAAGTAGAAAACAGAAGACAATCTTCTATTCTGTATTGGTAGCTATTTGTGTGCCAGGAAGCAGAGTGAGTGTCCTAGAACTCCGGGATTCTTCTATTTGTACTTTCCTGAGGCAGGGACAAAGTGTTAATTTGCCTTTCAGACCACTGAGATGACAGCACAGGAGACAACAGAAGGTTCTCAGGTCCTGCCTTCATTATGGCTGCTGACTGCTTGGCAGGATTGCTTTTAGACCAAAATTGCTATTTGGTGCCATTGATACTATAAAACTGTGGCTGCATGACCTTGGGCAAGATGTTTGACTTTGGTGGAGCTCAACTTCTCTGCAGAAAAATAGTTCCTGCCATGCCACCTCAAAAACTTGATCTGATAATCAGGTGAGATCACAGGTGGGAAATGCTCTGAAAATTATAAAATATTTTTCACATGAGAAGGCTTGTTTTAATCAATCTCCACCTTGAAATAATGGCAGCATAGGCTGTAGGGCATGAGATTTCAGGCCTGGGATTTTATGGAGGCCATCAACCACTGCAACATGGGGAAGACCCATCAGTACTCAGAAAACCATAGCCTCTTGGAATCAAAGTATCTTGAAATTAAGAGGAACTTAAAGAGTATGTAGTTAGTAGAAGATCTCACTGATATTTAAGTCTTCACCATCACTATACTGACAAATAATTCACAGTCACATCCATTCACTTCATGTTCTGATCAACCTACTATTTTTCTACATATAGAGAGATCTACATATTTGAGAGATTCAACTAAATTCAACTCAATAAATCTTTTGTGCCCAAATTTGGGTGAGAAATTATGGATGGATGACCTGCCCTCTTGGAACTTTCAATATATTTGAAAAGTAATACTTGAGTTAATCAAAAGAAAATGCAAGGCAGTACTGAAGCCAAACACCAGAAGGTAAGTAGTCTTTGCATTAATTTTCTATAGCTATTGTGACAAACTGCCATAAGCTTGGTGGTTTAAAACAACATAAATTTATTCTTTTACAGTTTAAGATGCCAGAAGTCCTAAATATGTTTCACTAGGCTAAAGTCAAGGTGTGAGCGGGGCTGGTTTCCTCTGTAGACTTCAAGAGAGAAAATCTGTTCCTTGCCTCTTCCAGTCTCTGGTGGCTGCCAGCATTCCTTGGCTTGTGGCCACATTACCCCAATCTCTGCTTCCCTGATCATAGAGCTAGCTCTTCTGTAGTCAAGTCTCCCTCCATCTCTCTCTTATAAGGACATTTGTAATTACATTTAGGGTCCACCTCAATAATCCAGGATAATCTTACCATCTCAAGATACTTAATCACATTTGCAAAGTGTCTTTTACCATATAGGTAACATTCACAGGTTTGGGGAATTAAGACATTGATTTTGGGGGATGCCATTATTTGGCCTACCACAGTCCTCAACAGCATCAATGGTCTAGAAGGGGACTGACTGATCAACTTTACCCAGAAGGGATATCTCAAGAAGAAGAGACTTAGGATAAGTTTAAACAATGAATAGAGAATTTGATCAAGAAGAAAGAAATGGAACATTAAATGGATCAATAATGAGAATGAAAATAATCAGTTAAGCCTGTACTAAGATCATTTATGAGCTCATATTTGTACTAGGTTCTTCCACCTGTAGGGAGATCAAATTCCTCAACATTTGTGTCTGTTTCAGGAAGCCCATAATGCATTAGAAGAAACATGTATCCATAAGATGGTGAATATATGGCTCAGTGTTTTCTGCTGAGAAAGCAAAGTTCACCATGAGCTATGACCATGGCAATCTTACTGGGAGAAGCAGGCCTGGAGTGAGTTACCCATCCACTATTTCAGTCAAGTGGAAGTAGGGGAGGGGTGAGTATAAAGATGAGGAAAAGGATAGCAGGCTTGGTAAGATGGAACTCAATGGAAACCTTACCCAGCGCCATTATAATAAAGCCATGGGACTAAAGCCAGGTTTCAGCAAGTTGTGAGAGAATGGATGAATAAGAGTTGGGAGGCACAGTAAGAGAGAAAGGAAGAAAATGAAAAGGGATGGCCACCAGGGAGAGTGACTGGTCAGCAAAGGAGTGAGGAATTGTTTTGTTTTAGGAAAAGAGAAACCTGATCATATGTGAAAGAGGAAAAAAAAATTTCAGAAGAAAGGGCAAACCTAGTAGAACTTCTGGAGAACAAGGTGATGCTCATGAAGCACAACTTGTAAAAATGTCTTTGGTTTAGAAGTCTGTCCTTAGGATTAGGGAAGTGGCAGAAAACACAACTCCAGGATCAGCCCCGAGACCACCCCTGCAATCCCCATCAGTCCCCTTGGTGAGGGCGAGGAGGCTGCATCCTGCTGGCTCACTTGGACATTTCCCTAAAGTTGGCAAGGCTTGTTTAGAAGCACTTTCCAACTGGTGATAGGTAAGAGAGGTAAGAGTTGTCCCTCTAACCATCTGGGCTCCATTTCTGTTATAAGTTGTCAAGCTCATTAACATGTGGAGAAGCCTATTAGTCTTGGCTTCTGAGTTTTTATAGATAGTAAAATGCTATTTTTTAATAGTTCTGGCTCATTCATTAGCAATGTCCTCCCTGTTGAATTCTTTGTAGGATATGAGGGCACAGTCTCAGAGGTAGGGAAAATACTAAGTGAGGCTGGGGGCAAACAGGTAAGTAGGTGCTCTACCATTTCTGCTTAAAGGATATAATTCAGACCTAGAACCCCTGAACTTCCAGCTCTCAGGTTGTGTGAATATCCCAACTCAACTAGCATTGATGAGGATTTACTGTGCCTACCACTCTGCTCGGTGTTAAAGACACAATAATGGTTAGCGTTTAGCTCCTGGGCCCTTTTGGATGAAGCTGAAATGAAAACAACGCATCCATCTGAACTGCATTCATCATCATGCAACAGAACCCTGCAAAATGTGGAGAGGCATTCAGTGCTAGCTGGGAACACTGCCCCCCTGAGCAAAATCAGGATTTGTAGCATTAAGGAAGAGGGGAGGAATACAGATTTGGGTGGGCAACTAGCTAGTTGGGAGCAATACCAAAAATAAGAGTCAAGTGACATAGGTTAGTTACTGAATGAGGGTGGAAAAGGTACACCTAATATGGTTGACAGGGAAATATTTTTACAGTGAAAATGACAATGAGCTAGGCTTATGGAATGACCAAGATTTCATCAGGTGGAGAAGAGAATAATTCGGAGATCTGTAGCCAGAATGGGCCATGATGTGGGGAAGTGCTTGACAGACTTGGTGAATAGCAATATAGGGTGAGAAGAGGGGGCAGGTGAAGGCGGAGGCAGATGAGGATGGAGCAGGCAATGCCATGCTGAGAGGTTTTTAACTTTATGCTGCCTACAGTAAGGAATTCTAAAAGATTTTCTTTTTAAAAATTTTTTTAATTTATTTTTTATTTATTTTCAGCAGAACAGTATTCATTATTTTTCCACCACAACCAGTGCTCCATGCAATCCGTGCCCTCCATAATACCCACCACCTGGCTCCCCCAACCTCCCACCCCCCCCCACCACTTCAAACCCCTCAGATTGTTTTTCAGAGTCCATAGTCTCTAGTCTCTCATGGTTCACCTCCCCTTCTAATTTCCCCCAAGATTTTCTAAGTAAGATGATAAGATAGTAAGTTATCAGCTAGCCATTGCTGCATAACCAACCACCCCAAAATCTCAGTAGCTGAAAGCAAAAATAATTTATATCTACTCGAATCTGCAGGGCTCTGTTGTAGGCTACATTTGCTGATCTGATCTTGGCTGGGTTCATTCATGTATATGCAGTCTGGCTGGGACTCTTCTAGGCCAGACTTAGTTGAGGGATCTTAGAGATGTTCTGCTCCGTATGCCTCTGATCATTTTCCTGGACCCAGTGGGCTAGCCAGGGAATGTCCCTCTCAAGGTAATGGTAGGAGCACAAGTAAGCAAGAGGAAGTGCCCCAAGCTTCTTTAATCCTAGGCTGAAAACTAGCACATCATTAATTTCACTCCATTCTTTTGGCTCTAACAACCACATGGTTGAACCCAGAGTCGAGGTATGGAAAATATTCTCCTCTCTTTTTTTGTGTGGGAGGAACTATAGGTCTGAGGCTAAGGGTATAGAAGCAGGGAGGAGAGAGAAGCTGGGGACATTAAATGCAATCTCCCACACTAAGAGGCATCTTAAGAAGATAACTGTCAACAATGTAAAGAGCGAATGGAAAGAAGAAAGTGTGGATTATGGTTATGGTTGTAATTCATTCACAAGAGGACAACAGCACTAAAGCAGCAGCAGTTGCAATGGAGAGAACAGATGGAGGATGTCTTAACCACTTCTCTGTTAGACGAGCTTTGACTCTGCGAAATAACTAGATGAAAACCCATCAATGGCTATTGCAAGGTGGTATCGATTGAGCCGTGCTGAGCTATCAATTCCTAACATTTCTTCCTTGGGTTAGAAGACATGGCTATTTATCTTCTGTCTTCAATCCTAAGCAGGATGATCCTTTGCTAGAAAAGAAAAGTCTAAAAGATAAATGAGGCCTGCAGGTGGCCCCACAGCAAGAACGAAGACAGTGTTACCGCTGAGGCCACAGTGTTCAATTTAGTTCTTTTATTTCTTCCTTGATAGCTGACACACAGAGAGCACAGCCCCTGTAGCACCTACAGTCCCCGCCATACTCTGGGATACTGACAATATTCTGCGCTATTATTCTTTCACCATTGGGTGGGTTAATCTGGTCTCATTCAGCATCTTAGATTTCTCTCTAACACAGGTTTTAGCTTCTCTGGTTGGATACACATTATAAGTCCAATGAAGCTTTCTTGCCTCAATTATTTTCTGTTCCAGTTACCTTGACTGGATCATGAGGTCAAATGTTATTTACCAATTTCTCCCACCTACGGGGCACTTCTTGGGAATTAGATTCTGTAGCAAGAGTGCAGTGCCTTGGGGAAAACAACAGACTTGATGTCATTCTCACAGGAACACCACGTCAGTCAGGCTGCCTCAGTGCTTCTGAGCCCAGGTGTTTAATTAACTAACTACCTTAGAGGGATGGGGAGAGACCTAAAATTAATAGGTCCACTTCCTACAACTGTTGTTATACCTTTCTAAATGTACTGTGATAAATTTGGCATCACAGAAAGAACAGAAATTTTGGAGACTGGTTCAAATCCTCACCATATCAATTTCTAGCAATGATACTGAAGGCACTTACTGAACCATATCATGAGTATCATTGTCTTGTGTGTAAAATGAAGATACTGACAAGATTTACGCTACCTGGGGCAGTGAGATGAAATAAAATAAAGAAGATGAAAATATTGGGTAAATAGAAAGGTACGCCAGTCAAATCGGACCCCACAGGGAGTAAGGAATTCTAGAAGATTTTCTAAGTAAGATCTTTCAGATGACATCACTGGACCCTCAGCGGCTCCTTGGAAAGTCAGAGGCCATACCCTATCCAGAGCCCACATAGGAAATACCAGGAGTAACCCAACACTCTAGATGCATAACTGGCTGGCCACGCTGCATAGTAACGGTCAAGGAAGAGGGGGCGGATGGTGTACTGGGCAAGACATTGGTGGATGCCAGGGAACGAAACCACATGGACCCAAGCTGACTCAGTAGCTGTAGTGGAAGAACTGCGAGTGGCCTCTCAGATAAAGGAAGAACATGGTGTTGCTGAAGAGAACAAGCAGCTGAGAGTTTAGATCAGGGCACCAAGGGAATCGGAAGAGGTATATAAAAGCTATTCTATATAGCCTCCCTTACTCAGTATCTTTTGGTGTCTACCAAGTACCAGGCACCCGCTAGAGTCTGAGTACACAGAAACAAATAAACAAACAACCAAAAACAAAAACCCACATGTTAGGGCCACTTTCCCAAAGGCATTCACAGTCCTGTAAAATGCAACAGATACATGAGCACAGATACAAGACTGCAATATAAAATGTATATGTACTATGTAGATATACACACAAGGTACAGTGGGGGCATAATATATAGAACTTACAAAAAGAACACTACTGGTCGGGGCACCTGGGTGGCTCAGCTGGTTGAGCAACTGCCTTTGGCTCAGGTCATGATCCCGGACTTCCAGGATCGAGTCCCGCACAGAGCTCCCAGGTCTTTGGGGAGTCTGCTTCTCCCTCTGACCTTCTCCTCTCTCATGCTCTCTCTCACTCATTCTCTCTCAAATAAATAAATAAAATCTTTAAAAGAAAAAAAAAAAAGAACACTACTGGTCAAATAGAAGGCAAGAGCACCAAGAGGGCTGAGGAATGTAGATAGGGCTGTTCAACCAAGTAAAACATTTCCTTCTCCTGAAGCATTCAAGCTGGGCAGCCACTGAGCTAATATTCCACGCACAGGATGAGAGCATCCAGTGGGTGAACTAGATAACTCTTTGTGCTGCTCCAGCTCTGGAGCTCTGTACTCTTATGATGGACTCAGACTTGGCATCCATAACCAGATAGTTCAGTGGTTGGAAACTTTCACTAAATGTCTGTGTTTGAGGGCTCCATACAAGCTGGCGGGTTTGTTCCAGTTTTGTTCAGACCATACCCTGAATCCTGTCCTACCACAAAGGGGGAAAAATTTAAAAAATGACTGACTATCTTACTGCTGCTACTTTAAGAAACAGAGTTCACATTGGCAACAGCGAACTAGAAACTTAGAAAATAAGAGATCCACCAAAGCAGCACCAAAACTATAAATATCTCTCAATCAACCTTACAAACAATGGATATAATTTTTATGTGCTCAAAAAATCAAAACAATTAAAGGGCATCAAATAAGATAGAAAAAAGGTGAAAGAGATATACCTTGTTACAAGGTGAGACAACTTAGTGTAAAAATATCAATTCTCACTTAAGTTTATCTATAAATTCAGTAGGATTCCAATATAAAATATTTTCCCTTCCCAAACCACACCTTACCACCATATTCCTAAAGGCCTATTTATAACAGTTCCTTCTGCCCAGCACATCATGTCTGGTTATCAAGAAAAAACTACAAGGCATACTAAAAGGCAAAAAAGCAAAATTTGGAGAGAGAGTGCAAGCATGAGAGCCCTAAGTGGCAGAGATGTTGGAATTATCAGAATAAGAATCTAAAACAACTGTGACTGATGTGCTAAGGATCTTCATGGATAAAGAAGACAGCATGCAGAAGAAACACATGGGCAACTTAAGCCGAGAGATGGGAATCCTATGAAAGGAACAAAAAGAAATGCTGGAAATGAAAATTGCTGTAACAGAAATGAAGAATGTCTTTGATAGGCTTAACAGTAGACTGGACATGTCTGAGGAAAAATAAATCTCTGGGCCTGAGGCTATCTCTGTAGAAACCTCCAAAACTGAAAAGCAAAGAGAACAAAGACTGGGGGAAAAAAACCAAACAAACCCAGAATAGAATATCAGGGGCTGTGGGGCAACTACAAAAGGTAGTTGTAGGGTAACATAAGTTGTAAGGTAATGGGAATACGAGGAGAAGAAAGAAAGGAACAGAAGAAATATCTAACGCAGCAATAACTGAGAATTTTCCTAAATTAATCTTGGGCACCAAACCTCAGATCCAGGAAGCTCAGAGAACAGCAGGCAGATTAATGAAACGAACACAAAAAAATTCTATATCAAAGCTTATCATTTTCAAACTTCAGAAAATCAATGATAAAGAAAAAAATCCTGAAAGAAGCCAAGGAGGAAATACACCTCACCTATAGAGAAACAAACATAAGAATTATATCCAACTTCTCAGAAACCATAGAAGCAAGAAGAGAGTGGAGTGAAAATATTTAAAGTATTGAAACGAAATTCTACCAGTCTAGAATTCTCTACTCTGTAAAACCATCCTTCAAACGTGAAGGAGAAATAAAAATTTTCTCAAATAAAAGTTGAGGGAATATGTTGTCAGCAGACCTGCCTTGCAAGAAATATTAAACAAAGCTCTTTAAAGAGAAGGAAAAGAATATAGGTCATAAATTTGTATCTACATAAAGAAAGACTACTGAAGAAGGAATAAGTGAAGATAAAATGAAAACGTTTATTTTTCTTATTCTTCATTTATCTAATAGATAACAGGTTTGTTCAAAATAATGATTGCAACAATGTATTTGATTATATGTGCTTATGTATACATCTTATATATACTGATGCATTATATATACATATATATGCTTATATACAAGTGAAATGAATGACAGCATTAATAGAAGGAATAGGAGGGAGGAATCAGGCTTATTTTATTATTATAAGATAGTTACACTACCTGTGAAATGGTAAAATGCAATCTGAACATGAATTTGAATTTGTTGCAAATGTATACTGCAAACTCAAGGACAACCGTGAAAATGAGTAAAAACAAAACAAAACATAATTGATGTGCTAAGACAGAAGAGAAAATGGAACCATGTAAAATGTTCAAATGGGGCACCTGGGTGGCTCAGTCAGTTGAGTGTCTGACTCTCGATCTCAGCTTAAGTCTTGATCTCACAATTTTGGGGCTCCATATTGGGCATGGAGTCTACTTAAAAATCAAAACAAAACAACCATAAAAGGCAGAAAAATAGTGGAATGCAATAATAGGAACAAAGAACAAGAATAATAAGTAGAAAAGAGTAACAAATACGGTAGCTATTAATCTGACCACATCAATAATCACTTTGAATGTCAATGGTCTAAATGTACCAATTAAAAGAGGTTGTCAGAATGTATATTAAAAAAAAAGATTTAGCTAATATACTGACTACCAGAAACCCACTTTAAATATGAAGACACATATAGAGTAAAAGGTAATACATGCTAGACTTCATGCAGCTGGCACTAAGAATCAGAGGACCCTGACTGCAGGCCACAGCCCTGGTCAGGGAAAAGATACTGACCAAACCCTTCTTTGCCTTTGTCTTCCCTGGCTCCTGAAAGTGCCTCTTCAGCTGGCCCCAGCTTTGGGCCCCGGATGGCTGCATTCCTTCATTTAACACACAGCATCTGAGTACCTGCTGTGTGCCAGCCCCTGCGCTGGGCTCTGGGCCTAGGCTGGTTCCTAAAGCACAGATCTCACCATAGCAATAGCACTTTGGTGGCCTTCACCGACCACTCAGTGGGAACGTCCACCAATGCTTCCTCACCAGCTTCCCAGTGGGAACTCCATAGTTCCAGGAAGCCTCTAGAACTACACTTCCCCTTGCCTCCCACTAACTCCCTAAACTGGGCTGCTCAGGAGCCTGGAATTCTGATGAACTTCCCACTCCATTGTCTTAGTTGGTTGTCTTAGTCTGTCCAGGTCAAGCTAAATGCCACAGGCTGGGTAGCCTATAAACAACAGAAACCTCTTTCCCACAGTTCTGGAGGCTGGAAGTGTAAGATCAAGGAAGCAGCTCAGGTGAGGGCCCTCTCAGAGGTTGTAGACTGCTTACTGCAGCCTTGCATAACAAAAGGAAGGAGGAGAGGTTCACTGTCTGGGGCCTCTTTTAAAAGGGCATTAATCCCATTCAGGAGGGCTCTGTCCTTATGACCTAATCACCTCCCAAAGGCCCTACTTTCTAATATTATCAGCTTTTGTAGTGAGTTTCCAATATACAAATTTTGAGGAGGTACAAACAGTCAGACCATAGCAGTGACCTGACCTTTCCCCAGTCTCCTCTAGGATGACAGTTCTTAATCTGGAGTATAGAAACCCAGAGCATAAACAAAGGCTGTACCTTTATTCTCACTACTCTTGAGCTCAGGGGTTGGCCCACTATGGCCCGCAGGGTAACATCTAGCTTACCACATCTAGCTTACCACCTGCTTTCTCACAGCCTGTGAGCTAAGAATTTTTTTTTTCTTTTTTACATTTTCAAATGGTTGGAAAACACAATCAAAAGAGGCATCGTATTTCATGACTTGTAAAAATGATATGAAATTCAGCTTTCACTGTCTATAAATAAAGTTTTATTGGAACACAGCCACACACATTCATTTACATATTGTCTGTGGCTACTTTCATGCTACAGCCACAGAGCTGAATAGCCCCAGCACAGACCATATGGCCTGCAAAGTCTAAAATATTTACTATCTGGCCCTTTACAGAAAAAGAGTTTGCTGACTTCTGCTCTAGCTAAAAGTTAGCATTCCCTTTGATTATGAATAGAAGGTGACAAACCAGAGTGGTATACACAGTATGTACCTGTGACTGTCACCAACAGAGGTCACAGATATTTTCATAATATATTATAGTTGTTATATGCCTTGAAATATGATTTATTTTCATCATCATTTTAAAATTAAAACATTAGATGCACCATTTTATTTTATTTTAAACACATTACAAAGGAAGCACACATGTCATCACATGGCTTATTTTTAGGGTTTAAAAAAATATTTTGATAATTATATTTCAATAGAATTGTGATCCTATGTATTCTGGTTTAGGCATTTCAAAACAGGATTCTAGGAAGGGGTTCACAGACCTCACCAAACTGCCAAAAGGCTGATGGCACTAGAAGGATAAAAAGCCTAAGTCTATGAGAATCCATTTGCCAGAGTCCTGATTCCTCGATCAGGTTTGGTCATTTCTCTGGTGCAAACGTCTAGAACCACCTTCCTGCATTCCCCAGCTACCCACTGGAAATGAAAAGCTCACCTACAAATGCAAATTTGTGTTACTCTGTTGACCCCAAGTTATCACTTCACTTTTCTTCCACATCCCCTGTTCCCCTGGGGCTCCCGGAATTGCTTGGGCAACAGCTGCCTTTGCTATGCCCCTAGTACCCTAAACCTTGAACTTCCCAGCTGCCCTTAGCCAGCCAGCCTCAGGAGGATTTGGACATTGGGCCCTGGGACACTGTATTAGGGACATCACAAGCTCACTTCCAGGATGGAGGTTGAGAGGGATGGCAATGCCAAGGTTCAGGGACAAATAAACTAAGAGGACCCTTTTGCCCTTCCCCTAATCGCCTTCCCACAAGAACTTCACCTTTAGTTAGTCGTATACATTTTCCTTGCATACCAAAGGAAGAAGAGGGGCTTGGTTTGCTTTACGCAGGAAGTGCCACATTGGACTTCATATGAGGGGCCTCATGACTGCCCCAAAGGCCCCTCCATCTATAATGCAGATTGGACCTCAAATTCCCACTTGTGACCACAGAAGTCAAAATACTACCCTCAAGTGGTCACATGACTTTGGACTAAGCCATATACACATGGATATCTCTAGAATAAATATGGAGGACACCAACTGTATACTATACTCAAATTGGCAATGTAGTTAAGATCCTAAATATTTACTTTTCTTCTTATAAGGTACCTGAACTTTCCTAGTGAGAGAACATGAACACATAATTATGTGTGTATGGCCCAGATGGATTTTCAGAGCCAACGTAGATGTGACAAGGCTGCTGGGCAGGGCTAGGGTCCTGAAGTAGGTCTGTGAAGGCAGAGACTGACAACCTGAGGAAAGCAGGTCATTACTGAGGGTGAACTCCCTGACCCCCTCATTCCTCAGGACTTCTCACAGAGGTTATTAAGTTCTCTTCCTCTATGAAAAGCAGCA
Source organism: Mustela nivalis (assembly GCF_964662115.1). NCBI lineage: Eukaryota > Metazoa > Chordata > Mammalia > Carnivora > Mustelidae > Mustela > Mustela nivalis. Next base: position 27,418,090 of record NC_139037.1, on the reverse strand, counting down.
GCTCCCAGGATGGTCTTGGTGATGGGAAGATAAGCTCAATAACTACTAAAGATTCTGACATTCAGGCATTACCCACTACATACTGACCAAGAATCTTCTGTCCTCCCCTTGGGGAAACTGTACATGAGAAAGCTGGCCATCTTTCCCTTGGACCTACTCAGTCTAAAGAGAATACAGACATGGGGCTTCCCTCAGAGATAGGTGACCAGCCATCCTGGTTTCCTGAGAAAGCCAGGGGAAAACTGGGGTGAGTTGGTTACCTTTCAAGAGACCTCTGACTCTACCTTCTAGACCTTGCCAGTTGTCCCAATGGGTGACTTGAAGCAAGTCTTAACTTCTTTATCTTTGACATGGGCCATCTTAGACATGCGACTGAACCCCTTGAGTACTCTGGGACCCAAATATTTACAAAGAACAAGGTGGTTGATATCATTGCTTTGATATGCATCATCATTATCATTACATACCTCTTGTATTTCTCTACTGCACTTTTTCCCCAAGCATATTCCCAGCTATGGTCTCATTTTACTCTAACAACTCTGTGAAAGAGAAAAGAGAAGTTGGAGGAGAGATGGGAATCACTCTGATCTCCATTCTACAGATGCACAAAAAGAATCCCAGCAAGAAGATGCCTTCCCGGGACGCCTGGGTGGCTCAGTTGGTTAAGCAGCTGCCTTCGGCTCAGGTCATGATCCCAGCGTCCTGGGATCGAGTCCCACATCGGGCTCCTTGCTCAGCAGGGAGCCTGCTTCTCCCTCTGCCTCTGCCTGCCATTCTGTCTGCCTGTGCTCGCTCTCTCCCTCTCTCTCTCTTTGATAAATAAATAAAATCTTTAAAAAAAAAAAAAAAAAAAAAAGAAGATGCCTTCCCAAGGTCACTGAGTGAGTGGGCAGGTGGTTCTGGCCTCTGGGTCTCTGCCCAACACCTGTTACTCAGAATCTTCATACCTGAGTAACCCGGATTGCTGATAAAAATCAGCCCCATGGCTCCAGCTTTTCTTGGGAGAGCAGATCCAGCGTTTCACAGGTAACACAGACTCACAATCATGAAATGAGGTATTGCTTTGACAGGACATTGATGATACTTTAAAGATGAAGTAATTGGGCTGATAAGATAATGAGCCCTAAAGTGGATAATAATATTGAGCTCTAAAAGGGATAATAGTATTGATCTGCCTTCTCAGGCCTGTTGGGAGGATTAGCTCATTGGTAATTGTGGAGAATTCTGCAATGAAGGAACATAAATGATAGCATGTTTGAGAGTCCCCTTGTTCCCTTTGGGATGACTCTCCCTGGAGTGATCTAAGTGGTCATCTGGATTCCATAGTAATCAAGGCCTGCCTGATGGAAACCCTTGGCCCTATATTCTATACTCCTTACCTCAACCCTAAGATGAAGACTTGCCCCTCTATAAAAATCAAAGTGCAATGAGAAAGCTTTTGACTTTCAGGCTCCAGATAGAAAGCAGAGGCATGGAAGAAATGCAGGATGCTTTCATCGCAACAACATTGTCTGCGGTCACAAAAGCCATGGGTGCAAAACTGATTCTTATGGGGGCAACAAGACATCGCTAGAGGGACTCTGCCAAGTGGGGGCTTGAGAGAGGCCATGTAGGAAGCACTGTGCTTATGATTCTGATCTGGAGTTCCTATTTACAGCCACCAAGGAAACATGAACTTTCTCTTACCCACTTTCATAGCCAGCCCATGTGGAAAAGCTGTGTTGTTTTCACCATGTCATTAATATAGTAATAGTCATTTCAGAGTAGGTGTTTAATAAATGCTGACTGATGGATGTTTTGATATTTGTATGTGTATCATGTGCTTACTCACAAGCAAGCTTTTCTAATTTTGGCAATGTTTTGTACTGATTCATATATTCTCTGTCCCAAGCCCCTTGTGAAAAATACATGAATGAATGAAGCAATTTGCCTAGAATCACACAGCTTGAAAGTGGCAGGACCAAGATGGACCAGTGCTTCCAATATCTAGAACTTCCAAGCCTAGAGCTCCCTTGTCTCTGCCATCCTGTCCCCCATAACCATGCTGCAACCCAATCACATGCATTCAAGGGGAATGCAATAGAAAACCACATTCCTGTGTTTCTCTTCCGCTTTCAAACTACTACCACACTTGTAGCACTCCTAACACCAGAATAGAAGGGGTGCCCTACACCAAGCAATTTTGGTGTAGGGAGAGCTAAATGTTCCAAATTTCGTATCATGGTTTGGTCTTTCTGGTGACCAGCCTCCACCCAGGGGCCCACCAAGAATCCCTTATTACAACAAAAGACAATCTTATCACCCAGGAAATCCCAAGGGATTTAAAAGCTTATTGTTAGGCACTTCTATCACTCAGGAAATTACAAAGGTCTCAGGAACTCTGCATCAGGAGCCAGGGTCAAAGACTCAATGTTAGAATAAAAGATTCTCCTAGCATCCCTATTTGGAAGGGTTTTAGAAGCTTTGTGTCAGGAACTAGGAGCTAAGACCAAGAAATACATCTGTATAGATTTCTTTTTCTTTTCTTTTTTTTTTTTTAAGATTTTATTTATTTATTTGATAGACAGAGATCACAAGTAGGCAGAAAGACAGGCAGAGAGAGGGGGGAAGCAGGCTCCCCACTGAGCAGAGAGCTGGATATGGGGCTGGATCCTGAGATCATGACCTGAACGGAAGGCAGAGGCCTTAATCCACTGAGCCACCCAGGTGCTCCTGTATATATTTCTTATTATTGCACAGGGACTTATCCTCCATGTTACTTTCTATTTCCTCTGTGCTAAGTACACATGGACCCACCCAAGGGAGGCCATCATACAAGAAGCAACTGTAACTTATCCCAGCCTCCCCAGCACCCCAAGAGTACTCTGGTGGACACCTGCATGCCTCTGTTTGCCCAGAAAAGTAGTGAGGTTTACCTTTTTATTCTAGTTGCTTACGTTATCCTCTCATCCCCCGCAGTTTCTGCCTTCTCAAAGACATTTTAGAGAAAAGATTTTTAAAATTGCTTGGAAATTGAAGCATGATTGCCCAGTTATTGATTCAAATTCTGGCAAGTCTGACTCTGAGCTGTCTCTGTCATTCCTGCCTCTGACTCTGATGGCTAAAGAGGGATTCCAAGGAATTCAACTGTAATCAAATGACCCAAGAATCCCTACGCCCTCCGCATGCAAGAGAATTTAATATTTTCATTCTAGCTGAGGTCCTCATTGCCAGGATGTTATTTGAGATTTCAGTTTGCCTGACTCCATTCTAAGATTTTGCTTGAACTAGTATTTTTTGGTTCTTTGCTCCTGTATCTTACAGCAGACAACAAACAACCTCTGAATATTCACAGAATGGCAAGCGCTGGGTTTAGGCAGCAATTTGGCAGATAAACATAATAACAGTAGCCTCAGAAGCATTCCTATTGGGGATGTGATAGAGAATGTTCCATGGCAAAGAAATCCTGTGCTTTGTGTCATCCTTTGCATAGGAAGAGTCTGGGTCTATTGCATCTCACAAGAAGAAAAGATACTCAAGAGACAATAAGATAATAGTAATGAGTCTGCTGTGTGTTAAAGGGTTTGAAACATGATCATACAGACCTGAATCTACTTCTTTCCCAGGCTTCCTTTAGCAAATTTCCTTTGCTTGGTTTCTATGGCAACTGGAAACTGCACATGAACTAGAGACACTCAATAGTCTTCCCTGGCAGGCGTGTCCATTTCAGATCTTTCTGCTTTAAGTGATGTCATATTGCAACCACTAAGAATAAAATAATAATAATAATAATAATAATCTATATACTGTATTCTCAGAATCATTGCTGAGAAGATCACATTGATAGCTAACATAGCTATTTTCCAGGGCATAGACTTAAAAATTATGGACCTTAACTCAATCCTCCTGATAGCCCTGTGCATTTGCTATCTGTAAATATCAGGGTCCACTCTAGGTCTTTCAAATGGAAGGAGTTGAATGCAGGGAATTAGTTACGCATGTAACAGAATCACTGAGAGGCCAAATGGGGGGCTGTGAAAGGCTGCCCACAGAGTAGCAAAAAGGGGAAACTGCCAACAGCCTTGGGGCTAGAGAGACAACAGGATGGGCTAGTGCTTCTTAAAGTGCCCAGAAGTTGAGGCCAAATGGCAAGAACTAGAACTATCATGAGGACCACATGTAGGAGCTGAGACCATGGATGGAGGAACTATCTGGTGGGCACTGAAGCCACAGAGGAGACACAACTGCTACCAGCTCTTCCCAGAAAGCTGAGAGAGAATGGGTGAGTAATACATCGACCTCTCTCTTCCCTCTGGTTTCATTACCAAACATGTTTCTATCAAGGCCACCTACTGAAGGAAACTGCATGGAAGGCAGAGGGCAAAGGATCCTTGGAAACAAGGTCCCCTGTGAGACAGAGGAGAGCAAAGGAAATACAGGATGGATCTGAGAACAAACTAGCAGATGACTGGTGGAGTAGCATATACCCATTTCATGGATGAGAAAACTGAGTCACAGAAACAGAAGGTCTTAAGACAACACTAGCAACTTAAATGACTGGTTATCTGGTTAAGAGTCCATACTCTTAACCACCTTATGATGCCTCCTGTAGAGAGAAAAGGTGCTTCTTTACACACATGGCATTTCTAAAGCACATGCCCTTCACCTAAGTAGGCCCAGGTGATTATGCAAACCTTTAGCTGTGGGGGTCTATCCACCTGAAATTTGCCTATTTGGAGGGGTTCTGGATATTTGTTTGATATGTACTAAGATGATTGAGCCTGACCACATACAGTCATAAAATTATAAAAGAGATAATCTATTCACTGGTGACATGGACCTGGAAGTGAGGGGAAGACAGGACAGATGAGAAATCTTGTCTTTCTCATATTTGCTAGAGAACTAGCTTGTGGTTCCAATTGGTCAGAGTATAACAATGAGCTAAAAACGAGAAAGATGAGGGAAAAGAGGCAAAAATGTCCAGTTCCCATGTTCTATTTTAATGTTTGACCATTTGCCATTGTTAAACTTGTAAGAGAAATTTATCAAGATAAAGCTAAGACTTCTGTCAGCTTCTTTTCTCTGAATTGTGGGAAGACCATCTAACAGCCCACGTATATGTCTCTTAGAAAAGCTCATGTTTTAGAAAAGTTTACTTAAAAACAAAGAAAACTTCTAATATAACAATTTTCAACGACTGGTAATGGGGAGGGAAGCACATCTTGGGATAAATTTTTCTACTGTTTCCTTTAAGTTCTGTGAGCAGGAACCTCTGTATTTGTAAGGCCAGCCTTATTTACATCGGTAGACAATTGCGTGAGTTGCCTACTGTGTGGATGCTCTGTCTTCCTTGCCAAAGGCTCCAAGTGCTTCCCTAGTCAGTAACTGATAAAGGGGAAGGCTTCTCTCCCACTGAAACCCTGAAGCCTTCTAGGACAGATGGTACACTCTCCTTCCTGCAGGCACGGGACATTGCTCAACAGCACCCATGCTTGATGCCACAGAATAAGCAACTTGTGAACTACTGGAGCAGGCAGAGTATGATCTCTCCTAGCTGCCCAAAATTTTTCTAGATTTTTCTAGAAACTTACCATTAAAAATAGCTTTGCTATTCACAATAATGGATATTTGATGACTAGGAAGTCTTTTTTTAAAAAAATATTTTATTTATTTATTTGACAGAGAGAGAGAGAGCGTGCATGCACAAGCAGGGGGAGTGGCAGGCAGAGGGAGAGGGAGAAACAGACTTCCCACAGAGCAGAGAGCCCGACATGGGGCTCGATGCCAGGACCCTGGGATCATGACCCAGCCAAAGGCAGATGCTTAACAAACTGAGCCACCCGGGCGCCCAACCAGAAAGTCTTAATACCACTTTCTTACCACTGATATGACATAGAATACATGTGAGGACCAAAGAATAGCTGTTGATTTGCTAGACAAAGAAGAGAAATCCCTTATCTCTGACTTCCCTCAATTTTCTCCAGGGGTGGGTCCAGCCTTTATGTGGACTGATACTTACATCATTCTAGGTTCTCTCTTTAAGAAAAATAAAATGCAGAATGATGAATACGAACTTAGGAATGACAATGATTATTTAGAACAATAAAAGAAATCACAACAATTATAAAACTGTAAAAAGCAGAAAAATATCAAAACCATTACAAAATCTAGAGTATGATATTTGATTAGTTAGCTGCCTGACACACCTTCAGAGTATTTTTTCCTATATTTTTCATACTTTTCAATCATGCCCTCATTCAACAAAAACTTTGTGATATTTTCTATTGAAAGGCTGGAAAGCTAAAATTCAGCCATTGCTCTAACACAATTGAAGAAATTTTCTTTTTTCTTTTTGATAGTTCAGAAAAGTTTCTTTCAGCTTTCCAACTTCTTACTCATAGTGATATGTCAAATTTTAGGACTGTGATCAAACATAGAAAAACCTCGAATAAGTCCCTTCTATGTAGGAACATTTTAGGTTTCCTTGTGAAGTGACTCATCTCAAATATCTTTGAAAAGTTTACATTCATAATTACTTATCCTCAATATCTTTGTTTCTTTACACTGGGTGACTTGGCTCAGAAGACAGTGGGAGTATTATTGGATGCCACAACTCGAGTAGATTGTGAATTAACTGAACACCTCTTAAATATACCCACTGAACCCAAGTTAATGCATTCCAAACTCAACTTCCACTGAGGTGCATCCTAAACATGACCATGGCTACTAAAGAGCCACTCAGCACAAGGGGTTGGTGACAGAGGAGACTGGCATGAAAACAGCAGTGTTAACTGACTGCAGTTAAAAGATTTTACTTTCTAAAATTTACAAAACACATGCCCATGTAAACATTGTTGGGACTTCTTCAGGGCCCTTGATTGGGAGGAAACTTAAAATTTAAGCTTTCTTAGCTTCATGTTAAGTCTACTTCTAATAGAAATTTCCCAAAATCCTAGAGGAAAACATGGGCAACAACCTCTTTGACCTCAGCCACAGCAACTTCTGGCTAGACACGTCTCCAAAGTCAAGCGAAACAAAATAAAAAATGAACTATTAGGACTTCATCAGGAGGAAAAGCGGTTGCATAACAAAGGAAACAGTTGACAAAACTAAAAGGCAACCTATTGAATGGGAGACTATAGTCATAAATGACATACCAGATAAAGGGCTAGTATCCAAAATCTATAAAGGACGTACCAATTTCAAGACCCATAAAACAAAAAATCCAGTCAAGAAATGAGCAGAAAACATAAACAGACATTTCTCCAAAGAAGACACACAAATGGCCAACAGACACATGAAAAAATGCTCAATATCACTCAGGGAAATACATTTCAAAACCACAATGAGATACCACCTCACACCAATCAGAATGACTAAAATGAACAACTCAGGAAACAACAGATGTTGGTGAGGATGTGGAGAAAGGGGAACTCTATTCTGTTGGTGGGAATGCAAGCTGGTGTAGCCACTCTGGAAAACAGTGCGGAGGTGCCTCAAAAGTTAAAAATAGAACTGCCCTACAACCTAGCAACTTCACTACTAAGCATTTATTCAAGGGATATAAACATAGTGATTTGAAGGGGCACATGCACTCTGATGTTCACAGCAGCAATGGACACAATAGCCAAAATATGGAAAGAGCCCAGGTGCCCACTGACAGATGAAAAAAAAAAAAAAAATATATATATATATATACACATATGTATATATGACTCATTCATCAAAAAGATTGAAATCTTGCCATTTGCAATGATGTGGATGAAACTAAAGGGTATTACACTAGGTGAAAGAATTTAGTCAGAGAAAGACAAAGACAACATGATTTCACTCATATGTGGAATTTAAGAAATAAAACGGAGTAACACAGGTGAGGAAAGGAAAAATACAATAAATAAAAACAGAGAGAAAGGCAAACCATAAGAGACTCTTAACTATAGTAAACTGAGGATTGCTGTAGGGGAGGTGCATTGGGGTGGGGTCGGTCACTGGGCATTAAGGAGGGCACGTGATGTGATGAGCACTGGGTATTATATGCAACTGATGAATTACTAAATTCTACGTCTGAAACCAATAATTCACTATATATTAATGAAACTGAATTTAAATTTTAAAAAATCTACCTCTAGTTCTGTCATTATTAGCATCATCATGTCGTGACCATCATTATCATTATTATTATTGCTGCATCACGGGGTCTTTGTGGAGATTACCATGGGATAATACACACAGAACTCCTGGACCATCAATCAGTTATTATCAAGCAATTGCATTTACTGCCACCACCACAACCACCACCACCACCATCATCATCATCATCATCATCATCACTACCATCATCGCACTCGATTCCCAAGAAGAGGTGAAGGAAGACTGGCATGGTCAAAAAGCTTCCTGAAGAAGATAGATCTTCTGCTATATGCCAAAGGCACTCCTTTTACTTTTAACACATACAAGTGTCTCTAGTTTTCCCAGGCAAGGACATACAGTAATTGATTTCCAGGACTTGGAAATCCAGATGGGGGTAGAGGGTATTTGGCAGGTTCATATTTGCTACAGTTACAGTCTGGACTGAAGGAAAAGGGTTTGATCATCCACCTTATCTTAAAACTGACTTAATTATCCTGTTGAAACTCTAAGAGTAATGGAAATTTAAAAAAAAAAAAAAAAAAGAACAACGAACCTCAATACTCTGTTCAGGATGGTTTAATTTCAAGAGATGTTGGTTAAGTGATATGATCTACCTGCATCAAATTATTCTACAGAAAAAAGCTTTCTGGAGAGATCCACACACATGTGCACACATGCACACACACATGCATGCACAGAGAGAATAGGTTGAATCTTTCCTCCCTAGAGCCAGCTAAAAATATAGTTCTCTTCCTCATCTCAATAGAAGCCAATCCACCTCAGCCCACTGAATTGGTAGCAAGAAATGGTATCAATGGGGGAAAGCCATGTTTCCATCTTCCCATGGAAAATTCCAGTTGGAGGGAGAGAAGGGGCAGAAGGCAGATTCCTGCCCAGGAAGGCAGGTGAGCTACCAATCACCTTCTTCAGCAGCCAGTGCCTCGCTGCCCTCACCCAGACCCAGGCAAGCACAGACACAGAGGCAGTGCCAGTCTTGCTGTGGAAGGAGGACTGTGCACTGTGAACTCTCCTGGGTTCCCAAGGCAACAAGCTCACCCATCTCCCCAGGCCTGAAATGATTGCCTTAACCAATCCGTTGGGTAGAGGATTGAAGTCTCCTCATACCACCAAAATGCCAAAGCACAGAGCCTTCCTCCAGGAATTAACACTCAAGCTCGAAGTAGACTATCCAATGGCCTAACTGGACAGCAGGGGTGTGAAAGGATGGGCTGCCCCAGTGCCTTGTTAAAGCCTCCCCATAGCACTATGCAAGTCCAGCCTTCTGCTATGATTGGGCCTCTTTCTTCTGGAGCTTCCACACCCTCCACTGAGCTCACACAATTTCCTTCAATTTCACTGCCCCAGTCCCGCCTCTCAGCCCATCTACAACACCCATGGAGCCTCTCCAGACCCCACCTGTATTGGTTACTACTTCTGCTGATCTCCCATAGCTTTTGATTTAAGAAATGAATTACTTTTTGCATGGATTCTTAGTTAGATGTGGTTTTATTTCCTTTCTACTGGTTGCTGGGCTTCCCCCACATTTATGCGCAATAAACACTCGCTGAATAAATGAACAAATGATGATTTGCAATCAGAGGAGATGGCCAGGGCATAGCTCTGTGCAGTGTGACTGAGGAGGACCCCAGGAAGGACGCTGGGAGATTCAGAGGGTGCCTGAGGGTGTTGTGTGCTCTCAAGCAGCAGAGGCCTCTCCAGGGAGACAGAGGGGTTCTATAAGCAAACCCTGACACTCAACAATGCCCACAGGACCCTGATGGCTAGTTAGGACCCTTTGGGTTGTGAGTCACAAAGAAAGTCAACTCAAATTGCCTTAAGCAAGAAGGCAGGTATTGGCTTTCGTGGGTGGGAAAGATACTGGAGGGACTTACAGCATGAAGAGTCCCAGAAGCAAAAAGCCCGGGAAAGAAAGTGCAAATCCCCTAGAGACCTAGAAGATGCTTCTTTTATCTTTTCCCCTCCCTCCCCTCCCCTCCCTCTCCTCTTTCTATCTGAATCCCAGACATGTTCATCTCACATCACACCCTCTCTCTTCTCTCTCTCCTCAATCTCACTATCTCTATTTTAATCTCATTCTCTTTTACATCAGAAAATTTCTCTCCACATATCAGAAAAAATAGCTCCTAGCAACTCCAGACACAAGCCCTTAATGATTTAAAACTAAGAAAAACTAGCCTTCCACCGCCAATCACAAGATTCCTTAGGAAGCCCCCGATCAGCCTGGGCTCTATTTCCCTTGGACGGGTCGCTGTGTCCAGGGATGCGACACCCTTCTTGGCCCAATGGTGTGGTGAGGGAAGCCTGGTGCCATGACTGACAGCTGCTCCAGGGCCACCACATTGAGGGGGAGAAACAGGAAGATCGACAGCTTGCTTCCCCAGCAAAGACAAGACCTCCTGGCCAAGATAAGAAGGGGAGGATTTGGAAATAACTTCAGGCGCAGGGGCGACGTCAAGACTAGGGATGTACTTCCAGGCAGCAAATGGGAGGCCCTCTGAAACTGTCTGGGCTTTGTCTCCCAGGGACACCCTGTCTAAAGTGAGCTCAGCCCGGCAGCTCCCATCACACTGATACAAAGAGCTGGAAATAGTATGTATGCTCTCTGCTAACTCAAAATTACAGTAGTCCACCTCTAGATCTTGTGTTTCATGTGCTCATAAAGAGTACATATATTACTAAATCACCATTTCACTTTCTAACATTTTGACAACTGTATTCAAATGTAACTGGCTTTCTTTGTAGTCCTGTACATTTCATACACTTTAAAACATTATTCTGAGAAGGGGCCACAAGGCCTCACCATATTGCCAGGGGGTGTCCATAGCAGAAAAATGGCTAGCAACCCCCTGTGTAGTTGACAGCCCGATGCTAACCCTCCTGGTGCAATCGTCCAATCTTTGCATCATTTTCTCTATTTTCTGTATTTCTGCCATTTTTGTTCTACTCTCTGTGCAAATTCCTCAATTTGCTCTTCTGACCCCATACTCTATTTTATTTCTGTTGCATTGCCTTTGAGCTTGGGCTTATTCCATTGTTGCTCTGTCTTCTCATCCCTCTTAGGCTACCAATTCCAGGGTGTGATTTATTCCTGCTGATCTTTGGCTGTCTGCTCACATGTGGAAAAAGCACTCCATAGTGACTGGGATTTCTGTACCCAAGAGCAGGGCTCACTGGGTGGTGGCTTCACTGCGGGGTTGTAAGCAAAGCATCAGCCATTTCATTGTGGAATTTCCCACAGAATCTGTGACTTCCCTCTTGGGGAACTTTACCTGAGGAATGCCCTAATCCCCAGTTTGGAGGGAGTGGGCACATACAGGTCAGCGTCCTAGGAACCCCCCAGTAAGGACACTTAGATCTTATCCCCTGTTTTCAATCCAACTTAGAGCTGTTCCCTGCTATTCCCTCAATCTGAATTCTCTCTGGTTCAATTACCCAAGGATTAAATCTCCTCCTTCCAGCCAGAGAGGAGAGGAACAGTGGGTCTGGATATTTGGATTGGGAAAAGAGACCTCCTGAGATAACTCTTCTGCCTGTCCTCTATTCCTTCCTACCCTCTCCCAGCTTTTTTTTTTTTTAAAGATTTTATTTATTTGACAGAGAGATAGAGAGCACAATTACTTGTGAGCAGAGCAGCAGGCAGAGGGAGAGAGAGAAGCAGGCTCCCCGCTGAGGAGGAAGCCCGATGCGGGGCTCGATCCCAGGACCCTGGAACCATGGCCCGAGCCGAAGGCAGCTGCCCAACCAACTGAGCCATGCAGGCGCCCCTCTTCTGCCTTCCAGTTTCTCACTTTAGCCCCCCCAATAATAAAAAGACACCATCAGCCTTGCATTGACACTTGTTGGATATCCAACTCAGTGTGGATGCAACAGAACCTGGCAGAGGAAACAGCTGTCTTGAGCTCTGGCTGCCAGCCAGTAATGGAGATGCCAGCCCCCAGCCCAACAATGATTAATCTGAAACAACAGAACTTGAACTACAAGACAGTAAAGGAAGGAGAGAAGCCTAGTGTCTGATATGGTGATCTTCAGGAGGAGTCAGGAATACCCACCTCCTCCAGGCAGACTGCCCGGGCTGAGGGAACAAAGGTAGGAATCCCCTCTCTGCCCCAAGCACTATACACACCCGACATGTCACCTAATACCCTCATGATTGCTTCCAAAAGGGTACTTCCCTGTACTTCAATGTGACAGTAGGGTTTCCCCATTTCTTTTCATGTATTGGTTCTGTGATTGTTATTCTGCTCCATGGTTGTGCTCTATAGCTGCTATTCTGTTGACAATGTATCCACTTGGGGCAGTTCCTGTGTCTTCTGAATGGCTACCCAAGTTGTCCCTATTTAAGCACAAACTCCTGTGGTACCAGATTTAAAATAAAAAGGGAGCAGAAATGGTTTTTTGAAAAGGAGATCAAATTAAGTTGAAAAAGAAATCTGACTTCCTGTTTTAAAGAGAAAGAAAAAGAGCAAGCATCTGAAAGAATGGGTCTGGAATCTTGTATGTATTTCCTTGCAGTGAGAGGAAAGACTTGAATTTCTATAGCACTTTGCTTCAGGGGATATCAAAGCTTTGCTTTTTTTTTAATTACACAAAAGAAAGCAAAGGCACCAGATATGAACGTTTCAGAGCCAGAGAACCCAGCCCATGCAGCTGAGCTGTTATTTAAAGACACGAAAATGCAGATCCCTGGATAAACCAGAGCTGAGTTGCCTTCAAAAGCTAGGGCGCAGTGGTTACTGAGGGTCTCTTCCAAAGCCCCGTGGTCCCAGCGCAGGGCTGCACAGCTTGGAACTGCCAGCCCCCACAGTGGCTGCCACAAACCTCCCCAGCCCCCACCTGATGCTGGGGGTTTAGAGGAAAGACAGATCCAGCTAAAGAAGGTGAGAGGGATGGCACCTCAAAGTAGTTCCCATTCTGACAGAAGGAAACAAGAGTATTTGGAATTTGCCAGAACTCACATTGAATGGGTTTTCCATAACAAGCATCATAGTAATGAGGGCTATTTTTTGGGAAGATGTGAGTTTTTGGTTTGAGGACATTTTTATGAATAATAGCCTAATAGCCTAAGGTCTAAGATTAAAAAAAAAAAAAAAAAGAAATATGCTGGCAGCAGCTTCTTACTCTGCTGATGAGAAAGTCCAGAGCTGACCAAATTTCATCTGAGCCACAGGCCTACCACACAGCTGAAGCAAAATTAAGGAGAACTGGCCACACCACCACAGAGAGGCCACATTGAGTTACTAGACCAGAGGCTATCTCCTCAGGGCCATTCCAAGACTGCTGGGTCCCCAACAGCAAAGAGGTCCAAATGAAGAAAATTCCAGAACCCTGGTGAGGGAAATGAATGGAAAGAATGAGCACTGTGGAGAAAACAATGGCCGAAGGCTGAAATTTCCAAAAGGGTAAGGTATCTCACTTGAGATATCAATTATATGCTAAATGACTATAAAATCCCACCACCCAAGAAATTAATTCTAAATGCAAACTACACAAATAGTTGATTACCACTCATTGATGTGAACAGAAGGTTGCTTTTGGTAAATTTCATAATCCTTCTGAAGAGGGAGGGGAAATTATGAGTGTTATACTTTTCTTTTCTGTACTTAGCTTTAATTTATTAACTCTCCCCCCAAACACAGGAAGAATCTCCTATAGGATCAGGGCCCACCACGTAAGGATGTGCAGGTTGTACACGGAACAGCTCCAAGGTTTCCTCACATTGTAGGCAGTAGCCATCGATGAAGCATGATCAAGATGTTTCCCAATGCCAGAGGCCGTGGTCACAATGCACCATATAAAACTTCTACAGTGAATGAACAGATCCTACCAACTGATGTTAGCACAAACTAGAGTCTGAGGCTCCATTCCCTGGGTCTCCAAACGACCATCATTTTAGACTAGGCTCTATTGCCAGAACTAAGGGCTTGAGTGCAGGCTCTTCTCATGTCAGGTCTATTTCCATGCAAGCCTCCACTTCTTCCTAAGGTCTGCAGCTTGCCAGAGCTTCTCTGGAGACAGCTGAGCGGCCAGAAGCTAAAAGCTTCCTTCCTGATCTGGCTAGGACATTTTCCAACCCCCACACGGGGGGTATAGTTTTCTCCTCCAAGTGCAAGGAATGTGGCTCTCTGGCTTCTCAGAGATGGCTACCTTCCTGGTATCCCCTCTATAAAGATGCATCCAACCACACTCAGGTTCTAAAGACCCTAAAAGAAGAGCCTCAGAAATCTTTCCTATCTGTTGGCTGAGGTCAGCCAGCACTTCTGTCTCCATGAATTAAATACACAGACTAATCCTGTCCCCCCTGATACCCATCTTGGCCTGTCAGCAAGTCTATGGGAAACGTGACATCAAAGGACCACATAACAGACTCCTCATGCTGCTCTCCAACCCTCTCCTTTGGACTTTATGGACACTGAGTGCCCACAGACCCAGACACTGCCTGCAGATGTGACATGATGACCACTAAAACATACATTTACATTGACAGCAAATCATCACATAGCAGCCATTTACCCAAGCCTTAAAGGCACCAGGACATGTGAGTTTGAGGTTCCAACCTCGGTTCTTCTGGGTCATAACCACTCTCCAGCAATGTGACTTGTGGTATTCCACTTTCCTTCTCCCATCTTTTGTGTTTGTGAGGTTAAAGGCAGTTTGGAAGAGTTGAGATTACCTACAGGTAGAGCACTCCACTAGAAGCTGAGCTATCTCTGCTTTTCTTCTGATTTTCTCTGTGTTAGGATGGCTGTGTTAGAAAGAGCTGTCAAAGATAACGGTGACATTTCCCCCAAAAGACTAGTGAAGATGAAGGCATCAGCATCATGTATGTCTGAGCACAGTGAGCCTTTGTATCACTTTGGCCAGTCCTATCCAGTGTGTGGTAACTCCTCTCACGTAGCTATAAGTCCGGAAACCTGCCTAGTCCCGGTCCCCTAAGTCTACCTGTCACAGCCACACTGTGGAGTGAGACTGTATTTTATTATTAAAGTAATAATGACAGCAGCAACTCACTTGTTTAAGTGCAGGCTTTGTGCCGAACACCATTCTTAACAGTTTCCGGTTTCCATGTATTATTCCACTGGATCCTCCTGCAATCCCCCCGTGGTACATACGGTATCATCAACGTCCCCATCTGAAAGATGAAGAAGCAGAAGCACGAGAGACTGAGACGTCTACCTCAGGTCACACGGCTGGTAAGGATTTGGACCTATGCAGTCTGGCTCGGGAGCCCTCGGGCTGAGCTCTGGCACTCTGCTACTTCAGGAAACTCTATCCTAGCCAGAGCTCAGCCAAACTGGAGGCAAAGCCATGCACATGTCTTCACGGTTTACCCACAGAT
This sequence comes from Mustela nivalis, assembly GCF_964662115.1. Lineage (NCBI taxonomy): Eukaryota > Metazoa > Chordata > Mammalia > Carnivora > Mustelidae > Mustela > Mustela nivalis. Next base: position 27,402,624 of record NC_139037.1, on the reverse strand, counting down.
CCCTCTTTAGGAGATGTAGGATCTGGAAAGATAAAAGAGTCTTAAACTTCCCTGGGCCCTCCCTGCCATGGTGGCACTCGGCCGCTAGCCATGCCAGCAGCCCCGGGAACCTTCCGCTGGCTCTCCAGGGAAGTGTCCCTCTGGCCTGCCCTGGTGCCCTGCGCATGTGCAATGCCCCCCCCCCCCCCGCCACCCATTCACGTTTGAAACTCATGTGTATGTGCGACACAGTGCCTGCAGGCAGCTCCGCGGGTTCCAACAACCCGTTCTTTCCTTCTCCTCCCCACCCCACACTCCCCACATTCGCAACCAGTCTACATGTCCCGTGCTAATTGCCCTTTCCAACGGTTAGCATTTCCAAATGGCAAGATAAGTTCAGAGTCATTTAAAGGAAAAATGGGTGTGCTTGAGACAGCCATGAAAACATGGAGCTTTTTCTTTTTTTTTCTTTTTAAATATCCTCCTTACCCTTCCTGCAGAGACGGTGAGCTCAAGTGGCCTCCTGCTTATTGTTTTTCCCAGGGAAGCCAATTTCAGCCGAGTTCCCACTGTGTCATAACATGAGAGCTCAACTTACACACTTCCAGAGGGGATAGGTGCTTGGTTTTGTTTCCTTCTTCCCTCAAGAAAAAGCCTCAATCTCAGTTGCAGGCTTAAACAGACTTACCAGCCATAAGCCCCATAAGCGCTGGCATGCCATAAATAGTCCTTTTCATCAAAAGCTGCAAATCACAATTCTACGGTACAACCCAGAGCTACTCAGATAGCTGCCCGTGGCCCTGAGTATGGGGCCTTGCATTCAGCAGCATTTAATAAAGATTTGTTGATGGACTGATTGATCCGAGTCTCCCATATCAGGTTGTAGCCTAAGTCTCTTAGACTTTTTTTTTTTTTTTTAAGGGATTTGAACTAAGATTTAAAACCAACCCTTAATGCACCAACCTCTCCAGTCTCTCAGTCCTTTGGGCCCAGAAACTTAGAACCTATTTATAATGCATCCATTTCAAAGCCCTTGTGGGGACCAGAAGGCAAGAAGGAAGGCAGAACCATCCAATCCAGGAAGAGCCCCTACACCATCTGGGCCGTGGCAAAGTCCTAAATGGTGCTTCTCAGGATGGCCTGGAGCAACTGAGAGGGGCCCTCTAGATCATCAGAGAAAGGAGACCAAGGTTTCCATCGCGATGGGTTACAGCTTTGGAGTCAGGAATCCTGGGTCCCCTACTCCTAGTCCTGTGGCCTTGACCAGGCGACTTAGCATCTGCATGCAGCAGGCTGCTCAGAGAAACCAGTTCATGGGATTTTTGTCAGGGTTCAATGGGGTAACACTTGTTAAGCCCTTGAGACAGTATCTGGCATGGAGAAAGCATCATTTGTGTTTTAAATGATTACCTTAGCCATACAGGGAAAGGCATTTTATGGTGCTTTAATTTTATGAAAATTAGGGGGTCCTTATATACCAAACAGTAACTCGGCTAACCAGAATATTCAATTAAACAGAACAACCTATTCTCCCCAAATGCCAGGCAGATTGGAGCTCATGGTACGAAGAAAGCGCAGGCAGGAACAGAAACAAAACAGGGATCAGTAATAACTGACCTGAATAGGGATTGCAAAACACTGGTGGCGCTAAAAAGAGTCACATTATTAATTATTTATTATTTATTTATTTATTTATTTATTTATTTATTTGACAGAGAGAGATCACAGTAGGAGAGAGGAAGGGAAGAGATCACAGAGAGAGGAAGGGAAGCAGGCCCCCTGCTGAGCAGAGAGCCCAATGTGGGACTCGATCCCAGGACCCTGAGATCATGACCTGAGCCGAAGGCAGCGGCTTAACCCACTGAGCCACCCAGGCGCCCCACATTATTAATTTTTAAAATGTCATTATAACGTCAGGAACAGGTACACCATATGAGCTCTTCCAACTTTTTTTTTTAAAGATTTTATTTATTTATTTGAGAGAGATCACAAGTAGGCAGAGAGGCAGGCAGAGAGAAAGGGAGGAGGAAGCAAGCTCCCTGACAAGCAGATAGCCCGATGCAGGACTCGATCCCAGGAGATCATGACCTGAGCCGAAGGTAGAGGCTTAACCCACTGAGCCACCCAGGCACCCTCTTCCAACTTTTTCAAAGCCCTTTCCATAGCGATGGGGAAGAGAGGGGGCTGAGTATGCTCCCGCGTTCTTGCTTTAGTCATCAGACTTCAGCAAGAAAAAAAGAGGGTGAGCAATGGATATATACAATTAGGAAGTAATTAAGGCCATGTAAACACAGCTGTTGATAAAAACACAGGTAAGGGAATTCTTAGAAAAATTAAATGTAACAAATCAGCAGGCAGAATGAAATGGGTCCCCAGGCAGCGAAGAAACTTAATAAACTTCCTGAACAGCCACCAACTCAGAAAAGTAACAGTGAGTGAGGACACAGAAATTTTGCATTGTGTCTGGAAGGGAACCGGGGAGAGAGAAGACTTTGGGATGGCTAGTAACCTCCAGGGCAAGAGGAACAGTAACATGACAAAGCGGAAAGCGGCGGAGTTTCCCTTGCTCATCCTCCATCTGGTTACAACATGATGTTTTGAGGACAGATCATTGTCTGGGTTAGAATGACCTGGATGGTATAAAAAAATCAATTCTGCAAGTATATATTGAGTGCCTCCCATGTCCAAGGCACCATGCCAAGTGAGAGATAAAAGGTGAGCAAAACTGGTGCTGGATGTCTGGAAACACCCAGGCCACCAGGACACTAGCTATGATCATGGTAACACAAGGTAAAAGGCAATTGGTGCTGTGGCAGAGTTATACACAGAGCTTAGGGATGCGAAAGGGAGGTGAAGTTTCACCGAGAGTATCAGGGAAGACTTCCTGTAGAAGGTGGCATTTGAACTGACCTTGACGGACAGGAAAAATGCTTCAGACAGGGAAAAGGCATGCAAGCATGCATCCATCCATCCAACTATCCAACTATCTACCCAATTAACAAATAGTTACTGAGCACTTACTTTCTAGGAGACACTGTGCTAGTTGCTGAAAACAAATTGTTCAGTAAAAAGAGACAGAAACCCTGTCCTTGGGGAACTACTGGGAAGGCAAATATTAATTAAAGCATCAAACCTTTGGACATAAATTGCAGTGTGGCACTGCCATGAGGAGTGGTGCAGGGATGTCTGAAGCTCTTGCAGGAGTGTCTAGCAGAGCAGAGAAGTTGGGGAAGGCCTTGCTAAGGAAGTGGTGGTAGAAATGAGATCCGAGGGGGGGTAGTCAGAAACATCCAGGCAGAGGAAGGAGCCTGCAGCATTCCCACTTAAGGGAGTAGCATGCTTCAAAGTGGAAAAGAAAAGCAATGAGAAGAGGCACCTGGAACAATCCAGGGGGGCCAGATCATGGTGGGGTAGCAGGTGGGGGGAATCCTGTGTGGAGACTGAGCCAGAAGAGCCAGCAGGGGCATGTGGGGTTTTGCTGAGAAGCTCCCACTCTTTCTTCTAAGAACAATGGAAAGTCTTAGAAATCCTTTAACTGGTGTCATCCTATGGAGGGGAGGAAGGTGGGGGCATGGTGAGAGTTTTATCTTGTAAAGAGGACTTGGCTGAAGAGTAGGGCCAGAGAGGATGAACCAGTGGTCCAGCAGGAGAGATGGTGGTGGCCAGGACTGGGCAGGGAGCAGTGGGGATAGGGAGAAATGATCTTAAGGGATACTCTAAGTGTAAGTCCACAGGAATGGCAGGTGAACTATGGGATTTTGGTAAGGGAGAGGGAGGTGTCCAGCACTCCTCTGGCTGTAGAGCGGATCCCCCAGATATGACAACAGGACAGGGCTGATGTGGCAGAGAGATGAGTTGGGGGGGATCAGGGGTGTGAGGGTGTGGTCAATATGTGTCTCCCCCATAGGCTACAAGCCCCCTTCAAGGGCTCTGTCTCCTTTTACTGAAAATTGTGTCCTTGGCAACTAGGAGGGCCTCTGACAGATAGCGAGTGTTCAGCGACTGCTTGTTAACTGAGGGCACAGTTGGATGAGTGGATGGTTTAGGTTTGGGACAGGTGAAGTCTGAGGTGCTTTAAGACATCTGAGAGGAGATGTCAGGTAAGCAGTGGACAGATGGATGGGCTGTGGCTCAGAGAGTTCAGGATGGGAGCTACAGATGCAGGATTGCCCAAAAAGACGAGGGAGAAGGTAAATGGGCCCTGGCTTCAGCCTTTAGCAATTCCAACAGGTCGGGGCCCGGTAGTGGACAGAAGGTGCACAGAGCAGGAAGAGAAAGGGCAGCCAGAGTCAGAGAGAGTATTTTCAAGAAGGAGAGAACAGTCAACCGCGTCAACTGCAAGTAAGATGAGAACTGAAGAATGTCCTTTGGATTTAGCAACACTGAGGTCATCGGTGACCTTTGTGGGAGCTGTTTTTGTGGTACAATGGGGTGGAAGCCAGATTGGAGGGGGTGCAGAGTGCGGAGTGGGAGGTGATGAAACAGCCACAGGGAGTAGACGCAAGTCTTCAGAGAAGTTTGCAGCGGAGAGAAGAGGGGTGGGATGGAAGCCCGGGAAAGGCAGGAATGGGCCTGGAGGGTGTGAGAAGTTACAACAGCCCAGCACGGTTACAACAGTGGCTCTTCTGCCTTTTCTTCTGTCCCACCATTTCCAGAGGAACAGAAACCAGAATATGACTTGACTTGACTGGAGCGATGAGCTTGATTTTTTGGAGATGTGATTTGGTGTGGGGGAGCTTATGGGGCAGGCACAGGGAGAAAGCGGTCTGTAGGGTAGCTGGAAAGTTGGTCCAGAGCAGCCCTGGCAAACTGGAAGCCCCAGATCCAGCTCCCCACCTGTTTATCTCTGGCCGGCCCATGGGCTGAGGATGGTTTACTACATTTTTAAATGGTAGACAAACTCAAAAGGAGAATCATACTCGGTGACATGTAAAAAGTATATGAAGTTCAAATTTCAGCGTGCACAGATAAAATTTTATTGGAACACAGTCACACTCATTCATGTACATACCGTCCGTGGCTGCTTTTGCCCCATGGAGGTAGGCTGCAGAGCTCCAACAACAGGCTGTCCAGACTGCAAAGCCTAGAATATTTACTCTCTGGCCCTTTCCAGAAAATGTCTGCCGGTCCTTGGTTAAGGACATAGGAAAGCAATTGGGGTAACTTCCTGATAATCAACGTTATGGAAAAGAGTCAAGTGAAAGGGGACCAGATCACACTGTGCATTATGGAAAACAGGTGGCTGGCCATTTGTGGAGTACAGAGGGGATGGCACCAGCCTGACATCTCTGGATCTGTCAGAGACATTTATCCCCCCACTTCAAAGCTCTCCCCTACTCCGCTTCCCCTTGCTGATGTCACAAAGTGCAGTGGAACATTTCTCTTCCCTTTCCCTGTGTCTCCCGCCATCTTATGGCACTTACGACCATGGTAATTCAATAATTATTTGTAGAACTGATGGTTCACTGCATATCTCTGCCTCTGGACTGGAAGACACCCTGGTGTCAGTGCTTCTAGCACAGTACCTAGCACATAGTATGTACTCAATAAATATTTATTGAAAGAGTAAGTGAAGTGATGAAGAAAAGGAGTGAGGCATACATGGTAAGTTGAGGAGGTAATTATACCTATCTGCTTGTCTCAGAGGGTCCAGTAGAAAAGACATAATGCTTTTTAAGGACAGTGCACTAGAGATATAGAGGCGAACGGTTATTAAAATATCTGTGATGAAGCATTTTATGTGCAACTTGACTGGGTTAAGGGATGCCCAGAGAGCTGGTAACATACTATTTCTGAATGTCAGTCAGATGACTTCAAGGAGAGATTAGCATTTGAATTGGAAAACTAAGTAAAGACAATTTCCCTTACCATTGTGGCTGGGTATCATCCAATCCACTGAGGACCTGAATTAGAACAAAAAGGCCGGGGAAGGATAAATTTGCCCTCTGCTTGAGCTAGGACGTCCATCTCCTCCTGTCCTCCACTGTGGGTCTCTTGGTTCCTGGGTCTCTAGACTTGAATCAGGACTTATACTGCCATCTCCCCTGGTTCCCAGGTCTTTGGGTTTGGACTAGAACTACACCACCAGCTTTCATGGGCCTAAGTTTACAGATGGCAGAATGTGGGACTTCACAGCCACCGTGATGGTGTGAGCCAGCCCTCATGATAAACCTCTTTCTATGTATCTATATTTCTCCTGTTGGTCCCATTTCTCTGGAGAACCCTAACACAGCATCCTGAGGCACAACTGCCTCAAAGGCCTGCTAGTAGTTGAATCCAAGTTGCTAGTGAATGCCTCTCCCTGATTCACCTGCATCACCTGAGCAGCACAGACAAAGTGGAGAGTGCAGTCTCCCTGCTCCTCCTCCCTCCAGCAAGAATCTTCTCTCCTGAGTCCGTTAGGCGCTGAGGGGACAAACCAAAGAAGAAAGGAACCTCTGGATATCTACATATTCTGCATCTAGCAATGGGCCCTTTTTACCTTCCTCTTTTGACTTTCCTATCAACTCTGAGAGGCAAAATATTGGCAGTTTATAGATGAGGAATCTGGGGCCTGGAGAAAGGAGGTAACTTATCTGAGATCACACAGCTAATAAGTAGCAGAGGGGGGACTCAAAAACAGAAATGTCTATGTGGTTCCTAAGCTATACTAGTCAGGGTTTCCCAGAGAAAGAGAACAAATAGGGTATGTGTGCGCACACATGCGTGTGTGTGTACACAATTATGAAAGCTGAGAAGTTGTGTATGTGTGTACTATTATGAAGGCTAAGAAGTCCCGAGATCTTCAGGCTGAGCAAACAAGCTGGACTAGGAGAGTCAGTGGATCCAAAGACCACTTTCTAGTCTAAAGACCAGCGGACTGACCTGAGATCCAGGAAGAGCCTATGTTTTAGTTTGAGTTCAAAGGCAACAAGAAAACTGATGCTCTAGCTCAAAGCAGGAGGATGGGGGTATGGCCAGCCTTTTGGCTCAGTTCAAGCCTTCAACTGATTTGAATGAGGCCCACGCACATGAGGAAGGGCAATTTGCTTTGCTCAGATTGTCAATTTAAAACTCACCCAAAACTACCCTCACAGAGACACCCAGAATTTGACCAAATATCTGGGCACCCCATGACCCAGTCAAATTGACACATAAAATTAATCAGCAGACAAGCCCATGGACCTTTCACTATATCACACTCAGCTATGCTTGGGTCTAGAAAGTCCTCCCCAGTGATATCATAAAATGTTACTGGCCCCCAGAGGTCTCTCTCAAAAAGCAACCACCAGTATCTTAGGAATAATTTTTTTTCTGCCAGTTAAATAGAAACAGACTAAACTAGCTGCTGTAATTACTTCCTTGATTCAATCCAACTTCTCCCCACGTAACCCAACATACTTCCACTATTTCTAGAGAGGCAAATGAAAATCTCAGATGTTCAGATCCTTCAGATCACAGGAAGAAGCAGAGTGGGAATAGGAAAATGAAACTCACCACAATGCAAAGAGAGAATGGAATTCAGCCATGGAATCTACAAAGGCAAAGAGGATTTCTTGATTCCTTTGCTAATTACAGTGTATGTGTCTCAACAGATATTTCGGTGAAGACACTAAATTCTCAATGCCTGATACACTACAGGCACTTAAAACATTTAAGAATGGATCAGTATGTTCACCCTCCCTTTCTTTCTCTCTCTTATCCCCTCTAAATGTTAGAGATTATCCCTGTTTTCCTACACTTGAGGGAAATCATGATGGTACTGCCTTGTCCAAGCCTCTCTTCTTTGTTCAGTTCTGAGGTTTTTTGGGGTTTGGCAGTCACCCCCCACTTCCTGGGCCTCCTCTTCCCTTATCTTTCTAAATCCAATATATTTCACTATATTGGTTCAGTTAACTCCATGAAGGTCTCTTGCTGCACTTTCTGCTGCACTGCTGGGCCATGTGTGATCTGTAGATAGAATAATTTCATAGGCTACACAATCACCATTTACTCCTGGGATGTACACATGGCAGTGACTGGATTCCTCATTAACTTGGCCTTCTGTGAATCTGTTATGATGGTTCCTAGACACAATACTGAGTTTGCCTGTGGAAATCACAAGGAAAAAAAGAATGATGTCCAATACCTTATAGCTATGACATTCTGTTCCCAAAAGGCTTGGATCCTTTAAGAAACTCCTGTCCTAGTGTCATGTTCTGGCTCAGAACATGAGCAAAACATTCCAGGTAGGCAGACCCATTCAATTCCTCTAATACTGTTTGGTGTTCGGCACTTAATCAATTCTGTGATAACTAAAGAAGTTTATGAGGTGGTCCCTTGGTCATGATGGAATGTACAGACTAGCCTTGCCATTACATGCTTTTATAATCCTGGACAAGTGTACTGAACAATTCTTCAGATACTGGACAATCGGTGCACAAAACTGTGATGTCTAAGAGCAAGGAAACAATTGAGGTGAGTCCTGTGATTATCCTGGCTTTCTGCCTAGACTCTTAAACAAGGAGGAGGAAAACAATTAGGGGATGGGAGCTTCCCTGAGCCTAAGAGACAGGGATTACACTTAAGGGAGGTTGAGATGGCTGAAAATGGAGCACCAGAGCACCAAAGAAGAAATACCTACAAGGAAGAGCTCCAGGTTCACTGGAGGCCCTTGTTTGTATAAATAATAAATTCCACATGTAAGGTATGATTCCATAAGACCACACAGAGAACAACTACCAGAGACAGAACAACTGTTGGAGAACTACTAGCTGAATAGCTCTCACAAGTTACACGTGGCTGGGAAGCACTCAAGTTCCAACCAACTAGAATAAAGATTATTTGTTGAATACCAGAGAATTCAGTAGAGACCCTATAAAAACCAAGCCTTAAAAGTAGTTAAACTGGGGCACCTGGGTGGCTCAGTGGGTTAAAGCGTCTGCCTTTGGCTCAGGTCATGGTCCTGGGATCGAGCCCCGCATCGGGCTCTCTGCTCAGTGGGGAGCCTGCTTTCTCCTCTCTCTCTCTGCCTGTCTCTCTGCCTACTTGTGATAAAATATTTTTTAAAAAAGTAGTTAAACTAGCATTACTAACAAACCTAAATGGGTATTCAACTAGTAACAGTAAATTAACTGCCTGCAAGAAAACTCAACACTTCTTAAAAGAACAAAACAAAATTCAAACAACAATTTAACATTTACGGTGTTCTGTCTACAGTTAAAAAAAAATATTAGGGGCACCTGGGTAGCTCTGTAGTTAAGCCTCTGCTTTTGGCTCAGGTCATGATCTCAGGGTCCTGGGATCAAGCCCCACATCGGGCTCTCTGCTCAGAAGGGAGCCTGCTTCCCCATCTCTCTCTGCCTGCCTTCTTGTGACCCTCTCTCACTCTGTCAAATAAATAAATAAAATCTTTTTAAAAATATTAGACATGAAAAAAGCTAGGCAAATGTGAACCATAACTGAAATATCAGTCTATGGAAATAGACCGGAAATGAGAGAGATGATGGAATTAGCAGACAAGCAATTGAAAACAGCTATAATATCTTTAAGGTGTTAGATGGAAACATGAACCATATATGAAGAGAAATAGAAACTATTTTTTTTCAAATCCAAATAGAATTTCTAGAGCCCAAAATGAAATAGCTGCAATAAAAAAATTAAGTAGATGGGATTAAGACCAGCTTTGTCACTGTGGAAGGAAAGATAGGGTAATGAAAACTATAGATTAGGGGAAAGAAAAAGGCTGAAAAAAGGAAGACAGCCAAAGTAACTTGTGAGAAAATATCAAGCAGTCTAACATATATATAATTGGTATCCTAGAAGTGGAGAAGGCAGATAAATATTTGAAAAAATACTGGATGAAAGATTTATAATTTTTTGATGAAAATTATATACCTACAGATTCTTGATGTTCCACTGACATCAAGCATGATAAACATAAAGAACACTCTACCAATACACAACATAAACAAATTGCTAAAAATGAATCATGAAGGGGAAATCTTCAAAGCAGGCAGAAAAAGATACATTATATATTATATACCCGGGGGAAAGATGAGAAGTATCTCTGAGTTTTTATCATAGATTATGCAAGTAAGATGATAATGGAATGATATTTTTTAAATGCTGAAATAAAAAAGTGACAACACAGATTTCTTTTTTTTTTTTTAAAGATTTTATTTATTTATTTGACAGAGAGAAATCACAAGTAGATGGAGAGGCAGGCAGAGAGAGAGAGAGAGGGAAGCAGGCTCCCTGCTGAGCAGAGAGCCCTATGCGGGACTCGATCTCAGGACCCTGAGATCATGACCTGAGCCGAAGGCAGCGACTTAACCCACTGAGCCACCCAGGCGCCCCATTCAACACAGATTTATTTCTATAGCCAATGAAAATATTCTTCAAAAATTAAGATCATAACGAGAGAATTCATTGCCAGCAAACCAGTACTACATTTAACAAAAGTTAAATAAATGTTTTCTGGCTAAAAGAAAATGATTATAAATGAAAACTCAAGTCTAACCAAAATAATGAAGAACACAGGGAGGGACAAATATGTAGGTAAATATAAAATATTTTTTTCTCATTTGAGAAATTCTAAAAGATAATCACCTAAAACAAAAATAATAAGCAAAAGTTGATGTTCATAACAAATGTAGACATGAAATGTATGACAATGACAGGACAGAACACTAAAAGGGGAATGATATACACTGTTATAAAAGTCTTACATTGTATGTGAAGTGGTATTTATTGAAGGTGCTGTTAGGTAGTTAAAATCTCATATTGCAATTTCTATTGTAACCACACACAAAGAAAAAGAAAACATAAAATGGATTAATAATAATAAAACACAATTAACAAAATTGAATACAAAAAATAATTAGTTAATCCAAGAAAAGGCAAAAAAAGAGCAAAATACAAATGAGACAAAGAGCTAGATGGTAGACTTAACCCAACAATTTCAGTAAGTGTATTTTAAATGTGAACAGACTAAAAACAGCAATTATAATGCAGAAATCGTCAGGATGGACAAAAAACTAAGAAAGTTATTCTTCAAGAAATTCACCCTACATATATAAAAAATATATAGTTTAAAAGTTGAAGTATGAGGAAATGAAAGGCCATGTAAACATATAGCAGGAGTAGCAATATTCCTAACAGATGAAATAGAGTTTAGAGCAAGGAATAGTACGAGAGATAAAGAAACACATTTCACAATGATAAAGGAGTCCATTCAGTAAGGCCACAAGATATAACCAACCCAAAGAGGTATTCACCTAATAAGAGAGTTGTACCATACATGCAACAAAATTTGACAGAAATGAAAGGAGAAACAAACAAATTAAAATTATCGTTGGAGTCTTCAACATTCCTCTCTCAATAATTCATAGAATAAGCAGGCAAAAAAATCAATAAAAATATAAATGACTTGCACAGCCAGGTGCCATGGAGACCTAAGGAGAGGTAGGTGGTTAAGGGATTTGCCAGTACACCTTTCAGGGGGAAGCTCTCCCAGCATCTGAAGGGAGAGGGAGAATCTGGGGAGTGGAAAGAAGGCTTGGGGTCTCCCAAGGATAGAGTCAGAATACTGAAGTGGAAGTGTGGATGGTCTCCGTGTGAGCCATGCAGAAGACTGTGGCTAATTCAGATCAAGGGAGATATGGGAAAGAATAGAATACAGAATGAAAGCAAGACAAAGGATATATAAGGCTGAAAATGGCCATCCCTGTGGTTCCTGAGTAGGGCAATGGAAGCATGGCAGGATCAGGCTGTGGGTGAGGAATCCAAGTCCAGGAATTCATGCAGGAGGCTCTAGCAGGGGTGTAGACATGGATAGATGGGAGCCTGATCTAGTGAGGTGACCTGGGAACACAAAGATCTAAGAACCATTCTGATGAGCACAAACCTTTGGGAACAGCTGACTCTGTCTTTCAGAACTCTCTGAACCTCGAAGAAGCTGCTGACCCCTGTGGATAGAGCTCAGATTCAAGTTCAAAACCCTAGCTCTAAGCCTGACTCCATCACAAACAACTGGGAACATTTTTAAAGGACTCCAAACCTTAGTTTTCTCATTTTCAATATGGGAATAATAATTCTCAATTTGTGGGGTTAGTGAGAGGATTACGGGTGAGGTCGGTGAAGTGTAAGGAAGATAATAAATGATAGACATTATGATTAGTCCCATGGTCGAGCAGAGGTTCCTGGAACTACTCCAGGAGGTGTCTCCTCCCTTTGGGTTTCAAGAGCGGGGTCACAACTACACTGCATGAGTGAAAAAAGAAAAATTAATGTACACATATATCCAGCAACACTGGGAATAAACATTACTCACGTATGTGCCATGTGTGGGCCACAAAAAGAGAGTGAGGCAGGTCCCTTTCACTAAATAAAAGGTCAAGGGGCCTGATTATGAAAATTTGGGCCAAGGGGTTCATAATTTGCAGTTTCTCCATTGGGAGAAGGATGCCTTTTTAATTTGAGAATTGACTGAGCGTAGCCTACTTACCCAACATCTCTGTCATTAAGTGGCCCCCTTGACGCTTTGACGCAGTAACTGTGGCTCTCAGGGAATCCTAGGAGACCACTGCTCCAGAATCTACTCTCCAGGTAGGGACATGGGTTGGGGACATCGGGCAAGCACAAACTTAATACAGGTGCTCAAATCTGGGAACTGTTAATTTCTCTATTTTGAAAGAGACAAGAAACAGGCATTTACTGAACATCAACCGTTTATAAGGCAGGCACTTGAGCAGAGGCTTTACCTGGCTCTTCTGGGATAGCCAACTGCTCCCCTATTCAGCAATCACTTATTGAGTTCCAACAGGCACTGTGCAAAAATGCTAGGGATGCACTAGGATCAGAAGGACGAATAAACAGATCACAACTATAGAGAGACAAGTACCAGCCAAGAGTAGATTCAGGACAGAGGGCCAGCACCTAACCAGGCCCTAGTGGTGGAAGCTGTGTGTGTGTGTGTGTACACACGCGCATGTGCAGAGCACTCGAGGCAGAGGAAAGAGCATGCACTAAGGCCTGGCAGTGAGAGAGATAGAGAGGAGTTCAACAGAGGAATTTCCAGCAGTTCTAAGGCTGGAGCAGAAAAAGTCTGCAGCAGTAAGCCAGTAAGAAATCTAAATCTTTCTGTCTTTTGGTCATGAAGGACTCATCAGCCTGGAACAGTAACCGGATTTAGCAAATGAAAATACATGATGCTAAACCTGATGGACCCCTGCTTCAGCCAGGCGGTCCCAGTCAATGCCAACAGTGATCGGTCTTGTGCACAGTACATACCAGCAACGTGACTGAATGAGAATGGACTTCGCCTTCGTGAGCCTCCTCCCCAAAACACACTAATCTAATCATGAGAAAAACATGAAACAGACCCACGTCAAGGGACATCCTATAAAACACCTGATTGGTGCTCCTCAAAACTGTCAAGCTCATCAAAAACAAGGAATGGCTGTGAAACTGTCACAGCCAGGAGGAGCCTAAGGGAACAAGAGGACTAAATGCGATGTGCTATCCTGGTTGGAGTCTTAGGACAGAAAACCAAGGAAATCTGATACAGTTGGGCTGACTTTAGTTAATGTTAATATATCAATATTTGTTCGTTAATGGTGATAGTTGTCACACTCACATAAGATGTGAATGTATAAGGGCACCTGGGTGGCTCACTGGGTTAAGCCTCTGCCTTTGGCTCAGGTCATGATCTCAGGGTCCTGGGATCTAGCCCCAAGTTGGGCTCTCTGCTCAGCAGGGAGCCTGCTTCCTCCTCTCTCTGCCTGCCTCTCTGCCTACTTGTGATTTTTCTCTTTCAAATAAATAAATAAAATCTTTAAAAATTAAAAAAAAAAAAAGATGTGAATGTATACAGGAACTCTCTGTCTGTACTGGCCTCATAATTTGTCAAGAAATCTAAAACAATCCTTAAAAGTTTATTTCAAAATACAGGATTCACAGTTAAATCTGAGTTTCAGATAAACAGCCTTTTGTTTTTTAGTATTTGAAGCATAATTACACTAAAAAATTATTTGTTATTTGTCTGAAAGTCAAATCTTACTGGGAGTCCTAGAAATACGTCTGGGAAGGAGTTCACCCTGAGAACAGCAAACAGCAGTGGGGAGCTAGGGAAGGGCTGCATGATGTACAATGTATATAATAGATACACAGATAAGGAAACTGAGGCTCAATAAGCTATACCTGTCTCCTGGATAGCTTTGTGGGGACCCAGGGATCTGAACATAGGCCTGCCTCACAGCATGCCCCCATCTATCCATTATACTCTGATGTCTCACAAAATTCCTTCTAGAAACATCCACAAGAATTCACTCTGGTTGGTAAAGAATAAAGGAGGATCCAGAGCAGACACTGTATCTGGAAGACTCCTGCAAAAGCAGGTGAGTACTTCAGAGCCCCAGAACTCAGAGGCTCCCCAAAACAAAAGACTACATGCTGTGTACCAGCTCTCCACTGATGTCCACCCTTCTCCTCACGATCACAGTCAAAACAGACACACTCAGAGCCACAAACTGAAAGGCTGAAAGGGACCTTCCAAGCTAATCCATCCCACATCCCCCTTTGAGCAGGACTCCCATCCACAGTTGTCCTCCCAGATGTCCAATCCTTGGTCTAGCTCTTAACTCTTGGCTCCAGCTTTCCCCCATCTTTCATTCCCACTACCAGTCTGCTTGGATGCCGGGAAGCAGCCTCCTGAGCTAATTAGGGCTATGCGTTAAGTAAGAGTCAATGGTCTCTGAGCCAGGGCCCAAAAGGTTCTTGTGTGTGGAAAGAGAAACATTGTAATGCAGATTCCAGCTGCTCTCGGACCTGTCTGTCTTACTCCTCCCTGACCTGTTCCGAAGAGGTGATGCTGTTTTATCCCTGGGCTCTGCACACACGAGGTTAAACAACGGCATTCGCGGGAGCACAGCCTGAGGGTTGCTTCAGTTTTTATTTTAGCAGCGCATGGGAGACGACAGAGGGGCAACAGCAGGGTGACGCGGACAGGCCGGCAAAATCTCCTACAGGAAATTACTGACGTCAGCCAGCTGCTCCAGGCCCCTGCTGGGCCACTGCTCCTCCTCTCCTATCTCTCAGGGGACGGCCATCCCGCTGTGGCTTGCCAGCTCTGGAAGGCAAAGAGGGCAAAGCTCCCCGCCTGCTGCGTGCCCACCTCCAACACATGTCCCCACCCCCAGCCCACCCTGCAGGGCCCACAGACAGGGCCCCGCCAGGGGTGGAGGTGGGAGGAAGTGTCTGGCAATCCTCTTTTCTCTAGAAATGGGATTGGAAATGGGGTAATCGTCTAAATGGGCAGTCCTGATGAGTTGATAAACATAACTCCCATTTTTATTACAGTGATGAGGTTGCCTGAGTGAGCGTAATCCCTCTCCCAGGCTCCAGGAGATTGCCAGGCAGCAACACCCCCCATCCCCGCCCCCGCCTTCCACCAAGGCTGCATTAGTCTGATGGCAAAAGGCACTGAGCTCTAGATGGACTGCATTTCATAATGGCATTTAAAAGCACAGATCCTGGGGTCAAGCCAGGGTCCAAGGACACCACTGACTAAGCTCCCTGTTCCCTCGACATGGCCCTCCTGCTCTCCTAAATACTGATGGGACAGAAACAGTCCAAATGCAGGACCGCCCTCAGTCACATAAGACGGAAAAGATGCGGGGAACGACCCCAACTCAAATGACTGGAGGAAGCATAACATAATGGAAAAATCCAGGCCAGCCTCAGCAGAACTACTAACTCTTGAGGCCTCTGTTTCCTCATCTGCATTATGTGATTGGTGTGGTCCTTCTCTGCTCTTCTGCATAAAAGAGCCTGCAAATTCATGACTCTCCCAGCTAGCCAGCAATCCTATCCTTCCACAGAGTAACTCCTTTCTGCTCTAGAGACTGTTTTCTTTTTTGTAGTTCCCTACTGAAATTTTAACCTTCCACTTTATTAATGAACACTTTATGGGAGAGGATGACCTAGTAGCAGCTGGAAGCAAGGCCGGGAGGGAACAGGACAGGCAGGGGTGGTGGGGCCTTGGGTACCAAAAGATAAAAGGGGTTCAGGATGGGAGGTAGGAAAACAGGAGAGTCACGTCATCTGGGGCCCACCATGGAGGGAAAATGCCCAGTGAGAATGGATGAGGTCCAGGCAGAGCAGGGCAAGCATTCAGGGACCCTCAGAGCAAGCCACAACCCTGCATAGGCTCCTGATCGAGGCTTCATCTTTCTCCAGTTACTCACTGACTCAAGCAGTGATTAGCCGGGAGCTGCAGCAAAATTAAAAGCGGATTTAGATTCAGAAGCTGGACCCTAGCTGCAGTAACAGCACTTACTTGTCACATGACACTGAACAAGGCATGCCACCATTCTGAGCCATCAAAATAAGGATAGTGCTAGTGCCTGCTTTGCACACTTAGAGGTGTTGCCATTCCCGTGGGAATCTCCATGAGTTGCGCTGGCCAGAATTGGACAATGCACAAGTGGTATATCGCAGCCCTGCTTATAGTTAGAAAATGTCCAGTGACATAAGATACATTAGGCATGAACAATATCAGCGCACTAGCATTATTATCTTGGACACATTCTAGAAGGGGATGCTAGACCCATAAACAACATTTGCAAAGAGCTAAAATGTAGTGGCGTCGAGCTTTGCATTCTAGCCCCCTCAACCGTGGTGAAACAGTAAAGCAATCTGTTATAGAACTCTAGTGCTGTCACTGAGATTCAGATGACAAGAATCCTAAAAAAAGAATAAGCAAAATAGGACATGTGGTCCCATGCTCAGGGTGAGGCAAATACCCTTCATTATGGGTCTCCCTGGTCCCAAGACTACTCTGCCCCCAAACTCTACCCCTCTCAAAATACCCTCTGTTATGACTCTCATGGAGTCTTGGTTAAGACAGGTTGCTGTGACGGACTTCACAGGTCAGGACAGGAAGACAGGGATCAAGTCTGTCTGGCCCAGAAGAAGGCTCCCTGGATCTTCCTGGACCTCACACACCATCTCAGGGCAGCAGGTTCTAAGAGTGGCCTTTCCATGGGCCACTCTTGCCTGGGAAAGAAGAAAGACCTACAGATTCAGGACTCTGTCACACTGCCTACCATCCCACCAGTTCCAAGCCCCTTCTCCCTCTTCCCCACATGCCAGCAACATTCAGGTCAAGTAAATTAAGCCTGTGGAAATCATGTAAACCCCTTTGATCTACTCCTGCTTTTGGGGGGCAGGGGATGGAAAAGGCAAACACTGAAAGCATTTGTGCCCACCTGTCCATTTCTCGTTCCACTGCTTGAATTCCAGCCATCTTCATCAGGGGCATCCTAACACACCTCCCTGGTTCCAAGAGCCTTTGCCCTCCATGCAAGGTCTCCCTGTCCTATCTCTGTGTTACAGGCTGCACAGCACTTCCACGCCAGAGGACAAGAGCTTGTTCCCAGCCTCACTTCTGGCTACTTCCTCCTGGGTAGCCCACAGTGCAGCCCCACGGGCTGGCCCCCATTCCTGCACCACCTTCATGCATTTATTCACCGGTGTGTGACTAACTGAGAGTGCAAGCTGTGTCGGGCAGTGCACTGGGCACCGGTGATGGAGGCCAAATTCCACCAGGCACCGTAGAGCTCACCATCTTCCAGGGAGAATGGACATCAATCAAAAAACCGCAAAATATAGGATCACAAACTGTGATGTCTGATAAGGAAAAGCGGTCAAAGATGTGCAAGGCCAAAGGGAGAAAGTGGCCCGGGGGTCGTAGAAGGCTTCCTTGAGGAAGTGATACTTGAGCTGATATGTGGAAAATGAGAAGGGAGGAATTAGGCAAACGGGGTGGGCACAGCAGCCTTCACAGGAGAGAGGATTCCTGGAAGAGGGAGCTGCCTGGGCCTGGAGTAGGGGAGGAACAGGGAGAAGGTCCACACACTAAGGGCAGAGCCGGGGGTGCCAGTGCTAGATGGAGCTGGAGAAGTTGTCAAGGGTCAGATTAGAAGGGCTCCTAGAGGCACTATTTAGGACATATGGGTCTTCATCCTATGAGAAATGAGAAGGCATTAAGAGGTTTTGAGCAGGGAAGGAGGGTGATTTGGGGAGCGCAAGACATAATCAGATTTGCATTTTGAAATGCTCATTCCAGCTGCTGTGCAGAGAAGGGGCTAGAGAGTCCAGAGTGGATGTGGAGGCCCAGTGAGGTAGGAACAGCCTCAATCTCAGACAAGAGACATGGATATAATAAGCCAGAAACGGGGAGCTAGGAGTGAAGAGGGAGTCGAGCAAATGAATTTGCCAAACCAGGGTTTACCAAACCAGACGATGGAAGACGGGACACTGGAAGATGATTAGATTTGGGTAAAACGACCCTGACATCAGTTTGGGACCTAATGGCTTTAGGGAGCTTTGGGGGCCTCCAAGTGGGAAGACCAGTGATAGATGGGACTGAGATGGGGATGTACGTGTCCAGAGCCATCTGCACACAGACGGACTGATGGATGATGAGGACGCGAATGAGATGGCTTTACGTCACCACTCAGGGTCACCTCTCCCCAGTCACTGCACCTGGGCCTGTCCCCATGCAAGGAGAGCAGGTCTCCACTGCCTCATAGAACTCCTCAGGCCTCGGGACCCACTCCTGCTGCTCTAGGGCCTCTTGTATCATTGGAGGGCCACTTTCATACATGTCTTCCCCAGTAAAGGTCTAGGAACAACTTGGGGGCAGACATGTGGCTCTCCTCGTGAAGTCCTCGGCACATGCAGGAGCGCCTGGCTCCTGACTGAGCAGGCAGATCCAGGCCCGCTTCTCTATCCCCCGGCAAAGCCCGAGTACACTGCTGCTCTGCAGAGAAGAAGGCAGGCCCAGATCCAACAGCTCCAGCTAAAAACCATTCTCAGATTCCTCAGAGGAAAAGGGTCCCATTCCTACTTTTGCTTCTAATAAACCAAGACAGGTGTTGACAAGTTCTTAAAAGACAGTGGTATGGATGTTTTCCCACTGTTACTATAAATAAGTGAGCAATTGGGTGTTTATTTCTCTTTTGTTAGACTTCTCATGTGAAAGGCGTTGATAGGTAAAGAAATGAGTAAGCTCTGTCCTTAAAGAACTTTTAACACAGCCTCTTATTCAGAACCCAGTGCTCTGGTTATAATTCAGGACAAAGTTGTGCATTATTTCCTGTGATTATCTACAAGAAAATCAAAGCCTGACTCTGCAAGGAGCTTATAAGCTCAAGAAAATATCGGACAAAGATAGAAGAAAAGGTACCTCTATTAGTACAAACAAAGCCACCCTACTTTCTCCAGTGCCTTTTTTCAACTGGAAAAAGGTACCCCTCATCTAAAGAGACAAGGCTCCTGGGTGGGTCAAATGACTTGGTGGGATGTAAGCCTCTGTCCCCACCGCCCTGGCCAGATGTTCCTGCACAGCACACACCATGCTCGACCCATACATGACAATAGTAACAGGTGTTATTCACAAGGAGCGGTCAAGAGAGGATGGGTGAACCAGGGAATAGGTAAAATATGACTGGGCATGAAAAGGAGGAGCACTACAAGGAAGGCTAGAGGTATGTCCAGCAACAAATGAGGTTTGACTAAGGTAAAGGGTATACCTGATGGAGAAAAAGAAATGAGATTGAGAAGTTTGGTTGGGGAGTAATTATGGAAGGCCCAAAATACTAGGCTAGGAGTTTGTACTTGACCTTGGAAGGGCTGGTCATGGCCCCGGGGATATCACCGCCCCTCCCTCCCCTGTGCTGGTTAATTTTAGGTATCAGTCTGAGAGTGGCCCTCAGGGTGCCCAGATTAAACATCAGTTCTGGGTGCATCTGTGAGGGTTTCTGGGTGAGATTAGCATTGGAATCAGTAAACCACCCTCTGCAGGGTGAGTGGACATCATCCAATCCACTGAGCCCCTGAACAGAACAAAGAGTAAAGGAGGAATTTGCCCTTTTTTTCTACCTCACTGCTCAAACTAGTGTACCTTACTTCCTCTTCCCTGCCCTGGGACTGGGATTTACATCATTGACTCGCCTGGTTCTCAGACCTTCAGACTCAGTCTCAACCAGCCCACTGGCTCTCCGGGGTCTCCCACTTGCAGATGGCAGATCACGGAACTTTTCAGCTTCTATTATTATCACAGGAGCAAAATTCCTCAAAATGGATCTCATTCTAGATAGATGGCTAGATAGATAGAAAGATAGATAGATAACCTCTTGGTTCTTTTTCTCTGGAGAAGCCTATTATACTCTCTCTTCCCCAGAACAATGCCAAGGAGAGTTGGCTACCAGCACCAATGCTCACCAGAGTGCCCACCTGCACCGGGAAAGCAAGCCCATGAAGGATACCACTGGAGGAAAAACAACTATCTTTGTGCTGACAGAGAACTCTAAATGCTATCTAATCACTTGCATTTGTAGCCCGCCTAAAAGTATGTGTTTTATGACCAATATGTTTATTTTTTACAATAGTCTCATTTGATCAGTAGCATGAGAAAACAGAACAGGTAAGGGCCTTGGCAAAGGTTGAAGAGAAAATCCACAGCGGCGCGGCTGGGACTGGAACCCAGGTCTCTTACCAAGGATCTAGTGCTCAAGGGTGCTGAGCCTCCCTGCACTTGGCTTGGCAGGCTCCCTCTTCCACCAGTCACCACACTGACTGCCTGAATCTGCCAGTCCCGGGTCCTTTCCAAGAAAAGACAAAGCTTCCAAACAAGCAGTAATGACATTGATTATGCCAAGCCAGAGGCAGGGGATTCTGGATCATTTCCATAAATGATCCAAAATACTTGCTCAGCAGTGCCTGTGCCCTCACCCCCCAACCCTTCATCCCAAGAAAGAGACGTCCGGTACTTTGTAAGCGTGAAGAAGAAATAATTCCCTGTGGATTTCTGCAGCCTCGTTTCCCTAGCTTGTCAACTGCCAGCAGCAAGCCAGACTGGCTGCACTGTCAGCTTGGCTCGATCTGATTCCGTCGGGGTTTGCAGACTGCCGCAGCCTTCCTCCGCCACTGCTCCCCCGCCCACCCCACCCCAACCAGACAAAAGTGAATCACCTTCGGGGCTTCCGGGTATATCATTCAAAAGATTTCCCCGTTCAGCTCGGACTTCATAATATAGTATTCTCTTCTGCTTCCACCAGCTGTACATTTTTCTCCAAGAAAGAACACTAAAGTTATTTTTAACACTGTACTACAAGCTATGTGATCGAAATATAATTTTAAAGAGCAAACAAATAAACGGGAGACTTTCCGATAAGTCGTGCAAAGCCAAAGAAGAATGTCATCCAAAAGCTAATTTTCAGTTATCCTAGCTCTGTCCCCGACCCCCTTTTCCTGTTTCACCCTTTCGTTACTAAGGAAGTTGGGGTGAAAGGGTATTCGCCTTTTCCTCAAAGACCCATCTCTGGCAGCTGAGCTGCTCCACACCTGAATTCACACATCTCCCGCGTCATGACAATTACCTCCATGGTAACCACTCATGACATCATAAACACGATGTGATAGCTGAAGAAACAAGAGCTACAGAGACCCTGTGGGATGCAAAAGCCCTGTGTGATCGAAGGGGTTCATGGGGAACAAAGGGAATTTTGTCTTGAGATTTTAGCAGGAAAGCAATTCTTGGAATCTATTCTTGTGTCTCAGTATTTCTCGAATTTCAAAGCCTCTTGCTATACAGAAGTCAGTGAATACACACAAAGGGGTCAGGACATTTCTAGAATGGCACCACAGCACCTGCACCTGGAAGCAAACTAGTGAAATCAACCGATTTCCCCCTAAGGACATCAATCCTTAAGGACAGTGAGATCTCATAAGCACATGTGATTGTCAAAAGAGGGGCTCCTGGACCAGTTCCAGGGTTTGTAATGACATTGATTATGCCAAGTGTGTTCCTGAAAAGCCCTTTATCTCTTCCTACCTTTTCTTACCCAAAATAAATGCCCAAAACCTCAAGCCAAGGTTAGCAGCTATTAATAATTTTGTGGACGGCAGCCAAAAGAAGAGTGGACGCGCCATGAGTGTGTGACAGGCGCACCACACCAGCTCCCCAGAGAGGGGGCGGAGGTGCTTTGTTGCAAGGCCGTGGTGAGATGTGAGGCGAATGTTAACATCCACTTTACACATGCACTTCCGTCTGCAAACGGCCCCAGCTTTGGGACTTAAAATTTCATTCCAAATAGTATTAGATACACCGGGGCTCTCAAGATATGGACTTCAAGTTGGAGACATCAAAGTGCATTATTTACTAAAACCACTGTGGATCTCTCCACCTCTTCTCGCACAAGATGCTATTGTAAAACTCAGGCTGCTTTAATCTCTGTGATGGAAGGAAGAAAGGGAGGGAGGGAGGAGGGGGGAGGAAGGGAGGGAGGAAGGAAAAGAAAGGGAGAGAGAAAGAGAGAAGAAAGAGAGAGAGGAAGGGAAGAAAAAAGGGAGGGAGAGAGGGAGGAATGGAAAGCAAAGGAAAAGAATGAAAAAAGAAAAAGAAAAAAAAAGTGCAGCTTGAAGAGAACTGAAGTCTCACAATCTGGGAGAGTAAACATAGCCCAGTGAGCTCTTCAGTGTAATTACCGGCCTTAGAATTTCAATTTACATGTGTCTTCATTATCCGCTGAAGGACTCAGCTATTGTTCTCTGAATAAAAAACTTAAAACGCAAACAGAAAATGGGGGAGGAAAGGCTTATTGAAGGGCCTCCAAGGATTAATCTTTGCATTCTTCTCATTTTTTCCCCGAATTTGAGGATAAAATCTGTCACGGAATATTTGATCTTAGGGAAACACTGAGTTTGGTTTTGTGAACACAAACTGCTTCGGACCATTATTTTAGCAAACAGAACTTGAGAGGCACAGGGCTCTAGTAGACGGTTACATTGAATTTTGCATAAACAAAGTAACTCAACCTTGTTTCCTCCTGGGTGGTAGGAAGTTCAGCTGTGTGCATCCCCTCGCTGGCCTGGCTGATGGAGTGCCTGTCTGTGTGTGTGAGTGTAAATTTCAGGGCTCCTTTTTTTTTTTTTTTTTAAGATTTTATTTATTTATTTGACAGAGAGAGATCACAAGTAGGCAGAGAGGCAGGCAGAGAGAGAGGAGGAAGCAGGCTCCCCGCTGAGCAGAGAGCCTGATGCGGGACTCGATCCCAGGACCCTGAGATCATGACCTGAGCCGAAGGCAGTGGCTTAACCCACTGAGCCACCCAGGCACCCAATTTCAGGGCTCTTTTCAAGCATCACACCCTTTGATGCCCTCAAACTTTCACTCGCCTTTTCCAAGTATTTAATTCGGTTTGCTTGTCCATCTTGGATTGTCAGTTTCTGCCAACAGAAACAGGAGAGCAAAATTAATTTTAACTGACTTTAATTTAAAAAAATGTGTCACTCCAGATCTCTAAAAAGTAGAATTCTCAAAATGACTGGGCATTGCCAAAGCTTCAAGGAGCCTTCGAATAGCTATAACTGACTTATCGTGGGTTTATCAAGACACCTGGGGAGAAAGCGTGTTTGATTATGAAGGACTAATCTTTTTATTAAGGCTGGACGCCTTTCCACCAACCTTACTAGCCACTTGACAATTGTTCAAGCAGGTCTAACTGAAGGCCCACATTGGGCAAGGAATTCTGCTCAACGCTTTGAAGGATAAAAAAATGTCAGTACGTGGTTCTTAAAGAGCTTGTTAAGGGAGAGAGGACCTCTGTAGATATGTAGAAATCATCCGTTACAATTAAGATGTGCTTTGAAAGCTCTAAGGAGCAGGGACCACTTCTGGGGGTGGGGGATGGTTACGGTGGGCTTCATTGAAATGTCATAGTTAATCTGAGAGAATTCAACGAGTATCAGTGGAGAGACATAACATAGTGACAACCCAGAGCCGGAAACCTGAGATATATTTAGAATAATGAGCAGAGGACTGGCTTTATTGAGTGTCTGTTATGGCTAGGATGCAGAACAGAAAGAGGATTTTGCAGGTGAAAGCCCTGTATCCAGGAGGGGATAATATGGTGAACCTCTAATCTCAGGATCTGAGTGGGTGTCAGAAGAGAGAAGGAAAGGGACGCCAAGGGCCTCTAGTGAGAGCTCAGAAGAAGACCTCCACGGCTTCAGAGAGAGACAATCAATGCTGCATTTCTCCTGCAGAAGCTGAAAAAGGGAAAGGAAACGCATGGTCGGTTATTAAGCCGGGGGACTATGAGTGCCCTGTCGGCCTGGCATGAGTTTTCGGAGCCCTCCACAGTGCAGCAACGTTCACCCCGTAGCACCTTGAAGGCATCAGCCTGCTTCTGACACTCAGACTGACCATGATACAGATGTCATGGCGGCTACTTCTGGAATGGCCACCATCCAAAGACCACTTGCCTGTTAGGAACCACTTCTGCCAACTAGAAGTCCTCAGGTGTTCAGCAAGGTTGGGGACATTTGGTAAGGTCCTCTGTCCCCAGAGTAACAACAGGAAGAGCTCTGGGCTGGAACTCAGAAGGATGGGTACTGGCCCATCCTGGTGTGGATATGATGAACTCCCTGAGGACTTTGGAGGAGTGTCTTCCTCTCTCGAGGTCCAATTTCACTCAGAAAATGAGCAGCTTGGACCAAATACCTGGTCCCATGTCTTGCATTCTGTGATTTGGGATTGAGGATCTCAAGTTCATACACCTATGTGAGGGTGAGAGCCTGCACCCCACCCTAGGTCTCCTGACCCCACGGATCCAGTGCTCTTTCCCCAGCACTGGTTTCCTCTAGTGGGACATTTTAACAGTCACCGCCCACACCCACAGGGTAGCTGCTGTATGCCAGTGTGCCTCTACTCTGTCTAGTTAGTCCTCATATCAATCACCTGACTGAGATAAAGCTATCAAATCAACGTACAGAAAAATGGAGTCGCTTGCCCATAATCACAAAATTAGGAAATGAGAAACCAGAATTTAAAGTTAGACAGCCCTGTTCCCGGACACATTATCCTCATCTCTACTCCCCACACTACACAGCAGAATAAGAAGGAGCAGCAGAGCAACATAAGGGACATAGAACCTTAAAATAGAAACCATGGCAGCCTTCCAATGGTGAATTCACATTGTAAGTATGAGAGCTTTCAGAAGAAATATTTTGGTCAGTGTTGTTTGCCTGCCTAACCTCCACGTTCCCTCCCCACAGATGACCACATGAACCGTCCCTGGGGGACCATTCACTATCCAGTGGTCTTAACTGTGGTCTGAATGGAGTATGGATAATGACCACATAGAAAATCAGGAGACAGTGGCCTCCTGGCTGACTCCCCCGGCTCACAAGACAAGGAAAACCAAAACCACCAAGAGATTGTTTTTACTACAAAATAAAACCCAAGAGGAGGAATCCTCTCAAAATCTTCAGGGAGCCACGCTGATACCAACCCTAGGCACACAGTTGCACCTGCAGGCTTATCCCGTAGAACACATCTCAGACTCATGGCTGTGTCAGGCTGGATGTTAGTTTAAAGGAAGGGAGAGGGTACCCAAAAACTTGAAAAGTTCTTTCAGAGGGCCATACTACAGAATCTCTATATCCTTTTTTACCTATGACATATAAGATCTCTATTCTAGGAGATTTAGGAGGTGTTTTTGAGCAGATTTTCCTACCGCTGATAAAAATGTGTTAAGGTGGGTACAAGAACCCTGGACAAAAACTGGTAAGCCTCCTTCTAGTCTAGTGCTTTCACCAACTGGCCAGTTGACCTTGGCTGGTCATTTGACCTTCCCAAGCTCTGGTTCCTCATCCGTAGTGAGAGGGCTGATCTTCCAGAGTTCTGTGAGCCAACCAAGGACCAAGAGCCCTCGAATCATGTGTTTTGCTAGATGGATCCACAGAACAAAATTATGATCCAGGGAGGGATTAAATTTAAATACGAAACAAGAGGCGATGAATACTCTTCTGAAAGAGGAATTAACTGCAGATAAAAATCTACACCTCTGTCTGCTTCTGGAAGCTTGGGTTGGCCCTGACCTGCTGCCAAGCCTTGGGGGCTCCTCAATCTATCCACACAGCAGGGAGAGTGAAGGCTCCTTCCCTGGGGGGATGTTGACATGAAGCAAAGCATTGCAATCTTCGGTGACCTCCCTAGAGGGAAGGTTTGCCTCCTTCCCAGAGAGTTTCTGCAGCGCAGATAGCAGAGTATCTGAGGCAGTGAACGGGATGGACATGGCTGAGTGAAAAGCCAGATAGGAAACCACTAACCTTTCTGGGCTGGGGACAGGAGCCCCCCACCCCCAACCCACTTCACACTTCATGATTCTGCCTCAGCAGACTAGGGGTTTTCCCCTAGTTCTGCTAGAAAAACCTTGTCACATTCTTGATGGCCGCACACCTGCATGATCTCTGGCTGTTTCTCCTTACCCTTCTAATGCTGGATTGTATTTACCAAAATTTGTATTCCTCTGAGTCTCTATGATCTTTCTAATGCTGTTCTATGGAAGTAGATTAGCTTTGTTCAGAATTCAGTATTATCTTCAATGTGTAGGGTTATACTTAGGTACTTTAAAAAGAACTTGACATTTCTAGCTGCCCAAGAGTGAAAGGCACTGCTCCTTCATTAGCTCATTATGCACTTTCCCTAGACACATAAAAACAGAGGATGGAGGGCCAGCATTCAGTGCATTGTAGCAGGGTTCCTGCATGTGATAAGAGGGGGACCAGATGGCCCAGTTTCTGCCAATAAAACATACAGTTCATGAGGGCAGTAATATTATAGTTACTCCATAGAGCCAACAATTAGAACAGGTTTTGGCACATGGTATGTGCTCAGTAAATCTTTACAGAATGGGTGAGTACATGGGTGGATGGGTGGATAGATGGATGAATTCCACCTCCAAAACCTTGAGATACTCTGGTTCTTCACCCTATGTCAATAATACTCTCAACTATCTGATTCTCACCAGTCAACTATCTCCTAATGCCTCCTCTTGTCATCCCATCTCCATATTTATCTGGTCCCAGGGGCCTCCATACTGGTGTACTGGCTGTTTTGTTTCTTAATAAGATTAATTTTAAGATATTAAAATTTCTTTTGTTGAATAATTAAATATATTAATCACTATGCTAGGGACTTTAAAATGTATCAATTCTTTCCATCTACAAAACAACCCAAGGAGTGGACGCCTGGGTGGCTCAGTTGGTTAAGCTGCTGCCTTTGGCTCAGGTCATAATCCCAGGATCCTAGGATCGAGTCCCACACCGGGTTCCTTGCTCGGTGGGGAGCCTGCTTCTTTCTCTGCCTCTGCCTGCCACTCTGCCTGCTTATGCTCTCTCTCTCTATCCGACAAATAAATACGTAAAAATCTTAAAAAAAAAAAAAAACCCAAGGAGATCATGTTATTACTTCCATTCAACAGATGGGGAAACTGAGGCAGAAATAGTATATGTTTTGCCTAAGACTACCCACCTGATAAGTGGGGGGAGGAATCTTGGATTCAAATTTAGTTTCAAATTTCAAACTCAGGCAGTATGGGTCCAGAAGTAATGCCCTTAAACCCCACACGTGCTGTGTAAGGTTTAGCTGTGCTCATAACTAGAGCATTCATCACAGATCTCTCAACCAGAGGAAAGAATGCTCCAGGTCCATATGCCTTAAGAATTACCTGAAGCACTTCACACTCCACTAGGTTCTCAAGGCCCTACTGGCTTCCTGTGTTAGTTTTCTTTTTTCTTTCTTTCTTTTTTTTTTTTTTTTAACTCTTGCAATCAAGATCTTTTTTTTTTTTTTAAGATTTTATTTATTTATTGGACAGAAAGATCACAAGTAGGCAGAGAGGCAGGCAGAGAGAGAGGAGGAAGCAGGCTCCCCGCTGAACAGAGAGCCTGATGTGGGGCTCAATCCCAGCACCCTGGGATCATGACCTGAGCCGAAGGCAGAGGCTTAGCCCACTGAGCCACCCAGGGGCCCCCTTCCTGTGTTAGTTTTCATCTGAGTCCCTGAAGAGTGTTCTTCAAGGTAGAAGAGTTGCAAGTGACTGTGTAAAGTCTATTCAGGTACCAAACTTTGTACCTGGTAGAGACCAACAGGTAGAGAGAGTTCAACCTGAGTAGATATTTATATAAGCCTTTCATCACTACTGTACACCAGGGCCTGTTATGTTTGATCTGTAATGGATGCTTAATGCCTCTTGAGCTGATGAACAATTTGCTAGTTATTAACAAACTAATGGCTAACAGAAAAGCAGAACTTAAGAATTTTAAAGACAACTTAATAGGAAAATTCAAGTTAAAACACTATTTCTTGTTAGACAACAAGACGTCATTTTTCTTTCAAAACATGTGTCTTCATCAGACACATGAAAAAATGTTCATCATCACTAGCCATCATGGAGATTCAAATTAAAACCATATTGAGATACCAGCTTACACCAGTTAGAATGACCAAAATGAGCAAGACAGGAAACAACATGTGTTGGAGAGGATGTGGAGAAAGGGGAACCCTCTTACACTGTTGGTGGGAATGCAAATTGGTGCAGCCACTTTGGAGAACAGTGTGGAGATTCCTCAAGAAATTAAAAATAGATCTTCCCTATGACCCTGCAATTACACTACTGGGTATTTACCCCAAAGATACAGAGGGAGTGAAAAGAAGGGCCATCTGTACCCCAATGTTTATAGCAGCAATGGCCACGGTCGCCAAACTGTGGAAAGAACCAAGATGCCCTTCAATGGACGAATGGATAAGGAAGATGTGGTCCATATACACTATAGAGTATTATGCTGCCTTCAGAAAGGATGAATACCCAACTTTTGTAGCAACATGGACGGGACTGGAAGAGATTATGCTGAGTGAAATAAGTCAAGCAGAGAGAGTCAATTATCATATGGTTTCACTTATTTGTGGAGCATAACAAATAACATGAAGGACATGGGGAGATGGAGAGGAGAAGGGAGTTGAGGGGAATTGGAAGGGGAGGTGAACCATGAGAGACTATGGACTCTGAAAAACAATCTGAGGGTTTTGAAGGGGCGGGGGGAGGGAGGTTGGGGGAACCAGATGGTGGGTATTAGGGCACGGATTGCATGGAGGACTGGGTGTGGTGCAAAAACAATGAATACTGTTACGCTGGAAAGAAATAAAAAATTTAAAATAAAATGTGTCTTCAGTGTCTGCTGTGCTCCTGGCACTCTGCCGGTCATGGTGGGGGACAAATGGAAACTATTACTAGAGACCCCACGGTCAGGAGTCATCACTGAAGTGGGAAATAAGATTAAAAACTGGAAACAACTAGACTGCAATATATTCTAAATTCATAAAAAGCATTTGACACTATCCTGTGTCTCAAATGTGTTCTAGGTTTTTTCCGATGCATTTACTTGAGTTAGGTTAAAATGGTCAAATCCATTGTAGAGTTGAGAAAATGAAGCACAGAAAGGAAGGTCATTTGCCTATAATCAGACATGTAGTAACTGTCATGCCAGGATTTAAAGGCAGTCATGACACCAGAACCCCTTTCCTAACCTGTACAGTCAACAGTAGACATATACAGTATGAGTAAGAGTGGCATAGGAACATTAGGTGACATAGGGACACGACAAATTTACTTACAAATATATTTGCATATATAGGTATGGTTTATGTTTCATTTCTGTGTATGTGTTTTATCAAAAAGGAGATCATTCATTCTGTGCTGCTTCATGAATTGCTTTTTCTTACAGCATATGTCTTGAAGGTATTTCCATGCACTTGCAGAATACATCAACCTTATTTGTTTCTAGCAGTGTATTCTATGGTATAGATATTTAACTTTCTTCCTCCTGATGGAAAATTAAGGTTGTTCATAGTTTTTCAATTATAATGCTTCAGTTAACATTTGTGGTTGCAAGCACATATATGAGTATTTCTTTTTTTCTTAAATATTTTATTTATTTGAGAGATAGAGAGCATGAGGAGGGAGGAGAGGGTGCGGAATTTCATCCCAGGACCCTGGGATCATGGCCTGAGCTGAAGACAGACGCTTAACCAACTGGGCTACCCAGGTGCCCATGTATGAATATTACTGATGTATATATTTAGAGTAGTAAAATTGTTTGTTCAAGATAAATCAACATTTTTGCAGTGGATATGTCATAGGGTTTTGCCACGTCGGTCAAGGACAAAGTTAAAGTCACTACACTGATGTGGACCCCAGAGATAGGCACTATGGATGAGTATCCACAGAACTCAGAATTATATAGCGTACATCATACTCTCCACACATCATCTCATTTATCTTTATAATAGTTATGAGAGAATATTATTTTCACTTTACAGATAGGGAAACTGAGACGTAGCAAAATTAAGAGGTTTTTCCAGGGTCGTAATTTAATTCCATAAATTAAAACCAGAGTTGCAACTAGAAAAGAAAATCTCATTTGTAATTTGGGGTTGTTTCCTTTCAAACCACACTGGTACAATAAACTGTATATAATAAAATGGGTTTGTGTTCAGTAGTTAACAAACCCATGTATACAAGTTTTTAAATACTGGGCAACACAAACATAGTTATGGATTACAAGTTTTGAGGACAGAAATGAGTAAGAGAGGATGGAAAGTGTTTTCCAGCCCCAACATACCATAATCTTGTGATCTTAGAGAAATAAAAATAAACTAAAAGGAAGAGACGAGTTCGTTGCTGGAAAAAATGGAAATTAAAAGTAAAAAGAGTCCAGAAAGGGTGGCTGGAATGGGAGACTTCTACAAAAAGTGGTCCCAGGAGTCCTTATAAAGATTTGCAAAAAAGCAGCCCTCTAACCATCCTTGCTCTCTTGTGGTAGCTAGGGTAACCCAGACTCAACTTTCTCACCTAAGGATAGTATTCAGCTTAGAAATTCCTTCTCTAAACTGAAAGGTGGAAGTGACAATTACTTGATGAATAGAGAATCCCAAGTTATATTCTTCTCAAAGATAATTTACTCCAAGCAAACGATTCTTCTGTTAAATATTACTTATGTTTGAACAATAGGTATCATTAGGTAAAAGAATTTTGAAGAGGAATGAGTAAGCTTCTCGGAAATGAATGCAGAAATCTGTTCTTGATCATCTTGATCAGAGTAAGGACAGAAGGAGGAGGAAACCTATAATGATATTTTGATAAACTTGCTCAGTCAGATGCCCTAACATTTACATGTAAGTTTCAACTAAGGATGCTGCCAGAACTTGAGATATCCCCTCTCAACAGCTGTCAAAGACAGAAGGCCCCTGTCTCAGCTCCTTTCACTTGGCTAGTATGTAATTTATCTATAAATTGTTACTATCCTCCAGTTCCAACTGTATAAATTACAAGATGAGAAAAAGTTGGACAGGAACTCATGCTGAATAGTGTCTGCGAAAATGGTTGTCTCAGAAGAGGGCTTTTGAAAACATGTAAGCTTTCACTACCAGCCTACAGTTAAGTGGGAATTTAAAAAATTGAAACTGTCCCTTCAAGACACATATTTCTGCAAACTATATGGTTCTGGAGGAGAAGGTCTTGGACTATGAAAAACAGTTGGCAACAGACTGCACCCTGTTATTGCCTGCCACCGGGAGTTTGCACTAGAATTTACAATTTTGGCTTTAAGCAGGACACTGAGTGTCCTGGCAACCCTGTATAAAAGATTGGCTGTGAACTTTGCCAAGGACTTATTTACATTTCAGCTGACCAAGACTTTTAATAATCGTCTGACTTCCAAAGCACCTATTCTGAGGTCTTCTGCAGTAGCCCATGGGAAACAAAAGGCTTCGTTCTCATTTAGAGTTCTCCCGGGGCCCCAGCAAAGAGTCTCTTCTCTCTCTAAGGATTCCTGATAAATATATTGCTTGTAAGGAGAGCAAGCATGGGGTTCAATCTGTGACAGGAAGGAGAGAAAACTATGATACCTTCATAGGACTCTCAACAGATGCTCCATGCACACAGGGCTTGAAGGAACTACGAGATTGTTGTTGCTGTGGCAACCATGCATGCCTAAATGAACAACAAAATTAATAGTCCTAACAGGCTTTGGTGGCCTCAACAGGATGACAACACGTCCTTTACTGGGGAATGCGTATGCTCAATTGTGACCCTACTTAGATATGGTTCTCATGTAAAGAAAAATAGTGTCTGATAATAGCAAACCAACAAAATAATGGTCACGTACTTGCCACATAAACTTCTCCAAGCCAAGGCCAAGGGCTGTGTTATTCTGCCTCCCTGCTGAAGTTAAGAGGCACCTTTCAAACTCCCAGGCTTTTTTGTGACATTCTATTTAATTTTATCACGCTATTGCTAGCCTCCTATTGAGCTTTTGTTGTAAGCAGATAAAGGTAAGGGGGAGCTGAGGGGAAGCAGAATGAGATACAAAAAGGAAAAAGTAAAATTAGCTATAGCATACAATTGGACCCTGCTTGGCCTTGAGGAAGGCACAATATGTGTTAATTAAGCAGATTAATATGTTGCTTGCTAAAGGGGATATTCTAGACAGCAGGAAGTTTAAAACAGGTAAGGCCTTCCCCCCACCCCAGACTAAGGTTAGTTGAGCCATTGCTCTGAATAATTGGATGAATTTTATCCTTGGGTAGAGATAGGGAATGGGGGAGAAAAGCTTTTTTAGGATGTTAGATGTTATTAAAAATCCATTGGGCTAAGCAACTTTTAGATCATGAGAGATTTTCAAGAAATTGCCCAGTCACCATCAATTAATTGAACTGTACAATGCAGTGTTCATGTGATATAATAGCCTTTCAGATAAGGGTAACATTCAGACCAATTTTAGGCAGAAGTTTCGTTCCCCAAATGTTTGTTATAATTATGTGACAGAATCAGTTACTCCAGTAGCTGGAATGAAGAAAATATTTCAGGTTAAATAATTTGTCCAAACTTCTGGGCCTACATTGGAAATAAAGTTCTATGTTAGATAATATTGAATTGTATGTTTAAAGCCTGGTGTTAATGAGCCCAGTCACATGCCTGGGTCAGCTGGGAGAGTTAGGTCAGCTCTACAATCAGATGCCAGTCAGTTTGCTCAGAAATACATCCAAGTTAGCCAGAAACACATAATGAGCTCCATGCAAATCCATCATTGTTCAGAGTATACACATGGCTAACAACAGATTCAAGATTTCTTCTTCTTTTTTTTTTTTTTTTTAATTTCAGAAGTAGAGTTCAGTGATTCCTCAGTTGCATATAACACCCCAGGACTCATTACATCAAGCGCCCTCCTTAGTGTCCATCACCCAGTGACCCCATCCCCCCCAAGACAACCTACAGAATGCAAGAAAATATTTGCAAATGTCTTACCTTCTTTTTTTAAGAAGAATGAGGCAGAACTTGTGATGAGCACCATGTGATAGAGGGACTCATTGAATCACTGTATGGTACACCTGGAGTTAATATAACTACATTGGAACTAAAATAAAATAAAAATTTTAATTAAGAAATAAAATAGCCTAACTCAGACAATATTCTTAGGAAAACATAAATATGGAAAATAATTTGCTGTTTAAAATATACAAGTTATTCTGAAGTTAAATATTTAAAACTTAAAAATTACTATTTATCTTTAAAAAAAAAAGAATGATGCACACATATCTCTATGCATACAAATACCAAGTAACAAATCATTTTAAAAAATGCTCTAAGTAGGAATTTGAGCACTACAGAATGTAAGTTAGAGTCACAAGCATTGCTCTTTCTGACTTTACAATGGGAGCATGAACACACATTAATTTTGCAAAGAGGCAAATAAAATAAGTAAACCGCATCTTCATTACACAGAAGCAAAGGAATATATGGTTTCGATACTGTTTTAGGAAGTTGTGAGAGTCCCACATGACGATGAATTGTCGTCTTAAGTGTTCCTTTCCCTCTCCACCCATGCCCCGTAAGGACGTCCTGTGTTTTATAAGACTGTTATATATTTTATGGAACATAGGTGACAACATACAAGTAATCATATATTATGGTAAAAATCTGCCATTGTTGAGGTCCCATTGCTTGATCTGACTGCTGGCTACATGGATGTATTCACTTTTATGAAAGTTCAGCAAGCTCTATACAATTTTCTGAATGTATATTAAATTTCAACAAAGTTCTTTGAAAGCCTTTTCTTGCGTCTGCACTGCTGAAGTCTCTACAAATAGTTATAGGCTGTTTTATAGCCGACACATTTATTCCTATAAAAGTGAAGGTTAAAAATTCTTTATCACATAATCCTATTCTAAGGGTTCCAAATAAATTCATTATTTAAATAAAAGGAGTGGATTATAGCTCTGGCTTGGCCACTAACTAGTGTTTGAATCTGAGCCTCTCTGTGCCTCCTTTTCTCTCCCGATTAAAAAGGGCTGGATGAACTACAGTCCAGTGTCCCTTCCAGCTTCAGTGTTACTGGATACTGGGTAACAGGCCAAATGAGAAGTGAGAATCCTTTGGTGAATCTTTCTGTAAAGGAACAACCCACTTCCTGGTTTATGTCTTTTGTAAACAAGAATTTAATGGGGGGAGACAGCTGGAGTGAACAAAAACCCAATTGACCCACACGACTTGGCTGTAAACCATAAAAAACCGTGGTCTAGTCACATCACGTTGGAGCCCCAAAGAAAAGAGAAGCCGCTAAGCATTTCCCCCATTAAAGTCTGAAAAACAGTAAGAGGGGGATTAACCTCTTCCTGCCAAAAGAACTGTACAGGGTTTTCAGTAAAGCTAAGTTTAGTCAAAGTATCATTCGTTCCATAAACATTTATTGAGCGCCTGCTGAACACCAAGTGCCTGATGAACTGTGAGGGATAAAGTAGCAAAAGAGGCAGATAGAACTCAGCGTAACGTGTCTCAGGAGCTTGTGGGGGCTACAGATAAGTAAACAATCAATTATAGGGGGATTTGTACATTCAGTGCTGTGAAGGGAGATGTGGAAAATACAGTATAAGCAAGCACAGGAAGGGCACATAACCCCATAGGGGACTGGGGTAGGGCCATCTTAGGGGTTCTTCTGGATCAAGAGATATCTAAACAATGAGTAGAGTTAGCCAAATAACCATGTGCAATTCTCATGCTGGGAGTCAGGACAGCCTCAGACAGGCTCAGGAGCCAGACTGCTTAGCTTCAACACTACTTCAGCTGGGAAAGCCTCCTACACTCTCACTAAGCCTCAGTTTCCTTATCCACAAAATGGGAATAAGGGGAGTACTCATGCATTCTTAAAAGGATTAAGTGAGAGAATCCACATAAGCCCTGCTAAGCACAAAGCCTAACTACTACCAGTGTCATTATTAATAGTGAGATAATAATAATAATAATAATAATAAACTATTATTAATAATGAGAACCACAGAACATCTCTGCACGGACTGGTCCAGAGGGGACAAAGAATATAGCCATTTGGTATCCTGAGAGTAGTCCAGTCCAGCTGGAGAGAAGGGAGGAGATGAGGCGGTCAGGCTGAAGCAGAAGACAAAAGGCCCTATACACTGTGTTAAGGAGTCTGGAATTCGTCCTGAAGGAATGAGGAGTACTGAAGTGTTCTAAAAGGAGAGGGTCACGATATCCACTATCCACATTTATCAGTAGGGGAGAAGCATACTGCCCACATTAAAAAAAAAAAAAAAATGTTTTACCCCAAAGCATTTAAGATCACATCCACTACCCTTTTTCCTCTACGGAGGATGAGGTCCAGTTGGAACTCAACAGCCCGCCAACATCCTGGGATTCCCTTCCCTTGATGAGCTGGATATGCTGGAGCTCAAATAACTCCATGAATTCAGTGTAATTCCACCTAAGAGACCCAGTCAGAAAATTAACATAGTATATCTTCTCATGAGCCATGAGCTGCAATTTACAGCAAGCCTCTCTTGAGCCATTAAACTTGCTCTATTAGATCACAGAAAATCCCAGACAACTAGCCCTGCAGTGGCTGGATTTTTGTACAACACAGACCTCTTTTTTCTAGTGAAAGGAAAGTCAGCATGAGCCACAGCAAGCAGAGCCTTCCATAACATGTGTGTAAGATATTTCTTCTCCCACACTTCTCATCTCTCAAACCTGGCCTCTAAAGGGAACTTGAATAAGAACCAAGGCTTCTCGGGATGAGTAAATATTAGAGAGAAGCCCATAGTGGATGGATGGAGGGACTGACATGAGTCAACGCTTACAAATGATCTGGAAGAAGAAGGAAGCAATAAGTCTCTGAGGCAGAAACCTTTATGTGCTTCTAGGTAGTTTAATGCCAAGAGGCCGAGGACCATTTGTAGAGAGAGTAGGTAAGAGGGTGGCAGAGGTGATGCAAGAGTATTTGGAAGGGAACAATTCAAAGCCTCCTTGTCAAAGTATGAACTACCAGTCAGAACCCAAAAATGATACTTGGAATTAGGGTTGTGGCCCATGAGGCTATCGGAGCCAGAAAATGTGGGGTGTCATCAAGAAGAGCACGGAAAGCAAAAAAGGAAGCAAATCACCATTCTTCAGCCCTATCAGTCAATATGGAGGCACATCTGATCCGGAGATGTTGTGTGGCTTCATGGCTGTGCTCCAAGAAATAGAAAACAGAACCTGCCCGCGTGTTCATACGTCTCCACCAGACTCAGTGAAATCACATACAGTGTTTTGCACACAGCAACAAGAATTAAATATCAGTAACACACACCATTTTGTTCACTGCAAACTGGCTAAATTCAGGGCAGCATGCTAGCAGCTGGGGGCTACATCAAGGATGAGATAAGAGCACTCACCTCAAGCAGCTTACTATCTAGTAGATGACATGAAATATTGACATTATCTAAACACAGGGTACAAAGTAATAAAAACCACAACGGAGGAGCAGATAAAGTGTTACAGAAAGAGCCTGCACATACTTAAAGGATATTATTATGGCAATAAATCATATATATATACATATATATATATTTATATATGAGATGTATTTTTATTAACCTTATTCATTTTAAGGCTTAACCTGGACAGTGATAGTCACTGATTTTACTAACTGCCAATTCCATTAATGTCCAGAACCGGCAGCTGATACTGATCAGGTCATGGTAGCAATAGGAAGATGAGAAGTTTCTGAATGATGATGAACTCTGGGGCTCCTATTAATAGTGGATATTCAGAAGATTTTTTTTTTTCCTAATGGCAAAAGGTAGAAGGGAAACTGAGCTTTTGAGTGAAATCTGTCATCGTTTCTATTGCCTTTGCCCTCGGGGACTTGGTTTATCCTGCAAGATGCAAGAGCTGTGCCCTAAAACGCTCTTTAATGGAGGGGAATAAAAATCAGGCTCATTGTCAGGACAAAGTAGCTAACATCCTGTTTCCAACTAAGTCAGCTTAGAGAAGCAATTTACTATATTACTACTCTGTCCTCCCCTGCCTTATCCCACACCAAAAGGTACACACTGGATTTAGGAGATTAATTCTGCTTGTGGAACTGCCAGCTCTCACCAACCCTCATAATCAGAGTTCAAGAGGGAAATCAGTGGTACTACAGAGCTTCCGAGAGAAACATGTTTGGGAGTATGAAATGTCTGTTTCCTTAAAAAAAAAAAAAAAAAAGAAAGAAAGAAAGAAAAGAAAAGAAATTTCTGTTTCCTCAAAGTAAGATACTCCAAGGAAATGGGCTATGGAAGGAGTTTTTAATTTTGCTACTGAGATACAAAGCCCTCTCTCTTCTGTGTGTGCTCTGCCACAGGAAATCTAAACACAGGGTACAAAGTAATAAAAACCTGGACTTACGCTGCTGGCTACCTGTGTAGTCAGCCATGTCTGCTTCTTCAAAGACCTCTTTAATCAATGCAAATGCACACCCTTGCCCCATTCTCCGTCATTCCCACCATTATGTTTCCTTTTGCCTCTGTGTCTGCTGGGGTGGGGGGCATATTTACACAGGTGTCTCTTAATTAACAGAATGCATTTAACTCAGAATTGAGTTCCTAAATGTAATGAAATTACAGAATAGAGCAAACCTCTTAAGAGCATATATTTAAAGAGACTGAAGATCTTCAAGCATATGACATTATTGAAAATACTAGCAATGAAGTCAAGGAAGAAGTATATATCTGTTGAGTTTCTAATATATTAAGGCATGCTACTAGATGCTATGTGAGAAGATCTTTTTAAAGTTGAATATATGGGGGAGCCTGGGTGGCTCAGTCAGTGAAGTGTCTGACTCTTGATTTCAGCTCAGGTCATGATCTCAGGCTCGTGAGACAGAGCCTGACGTCAGGGTCTACATTCAGCCCAGAGTCTGCTTGAGATTTTCTCTCCCTTTCCCTCCCTCTACTGTCTCTTTCTCTCCAAATAAATAAATAAATAAATAAATAGAATCTTTTTTTAAGTTGAATATATGGTCCCTTTTTTCTTTCTCGTTCTTTATTTCTTTATTTTTTTATTATGTTAGTCACCATACAGCACATCATTAGTTTTTGATGTAGTGTTCCATGATTTGTTATTTGTGCAGAACACCCAGTGCTCACTACAACATGTGCCCTCCTTAATACCCATCACCAGGCTACCCTATCATCCTACCCCCTTTCCCTCTGAAATCCTCAGATTGTTTCCCAGAATCCATAGTCTCTCATAGTTCATCTCCCTGTTCAGTTTTTCCTTCCTTCCCCTAATATCCTCCATGCTATTCCCTAAGTTCCACATATGAATGAAACCATATGATACTTGTCTTTCTCTGCTTGACTTATTCACTCAGCATAATCCCCTCTAGTTCCATCCATGTCGATGCAGATGGTGGGTATTCATCCTTCCTGATGGCTGAGGAATATTCTATTGTATGTATGAACCACATCTTCTTTATCCATTCATCTGTTGAAGGGCATCTTGGCTCCTTCCACGGTTTGGCTATTGTGGACATTGCCGCTATGAACACTGGGGTGAACATGCCCCTTCTTTTCACTACATCTGTAACTCTGGGGTAAATACCCAGTAGTATACCACCCCCTTTTTCAAGAAGCTTATCATCTAGTTGAGAAGACGAGTTTAAAAGTACACAGAAATGAGACAGAAGATTTACTCTTAGAGCAGTACATGTGTGCTAAGTTCAGGGAGTTTAAGGGTTAGAGGAGAATGAGAATAAATGTTAAATGTCATTTCAAAAGAGCTTGGAGTTGTTGGAAAATCACCAAGGCTTTAGGAAATCCTGCCTTTCAGGAAGAGAGACCCACTTTCTGAGACAAGGTGGAGGTGATGGCCTGGAGCTTCAGGTTTTGTGTTGTTTTGGGCTTCCTAATTTTAAGATTTGTGTTAAAATATAGCATGACATTTAACCTTGTAAATATGGTCCTCCATTCAGCCTCTAAAGATGATTATTTTTAAAAAGAGTTTCAATTAATTACAGGATATTTGCCTTATTCAAATCATATTCCATTTGCTTTTTTATTTTAAGGTTACTGTAGGTAAGTATTACTTCTCTAGATCCTCTAAAATCTATGCAGTAGGAGCTATAGAATCACAAACGCATTCTCTGCTTCGGAAGATAGGAATGCTGTTTTAGAAAAGTCCAGATTCTA
The DNA here is from genome assembly GCF_964662115.1 of Mustela nivalis. NCBI lineage: Eukaryota > Metazoa > Chordata > Mammalia > Carnivora > Mustelidae > Mustela > Mustela nivalis. Next base: position 27,363,266 of record NC_139037.1, on the reverse strand, counting down.
TGTTGTGGGTGTTTTCATAAACAATTGCACTTGTAACTTCAGCTCACACAAAACAGAAGTCTTAATTGTTGACCAAAATAACTCTTAAACTTGAGCTTTAGAATGTCATATTTTGGGATTCTTAGTTCTCTCTCCCTGTCTTCATCTCTAATATACAAAGGGCCCAGAAAGGTGCAAAACTTAGAAGAGGCATCAAAATCAAAGCTGGATATTTGGATTCAAACTGCAAAGGAAGAAAGGGATATTTGGGAGAATCACAAGGGCTATGTCTGTCGTTACTGCTTTAATTTAGTTTCAGCACACACTGCATTTTAAATAAATGGTTTGCCTGGTCTGTGTTATTTTTAATAAATAAACATAAAACTAGAATCTTAAATGCATGGTGAGAATCTAGATAATTGCTTTTACTTTTATAATTGAGAGTCAGCTGCGTCTCCAAACATCGTGAGTCTGAAAGCTGCTGTGGGAATGACACTGTACGCATTCAAAATACTAAGGGTGGAGGACGCCCTGGGTAAAACAACATGGCACCTGTGGTCACTGCATCAGTCTAAGCTTTTATTTTGTCCTTCCAGAGTTCCCAGAAATACACACCAAGATGTTCATATGTTTAGAAAAAGGTAAAATCAATTACTTTGCTGCTAAATTACAACTAAACTATCCCCAAACTATCCAACTTCACATCCACAAACAGAAATTCTAACATCACAGTTCAAAGCTTCTAAGTCTAATTACTGTGCCAGTATTAGGATTATAATGCACCCCATTCTTGATTATTCAAAGACTAATTATCTAGGCCAGGCACTTAAGCTTGTTCCTATTCCCTTGGTTTTCTGCCATTTGGTTATTTTAAGGTTCACTGGCCTCTTCACATGCCCGGCAGAGGAAATAGAAGATGAGACTCAAATCAGCAAATTTTAACTTCTCATATGATCTGCCCAAAATTTGGGAATAGAGGAGGAGGAGCTAACAGGACAGCCGAGGTTCTCCATGCATTTGATTTATTCACTGTGTTGTCTTTTTCCAAAGAGAAGTTGGCCAGATGTCTTGAATTAAGTAAAATAACACTTGATTTTGACTCTTTGACCTTCCTATTGTTTCACTTTATTGATTAGTTTCGTCCCTTGGATCCCAGTTCTTCCTCCCTTTGTCCTTCCTTCTCCCTTTCTCACAGTCAGCAGGATTTACATTTATTTGCTAAATGACTCCTTTTATTTCTGACTTTGAAGGGGAATCCCTAGGATTTCCAGGCCTTTCTCACCACGCTTTTAACTCTACTACATTTGCTAAGCTAGACCCTCATCTCCATATGCTTACATGCTACCCCCAGCAGGGAACAGGGTACACTCCTGTAGCCCCTCCCTGGGCTGCAAGTTTTATTATGTCTTGTCACTTTAGATACTCATACAGATATTTAAGACGACTCACTATCCAGCCACATAGCTCTCTCTACTCCCACTATGTACCTTTGTAAGTGAAAAAGTCTTTAGCCAACAGATAGAAATCGAAGCAATACTTCTCTCAGTTCTGCCTCCCAACATCATGCCTTGTTTGCCAGCCAAAGCCACAACAGTTCCCTATAGCTCAAACTGTCAAAGATTCAATCAAAAGCTCAGGCCACAGGGAAGAAGGATTCCCCAGGGAAGAATATGCCTGTGAATAAGACTCCCCAGATTCACAAGACTCATCTTCCATTTGTTCCATGGGGGTATCAAAACCCTTGTTAAGACTATAATTTTCTGTCCAAACATTAGAAACCACAGGCCCTAGACGTAACCCCAAACCTGAAGGTTAATGACCAGCCATCCTCCATACTCCCAAAGCCTAAGGTCCATCATGGTTCTGGGATCATGAAAGAAAAGCAGGATTCAGGTTACAGGTCACAGGCTCCTATTCTGTTGTCTCATAGTCTATTCTAGTCTGGCCTACGTTACGTGATGAGATGACTCACATATCTATGTATTTATAGCTGCATCTATATCTATACCTACACCTATATCCATATGTCTATCTGTATCTATATCTATGCCTGTATCTATCTAACGGACACTAAATGGTTTATGCACATCATATCTAATCCTCACAAAGACTGTGAAACAGGTACTATTAACATCTGTCGTGAGAAACTAAGGCTCAACTTGCCAGAAAATGGCAGAGTTGGCTTCAAACCCATTGTCTGACTCCAGTCCATGTTCATTCTGTTACATTAATATATACCTCAGGCCTGTATAAAGTCATATTCCCCCATTTCTCCCAGATCTTAAGCTGCTACCAGCTGAAGCTTATTAACCAGTCTACAAACGAGTCCTCTTTTCTATGACAACTGACTACTTAAGACCTCCCACTTAAGACCACTCTAACTCCACCCCAGTTTATAGATTATAGACCCTGCCCAGGATTCCCCAAACCAGGCCAGGGTCCCCATTAAGAAGACTCTTTTCCAGGTGGCCTTTATACAAAGTTGACCATTAAGAGCTAAGGGATTCTGATATGAGGAAGTGGTGATGCAACATGGGGGCTTAAGTGGGTAGGAGAAGAATCAATGAAACAAGATGGGATTGGGAGGGAGACAAACCATAAGTGACTCCTAATCTCACAAAACAAACTGAGGGTTGCTGGGGGGAGGGGGTTGGGAGAAGGGGGGTGGGGTTATGGACATTGGGGAGGGTATGTGCTTTGGTGAGTGCTGTGAAGTGTGTAAACTTGGCGATTCACAGACCTGTACCCCTGGGGATAAAAATATATGTTTATAAAAAATAAAAAATTTTTAAAAAAAGAGCTAAGGGATAGGGATATAAAATGGTATAAACTACAGGTGTATAAATGGTATATGGAACCATAGATGACAAAGAAATAGAAATAACCTAGAAAGTTGACACCAATAGAAAGATGCGAGTGAATAATAAAATATAGCAATAATTGATATAGTAATTAAAATAAACAAAACAAAATATTCTGGACACTCAAGATACAAGGTAGACTTGAACAAAATGAAACTTTCCTCCATCCTTGGGGGGATGATCCAACATCATAAATATGTTGGCTCTTCCTAAGTTTATTTATAAATTTAATTCACTATTAATAAAAATGCCAACAAGATTTTCTGTGTTATTGGGCAAGTTGAAACTAAAGTTCATATGGAAAAACAAACAGGCAAGAATAGTCAGGAAAATACAGAAAAAGAAAAACCATGAGGTTGTGGTGGGAGGGGGAACTAAGCCCTCACCAGACACTAAAACATGCTAGAGGAAGCTTGCAAATTCCTACTTCGTCTATAGGTTAGAAAAAAGCTTTTAATCATAGTTCAAAACCCAGAGACAAGTGAAAGGAGAGATTAATAAATTTGGCTACATAAAAATAAAAATTTTTGTATGGCTAAAGCAAACAAAGTCAAAAGGCTTTGATAAGCTAGAAGAAAATATCTGCAACACATACCACATACCACAAGCCGCTAATATCCCTAATACATAAAGAAATCTTAAAAATCCAAAGATAACAGCTTAAAATGGAAGAATGACATGAACACACACACACACACACACACACACACAATCTAAAGTGGTGCTTAAACAAATAAAAAGTGATCAAATTTTCTCATAATTAGAGAAATGCAAACTTAAACATGGAGATGCCATTTCTCATTTATTAAATTGATGAAAAATTTAAAGAATGACAACATAGTCTCTTGGCAAGATTGTAAGGAAACAAGCACATACATCGCTAATGAGAAGGTAAACTGACGGACTCTTCTGGAAAGGAATTTGGCCATATCTAACAAAAGTACATATGCACGTACCTTTTGACTCAGCAATTCCACTTCTAGGATTCTAGCCTAAAGATATAACTCCAATAATACAAAAATACAGACTGACAAGATTACTCACTGCAATAATGTAATTGGAAAATATTAGAGACAATCTAAATGTCCATACACAGGAGAGTAATTGAAAAAACTGATCATCCACATAATGGAGTACTGCATTACATGCAGTAGCATGAAATGATATGGAAAGATTTTCAGGACATATTGTTAAGTGGAAAAAAAGAGGAAAGTACAAAGGGAGTATCAACAGTATGTTACCCTTTATGTATGAAAGACAGGAATGGAGGAAAATACGTATCCACTCATCTGTGCAAAAGGGATACAGGAAGGAATAAAGCAGTAACCAATGAGCATGGTTACTTTCTGGTTGCTAGTGGAATAGGGAGGAAAACGGGGGGCATGGGAACAGGTAGTACGGAAGAGGGGAGTGACTTTCTCTGAATATACATTTTTATATAATTTGGACTCTTAGAACCATAGTAAAATTTCATGATGACATATATTTTGTGGATACTGAGAACTAGGTTCCCTACTGTCAGAGAAAGAAGCTACAAATCAGGAAAAGAAAAAGCCAAGAAAAGAGAAAGCCAGGAAAAGAGAAAGCCCAGTGTGGTAAAATTGGAATCAGGGGTATCAGTATAAACCCAAGGTTCTTAATATATATATATATAGATGGATATATACAGGAATAAATTATACACACACACACATATCCGAATACATGTGTGTTCATGCATGTACATATACTTCCTCATTCTGTCCACAGAGAGAGCCCAGGAAAAAAATGACACTCGGTCATATGGGCACAGACATCTAGTGCCCAGATCCTGGTTTCTAAATAACGATCTCCAATGAAAGGGATCTGGGTTTCTTGGAGAAATGATCAGTTCTCCAGCTGGGAAAGGGAAAAAACGAGATGAGCCTGGTCAGAAAGTAAAGATGTGTCAGAAAGTAAAGAAGTGCTCAGAAAAGCAAAGGACCTGTGAAAGGGACATGGAAGTCGACCTGAAGGAGCTCCTAACAGCCAAAACTGGGACCATCTGAGCAACAAAAGAACAGTAATATTAATAGTAATGAATTATAATCCATGGAATATACAACAAATACCCATGAGACCATATTAATCTAAACAAATAAGCAGAATTTAAAATACACTAGTTACAAGAAGATAAACATTATATTATTCCTCTTCTGCAACATTTTTGGAGGAGTTAAATTCACCGGAACAGCAAGTAGAATGGTAGAGGCAGAAACAAGGACTTAGTATTTAATGGGTAAAGAGTTTCAGCTGCGGAAGATGAAAAAATTCCTGGAGCTGGGTAGTGGAGACAGCCACACGACAGTGTCCGTGTCCTTACTGCTGCACAAGTGTACACTTACTCATAGTTCAAATGGTAAATTTTATGTTCTATATATTTTACCAAAATAAAATCCTTTCATGTATTTAAAAAGCCAAAATAAAAATAAATAATGAACAGAGGAGAACGTCCAGCTTTTTCTTACAGTAGAATTCTAATAAATGCAGAAGGAATGAGGGAAAATAAGAAAATCTCCAGTAAGCAAACACTAGTGAATTAATTGCTGCTGTTGATGGATGTTAAAATTATCAAGCAAAAGTGTGATAAGGGGTGTTTGGGTGGTGGACTCTGTTGAGCGCCTGACTCTTGGTTTTGGCTCAAGTCCTGATGTCAGGGTCATGAGATCAAGCCCTGAGTCCAGCTCTGCACTGAGCAGGGAGTCTGCTGGAGATTCGCTTTCTCCCTTTCCCTCTACCCCTCCCCGCTCCGATTCTCTTGCTCTCTCTCTTTCTCTCAAAACAAATAAATAAATAAACCTTTTTAAAAATATGTATGATGAGAAACAGGATATTTGCATAGTCAGAGTATCTCCCCAAAAGGTACTTAGTAATTACAAAGGGGAAGATATTAACTTCAAAGTGGAGAAACTTCGCAGACACCACTCTCGCTATGTGATCAAAGTACCACCATCACTACTAGTAAGACACATCAACATAAGAGATATGTCATCATGTCTGTGATATTCCTGCCAAAAATACATTATCGAAGCCCTATCATAAGGAAACATTAGGCAAACCCGAACTGAGGGACATTCTACAAGATAACTGGTCTCTAAATTTTCAGAAGAATTAAGATCTTTAACGTCAAGGAAAGACTGGGGAGCAGCTGGGGAATGAAGGAAACTTAAGGGACATGACAGCTAAACATAAACACTTTTCTGACTTGGAACAATTTCCTATAAAAGACACTATTGGCACAGCTGGAGAAAGTGGAACGGTGTTTGAGGATTGTAAGATAGTAATATATCGGTGTTAATTTCCCAATTTTGACAATTGCATTGCAGTTATATAGGAGACACACTTATGTAGGAAATATACACTAAAGTATTAAAGGGCAACAGGACATCAGGTCAGCAACGTATTCTCAAGTTGGTGAAAAGAAAGTTACATGTACTTAACTTGCACACATAAAGTTAAGTTCTTGTATTAAAAGATAAAGGGCTGGAAAACATGAAGGAATGGGAGAAACTCCAGTGTTTCTCTCTGTAATTCCAAAAGCAGATCATTTAGAAAGGGGCAAAGAGGAGTCAAGAGGCAAAGGCACCACTGAAAGAAACAACAGCTGAGAAGGGCTGAGAATTTTCCAAGCTGGGGAAGTGAAGAAAGCCACCAGTCCTCAGAGTGAATGTTTACATCAATTGCTGAGACAGAACAACAAGAATAAATCCACAATTAAGCATACCATAGCGAAAATTCTGAACAGCAGGGATAAAGGGAAAATCCTAAATGCCACCAAGAGAGAAGACAGATTACCTACAAAAAAACAGTCATTAGACTGAAAGCAGGCTTCTTATGGGTGAAATGACACCAGTGGATGGTGGGAAAATAGCTTCCAAGCGATAAGCAAAAATCACGCAAAACCAGTGTTATTCTGAAGGCAGTAGGTCTTGAAAGGATATCCCTCAGCAAGAAGAAAACTGAACCCAGAAGAAAGGAGTGGGATATAAGGAACATACTTAGCAAAAATTAACAAAATGTATTGGTAAATCTATGTAAGTATTTGTTGCTAATGATAATCATGACAATAAGAATTAATTTTGTACCTTGAAAAACTGGTAAAACAATAAAATGGTAGTTTGAAGAAAGGATTCTGTGGGTAATTAAGGCCTGGCAAATTCCTTGTCTTGTTCAGAAGGAGAACAGAACAACTGAAGCATTACAGACTTTTGGTAGAGAGCCTAAAGTGTATGTTAAAAACATTTAAAAAAATTATTAAAAAATAGAATCTAAAATTTTCAAACTGCTGGGGCAGAGGTTGAGGAAAGAATAATAGAAATGTATAAATCCAAAATAATGCAAGAAATTATTTTTTAAGTAGGTAAAGGCTTGGTAGACAAAAAATAACAAAGTGGTAGAATTAAGTCCAACTATGTCATTAATCACAATCAATAGAAACTGATTAAGCTCAGCTAATCAAGAAAGCTACTATGTGGATAAAGAAATAAACATCAGCAATGAACTACTTTCAAGAGACATACCTAAAACAAAGGAAATAAAGAGATGAGGAAAGATAACCCTGGCAAATTCCAAGCAAAAGATTTTGAGTGAGCATTCCTGACAACAGATAAAACAGAATTTAAGGCTAAAGCATCAACAGAAATAAAGAGCTTCATTCTCAAATTATATTTTTAGGTCTAAAAAAATTATAACTATCATGAATTTGTATGCATCTACTAATACAGCATAGGTATATACATATATTTCATAAATATTTTTTCAATTTACATATACAAACTAAACATATATATTTCATAACATATTACATATAATTTATATATGTATTATTTATTTAATATATATTTCATAAAATTTTTAAATTTATAATACAAACATATCTATTTCATAACATATAAAATATGTTATGTTATTTCATAAAGATTTTATTTTAAAGTCATCTCCACACCCAATGTAGGGCTGAAGTCACAACTCTGTGATCCAGAGTTGCAGGCTCCACTGACTGAGGCAACCAGGTACCCCCGCATAGGTGTATTTAATGAAAAACAGAATTACAAAGAAAATTAGATAATCCATATTCGTAGTAGGAGATTTTAACACAACTCTCTCAGACACTGATAGATAAATCTGACAAAGGATCAAACAACACAATTACCAAACATCATAAACTGGACAGATACATTAAGAGAACAGTTCACCTAAAAAATAGAGAACACACATTTTTCTCTTTTTTAAAAGATTTTATTTATTTGAGAGAAGGAGAGAGAGACAGCATGAGCAGAGGGGAGGAGCAGAAGGAGAAGCAGGCTCCCAGCAGAGCAGGGAGCCCAATGCAGGGCTCAATCCCCAGACCCTGAGATCATGACCTGAGCTGAAGGCAGATGCTTAACCAACTGAGCCACTCTGAAGCCCCATAACATATATTTTTCATGTATATGTGGCATATTTACAAAAAAATCAATAGTTAATCACAAAGGAAGTTCCAGCAAAGTTCAAAAAATCAATAGCATACAGTTTACATACTCTGACCACAGTACAATTAAATTAGAATCAAAAAGAAAAGAGTAAAAATAAAAACATCCTTATACTATTTGGGAAATGAAAACTGAATTTTTAAATAATCAAAGATTAAAGAAATTACAGTGGGAATTGTAAAATATTTAGAACCAAAGGCAGTAAAAATATCTGCTCTTTGAAAGTGTTCTTTTGGGGCACCTGGGTGGCTCAGTTGGTTAAGCATCTGACTCTTGATTTCATCTCAGGTCATGATCTCAAGGTTGTGGGACTGAACCTCATGGCACTCTTGAGGAAAGGATTCTGTGGGTAATTAAAGCCTGATAAATTCTTTGTCTTGTTCAGAAGGAGAACAGAACAACTGAAGCATTAGAGACTTTTGATGGACTTTTGCCTATCTTAAGAATGCAAAAGGTGTGAGGTGTTTTCCAGTTTAATCACTGTATGGGTCCTAGACTTACCCGGCAGGTCTTGAATCCAGCTCCCCACCTTGCTGGGGACCTCAGCTTTCTCTCCTGCTCTCCATCAGGGATCTATTGAAACTGAAAGTCAAAGGATGAAAACAACAACGGAATCTAAGGATTTCCCTTACCTTTTTTCCAGGTTCAAAATTCATCTTAATATTAAAAAATATATATTCAATATTTGTAGATGCTTGGATCAGGAGGGCTTCTTGGGATATCTACTCTACCATTTTGCCCAAAATGGCATGCCATCATTTATCAAGTTACCAATCCCTTCTGTATCTTAGTTTCATCTTCTATAAAATGGGGTTAATAATAGAATCTACCTTATAGGTTTGGTGCGGGGAATCAGTGAGAGAGTACATGCAGAGGCCCTGGTACTGGTAAGTGCTCAATAAATGCTGGCTATTAGCAGCAGCTGTTGTCCTGTGAACTTGGTACCAAAGAGTACAAAAGAAATCAATATGATAGAGCAATCTCATCTATGAATATACATGGGAAATTCCTCAGGGGGGGAAAAAGTCAGGCATGAAATCCAGTAGGGATATAAAAGAGTACACAATGGCCAGGTAGGTTTATCTCAGGTGGCTCCACATTTAGAATTTTTTTCCAAAAACTTAACTGAAGTAGCTGCCCTTACTGAAAAGATTAAATGGAGAAAGAACATGATCATCCTAATGGATGTGGTCAAAGCCACAGAATTCGAGATTCATTCATTATAATCACCCTCAGCAAGTAGGGGTGGAAGAGCCTCCTCAATCTAACAAAGTAACGAAACGCCAAGGGCAAACCTCAGAAATAAAGGCAAATCTTCAGAAGGATGACCAGTGAGGTCACAAGTAAAACAAGGAAGTTTACTTTCACCACGATTGTTCAACACTGTCCTGTAGTTTCTACACCAGTGCTGACCAATACAAAGGTGCTGAGAGCTATACATGCAATTTAGATTTTCTAGTAGACACATTTAAAAAAAGTAAAAAGAAACAGGAGAAATTCACTTCAATAATACATTTTATTTAACCCACTTCCAAATTACCGTGTCAACATATAATCCATACAAAAAATTATTAATGAGGTATTTTACTTTTTTTCATAGTAAATCTTCAAAATCTGGTGAGGTTTTTGTTTGTTTGTTTGTTTGTTTGTTTCTTTTGTTTTGTTTACATGTATCGCATGATGGAGACCAGCCACATTTCAGGTGCTCAGTTGGCACATGTGAAAGGGTGCTAATCAGGGAAACTCATGAGGCTGCCAAAAATTTTAAAATCTGAAAATGACAAGTATTGGCAAGGATATGGACGTAGAAGCTTATTTATCACTGGTAGAAGTTCTCCTACCATTTGGAAAACAACATCTAATATTGGAAAATGTATATAATATTCAGCCTAATAATTCTACTTCTAGATAGAAACTTTAGGAAAATTCTCCCCTATGTGTATAAATCAATACTCTTCAGCATTGCTTTTAACAAGAAAAAAAAATAGAAAAACACTAAATAACCATAGGTAGAGAAAGGAGAGAAAATGGGTATATACTCACAGAAAGGAGTAATATACAACAAATAAAATGAGCTAGATGTAAATACAGTAAAATTGGCCAAGCTCAATTACAGACAGATAGATAGTATAAGAGTATTTACGTGGAATTTACAAAGTGTATAAAAATATTACTGCATATATTTTGGGCAAATTCTATGTTTAGTAAAAATATAAACAATACAGGGGATGGCTATGGAGCAGAATCACAGTAGCGGTGCCTCTGGGAAGGAACAGAGAGAAGGAAATGAAAATGGCGAAAGAAGGATCAACAATTTATCAGTAAGACATGACTTCTTTGATTAAAAATAAAATCTGAAACAAATATAATAAATGTCATTTGTAAATTCTGCTTGATGGCTAGTGGGAATTACCCAGTGTCGCCCTCAGCAGTTTCCTGTATTTTTTGAAAGTTTTCCTGATAGTAATCTAGTAGACACATTACAAAAAAGTAAAAAGTAATAGTAAAAATAGTTAGTAGTAATATTAGTAATAAAAACAGATAGCAAAAATGCTTCTTGCTATTTATGTATCAAGGATGAAAAACACTTACTAGCTACACACGAGCAGAATAGCTGCTACCAGAAGGAAAGAAAGTTCTGCCCATGAAGTCCCATGCGTACACCCGCACAGCAGATGCACACATGCAGTCTGGCATCAGAGAGACGGTGACCTGAGTCTAGAACAGTGTCTTGCACAAAGCAGGCACTCCATCAGCACTGGCTCAGTGAAATGCATGAAGTGTGATGTACTGGTGGGTGTGACCCTCAAGGGCCAATTGGCAAGCAAGGAGGTTTGCCATGATTGTTGTGCTGTGATTGTTTAAGAATGAGGACTTGGTTTCGCAGGTAACATTTGAGGGTTCACAATGGGGAATAAAATAAGGTGCTTGATCTCATTATAGGTCTTCCATCCAACTGGGATCTTTTTGCATTAAAAAAGAGGAAGAAAGTGGGGTGCCTGGGTGGCTCAGTGGGTTAAAGCCTCTGCCTTCGGCTCAGGTCATGATCCCAGGGTCCTGGGATCGAGTCCTGCATCGGGCTTTCTGCTCCGCAGGGAGCCTGCTTCCTCCTCTCTCTCTGTCTGCCTCTCTGCCTACTTGTGGTCTCTCTCTGTCAAATAAAAACATAAAATCTTTAAAAATAAAAATAAATAAATAAAAAGAGGAAGAGAATCCAGGCTACAGGGGAAGTGACTTCACCCCCCAGGCTACTCTGAACACAGTAATCCTACTTTGGTAGCCAGGTGATATCACACATTGGATGAGCAGGAGAGAACTGGAAGGATATTTTCCCTACTTCCTCAGAACCCAGTGTGTTTTGGGCTCAGCGAGGACTCCAGGAGACTCTGACTTCCTTCAGAACCTCATGCTTTGCCTGGGAAAGCTATAGGTACATTCACTGATGGAGCCTCATGATAACTTGACTTACCATTACACAGTTTTCAGGTTCTCTAAATGAAACTAGTTGCCCACATAAAACATTTATGTGCCAGATATACTGGTCTAATAACCATCTCTGGAAAGAGAAATGAATAAGGGAAAAGATAGATGATAGAGATAACAGATAACTTTGCCCCTATTTGAGAAGGTATCTCCTCTACTGGATAGAATTTAGCTGCTAAAAGATGGAGCAAATATGCCAAACTCTTGAGATTTCTGTTAATAAAAAAAAAAAAAGTAACATCCTCAGGAATGTTTTGCAATTAACCATGCTCTGTGCCTAACAAACCTAAATATGAGAATTGGCAGTGAGACCTGTAGACAGTGAAAGGAAGGGGATTTTGAGTGCTCCACGTTGTCTCTTTTGGCTCCAACTTAAGAGAACCAGGATGTAGTTTCAATTTTGGATGTGCTAATTATGTTTGTCAATTGTGAGCTTTGCTTAATTAATGAGTCATGCAAATTTAACTTTAGTATTTTTTGCACATCTAAATCATTACTATGGCAATTAAAAAGCTGCTTTGATTAGTCCCTTTCATAGTGTGTAGCACGGCTTACTTTTGTCAACTTCTTTTTGACAGTCTAGCATTTGGATACTGTTTGGAGAAAATATATTCTATATGTTTGGGGAAAAATAAAAACCAACTCAGGTGACAAGAAAGGTGGTCTAGCAGCGGAAGCTAAGTCAGCAACTGCTGGCAACATAAACTCAGTGACTACAGACTGGAAATTGTAACAGTACATGTTTAGGAGGAGTTCCCAAGGGTGGATAGAGTGGGTGCACTGAATAAACTGGGATCGTGTTTCTTTTAGTAGATTAGGTGGGAAGAAGATTTATGTGTCTTTGGTCTGAAATCAATGTCAAAATCTATTAAAAAAAAAAAAAAAACACCATGGGAACCAAGCTTGTCCCTGTCTGGGAGGCCTAGCCTAACTCTCATAATCATTAATAAATACTGTGGCCAGGTGAAGCCTGTGCCAAGTGAAGCTCTCCCCAGGGGCCATTTCATACTCTAACAAGCCCAACTGTCGGGAACATTTTATGATATTAGGTTAAACTTCCTCTTAATTGCTACATAAGTGTTGCATTCCCCCATGAACTACCTGCGGATGCTCTATTCCTCTCCTTTCTGCAGAGCAAGAATCTAACACACAGTGGGATTTAAGAGACTTCTCTCACTCCACAACAGAAATGAGTAGCCAGTTCAAGAACAAATATAGGCTTTCAGGCATGCCCCCCGCCCAGCCCTGTTCAGTGTTGTGTGTCCACCAAACCTTGCCTTCCCTTCCCCTCTGCACCAATCCTACAAGCAGGACAACAGCAAGTGACATAATAGGTTATTATAAATGCCTGATGTTCTTAAAGCACAAAACCAACAGCAACTATTTGGAGAGGATAATGTCGTTTCTCATTTTAAAGACATCCCCAAAGGCTAATAACTTTACACATCTGGTTTGACTCAGAGGGTCACCAGCATCTGTACTAGAATCCAGCTGTGGAAAAGAAAATACTATTTAATCTAAGAAGTAGATGACCCATAGGCAGCACATGAAAACCCACTGTCGAATGCTACAAGGTATATTAACAGCGAGGGCGAAACAGCTTTGGATGACTCATAGAAAACTCAGAGCCAACAGGGATAAAGGCATAGAAAAAGGTGAAAGAGGGAAGGATTTCTTAAGTAGTCTCCAGTGATAAAAATGCATGTCTTTCCTGAGCACTCCAAAACAAATCATTAAGCTAGCAGTCAGGATTCAATAAAGGTGGCCTTGTTGTTCTAAAATTTGAATGTCCTAAATAGAGAAATTAATAACTAAAAAAAATTCTGGTTCCACAGTTCCTTGATACACCAAATCTTCCAGTGCCCTGATAAAACTGAAATTTATTTTCAAAATTCTACTCCATAAACTTGCCGCACCCCCCCCCACCAATCTCTCAAATATGTGAGATACGTGTACACAAATGTGCTGCATATACTCTTACTAAATTCTCAGACACTTACGGTTTCTCAATAAAGACCTATGCTGGAGACTAGTTTCCTCTCACCTGCTCAGGGACCTCCCTTAGTAATCACACACACACACACACTCTCTCTCTCACTCTCTCTCTCTCTCTCTCTCTCACACACACACACACAGAGAGAGAGAGAGAGAGAGAGAGAGAGAAAGCATTTATCTTCAATCTTCCACTCTTCTGGATTCCTCCACCATGCATACTGATAAACTCCTACCTCCCACCCCGGCATTTTCTCTGGCAATCATACTCTCTCTCTCCTTCTGCCTTTAAAACCATCCCCATGAAGATATCTAGTCTCACTGTCTCTGCTGCCTTGCCACTTACTCACTTCTCAGCCCACTGCAATCTGGTTTCCACTGAAACTGATCCCATGGAAGTCTCCTAAGCCTCACCAGCCAACAAATCAAGAGAGGGTTTCTCAGTCTATCCCACGAGGTCTTCCTGAAACCCTGGATGCTGCCCATCCCTCCCCTCTTGAAATTCTGCCTCCAAGGTTTCCATGGGAGCACTCTTCCCTGACTCAACTTTCTCTCAATCTCTCTCCTCCCCACCTCCCTTCTCAGTCTCCTCCACTGGCTCTTCCAACATCTCCCTAGAAGTTGAAAGCCCAACAGGCTTTCCTCAGTGCCCTTCTCATTCTCTTAGCCTCTCCATGGTAGACCTCTATAAGTCAGAAGCCTAGGGCTTGCCCTGACACACTGTCATCTCCCTCTCCAGACCTACTGATTTTATGCCTTCATTTTTTGGCCCAGCTTCTCTGCCTCTAACCTACTGTCCAAACTTCAACCAAAGTGAGATTTATTTCTTTCTCTTTCTTTCTCTTCCTCTTTCTTCCTTTCTTTTGAGACAGAGAAAGCAGGTGCAGGGATAGGCAGAGGGAGAGAGAGAATCTCAAACAGGTTCCATCCCCAACACAGAGCTGGAAGCGGGGAGCAGGTGTCCATATCACAACCCTGAGATCATGATCTGAGCAGAAACCAAGATGCTTAACCGACTGAGACACCCAGATGCCCTGAGAGTGAGAGTTCTCTCAATCTTTTTTAAGATTTATTTATTCATGAGAGAGAGAGAGAGAGAGAATGAGAGCATGAGCATGAGTGGGGTGGAAGAGCAGAGCGTAAGAATCTTCAAGCAGACTCCTTGCTGAGCACAGAGGCTGATTCGGGGCTTGATCTCATGACCCCTGAGATCATGACCTTCGCTGAAATCAAGAGTAAGATGCTTAACCAACTGAGCCATCCAGGGGCCCTCTTAATTATAAACCTCATCACACTCTAATCAATTCTTATTTATAGGTATAGCTCTTCTAGTGGGGCTATGAAGGCAAAGACTGTTTCTGATTTCTAAACCAGAGCCTAGCGAACTGCCTAGTACCCAGAAGGTACTCATTATATGTTTGTATAATGAACAAAATTCTACTGGAACAAATCATTCTTTTATCTCATATCCTTTTTGTAATGAGGTGGAGAACAAACAATTTTTAATCCTTTCCATCATTTTGCAAGTCACAGGGTGTCCCATGTTAAAAATTGGCTAGCTAATCTTCCACTATCTAGGTTTCAGCCGAAATGAATTTGGATTAAGCCTTGGGGATTCACCCAAATATTTAGAGAGAATGTTAGTCTTTTTAATTGAAATTGAGATAACTGGGATCTAATGGGTTATTATAGCTGTGCTTCTCTTGGGCAGTACTGAAATAATGTCTTGTGTCTTAGGTTTTATACAATGAGATAAATAAGAAAGGAAAAGCAAAGGGATCATGTTTGTTCAATGTGGACAAGACTGACAGAGCACAAGAATCTGATTCCTTAACGGATTCAGATGGGGGCCATCTCTTTAATGATATAAAATCGGAAATGAGAAACATCAAATGTAGATTAGTTAAAGAAAATTTGATGGCAACATTGAACTCAAACTAAGTAAACAAGGTTTTTCCCAGGCAATTATAAACTATCCTCTAATTCTCCCCCAGTGGCCTCTAAAGTCAGCTTTTCTACATCAATTGTTGCATCAGTTTCCTTATGATTCTGAAACATTGTGTTGGTCTCCTGATAGATAATTTTATCTTCTACTTCTGGGGCAGTTTTGCAATTATGTAGCAGAGAATGCTATTCATCTTTCACATATATCACTCAGTCATGCTATGGTAACAAGTAGTTTATCTACCATCTTATTAACAAAACAAAATAAAACAAAACAAAACCATCTGGTGTAACTCAAGACTTCTGCACATACCAACATAATGTACTTAATGTTCACAAAGATGGCTTTGCAGGACCCTAAAATATCCTCTGAATCATGGAAGAGAGATGAAATAAATCCCTTGAGTCTCGTTTCAGATCCAAGTGTATTTCATTTATTCTAATTCCCTGAAAAAGCATGATTCCTGTAGAGCATATATGGAGAGTGTAGGTGTGTATGTGTAGAATATTCCTTTTTTTAGAATTTGTGACACTGAGTTCACCAATCATGACCTGTAATAGGAAACTTACTGTAAATTAGGGATTCTCAAAGTATGCTCCAGAGATCTTAAAGCAACTGGATAATCTTTCTTAAGTTCTACAAGGTCAAAACTGTATTTGTAATAATACTACAACACAATTCATCTTTTTCATTCTCCTCTCACAAGGTGGAGTTTTCCAGAGGCTACATGATATGTGATATTAAAACAGATTGAGTGCAGAAGCAGATATGAGAATCTAGCCTTTATCTATCAGGCCAGACATGAAAAATATTTGCAAAATGTAAAACAATCTCATGAATTTGGTCTTGGAAAATAGTTATATCTTGTAAAAATATGTTATCTATGCTAAAAAGCAGTGGAAGAATTAGGACTTCATTGTGCTTCCTGAATCTAATGAGTCATGTCTTTTATCTATTATGGAAAATTATCACCTATTATCTCTTCAAACACTTCCAATCCTCCCCCCATTCCCTTCCCCATCTAGAATGCCAATACAATGTATGTTTGTCCTTTTCGTGTTGCACATTCAGCATTTTTCATATTTTCTATCCTCACAACTTTGTGCTACACTTTGGTTACCTCCTTTAGATTTTTCCAGTTTGCTAAGTCTTTTTACAGCTAAGTCTAATCTTATATAGCCCTTCTATTCCATTCTAAAATTCAATTATTGTACTTTTTATTTTAGAAGTTCTACTTTGTTTTTTAAAATCTGTTAGGTCATGGAGCACCTGGGTGGCTCAGTGAGTTAAGCACCTGCCTTCAGCTTGGGTCATGATTCCAGAGTCCTGGGATTGAGCCCTTCATCAGGCTCCCTGTTTATCCGGGAGTCTGTTTCTCCTTCTCCCTCTGCTGCTCTTTCTGCTCCTTCTCTCTCGCTCACTCTCACTTACTCTCCCTCTCAAATAAATAAAATATTTAGAAAAATAAAAACAAAAATCTGTTAAGTCTTGTTTGTGCTGTGTGTATATTCTTAGTTCTATCTTCTGATATCATTTCCTTAAATCTTCAAAAAATATGAAATTCATGTTATATTCAGTTATCTGATGGCTCAATTATCTTAAAGATACAAAAGTTCTAATAACCACTTTTTTCTCTGCTTGTAACATATATGGAAATCCATTTCCTCCTGTACGGTGCAAGTTTGTCTTATCAGTTTATGTTCAATCAAGCCTTATGTCCATGGGAATCTTAGGCAGCCTGAGTAGAAGATGTGAGTTTTTATAGAAGATTTGCACTTGCTTTTGTTAGGCACCCAAGGTGACCAAGATAGCACATATTAGAACACCTAATCAATTTGAGACCATGTCTTTGGTTATGAATTCTCAGGAGACACTGTATTACCCACTGTATTACCAGGTCAAGTCAGAGAATTTGCCTTATTATCTCTTTTGCTGGCTATTTTTTTTTCTAGTCCATCTTTTCGTGACAGATATGCTTGAAGATTCAGTTTCATATGAGGGTCCTCATTTCTCCACATGCTGGGCCCAAGGTCTAGTCTTCATGTAACTGTTAAAGATTGAGCATCTTGGTTACCTGGAACAGCAAATACCTCTGGGCATCAGAGGCTTCAATGCCTTCTTCTTTCCTTGGTTTTCAGCTTCTTCTTCATTTTTGGTACCTGGGGATTTGCCTCACTTTTTTTTTTTTTTTCAACCCTAGCTTTATAGATGGGCTATTTGTTATATGTTGTTTAATACTCCAAGTGTCTTTTTGGGGGGAATATATTCAGATTATCTAGTTTGTCATATTGTCCAGGAATATAACTTGGTACAACATTTCTGAAATATAAAATGCACATACCACTTGATTTCAAGGAATTTATTCTTTGAATGAAAATTTGGTATTTTCTATCAAAGTTCAAAATATATACAAATTGTAACCCAGCAATATCTACAAATATACTCACACTTGTATAAATGCAGCATGAATAATGTTAATTATTGTAGGCTTAGTGAAAGTTCAAGGATTATAATAACAAGGTAAATGTTCACTATTAGGAGACTAGTTGAATAAAGTATTTCCCACAACACTTTGCAACAGTTAAAGGAATTTAAAAGATCTATATGCCCTGATATGGAAAAATGCTTATGATGCAAGTTATATGATTTTTTTAGGTAAAAAAATACAAGATATGCTTATATGTGCTTACAGATTCATTAAAAGCTTCTGAAAAGAGGGGCGCCTGGGTGGCTCAGTGGGTTAAAGCCTCTGCCTTCAGCTCAGGTCCCGCATCGGGCTCTCTGCTCAGTGGGGAGCCTGCTTCCTCGTCTGTCTCTGCCTGCCTCTCTGCCTACTTGTGTTCTCTGTCTAATAAATAAATAAAATCTTTAAAAAAAATAAAGATTTTATTTATTTATTTGGCAGACAGAGATCACAAGTAGGCAGAGAGGCAGGCAGAGAGAGAGAGAAGCAGGCTCTGCACTGAGCAGAGAGCCCGATGTGGGGCTCTATCCAAGGACCCTGGGATCATGACCTGGGCCGAAGGCAGAGGCTTTAACCCGCTGAGCCACCCAGGCGCCCCATAAATAAAATCTTTTAAAAAAAAGAAAAAAGAAAAAAGAAAGTGGTTTCTACCTTAAAAAAAAAAAAAAGCTTCTGAAAAGATACACAATTAACTGTTAACAGTAGTTAGCCATACAAGTTGGAACTGAACCCTCATTATACAAATATTGTTTCTAAATGACAAATGTGCTAATTTGAAATGATTTTTTTTTACCCATTTATTAACATCAGCTCCTTGCTTCTTTATTATCATTAGCAGTGCCACTGGTGGCATTTACAAATAAAGTTCTATTCTACAAACTGTCCTACAACTCCTTGCATCTACTACCTGTTTGTTATTCCTTAACTGTCAATTATTATCCCAAGTAATCTGGTTGCCCTCTGCTGACTTTACTAGGACATTCATTGCCTAATGCTCCAAATATAATGGCTGAGACTGAAATAAGTAGATTTCTCACCCTCACCTTCTGAGATTCCTAATGGTTTACCATCTACATGAGTGTATATAAAGGAGCTGTTATGCCACTCCAGAGGGTTCAGTGAAGAAGCTAGGCCATATCTTTGGCTTGTCACAGCCTAACCAGCAGGACATACCGATTTCAACATCTGAGCCTGGATGCAGCTTCTGACTGAAGCTTGACTTTTCAACAAGCTGTTTAACTGGTAAGGACTAGTAGCTGAATTAGGCATTTATGCATCTGGGAACATTTTCTGACATAAGCCTAAAGGTCTTCCTTGACCATCTTTATTCTTTCACAAGATGAACTCCTGGTGATGACTGTGTGCAGTTACAGAATTACTTAATCTCCCCTTAGATTTAGATGCACAAATATGACAGACCCCACATACTTTTATGGGAACTTTCACATACAAATACATGACTTTCTTTTTCATTCTCTTTGAAATAGGCTTCACAATCATGCTATTATGAAAGATGGCCCAGATACTATTCTACATCTGGACTATAATTTTCACAATTGATGTGCTGCTATTGTGATGCTATGTCTTAGGTTATGATGTTTTTGTGGAAATAGGGTGTTTTAATTATGAGTTGTGTTTGTTTTAGTTTGAGGTTTTTTTGTTGTTTTGTTTTGGTTTGTTTTGAGAAAGAATGAAGAAAAAGATCAGAAGAAGAGAAAAGCTTTCCTTTTAGGGAGACGATTATTTGTTATGAGGCTTTTTTTAGTAGTATAATACTAATTATAGAGTTTAAAAAGAATACTGTACATTGTCTCTCGATGCCTGCAAGCACATCATGACAAAACTACACTTGCATATAAGCAGTACAAAATTGCAGGAGAGATGTGTCTTGGATTGCAGGCTCCCTAGTAAAGCCTTAGACCAGGACTTAAGTGCAGGGCATTTACTGAGGATGATCCAAGGGAACAGAGTGAAGGATCAGGTACAGGGAAACAAGAAAAAGAGAAAAGCAAGGGAAGAATGTGTTATTGAGGTCACTGGAACCTCAGAGAATTGTCTCTCCCTAAGGGCATTAAACAAGGCTCTGTCCCTTTTGGTTGATGTGTCTCCTGAGAGTGTTAATTCTCTCATACCTTCTTTTTTTCTCCCCAGGTAATAGTTCCTGACATGACTTTCTTTTTTTTTTTTTTTTTTTTTTTTTCATTTTTTTCACCTTTACTGAGGTATAACCGACAAATAAAATTGTAATATATTTAAAGTATACAATGTGGTCATTTGATACATGTATACATGAAGGGATTCCCACCATAAAGTTAATTAACACATCTATCACCTCATATATTTACTCCCCCACCCTTTTCTGCTGAGAACATTTAGGTTCTATTCTCTTAGCAAATTTCAATAATATATTACCAACTATAGTTACTACGTTATGCATTAGGTCCCAAGACCCTATTCTTTTCTTTTTTTTTTTTTTTTAAGATTTTATTTATTTGAGAGAAAGAGAGTGCACGGGTGGGAGGAGAGGCAGAGGGAAAGGGAAGAAGGAGAAAGAGACAAACGCTGAGCAGGGATCCTGACACAGAGCTCAATCCCAGGACGCTGAGACCTTGACCTGAGCCAGAGGCAGTGGTTCAACTGACTGAACCACCCAGCGTCCAAGACCTTATTCATCTTATAACTGAAAGTTATACCCTTTTACCAGCATGTCCCAAATTTTCCCGACCTCTAATTTTTCTAATCACTGCTCTACCTTGTTTCTATAAGTTTGACTTTTTAAAGAATTTCACATAAAAGTGATACCATGAAGGTTGTGCCTTATTCTGTTTAGCTTATGTCTCTTTCCAACAATAGTCCATTGTTATTGTATAAAAACACAACTTATTTTTGCATATTGATTTTGTATCCTAAAACTTTACTGAATTCATTTATTAGTTCTAACAGTTTTGTAGTAAAGTCTTTAGGTTTTCTACATATATGTAGAAACAGAGACAAACAGAGAGTTTGTCTACAAACAGAGACATTTTTTACTTCTTCTTCCTTTCTTATTTGAATGTCTTTTATTTCCTTTTCTTTCCTAATTGCTCTGGCTAGGACTTCTAGTACTATAAAATAATAAAATAAAAGTGGCAAGAGTGAACATCTTTGTCTTGTTTCTGATCTTTGAGGGAAAGCGTTCAGCCTTTCACCACTGAGTATAATATTAACTGTGGCCTTGTCATTTATGGTTTTATTATGTTGAGGTATAATACCCAGCTTGTGAGAGCTTTTATCATAAATAAATGTTGAATTTTGTCAAATGCTTTTTCTGCATCTATTCAGAACATCATATGATCTTTTATTCTGCATTTTGTTGATGGGGTATATCTAATAAATTGATCTACATATGTTGAACCATCCTTGCATCACTGGGGTAAATATCATTTGATCTCAGTGTATGATGTTTTTAAGGTACTGTTGAATTTGGTTTGCAAATATTTTGTTGAGGATTTTTAAATCTATGTTCATCAGGGATAACGGCCTGTAGTTTTCTTTTCTTGTAGTGTCCATGTCTGTCTTTTGGTACCAGATTAATGCTGGCCTTGTAATATAAGTTTGGAAATGTTCCCTCCTCTTGTATATTTTTGTAAGAGTTTGAGAAGGATTGGTATTAGTTCTTTAAATGTTTGGTAGAATTTACCAATGAAGGCATTTTTCATCCTGGACATTTCTTTGTTGAAAAGTTTGGATTACAAATGTCCTTATTAGTAACTGGTGTTCAGATTTTCTATTTCATCATGATTCAGTCTTGGTAAGTTGTATGTTTCTAGGAATGTATTTATTTCTTCTAGGTTATCTAATTTGTCAGCATATAATTGTTCATAGTAGTTTCTTATGGTATTTGGTATTTCTGTGTTATCAGTAGTAATGTCTCCTCTTTCATTTCTGATTTTATTTGAGTCTTCTTTCTCTTTTTCTTAGTCTACTTAAAGGTTTGTCGATTTTATTTTTCTGAAAAACCAGATATTAGTTTCATTGATCTTTCCTACTGTCTTTTTAGTCTCTGTTTCATTTATTTCCTCTCCATTCTTTGTTATCTCCTTTCTTCTATTAATTTGGGCTTAGTCTGTTCTTTTTCTAGTTCATTGGGGTGGAAAATTAGATTGCTTATTGGAGATTTTTTTTCCTTAATGTTGGCATTTATTACTATAAACTTCACTCTTATGATGGCTTTTGCAGTACTGCATAAGTGTTGACATGTTGTGTTTCCATTTTCATTTATCTCAAGATACTTGTTAAATTTTCCTTTTGATCTCTTCTTTAACCCAATGTCCAGCAGCATGCTGCTTAATCTCCATGTATTTGTAGATTTCCCAATCTTCTTATAATTTATTTCTAGTCTCATGACATTATGGTCATAAAAAATGCTTGATATGATTTCAATCTTCTTAAATTTATTAAGACCTGTTTTGTGGCCTAACATATGAGCCCTCTTGGAGAATACTCCATGTTCACTTGAGAAGAATGTGTATTCTGTTGCTGTTGGATGTAATGTTCTATATTTGTCTGTTAGATCCTTCTGGACTAATGCATGTTTTAAGTGAAATGTTTCCTTATTGATTTTCCATCTGAATGACCTATCCATTGTTGAGAGTGGGTACTGAAGTTCTCTACTATTTTTTTAAAGATGTATTTATTTATTTTAGACAGAGAGGGAGTGCACACTGTGAGGGAGGGGGGGAGGAGGGGCCGAGGGAGAGGGATAGAGAGAATCTCAGTCTCTCCACTGAGCATGGAGCCTGACTCGGGGCTCAATCCCAGGACGCAAGACCATGACCTGAGGCTGAAATCAAGAGTTGGCTGCTTAACTGACTGCGCCACCCAGGTGCCTCCCTACTATTCTATATATTTCTCCTTTGAGATCTGTTAGCATTTGCTTTATACATTTAGGTGTTTTGATGTTGAGTGCATAAATATTTACAATTATTATATACTCTTATTGAAATGGCCCTTTGCCATTATATAATCACCTTGTCTCTTATTACAGTTTTTGTCTTAAAACTCATCTTCTTGGGGGCACCTGGGTGGCTCAGTAGGTTAAGCCTCTGCCTTCGGCTCAGGTCATGATCCTAGGGTCCAGGGATCGAGCCCCACATCAGGCTCTCTGCTCAGCGGGGAGCCTGCTTCCTCCTCTCTCTCTCTGCCTGCCTCTCTGCCTACTTGTGATCTCTGTCTGTCAAGTAAGTAAATAAAATCCTTTAAAAAAAAAAAACTCATCTTCTTGGAGTATATGGATGGCTCAGTTCGTGAAGTGTCTGCCTTTAGTTCAGCTCCCTCTTCCTCTGCCTGCTGCTCTGCCTACCTGTGTATGTGTTCTTTCTCTCTCAAATAAATAATTTTTTAAAAAAAATTTTCTCTGATGTATGGATAGCCATTTCTGCTTTCCCTGGCTTCCATTTGCATGTAATACCTTTTCCATTCCTTTATTACCTTCGGTCTATGTGTTTGTTTAAGGCAGAAATGAGTCTCTTTCCTTTGTCCCTTTCTTCCTCTCTTGCTCTCTTCTTTTCTTCTGTTGTGATTTGACCACTTTCTACAGTGGTAGGTTTTGATTCCTTTCTCTTTATTTTGTGTATTTACTGTAAATTTTTACTTTGTGGTTATCAAGAGGCTTACATAACACATAGCTGTGACAGTCTATTTTAAGTTGATAACTTAAATAAGCATTTAATTTTAAATACATATAAAAATAACATTTTTACACACCCCCACATTGTTTTAGATGTTACAATGTAAATAATTTTGTACTGTGTGTCCATTAACAAATTACTGCAGTTACATTTATTTTTAATACTTTTGTCTTTTAATGTTTAAACTATAGTTATAAGTGATTTATCCATCACCATTATTCCAAATATAACTATATACTTACCTTTACCAGCGAGTTTTATGTTTTCACACAGAATGCTTCATTTCAGCTTAAAAAACTCTCTTCAACATTTCTTATAAAGCTGGTCTAGTGGTGATGATCTCTTTCAGCTTTTGTCTGGAAAACTCTCTCCTTAAATTCTTCCTCTTTCCCTAAATTCTGAAGAACAATTTTGCCAGGTAGAATATTCTTGACTGGCAGTTCTTTCAGTACTTTGAATATATCATCCTACTCCCTTCTGGCATGCAAAGTTTCTGCTGAAAAATTCTGCTGGTAGTTTTATGGGAGCTCCCCTGTATGTTGCTTTTTTCATACTACTTATAAGATTCTCTGTCTTTAAGTTTTGACAAATTAATTATAATATGTATTGAGGTGGGTACTTAATCTTCATCTTATTTGGAATTATTTGGGCTTCCTGGATCTGGATGTTTGTTTCTCTTCCCAGGTTAGTAAAGTTTTCAGACTTTATTTCTTTAAATAAGCTTTCTACTCCTTTTTTTCCTCTCTCCTCCTTTTGGGACCCCTGTAATGCATATATTGGTCTGTTTCATGGTGTCCCATAAGTGCTTTAAGCTCTTTTCACTTTTTTTTTCCTTTTGCTCCTCTTATTGGATAAATCTGACTGCTCTGTTTTCAAGTTCACAAATCTTTTCTTCTACTTGTCTAGTCTGTTGAACTCCTCTGTTGAATTTTCAATTCCATTACTGCACTCTTCAGCATTATGAATTCTGTTTGGTACTTTTTAATATTTTCTCTTTGTTGAAATTCTCTTTGCTCGTTCATTGCTTTCCTGTCCTTATTAAGTATCTTTATGACTGCTATTTGGACTCTGTACCTCGGGGGGCGCCTGGGTGGCTCAGTGGATTAAGCCGCTGCCTTCGGCTCAGGTCATGATCTCAGGGTCCTGGGATCGAGTCCCGCGTCGGGCTCTCTGCTCAGCAGGGAGTCTGCTTCCTCCTCTCTCTCTCTGCCTGCCTCTCTGTCTACTTGTGATTTCTCTCTGTCAAATAAATAAATAAAATCTTTAAAAAAAAAAAAAAAGAATTAATTGGACTCTGTACCAAATAAATCACTTATCTCCACTTTATTAAAATTGGTTTCCAGAGATTTTTATGTTATTTGTAACATATCCCTCTTTTTTCTTCATTTTCCCTAACTCTCTGTGTTGGTTTCTGCACATTAGATAAAACAGTCACCTCTCCTAGTCTTGACAGACTGGTCTTATGTAGAAGATGCATGTTGTCAATCAGCCTGGCCTGAGCTCCTGGTTTTTTCTAAAACTTTAGTGATTTTTTCAAGCTATTGTCTTTATTCTTGGTTGCTCTAGTAACTGAGGGTGTGCCAAGACCTGTCAGTGTCCCAAAGGGGAGGATCAGAATCGGCACATAAATATAGGCTGATTAGAAGATATTAGAATATCTCAGGCAGCAGCTGGGCAAGTATGTAGTTAAACCCCTCCAGAGAGAATCTGGGAGATGGGCATTTTTGTCTGCTCCCTGTAAACTGAGCCTAAGCATACAGCCATGAAGGGGTGCCCCTGAACTCATTTAAAAATGCTTCTTTGGGGGCACCTGGGTGGCTTAGTCAGTTAAGTGACTGCCTGCAGCTCAGGTCATGATCCTGGAGTCCTGATATCGAGTCCCGCATCGGGCTCTCTTGGTGGGGAGTCTGCTTCTCCCTCTGACCCTCCCCCCTCTCTTGCTCTCTCTCTCTCTCTCATTCTCTCTCAAATAAATAAATAAAATTAAAAATGCTTCTTTGCCACAGTCCCATGGGATACATAAATGCAAGCCCTATTAGCTCAGAGAAAGGTAATTCAGGGGTCCAACTCTCGGGCTACAACTGCAAAAGCTGGAGTGACAGGCATGTGTACAAGATCCTTCAAAAGAGATGTTGGTGACCTGATTTTATCACTAAACTGATTGAGACAGAGAACAATGAAAGTGCCCACCAACGCCCCCCAGGCTCTGTTGAAGACTACAGCAGCTAGTCCTTCTATGTATGCAAATTAGAAGCTAGAACCTCAGGCAGCAGAAGGTGAGGTATGCAGTCAATCCTATTCCAAAGGAAAGACAGGAAGATGAGCATTTTTGCCTACTCCATATTTGTTAAGACCTTGGGAGACAGCCAAAGTAAGTGTTCACCCACCTGTTAAAAACTAATCCATTGTTTTCCATAGTCCTGAGAGTCTTGTGAATACAAGCCCTATTGGCTTTCAGAGCTAGGTATTTGGAGAACCCATCCCTTGAGTGGGAGCCTTAAAATCTGGGACCTAGATGTGCAATTCAAACCCTGTGCTTCTGAAGGAGAAGCTGGGAGTTAAGGGTCTTACCCAATTATATGGCACTATGCCAGGGATGGGGTTTATGATCAGAGTATGTCATGGCCTTTCCTACTCACTTTGATGTAGGTGTTTTCTCCATTATCTGATGTACAGAAGTGATTTCTCTCAGAGGGAACTGCTCCATGTGTAGCAGTACATTAGGTGTATCTATGGGAGGAAGGATGTTTAGGAGCCATGTTGCTTTCTTGGTCCTGCCCCACTTTTGAGTTTCTATTTACATCAAAGTCCATGAGAGTTGATACTGAATTCTTTAGAGGATGAGATACATTTAAACAGAGATAGCAAAGAGAGCAGTTTGTGAGGCCACATGGTCTATGGGCACCAGAAGAGAATATTGGATTACTGGAACCCAAAATATCTCTCATGATAACCTTCTTCAATCCTCAAATCTACTCATTCTTTGTATTTCCCAGTACACTATTAAGACACAGACACTTTCAGAAGGAGATATTTGGGGGGCCACAGTCAAATCACTTAAACCTAGGTTCACCATATCACTTTTCAATGAGAGGAGCTGATGATTTAAAAACTACTCATGTAGTAAGAAGGTAGTGGGAAGGTATGCAAGAGAGAGCCAATGCGGCGTGGGGTAGGAAAAATTCTAGGCCATTAGCAAAAATGTATCAATACAGGCACATTGAAAAGGTGTTTCACTTACAACATGGAGAAAACAGTTAAAAGTAAGTGTCCAACTATTTAATCTCCTAAATATGGCCAAAGATACAGTGTAACTGAAAATCATATTAAAGATAAAAACATACATGTTTGGAAAAGAACTTTAGGATTCAACATCTATGATCATGGTGTTCTAAATAGAAATAAAATTGTTTCTCATTCCAAATGGATAGAACTGCTGGGTAAAATATTAGTAAAATAATAATAATAATAATAGTAGTAGTAGTAAAATAATAATAATAAATATTAGTAAAATAATAATAATAATTAGTAAAATAATAATAATAATAAAGCTTAAAAGAAAGTGAGAATTCCCCTCAGGTGAAAAGAATACAGTGGGAATATAAAGCCAGAGCAGCAGGAGACATTATGAAGAAGTGGTATTTAGTCTAAGAATGGGTCCTAGAGCCTGGAAGCTATAAGGCACAGACTCAGGAAATATAGTTTTGGGTTAGAAGTGGTAGAAAGCTGAAAGCTGGGCTTCCACATAAAGCCAACTCCCTTTAAGGATCACTTTGACTGTGGCAACCGAACTGAGAAAACTCTACCCACCAGCTACACAAAGCAGTTAAGTTATTATCTGCCCAGAACACTGAGTAGAGGAAATTCTCCTGTGAGACAGCAAGTCACTGAGATACCCTTGCTGAAAGATTTACTTAAGGGTGTACTTTAGGAAAAAAAGGAAATTGAACCCAAAAAAAGAAAGAATGGACTAAAAGAATCAAGAAGAGGTAAGAAACTGGTAAAACATCAACATCAGCAATAAACAATAATGTCACATTTCATGGATATTGAAACAAAAAGAATTTCAATATTGGACATGTGAGATTTCAATATTGGACAAGTGAGATTTAAATTTGGATTTAAAAATAAAATTCAGTTATCTGTTGGCTCTGAGAGCCACAACTATACCATAAGGACACAGAAAAGTTAAAAATACATGATGGGGAAACATACCAAGCAAATGCTAACAAAAAGATATTTATATCTAACAAAAATAATGTACAAAGAAAAACAGTATTACTAGGGATACATAAAAATAAAAAATTAATTCACTAAGGGACAAAATAATTCTGAACTTGTATAAACCTAACAACTTTAAAATATACAGGAAAATGGAATTATAATAATAAAGGAAAAGATTTACAGTCATGATTGATTTTTTAATGTGCCTCTGTAATCAAGACAAAAAACACTGTGGCTGTAAATGATATGATGACACAATTAAAAGACTTGCCATAATGACAATAATTACATAAAATAACACATACAACAATTATAAAACTTACATTCTTTTTGACATAAAAATGGAATATTTATATAAGCTGTCCATAGGGCGCCTGAGTGGCTCAGCGGGTTAAGCCTATGCCTTCGGCTCAGGTCATGATCCCAGAGCCCTGGGATCAAGCCCCGAGTTATGCTCTCTGCTCAGCAAGGAGCCTGCTTCCCCTTCTCTCTGCCTGCCTCTCTGCCTACTTGTGATCTCTCTCTCTGTCAAATAAATAAATAAAAGTCTTTAAAAAAAAAAAAAAAAGCTGTCCACATATCAGACAAAGGCAAATCTCAAAAAAATCTCTGAACACATACCACAATATCTACTCAAAATACATTAAGTTTAGAAATCAGTAACAAAAAAATCTAAAAATATTTCATGTATTTGGAAATTTTCAATGTACTCTTAAATAATTTATGACTAAAAGAAGAATTTACAATGAAAATTATAAAATATTTAAAACTGATGCACAAAGAAAAGAGTATTTCAAAATGTGTGGGGCATAGCTAAATGAACAAATTATAAAACATGAAAAATTAAAAAGTAATGACTCAAGATATTAGGAAGAAGTTGGTAGAATGAAAAGATAAATATAAAAGCAGAAGTTAATGAAATGGGAAACAAAGAAACAATAGAAACAAACCTCAAACTTGTTTTTTGAAAAGAAAAAAATAAATGAACTATTTTGTGATTAAGACTAAGCATGGGGGAAAACATGAAGATATAAATAAAACAGATATGAAAGTAAAGGGGGTCACAAATACAACAGACACTCCTAAAAATGGTAAGAAAATAGGTTGAGTAGCTTGATACCAGTAAATTTGGAAAGAACAAAATTTGAATCATTCTCTAGAAAAAGAGAACTTACCAAAATAGACTCATAGAAAATTAAAAAATTGAATAGATCTATATTAATTAAAGAACTGGAACTGATACATAAAAATATATACTCCCCCCACCAAAAAATATCACAAGCCAGCTGGCTTTATAGGGAACACAGTCGAACTTTCTGTGATCATTATGTTAAAATTTTCCAGAGAATACAAGAAACAGAAATGTTCCCAACCCATTTTATTGAGGATAGCATGCCATGACACAAAAATTGAAAAAATACAGTATTAGAAAGGATGTAACTCAACTCATTCATGAACATATTTTAAAAAATCCTAAGGAATGTATTAGTACCCCAAAACCAACTATTTATACTTGGTATATAAACACACACAGACAGACACATATACATGTAAGTACAAAGTAGAAATAATCTCTAGAATTCAAGGCTGGTTTAATACTAGAAAATCTTTTTGTGTGTTTTAACACTTTTGTAAACTAAAGGAGAAAAAAATTAATTACCTTACTATGTATAAAAAAGGCAATATTCAATTTAACGGATAGTTATCATAAAAAGAAAAACTCTCCAAAAACCAGAAATAAAAGGAAATTTTTTAAAACCTGACACAATATATTTTAAAACACTACAGAAAACATCATAATTAATAATATAACTTTAGAAGCATTCAGTGGCAGTATTGTAGCCAATGAGGTTTATCCGAGGCACAATTATTGCTAATTGAAAGAAAAAGAAGAGAAAAATAATGGGTATTACTATAACTGTTCAACATTCTTCTGTTGGTCCTAGCCAGTGTAATAAGACAGATTTTTTTAAAAAGAAGAAAAAAAAGAAAACTGAAAATAATTACAACTAATCATTGTTAAATAGGCCTGTTCAAAATTTTTTGAAGGATTTTGGCTGATCTTGATATTTCTACACAGACTAAGTGTACCTTCCCAAACTAGAATCCATAAAGCCACATTTCCCAGACTGCTTCACTCTTAGGTGCAGATCTGTTAAATTAAAAATCTTCCTAATTGTATTTTTCCAATCAGAGAGTCACAAGAACCTTTGATCCAAAAACGGATGGTAAGTAGGGCATCGCAATTCTAATGTTCCCTTTCAGACTCAAAAGAGTTCTGAGTTAGATGATACACTGTACATTTACCTCAATTACATGGGCAAAAAGGCAACAGGTGGAGTTATTTGGCTAATGCAAGTCATGACAGAAATCGCATGGATCTGGAGGTCTTAGCTATGGAAGCCTGGATCTAGCAGGATCTGTATGATGGTGGAGGGAATACAGTTCCAGCACCAGCAATCTGTGTTTTAATAAGCAAATGAGGTGATTTTGATGCACACAGTTTGAGAGTCACTGCTCTAGACAATTCCTGTCCATGTGCACAAGGAGAAATATGTAAGGATGTTTACTATGACACTATTTGTAATACCAGAGTAAGTGAAAACTGTCTTGGCATCTTTGGTAAGGGAAGAGATAAATAACTGACCTCGTTGTACAATAGATTCTATATCACAGTTCAAATGAATGAACTGTATCACCATGGATAAATCTCAGAAACCTAATGCTAAATGGGAAATGCAAGCTGCAAAAGGATTTAGAAGGCATGATATCATTTATTTAACATTTTGAAGCACACAAAACCATGGAATATATTACTTATGATATTTATGGAATTTTTTTAAAACACAAAAACATGGAACGATTCAAACACACCAATTTCAGAACAGTGGTTATCTCTAAGGAGGAAAGGAAGATAAGAAAATATGACAGCATCTTAATAGTTATTAAATCTGATAATGGGTTCATTGGTTTTTGTTATATTCTCTGTATTTTTCTTCATATTTAAAAAACAAAACAAAACGAAACAACCTTGGGGCACCTAGATGGCTCAGACAGTTAAGCATCTGACTCTTGGTTTCAGCTCAGGTCATAATCCCAGGGTTGTCAGCCTCATGCCAGTGTGGAGTTTTCTTGAGATTCTTTCTCTCCTTCTCCCTCTGCCCCACCCCTGCTCACCCACACAGACTCTCACTTTCACGCTCTTTCTCTAAAATAAACAAATCTTAAAAAAAAAAAAAAAAACTTCATTAAAATTTTAAAAATGTTTGTTTTTCAAGCAAACTTTCATTTGATAAAATGGTTTTATCAAATATGCAGTAATGTTGCCATGTTTCATTTCCCAGGACTTACTGTCAGATAGAAGCTCAGTGCACAAAGGTACAATGCTGTATCAACCACCTCAGTAAACACGTATTTTTAAATTCAGTTTGTATTCAACTTGATCCCGAATTGTTGGCAGTCAACAATTTAGGGAGGACAAAATATACCAATCCTAAAAGAAAACTAAAGGAGTAACACATATACAGGACTGGTTAGCCTTGCATATTACAAGAAATCTAATGTTCCTTAAAGAAGGACTCTGGGTAAATTTTCTTGTAAACTAAATAATCATTCTTTTTTTTTAAGATTTTTATTTATTTATTTGTCAGAGAGTGAGCGAGCACGAGCACAGGCAGACAGAGTGGAAGGCAGAGTCAGAGGGAGAAGTAGGCTCCCTGTGGAGCAAGGAGCCCAATGTGGGACTCGATCCCAGGATGCTGGGATCATGACCTGAGCCGAAGGCAGCTGCTTAACCAACTGAACCACCCAGGCGTCCCTAAATAATCATTCTTGAATCTCTTTGTAAGTTCCTATTTTCATGTTTTATTTTCCTAAAATATTACACACCTATAAAATGGTGTAGAGAACTCCATTTCCTAGCATTGTTAGCCTTCCAGATCAAGAACACTCTGGGGGAAGAAAACCAAGACATCAGACTAATCTACATATTCATCTATTTAGTTATCTCTCTACAATTTTTTCCCCAGCCAGCCAGCCAGCCACCTGAAAATCTCGGATGGCTTTCACATGCTCATTCCAGACTGTGCCAGCATTCAGCAGTCAAGTGAAATTCCATGACTATTAATTTATAAATTTATAAATACTACATTGACAGGTAACAGGTAACTATAAGAATTGTATACATTCCTAGGATTTTATTCACTTAGTTTTACAGAATCAGCTTAGAATTTCTACCAGGTAACATTAAATTTTAGCACCCTTGTAAACCTAACAGAGTACACAGTAGTAGTTTTACTTCTCTTATGTGTATCAAAAATGAAGTATTGTTAATATTGAGCTACCTAATATTTTAAAAATTTTTTAAATTTTATTTAAAAATATTTTTAAAGTACTTAAAAATTCTGAAGGAATGCAAAAACTGCTAACATGTGAAGAACTCTGAGAAATTATAGGGAAAATGTTAATGAGACATAGAGAAGAGCTCACAAAGACTAGGAGACCAAAATGAAGCTCTCGGATAAAAGAGAAGGCAGAGGAAGCTGACCAAAGGGAACTTCTAAAGATGACAAGAGTGAAGGCTTCTGGCAGGAATCTGCACAGAGCAGCACTGATACAAATCCGTAACTGGCTGTAAACAACAAGCACAAGCGGAACATAGAAGATGAGGGGGCTACTCCACAGATGGCAATTCATGACACCGGTACAGAAGTTAAGTGCATCGAGTCAATGTGGGATAGTGCACTGAAACATCTACTCAGTGATGATGGCTATTTTCGTTGTAAACATGAGAAGCGAAAAGAATCTAGACAACGTATATACAAGGGGGCACTGAGACGGAATCACTGTATTTAGTCACAAACCATATGGCTTTCTCAAGTGCAACAATTATACCAACTAAGTATTGTATCTAAGATAATTAATTGTGTTTACCAGGCAATATAAGTAAATATGAATAAATAGTAGTTTCTATTTTATCATCTACATTTAGGAACTGCTAGAACTACATATGTTTAGTAGTTTCTGTCATGAATCTTTGGAAATAGCAAGGATCATGATGCAGACTTCCACAAGGTGTCCCAGGTGTGAGGTAAAAAGAGAAAGACCTGGGGCACCTGGTGGCTCAGTTGGTTGAAGGTCTGCCTTCTGCTCAGGTCATGATCCCAGGGTCCTGGGATTGAGTTCCCCAGCGGGCTTCCTGCTCAGCTGGGAATCTGCTTCTCCCTCTCCCTCTGCCTCTCTCCTCATGCTCATGCTCTTTCTCTCTCCCCCAAATAAATAAATAAATAGATAAATAAGGGAAAGACCTAAAAGCAGGAAGAAAGTGGTATCATGAGAAGCTCATAATCACTATCAGTCGTTGCTTTCAACCCTAGAAATGTTGGCATGTCAGTTTAACGGAGAGTGTGGATGATGCGCATATGAAAACTTCATGTCCCCCAAGTGCTTCCAAGATTAAGTGAGTTGTAGATCAGGGATCTTAAACCAAGTGAAAAAATTGGGTTGTTTCAGGCACAATGTGAAGTATCTTGGTTTGTGTTTGGTTTTTTGCTAGTTTAAGCCTTTAAGTACACAATACATTAATTTCTAAACAAACTGATTTGTTAAATGGATTTTAGTTTTTGTTAGAGAGAGAGTATTATTGAAAAGAACCATAAAAAACCGGGGGTCGTATTCTGTTCTCTAATAGCAAATATTTTCGGGGCGCCTGGGTGGCTCAGTGGGTTAAGCCTCTGCCTTCGGCTCAGCTCATGGTCTCAGGGTCTTGGAATGGAGCCCTGGATCAGGCTCTCTGCTCAGCGGGGAGCCTGTTTCGCCCACCTCTGCCTGGTAGAGAGCTACCTACTTGTGATTTCTCTCTTTCTTTCTCTCTGTCATATAAATAAATAAAATGTTTTTTTACAAATTTTAAAAATAGCAAATATTTTCAAATGTTTTAGCTGTTTCTCTCTGTTGTCATCCTCCTGTATTTCTAACTAATGTGCTTAAATTGCTATGTCTTGATTCATGGACTTTGGACACTAATCATTGACTTACCACACTATTTTGGTGATATAGCTCACTTACATCCACATTCCTCTCCTCATTTTTCTAATATAAATGTTCTCTTTTACTCAAAGCAAGAGCCAGACTTTATTAAATGTTTTTTTTATTACTTTTTTTTAAAGATTTATTTATTTATTTATTTATTTGACAGAGAGAGATCACAGTACACAGAGAGGCAGGCAGAGAGAGAGAGGGAAGCAGGCTCCCTGCTGAGCAGAGAGCCCGATGCGGAACTCGATCCCAGGACCCTGAGATCATGACCTGAGCCTAAGGCAGCGGCCCAACCCACTGAGCCACCCAGGCGCCCATAGACTTTATTAAATATTTTTTATTGCAACTCTTTCTCTGAGGTCAATAACTGGTCTTCCTTAGAATTGGCTAAGATTTCCATTGTGGCTGTGTTGTTCTAGAAGCTAGATTTTCCCCTACCCTTTAAGAGCAACTGAATTCAACTTTTCACTTGGTGAAAGCAAGATGATGATCGTTTTTCCCTGGAGCCCTCCACCTTCCCTTCCGGGTTGGACCGGTTGCTTTCTAGGTGTAAACACACAGCTGTCATCCTGGGACCTTCCTTCGGTACCATCCTGAGAATCCCTTACCCAATTCTGCCAGCTTCCTGAATCCCAAACCTCCTCTTTCTTGGTTAGTCCCTCACTGTGGTGGAGCTCAACCTCCTGTAGCTTTCTGAGAGAATGTAAATGGCTAAGGAAGGAAGGAAGGAGGGGTCTCATCCATCAAAATGCACATTTCAACTTAATTGCCCTGCTTTCAGCCCAGCACCTCACTCCCTACCCCTCCTCTTCAGTTTTTAACTTCTGGATTTCATGATAGGTTCTTAAATAAAGGTTATTTCGGAGAAAACAACAGTTAGAGTTACATCTTTATTTCATTTGCAAGAACCAGGATTTGTTGTAAAAATAAAAATTATTAATAAGTCCAATACATGGAACATTCAGAGTAATGGGTTTTTACCATAAATCACAGAGTAGGAAGGATATAATTTATAATGCAAAGACATTTCCGAGTACATAAAGTGGAAGGAAAAGCCCTTTCTGGGCTGTGAGAAGGCACTGGGGCAGGGGTGGGAGGAGGCGCAAGAAAGTGAAGACTCAGGGACAGTGTATTTCCTGCCCTGCCATCTTGGAATGAAACCCCAAGGGATGATGGAGACTCCCAGACAGCCTTAGGATACGTGGGTGGGCACCCTCACCTCTATTCCTCAGAACATAGCCCCAGGAAGCTACAATGTGAGCAGAAGGGCAAGACAAAATATGCTGAGAGGATAACCTTAATTTAAATCTGATTTCCCTTCTATCAAGTTAGATAGGGAAGACAGACAGTGATATGCCTTGGTTTCTATTTTTCCTAAGTAGTCCCAGGTTCCACACTACCTCAGAATAGCAGACTTAGCAGCGGTGCAGCCACGGTGATGTGGTTAAGCTGAGGCAGGGCAGGAAGGTGTGTCTGCTTGGTCAGTTAGAATTCCGAAAGCCTGCCGAGCTTTTGCAGGTTGAAGCACAGGCTAATATGAGAATGTGGACGTTGAGCATGATGGAAGAGGACCCACAAAGGGCTATTCTCCTATTCAGATGATCCTTTTTTCCTCTATCTAGCTGAAATGAAAAGTTATTCTAGAACAAACCTGTCATCAGAACTTAGGTCAACAAACTTTTGGCATCCTCCTCAACAAGTCAGACCTCCTTTCTCTATTTCCAGAGTCCACATGAAAAGTTTGTGGCATCCAATGATCATCTGATCGCAGAAACCACCACCTGAACGGGAGCTGGCAGGAGTAGCTTCTACCCTTGTGCACCAGTGGCGGGAATGTAAACTGGGGCAGCCGCTCTAGAAGACAGGATGGAGGTTCCTCCAGTATGACCCAGCAATTCCACCTCCAGCATTATATCCAACGAGAATGACATTATTATCTCAAAGAGGAATCTGCACTCCCCTGTTTGCTGTGCATTATTCACAATAGTCCATACATTGAAACAACCTAAGTATCTACCAACAGATGAACAGATAAAGAAAATATTACGCACACACTCAGAATATTAGTCAGCCTTAAAAAAAGAAGGAAATGCTGCCATTTGCAATAATATGTATGAAACTGGAGGGCATTATACTAAATGAAACCCGCCAAACACAGAAAGACAAATACTGCATGATATGACTAAAAGAGTCATATTCGTAGAAGCAAGGGATAGAATGGTGGTTGTTAGGGGCTAAGGGGAGCAGGAAATGGGAAGATGTTGGTCAAAAGGTACAAAGTTTCAGTTCTGCAAGATGAATAAGTTCTGGGGATGTAATATACAGCATGGTAACTACAGTTAACAACACTGTATTTATTACATACTTGAAATCTGCTAAGAGGGTAAATCTTGAGTGTTCTCACCACACAAAAAAGGCGGTAACTATGTGAGGTAATGAACATGTTAATTAGCTTGAATGTAGTGATCAGTTCACAATGTGTACATATATCAAAATATCACTGGGGAACCCAGCTGGCTCAGTTGGTGGAGTGTGTGACTCTTGATCTCAAGGTTGCGAGTTTGAGTTTGGGCACAGAGATCACTTAAAAATGAAAATCTTTAAAAAAGCCACCTGCAAACCTTAACTATATATGCAATTTTTATTTGTCACTTATACTTCAACAAACCTGGAAAAAAAAAAAAGTGGGTTCTAATCCATTCTTTTAGTAACTGGCTCTGTGACCTTGAATCAGTCACATCTCCTTTCTCAGCTTCAGTTAGCTCGGTCTGTAATTGAAGGGGTTGAACTGTGCCTTTGTCCTATGGGTCATCTGAATGCTTCAGCAGGAAAGGCAGCTGAATAATTTTAGGTGGCTGAAATGAATAAAAATTAGATTTCAACCACACTGCTGTTATTATTAAATGGCTACCTAATCAAACCTCTCTTTCATCCCAAATTAATCTGTAATGATTTAAATTATAACTTACAGTTTTTGAAGTGCTTGCTTCTACATTTTCCCCCCTTTTCTTCCTTCAACCCATCTGAGGTAAATAGGGCAGGCGTTTATATCTCCATTATTTTCCTCCTTGGGGGAATATACAACTCCTAGCCCAGGATCCCTACACTCTATAGCAGCAACTCCCATGTCAAGATTCCTAGAGGGTACCTATTACAAATTCTTATTCCTGAACCCTGTTTTAGACCCACTAAATCAGAATCTCTGAGACTGAGGTCCTGGGATTTGTTTGCATTTCTGACAAAACACCTCAAGGTGATTTCTATACACCTTAAATGTGAGAATCACTAGTTTACAGAACACAGGAGGCCCTATTATGTGCCAGGCACCGTACTAGCTGCTTTATACATAGCCTTCCATTCCATCCTCGTAATTGCTCAGTGAAGGATATATTGTCTTCAAATAAACTTATTCTGGAAAACTACAGATTTACAGAAAATTTACAAAGATAGCCATGACATTGTGGCCTCACCCAGTTTCTGTGGCTCTTACTGTTTTTATTCCCATTACTGTGGTTTGCCAAAATTAAGAAACCAACACTGGGAAATTAGTGTTAACTAAACTCTGAATTTTATTTGGATTTCCCCAGTTTCATCATTAATGTCTAATGACTAGGATCTAGTCCAGGAGACACTGCATTCAGTTGTCATGTGACTGACCTGTGACAACTTCTCTGGTCTGTGACGGTTTCTCAGTGTTTCTTTCCCTTTGGTGACCTTGGCAGTTTTGCGGAGTACTGATCAGGTATTTTGTAGAATGTTTCTCAAATTGGGTTTGTCTGATCATTTCTCTCATGGTTTTGTTTTTGTTTTTTGGGTTTTTTTTTTTTCCCAAATACCACAAATAGGAAGTGTCTTTCTGATCACATGATATCAGGGGTACGTGATATTGGTACAACTTCACTTGGTGATGTTAATAATGATGTTTATAATCCCAATTCAACTAATGAGGAAACAGGAGTTTATCAAGCCCAGTGTTCCACAGCTGCTAAGTAAAAGAACTTAGGTAAAGCTTCAATTCATTTTTCTGCCATTTTGGTTGCAAGGGATCATTCCAGCTTTATCCTCCCCCTCTCCCCCAGAACTCTCCCTTCAGCCTGACTTGGCCTTGCCCTACATTGTCTTATGCTTCATTCCATACCCAAATTTTCCAAGTCCTTCAGTATCAGCTGAAATTCAACCCCCTCTTTGAAACTCCCCGTGACTCCCAATATAGTCTTATTTGATGAAATCCTGAAGCGCTTACTATCTACCTCTAATTTTCCACGTTGTGCATATTTTCTTAACTTCTGCCTTTCCAATTCCATTTTCCAATTCCATGGAATGATAAGGGAGCGAGAGATCAACCTACATAGGATTCCATTTTCCTCTGAACTGAATGACCTTGGTATTCAGAAGGATAAATCTTATCCTCTTCAATCCTCCACACTGTAGTCAGAGAAATGCTTCCAAACCACAAATCTAATTATACCATTACCTTGCTTAAAACTTTTCAGTATCTCCCCATTATCTGCAACGTAAAGTCCAAATGTCTGATCCTCACATATAAGGCTTTCATGATCTGACCCCTATCTACTCTTTCACCTCTAGCCATTACATTACTCTCCATTCCACAATACCCTGCATTTCAGTCATGATGAACCACTGGCAATTTCTAAGTGCCCTGTGGCTTCTCTGAGCCCCATGCCTTTGCATCTTCTCTATTATCAGTGAGGATGCCTGGGAGACTCCAGGTCAAATCAGGTTCCTCTGATCGAACGAGGACAATTGTAACATCATGTGACAGGAAGTTGAAAAGCAGGAAAAGCTGTTCAACAACTCAACAGGGTCATCAAAGACCCTGGTCTTTTTCTCTCTTTGCTTTGCCATCCTCAAAAAATTCAATTTGCCCTTAGACTGGCTCCCTTCATAGTCAAAAACTGGCTGCAGTAGTTCTAAGCACCCCTTCTAAGCACAGAAATACCTAGAGATGAAAAGGGCAATCTCTTCCAGTGCTTCCCTCTTAAGAGCAAGAAACTTTTCCTAAAGCCCCCTAAACAGATGCCCTTTTATGTCCCATTGGCCCAAACTGGTTGGTATGCTTACCTCTAAGCTAATAAAACAAGAGAAATGGACCTACCATAATTGGCTAAACCAATCAGCACTTACCCCTAAAGGTAGGAACAGGTCAAGCTGGGGAAAAGACTCCTGAGGAAAATGTCAGCTCTTCCAGAAAGAAAGAAGGTGATGGGTGTTGACTGGGCAGCCAACAGTGTCTGCAACACTGTTAATATTGACTTATCTTCCTTATCTATTAGATGAACTCCTCATCTTTTAACACTCAATTCAAATGTTACCTCTTCCAGGAAGCCTTCTCTGATATCACCAAGTATAATGGAATGTCCCATCCTCTAAATGCCTATATTACTGGGTTCATACCTCTACTATAGCTCTTTTACAGATCTATGATCCTGCTATCTTCAGAAAGAGTGAAACCCTGAAAGAAAGGAACCATATTCTACTAACCGTTTGAATTCAACCTCGTTTGAAGAAAAAGGGGGGGGGGGAGGAAGAGAGGGGAGGGAGGGAGGGAAAAGCTTAGCTTTTCTGAGTCTCAGAATGTTCATCTGTTAAATAGGAATTGTTTTGATTCCTAATCATTGCTTTAAAGATTAAATGGTATAAGATACAAAGAAAGCATGCAACATAGCTTCTAACACATAGCTTCTCATATATTTTTGGAGAACATGTACTCATTCTGTATTGTTTAAATACCATACTCCCACCCTTCCAATCATTTCTTAGCACAATGCTTTGTATAAGTATACTCACTCAATAAATGTGTTGATAGCTTGCTTCAATCTAAAAAAAATATAGATTACTGAACAAATTAAACAATCAGTTCAGTTTGCCACGGCCTGATTTCCTTTATTAGCCTGGCTAAGAGGACTTTGAATAACATTTCCCCAATTCTCTATTAACAGAACTCTTAATTGAGGTTTCCTACAACCACCCAGAGCATGAGATCTGCACTCTCTGCTTCAACGACTTTTCACTAGGCTCTCTTTTGCTTTTCCACTCCACTCTCCTCAGTATTCTGGGCTTCATTTCAGATCTGTCCTTCTGAGGTATGCTTTCCTCCCCTTCCTAACACTTCTTTGTTGCTAAAAATAGGTGATGTCCCTTCGGAGCAAAAATACTTGGCAAATCAGTGAGCTTTTATAGGTACAGCTTTTACTGGTCCCTGCAAGATTGGGGGATGGATTAAGTAAACGAAGGTGCTCATCACCACCTCTTTCCTTCTGGGTACCCCCTCTGTGTTCCTCAAAGGAGTTTACAAAACGTATGTAAAAATAGTAATGCCATACTCATCAAAAATGCACAGGCTAAAGGATGCTAAGTGAGATTTTGCAGAATGCTGAAGAGTAAACAAAGCAGCTAGCTCAGAAGATCACCAGAAAGCATTTTGAGGAAACATTTCATTAGAGGGCCCCATGCCCAACCCAAGACAGTGGGACTGGAACTGTTGGTGATTATGATTTAACAATATACTAAGAAAAACTGGAGCATGTCGTATGGCCAATTTCCTTCAGATTATAATGGATATCATTAGGATTCTCTCACTTAGACTATCTCCTGGTATGAGACTGTCAGCTTGGGTTCTGCCTGTATGCAGTTCCTATACATCCTGTGTTTTGTGACATCCTGTGTTTTGTGACATTTTGAGACAACCCTGAAAGAGACATCAATCAGCACATTATATATTGTTCTCACCCGCTGGATATGTGCTTGAAAACACTCTAATTCTCTGCAAGTGAAAATTTTCTATTTAGTCGTCCTCACATCTGGTATACGTGTGAATTAATGCTTCATGTGGCTAGAGCGGTACCCCCACGGGTACTGAGGCATGAACTTGTTATTGCACACATGTATGTATTATTCATGCGTGAATTTGCATATATACTTACTCGAAAATGAGTATGTTTTCACCACTTTGCACTTTTGAAACTCATCTCTGGAGTTGCATTGTCCTAATTTCTCTGAATGAAAGTAGCAAAATTACAGCACAAACCGAAATGGCTCAGAGGCCTAAATTTAAAGGTAACTAGCCCAATTTAGTACTCAATTAAATCCTATTCTGTTTAATCTATTAGCAACTGTGTTGACCTGCTTGTCAACTGCTCTCTTCTGATTCTTCCATCCTCAACTCAAAAATCATTCCACCTTCTCTGTATTTTCTAGAGTTCATATCAAGTTCGCTGCCTGTTATTCGGTATTTCTCACATATTCTTAGGGTCATAGTTCTCATAGCTTGATTTGTAGGCCTCTGGTTATCTGTCAAAAAGATTCCTTAGGTATAAAAATAGTTCAAGTGAGTCACGCAAAAATGGATATGAGGGGTCAGAGGGAAGTGTGAAGAATTAGAAGTATTCTCTAATGAAAATTATTATCACAGAATAGAGCAGAAAGAGTAGATCAACATCCCAACAGTATTATCACTGATGGGTTACCCAGCTATTCACTGACCATCTCCGGTGCTAGGGAACCAGAGAGCCATCACCAAGCATGCCTTCTAACCATGACAACACTTTCTTGTATATCAAGGTCGTATCTGTCTTGAGTAGTCTCTACCATTCAAGTATTCTTCTAACCCCCATTAGAGTGATTATCCTCTAGTGGCTAGCCTTTGAGCCACTGACTGCCTTAAGAATCTCATGAAAATGACAGACCCTCTCCATAGAAAACTGCACATGCAAAAATAATTTTCACAGTTTCAGGGAGCTCACAAGTCCTATAAAGCCCGTTGGATTCCTGGGTAAAGAATTCCTCACTACTGCTTTGTACTTAATAGAGAAATAGAGGAAAAATAAGCCATGATTTCTTCCTTCAAGGAGCTTACCTTCCAATAACAAATGCTTATAAAACATTTAATAGCAATAAAGCAGTAGATGATAAAGTACTCATCATATATGGAGGGCCAGAAAATTCTGCTCTTGCGTAGACAGCAGAATGGAAGTCCCTGCAAACAGCCACCATGCACTCCCATTCCATAAGGGAAATAAAAGCCTCCTGCTGCGTTCTCAGAAGCATCATCTAATAGCAAAGTACCAGAGGAAGAGAGGAGGGTGCTAGTCGTGGTCAGGTTCATGGTACTCAATAAATGTTTGGTGAATGAGTAAATGGTCCAAGAATAAAATGTTCCTTGATCCTCTAGAGAAGAAAGTTGAAAAGAACAATAAAAAATATTTCATTAGTTCCAAGCCTCCTTAAGCTTCAGTCCACCTCACCACTTAATCAAAAAATGTCAAAGTGGTTCTAAACCCAAACAAAACTCTAGGGGACATGCTTTAGATGAGTTTTAAAAGGTTAAGATGTGTTCAAGGTTGCCAAAGCCAAACTACAGAATAGAATGCAGAAGTTTCATCACTCCATTCGAATCTTAGGAAGGGAGTACTGGCGCTCTCATTTTAATTTCTTAATGATGACACCTTCTAACAGATTAATTGGACAGCTTTCAGAAGAAGTGATTAATTTTCTTTGAAATCCAGATGTTAACTCTGCTTTCTTTATACGAGGGTGACCTTGAAGGTACAGTAAAGAAACTTCATTAAACAAAGTAACTGGAAAAAACCTCTTGGCTGGTTCACAGTCATTTCTATTTTTGCTATAAAATTGCTCTGTAATGAAACACAAAATGCTTCCTTTCGGGTTAGGGTGTTGCTCTTCATTTCTTCATATGTACATGGGATACACATTTAATGAGTTGTTCTAAGGTCTAGTGGCAGAGTAAAAACAGCAAAACGGCGACTGAGTACACAGACTCCAGGGTGCCCAGCTTAATATGTTATTCAGTAGCCAATTAGCAGTTACTAATGCATTCTAGAATGTATGTACATTTTTACCATAGTGTTGATAGACGAACGGGGAAACAGTCCTTGTTTTTTCAGTTAACATATACAGAGTCAGCGCGCTCAGAGTGTGATCCTGAACAGATGGCTCCTCTCCACATGCTATCTCCGAAGGGGATTTTTTTCAAGGTAAATAGACACAAATGTTTTGGCGCATTGTGGGCCAAAATATATATCTCACAAGCAGCATTTTCCAGCAGGAAACAAGTTTCTTATTAATCACATTATATGACAAAGACAAAAACTGGCCTGTGAGCTAGTTTAAGGCATACATTGCCATTCCGTCATTAAACGACTCTTATTGATAGACAATATGTTCAGTTATTTCTAAGGTATTTAAGTCATTTTAAATCTGCCTATTCTCTCTTCCTCATTCCTATACCTCCCCCCCCTTCCCATTAGTTCCTAATGACATTAGCCACAAAGGGAATGTCTCTCCTTAAAATGTTCCTCTTCTAAAAACAACATTTTTTTCAGTTAAATAAAATGATTATTTTCTATCTAACAAATTCATTTTCTGTCTGAGTGTGTTTAGGAGAATAGTATATATTGTTGTTTCATTAACTTATTTGTTCAACAAATTTATTTCAGGGAGCTACACTATGAAGGGGTAAAAGAAGTCCCAAGTCTGTCACTGATTATATGACATTAAAGACACCTCGTAACTCCCTACCTCAGTTCCACCATCAATGATATTTGACCTGCTTACCTGATAAGCCTTTGTGTAAACATGTTCATTCATTCATTCATTCACTTACTCAACACATTTTCATTGACCCCCCCTCCCACTCTGTGTTGGGCACTGGCGTGGTGCTATGGATATGGTAGAAAAGCAAACAGACCTGAGCCTGACCTCATGAGCTTAACCTGTAAGATTAAACAGAAGGAAACAGAAGTGAAAGGATGTATTTGAATAGGAAAGTAAGAGAAAGATATTCTAACTTGGGAGCTTTGGGACTGTGGCTTCCTTTTGCCCAGAGCTACAGGTAAGGCTCCAGAGAAATGGTATGGACTACAAGAGAAAAATATTACCAAATACACACAAAGGGACCACCTCATAACTATTTCAAAGACCTCATAACTATTTCAAAGGCTCAAAATATGACTTCAAATGCAATCTGAAGTGTTTCTTCTAGGTGTCCTTCCCCAACCTCATTGCTCGTGGTAGCGTTTTTTGTTTTGTTTTGAAAGCAAGTTGCTACAATACAGATGTCAATATAGGACTTTAAACACAAATGCACAAACAAGAGCGGCATCCTCAACAACACGAGATGATGCACTATCTTCTCTAGCCCAACAGTCCCCACAACATGGTTGTGGAAGACATGAAACTATTTTAGATGGTACATAGATATTACTTTTTTAATGGCTATGTGATTACCTTAATGTGTACGGGAAAAAATAAAACCATCACATAAAAACCATGATTTCACTGATCTGGAGCTTAGTATGAGGCTAAAGTAGATAGCCATGTAAAAGTCCACTTTATGTTGCCCACATGAATCCCAGGAGCAAGGCTCAGATGTGCCCATGAATGTTTCTGACCTTCCATCATAACTTTAGAGACAGGGGAATATAGGTGTTAATCATTAGCAATTGGATCTCCCATCCTGAACATCCAATCTGATCTTGCTGCCATCTTGTCTGAGATAGGCCATACTGTTACTTAAAGTAGCAACAGCTCCAGAAATAGTCTTGGGAAAATCTTCACTGGCTCAGCTTGAGTCACTTGCCCCTTAAAGCAAACACTGTAACCACTGAGAGGAGGTTCTCAAATTGGCAGGTTCTAAGCTTTGTTGTTCCCTCTGCACCCAG
This sequence comes from Mustela nivalis, assembly GCF_964662115.1. NCBI lineage: Eukaryota > Metazoa > Chordata > Mammalia > Carnivora > Mustelidae > Mustela > Mustela nivalis. The sequence continues at coordinate 27,318,424 of NC_139037.1, read as the reverse complement.
GGCTAGAGCATTCCCACCTACACCATATGGATTAACAATGGAGGAGATGTGATTCCACACAAACACACACACACACACACACACACACACACACACAAAACAAAAAAACTGAGAGACTGTCCCATTATATACGAGGATAGCAACTCTTACATTATAGCACTGTGGTGAGAATGAAAATAAAGAATGTATTTTGCCTGACTGACCCAATGAATGGTTCAACAAATGGTGGTAATAGTAGCAGTAATAATTGTTATTATGGTTTGTTAACATGATGATTATCATTGTTATATTAGTGGCTTCTAAAACAGTTTTAGGGCTCCATTTATTAACTTAATTATTTTATCAATCCACAAATGAAAGATATTATTTGAGCCATTAAATCAAGATAGCACTTCCTTCAATTATATCCTTAGATTGTTTATCATCTTCATGCATAATCAAGATACTTGGAATTATCACAATCAAATGTTCAATGTCTCACCAAATAGATTTTGCTTCATTCTTAAGTGACATGTAGTTTTACCATAACATAATTTTATCTAAATGATTATACACCAATAGTGTCAGTGTTTATGGTAATGCTATATTTACAACTATAGACTGAAATGTATTTTTCATAGGGCCCATATGATTCTGTGAGCTAATTTTGTGTTTAGAGTTTCAAAATTAAAATTAGTAATAATAATGATAAAACAACAGTATTAGCAAGAGCTTGAAACATTGCTAGAATCTTGGCTTTTTAAAAGCATATTATATGGTCACAGAGAAGGGTTAAAAACAAATGAGAAAATTAAAAAATAACAAAATAAAGCCAGTTATACCTGTGTGGACCAAGGATAGTATTGTATACACCCTTTAAATAACCCAATTAACTGATAGATTGGCATAAATTCAAAAGTTAACCAACATATTTCTGGTAAAACAATATATGAATAAAACATATTTGGTTCATCATTTTATGAGTAGACTTAAGATATCACCTGTTAAGATTATCATAAAAATATACATAATGAATATAAAGCATTAAATAATTTCTTTAGTATATTAGGCAATCACTAAAATATAAAAATAAACTTTTAAAATATAGAAACAGTATATTCATTTCACCTTTATTAAAACAAACCTTGACAAAATTGAGAAGAAGTGAGACAAAGATGGGTGAAATATTGTCTAAATATCATAAGCTCAAAATATTCTAGAATAAATCATAGTAATGAATTTTAAAATCTGGAACCATGTGTGCTAATTACAGACGATTTTTTGTAATGCAAAAAAATGATAGCCAAAAGAAAGAAAGAGTAAGCTCACCTTAAAATAAATTGTATCTGGACTGTCAAATAAATTAAATTATATATAAACAGAGGTGGCCAGTCTCCTGTCTTTACATAGTGAAAGCCACTATAAAGTTCTCCCAGAGGGCAAAACCATTTCTGTTTGTGGCTTTTTAATGTTCCAGTGCCTCTTCACACTGAAGTAGTTTCTTAGGAACACGAAATACCAAAATGTACATCTATTGTATATACTTTATTACTTTATTAGAAATATAAATGCATGTAGCTGTCTATCAAAAACCTCAGCTGAATTAGGAGAGGCACAAGAGTTTTGCTTTTAGTAAAGAATTATTAATTTCCTTTTTCTTTAGAATGTTTGTATCTATGTTCATGAGGAATACTGATCAGTGATTTTTTTCTTACTGTAATGTCTGTCTGTTTCTGTTATCAGGGCAATGTTGGCCTCATAGAGTGAGTTGGGAAGTATTCTCTTCTCTTTGATTTCCTGGAAATCTGTGAGAATTAGGATTTTTCCTTTCTTAAAAGTTTAGAACTCCCAAATGAAGCCATTTGGGCCTGCCATTTTCTTCATGGCAAATTCAGTTTCAGTAACACATAGGGTTATTCAGGGTATCTATTTCTTCTAGAGTAAGCTTTGGTAATTTGTGTATTTCAAAATAAATTTGTCTATTTCACCTAAGTTGTTGAACTTATTGCCACCTTAGTTGTTCATTGTATTCCCAAATTATCCTTACCAATATCAGCATAATCTACTGACATCAATTCTCTCATTCTTGATATTAGTAATTTGTGTCCTATATATTTTTTTCCTTATCAGTCTGACCAGAGTTTACCAGTTCTATTAATTTTCTCAAAGAACCAGCTTTGGGGTTTATCTCTTTTTTTCTCTATTTTTTGTCTTATATTCCATTGATCTTTGTTCTGATCTTACTATTTCCTTTCATTTGCATACTCTAGATTTAATTTTTTCTTCTAGTTTTAGAGTGAAATGTTAGGTTATTGATTTGAAACTTTCTTCTTTTCTCACTTAAGTATTTTGTCCTACAAATTTCCCTCTAAGCATCCCACAATTTGCGGTACGTTTTCATTTTCATTCAGTTCAAAATATTTTCTAAATTCCCTCTTCACTTCTTCTGACCCACAGTGATTCAGAAGTATGGCATTTAGTTTCCATATATTGGGGGATTTTGAGACATCTTTTTGTTACTGATTTCTTATTTGATATGATTATATATAATTACAGAATATACTTTGCAGGGTTTGAATCTTTTTAAATGAATAAAAATGTATTTTATGGCCTAGAATATGTGCTTGAAAAGAATTTGCATCCAGTACTTGGGAAGGAAAGTGTTCTATAGATCAGGCTGGTTGATAGTGGTTGTAGAATCATTTGTATTTTTCTCAATCTTCTATATATCTTATGAATCACTTTGAATCTTATGAAAACTTCAACCATAATTGAGGATTTCTTTTTTAATTTCTATCAGTTTTTGTCTCATATATTTTAAAGTTGTGTAATTATATGCATACAAGTTTGAATTCATATTTTTTCCTTCATGAATTGTCCCTTTATCCTTATGAAATGACATTCTTTTCTCCTCTTTGTTTTGAAATCTACTTTGTCTAATATTAGGTAGACCCTCCAGCTTTCTTCTGATTAGCATCAGCATGGTATATATTTTACCATCCTTTTAGACCTATTTGTGTCCTTATACTTCAGTTGTGCTTTTTATAAACACCATATCTAATTTGATCATTTTTAAAAATCTGATTTGACTATCTTTGCCTTTTAATTGGGGTGTTTAGGCCATTTACATTTAATGTGATTACTAATATAGTTCAGTTTAAGTCTATCATCTTGCTATTTATTTTCTATTTCTCCCAATTATTCTTTGTCCCTTTTCCTTTTTCAATTTATTTTTCAATTGAGTTTTTATTTTTCCATTTTATGTCTTTTGTTGGCTTATTTAGCTATAACTCTTACTTTACATTTTAGCAGTTGCTTCAGCGTTTATGGTATACATCCTTAACTAATCACATGTAACTTCCAATAATATTATATCAGTTTACGTGGAAGAATCTTATTGCCCTAAAATGTGTATTTTTATTTCTCTCCTCCTACCTTTTTTGCCATTATACTATGAACCCCACAACATATTGTTAATATTTATATTTAGACAATAAATTCTTCCAAATAAATTTATATAATAAGAATAAATCTTATATACTTACTCATACAGTTACCAACTCTGATGCTAATTCTTTCTCTAAAATCTTTATTTTCACCTGGTGCCATTACCCTTCTGCCTGGACAACTTCCTACTGGAATTTCTAGTAGTGTGGGTCTACTGGTGATAAATATACCTTTTGTATTCTTGAGAAAGTAGTGGGGGGTTTTGCCTCTATTTTTTAGAGACTTCTTTTCTGTAGGTATATAATTCTATATTAGCAGTATTTTTCTTCTAGTACTTCAAAGATATCATTTCACTATCTTATTTCTCTCATTTCCTAAGAGAAATCACTCTCATCCTTATCTTTGTTCCTGTACACAAAATGCATCTTTATTCCCTGATTGTCTTTAAGTTTTTTCTTTAATGACTGGTTTTGAGCAGTTTGATTATGATGAGACTTGGTATAGTTTTCTTCAAGTTTCTCATGTGTGGTGTTCACTGTGATCTTTAGATCTAAGGGTTTGAAGTTTATATCAAAATTTGAACATTTTTGGTCATTATTTCTTCAAATACTTTTTCTGCCTTTTTCTGGGATCTCAAATTACATATATGTTGGCTCTCCTACTTCACGGATGCTGTTCTCTTTTTTAAGCAATTTTATGGAGACACATATGTTAAAATTCATCTGTTTAAAGTATACATATCAGCAATTTTTAGCATATTCAGAAAGTTATCCAACCATCACCACTACATAATTTTAGAACATTTTCATCATCCTTAAAGGATATCCATTATATTAGTTTTCTATAGCTGCTACAATAAGTTACCACAAATTTGGTAGCTTAAGCAATACAAATTTATTATCTTAGAGTTCTGGAGTCAGAAATCTGAAATGGCCTCATTGGGTTAAAATTAAAATACTGGTAGGCCTGCATTCTGTTTTGGAAGGTTTAGGAAAAGGTGCATTTCCTTGCTTTTTCCAGCTTCTACAGAGCACCCACATTTCTGGTTTCATGGTCCCCTTCCTCTATCTAAAAAGCCAGCAACATTGCATGTCTCTGACTATTCATATCTCCTTCTCTCACTAAACATGGGAAAGCTTCTTCATTTTTAAAGATTCATGTGATTAGATATTTGTGTGGGTAACTCAGGATAATCTCACCATCTCAAGGTCTATATACTTACTTGATCACTTCTGTGAAGTCCCTTCTGTCATGTGAGGCAATATATTCACAAATTCTAAAGATTAAAGTATGGACATCTTTGGAGACCACTATTATGCCTGGCAATCCATTAACAGTAATTCCCCATCCTCTCCCTTGCCCACACTAAACAACCACTAATTAACTTTCTGTCTTTATAGATTTGCCTATTTGAGACATTTCATATAAACAGAATTTTATGATACCTGGTCTCCCATGCTTGATTTCTTTCACTTACCATAATGTTTTCAAGGTTCATCCATGTTGTAGTACATATAAGCACTTCATTCTTTTTTTATGGTTTAATAATATTCTATTATTGGATATGCCACATTTTGTTTATCATTTCATCAAATGATTGACAATTGGCATGTTTCCACTTCAGGGCTACTATGAATAATGCAGCTATGAGATTAAGTTTTTGTGTCCATGTATGTTTTCATTTTTCTTGGGAATAGGAATAGAATTGTTGGGTTGTGAGGTATATTTAATTTTTTAAGGAACTACCAAAGTGGATACACCATTTTACTTTCCCACCAGCAATCTGTGAGGGTTCCAATTTTTGCACACCCCCATGGCACTTTATTGTCCTTTTATTAAAGCCATTCTAGTGAGTGTGAAGTGGTAGTTCACTACCGTTTTGATTTACATTTCTCTGGTAGCTAATGATGTTGAATATCTTTTTATGTGCTTATCAGCCATTTGTGTATCTTCTTGGGGGAAATCTCCCTTCAGATCTTGTATCTATTTTTAAACTAGATTATTGTCTTCTTTATTATTGATTTATAAGAGTTCTTTATATTTTCTAAATATAAGCCTCTTAACATATATATGATATGCACCCATCTCTCGGTTGTCTTGCACTTTCATGATGTCCTTTGAAGCATGAAAGGCTTTAATTTAGATGAAGTCTAATTTATTTATTTATCTTTTGTGCTTGTACTTTTGTGTTGTATCTAAGAAAGCATCTCCTCAATATTATGAAGATTTACTCCTATGGTTTCTTCTAAAGGTTTTATTATTTTAACTCTTACATTTAGTGCTAGGGCCCATTTTGAGATAATTTCTGTGTTTGGTGTGAGGTGGATACCAATTTTATTCTTTTTAACCTATCCAAACTGTTCTTTCTCTATTAGATTATCTCAGCACTCTTGTTGAAAATCAATTGACCATAAATATAAGAGTTTATTTCTGGACTCTTAATCCTTTTTTATTGATCTATATGCTTCTATATGTTTGTCCTTGTGCCAGTATTACACTGGCTTCCTTACTGCAGGTTTGTATTCAGCTTTAAAATCAAGAAGTATGAGTCCTCCAATTTTGTTCTTCCTTGGCAAAATTGTTTTAGCTATTCTGGGTCCCTTGCATTTCCACATGAATTTTAGGATCAGCTTGACAATTTCTTCAAAATAAGCCAACTAAGGGTGTGATAAGGAGTATGCTGAAACTGTAGATCAGGTTGGGAAGTATTTCCATCTTAATAATACTAAGTTTTCCAATCCATGAACATGGGATACCTTTCCATTTATTTGGATCTTCTTTAAATTCTCTCAACAACACTATGTAGTTTTCAATGAGCAAGTCCTACTTCTTTTTTAAAAATTTATTGCAAGTATTTTTTTGTTTCTAATGCTATTGCAAATTAAATTTTTTTAATTTTTGTTTTCAGATTGTTTATTGCTAGTGTATCGAGAAATAATTGCCTTGTATATTGATCTTACATCCTGCAAGCCTGCTAGATCCTGTCATTTACAAATAGAGAGTTTTGTTTCCTTTCCAATCTGGATGTCTTTAATTTCTTTTTCTTGTCTAATTTCCCTGACCAGTATCTCCAGTAAAATATTAAAACAGAATGATAGCTGGCATCCTAACTTCGGGAGGTTAGGAAGAAAGCATTCAGTTTTTCACCATTAAATATAATGTTATCTGCAAGGTTTCCCTACATGTCTTTTATCATGTTGATATAGTTCTCTTCTATCTCTACTTTGTTGACTGCTGTTGCTAGGATCTGTCAAAAGCCTTTTCTGTGTCAACTGAGATGATCATATCTTTAACCCCTTGTCCTATGAAGATGGTGCATTACATTGTTTTTCAGATATTATATCAACATTGTGTATATTTCTGAGATAAATCCTACTTTGTCATGGTGCATCTCTTTTGCATACGACTGGATTCAGTGCTAGTATTTTGTTAAGGATTTTTACATCTATATCCACAACAGATATTTGTTTGAAGTTTTCTTGTGATATTTTTGGTTTTGGTATCACAGAAACACTGTTACCATAGATTGAGTTTAGAAGTGATTCTTCCTTTTCTATTTTTTGAAAGGGTTTTAAAATGTTAGAACTCCTCTTCAAACGTTTGGTAGATTTCACTAGTGAGGCCATTTAGGCCTGGGAATTGTAGGAAATTTTATTTCATTTTGTAAGATTTTATTTTTAAGTCATCTCTACACCCAACGTGGAGCTTGAATTCACAACCCCAAGATCAAGAGTCACATGCTCTACCAACTGAGCCAGGCAGGCGTCCTGGGAAATTTTAAATAATTAATCCAAACTCTATTTGTTATAGGTCTACTCAGAGTCAGTTTCTTGAGTCAGTTTCAGCAGTTTGTCCATTTCACCTATGTTATTTAATTAGTTGTCATACAATTTTTCATAGCATTCCTTTGTAATATTTTTTTTTCTCTAAGATTAGTGATAATTTCCTTCATTTCTGATTTTAGTAATTTGAGGCTTTTTTCTTTTTTTCTTGATCACTCTAAGTGAAATTTTTATATTCTATTGATATTTTCGGACAACCAATTTTTGGCTTCATTGATGTTCTCCCTTTTACTATTCCTTACTTCTTCTATTTCCAATCTTATTATTTCCTTCCTCAGTTTATTTGCTGAAATTGTTTGCTTTTCTCGTTTAGTTTCTTATGGTAGAAGATGAGGATACTGATTTTTCTATTTTCTTTCCTAATATAAGCATTTTAGTTATAAATTCCCTCTGTAAGTACTGTATTAGCTGAAATCTCATACGTATTGGCATGTTGTGTTTTCACATTCATTTCTTTCAAAATATTTCCTAATTTCTCTTGTCATTTCCTCTTTGGCCTGTTGATTATTTAGAAATGTATCATTTATTTTCCACATAACTGTTAATTTTCCAAATTTCTTTGTTATTGGTTTATAATTTAATTCCATTGTGGCTGGAGATGCTCTTTTTTATTCCATCTATTTTATTTCAAGTTTGAGGCTTGTTTCATGACCTAATTAGCCTGGAGAACATTCCAATGTGGGCTTGAGAAGAATGAGAATCTTGCTGTTTTGGGGTGGAATATGCTACAGATGCCTGCTAGGCCTAGTTGACTTATATGTTGTTCAGATTTTCTATTTCCTTGCTGACCTTCTGTATAATTATTTTTTTCATTACTGAGTGTTGTATAATGAAGCATCTAACCATTATTACTGAATTGTCTACTTTCCCCCTCAATTCTGTCCATGTTTGTTTATGTATTTTGAGACATTAAGTGTATTTCTGTTTATAATTGTTTTATACCCAAATGTTATAAATTGTTATATCTTCCTCTCATCATTATAAACTATCCCTCTTTGTTTCTAACAATTTTTGTCTTAAAGTCATTTTGTCTGATAAAAATGTAGCCACTGTAGCTCTTCTTTGATTATTATTTGCATGGCATATCTTTTTTTTCCATCCTCTTATTTGCAGTGTATTTGTGTCTTTGAATCTAAAGACTGTCTCTTGTAAACAGCATATATTTGGGTCATATTTATGCCTTTTGCTTGGAGTATTTAGTCCATTTACATTTAATATAATTATTGATAAGTTATGATTTATGTCTGCCTCATATTTTAAAACTCTTTTCTTCTCTGTGTGTTTCATTTGAATAGTTTGTATTTTACATTACCAAGTTCATGACTTTTTTTTTCTTAACACCTAATACGCTGCACATCCCATCTAGTGTATTTTTCATCTATGATAACTTTCACCTCAAGACATCTAATTTATACATTAAAAATATTCTAAGTCTCTACTTTCAGATAAGATGGAGTTCAATAACTTTTACTAACTTTCTCTGCTAATGTTAATATCTGTGTCAGTTCTAATTTGGTTTTGCTTGATGGCTTGTCCTCCATTTTATGGGTCAGATTTTTCTTGTTTATTTGAATGCATGGAAATATTTGTTTGGATGTCAGACATTCTGAGTATTTTTTGTATTTCTTTAAATATTCTTGAGTTTTATTTCATAACAATAAAGTCTCCTGGAAACAGTTTGATCATGTTGGATCTTGCTTGTTGGGTAGGATCAATGCAACATTTAGTCTGAAACTGATTATTCTCCACTACTGAGGCAGGAACCTTCTGAGTACTCTCTCAAATATTCCATGAATTATGAGATATTTGTTCTAGCTAACAAGAACAGGCCCTATTTTTGGACCTGTGTGAGTGCTGCCACTATTCCTTCTAATTGTCTCTGATGGTTCTTTTCTGGTCTTAGGTAGTTTCCTCACATGCATGTGCCAGTTAGCAAGCTGAGTATTCAAGAAGGGCTCTGCAGATATCCAGAGTTCTCTATGCAGATCTCTCCCCTCCAGAGCTCTGCCATGAGAACTCTACCACCCTTGGTCCTCCTGGATTTTCAACTCCATCTGCTGAACTCCCTTAGATTCTCCCTCCCTGTACCACAGTCTGAAAATTCCCTCAAGACAGTAAACTGTAGCAATCATAGGGTTACCTCATTTGTTTCCTGTCTCTCAGGAATCAGTGTCCTTCACTGCCTGATGTCCAAGGTCTTAAAATACATTCTCATGTATTTTGTCTGTTTTTTTCTAGTTGTTTCAGGTGGGAGGATAAACAGGCAGAACCTGTTACTCCAATCTGACTGGAAAAAGAACTATTTCTCTGGGATTCTTGATACCCCTGGGGGTCCCAAAGGACTCAGAATTTTCTCTGCACCACAGGGAGTGCCTTTTCACATACCTGATATAATGGTGTGGAAGGTACGCAATATGTCCTTTGAAGTATTCTTTCCAAAAATGTTTAACCTGAATCTGAGGAATATTGCATCCGGACCAGGGTGGGCCTCACATAAGCCACAACACTACAATAGAGACATTCTCTTGCACTTGTACTCTTTCTGTCTCCAGAGCTCCTGCGTCCAGCTCCTTTCTCTTTATGCCAATCTATACATGAGTTTATGTTACTCTTATGACATCATATATAGGCACAAGGGCAATATTTAAGCATGACTCCAGACCCAAGAAGAGGATGACACATTCTTCCAATGCCTTAAAATGCAGGCTGTTGACAGAGACATTGAGTCATGCATTTCTAAAACACTCAGTTATCTTTACCACAGAGAAGTCAGCACCCAAAGTATAAAGCAAAATCTGATGTCTTTAAATTGTAGTATGTTTAAATGACTTACTAGCCAGATTTGAGAGCTAAGAATTAGAACCTCTTTGAAGTTTCCAGTAAGCAGAAAAGTAGAAACAAAAACAATATTCTAAAATGTCATAACAATTAGGATATTCAGAAAATCCTCATGGAAAAGTGATTTTCTCATGATCTGTCAAAATCAGATTTGGTTGGTGATGGGATGAACTTAACAATCAAGTTCCAGAGACTAGACCGAGTCTGTCAAAGTGTAGTTTTCATACTATCTACATCTCAAGATTATGTAGAGATATATGTTTAAATGCAGGTTTCTAAACCCTGTTTCAGAATAACTAAATCACAATTTCTAAAGGTAATGACCCAGAACCTGCACTTTTAAAAAGCACTCTTGGTGATTTTTATACACATTAAAGTTTGAAAATGACTATAGACAATCACAGTGGAACTGGGCAGGATAATGGATCCACTCAGGAAAATCTCTAAATATGCAGGCAAGACATGGTGTTAAGGGAATTTGGCAGCAAGCAGATTGTTCATATTGACCATTACGGGGGTGGGAGGACGGTCCTACAATATTAACAGATGGAAACCAAACTGGAGAGATGTATTAGGAGTTGGGGATTAGCAACAGGTAAAGTTTCAAACAGATGATAAACTTCAGAGATGTGGCAGCTTGTAGTAAGTCAGGCAGACTTGGGTTTAAGAACTGGATTCTAATTTCTACAAAGTTGAAAAGATCAAAGTAGAACTCCAATCCCAAAGCAGAGTCAGAAAGAACTTAGACAGCCCATTACTGGAATCAGTCACATGGACGAAAGTAAGAGGCAACTCTGTAGGGTCAGAGTTAGCTCAAAGGAGGACCAGCATGGAGTTTGATTTGATGCTCAGCTACCAAGCAGCACATCTAGGGGCTCTTGGACTTCCTTGCTCACAGACTGGATCAGTCCAGGATCCATTACAAGAGTTAGCTTGCTCCAGGGAACAAGACTGCAAAGGACCTATCTGACCCAACTTCCCATTCCCTACTTGAATTCTGCTCCAGATGTAAGCCTCAGGATGTTGCCACAGGGGTGACAGTGGTTCTTCTCAGCAGTTATAATGTAGGCAGCTAGCTGTGAAAGGGGTTGAGTCCTAAATAGAATAGCTCCCCAAGGGGAGTAAGGAGCAACTGGATCCTGGAGTCAACAACAATTGTCCTCACCCCAAGAAATTCTGAAACGTCACAGTCTAGTCACTCCAGAGTAGAGAATCCAGGTGTTCTCTGTTCCGTCCACTTTTCTTTAAAATAGATTACTTTTGTAGTAAAAGAAAAACTTTAATTTTTATCTCACCATTAGATGAACCCATAAATCCTTGGTTCTTGTGAGCTTAGAGCTTGGTATCTCTAAAGTTGTGAAAGCATATGTTGAATTCCTCTAGTCCCTGGGTGAAACTCAGCAAACAGGCAGGGAGCAACTAGTATTCTCTAACAGAGTGCTTACTAATCTGGCAGATGTACTCTGGGGGTGTGGGAAGTAAGTGAAGCACTGGGAGAACTGTTAGAGCCAATGCCAGAGAATATCACAGTGGTAGTACTGAACAGATCTAGTGGAGGTTGTGGAGAAAAGGCTGACCACTTGGCAAGCGTTTCTGCCTCTTTGGTTACTTACCACTGGCTGTCTCACTCCTGGAATATGGGAATCCCTTGGCTATCCCTCTTCAGCCCTGTGAGATGTTCCCCACTCATTCCATTCACCCATGAAGAAATACTCTCAAAATCAATTGGGTGGTGATTATGAGCCATTATCTGCCTGCTGTGCTGAAAGGAATATGAGGCAATCTGTAGAAAACCTTTCACGATGGGTGATGGATGTAAAAAAAAAAAAAAATCTAGTGTATCTAGGAGTGGTGTCCCTTCTAAGATGAAAAATCAAACTCAAGCTAAGGTCCCTTCATAATACCGGCTTGTCTTGTTTACAGAGGTGTTCTATTTCTAAAGCAAATGACTTAAGAGGTATGGAAGATTCATTTTTGATCCAAAGAGAGGAAAAGAGAAAAGGGAACCATTTCAGAAGTGGAACAGGTGGGTTCATATTCAAGGACTGAATGGATTTGTAACATTTTCTCACTTTGCTCCATTAAAGGGGCCGACTGATCTGCCTTCTAGAGCCTCCCCAATGTTACTCTCCAGAATCTCTGTCCACTTAACTCAAATTTAGAATTACGTAGGAAGAATACAGTAGGTGCCTGAAATTCAGTTCCTTGATTGAGGAAATGAAGCCCTGGAAAAAGAACTGAATGTCCCAAAGTTGGCTGAACCAAGACTGAAAGTTCTGTCTCTTGATTCTCAGTGCAGTGCTCTTTATACTCTGCTGCCTTTCTTGCTGCCACTTCCTTTTAGTTTTCGAAATTACTTTCATTTATTATCTGTCCAAATCTATTGGGACTAAAGCTTTCTACTATCTTCCTTTAACAGCTATACATCATCTTCTCCTAGTTTCTAGTTGTTATCTTTATGAGAGAGGGGGTGCCCCCAAACATGGAGAGTATTCTGATAATTGTGCACTACAAAAATGATTTATGGGATCACGAATTGCTTGGATAAGGTCCATTTATGATGATCAATAATATCTGAAAGTGCAGGGGAGGATTATTGAGTAAAGCAAAAACTAACCAAAATGTGAATAATACAATTGGTCTGGGTGCTATTTCACAGAGCAACTTTAGATATAATCTTTGAACCTTAGATTGCAGGGAAGTAGCATGATATGGCAGGAAGACCACTGTCTTAGAATGTAGAAAATTAGGGTGACCATCTGATCATAAAATTTACCAGCTGGTCTTGAGCAAATCACTTGAACTTCTCAAAGCTTAACTTTGTTATACATGAAACGTAAATAGAAATCTTGGCTATTTCAAAGTTGTTGAAAAGATCAAATCAAATAATGTCTGAGAGATTGGTATAATTCAGACGACGTGTACCATGATGCCAGGGGACCATGTGTGTTGTATTCCACAGTTTACTCGCGACACCTAGCACAGAGTCTGGCATGTGGTACAAGCACACTGAACACGTAGAAAATAAATAAAGCCAATGATGGGGGAAACGTCTTTCTTATCACTATTTTCTTGCTGGAGAAATGTTTATGGGGGTAGGGGGAGTCAAGCTAAGTACAGGAGTGGAGCAGAAATGGGAAAGGCAAAATAGAAAGAGAAATGATTGGTGTCCCCTCTTTCCTAGAACAGGAGTAGAGGTGGTGGAATCAAAAGAAAGGACGATCAAGCCAACCAATTCTTTCCATGCCCCATTCATCCCACCTCATAACCAGAGATGGCAACGTTGATTATTTTTTTTTTTTTCTTTAAGATTGCTTTTGGGCGGGGCAGCTGGGTGGCTCAGTGGGTTAAGCCTCTGCCTTCAGCACAGGTCATGTTCTCAGGGTCCTGGGATGGAGCCCTGGATCAGGCTCTCTTGCTCAGCAGGGAGCCTGCTTCCCCCTCCCCCTCTGCCTGCCACTCTGCCTACTTGTGCTCTCTCTGTCAAATAAATAAATAAAATCTTTAAAATTTAAAAAAAAAAAAGATTGCTTTTGGGCATTCACCTCATTAATTTTGGTCATTTTAAACTACTGCATTCAGTGTTTTTACTGAGATCTGTTATGTGTTCCCTCTTTGGTCATTAGGAACAGCACTGCTTTTTATTTAAAATGTATATAACTAATTCAGAGTCCTCTTCCTCCTTTTTCTTTCCTCTCCTCGTAGCCCTCTCTGAAAGCTACAGTGGCCATGGGGAGGGGTAGTAGACGACAGAGACAGCTTGAGAAGAAATCAGTTCAGTTCTTTTCTTTCTACTTGAAGCTCTGAATGATTCTAGTTCAAAGTCCTCTGGGATAGGTGTCTGGTTAAAAATGTGTCTCTTTGAATTGCCCTTTTTTAATTTTATAGATGTGTGCCTATCACACACATAGGAATTTCATTAAAATGTTTTTTCTCTGTCACAGAGGTCAGGGTTTTTCAGGCCTTTGGGGAACAGACAGCATGCCCAAATGTCTGCTCAACTGAAGACGATGTTACCCTACTGGAACAGCATGTTCTTGATATTTGGCAGGCCTTGGGAACACCCCAAATCACATGAAAAGGATGGAGAAGGGTCACAAAATTAAATCGGTCTAGTCCACCTACTTCTACCTTCAACCCACTTCTAATAGGTTTGAATTAATTAATGTCTCCCCAGTCATACTTGTTACAGCCAGTTCAAACTGGGATTAACTGGACAGAGATAAAAATCCTCCTACTTTTTGCTTTCACAAATACAACTGACAGGAACAAAGAGAAACATCTCTATTTGTAGAGAGCAATGTGATGATAATTCTTTGGACCTTGAAGCTTACAGAAGACTAATGAGATAATGTCTAAAACGTGCTGGAGCTGCATGCATGAAAGGCTCTATGGAGATAGAAAATATGATAAATAATGCAAGAAATCTTGGTGTCAGGAAATCTCCTGTCTTCTGGAGGACTTAGTAAATATTAAATTAATACTTTATAAACAAGTACCTGCTAATCTTATCTGTCAACTTCAGCCAAGGGAGGTTGAAAAGTACCATTATTCCCAGCATAAAAAAATAAGAATCTTGACTTCTAAAGAAAGATTTTCCAAGAAAATTCTAACACAGACCATGGCTGGTAGGTGATGCCTTTATATTAAGCCAAGCTTCCAACTTTAATTTCTGCTCTTGGTCAATCTTATCAATGTGAAAGCACCAGTCTTAGCCCCTCAAACTTTCCACTCAGTCTGAGCCAAATGCATCCCTGGGGGATTCTCCTGCTATCCTAAATTGAGAAAAATCATAAAGCACACCCTCTTTGGGGTTCTTGAACTATCAAAGTACACTCAACAAATAATGTTCTCAAGAGTGACCACATAATGGATTTCAATAACTTAAGAGCTCAATTCAATTACCTACAAGCCTTAATCTGCTCCTTCATGCAAGTCCCTTCATTTAAAAAAATACACAATACCTTCATTTCTTCCCATAGCATCTTTTATTTCTAACAATAGAAATAAAGAAACAACTGTTTTTTTTTTTCATGAACTCTACAAAATAACAAACAAGACACAAAATTTAGCAAAGAATTTTCTAATGGGGCTTCAAAAACATTTAGCATATGCTCTCTTCTCACCAGCTCCCAAATACCAATAAATCTCCCATTTATTTATTTAAACTCAGTATCATTTCAGTTTTTAGAACCTGACTTGAAAAAAAGCTACTACCTCTTTGAACTTAATCTTAAAAATCTTCCCAAATCATCAAGTCACAAAATTTCTACTCGAAAAATCAAAAAGTCTCAGAGCTGGGGAGAACTTTGATAAGTGATCTGATTTAACCCTTGCCTATAGATATGTGAATATGATTTACCAGTATTAAGACTGACAACCTGTGGAGAGTGGGCCATGCTTGACCTTTTGGGACATACACAAAGTGATAGGACAACACCTTCACCTCAAAGGAGTTGCTGTGTTTCCAGTGATGTGGTTCCCGAAGTGCATCAGTATTACTTGGGGGTAAGGTATGATTATAAAAATGAACATTCCAGGTCCCATCTCAGACCTACTGATTGATAAAGTTTGAGGACGGGACCCAGGAATCCACATTTTTTTAAAGCATCCCAGGTAACTCTTAGCACCATTTAACATTTGAGAACCCTTGTTCCAGTAGGTCTGAGAGATGTGTTCAAAATAATATCAGAAAAGTGTTGAATAGGGACTAAATCTGGGGGCCCGTCCTCTAGGGACATAAACAGAGATTTGATTTAAAAAAAAAAAAAAAAAGCATCTCCTTCATTCATGTCAGATATCCACCAGAAAACACTAAGTCATCTCTTAGCCCAACCCCAGATACTTTCCCAAATTATATTGACCACTAAGTTAAATTGTGAGTTATCAATTTCATAATAGAAACCCTTAGCGCACAAGCTTAAAATCTTTAGTGATCTATGATTCTCCCTAAAATGCCTAATTCACCTGACATTTAGTATGGATTCATTTAGTTCATGAACCACACGTTTTAGCCTATTTTCTTCCCACAACAGTAGTGTTCATAAGGAAGAGCAATTTTTTTTAAAAGATTTTATTTATTTATTTGACAGATAGAGATCACAAGTAGGCAGAGAGAGAGGAGGAAGCAGGCTCCCTGCTGAGCAGAGAGCCCAATGCAGGACTTGATCCCAGGACTCTGGGATCATGACCTGAGCTGAAGGCAGAGGCTTTAACCCACTGAGCCACCCAGGCGCCCCAGGAAGAGCAATTTTTATAATCCTTTCCTTTGGCAAAAAATATGAAAAACTAGTAAACATAAAGTTGAATTTGGAAACGTGAGATATTTGAACTTTAAAAAGTAAGCTCCTAGCAGAATTAATTGGCACATATAGATTCTGTATAACGTACAAGATCTAGCACTTTCTGTACAGAAAAGGCACCTGGGGAGTGGCCATCAATGCAGATTGCAGAGGAGTCTGACTCCATAGAAGTAAGACGGGTAACTGAATTTTTAAGTAGCACCCCAGCGAATTCTGATGTGAATGGTTTTGAAAAAAACAGTCTTAGGGTTTCAAGAATCCAAGTTTATACCTACCTAAACTTTCTTTTGAATCTAAATCAACATACTAAACACAGAAGATTATCAATATATGCATATTTAATTAAGGTAATTACAAATGAGAAGAAATAGGGAAATTCAGCTCATCTAATCAGAGCCCGCATTCTATAAGTCAGATTGTAGGTATCATAAATTCCTGTCCTCCAGCATTAGGAGCGCATGTAGTAAAAAGGCAACTCAATGTAGGCTTTTACTGTTGCCCCTTTTAGAGAGTATATAGAACATTCTAATTACCTACTTTTAAAACTTAAAATATGCTGAACAGTGTGTGTATATGGTAACGGAGAGAGCGGACTGAGGATTCGGTAAATGCGCATGATTCTTTGGCCAAAAGCAATAATCAGAGAAACATAATTCTGGGGATCATACAAAATAAAAGCAAATGGAATCTGTCCTTGATCATTCCTGATGTCAGGATTGTAATTTCCCCATTCCTACAGGAATTAATTGTGGACAAATTAAACACTTGCAGTATTATCTAATTACTAATAGCTCACAGAGAACTGGGATGTTGTCATCTTGACTTCCTTTGAGGGGGCAAATACGTGTGGGTTCTGGGGCTATTATATAACGTTTTATTGCCCAAATAGTCCACAAACCTATAAAAGGAGCTCTGGTTTATTACTTAATGATGGCCTAACCTTAAACAAGTTATTCGCCCCTTCAGAGACTCAGTTTTCTCAACTGTAAAATGGATACCCGGGCTGATCTGCACTCATAACCCTGGCTCTTTCCACTCCTCCTTGCCATTCCCCACAGCACAATGCCTAACTGAGGTTTACATGGAAACATCCTAAGAGATAAGTTTTACAAAAGCGTTCTATGAGCTGTAAGGCACTATACAGATAAAGTGAATTATTCTTAGTTGTTGTATGAAGTCTAGTTATAAAGATGCAAAGTGACCCAGAAAAAGAAAACATGCAGACAAATCTGAAGTTACTACATCTGTGGTGCCTAGAACTTTACCTAGGGCAGGACAGATAGGTGCTTAGTAAGTACTGAGTAAATAAAGCACGCACACCAAAAAAGAAAGAAAGAAAAAGAAAAAAAGAAAAGAAATACTGAGAAAGGATAAATAAAACTAAAAGCAAGGATAGTTTGATTTAACCATTCCCCCAAAATTCGTAACAATTCCCTACAAGGCTAACATTTTAAGAACTATCTGATGTGAAAGAGTATTAAAATGTAGGACTGACCTGGCCCATCATCTTCAAAAAAATGATTATATTCTTACCTCTTTGGCCTTTCAAATGCAGCCGCGTAGACAGTAGAAGCTGGGAGAAGTTGCTGAAATTTTTTCCCTTTATCAGATAGATCTGCATAATCATCCTAGCAACCTGTAGAGGAAATAATAAATTCTATAGAACGTTGGGTACCCAAGCTCTGTTTTGTATCTGAAAGGCTGATTTTTAGTGACATACTGATTTTTAAGCAAACCAGATTTATCTCTTAAGCTCCCCTCCCCAGAGACACACCAAAAGAGGATGGAGTCAGGAGAGGTATCGAAGAAGCTATTTATTTTATAAAACAAATTCTTTAGAAGCCCTTTGTAGGTTTCCTAGAATACATAAAATATGATTCAAATTTAAATATTCAAATTGCATTACAACAATTTGTAATTGCATTACAACAACTGTTGACATAGTTATTCATATAAAGAGACAAATAACTCATTAAAAAACTCTAGGGAAAAAAATGTTTTCTTCTGGGTGGGCCTTAACTAGTTCTCCCCCACCCAACTACCATTGCAAATATATTTTTATGCTGGGTAACATCTCCAAAAACAGGAATGCTTTTTTCTATTGTTGAAATGAAACAAACAAGTTTGCTTTCAGAGTCACAGAAGTGCCCAACTGTTAAAGAAAACGTTTTCCACTGGCCTCTTGCCTGTCCTATCCCCATGCAACCTTTCCTATTGGCCCCTTTCTCTAGGAGGGCCCCTGGGGCTGTCTGCGGGAACTAACTGTAAAACCATTTTGTGCAGTGAAAACTGGTTTTTTCAAAATCTCAGAGACCGCCCAGAACATGCCTGATTTTTGGCAAATATGTACGTGTTTCCTCGGTATTTGATTAGCTGCATGCTAAATAACTGACCCCGGTTTCTGGGTCTTCATTTGGAAAAAAGAAGAGGGGGAAAGTGTTCTAAAAATTGACAAAAGGGAGAAAATCTCTTCTGTCACCAAAAATCTAAAATTTATTTTACGTATTTGTGTTTTGGGGAAGGGGCAGGACAAGGGAATTCAATGCAAAGACTCCAACCAAGCTAAACCGTTCAAAATGAGCAAAAGCGTTTAAACTCTAAGTAGAGCATAAGCATGTGCTAGGAGCTCATGAAAACCTGTCCCTCCCGATCAGAAAGCTTCCCAGGGTGGGACTTGTGTGCTGGGCTGATACCTATGGCCGGGAATCTCGGAACAAGGTCCACGACGGCACGGGGAGGAAGAGGCTCCTTGAGAACAGGCCCTGGCTTTGTCTCATCCTGATGTGTTCCTCTCCTCACAGCTTCCTGTCTCACATACTAGGTGCTCAGTTAATGTTGGTGGGTCGCAGGAAGCGGACAATCCGCATCTGCCCTCATGCCCCAGGCGAATTCTCGGGAACGCGGGTTTGCTCAGACCCACTGTCTCCTCGCGTTTGCTGAGGTCACTTGGTCCCGGCTGCTACGGCCCCAGCAGCTGGAGAGTAACAAGAAGCCAAGCTACCGGAGCCAAGATGGAGCGGAAGCGGGAGAGCTAACTAGGCGGCGCGGGGCGCGAGCTGGGGGGCCCACCTGACCGCGTCACCGGCGGCCCAGTCCAGCGTTCCCATTGACCAGGAGGTCCACGCCGCCCGCGCGCCAGGCGGGGGCGGGGGCGGGGCGGAGGCAGGGAGGGACGCCCCGGCGCGCGCCCGGCCCCAGGCTCCGCCCTCTTCCAGGCCCCGCTCGCGCCCACTTAGGGGAGCCGCGGGCCGGGGGCCGCTGGGGGGAGGAGAGGCAGCGCCGCGCGCGCCGCCGCCAGCTGACGCGGTCCCCTGCGCGCGCGCCTCCCCTGGCCCCCGCCCCTCCCCGTCCCGGGGGCCCGGCGCGCGGCCCTGCTGACGTCAGCGGGCGGCTTGCGGTGCGGGGTGCGCAGAGCCGCTGGCGCACTCGCGCGCTGCGCTCGCCCCCTCCCCCGCCCGGGCTGTGGCGCGCGCACTCGCTTGCTCTCCCTTCATTTTTTTCTCCCCTCCCTTCCAGCCTCTCTCTCTCTCTCTCTCTCTCTCTCTCTCCCTCTCCCTCTCGAGCTCCCGCTGCCCGCGGCTCCCTCGCGCTCTCCCTCTCTCTCCGGTAGCCTCCACCGAGCGATGCGAGCTTTGGGAGACAGCGACGCCGCCTCCCGTTAGAGACCTGCCCCCCGCCCCGGCCCGGCCCCCTGCCCAGCCTTGCTCTGCGCGCGGGGGTCGGCAAAGGCGCCGCGGACGCACCGTCGGCTGAGGACCCGCGATGCACATGCACTAGCAGCACCCCCTCACTCACTCCCTCCACACCCCGCGCCGCCGCCGCCTCCTCCTCCTCCTCCGGCAGCAGCGGCAGAAGGACCCACCCTGCCCCCCACCCCACCCTCCGCCGGCTCCGGCTGCGGCTCCTGCCTCAACTATTATTTTATTTATTTTGGGTCGTGCACAAGCCTCAGTGCCTGCAGCCCGCGCCTCCTCGGACCGCGGGTGCCTCCTCCCTTGGCCCCGGAGCCCCAGACCCCGGCCACCTTCGTCTCGACACCCCTAGAGCCCGCCAGCTGCCGCGAGCCTCCGCGCTGGAATCTTGTTAGCGGCTGTCTTTTTGGGGGGTTCTGGTTTCCCGACATTTTTGTTTTCGGCCAAGGGAAGGATATCGTGGTTTTTTTCCCCTTTGAGCCCAGGCTCTGCTCTCTGGGGGGGGTGGGGGGCGCGCCGAGCCGGGGAGCCGTGCCAGCCGAGTCGTGCGGGCTGTGGCAGGGAAGGGGCCACCATGGGATGTACTCTGAGCGCAGAGGAGAGAGCCGCCCTCGAGCGGAGCAAGGCGATTGAGAAAAACCTCAAAGAGGATGGCATCAGCGCCGCCAAAGACGTGAAATTACTCCTGCTGGGTAAGGACCGGGGCTGCCACCCCCATCTCCCGACCCCGGCCACTCCGCACCCACCTCCACCTGCTCTCCCACCCTATTCGTGCCTGGGAAGACCTGGTCCCCGATTTGGCACCACTGTGTGCCTAGGATCGTCCACCCTCTCGCCTGCCTTACCCCCATGCCTCCCCCCCCACTTCCCCTAAGCTGACACTCACCAGTTTTTCCCCCTGTCTGTCCCAACAGGGGCTGGAGAATCAGGAAAAAGCACCATTGTGAAGCAGATGAAGTAAGTCCCTGTGGTCTTAGGATTTGTACTTTTATTAATAATTTTTTGTCATTTGTATTACCTTGCTCATTCTACATTGCTCTCCAGGCCTGGTTTCTGATTCGCACATACATACACACACACACACACACACACACACACACCCCTACCTGGATTTGACTCCCCTCCCCCCCCCCCCCGCCCTACGTTGGTTCTGGGTCCTCCACCCCAACTCCCAGGTGGGTGGGTTTTTTTTTTTTTTTTTGCCGGTGGGGGGGGGGGGATGGAGCGCCTGTAGTTGTATGAATGACAGTGTCCGCCATATTGATCAGAACATCACACTATTGGCATGATTATGATCATTACTCTTCTTGGGTGTATCACTACCTTCATTTCTATCTCTGTCTCTGTTTCATTCTGTACTTCTCTCTCCTCCTCCCTCCACCCGCCCCCCCCCCTCCATTTCCACATCCTTAATCTCACTTGCCCCTGCTCTTCTACTGGGGCAGTGATTTTGAACTTGACTAAAAGATGGAGGGGACCCAGCCCTAGGCTGGGGTGGAGGATCAAGTGTCTGCTGTTCAGGGATTTGGTGCTGAATTGGAGGTTGTGGTTTCTCACCCCCCCCGCCCCTCCCCAAAAGGACTAGGGTTAGGAAGGGGTTTGTGGTAGGGAAGGGGTATGTGGTAGGGAAGGAGATGGGTTTCCAAGCAGATGTGACTGGCACAGCTGTATCCAAGGCAGAGGTGGAAGAGGGATGCTGGTTGAGGCTGAATGCCAGTCCCTTACTTCCTCTCCCGGCCCCCTGCCCCCCCCCCGCGTTGGCTCTTCTGATAGGGGCAGTTTTCCTTCACTCAGTGGCCTTTATCAATGTATTCATTTACACTCTGCATAGGCCATTTTCCTTGTAATGTACCCACAATGCGGATTTCAGGCCCCATTTGGCCGCCCCCTTCTGCCTAAGATATCAGTTTCCCCTCCTAATTAACTGGGGGTGGATTTGAGTGATGGTTGAAAATTTAAACAAAATGGGATATTCCTTCCCTTCCACACTTTCTCAGTAAGGAGCCTCGCCCCTCCTTCCCACTCTCAGGCTTGCTTCTTGCCCCATCCACTCGGCGATTCCTGGTGAGCCCACAGGAAGCTTTGCTTGGGAGGGGGTGGCCTGCGGGGAAGGGGTGTGCGCCCTCACGGCCTCCTGGCCCTGCTGCTTCCGTTGGGCTGTCAGTTCGGGACTGAGGAGTTCGTTAAGACCGTTTAGCGAGGATTCCACGTCGCTTTGCTGTGACACCTTCGTGCACACACAGCTCCTAATTAGGGGTTGCTGTGCAGTAAACAAAAATGATTATTTTTCAACTTGACAGAATAGCTGAAGTAATTGCATCCCGTAGGAAAACAATGGAAAATAAAAACCCCTTTCGCGGAAAGGTGGGTGGGAGACGAAGCATGCTTGCGGTTTCAGAACCAAGATGCAAAAAATCTTGCATGTGTAACAGGCATGACAAGCGGGTTCTAGGCGGCGCCATGATGGTAGGGAGTAGCGACTCAGAGACAATTTCCCCACGTCTGCCTGACATATTCTTATTTTCGTTCGAGAGCTCCCTGGGGCTTTCTTTGCAGAGGCCCCTTCGGCTCGCCGCACCCCTCTGAGCCACGGGTAATTTGGCCTGGGGCTTCTCTGGAGCTTGTGCAGCCCAAATGGATGGGGAGGCGGGGCTTGGGGAATTGCTCTTTGCAACAAGGTGCATGTTGCATCTTCCTGGAGCCCTTGCAGGTCGGTAAATGCAAGCAGCGCCACCCCTCTCTCCCAGAGGGGGATGTTTCAAAACTTCAGAAGTCTGTAATCTGCAGTGGCGGCCTCAAAGCCGGGTAGAAGCCCCAGCCACCGGGGCTGGGTGAGGTTTCAGGCGTTGCAAGTGGTGGACAGCGCCCAGCTGAGGCCGGAAAAGTCGATGGGGCTCTGCTCGGTGGCGCTCGGCTAGGCTCGGTGCGGACTGGGCGCGGGGCTCGGAGGGATTCGGCAGTGTTCGGAACGGAATCGGGGCTCCGGCGGAGAGAACCGAGCCACTTCGGAGGGGGTCGGAGGCATTCGGAAAGGCTCGGGGAAGGGGGTGGGGGTAGTCTGCAAATTAACTTTCCATCCAGCAAGGCAACTCCTTACCTGCTTTTTTTCCCCCGAATGTGTCCCATAAATTAGGTTGATTTAATAAGAAGTTTAAAAATACATACCGAGTCCCCCAAAGGGTACGTCGCCTTTTTTATTCAAAGAGAGCTGAGTTCTCTGAGGAAATAGGTGTGCCATTTTAGAATGAAAATTCCTAATTATATACTGGGGCAGGAAATCTTAAATGAAGGCTGCATGTAAGCTTTCCGGGGAAAGTCTTATGTGTCTTATGTTTAGTTACACTGAGGAGGGGGAAAAAGTCAAGCCTTTGATGTTTGAGATGGTTAAATCAGATATCAGCATTTCTTCTCTTTCCCCTGTACCCCCTACTCCCCACTTGTCTTACTCCCACAGGACACATTTTTGGAGAAAAATGTCAGACAAAACTGAGATTTTGTAAGTAAAACTATTAAATTTTTTTAAAAATACACCAACTCTTTAGGAAATAGGCTAGGTTTGTTCAAAAGGTCAGTGTAAAAGATTTCTGGCCGTGTAAATTTTGCTGCAAGGGACCCTGCCATCCTGTCCTCCTGAAGCATTCATGAATGGTAGCTTTTTTCTGTGAGCCCTCCAGCTTGGCTCGAAATCAGATCAGGGCCTTGTGCCAAGCTGGATGCAGGACTTGTTTTATTAACCACAAAATGTGGGATTGGTGTCACTGTATCCTAGTGACAAATTCTTTTGAGTCCTCCCTTGCAGAGATGATTTTCCCAATCGCCACTTGACTGAGAGTTACTTGAGTCAGGAGACCTGTACTGTGGGTGGGGTGAGGCCCAAAAATCTGGGTGACATTTGCAGAAAGCACTTCTGGACTTCCCTGTGTAGTGGGATTGGTGACCAAGCTATCAGGCCATATGTATGAATTAATTTAGATGCTGTTTTATTTCACCTGGATAATGAAATTAGAGTTCTGCATGGGCGATTGCCCTGTGAGAATTTGATGATTTCCTAATGGGGTCTGGGGTTTAATAGCTCCTGTTGGATTGAGAGAAAGAATATTGATATTCAGATTTCTCCAGATCCTTTTAAATCAGCATTTCCAGAAGAGCAAAGAGCCATTCCTTTGAGCCTGTATTCTCAACTGTGTGTTGTGACGTACTGATTGGAAGGAATAGGCTTCCATATTTAAATAGTAAGTGAAGTTATATGACAAAGGACTGAATAGTAGATGCTGCTCAGAACAAAGTATTAACACCCACTTCAGGCTAAGAACGTTGCAGGGAAACTGACCTTTGAAATTCTTTCGCTTGATGCATGTTATAGTGGGAAACCTCCATCCATTTAAGAGGTGCCACAGATGAAACCATCATTTTCAAAGCCCGATCCTTAATGCTTGATTAAAAGTTTCTTTTGAACATAGCTTGCTGGGGTGTTTTTGTTTTGTTTTGTTTTGTTTTCCTTTGCATAGGTGATCATGAGTTAGCCTTTGGGAGCTCTGTGTCAGACAACATTTCAGTATTGAGAAATAAACAACAATCATTGACACAGCACAAACAAAATTTTACACACACCATGAGTAATCAGTGACCTTTTTCAATACATGGTATTTACATAATTCTGCTCATTAGGAGGCCAGGACCTCACCTACGATACGGCCTCATCATTTTTGCACTTTATTCAGACTAATCAAAAATTTAAAAGGAGGTATTAATTTTATTTAATTACCAAAACACTTACAAAGAGCTCTCCTGAAGAATCATATTTTATGAAGTGTGGAAGGAACAGAAATATCATTTTAAGGGACTTCCCACTTTGTGCCATGACAACTGTTAGGGCTACGTACCTGATGAAAACAAAAAAACAAAAGAACTCGTGGAGTTGCTGTAGGTACCACAGTTCACCCTCATTTGAGGTGTTGAGTTGTCTGTGATGTCACACTCAGGCTGTCTGGTTCTGGAGCAGTAAGTGGATTTTAGGAAGACAGAGAGTTGAAAGGTGGCACTGAGGCGTGGCCTGCAACCTGCTGGCTTTATATATAAATGGACACAGTAAAATGGGGCACTTGGGGTGTGTGCTTTTTCCCAAAATGCTTGCTCGGTGCCACTGTAAAATAAATGGCAGGATTTGCCAGGTGAAGACGTCCTTTCTCATACAAATATCCCAGCCCATACGGCAGGTTCTGATTCTGAGGACAGACCCCATCCTGCTGGGGCAGGGGGTCTTCAGTCACCACCTGCCACCAAAAGCTGGAGGTGTCCTCCCACCAGCTGACCCTGCCTTTGTAACTTGGGTGTCTCTGCCTTTGTAGCTTACGTTCACAGCAAGTCCGTGTTCATCCCGCACGCTGCCATGCAGCACCTGTATTAAGTGGCAGTCATGTGTGGAAGGGAATGACCACGTGCAGCCATTACTCTATAAAGGGCAGCTGTCTAAAAGGGTGTTTCCTGCACATCCCCGAAGGGTCCCACATGGTCCCACGTGGAGGCAGCACTCTGGAGAGCTACTCTTCTTAGAGCAGCTCTTCTTCCTACTTGTTAGTTCTGGAGTCCTCTCTTTGGCTGCTTTGCCCTTCCCCCTTCCTCCTATCTCCATGTTTATTCAAATGGATGCACCTTGCTCTCTGGAGACCGCGTGAGCGCAAACAGAATGTCAGATCAAGTAGCAGACGAGTTCTCCTTTGCTGATGGATGGTGCTTTCTCCCTGCTTACTGTTCACTGAGCTGTAAATACCAACAGACCTTCCTGCCAGAAGAGTAGTAAACGGTCCACCTGATCTCAGGAATCAGCCGCAGAACTCCTGAACCCCAGTTACCTGTTGGACTCTGAAGTAGAATGTGTCTGCTTGTCGAAAGGGTTGCGCCTGACTAGATTAAATGCATGAGGCTTCATTCTGGATCGACATGGTTCTCACAGATTCCGGAGTTGCTGTTCTCTCGGTGTGGGGCTAGGTTAGATGCGCAATGCTCAGAGTCAGAGTACGGTCTTGTTTCTCTAGCACTTGGAACTCCCCAGATTGTGGCGTGCTCCTCAGAGTGCCACATCTGCTAAAGATAGGACAGGTCACTCGTGTTCTTCAGTGACTCACAGTACCCTATCTCTGTTCACACTGGAGATTCAATATGAGCAGAATACGGTCCTGGTTTTCTGACATGTGGTCAGTCCATCTGGATGCAGGGACTTGATTTCCTGTCTCCCAGGGTGTCTTCAGGCTCTCATTTCTTATGAAGCTAGACAGACCATTATCACAAGAGCCACATCGTGATCTGAAAGGCAATAGGCAAGCTGGGAAAAGGATGATTTCAAAATGAGAAAACATTTTGGAAAAGGTTACCCCCAGACTTGATACTGGCAAAGAAGAACTTTTGATGTTGACAAAAAAAACCTCTGTGTGTGTCTGTACACATACTACATGAATTTAAGAACAGCGGGCACTATGGATAGGGCACTTTACCTTATGGACTGCATCACTGTAAACAGCTTAATGGTGCTCAGATGATCTCCATTCTAAGAATTTCTTTAAATTTGCATCACATTCTTATATTATCCTGTGCTTCTTGCTCATACACAATACTGGCTAGAAAAGAAACCATCTAACAAATCCGGCATTAGCATAGAGGGATAGGAGAGGAAGGAGCAGTGGCCTGTTACTGGTTCGAGCAAATAACTGGTTTCGTTTTTTAGAGAAGCCGTTTAGCATGCTTCTCTAAAACTGACAGGTGATTAGGAGCACGGACTCCGTAACCAGGCTTCCTGGCAGAGCAAATCTTTGCTCTGCCACTAACTTGGTGTGTGTCCTTAAACAAGTTGCTTAACTTTTTGTACTTCAGTTTCTTTGCCTGTAAAATGGGGCTGATAATAAAAATACCTAATGGAGTTGTTGGGAGCAGTAAATAATGTAGTGTATGAAATGCCCATATAACAGTGTTCTAAAAATCATTATACAAATGTCAGCTCTAGTTTTTATTCCTTTGACTGATTAGTGGGTGTTCCTTTCCCATATGGAGTTCTCTTCTGAAGTATGTGGGCCTTACCTTCCTTGAAAGCCAGAAGGGGAGTGTGCGGTTCATGCTCATGGCTTCTTCCCCTTGCCTGCTCTGCACGCTGTTATATAACACACTGTGTTGTCATAACTGATGTGACATTTTTGATGGTGCAGCTGCTTCAGCCCATGAGGCTGGAGTGATATTACAAAGAGTGGGAAAGAGCACTGGACCAGGAGTCAAGACAAGTGGCTCTCCCCCTGCCTCTCTGAGGGGGGGAATAGCTGCCCCCAGCTCCTTCCCTGTTCTGACCAGTCCGTGAAATTGGGAACTTTGATGAGAGGTTCTAAACATAAAAGCATCAATTACAGTTCCATCCTGCAGGGGTCGGGGGTACCTGTGAAAGCTCTTTGAAGGCCAAGAGAATTGCTGAATAGCAACCTCAACCACAAAGCTTTGTCAGCCAAGAAAGTCCTAGTCCTAAGAGGCATTTTGAGGAAACCACCTCTAACCAAACTTTTCATGCAGATGTGGTTCTCAAACCAAAGAGGAGGATCTGAAAGTATCCTGTTAGTAAAAAAAAGGATGTTTCTGGGAGGAGAGCCCCAGTGACATGTTAGAGGGAGAAGTGGTTTGTCTGTGGCTTCCAGGATTCTTAGAAATGGAGACAGCCTGGCTCTACCAGGGTTGGCTGCAGGTAAAGGAACTTGCCTGGGGTCAGGTCCCTCAGATCCAGGGACTAGGAGATTTGCAGATCAGTAAAAGGGGAGGATAAGGAGAACTGTGTTTTAAATTTTGACTTATTTCTCTAATTTGACTTTGGACAGGTCATTTAGACCCTGTGGGCCTCAGTTTGTTCATCTCTTAAATAGAACGTGGGCTTTCACCACAGAATTTCTCAGGCCTCTTTCAGGTTTCTAGCTCTAAGATCCAGTAAATGCAAAGAGAAACCTAGAAGCCTGAAATGCAAGGGGGAATAGTGGGAGTATTTACCGCCCACAGCTTTTATCTGCTGAGCCATCTTTAGTTCTAATTTTCTTTACAGAGAAGAGGAAAAACATTGTGCTTTTCATAGCACAAAAAAAATTAAAGTAAAATAAAATCCTCCAAGGCTAATAGTCAGTGCCCTGAATTTGTCCCCCTACTCACTTAATTTCTCAACCAAGAAGGAAGAAAGAGAAAGGGAATAGCATGTCAGGATAGTACATGGCTAAGAACTTACCCTGGATTCTCTGTCTACATCGTAGCCAACTGAGAGGTTTTCTATGGAAAATTGTTACTTTATAGGGACAGCTTCCTTGTGCCATAAAATCAACCCTGGGTCACCTGCCTCCAGGATCTCAGAGCACTAACTATATATTGTCAATTAATTATGTATGTAATAGATCTGTCTTCTTTGCTGGCCTCAGTGCCCCTTCCTTACCACAGCTCCCTAAAGCAGGGATGGTGATTTATTTTTGCTCATAATACAGCCCAGAGCCCAATGTCTGACACACAGGAGGTGCTTCATAAATGCTTGATAAGTGAAGAGAAGAGAAAGAAATGAGGTTCACAATGAACTCAAACTCACTTGTACATAAGCCAGAATAATAAATAATATTGGAAGACTTTGATGATCATAGCATTCATAATTTTCAATGCAATCCATTATCCTCTCTTTTTTTTCCCCTCCCATCAACCTATGAGGAAAAATAGCCATCAACTCCCAGCTTACAGATGAAGGAGTGAGGCTCAGAATTTGGGTGGCTTGCTCAAAGCCGCACAGCTTTGTAAGTGACAGTGATGTATTTAGACCATGATGTGGTTACTTCCAAAGCCCATGTCCTTTCCGTTCTAACCCTACGGGGTTCTTTCTAGACCACCACCAGTGTGGGCAGGGTAGAGCTGGCAGACGGGACCCAGTACCCATCAGCAGCTTTGGCTGAAGATAGGGGCTGAGAGAATAGCAGGTATTTGATTGGTGCTGAGTTCCTTTTGGAAATGGAGGTGGTGGCCGTCCTCACATTTGACACTGATTCTGACACCAGCTTGTTCCCCAGCCACCATCTGGACAGCTCCTGAAATCATTTGCTGGTGCTGCCTCGGAAGTGTGGGCTCTTTGTGGGTGGCAGGAGAGAGAAGCTACCACTGAAGACTTTGGCTTTGGTAGAAGCAGGTGGTTCGGAGGAGACTTGGGAAAGACAAAATAGTGTATATACAGCCTTTCAACCATCCATCCATCCATCTATCCTTCAGTCAATCTGTCTTTCCACCCATAAGTATTTACTGAGCATCTACTGATTCACTGGACATGTACATGGTGTCATGGAAGTAGAGAGGAAGGTCTAGGTCCTTGCCCTTCAGGAACTTAGCCCAAAGGGAGTGACATGTAAAAGATGATTATACTTCAGGTCAGGAAGCCCATGAGGATGAAGGGCACCATCTCTAGGCAGGAAGTTCAGGGAGAAAGTGGCCTGTGGACTGAGTCTTAAAAATGGAAGGTAGCTGGCCAGGTGGAAAAAAGGAATGCCAGGCAGAGAGACCAACATGTGACAAAAGCTCTAAGATATGTCAGCACATGGAGCAGGATGGGAGTGTAAAATAACTCAGTTTGATTAGAGCATAGCCTCTAAGAGGACTGTCAGAGATGAAGGAGGTAAGAGGAAACCGAGATAGACCATGAAGCTTCTTGTCGGATGTGCTAAGGACTTCAGATTTTATTCTAAGTACAATAAGATGCCACCAGGAGGGTTTTTTGTTTGTTTGTTTTGTTTTGTTTTTTACTGAAGTTCAATTGACAACATTATATTACGTCCAGAGGTTCAATGTAATGATTTGATATTTGCGTAAATTGCAAGATGATCACCACAGTAAGCCCAGTTAACATCCATCACCACACATAGTTACAGATTTTTTTTTCTTGTGATGAGAACTTTCGAGACCCATAAGGGTCTAAGGAAATGGGTGGCAGGGTCATTTCTTGCACTTGAAAAGGATCACATATGTGGACTAGAGAGAGTCATGCCCAGAGGTTAAAAGACCAGGCAGAAAGTTATTTTTGTGATCCAGGTGGGAAAAGATTAAAAAGTAACTTGAAGCAGTGGAATGGGAAAAGGAAACGGACTAGAGATACTGGGGGAATGGGAAAATTGAACTTATTTGATAATCAGGTGGAAGTGCATTGGGGAGGAATTTCATTTTATTTATTTATTTTTAAAATTGTATTTACTTATTTAATAGAGAGTGAGCAAGCACAAACGGTGGGGAGGAGTGGGGGAGAAGGAGAAGCAGACTCCCCACTGAGCAGAGAGCCCAATGTGGGATTTGATCCCAGGACCATGAGATCATGACCCAATCCAAAGGCAGACACCTAACCAACTGAGCCACCCAGGCATCCTGAGGAATTTCATTTTAAAGGATATAGACAAGGGGGAGCCTGATTGGCTCAGTCAGAAAAGATGTGACTCTTGATCTCAGGGTTGTGAGTTTGAGCCCCACACTGGGTGAAGTGATTACTTAAAAAATAAAATCTTTAAAAATAAATAAAGAAAGAATACAGATACAAATGAGTTCAGGATTCCTAGTTGGGCTACTGGTGGGGTGGTAGTGCCATTTCCTGAGATGAGCAATGCAAGAGGGAGAGGGAAGGCCTGCAGAGAAAAATGATGACTGACTTTGTTCATGGTGGTGATTCTTGTGGATCATCTAAGTGGAGATCCCTGGCAGGCTGTCAGATATGTAGGGTAGGACGTAGGACACACCTGGGGAAAAGGGTCCGTGTGGGATTCTGTGCTACTGTGAGCAGTGGGAGCCATGAAAGTTCATCACCTCACCAGGCTAAGCGAAAAGGCAGAAGATGCAGCCCCCACAACACGCATGCGCCCCAGCTCCAGGATGTGATAGTCATTTGGGAAGAGGAGCCTGTGAGGGAAACCAAGAAGGTGATGAGCTAAAGGACGGAAAGAAAACTGAAGTGGAGCAGCAGCATGTAAGCCAAGGAAGGAAAGAATTTCCAGAAGGAGGAGGCTGAATCAGATACTGCAGTAGTCAAATAGGCTGAAGCCTGACAGGTACCCAGTGGATCTGGGAAATTGTTGGTGAACTTGGCAAGAGCAGTCCCAGTGGAGTGGCAGGAGGAAAGCCAGACTGCAGTGGGCATTAAGTAAGTGGGACTGAGCATGTGGTGGCCATGAATGGAGACCCCCGGAAAAGAAAATGGGTTCTCGAAGGAGAGGGACAGAAGAAGGGAGAGAGGGAATAAGGTTGAGCAGGGGCTTTATTTTAATAGTTTGTTTGGTTAACATGGTGGGACCTGGTTCTGTTGAGAGGCAGGAAGGAAAGGGCCCATGTGGAGGGAGATGTTGAAGGTATAGGAAAGAAGTAGTAGAAGGAGCAGAGGATGGGGCAGAGATGGGGTGCAGAGTATGGTTGGGCAAGCTGGTATTGACACGAATGTGTGTCATCTTCCCTGAGACTGCCAGAGGGCAGTGAGGCTAGTGAGTGCATTGAGAAATATTTGGAAGGGGGCGTGTGTCATCTTCCCTGAGACTGCCAGAGGGCAGTGAGGCTAGTGAGTGCATTGAGAAATATTTGGAAGGGGGCATGATGGGGACAAGATGTTGAGGGGGTTCCTGCCTTCCCTTTTATTTTGCTGAAGTGAGAAGAATTGAAAAAGCAACTGTGCTCCTTTACTGGGACACCAAAGCCTGGTAGTCTTTCTTTATTCAAACCTTTCATTTATTCATTTACCCAGTATATATCTAGCACCTGTTATGTGTTGGGCACCATTCTGGGTGCTTAGAGATTCAGTGGTGAACCAGTCAGGTGCCAGGGGACTCAGGCAATAACTTCATAAACAAATAGTCAGGCATTGTAATTGCAGACTGTGAAAATTTTTCTGGAGTCACACCTTTGAGTAAGACCTTACGCTGATCACCGAGGGATTCAATTCCTACCCTCGAGAGAGTTGAGTCAGTTGAAGGAGACAAATTGGTGCCATGAAGGCCCAGAAGAGGCAACGGTGGAGTCTGATTTGGACAACAGCTTAGGATCACACATGCCTCAAGACAGCTAGGTGGAGAGATGAGAGTTCAGTGGATACCCATTGATTTACCTTTTCCAGGCTGTTCCAGTGAGGCTGCCGGTCACTGCCCCCCTGCCACTGGAAGATAAGAAGTGGGTGTGTGACCCAGGCCTTGCCATTCACAAAATCACATTTTCCTGGCCACAGTGACTGGGGGATGGGATAAGACTCAGTCTAGGCCAGTCAGAGTCCTTCTTTGGAATTTGATAGTCTGTACGAAAAAGAAGCTCTTCTTCTGGGATCCCAGCAAGATTCTCCCTGGGTTGGAATGATGAAAGCCTGGAGCTGTCCGGGGCCCTGTTTCCACGTCTCCTTTACTCTGCGAGGAGGAAGCTTGGCTTATTATGGGAGAGACTGAGGTGTGAGGGAGGGAATGAGGAGAAGGCAGAATAAGACGAAGGAAGCCAGAAAGACATCTAACAGTAATTATTATAATCTCTGAAGCTGGCTCTGTGAACCAGTAAATCCCTTTTTTTTACGTAAACTAATTTCAGGTGGAATTGTTCCCTTGTCATCCAGGAAGAAGAAACAGTGTGAGCTAAGCCCAGAAGGAGGACTCAGACATGCAAGGCGCCATCAGGGAGCACTGGGCAATCATGTGACCAAAGGGCTTGTTGGGAATTTGAGGAACGGTGGTTAGAAAGGAAGAGCGGAGCTAGATTGTGGGGTTCCCAGACTGCCTTGCTAAGGTGCATATACTTAGAACATAGAGTAGTGTGTACTACCATCCATGGTAAGGTAGTAGGGTGCCAAGTCAGCAGAGCTTGAAGAGGAAGACCAGTGGAGATGCTGAAAAGCAGAGGGAGATTTTTGTAGTCTGAACTGGGAAATTGGAAGGAACCACAATGAGGAACTGGGTGGGGAAGAGATTGAGGGAGGCAGAATGGGTGAGACCTGGTGTCTAGTTAAGCATGGGGAGAAGAAAGGAGATCAGACAAGTTCTCCCGGTTTTGAACCTGGATGTTAGAGTTTAGTGATGCCATCAAGTCAGGAGGTGTAGGACCAGGGGGTGAGGTAGTAGACAGAAGAGGGCAAGTCAAAGTACAAGGGTGAATTTTGAGTCCTTCCAGGATGACTTTTGTATTATGCTCACATCATTCAGTGGTTGTGTTAGGAAGGCATTCTGGCATTTAGAAGAGAGGTCAGGGCTGGAAGGAGGATTGGGCCCAGCTGCCCTGCGTGGTGAGGCCGTGAGAGGGGGAGTAGCTCCCCTGGGATGAGTATGCAGATGGAGAGGAGAAGCCCCCCCCACCCCGATGTGGAGGGAAGCAGGGACATCTGCCTTAGGTAGGCTCATAAGTAGCTCCCCCTGGGAAAAGAGGCTGGGAGTCAGAGGAGCAGGAGCGGTACCCCGCTGAGAACTCCAGAGAGGGAATGTGCTTCCGGAAGTTCTGTGTGGCTGTAGGGCTCTATTCCATGGCACTGCCAAGCTAGATAAGGACTGAGAAAGGGCCATTGTATTTGGTGACCATGGCTATTATTGGCCTTTGGAAGAGCAGTTTCAGATAGAAGCCATCCTCAAGATATTAGGGTGGCTAAGTCTGGGCTAGGAGTAAAGAAACCTGAATGCTACCTCAGCTCTGTCCCTATTTAGCTTGGTGGCCCGAGGCAAGTTCCATACCTTCTCTAGGCCTTAGGAGCTTCACCTACAAAATTAGGAAACCGGATCGAATGATCTGCACACTCCTGCTCAAGTCTTGAGGTCATAATTTAAATTTTGCTGTCCAGCAAAACAGATGTTTTTGTGGCAAAGGAATTCCCCGCCTTCTCCCTTGGCCACCCCCAACTGAGATAATAAATTATAACAAAATTAAGCTTTCAGAAGTCTAGTGCTAATTGAGAAAGAAAACTGGGACATCAGCTCAGGGAATTGTGGACACCAGTGCGTGTGCATCCACGTGTCCTCTCCACAGAGCGTGTGGAGCCCTGTGAGGTAGGACTTTGTCTCCGCATGCTATCACGGTTTACAGGAGCAGGATTCTGTGCTCCTCTTGCTTGGGGAGGAGTGCTGAAGATGATTCTGGAGTGCAAACACAAAACAACTTTGGGGGTCCTCTCTCTGAATTCACTGGCTAGGAGAAAGAAGGCTTATGAACCTGAGCTAGCTGTGTGGGGGAGCTCCAGCCAGGGTGGGCGGAAGAAGAGCCAGAGAGACCCATGCCTCAGGAGAGAAACAAGCCTGAGGTCACTAGAAGGCAAGGGCAGAGGAGGTGGCAGCTCTGTCTCTCAGGCACTCTGTGGCCCTGTCGATGCAGAACTTTGGGGAAGGGATGATAGAATGACATCTGTTCTGACCTGGATGTTAGAATGGCATCTGGTCTTACTACCCTTTTTTTTTTCCCGTGTGCAAAAAGGTCTGTCATTTTTTAATCTTTTCCTAAAAGTTTCAATTACACAAACTTTCCTATTCCCTTCAATGGGTCCTGTTTGTTCACTCTGAATACTAGTGGAAGACAAATCATGTGTTCATTCTAAGTTTCTAGGAACGGAGCTCTTAATAAGACTGACAGCTTCTCTACCCTCAAGGATCTTACAGTTTTAGAGAAGGGAGACAGACAAGTACATAAATGAGTAAGGTCATTTCATACAGTGATATGTTCTAAAGGAGGAAGTAAGATTTAAACAGAAGAGAGTGGTTGGCAGAAATAAGGGATAAGGAAGCGGGTCAAGAAAGATCTGAGGGTAAGGGGTGCCTGGGAGGCTCAGTCGGTTAAGTGTCTGCCTCTTGATTTCAGCTCAGGTCATGATCTCAGGGTTGTGAGATCAAGCCCTGTGTCGGGCTTCTAGCCCAACTGCTTAAGGTTCTCTCTCTCCCTGTCCCTCCACTCCTTTCACCCTCCCCTGTGCACATGTGTGCGTACTCTCTCTCTCTATCTCTCTCTCACCTAAAAAAGGAAGAAAAAAAGATCCCTGAAGCAGAAAGAAGGCTAGGGAAGCTGGACCTTAGGAAAGGAAAAGTGACACAAAATGAGATTAAAGAGGCCTGGTGGCCATGCAGAGAGAGGCATTTGGGTTTCATGCTGAATGCCATGGGTGGTTGAAATACAGGACAACTTGACCTGACTCGTGTATAAAAAAGATCCCTCTACACTCTGAAAAAGGCAAATCCATAGGAACAGAAATCACTTCACTGGTTTCTACGGTTGGTGGGAAAGAGAAATTGACTACAAAGGGGGCATGAGGCAACTTTCAGAGTTGATAGAAATAATCTGTCTCTTCATTGTATGGTGGTCACTCAACCATGTATGTTTAACAAACCTCATCAAACCATACCTTAAAAGGGTGAATTTACTGTAATTAAGTTATAATTCAGTAAATCTGACTTGTAAAAAGTACATCATTTAATCAAAAAAGAAAAAAAAGGAAAGAGAATTGCAGTAAGCCTTAACAAAATTCCTTTGGCTGCCAGGTGGAGGATGGAGGGAGTGCACAAGCCTTGCATGCCTGACTCAGTGCCCTCATCGCTGGTCTTAGAGTTGAGCTATATTATGTGCTTCTCCCGGTGGCTTTCTTAGGGCAGTTTATTGATATGTGTTCCCAGTTTCTCCGTTTACTTAGCTCTCCTTTACAACTGACTTGAGAGCTCAACAGGGGTAGAAGCCATCTGCTTCCTTCATGTGGACCCATGGTAGATACTGTTACATATTACTGTCCTTACATCTGCATGGTGCTTGAGAGCTTACGTTCACTGTCACCTTTGGGCCTTAACAACAGTCCTGTCAGGCCATATAATCAGTGCCTGTATCCCCATTTTAAAGACCAAGAAACTGAGGGGGAAAGAAGTAGCAGTATCAGAGAAGCGTGAATCTTGGAGATCTTAGCTTTGCCATTTGTGGACTATCAGTGTGATTTGGGGAGCATTATTTAGTCTCTTGGAACTTGAATTTCTTAATCATGAGAAGGATGAATAGGAAACACGTTACAGACACAATGTGAGGATTAAATGAAGTTAACAGAGCTAAAAGCACTTAGCACATAGTTGAAATTCACTGTTGCTATCAGAAAAAAGAGATCTATTCAGGGTGATATGGTCTGTACCAGTGATGGAGCTAGATCCCAGTTCTTCTACTCCAGGTGTGTCTCTCCTTCCGTCATATCACTCAGTGCATCCTTACCAGTTGGCAGCGTACTGGTACTGGGCTAATTGATTACTCTTCACCAAGTCAGATCCACCAACGCCATCATTGATTAATTCCACAAATACTTACTAAGCACTCACCATGTGCTCGACACTGTGTAGGATATGATGGTGAGCCAAGACGGGATCCATCTCTGCCCTTGAAAATGGAGATGCCCTTACAGTTAATAAGCATTATAGCCAGGTAAGAAGTGGAAAATGCTGAGAGAACACCTACATCAGTCTGGGGTGTTGGGAGACTTCCTGGAGGAGGTCACATTGAAAATATCTTTTTTTAAACAACAACAACAAAAGCGTTTTAATTGTGACATAAATTAGTATACGTCCAAAATGCTAATTTGTTTTAAAAAGCAAGCATTCATGTAACCATCACTAGGTTAAAAATAGGATGTTGCTAATGGCCAGGAAATTTCCTTAAATATCCCTTTTTGATCACAGCTTCCTCCTTTACTCCCTACCTCCTGACTTTTGTGGTGTTTCCTTATCCTTCTGTAGAGTTTACCACCCACATATGTATCCTGTACTCATATAGTTCAGTTTTTCCTGGTTGGAATGTAATTGGACTCATACTGTATGTCTTTCCTTCAGTATTGCATTTGTATTATTCATCCACATCGTGCATGGCTGTATGTCATTTATTTTCATTGCTATAAGTATTCTATAGCATTCTCTTCTGAATATTTATCATTTTTCTGTGAATTATTTACGAATATTTATGTACATTGATGAATATGCTATATATTATTGACTTCACAGTACACATCATTATTTACCAGCTATGATTATACTCTGATGTATTTATCCATTCTACTGTTGATATGCCTTGGGGTTATTTTGAGTTTTGGGCAGTTACAAAGAGTACTGCTAGGAACACCCATGTGGTCATAAGACACGTGCCTCTGTTGAAGTGGTCTTTGAAATGAAATTGCTGGGAATCTTCACCTATATTAGATAATGCCACATTGTTTTCCAAAGTGGTTATTCGATTTTGTACTGTGCTGGCAGACAGGATTTCTGTTATTCCAATCCTTGCCAGTATTTTGTATTATCAGAATTTTACTTTTTTGCCAACTGTATAGGTGAACAGTAGTGTCTCACTATGCTTTTACTGTACGTATCCTTGTAAAACAGTACAGATTACTGATGATATTGGTCATCTTTTTACATATATATTGGGCAGTTGATTTCCCCTTTTGTGAAGCACGTGTTCTTTTGTGACCTTGTAAATTAGGTTGTAATTTTATTATTAATCTGTAGGAGTTCTTTATATGTTCTGGAGACTAGTCCTTTTCCAGTTTATTCATTACAAATATTACCTCCCATTTAGCTTGTTTTTTTGCTTTGTTAATGGTGAGCCATGATAAAAAGATGTTCTTATTTTTAATGTAGCCAGATTTTGCAGTCTTCCCCTTTTTGCTTATTGTTTCTTGTATCCTATTTAAGTAATCTTTCTTTCTCTTGAAGTGGTAAAAGCTACCCTCTTTTTTTACCTTCTTAAAAAGCTTTGAAGCTTTTTTCCTTCCACATTTAGGTTTTTAATTCCCCTGTAATTCTTATATGTAGGGTAAGATGGTGGTCTAGTTTTTATTTTTTCCCTAAATGATACCTATTTGTGCCAGCATTGCTTATCCAAAAAGTCATTTTTTTTTCAGGTGCTGTTCTGTAGAACTACCTCTATTTTAAGTCATGTGTTTATATATGCAAGGGCCTGTTTCTTGTCTCTTTAAACCATTCCGCTGGACTTGGTTCCTATATCAGTATCACACTGTCTCAATTACTATAGCTTTCTAACATGTCTTGATGTTTGGTTTAGCAAATCCCTCCTCTTGGTGATCTTCATGGGTGTTTTGGTCTTGGCCCGTTGTGTTTGCATGTAAATGTTAGACTCCGTTTATGACACTAATCTGTTTGGATACAATTGACATCTTCAGATTGGTCTTTAAATCTCAAGTTTTCCTGGTCCATGTAGGTTATCATAATTTGTCTTAAAAATATTTATAACGGGGTGCCTGGGTGGCTCAGTGGGTTAAGCCGCTGCCTTCGGCTCAGGTCATGATCTCAGGGTCCTGGGATCGAGTCCCGCATAGGGCTCTCTGCTCAGCAGGGGGCCTGCTTCCCTTCCTCTCTCTCTGCCTGCCTCTCTGCCTACTTGTGATCTCTCTCTGTCAAATAAATAAATAAAATCTTTTAAAAAAAATATTTATAGTGTTTCCCGTAGAGGTCTTATGTACTTTCATTTAGATTTATAGCTGAATACTTGCTATTTACAGTGGTCTTGTAACCACTTCTCTTTTTGAATTGCATTTTGTATCTGTTGGTGGTATATGGAAATAACGATAGATTTTTGTATATTGATTTTGTATTCATGAAACTTACTTTTCTATAAATTCAAATGGCTAATCTGTAGATTGTAAGGCCCAGAGAAGGAAGTGACCTGTCTAAGTTCCCATGGCTAGGTAGTAACAGAGCAAGAATGAGTGTGGTCCCATTTCTCCCACTTCTACCTCCCAACAACTGTTCAGGAAAGGTTGGGGTAAGCCATCAGGGAAGAGGAAAAAAACATTTACTGAGCAGCTATTATTTATGACGCTTAGTACACATAATCAGCTTAACTGTCACTGGAGGCTGATTTTCGGTTATCCCCATTTTACAGATGAAGGAAGATTCAGAGGTTATTCAAAAAATATGTTGAGGATCACACCTTGGTTCATCACTGAGAGGACTTTCCAAAGTTGGAGGAGTCCTATTTCTCT
The DNA here is from genome assembly GCF_964662115.1 of Mustela nivalis. Taxonomy (NCBI): domain Eukaryota; kingdom Metazoa; phylum Chordata; class Mammalia; order Carnivora; family Mustelidae; genus Mustela; species Mustela nivalis. The sequence goes on along the minus strand of NC_139037.1, from coordinate 27,279,351 downwards.
TTCATGCATATACCAGTCTGCACACCTTCTCATTCAAGTTTAGACACCCACAGAAGTCTTTGGGCCTCCTAACTTCAACCAGGCCATCTCCCAGGGCGCCCGCCCTGGCCAGATCTGGGGCTGCCTCTAAAAAAGCTGTACTGTCTGTCATCTTCAGACTCACAGGAGCCCGCTTATGATCAACTCCTGGGTGGAGTTCCTACCCAAAGTCCTGAGATCACTTTCACCCTGCCCTTCCTCCATCGTTCCCTCCCAGCTGAGAGAATCAGTTCACAACTTGTAGGGTTCTAGGAACCAAATTAGAACTGGCCCTGGGCATCTTGTTTCAGTCCTCACTTGGAAATATGGTTGGGGTTTTTTATGACCCTGCTTTGTTATACAGTGAACTAGAGAGAATTTATGGTTGTAGTTCTTCCTGGTACTCCTTCCCCCAGTCTCGCTGATTGGCGGGAACTGCCTGCATGCAAAGAAGAGGTTTGCTGTTACTGGCTGTGCAAAGAAATTGTGAAATGCTCTGTTTGTGAACACAGCCCAGCAGTGCTCTATTCAGTGTGACAGCTTCCTACTCTGGAACACACGGCCCTTCACAGGCTGACTGTAAATTATGCAACCCCGGAGTTAAACAATGAGGACCAATGGGGGAAAGGAAGGGGCAAGCTGTGTATTTCGGCCTAGACCTACAGTGGTAGAGCGCACACTTCAGCTACTTGGCGATCGGATGGGAGGAAGGTCTTTAGCAACCGAGAAAAGCCAGGAAGTCCTGTCACAGGCCTACTTGTGAGAGTGGGTTTTAACTTTTTTTCAAAATGTAAATGTTCTTTTCAAACTCTGTTTATCAATTCAGAGAGAGTTCTAGAGACTAGGAGGGACATTTACAAAAGAAAGTAGTCATATGGTGTTACCAAAAGTAATTGAATGCCGTACACAGTATTTAACCTTTGTTCTGATGGCCCCAAGTCATCATTTTTTTTCTTATTGCTTTGTGCTAAAAGTCAGCAGTGCCCCGAAGGGCAATTGATGTACAGACCATTTCCCACCCCCGGTCCCCCCTGCGCTGCCCCCATGGACTTGGAATGCAATTAACTCCACTTTGATATGCTTTCCGTAATTGTCCTGTCTCTTCACTTGCTGTCATCTGTCATGTCTTGATGCTTTCTGTGTTCCTACCTCGAGCCTCATTTCCCTTCTCTGGTTCCACTCTGAATCTGGAAGGGCCTGGGAAACTACATGACTGGGTGTGTTGCAATAGTGTGTAGGGCAAGACTAAGTAAGATAGAAGCGAGTACGTCTTCTACAAGTAGGCCGCTTGCGCTTTGGTGCCCGGACCTTTCTGCACTTCTGCCTGTTAATGCTGCGGCATTAATTGTGTAAAAACAAATCGGCTGCTATGAAATGCTCTATAAATGTGTGTGAGGGTGACATGGTTGCTGGTGTTGTGCACTCTGCTGCTCAGAGTTCTCTGTTGTCCTTCATAGCTCTTGGCAGGGTTTCGAGTCACAGAAATTGATGGACAAGTAGCTTCCAGACAAGGGTGATGCACTGTCGTTTGTTACAGAAGATGCTGGGCTAACTTTAGCAAGAGGGAGGCTTGTGTGTAGGATCTCTGTGGCAGAAGGGTTCTGCTGGGCCCTTTCTGTACAATGACATGGGCACACATGGGGTCATGCTGTGTGATCATCAGAGACATCTCCGGGAGCTCTCCACGGCAGTGGGCACCACGGACATCCCCTCACCTGCACGAGAACTGCAAGGTCACCCAGCAAAGCCAGGCCAGACCCAATTGCTACTCTTTGGTCAAGACCTACACTAGCAATTCTTCCAGGGAAGAAAGAATGTGGATTTGGCCATTTTCAGATGTTCGTAGCCCTCATCCTAGAGTGTTTGAAACCCCTTGGTCAAAATGCTCTTCACCAATATTGTCCATTCATTTTTTTTCAGTCTGCAGACATGTACTGAGTGCCTACTGAGGAGAGAAGGGGAAGAGGGAACGTGTTACCATTTTTAACAGTGGTCTTCTAAGGCCACCCTGGGCACCATGAGCTGAAATTAGACCTGATGGAGAAAAGGGAGCTTGCCACATACAGTTGGGGAAGAGGAAATGAAGAAGCAAGGCCTCTGAATCCTGGCTGGGCCACCTTGTAGCTTTGTGACTTTGGGCAAGTGGGGGTGAGGACCATATGAAACAGAGTGGGAAGTATTTAGCCCCGTACTAGGAACATAATAATAACCATGTTTGTTATTGTTCACCAATTGGCAAATACTTGGTATGTGTTAAGACTAGCCTCTTCATCTAGGCTGTAAGCCTCCTGTGGAGGGAATCCCAATTCATAATCATTTCTACCCCATGAGCCAGTTAGGTCCGATGTGCACAGTGAATATTCAGAGTAAATTTACATAATAGGTTGAGGAGCCCATTTATACTCTTTTTTAAAAAAATATTTTATTTACTTATTTGGCAGAGAGGCTGGCAGATGGACAGGGGAAGCAGGCACCCTGCTATAGAGAGAGCCCCATGCGGGGCTCAATCCTAGGACCCTGAGATCATGACCTGAGTCGAAGGCAGAGGCTTTAACCCACTGAGCCACCCAGGCACCCCCCATTTACGCTCTTGTGGGTTTTCCTATAAATTGACTGTTGGGTGTAGAAGAAGTTTTTGCAATGCTTATGTGAAACTTCAGTATACATACATGGTGTGTATTATTGTATGTTTGGGTCCCCAGTGGGTTAAGAGTGAGCCTGCCACACCACAGCTCTTTATTGAGTACTTACTATATACAGGGAAAAGGAAGGGCTCTACTGTCTGCACACCTATGGAGGGAGCTTCCTTCTGCGACTCCCCTGTCTCCCTTCTCCACAGCCTAGACCCATGCCTCTGTTCCCTTGTCTTACAGATCTTCAGTTTTCAACTCCTTCCAGCAGGTGCTGGGGCCAGATGTGAGCAGCAGAGGCGTTTGTGGCAGGGCCTTCCCTTCCTATACATGTACTGCTGAGGGCAGTAACCTAAAGGAAGTATCTTGATCGAGGCAGTGCTCGCACAGGCTACACACCCATACAAATCTGTTGAGTGACACCTAAAATGCATATGTCTTACTCTATTTATTGTTCTATGTATTACGTGTGCCATTTCTCAATCCTTTAAAGGGTGGTCAAGGTATTTTTTGTGAAACCAAGGGCCTAGGAAATTAAGCATTGCCTCTCTGAATCTACCAGCCTTGGGAGAGTCTGATTCTGTGGGGAGCAGGGAGGAGTGCTCAAAAGAGGAGGGCAGGCCCCAGACACCCCAGTTTTCCCTGCTCAACTGCTAGCATCAGCCATCTGTGAACTTCCTTCATACCCAACATGGGAGTGAAGGACTGGGAGAAGATGCCCCAGCACCCACTTTAGATGCCCTGAACTGCCCAGCACCCAAGTTCATGGCCACAGCCCTCTCTGGCACAAACCCACCGGCCACCGCGGGGCCCAGGGATTCATGTCCTGCCTCTGCCACTTGTGGGCTAGGAACTAGCAAGTCCTTACCCTCTCTGAGCCTCGGAGGGGATGGGGAGGGAGTTAACCCCTGTAAGATGGTATTAAGACCTGCATTATTAGTCTCATGGTTGTCAGGAGTAGCAAATGAGATCATGGGTGTGAAGTCTCATAGGGATGGGAAATATAAACTGTCAGTTAAGTGCGCCCCCAGGCTCAGCGTAATTCCACTGTGTTTGAGAGCCCAGGTTTTGACGGCCAGTGTAATGCCCAGTGGTTAAGCGTGAAAGCTCTAGAAGCAGACTGCTTGGGTCCATTGGTCCTGGCCCTGCCACTTTACTGGCAGTATGACCTTAGCAAGCTGCTCACACTGATGATGCCTCAGTTTCCTTGGTTGTAAACTAGAGATATTGGCAGCACTTGCCCCACAGGGTTGTACTAAGGATTAGAAGAGTTAATCCAGGTAAAGAACTTTGTTCAGGGCTCAGTTACGCAGCTAATACTACCATGAGCAAAGATGTCTGCTAAGTGTCGAGAAGACATCTTTTTTGAGCAGAAACAGGGGTTAAAAAAATTTTCTTTAAAGATCTCATTTCAATATAGCTGCTTCGTGCACTAGCTATATTTTCCATGACTTGGGACTTGAGATTGATTATTTGCTGTATTTGGTAAGTTTTTTTCCATCCTAAAAACCTTTAATCTTTCGAGTTTGCCTAGTAGATAAAGGCCCCCTGTGACATGTCCTTGCCTTCAGAGTTTTGCTGCGGCATCAACTGTGAGCTCTCTGATTTACAATTCAGCGAAAAAGTGACAGACTGGGTCTTCTTATTCAATTCAAGGTGATTGCTGCATAGTCATTTTTAACAGGACACCAGATTTAGCTAAATGCTTGCAGTGAGGTAGTGTGCACATCAAATTCAGGATAGTAGTTCTACGGACTGAGCCTCTGCAACTTCCTGTTATGGGCCTGGATTCTAAGAAGTCCTATCCAGCTGACCTCCTGGCTTCAGGGCTGCCAGCCTGAAGGAGACCCTAGCATTAGAGTTGAGTGTTGACCCTTCATCCAGTTTTTGAAGGAGTCTTTATGAAGCCCTTGGCCGTATACTATAGGGAATGCAGAAAATAAGAAGGCCGCATCTGTTGAAGGTCGGCCAGGTGTCGGGTGTTTTACATGCAGTAAGATGATTTGGTCATCAGACATTACACCATGAGGTACGTATTATGATTCTCTTCTTACAGATAAGAAAATAAAATAAGGTTAGGTCTGTTGTCCAAGCTCACCATCTTGGGGTGTGGCCAGGATATGATTTCAAGAGCTTTCCTAAGACCCTGTGCTGCACTGTTCCAGGGTTCCAGGGTTAGTATTCCCACTGTGTTAATGTATTACGAATGAAGATCTTTTTTCGGAGCAGCTTAAAATCAAGTAGGAGAGATCAAAAGCATCAGTAGATAAACTGTAACACACGGTGAAGTCTAATAAGGGGCAGAGAATGCACTGTGTATGTTCCCAGGAGGGCAGGGCTGCTGATTCAGGTGGAGGCAGGGGAGGTGCCAAACAGCACATAATCTGAAATCAGTTCTCTTGTGCTTTGCACTGCGATTCAAATGTCCAGTGTGTGTTTCTGATATTCTAGGGAATGCCAAAAGCAGTTATGAGGCTGTGCCTAGCCCTACATGGACTAGACAGTCCTCTCAAATGGCCCACTGATGCTTCCCTCTTCTTTCCCTTACTGCTCTTTGTAGGAGATGGAAAATGCCCCCTCGCATTGAGTAAAGCTGTTCTCTCCCCAGGCTGGAGGCTTGCCTGGCTCACACTGTCCGGCGTCAGGAGGTGATTTTGTCTGAGCCTCACATGCCTTTCCTGGTAGGTGGGGATAGACCATCATCCAGCCTTTCGGTTCTTGCTGGGGTGTGAGTTGTAGGGAGGAAGTGGGACAGGAGGTACCAGGGAGGTACCAGTGTCAGTGGAGAAAACAAAGACAGAGCATTCATGTTCTGCTGTGGTATGTTTGGCAAGAAAGATTTCCAGCATCAAATATTCACGTAAAATGTGAGATGGTGAGACCTGACAGTGAACTTGGGGCCCAACCCAGCCATCCACCATGCTAACCGGCTCCACAGGCACTGAGAAGGGCATTTTTTTCTGTTCCCATGAGAGCTGGGCCGCGACTTGCTGACGCCCTGCTGCCTGATTCCCTAGGACAGGCTCCAGGTTCCAACCACTGTGGCCCTGCCTGCCTCTCTGGCCTCTTCCCTCAACAGTCACCTTGCCTCCTTGTACACTTGAACTGCACTCATCCTCCTTCGGTTTCTGACACAGACCCTGTGTGCTCTTGCGTACACCTCCCGGCCTTGGTCCACATTGTGCCATATTCCTGGCACCCTTTCTACCCTCCTCTGCCTGTCCAGAGCTACTCACTGTCCAGGCCTCAGCCCAGACACTACTTCACAGAAAACTACTCTGAACCCACTGGCCACTGGGGTTCTCATCGCACAGTGCTCAGACCTACCCACTACTCCTTCTGTGATCTTTTCATTGTGGGTATACCTCCACACCTTCTTAAAAATATGAACGACACTACTTTGAGGAAATATGCTCAGTTGGAACCGTTCCTTGCCTCCTAGCCACCCCCAAGCCCCAAGCTACATTTCTGAGTTGACGCATTTCAGAGAGAGGCCACTGTACCCTAAAGACACCTTTTTTTTTTTTGAAATATATTTATGTTTATATTTCACAACAGTCAAAATTTTGAAGTACTGTTTCAGTCCATATCACGTTGTATAAGCACGTTGATCCTGCTCCCTCTCTTATCCAAATACACAGATATGAAATGTAGGAAATGTGCAATGTGCATCTTAGAAATAGCAGCATCCCCACTGGGGGCCTTGTGAGACCTGAAGACTCAGCTCAAAATGGGCAGCCCATTCCTCCACTTCAGCACAGCCATGGTCCAAAAGCAAGTTACATCTTTCTGTTAAAATGTCAGAGATATTAAATTTCCTAATGTCTCAACTCAGTTGCTGGAGGAGATGTTGATGAACTTAGGAAGCAGATTGGTACCCGACTACCATGACTTTTGGATCCCAGTGGGTCCTGGGTTGAAACCACCACACTGGGTTAAGGTCTGCTATGATTAACCCTGCCCTCTCTTGCAAGCCCATAGCTTAGGGAGTAAGTTCCTGTGTGGCTAAGAAGTCAGCCAGACCTGGAAAGCTAAGGTGTCCCATAGAGTCTTCTCAGGAGTCCCCTCAGTGGGTCAGATCATCATGATTGTAACTGCCTTCCAGGAAGCCAGAGGTCTTTGAAGATTTCTCTTTTGTAGCAGATAATTGGAGATCTTTCCTTCTCCCACCCTATGCCCCAATCCCCAGGTAAAGGTACTACACAGAGAGAGGAATTTTAACTTTTTCTAGGTCACACAGCAAACAAGAAGTCAAGACTTGAACCCACGTCTCTTTGACCCTTGATGCAGGCCTTTATCCATTGCCATGCTCTACTTTTTATGTGGCTCTGTCATGACTTCCCTCTGTTCTCTGGAAGAGTCCTAAAACCCCCAACCTACAAAATAGCCCCTGAGAGAGAAGTATGTGGAGATGTATGCTAAAGGTTCCAGAGCAGAGGGGAAACCTGCTTCGTGGCTCCCATCAGTATAAAAAGACCCTGATTGCTTTGGACTCTCCAAGATCTGAGGATCTAAATTTCTAGAACTAGAGAAGGTCCTCGTCAGCCAAAACTCCAGCAAAGCAGAGGAATATGGTCTCTCTGCCTGATGCTGAGAAACAGTACTACTGGAATGGTAGCCACAGAAACCTGCCAAGAAGGGCAGGAGATGGCGGCACTCGCTGACGGAGCTCTTCCACACCTATTAGTTTTGTGAAACCTCCCCACAGCTCCTGGGACAGCTGTGTGGGAGAGATGTCTCTGGCCTCTTCTTGCAGGTAGAGAAACAAGTTGGAGACTGGGCACCTGGGGTGAGGACTCAGACCTCACAGCGTGCGAGTCTGCCACTGTGCCCACCTGCCTGCGAATATTCACCCCCACCTCCTCCGTGCACGCTTTCCTCCACGCATGAACACGGCAGCTTGGAGGGTCCTTTCAGAAATCTTCCTTTTAAAAATCATTTACTGAGAGGCCCACTACAACCAGGTTCCATGACAAGGCCCAGGCTTCTGGAACAGAGGGGTCTTGGAGTTTCTCCTGCAAGTGTCCCAAACCTCCTGGAGGAGGTTAGGGCCTAAAACTAAGGTTCTTAATGTCCCTCAGGTCATAGACCTCTTTGGGAAACTGATGAAGCTATTAAGAGTCTCCTCAGAAAAATGTTCTTGCATTTTTGAATTTGAAGAAACAGTGCTTGTATACGGGGCTAACAGTCTCCCAAGGCAGCACCCTGACCCGCCACGCCCTGCCTGGGGTGCTCCTGGATCATCGATAAAGAAACTCAGGACCAGACAATGAGGCCATGGCCTTGCTCTGTGAGAATAGTTGTTAATTCTCCAAAGGCAGTCGATCGCAGCAGAGAGAGGATAGGAGCATGGGTGTGTCTCTGTGGCCGTTGTTGTCATCATTTGAGCAAAGCTGTACCTGTGTCAGCATCCTGTAGAGTCTGATTTGTCATCTCAGGGTCGGGGAGGAGGCCAAAGCAGAGAGAAGGGTGACCAGCACCAGTGCCAGCAATGGCGGTCAGCGAGATGGAGCTGTGGGACCGAAGCACTCTGCTTCTGTGGGGGCGATGGCCAGAGGCCAGATGGGATGTGGGGGAGACTTAGGAAAGGAGCTGGGAGTCAACCACCAAAGTTTTGCAATGGGATTTCACAGGGTTTCTCAGAGCTCAACTTTGAGATGAACAGGAGGTTTAGAAAGCCTTTATAAGGTCTTCCTCAGTGCTGCTGACAGCTAAGAGTGGCGTGCCCCGGAGAGTCTATGATTATCTCACAGGAGAGATCTTTATGGGAGCCCTATTCAGAGCAGAGCATGTCAGTGGGAGGGAGGAAGGGAGCAGCAACGTGCTCACAGCTTTGCAGGGCAAGTGAGGCCGCCTCCTTGGTTTGCAACGTGCCTTGCAGTCCGTTTCATTCGCTCTGCAACAGACCCACAGGAGTAGCAGAGAACTCCCCCACACCGCAGAAATTGCAGGACACAAAGGTTGTCATAGCAGGAGGTGGTGGACTCCCTGTGTAAGGCATCCTTAAGAGGGGAACCGGGGTTTGCCCCTCTCCAGCCAGGGTGATGTGACAGTCTTGGTTAGAATGTACCCCCAAAACCTGGAGCCCTAGGATTCCCTGGATTGGTGGCATTTCCCCCACCCCCAAAAAAAGGATCAGAGCTGTTCCCTCATCGAGAGCTTCTCCTTCTCACGTGTGCTCCCAGGTGCAGGGAATTGCAGTCAGCCCCTCTGAAGACTTGAGGTGCACCCTGGAGCCTGGGAGCCTGACCTTCCAGCTCAGGTGGAAATGCAGGAAGGGAGTGAGCGAGGATAAACCCAGGACACCGATCCCGGGAGAGCATGCGGGCCAGCCCCTTCATTTGACACATGGGAAGGCAGTGTGACATCGCTTCGTTGCTAGATTTAGGAGAACTGCTGATGAGGGCGATTATAGTAGCTAACATATTTTGAGTGCTTGTTGGATGCCAAGCACAGTGAATTGGTATCCTCTTACGCATTCTCTGTGAGCTGAGCGTCATAGCATGGTCGAGTGTCCGTGGCATGCACAAAGGCCCTGCACAGAACACGCGCCCTGGAACCCCAGCCCCCAGATCCAGTACCTTCTGGGTGGGTAGTAGCTGCATTAGTTTCCCATTTCTGCTGTTCCACGTTGTTACACGTGTCATGGCTTAAAACAATACACATTTATTATCTTAGAGTTCTGTAGATCAGAGGTCTGGTACAGCTCTCGCCAGACTAAAATCAATGTGTTGATAGGTTTCATGCCTTTCTGGAATCACTAGGGGAGAATCCGTTTCCTGCTCTCTCGAATTGCTATTAGAATTCAGTTCCTGGTGTTTATAGGAGTTCCCTTTTTCTTCCTGGGTGTAAGCTGAGGGCTGTTCCCAGTTTCTGGAGGCTTCCACCTTCTGTGGCTTGTAGCCTCTTCCCTCCATGGTCAGAGCCTGCAGGGGTGAGGGGAGTCCTCCTCCACGGCATCTCTCCGTCCCTCTTCTGTCACTGCATCTCTCTCTGACCCAGTTGGGAAAGGATTCATGCGATTAGACTGGGCCTACCTGGATAATCCAAGATAATCTCCTCCTCTCAATGTCCCTAACCTTAATGACATCTGCAAAGCCCCTTTGGCCGGTAAGGTTGCGGAGGGATTAGAGTGGGGGCATCCTTGCGAGGCCATCCATTATTCTCCTATCACAGTGACTGAGGGAAGTAGTGCTGAACTTCTCAGTTTTGTTAAGTGAGGAAGATGATGCTTCCTGCCCCTGGGCTATGAACCCTGAACCTAAAGCCTAGCCTGGTAGGTCCTGGCCCGTGCGGTAAATGTTTACTCAGTGTTAACTGTGGGAATTATTATCAAACCTGTTCCATAGTCAAGGAAACTGAGACTAAGAGACATTACGTAACTTGCCTAAGGAATAACATTCAAAACCCCATGAGAGAAAGAGGACATTCATCTCTTTATCCCCGTGGCACCTAATACAGTGCCTACCTAGGAAAGATGCTCAGAGATGTATGTGGAGTAAATGGCCGAGAACTGGAAAGAGGAAATGACCTGTCTGAGCACCATTAGACTCAGAGTGTCAGAGAAAGAGAGAGAGTCTCTTAGAGGTCAACAGCCCAAGCCCCTCATTTTGCAGCTGGAAATCAGCTTGGTGGAGAGGAATCTTGCCTCTGGTGACCAGTGTGGCAGAGCCCCAGAATGTAGCCTGTCCCTCCCTGGTCGGTACGTCTCTCTACAGCACGATGAATTCTCTTCTGGGGGGTTTCTAGACCCTGCAGTACTGGCCAAGCCAGAGGCAGCCCAGCAGGATAGAGGAGTTGAATCTGGCCCTGGCCCCTGGCACAGCCTCGGAGAGAAGAACTAACACAGAAGAGAAAGCCCCCACCCTCTTCTCTTAGAGGTGGCCTTTGGCAAGACCTCACTGTAGCTTGTCCCTCAGGCTTCTGTAGATTTCTAGCAGCAGCTCCCTCGTAGAACAGCAGTCAGAAGCCTGATGCCCTCTCATGCCTGCGGTCATGCTCCCCTGCTTCGACCCAAGCTGCGTGGCTGGCAATAGCAAGGCACCTGAGTAGGGCCGACCCATTTCACTTACAGCATTACGGGACCAAAGGCCTTGTGGTTCCTTGGGACTCAGTTGCCTCATTTGTAACCCATCTGGACATCTCCACATTGCCAAGTGACCGCCTTGTATTTCAGGCCCCTTTCAGAGGGCTGATTTGAGAATGTTCGCATCAACCTCAGGGACAGAGATGTACTGTTGTCCCCAGGGCTCCCTGGCTCTGCTTAGACTGAACACAGCTTAGCAGCCAATGAGATCTTTCTGGACAGCTGGTAGTGTCCCCTATCTCCATGAGAGCCAGCTAAGGCGGGACGGAGTGGAGCCCAGTGTCTGTGGTCCCTGAGGCTGTGCCAGGCTGCCCCTGACACGAGGCCACCACAGGGAAAGCCATTATATCTCTGTGGAGCCGAATGGGGGCATTTTCCATGTCGCGTGGGAATTAGGGCCTCATTGCTATGTCTGGTTGTGTGAGGAGAGTTGAACAAAGTCTGAATGGTTCCTTTCTCAGCAAGGAATGTCCAGTGTCACAATGACGGGGTACCAGGTGACTTATGGGAGGAACAGAAGATGCAGTGGGGGGCAGGTACCGTGCAAGTGGGACGAACATGTGCTCCTCCTGTATGCCTGCCCAGGGCCTGGCACTTCTGTATATTGCCTGCCTTGACGGACACCAGTCCCGCGAGGCAGGCAGAATTTTTTTCCCCCAGTTTTGCAGAGGAGGAAATGGAGGCTGGGTAGCAGTGATTCTCCCTGGTCACCCAAAGGGCACTTGTAGGAATTATTTGGGCTCTCCCTAGTTGAATCTGAGCTTCATTCAGCTGTCAGGTGAGCCTGCAGGTGTGTGCATTCTGTGCAGATCTGGTGGGGCTGGAGCCTTCTTGCCTTCCTTCTGCTGGGACAGGGGGTTGATTCTAGCAGAGAGAGCATGGGTAAAACAGTGGTGGAATGATGGCGGCCCCACCCATCAGTAAGACCGTCAGTGCTTACTGAGTGTCTGTTGTATGTGCTGTTCCAGGCACGGGCCATACAGCTGTGAAGGAGAGTCCAAGTCCCTGCCCAAGGGTGCAGCCATTCCAGTCTCAGGAGGTCACACAAACACTAATAATAGATGACAGGAACTGAATGCTGTGAAGAAAACAAGAGAGGAATATGGGATAGAGGAGAGCTGGGGAGCAGCTTTAGCTAAGTGGTCAGTGGGTATGGGGGGCTTCCTTATATAGAATGAGATCTGAGCTTAGACCCAGTCATGAGAAGGGTTAGCAAAGACCTAGGAAAGAACTTCCCAAACTGGAGGAACAGCAGTAACACAAATTTAGAGTCAGTGGTGAGCTCGTGATGACCAGGCACATGAAGGCTAACAGAGTGGCTGAAGCCAAGTGGGGGGCTTGAGGGTGGGGTGGTTCCGGAGCTATAGGCGGGGCCTAAGGGCCTTTAGGGACCTCAAGAAAGTGTGTTGAGAAGCCTCTGGAGGGAGTGAATTAGGATTCCCTGGATTGGTGGCATCTGATTTCTACTTTGACGGCTCACTCTGGCTCTGGAGGACATATCTGGAGGGCCATAGAAGAGCAAGAGGGAGCAAGGAGATAGGGAGAAGGCCTCCAAGTCCTCCAGGTGGGTGAGAGATGGGGGCAACTGGGGGACCTGGGTTCTGGTCTTGGAGGTGAGAAGTTACTGGAATCGGGCAGTATTTGAGCAGGACGGTGGTGGTGGTGGTGTGGCCAGCCTTGGTGGTGGTGGTGATGTGCCCAGCCTGAGGTAGAAGGGAAGCCCTTACTTATACCATGCCAGTGTCTGTGGTGTCCTTTGCCCACCAGGGCTGCTTTCAGGCTACCAGTCCGACCGGGACAGTGAACGATGCAGCTAGCTCTTGCGAATTTGGGTGAGCCAGCTCCAGCACATTGCTGATTCAGCTGCAGAGGGTGGGGGGTCACCACCCACAAGAGGAACAAGAGGAATCATTCTAAGGGGCCTGGTTCTGAGCAGCTCAGTGGGAGTGCTGACGCCCGGGGAGTGAGGCGGGACAGGGACAAACATGGTTCTCTTCTGGCCACGTTCTTATCCAGATGCATGTGGGACGTCTGCTTCCTAAGCCCTGGACATGTGCATGCTTCATCTCATTAAATGCTAATCCTTCCGATACCAAAGCTTTTGGTGGTTTCTTCTCCACTGACGGAAGAGTAAGATGCAGATTAAAGGGCTAATTAACTGAACCGAGGTTGGACAGCCAGTAGATGGCAAAGCTGAGTTTGAACTCAGTTGAATTTGATATCACCCCCAAGAGCCTAAGCATTGCACACACTGCCCCCTCCCCAACCGCCACCCAGAAACTGTGCCATCCTCAGCTCTACCCTACATTTCTTAGGATTTTAAAAGTGAGTCTTGAGAAAGTTCGGGAACAACTTTCAGAACAGAGGTTGCAGTACAGTTGCCTCAACATCACGTCCCACCCTCAGATATTTTGTGTGGGGTATGGGGGGTGGGTTGATGAAGGGGAACTATTCTAATTTGTTTAATTTTGTTTTATTGGCCTCTATTGCATTTTTTAAAAGAACAAAGAAAGAGCCATCATTGTAGATGAGTGTGCATTCTCTGGCCACCATCTCAGACTCCTCTGTCCCCTGCGTCACCACCTGCCTGCTGGACACACATGCGGCCCAGCAAGATTGATGGGAAGGTCCCATCCTGGAGTTGGCTTGACCTGGTGACCCTGAGCATGGCTCTGGAGCTAGTGGCGCTTCCCAGAGCCAGAGGAGGAGTCCCAGCTACCTCTGTCAGGACAGGTTCATGTATTCCCAGTGCCCCCAGAGAGGAAGGTTCCCCTAGGCCTAATCTGGGCCCAGCCAGGCTGGACTAGGATAGGTAGAGCCCACCTGGAGGGATAGCAGGGCTCCCCAGACATTATGGATTTTGTACCTCTTTTAGTACAAAACCTTTGGGTCTGTATCCTAAATATATGTAATTATATTATGTATATTAAAATGCCTAAGGACAAATAGAAAAATTATCATAACTAGAAAGGTTCACGTTTCTTTTAAGCCCCTGTGGATCATGGTGGCGTGCTCTATCTGGTTCCACCTCTGTCCTCAAGCCAGGCCTGCTGGCCTAGAGCTAGTGCCATGGGAAGAGCCCGGGGTGGCGGGGCGGGGGGGTCCTCCGAGTCCCAGGGCTGCTCATTAGTTTGCCATGTGCTGTGCAGTGAGCATGTCCTCGCCTCACTGCCTCAGGTCAACACACACGTCCCCTTCGTAGGGCTTTTCCAACCAGCTGCCCTGTGTCAACTAGTATCCCACGCCACTATTTGCTACCCCTTCCCTTTCCCTGTCTTTTATTTCCTAAAAATGCCTACTGCACTCTGACATGTTTTTATACATTTTTTGCTCATTATCTGTCTTTCCCCACGTGTGTGAACGCAAGGATCAGCTGTTGCTCTCTGCTGTGTGCCTGGCACGTAGAAGGAACTCAATAAATATTTGTTGATTGAATGAATTACCTCCTCTCTATATAACCTAACGCTGCTTAGTGAACCTTTGTGATGGAGGAGAAACAGAAACTGACTTGAAGGCTCAGAAGGAGGAGGGTAGAGGGAGAATCATTTTAAGGGGCGTCTGCTTTGTTGGAAGACACTACACTTGTCTTACCTATCGTCTGGGGATGGAAACTATGAGTAATGGGGTCTCTGCTGATTACCAGGCCCTGTTCTAGGAGGGGGTAGACAGACAAAAAGAAAGACTTTAACTTTCGCCATAACCGAGGTAAGTTTATTATCTCAGTTTTACAAAATAAAAGCAAACAACAAACAAACACTGGAGGCCCAGCAAGTCCAATGTACCTAACTCCGCCGTGCCTCCAGCCCTGGTGGGTACACGGCAGCCCGCAGGGAGTATCTGTGCAGTGACAGAAAGCCCAGCTACTACCCTGAGCAAGTTCCTCAGGCCCTTCGACTGGGTCAGCCGCATGGAAGGGGAGTGTGTGCACAGGGAGGCCAAGGGCAGCTGCTGGAGCAGCCCACCGCAGGCCCAGAGTTTCTGGGACATCTGGCCTTTGATTCTAAAAACCCACGTGAGAGTCAGACCATAAAGGAAACTCCTCTTATCTATCTTACTGTGAAAATGATGCTTCTGATTATTTAGCTACTTACACGGCATAATTCTTTTAAAACTTCATGAGGGCTGCCGCTCGGCTTTGACCTTGTGTGTGGTATGCTCCTGGTGTGAGTTCCGTGCACCAGGAGTCGTCCAGCCCAGCGGGCGAAGGCTACAGTGGGGCCTGGTGTGGGGCCTGGTCCCTTCCATCCCCCGAGTGGCAGGATCTCGTGCCTCTCGTCCCTGTGTAAACACGGCTTGTCCAGGGGAAACGGGATGTTCACTTCCAAGCCCGAGCCATCTGTTGTTTCAGACCTGGATGGTGGCTGCACCTGGGCGAATGGGGCCTTCAGCAAACAGTGCCTTGCCCGGCCTCCTGATAAGGGCTTGCCTCTCAAGCAAATTTTATAGCTCTGCCCTTCATCCCCAGTCAGAGAGTGGGTGGGGAGAGGATGAACTAGCCCTGAAGCTGTTGGTATAACCTTTATGGTTTGTTTTATATAAACCAGAAGTCCAGTGCGGTATGTGAAATGGACCGCAGAGACTCAGTCCACAAGACTTTGATGTCGGGAGAGCCGAGGGCCTTTCGGAAGGGACCTCTTTTCAGGTTAATGCCATTGACGGAGTTTCCCATCACCTCTCGAAGGGGGGAGTGACGGCGCTCCACCGGCTCTCGGATGCGGGTTCTTTCCTCTGTGTGTCTCTGTTTGCCTCTTCCTGGAAACCATGTCTGTGCGTGTTCAGAGTCATACAGTGGTTGACAACTGGAAGGGCTCTTAGAGTCCATCTAGCCCACACATTTCACAGACGGAAAACTGAGGCCCCCACCCTGCTGTGATGTGTTGTCTACAGCTTCCCAGTCCAGTGCTGTGTAGTTGGTGCCTGGGTGTCTGTCTCTGCTGGGAAAGAGCTGAGGCTTTGTTCACTCTTCCCCTCTGGTTAACCTCCATCCCATGGCTATATCCTAGGCCAGGACTCAAAGACACAGCAAGAGGCAAGGAGATTGAGGACGTCCAAGTCCAAAGGAGGATGCCGCCATTCCTTTGGCAGTTTGGCTTACTCTGTCTCTGACGGACTTGGTCGGTCCCTATTCAAACCCAGCCCGACCACATCCCAACTCTCTGAAGCCTAGCGTGGCTGCCTTGGTGAGAATAGACTCGCTCCACCCACCCGTTCAAATCTCTAACCAAATATCACCGCTTCCAGGAGGCCTTCTTTCAAAATGACACCCTGCCTTTTTTTTTTTTTATGGTTTTTATTTATTTGATAGAGAGCACAAGTAGGCAAAGCAGCAGGCAGAAGAAGGAGAGGGAGAAGTAGGCTCTGCACTGAGCAGAAAGCCTGATGTGGGGCTCAATCCCAGGACCCTGGGATTGTGACCTGAGCTGAAGGCAGCTGCTTAATGACTGAGCCACCCACGTGCCCTGACACCCTGCCATTTAAAATAGCACCCCTCAGGTCACCTGTGGCTCAGTCAGTTAACCATCTGACTCTTGGTTTCGAGCCCTCAGTGGGCTCTGGATTCAGCATGGAGTCTGCTACAGATTCTCTCTCCCTCTCACCCTCTCTCTCAAATAAATAAAATCTTAAAAAAAAAAAAATAGCACCCTCATCACTTCCTGTGCCCTTACTCTGCTTAACTCTTCACTAACCATGACCTCTCATGTATTTATTTGTTCATGTCTGTTCCCCTTTCCAGAACAGACATTCCCTGTGGGCCAAGGCCACAGAATGTCAGGTCTGCTCTGTTCACAGCTGTATCCCCAGAACCTAGGCGAGTACCTGGCATGTTCTGTGTGCTTACTACGTATTTGTTGAATGAATAAAAGGAGGAATGATGGGGAGTTGTGGGGGAATGGAGGAACTGGGTACAGTGCAAAGGTACTGGGAGGAATTAGGCAGTTCTGGGGAAGACCAAGAGCTATGGAATGGGCGAGAAGGGCGTGTGTGGATTGGGGGCCTCTGCAGGATGTGGGGTACCTGGAGGTACTTTCAGACCAGCAGGTAGCAGTGGGAAGGAGAGGCAGTGATAGGATAGGATTGGAGAGATGGTAGTATTAGGGGGAACAATGGGGAGGGACTGGATCAAGGAAAGAGTAAATATCCTCCTGGTTTCTGACCCATTTACGTAAATCTGAACAGACTGTGATTCTTTCAAAACTCACTAAGCTTGATACCAGGCACTGGCATCTGAAGACAAGGGTTTTTTGTTTTTGTTTTTGTTTTTAAGACCTTATTTATTTATTTGACAGAGAGATCACAAGTAGGCAGAGGGGCAGGCAGAGAGAGATGGGGAAGCAGGTTCCCCACCGAGCAGAGCCCAGTGCAGGGCTAGATCTTGAGACCATGACCTGAGCTGAGGGCAGAGGCTTAACCCACTGAGCCACCCAGGCACCCCTGAAGTCAAGGGGTTTTGATTCCCCGGTGGCCCAACTTGCTTTCCCTATGGGCCTCTGGTCCTTTGAGGCCCAATACCCTCCCCCAGAGCAGAGCAGGGCCCTCAGCAAGGTGAACCTAGTCCCGGGAGGCACGTGTGTCTCTGTTACAGTCACCCCATGCTGCCTGTGCTGGGTGGCAGATCATAGTGTGAGAGAGACTATGGGAGCTAGAGAGTCCCCCAGGCCATGTAGTCCATCTGTTGCAGAAGGGTAAGTGAGGACCGATGCCCAGAGTGGGTAAAGGACCTATCTAAGGGCATGCAGCAAGACAGTGGCAGAGCCCAGATTGGAACCTGCTTTTTTTTTTTTTTAATTCTTACTTTACCACTGTTTCTCTTTGATGTTTCCTTCCTCTTACAGCCCGCCCTACAAACAAACAAAAGCCTTCACAAGGCCCTCCAATGCCTGCTTTAATATGATTGACACATCCCTGTTAAACCTTTTAACTCTGAGGTAGTTACTGGAGAAATGCATACATAGTCAGAAATGTGCCCAGTGAGACAAATGTTTCAGTCTAAAGCAAGGAGTTCCAGTGAGTCAAGTGTTTCCCAGGTTCATAGCCCTTGGAATTCTGATTGCATGAACTTTTTTTTTTTTTTTAAGATTTTATTTATTTATTTGAAAGACGGAGATCACAAGTAGGCAGAGAGGCAGGCAGAGAGAGAGAGAGAGGGAAGCAGGCTTCCTGCGGAGCAGGGAGCCCGATGCGGGGCTCGATCCCAGGACCCTGAGATCATGACCCGAGCCAAAGGCAGCAGCCCAAACCACTGAGCCACCCAGGCGCCCCGCATGAACTTTTTTTTAAGACTTATTTATTTATTCTATTTAGAGAAAGAGAGAACACGCATAGTCGGGAGGGGCCGGAGAGAGAGGGAGAGAGAAACTTTAGCAGACCCTGTGCTGAGCATGGAGCCTGATGCAAGGCTGGATCTCACCATCCTGAGATCAAGACCTGAGCTGAAAACAAGAGTCTCACACTAATGAGGCATCTCTGATTGCGTGAGCTTTTAACATGTGTTCTGTACCTCCCCACCAAATAGTTGTACAGCATGGAAGTCTAGAAAATGCTGCCAATTAAACCCCTGTCTTGGAGAAATACAGTTGTCGTTAGCATATTAAAGGCTCTGAGAAGTTCTGTAGTTCAAAAAACTCTCAGCAGCTCTTTTTGTATTAATTCAGCATTCCCCATACTTGTTTGACCTCAGAACTCTCTGCATGAAAAACTGTCGGCCTCTCGGGCCTGGTCTCCTCCAGCCACAGACCAACTCCATCACTCACTCAAGTGAATACCCAGTTTTTCTATTTTATACACTCCTGGGTTTCTTTGCTTGCTTTTTTTTTTCTTTAATAGTAAAATATGTTGGGGGAAACTGAAAGTCCTCCTCAAAGGGGATGGAGGTAGAGTTTCCCCAGCTAGCCTTTTGCTTCTTACTAGAAGGATGGAAGAAAGACGGCTTCATGAGGACATCTCTTCTTTCTATCTTAGATTCTGTTTTTGTTGTCTCGAGACAGGGCATAGGCTCTTTGCATTTTTTGAGTATAGCAAAACAGCGTCTTCCTCACAAACGGCTTTCAAGACCAGCCGTCAGGAAGGTGCATCAGTGACGCTCACATAACATGGAAGGGAAAGTGTCATTGCGGTTAACTGGGTTTGAATCCTGCCATATCCAGCGGGTGATACTCAGCTCGGCTATAGTCTTAGTTCCTTCTCCTGTTAAGTGGAGTGCTCACGGTATCTGCCCAAGACTGGTTTAGGATGATACGAGATCCGTGTTTTGATCCATTTAGAATGGTGTGCGGGGCAGCGGCAATATTCACCCAGCACTTGCCTTTAATGTTATCATCGCTAGAATGAGAGCCCTAAGTAGGCAGCAGCTGTTTTCTTCACTCCTGTACCCCCAGTGTTTAGAACAGGGGCTGGCACATAGTAGATGCTTAGTAAAGATGTGTCAAATGAGTGAGAAAATGAATGGATGATCTCTGTATGGACAGCAAAGCACATTTCGGAGACTCGGATTCCAGCAGAGCAGGCACCAGGTTAAAAATGAGCCGCTTTCTGCAGGGCAAGGTTTTGGCTTCCTTTGCCCTGTCTTCTCTGTGCATAAATGGGGAGCCAGCACCCAAGATGATGCAAGTCACGGTGTAGAACTCAGAAGCAGAGTGCGAGGCAATTTCCTGGAAGGTGACAGTGTCATCTGAATGCTTCGGGCCTCGAGGTTTCCGAGCCTTGTGGATTTCTATTCCTGGTTATCGCGTGTAGGTCTGTATTTGCCCCAGCCAGAGAGTTGCCAGCATGAGAACGCTTTACCTTTGCAGTGTCACAGGAGAGAGGCCACCTCTGCAGCTGCTTTCCAGAAGGAGAAGTGGCCCTTGCTATCAAAGCAGGACCAATAACTCTTTGGCCACCTTGGCATTCTTGCCCCCCCACCCAGGCTCCACATTCCTTCCTCTGGGGTTTGAACCACAAAATGGCATGTGAACCGTTGGCCTGCCAATGTTGATTTTGTTTTCTCTTGAGGAAACAAAACCAAGGCACTAGACCAAAATAAGCAGCCAAGATGCTGTGCTGACCCCGCTCTGCCGGGAAGCCGTGATATTGATTTGCCCCTGGCCTCTCTTCGCCTCCGGTAACCTCAACCCTGCCTGGGGTACCTAAGCTAAGGGGTTGTTTCCACTTCATTTCATGGCAGTGTGGTCCCATGCTGTTTTATTGCTAAAGGAGCCAGGGTTTACCTAGACTTAGGTATTTTTAAGGACTGTGAGTGACCCAAACCCTCCCGGTCTCCGGTGACACCCCAGGGGGAATCTGTCCCACTCTCTCTGGCTGGAGAACCCAGTGGCAAACAGTCTAGGGAGTGACAAAGGTCTAAGCAAAACTTGTGTGACCCATCAGGCTCATGTCCTTGGCCCTCTGGCCCAGAATGTCCTTAGACTAGGGACACTTACGATTGGGGTAGGGTGCATATCAGACTGATCTCTAGAGCGGGGGCAGACAGAAATGCTCGAGTGCCGCAGTTGAACACTATCTTTCAGGAAGTGCAGCTGGAAAAAGAGGTTAGCCATGATTCAGCCAGGCCTGAGATTCCTCAACTCTCCCAAGGGGTTCAAACAGCCAGTTTGGAGAGATCTCACCAAAGGCAGAAGCCTGCGTGAGCCTGTGAACTATTTCAGAGCTGACTCAGCTTCTCTCAGTTCTGAACCTTCCATTTCCCCTAGCCTCTGGGTAATTTGCTTCTCATATCTGGAGAGTCTTGTCTGAGAGCATCAGAGTTCTTGAGGGCACGTGGTTCAGAATAGGACCAGCACCACCACGCCCCAACACTTGTTCTAGTGACTGCAGTGGGTGTGTAGATGGTCTTTTCCAACTCAAAGATTCCTAAGCGAGCACGTTCTAACCCTAGGAATTGAAGAAACCAGTCTGCCTCTCTCCCTATGGTCAACAGTCTGGGTTTCACTCAGGGTGACAAGTGCATGGCCATGTACAGCTGCTCTGCACCTGGCCTGTGATGGTTCAGCCACCAGCTTCCCCTGCACATGTTATCCATATCGATCTTACCCCTGCTCCCCAGGGAGCTTAAACGTGGGACCAGGTGTTTGAGACCCACAGAGGACACGAATTCTCTGACCAAGCAGAGATGCTTAGCTGCAGCTCACAATGCTCTTAGGGTATAGCTGGAGACAGGGTAAAGGGTATCAGGTTTGTGCGATCTTGAGGGCTGATGATTGAGATGAATTATTTCTTCTAGGATATGAAATTCCAGGATTTCCCTGTGGTCGCATGTGCTATCGGGATGTTAACAAAAGGCTCAGTCCATGTAGCTCATCCAGAAACATTCTAAATGGATTTAGAATCAAAGAGAAGTCCAGAGTTAAAGAGAGCATGTATCCTACCTGGCCCTTTCACAAAGGAGGAAGCAGAGATGCCCACAGAGTCTACCGGGACACATGGCAGGTGAATGTCCAATGCTCTGGCAGCCGCTGCCATCAGTCATTTCCCCTCAACTCTCAGGGTGTGCCCTTAGAGGACACACCAATCTAAAACTTGTCTCCAAATGTAGTGCTCATGGTGGAATGATGGCTAAGAAAGAACCTTCCAGTTTACGGCCATACCACCCTGAACGCGCCCAATCTCGTCTGATCTCGGAAGCTAAGCAGGGTTGGGCCTGGTTAGTACCTGGATGGGAGAAAGAACCTTCCACTTGAATGGGACTTTGATGGAGATGTGCAGCAGGCCCGGCCTCTTCAGGCCTCCCTGACTGCTCTGCTATGTGGGCTACAGTCTCTGCATCCTTTTACCCTCTGGCCACGTCACTTACCTCTGTCCTGGGACTAAGAAAGCATAATCCCACCTTGCAGCTAGCCTGTGGGACCAAGATGAATGTGCATTAGTTCTGGCAGGAGGTGAGGTACTGATCTTCACCATTGGACCTGTGCACATCTCATGGCCATGTGTCAAACAGGAAGGGAAATGGATCGGCACTTTATGTACATGACTTGGGTAAGGCTTTGTCATTTGAAATCATCGCAGAGAGGGATCAGGACTCATCAGAGATGGGGAGTCTGAGTCATAGTGCATTCTGACATGGAGAAGCTAAGCATCGGTCTTAAGATAAAGACTTTGTCATCTGTCAGCCCAGGCTCCATTTGAGTCCAGGAAGTTGTGCTTGATTTGACGTCTTAGGTAAAGAGGAAACTTTGTTCTCCCATCATTGCTTCTCAGATCTTTCCTAAAGATGCTGAACTGGTTGACCTTTGCTGGAAAATCCATATTGCTCTCCTCTGAAGAGAAGAACTGAGTGGTAGGGGCATTTCTTGCAGTAGCTGATATTGGAAGACTCCAAACTTTTAGAACTGTTGGAGAGAAGGGAGCCTATGTTAAACTGTGCCTTTCCTGTCACACGTGCACACATGCACTCACATGGCGATCAGTTTGAATCTGTGGAATTAACTGTCAGAGGTAGACTGAAAGAGAGGAAGGGGAAGTAGAAGTACCATTCTTAGGGACCTTAGAGATTCCCAGATTGAGTTTCCAATAGGTCTGAACCTCACTGCTCCAGACCAGTGCTGTCAGTTTCATTGGCCAAGCACAGAGAGATGAAATACCAGTCTTTGGCCATCCTGCAAACAAAACTCCTGACTCCCAGTCCAGTGCTCTGTTTCACTACACCATGTTACTTCTTCCCTGGAGTGATCTTTCCTGGCTGGTCAATGACTTAGCAGAGCAAACTGGCCTCCTGTCCTTATCATCAAACCAGCAGCTTTGTTCCCAATCTTCTATGATCATCAAATTCCTTATGACTTTGAATGACTTTTGTTTGTTTCACATGTTCAGACTCACCAATAGAGAATGAAGTTTTACCACCACTAAATATTTTTAGAGGTTGAGTACATTCCAGAAAGGGGAGTCAGAAGTGCTTTCACCAATGGCAGGCAGTACCGGTGGACCGGAGGGGTTGGCACATTTGGATGTCTGTATTTAGTTCTACTACTAACTGCTGGGGGATTTTAGATAAGTTTATTTCACTTATCTGTTCCTCACATACCTCATCTGCAAGATGGGAATAATAATGGCAGCTAATGTATAAAATCATGAGGACTGAGTGGGATGGAATGCTATCTATAAAGTGTATAGCATACTGGTGGCTCTTCAAAGTGTTCAGATATTTGCCATCGTTGTCCTTAATGTCACCATCACCATCATTTTATTCTTCTCTCTCATTTTTGTTTAGTTTCTCTTACAGTTGTAGTTCTTACCAAGCAACACAAATAAACATGAAGAATCCAAGAAATAAAGAGTAATAACATTAGCCTAGTGGGGTCTGTGCAGTCATCCAACAGGTATTTATTTTAAGCACTTACTATGTGCAAGCTGTATTTTTGGGTGATAAGACAGATACGGTGTTACCTCCATGAATCCTACCCTCTTGGAAGGGACACCTGCCTCTAATAGGTCAACACCAGTGTGCAGATTGTCACCACGGGGGGTGCCCTGTGTCGGAGAGAGAAGAAATCGTGCATTCTGGTGGCCACTCCACTGTTCCAACCATAAGAAAGCAACGATCTCCCTGGAAATTAGTCTGTGTAAATTTAACTCTAGGGGGAAAAGCACAGCCGTTCCATTTCCAAACTGGAATTCTCCCCCCATGTGTTTTTGGGAAGCACAGATGCCTTGGCGTTCTCCCTCTAACAATAACAGAGATTGTTCACAATTATGAATGGTTTTGGTTGACTTCAGCTCCAACAAAACCATGAATCATTTCATAACTTCTGAAATTGCAAAGAAATAACAAACACTCTGGCTCCAGGGGGAAAAAAAATGGACAAGTTATGGAGCACAAAGTCATCTAAATTAAAACACGAACCCTTTCTTGTTTATTTAGCAGCTGTGCACTGCAAGACCAGCTGGCAGGGGATTAAAAAGTTCAGTATCTAGGTACCTGGGGGTACCAATTGTACAGTTGCATCTGTATAAGCCATAACTGGCTGTGATAGAACCTCCTTTTTCAAGTTTTCCCAAAGCTTTGAGCCCAAAGCATTATTTCATACATTATACCACGTCCTAAGGAAGTGAGAGGGGCAGGAGGTGCATGGGTTGAGTCTCAGATGACAGAGGGTCCCCATCACACATACCCGCATGCACGTGCATAGGGGAGAACACTTTTTGGATCCTTCTGTATTTGGCCACAAGATGAGGTTTTTCAAGGGTGGGGCTGAGAGGGTCAGGCTTCCCTGATCTGTGACAGCCTCTGTAGGAGGTGCCAGCAGAGTCCAGGGTTTGAGACAGAGGTCGAGATGCAGGTTGGCAGCTCCTTCTCTTCCATCTTAATCTAGAAAGGTGCATTTCTTTTCCTTAAGAAAAAGGTGCATCCTGGCCGAAGACATACCTGAACATCCTTGCCCATGTCTGCATTCAGAGGCACAGCTGGGCTTTAACGTCTCGGAACTGAGACCAGGCTGAGAGTAGGGGCAAATAGACGATAACAGCTCCATAGTGTCTGCCTTTGCCTTCCATCTTATGACATTCTTGTTAATGTTGGTAATGTCAGTGTAACTACAAAAATCGGTCGTAACGGTCCTTCTTTTGGGAAACAGGTTCCGGAGAGCCATCGTTGCCCTCAACTCTGCTTCTGCTCGTTGTTTGTCTCCACTGTGTGCTGCGTGGAACAGACAGACAGTGGTGGACTCAGACCCATTACTCTGGCATGCCTTTCTCTACACACATGTGTTTTCAATAACATGTTTGTTCACAATTAACACTTGTTTGTTGTAGATAAATTAGAATATAATGACTTAAAAATGGAAGAAAATAAATATCACCTGCTTTCCCACCACTCAGGGAAACATTTTGGTGTATCTATTTTCAGATTTCTCTCAAAGCATGTGCGTGTTTTTAAACAAAAATTAGTATCTAACTGATCACTTTGATTAGTATCAAACTGAACACTTTGATAACCATCCTTATACTTAGTATGGACTCTGGACATTTACACATATCAAACAAATGCAGTCGCATATGACTTTGCATGCTGTGCAGACCTCTTGAAAGATCTTTTCCTTTTGGTTCTCTCTTCTTGCCTTTAGAGACAGAGACAACAGAAATTACACCTTACCATTGCATCACAGACTCACGTGATAAGCACCTCTGAAAGTTTTGTAGCGGCCTATCACAAATACGAGGCTGAGACCCTTCCCATGTGAATTGTATTTATGAGTACGCTCAGTGCCTCAGCCATGAGTCATGGCCAAGGTGAAGGCCAGCTCTGTAAAATACACCATCAGCTACCATCACTATGGCTACCGTGGGAAATTGCCTTGATGCCACTCAGAAGCACTGAGTAGGTTGCCACAGCAAAGAAAATGTTTTAATAGAACTCTCATTAGTAATTAGATGCTTTAATAAAAAACAGCCAGGTCAGTGTCCCCTTCTCCAGTCTAGGCTTCCTGCAACTGGGAAAACAAAAACAAACAAAAAAAAAACAAAAAAAAAAACCCTCCAGGGATAGTGAAGGTCTTGGGGACATACCGGAACAGGCTAGTCCCTCCCAGCCACTGAGTCCACCAGGAATGGTAAGACACTACCAAATAATATCTGTCCCCTTTTGGAGCCACTATCCAGAGGTAATGAGGCATCCTATTCTTCTGGTTTTAATGAAGAATTGCTTTAGCAGTAAGTTCTAGAGGTAGTTGCTGAATATTAATTATTCTAGGGGAAAAGTTAAGAATTTTTGTATTCAGAACAGACTGGCAAATGTGGGAGCCCACTACATATAATCCAGGTACCACACCCTACTGAATGCCCCTGCTTTCACTGAAGCCTTTGGCCATGGATCTCTTTCCCAAGGTGGATAAATGAGATTGCTATGTATTCATTAAAAGATGGAAACAGATAACATACAGCATCTTGAGGGGAGGCAACTTGGTAGAGACTGTGGTGGTGCCTCTGGAGGAGAAGGGTCTCAGGAACTGCCCCTGGGCCATTCAGAAGGGGAGTCCTGTCTCCACAAAGGTAGATCGAGCTTTCATTGTCCCCTAGGACTGTAGAAGGTGACCCTGTGCTGGTCTGAAAAGTGAAGCAGGAGGCCTCATATAACAAATGCTGGGTTCAGGACAGGGGCTCAGGCAGCCCCTGATGGCTGAGGAAGAGATGGGAGATGCATCTCAAAGTCTCCCCAGCATCCTCTGGGGAAGTGTCCACTCATCGGTGTCAGCTCAGTCTGTGCCAAGTGCAAGAGGGCTAAACGGCAGACGTGGAGACCCTTTGTCTTATGAACACCATTCCCTTGCCGTCTCTCTAGTTATGTGAATCCGAATTTTGTTTCGTTTATATACCCCAGACCCAAATTTAGTGGTGCCCAACACTGGTTGCCTTGCCTTCAGGTGTCTGGGGAAGAGGCAGATATGGACACTAGAGAAGCTTCACTCCCCAGGGTAATAGCAGTTTTCCACTATTTCCCTAAAATGGCTTGTTTATTTTGTCCCATCAGTCATGGCTTTGTTTAATTCTTTCATTGGGTGGGGGTCCCAGATGTGTATACTTTTGAACATGTCAGTCAGATGGCATTTCTTCTATTGTCTTCGACATTTATCTGAATCTCATATCAGAATCTAATTTTTCCCATTTCTGTAGACCTTTGCCAGTTCCTCCATGAAATTCTATGCAACATGCTAAGTGAAGCTTTGACTTAATCTTGGTTTAATTGGTTGTCTGGATTGTGATTTCCTCTCTCTCTCCAGCCACAGGGTGCTGAGGGTGATAACAAAGCTGTGAGCTGTGAAGTGGGCCAAGGGGTTCTTCTCTAGTGGGGTCAGCCTTCAAAGCGCAGGTGTGAGAGGAGTATTTGGACAACTGTAATTGCACAAGTTCTCTGTGGGCTCTGGTTTGATTTGTCTGTGCTCAGGATGGCTACCCTTGTGCAGAGGGAAAAGGCAGGTGACAGCCAAGGCCAAGGTGCCTCCGCGGGGAAAAGCGCTCCTTCCTGGAAGGTGGCATCAGCACCATCCCTCTGCAGGGTTGTCCTCTGCACACTGCGTGCTTGGTGGCCCAGCCTCTTCTCTCTGTATCACGGAGCAGGGGCAGACCTTGAGAACAGAGCAGTCCGGCTCTGCAGCCCAAGAGGGGCCATGCAGTGCTCTGCCCCTGACCCTGCAGCACTCCTGTGGCATTTTACCTGCTGAGTTCAGAGCACTGTGGATGGGGGATGATGCCCAGAGCTGGCGTGGGAATTCCCACCATCAGGGAATGCCACTTTGGTGGAGCAGCAAAGCTGGGGGTGGGGGGGGGGAGCCTCACTTCTCTAGCCCCTTTCTCAGCCTAGTGTGCAACTTTGGATACCACTCAGTCACTGAGTGGGGGAAATGAGCCCCTCTTCTGTTCTCTTCCAGTCCTGATCACGTCAAGGAGAGAGCTTCAGTTGGGCAATAAGATGTCTTTAACATCTCCCTCCAAGGCTTGCTAATCTTCTTTTAACAGAGAGCATTTTAGTAAATGGGTTTTTTTTTTCCATTGTATTTATTTTATGGCTATCTCTTATTTAAAGCATGTGATACCAGCTTTCCCTATAAGGCAACAGTATAAAATTCCTTTTTTAAAATAATAAGATATTTGTTTCTAGTGTATAAAATTATATTCAACTACTAAGCTAATGAAGTATGGTGGTACCCAGCTATGAGCACACAGCAGGAGCGTGATCCTTGAATGACCAAAGTTTGAGAAACGCTAAATCAGACCCATCTTTTCCTTACCACGCAGTCCTCGTGTCCCTTCTTGCCAAGGCAGCTGAGAAGGCATTTTGGTTGAGTCCGTGTGGATTGTATCACTCACAAGAGCTCCTGCTTACAGGCCTGTGGGCTGTATATGAGCTGAGGTTGTGCTGTTGCTAAGAGAGACCCCAACCCCGAGCCTCAGTGGGAAGCCACACTTGGGAAAATGAAAAGCTCTGGACTTGGGTGTTCCCTGTACCATACCTGGAAACGCCCTGCAATATAGGGTGGTTACCACCAGAATCAGAGGGTTGTGGAGGTCACTCAGTCCACTCTCCTGCCAGCCTAGGACAGCCTCAGGCACTGCAGAAACACTAATAACAAACATGTATTGAGCTCTTACTGCGTGCGGACACTTCGCAAGGGTGGTCTTACTTACTTCTCCTAATGCTAATGGTAATAGTAGAATAGTAGTAATGGGAGGAGGAGGAGGAAGAAGAAAAAGATGAGAGAAAAGTTCATAATTATTCAATAATCTCCCCCAAATGATCTGCAGATTGATTGCAAAACCTATCCGAATCCCAGATGCCTTCTTTATAGAAACTGACAAGCTGATTTGAAAATTCATGTGGAATTTCAGGGAACCCAGAGTAGCCAAAACAATCTTGAAAAAGGGACGCCTGGATGGCTCAGTCATTAAGCAACTGCCTTCTGCTCAGGTCATTATCCCAGGGTCCTGGGATCGAGCCCCGCATCGGACTCTCTGCCCGGCGGGAAGCCTGCTTCTCCCTCTCCTACTCCCCCATCTTTGTTCCCTCTCTCACTGTCTCTCTGTGTCAAATGAATAAGTAAGATCTTTTTAAAATTTTTTGAAAAAAGAAAAGAAGATAGGGCTTACACCTTCCAGTTTCAAAACTTACTACGAAGCAACAGTAATCAAACAGTGTGGTACTGGCACAGCAGAGATGTGTACTTCGATGCAATAGAATTGAGAGTCCAGAAACAAACATACAGCCAACTGATTTTTTACAAGGATGCCAAAACCACTCAATGAGGAAAGAACAGTCTTTTCAACAAACAGTACTGGGACAACTGGATAAGCCACATGGCAAAGAATGGTGTTGGACCCTTACCTCATACCATATATTAGATTTTTCTCAAAATGAATCAAAGAAATACAGGAGCAAAAACTTATAAAACACAGGGATAAATCTTTATGAATTTGGAAAATGATTCTAAGATACGACACCAAAAGCACAAGCAACAAAATTTAAAAGTAGATAAATTGGGCTTTGTGAAAATTAAAAGGTTTTGGGTTTCAAAGGGCATCATCAAGAACATGTAAAGGCAACCCAAAGAATGGGAAAAAACATTTGCGTTTCATATATATCTGATAAGAGATTTGTATCCAGAACATATGAAAGGCCCTTACAATTCAAAAGACAAATATCCTAATTTTAAAATGGACAAAGTATCTAAATAGATGCTTCCCCAAAGATGATCTACAAATAGCCAAGAAGTGTATGAAAAGATGCTCAGCATGATTAACCATCAGAAAAATGCAAATAACAAAAGCCACAAGATACCACTTAATACCCACTAGGATGGCTAGTCAGAAAACCAGTGCGGGTCAAGGATGGAGAAATCAGAACTCTCGTACACTGCTGGTGGGAATGCAAAATTGGTACAGCCTCCATGGAAAGCAATCTGGCAATGCCTCAGACAATTAAACATAGAGTTACCTTGTGCCTCTGGGGTCTGACTTTATGACCTGATGGTTGGAAAACAACCCAAATAGACAAATGGGGAAACAAAACGTGGTCCATCTATACCATGGACTACCATTGGACCATAAAAGGGAAGGAAATCCTGATGCACGTATAACATGGATCAACCTTGAAAACATTATTCTAAGTGAGAAAAGCCAGTCCTAAAATACCATATACTCTATGATTCCATTCATATGAAACTCTAGAAGAGGGAAATTGGTAGGGACAGAAAATCGGTTTGCTCACCAGTTGCTTAGGTATGAGAAGGGACATGGGAGGGGAGGTGCAGAGAGGGGTGAGAGCTAATGGCTACAGGCTTTCTTTTTGAGAAAAAGCGGGCCACCGTTTTTTGGTGGTGCAAAATTGAGTATGCGAATGATTGCACATATCTGTGAATATACCAAGAATCACTGAATTGTATACTTTAAATAGGTGAACAGTATGGTATTTGAATTAAATTCCAACAAAGCAATTAAAAATAGTTATTGAGTACTAAGTGCCAGCACAGTTCTAAGCTTTTTACCTCTATTAACTGAATATTTTCACAGTCACCCAAGGCAGTATGCCTTCTTCTATGAATCTCCCCCATTTTGCAGCTGCAGAAGCTAAAACAGAGTTGCCCCAGGTACTATCCTTACCTTACCCCCTAAGGAAACTGAGGCACAGAGCTGCAGTCCTGTGTCTGTTGTCATGTAGCCAGCACACGAGGAAGCAGAATTGTTGCCTGGCACCAGACCCCGCCACTCTTGGCCACCTGGTGTGCTGTGCCAGATATAAAGGGAAGAGGTCACTGGCCTTCGGGAGTCACTATCTACTTGACCATGCGCATAAAAGAGAAAGACACCCAGGAAACACTGTGGATGACCATGTACACTAATTCACACAGACTTTAGGTAAGGTGCAGCATTACTGGGCCTGTTTCCTCTTCTCTTAACCCATGTCTTAAACCTCTTCTCTTAAACCAGGCCAGATGCAAGAGGGCCCCATCCTGGGGTTTTTGAAGTTAGTCATACAGGTCTGTGGACAACCTTTAGCATTAAAAAAAAAAAAAAAAAATCTAGCAGTGATCCTATCTGGGGAAAGGCCTTGCAGTCTAATGAAACTGGGGAGCGTCTTTGCTCCTGGCTGGAATTACATCTAGTCCGGGCAGTAACCCTGGTTACCTCAGGCTGATGAGAAGCTCTGATTGGCAGTTTCATATCTGACTGTGCTTGGCAAGAATGAGAAATGGAATCCTTCGTTGCTTGGGAAGTGCTGCGTGGTACAGCAGTCCTCCATAGCCTGTTCTCTGGGCCCCTTGTTGGGTGAGGCCAGCATGCATCTGGAGGCCTCTGCCTCTCTGTGAGCTAGTGATCCTCCAAGGTCCTTTGACTCCAGGGGACCCCAGGAGACTTGCCTGGCCCTGGACTCTCAGCTTCCCAGCAAAGAGTCCCAGCAAAGGAGGCCTCTCCTCCTCACTCAGGAGTTCGGGACAATCAGCCAGTGAGTGACTGGCCCAGCACCCGTGCCGATGGGACAATGGGCGGGGCCCGCAATGCTCTGAGCCACCACTGCTTTTTCTCTTCCAGCAGAAGGCCAGGCTCCAGGCCCACTCACTAGCACCATCCTCCGTTGTGCCTGGGGAGCTCTGCGAATAAACCAGATTAGGAGTAATTGAGGTACGGGCTCCACTGATGGCCCCTCAGGCCTATTCCAGCACTCATGTTCTATGTCACTAATTCTCAAAACCTGTTTTACTAAAATGTCTCCATTGCGTAAAACAGTGCCTTTGGGATCAGCCTACGCTGGAGCCCCAAGACAACTGAGCCAAGAAGCAGCCATTGAACAACATTTATTTATTCTTCTAGATGAGAAAACCCTTTGGGCTTGTTTAAAAAGACACCTCCTCTGCCACTGTTGGTCCAGGGAGATGTGGCCTTTCCCAGAGGCTAGTGCCGCTGCTTCCACTCATCAGGACCATTTAGCCACCCGTGGAAACCTGTCACTGTGGCCTCTGCTCTGAGCAGGCACTAAATTCAGTTTGTATGGATTTGTCTTGGAATCACAGCTTTGAAGCTACATTTGATTCAGCCTGGCTGGGGTGATGCTCGGGTCTTTTGTACAAGAGTTCATGGCCCTGACCCGTTAAAGAGTGGCGCGCCCTTGGGGAACTAGCACATCTCGCTCACTGACTCGTTAACACATAAACGCAACAGCCTTGCCCTCGGTGTTTGGGAAGCAGGCAGTGGTTGCTGTGCATGTGTTCCTGAGCCAGAAGGTAAGGGTTTTGCCGGCACATGCTCTAATCACCCAAATGCGAGGGCAGAAATCACTTGGGCCAGAAGGAGGGCTGGGGCTCTCGAATATAAAGCGCGGCCACTGGATGCTCGAGGGCCCGGGGAGGCTTTCTGGAGGAGATAGCATTTGAGCTGGCCCCTCAGGAATTCGTAAGATCTGGGAACTGATATGGTGTACTTTGTCTGTCAAAACATGGCCCACGGAGAACAAGAAAAATAGCAGTTGAGACAGTCAGAGTACCAAGTCTGGAGGCTACAGCTGAGGGGGTGGAGGAAGGGCAGGTTCCTTGGGAAGCTCGGCAGGGTAAATCACTTCCCCTCTCTGTGCGGGGCTCTCCATCCTCAAAATGATGGGGCTAGGGAGACAGATGGTCATCTGCTTTCTTCTCTTTCTGAAAACCCAGCCCAGGCTCCTTGTCTTTTCAGAGGCTCTAATGGGCAGCTCCCATCCATTAGATGGGTATGGTGTCGGCGCACAAGGCTGAGTGCTTCGTGAGCACCAGGAACACCCAGGGAGGTCAAGGCGTTAGCTCACCAGGTACATCAATCCACTTAGCAGACAGTGAATAAATACTTCCGTGTGCCGGGTCAGGTACCGCCCTTGGGACCGAATGATGAGCAATACAAGTGCGGCCTGTGTCCTAATGGGGCTTGGAAGGTTTTATAGAGGTGAGCAACAATGAATACACAAGCAATCCCACTACAAATTGGGGAAAATACAGGCATTTGGGAGAGAGGCTAGTGGGAGGGTGGTAACTTAGTTCGGGTGGGTTTGGGGAAGGAGCAGCAGAATTCCAACCCTGATCTTCAGAGTCCAGAGCGCAATTCACGATTAGTCTGCTTCTTCCCAACAGAGATCTCTGTAGGGTCCCTGAGTCAGTCAGAGACAGATGTTAGGTCTCCAGAGCCCCCAGGTTCACCTCCTTTCCTCACAGCCCTGCCACCCCTCAGCTTATGACCTCAGGGCGTGTACCTGTCTGCTTGACTTGGGGGAAATATGACTCCCACCTCCCTTCACCTGTTTGAGGTGAAGTCAGAGAGCAGCCCTACCACCCAAACTCTCCTTTTCATCCAGCAACTCAGGGCTCGTGAGTCTCCGGTCCTCCTAAAACAGTCATTAATCTTTCCTCAAAGGTCATGTTGTGGAAAACCCCTGTTTAAATCTGCTATCTGTAATCACAAAATTCATCGGTGAGGAAAATCTCTCGCATGGAGTCTGCGTTCACGGTGACACACCCAGAGCCCGGTACACAGAAGCAGGGATCCAGTTGCAGAAACCCCCAGGCCCTGCCACCATCTATGGGCTTATGATCAAGTTCAGGGCCTCCTGGCTCCATGCAGCTTTAGGGAGCTTCCGAAGGTGGCGGCCCAGGGCAGGGAGAGAAGCCAGTACGTTCATGGACCAAAGATGCTTCTCCTCTGCCCAGGATTTTCCTTTAGGAATAGCTCATAACACCTTTGTCCCCCCAGTACTCTGCTGTGGGCCTTGTTTGTGCTCTTCGTTCTCCCTCATGTGCCCCCAGCCCCCCAGGCTAAGGCGCCCCCCCCCCCCCGCCGTCTTCGCTGTGGCCAGTCTACTGCTCTCCTTCCTGTCGCGCCTCCTCCCTGTTTCCTTTCCTCAACTCTTGCCCCTGCTCCAGCCCTCCCGCTCTCTCTCCTGGGTATCCGCCTCTTCACAAAGATTTTTTTTTAAAGAGCAAAAGTTTAATTTGTGTTTGTTCATTAAATAAATTGATCAAATAGGCCTATTCTGTACATATAAAAAGAATATATGACATCAATATAAAGTGTTAATAAAAAGCCCATTTGGCTGAGTTAAATCTCCGACGTGACCCAGCCCTAGAATGACAGCCTCTTTAAGTGGTCATTTTTCTCCTTTCTCCCCAGTGTAATCCAGTGTCCAGATGCCAGCTGAGGCAGCCTTTGCCCAGCTCCACTCCCCTTGGTCTCTCTCAATCTCTCTCTCTCTATCACACACACACACACACACACACACCCCATCTGTACTCCCCAGAGCACGCAGGCCGGGGCTGGCCCTTCTGAGCGGAACATTACCACCAGCACCCTGCGCTCTGCTCTCTCCCTGCCTTGGAGTGCACGCTTTCCTTTACCTGGAATAACCCCGCCCACATGTCCCACATCTCTGCCTGTCACACCCACCTCTCCTAGGCCGAGAAGTGTCATGGTTTTCCCAAAGCCCCACCTGATTTCTCCCTCAGCTTCCTCCTCCTCTGAGCCCCTTTAGAACATGGGTGGTTTTTCTTTTCTCTTGCGACATCTGACATTTTGCTGCTTTTTATTAAGGTTAGTCTTTTTCCAGATCTTATCTCACATATGGGATTATAAACCTTTTGTACACCACCCCCTGTCTTTGAAGTTGCAAGGCCTCAGCAGAGCACCGGGCACATAATAGACGCTCAACAAATAATTGGATTACAGTGAGATGAACAGTCCTCCAAAGCCCAACTCACATCTTCTTCCCTGAAGCCCTGTATAAAGAGGCATGTATTCATCTCTGAGGTTACAGAGTTTGTCCTCTGAATAAGCCCCTGCTCTGTGCCTGGAGCTGCGCTAGTCTCGGAGGTGCAGCAGTGACTAAGACAGAGCCACCAAAGAGGGAGTAAAGTATGTCAGGGGCAGGTATGCTAAGAAGGAAAGTAAGGCCCAGGAAGGGGGTTAGAGGGAGCTGAGGGTGGTCAGAGACATCCCCTCCAAGGTAACTCTAAGCAGAGATTTTAAGGGAACGTGGGAGAGTGGGAAGAGTGTTCCCAGCAGAGGGAACAGCAAAGGCCCTGAAGGGGGGCCTCATGAGTTTAAGGGCTGGCGAACTGTGGCGTGGGGAAAGAGGAGGTCAGGAGAGGGCATATTAGCCATGGTTGAGGCCGCAGCAAGGACTTGAGTTTCCATTCTGAGCTTGACAAAAGTCTTTGGAAAGTATTGATCTCACTGTACAGAACAGCTTGGGAACAAGGAGTAGAAGCAGGAAGAAGCTTAGGGGACTGTTGGAGTTACTCAAGAGAGGTACTATGGTGGCCTCGACTAGGGCAATAGTGCTTTAGGGAGGCGGTAGAGCAGTCAGGTTCCGGAGATGTTTTGAAGGTCAAGCCAACAGGATTTCCTTTCCTATCGATTGTGAGTGTGCAAGAAAGAAGGAGTCAGGGGTGAGTCCAAGGTCCGGGGCCTGAGTAACTGATAAAATGGAGATGCTGCTCACTGAGATACGGAAGACCACAAAAGGAACAGATTCAGGTGGCAAGGTCAGGAGTTGTGTTTAGACACATTAAGCCAGATATGCTTCCTCCTGAAGTCATGCCACTGCCATAGTGCTCTTCCCAGCTGAGCTGAAATGTAGCCCTCACATCTCCACACCGTGCTTCAGAAACTCACTCCTAGAATGGAAACTGTTCCACTTTGCTGGCATTGACAGAAAATCCCAGTGAATGTGCTTTAGGGAGGGCAGTGCTGGGGAAGACGCTATTCCTATGGACTGGCGTGATCTAGGACACCTCCAAGGATGAGGCGATTTTCGAGGTGAGCTTTCGTGTCAGTTAGGGGGCTGTTGGCTTTAGGTAACAAAGAACACAGCCCAAAGTGCCTTAAACTGTATAGGAAATTACTAGCCCACAGGCCAAAAAGCCTGGAAATGAAGCAGTCCCCACGTTGCCCAATGAAGCCATCACGGACCCAGGTCTTCCTGCCTTTGCGTTCTGCCAGCCTCAGCACATTAGCTGGCTCCTCGCTGTGGCAGCTCCAGGCAGCACGGAGTCACACACCTAAATCCAGGTGCAATAAAGGGACTAACCCTTGTTCCAGAAGCACCGCTGGTAGACTGGCCCTTAAGTCTCATTGGACAGATATGGGTCACATATCTCTCCTTAAGGCAGTCACCAGCTGGGCAGGTGGAGTTACATGAGGAGCTTAGAACAGTCAGGAAGAGTTACAGACATCAGAACACAGCGGCTACTTGGCCAGCAAAGAGAGGCTACACGGTGGATGGCTTGGCCACTGACAGTGTCTGTCCAGCCTCGAATTGTCGGGAGGAATCGGTGCTGAGAAGTAGGAAGGGAAGGTGTTCCAGGTGGGAGGAAAAGTTTGAGCAGAAGCACAGAAGCATGAAATACAAAGCAGGTCCATGGGACAAAGAGGCTGGGCCGATGAATTATGCACAGTGTGGCAGAGAGGGGAGGAAGAAACCGTAACCACGAAACATGTGGGTAATCTTGGATAATCAAGGGTCTTCAGAACAGTCCTTGAAAACCACAGATCTCAAAGATCATTCCCTCTCAAGGAAGGAATTGTTGCAGGCTTGGACAATTAGAATAAGAAAGACTACTCCTAAGTAACAAGTGATGAGTAATAATATGAAATAAGTGATAATTCTCCTAAGCATTTCTACTTTGTGCTGAGGACGGAATGGCCTCAGCTTAAATCCTGGGCTGAGGCCAGGGTTAGTTGCTGGCTCTTGGGCAGGAAGCAGAGCACGTGGGATAGAGTACTTTCCTCTGGGCGACATAACCAGAAACTGATTCTGAGTCTTCAGTGGTCCCATCTTTCACTCAGGTTGTTAGCAGACCCTTCCAGTCACCAGTGGTAGAAATCCTGCCCATACTGGCTTAAATAAGAAAGAAACTTAGCAACACCTGTCACTGAAAAGTCTGGATCCAAGGGCTCCCGGGGCATCATCGGCACTTGATATGTCTCCTCTCAGCTTTCCTCTAGTTAAGGTCACTCTCAGATGGGCTCACCCCCCAGGGCCTCCAAGTGGACCACCTCAGCCTCAGGCCATTCTGGCCTCAGCTTTCAATCCCCTTACAAAGTGTCCATTTCCTTCCTGGGTGTCCCAGGAAAAGGCTTACTGCTTCTCACTGACTCTAATTGGCTGATGCTCCTATCCCTGAACCAACCACCTGGCCGTGGCTTTGAGGCATGCAGTGTGCTTGGATCTCACCTTCACGACACTGACCCAGAGCTGGAGAGGGGCGGCCCTGCAAAGTCCTGATAGAGGAGTTACAGACCCCAGAACGTAGCTGGCAAAAAGGTCAAAGATACGAGGATGTCCCACGCCACGAACATCCAATCCAAGATTACCTCCACTTCTGAGGGATGTCCAGCCTCTTTTCCCCCACCGAGCCCTTTTGTGTTTTCCACCCTATAACAAGCCGTCACAGACCTCTCATTTAATCCCCACAATATCCCTAAGAAGGTGGCTGAGTGGGAATTCTCCCCACCTTACAGAGGAGGGTCGGAGATACCGAATTATTTACTCAGGGTGATCCAGACAGGAAGAGCAGGTCTGGCCTTGGAATCCAGGTCGTACGGCGCCGAGACCAGTGTTCTAGCCTACTCCGCCAGGAAAATTGCTCATGACATTTATGACTCCCTCCGAGCCTGCGTGCATATTTGAAAAGAGAAGTTCTCGAAACGGCACAAATGAAATCAAGTTGAAGAGTCAGCTCAAGGAGTTACCATCACTTGAAGGCTTGCGATATGTAAATGGTAAAATAAAGAACATCATTAAGCTCAAGGGCATGTTTTAATAACAGTTAATTAACTCGTACAACACAGTCAGCAAATATTTCCCCCTTCTGCTGAAATGGGTCCTAGGAGGGATTAGAGTATAGAACCCCAGGTGGCCACGTGTGAGCTGGATTTTCCTAACAGCCTCCTTTATAAAGAAGGGCTTGCCTGGGGATGAGCCCCCTCGCACTCCGCACCCCACCCTCCCCTTGCCCTCACACAAACCATTGTCAGGTGATAGGCCTGCAGATCATGTGACAATTCATTCTGCTCCCAAGCTTTTTTTCCCTGCGGGAGTCATTCCAGTACCATGAAGGACTATGTGCCTCATCTGAACTCCAACTCCAGCGGGCCAGCCAGGCTCCATTTTCTCTGATCAGGAGGCGTCTCCAGGTGGATTCAAAGGCACCCTGTTACATTTCTGGGTGTTTGTGATACTTCTCCTGGGGTCCAGATAGAGCCGGAAGGCTTTAGGCCAGAAGGCACTAGAATTGTCTCCAGTTCTCGGAGGCCCTGTCATGAGGTCAACAAATCAGACGTGTCCCCTACAGAGGGAGCAAGAGCAGAAATTATAAGGAGGAAGAAATTATCCTCTGCCCTCAAAGTAGGATCACACCAAGGAGGAGGGAGGGAAGTCCCATCGTCAAGTGAGTTGATCAGGCCAGAAACATGAATTCCTAATTCACTAAGAATGCACATGAAGGTGGTGAAGTGACTTATAGGTGCCGTGCTGTGTCCCCACTGGTTACTAGTCTCTGGGTGCAGAGCAGTAACAGGACTGAGTGGGACAGCCTGTGTGAACCCAAGTCTTCTGACCCCCTCGGTCAGTTCCCCAGATACCAGGATTCTCCCAGGAGCCTCTCAGACGAAGGCTTGAAGGCTCGGGGAGGCAGCAAGCCCCGGGCTGAGCGGAGTAGAGCCCTGGGATGCAAGGAGAGCGGGGCAGCCCAGGAGGGGGTCGGGAGGGCCTGGGG
Source organism: Mustela nivalis (assembly GCF_964662115.1). Lineage (NCBI taxonomy): Eukaryota > Metazoa > Chordata > Mammalia > Carnivora > Mustelidae > Mustela > Mustela nivalis. Next base: position 27,241,408 of record NC_139037.1, on the reverse strand, counting down.
CACGCAGCCACAGGCTTCGTAGTTCAACAGAAAACTAGCTCTGCTGCCCACAACCTGGGTAACCGTGAGCAAATGAGCTCGCTTCTCACAGCGTCCACGTCTCCGCCGTGACATGGGGACGAGAAGAGCACCTTTCTCAGAGAGCCAGACTGAAAGGAGATGGGGCCTGCGAACCACTGAGCATGCTCTAGGGCACAGAGCAAAGCGGTTCCTCAGCACGTTCCCCTCGGGCTGTCCACCTCTTCCGTCCCACCCTGGGGTGGGTCCCCCCCTCAGGGGCCTGGGTGTTGCTTCAGGGCTCACCCTCCCTGAGGACCATCCCCTCACTGAGTTGTCAGTTGGGGAGCAGCTCACCCAGTGTCCTCACTGGGACCTTCAGGTGGACTCACGGACACCCTACACACCTACTCCTGGTGTCGGCCCAGTCTTGCTGTTCCTCGAGGGCAGTTGGGTGGGCGTGCAGAGGCTAGGGGCACCCAGCTGCTCTGGTATGCTGCCTTCCTGCCGCTCCCTGGGCCTTGCTGGCAGGCGGAGTCCGGGGTGCCCCAGGGAAGTGCCATGCCGGAGCCCGACTCTGAGGCTGCAGTCAGGCTCACGAGTGAGGGGCCGACACACTTGCCTCCTTCCAGGAGTTCATCTGAGGAGCTGCTCTCTCCTGACCTCTGAGTGTCCGATGAGATAGCAGCGGCGGCAGCCACCTCTGGAGCCAAGTGCTTGAGCAGGGAACAGCATCACCCTCCTCCGGGCCTCCCCTAGCCTGGCCCGGGATCTGGCCAGCCCTCCCGAAAAGGCTCTCTCAAGGACCCTGGGTCCGTTGCCAGGACCAGTCACCCACACCACTCCCCCATCTCACTTGTGACTGGTCTTATCACAGAGATTAGCAGGAAGGAAGCCTGGGATGTGGAGTCAGAAGACCACAGTGGGAGGCCCAGCACGGGCTGCCTGTCAGCTTGTGACCTTGACCAAGTCATATTACCTTTCCAAACTCCTGCTTTTTCTCCTAGAAGACGGGGAGAAAGAGGATAGCTGTCCTTTCTCCTTAACAGAATATGTGTGAATATCAAATAAGCTAGCCCATAGTGAAATGCTTAGGTGTTTGAGAAGCTTTTAAAGAAAGCCAGAGATGAATCTGAGAAGTAGAACTCTTTTTCACAGTCCAGTGCGGGGCAGATAGCACTTTCCATCCATTTGGTTTGGTGGGTGAAAGCAGGCATTCTCACTGGACTAACCAGCCTAGTTTCGGTGGCGATCTTTATGTCACCCTGCTGGGTCCCTCTGGGGTCCAACCCCCAGTAAGAGGCAGGGATGGGACTCTGACCTCATGGGCTGTACACTTGCATCGTTTTCTGGAAACAGCTGGAGTTGGGGGGGATGTGAGTGGCTGAGTGGGAGAGACAAGCCAACATCGAGCCTCTACCTCCTCCTCAGTTTGGAAGTAGGAGGGAGATGTCAAGTCTTCCTGGGATCAAGCTTCCAATTTAAATAAATAAATAAATAGATAGATAGATGTCAAGTCTTCCTGGGATCAAGCTTCCAATTTAAATAAATAAATAAATAGATAGATAGATAGATAGATAGATAAATAAATAAAAACCTTATTGAAATTTGTATTAAATCCCAATATATGGGAGAATTTCTTTAATAATATTAAGTGCTCCCATTCAAGAACATATGTCTTTTCTTCAAATCTGTTTTATTGCCTTCAGTAAAATATCTTTTTTTTTTAAAGTATAAAGTATCTAGTAAAAATACAGGAATCCTAATGTACAACTTGATGAATTTTCACAAAGTGAGCACACCCAAGTATTCGACACCCAAATCAAGACATAGAACATGGCTGGCACTGCTGTGTTTTCTTCATTCCCCCAACCTGGGAAGCCATCCTCCTGAGTTCCAGCGGCACGGAGGAGTTTTGCCAGTTTTGGTATTTTGAATAATAGAATCCTGTGGTATGCCTTTGTCTTTCACTTAACATTTGGGTTTATCCGTTCTGCTGCGTATATAGTTGTGGCCGTTCCTCTGCATTGCCATATAATATTACATTGCGGGACTGACCACAATTCTATTTATTCCTTCTCCAAATGATGGAGGTGACTTTTGATTTTGAGTTATTGTCACTAGTGCTGCTAGGAACGTTCTTGTTCACAGCTTTTGGGGAACACATGTAAACATTTCTCTTGGGTATACACCAAACACGGAACTGTTGGATAGTAGATTTTTTATTGTTTTTTTTTTTTCATGTAGGTTCTGTAGGTTTCTTATAGAATTTATCCCTAGATGCTTATCATTTTGTCACTGTTGTGAATGAGCTATTTGCTTTCTTTTCTTTCTTAGGGACTTGCTGCTAGGGGAAAAAAACATTAATTTTTGAGTATTTATCTTAGATTCAGCCACCTTACCATTTCTCTTATTAATTATGATAGACTTAAAAAAAGAGAGAGACAACAGTCTCTTAGTTTTTCTGGTTACACAGAGATCATCAAAAAGGTGTTGTAGCTCTTGTTTTACATCACTGATACCATTTTCTTGCTTTACTACATTGGGTTGTAGTAGTAGATCTTGATAAGTACTAATGGTGATTACTGCCACCCTTATCCAGCTCTAGATTTTAATGGAAATGATTGTAGAATGTCACTGTTTATAATCATATTTTCTGTTGGGCTTTGGTAAACAGTTTTTATTTTGTGTCAGTAATTAGCTTCTATTCCTGGTTTTTAATGAAGAATGTTTCAATGTTACCAAGTACATTTTCAGCATCTATTGATGTGAGTAAATAGCTTTTCCCTCTTTGTGGTTGCCATGGATAATACTGTGGAACTACTCACATTCCTAAAATGAACAGGTTTCATTGTAACATGTTTCTTCTCATGTGCCTTGGGTATATTCAATGTGATAATTTTCTAAAATAATTTTTGCATCACTTTTAATAAATGAGAATGGTCTTCCTCTGCTAGCTTCTTCATGTTTTAGTAATTAAAGTTATGATGGCCCCATACCACTATTTGGGGAATTCTCCATCTGTTAGTATGACTAAGGATCCTTGAAATAATATTGGAAGTCTCTGTTGCTAAAGGTTGGATAAAATTCACTGAATCTATCTGGTGCTAAATACCTAGTCCCATTTTCAGTAACAGATCTTTAATCACCTTTCCAACTTTTTCTATGGTAATTTGTTTTTTTCAAGTGTTCCTCTACTTATTGGGTCAATTTTAGTAATTTATATTTGGCTAGGGAATTATCACATTTTCATGTTTTTGGCCAGAAAGCTGCATGTAATATTCTTCTATGTTTCTTTTTTTTCTGCAGCGGTGGGTGGGTCTCCTTTTGCATTTCTGTTCTTTGTATATTTGCTCTTAATCGATCACATTGGGTTTTATTTTACTTATTATATTTATTTATTTTATCCGCTAGTCCACTATTCTTTACCTTATGAATTCCAGCTTTTAACTTTACTAACTTACAATCATAGCTTCTTTTGTTTGGGTTCATTCTTTTTGTGATCTCTTAAGAAAAGAACTAAAAGTCCCTTTATTCTTCATACTTCTTCTTTAATTATATGGGCTTTGAATTTCCTCTGAGCATGACTTTTTCTCTGTCCTGTGAGAACTGATATGAAATGTTCTTTTTTACTGCTTTCTAGATAATTTGTCATTTCCCTTTTGATTTCCTCTTTAATCCTAGATTTATCTAGGAGTGGGTTCCTTAATTTCTAAGTCAATATTTTTCTTCTCAACTTTTTTTAATTTCCAATTTTGTTGATTGTGTTCAGATACTGTGGTCTATGAAAGCTTTCCTTTGTAAAATTTGTTCAGCTTTTATCTCTGAAACCCAATACATGATCAATTTTTGTAAATGATCCAGTTCCCTAAAAGTAGTCCATTCTGTATTCAAGGAATGTGAGGTCCTACATATTTCTAGTATTTCAAGTTATATGATTCATTTCCTTTGTTATCTTAGTTAATATTTATTTGCCTTGAAGATGTGTTCATTTCTGAAATAGACATCTTTGAAATTTCACACTAAAATTGCATTTATTTCATTTCTAATACATGCTTTATATTTAGCTTCTCTCTTGTTTAATGTCTACAGGTTTCAGATGATTGTAACTGCTTCATAAAGCATTCCTTTTATCAGGGCACCTGATGGCTCAGTCGATTAAGAGTCTGACTCTTGATTTCAGCTAGGTCTTGATCTCAGGGTCATAAGTTCAAGCCCCATGCATGGAACTTACATTATGTTGTTTGTTTGTTTTAAGATTTTATTTACTTATTTGAGAGAGAAAGCACAAGCAGGAATACAGGGAGAAGCAGGCTCCCTCTGAGCAGGGAGCCCAATGTGGGGCTCAGTCCCAGGACCCTGGGATCATGACCTAAGCTGAAGGCAGATGCTTAACCAACTGAGCCATCAGGTGCCCCTGGAGCCTACATTAAAAAAATAAGGGGGGGGGGGGATACCTGGGTGGTTCAGTCAGTTAAGTGTCTGCCTTTGACTCAGGTCATGATCCCAGGTCCTGGGATTGAGTCCCTCATCAAGCTTCTTGCTCAGTAGGGAGTCTGCTTCTCTCTCTCTCTCTCTCTCTCTCTCCCTCCCTCCCGTCCCTCCCCACTGCTCATTCTCTCTCTCTCTCTCTCTCAAATAAATAAAAATTTTTAAAAGCATTCCTTTTATCATTACAGATATATTTATCCTCTGCAATTTTTTAACTTAAATTCCCCCTTGTCTAATTAATTTTGACACTCCTACTTTCCTTCTGTTTGCGTGTGCCTGATATCTATTTGTCTATGCATTTATTTTCAGCATTTCTGCATATCTTTATTTTAATTAGTTTTCTTATAAATATCATGTACCTGGGTTTTGTTTTTGTTTTAATTTTTTAACCCAATCTGACCTTTGCTGTCCTTTAGTGAGACATTTAGCCCATTATCTGATATACTTGATTTTATTCCTGTTGTCTAATGGTATGTCTTTAATTTTGTGCATCATTATTTCTGTGTTTTTCTTTCTTCTTGTTTGTGCTGGTTTGATGTAGTGGCTTTGCATTCCCTTCTTTTCCTATGTCAATCTGGAAGTTCTCTACTTTTCCATTGTATTAAATGTTGCATTCTTTTCCTCTTACTTCATAATCAAATGCATATTGCTCCACTATAATTTGAAGTCAAGATAACACGAAATAACTACTTCTCCCTCCAGGATGCTTCATTTCCTCCCTGCCTTTCTCTACTTAAGTGGGATGAGACCTTCGAATTATTTCCCTGTCCACTACTTAAGATAAGACCTTGGAAGACTTTTATTCCCTTCCTCTTCAACTCCTTGATTTGTTAGGATAATTTAGTATTTTTAGCTTTGGGCTGCTGTTGGAATTTTCCCCTCGTAGTATGGCTCTTCTATTTTCGGAGTCCTTATTTACCAGTTCCATTTAGGTTTAGGAAAAAGGGGAGGGAGCAAGTGTGCAAGCAAGTGTCTGTATTCATCATAGTTTCCTGACCTGTTCATTTTTCCCCACAGCAAGGTCTCTGTTCCGCTGCATTTGTTGTTTGTTGCTTTATTTTTCATGTGTCAGTGGTAAACTCTGTGAATTCTTGTATACCTGAAAATATCTTTTGCCATGAAAAATGATGGGCAGAGTATTTGAGGGGATTCGGTTCTATTTCCCGAGTAGTCTATAGATGGTATTCCATGCTCTTTTAGCTTCTAGTGCTTCAGATGAGAAGCCTGATGTCACTCTGATTTTTTTGTTTTCTTGTAGGCAATATGTTCTTTCTGTTTGGAAGCTTTTATTTATTTATTTTTTTAAGAATTAATTTATTTGAGAGAGAGAGAGAGAGAAAAAAAAAAAAACACACAGGGGAAGGGCAGAGGGAGAGAGAATCTCAAGCAGGTTCTGCACTAAGCACAGAGCCCAACACAGGGCTCAACCCCATGATGCTGAGATCCTGACCTGAGCAGAAATCAAGTCTGACTGGAAGCTTTTAAAGTTTTGTGTTCATTCTTGAAGTTCAGGAACTTTCCTGGGATAGCCTATGTGTATGTTTCTTCTTGTCATCCTTCCTGGAACTCTGTGAGCTCTTTGCAGTCTGCAGACTCAGGTCTTTTTTCAACACAGGAGAATTCTCTTCTATTTGTCATTTTAATTACTGGCTCTCCTCCATCGGTCTGTCCTCCAGGCCTTTTATCTTTTCTTTCATGAATTCTGTCTCTGTATTTTGGCTCTAGACTTGGAGAGTTTTTCCATTTGGTCTTCCAGGCCACTAACTCACATCTCAACAGGAATTCACCTACTATAGTTGGCAAGACTTTTTTTTTTTTTTTTTTTTTTTAATATACAGTAAGTCTTTCATGTGTGCCCTGAATTGCTTAAAGGCACATGTGATTTTCTGTTTGACTGTCCTTTGTCTCTTGGAGCAGCCCTCCTTCAGCACATGTGTGCACTGCTTATCCTGATTGATCTTCTGCTAGTGGGTCTTGGAAGCCTGTTGTGAGTGGTCTTTGTTCTTTGTTGGTGCCTCCAGTTGTGGAGACTACTGTGGTGCCCCAGCGATAACACTCCGCTGGGGAGTGGAGCTACCCTTGCCCTCGTGGCCAGGAGTGTCAAGGCGGGTGAGCCACCAGCATGCTCTTGGGTCATCTGAAAAAATCCTTCCCCCTTGGCCTCCCTGTTCTCTTTCAGCCCCAGAGGCAGAGGGTCAGGTGGTATGCAGCCCATGTGTTCTGCTACTTTTTGGCCCCCTGGGCTCCAGGGATACCTGGGCCAGTCAAGCAAAGATCCCCTCCCAACACTCCTCCCCAACTCCCACATACATACTGGGTTCCACAGGCCTCCCTTGGGTAGGCTCTTCCCAGCTTTTGCTCCTTGCTCTGATATTCTGTGAAGTAGGTCTTCAAATAAAGGGGAGAGATCCCCACACCAGTTTTTCAGCCGTATCTTCCATACATACTCCCACCACAAAAGCCTCAGCAGTTCTCTGATTCAGGATGGGCAGATAGATCGGAGATGCTAATCTCCTTTAGGTTGCTCTGTTTTCAGAGTCATTGTCATCCTCTCTGTTTCCTGTGGGTCAGCTGAGACTGGATAATCCCTGAGCTTTCCTTCCTAGGGGCAGGCTGTCATTATGCCCAGGGATTTTATCACCCAGCCCCTTGCCCCCAAAACCCCCTCCACTCTTCTATCTGCTGGAATCAAATTAGACACTGGACTAGATTCCAGAACCATTTGTTCCAGGGTCCCTTGCATTGCGGGCTGGGAGCTGTTGATGACCCTTCAGATGATTTATTCTAGTAACAGGGACACAGTGTTCAGTTACAGTGAAGCCCATGGTGGGCAAGTTTTTGTTCTGTTTTTTCAGTTCTCTTTCCATTCTTCTGATTATGAAAAATAGAAATTCTTGAATTTGGTGTTACTATGTCTTTGACACTTCTTTAACACTTATTAATCTGCGTTTTAACAAGAAGAGATCAGGTGGCATGCTCAGAGTCTTTGGTAGGCAACAGTATTTGCCTTTAGCTGGGGTGGGGAAGGCTGACAGAGGAGGAGATTTAGAAAGAAAATCAGTAGTTCAGTGAGGGACCTTTTGGTCTGCAGCGCCTCGTGCAAATCTAAGTGGAGATATTGAGGGGCACCTGGATGGCTCAGTCTATAAGTATCTGCCTTTGCCTCAGGTCATGATCCCAGGGTCCTGGGATGGAGCCCCACATCAGGTGCCCTACTCAGCGAGGAACCTGTTTCTCCCTCTCCCACTCCCCCTGCTTGTGTTCCCTCTCTCACTGTGTCTCTTTCTGTCAAATAAATAAATAAAATCTTTAAAAAAAAAAAAAAAAGTAAGTGGAAATGTTGATAGGCAATCCAAAGCCTGAGCCCTGGGGGCATTGCATTGTTTAGAGATTGGATTCCTTCCTCACAGTCAGCCAGTGCATAGGTACCTTTCCCACTTGTTGGCCAAGTGCCTTGGCTAACTCAAGAGGTTTGCTTCCCATCACTTCTGGACCACTTCTCGGCAGCGGGGGCCACGTGATTGTCATTAGTGTTCCATGCGTCTAACCCAGCAGCACTTACTTAAGTGCAGACCTGGCCTGTGGCCAAACTTCCAGCTGTGCAGAGCCTTCGGGTTGGCTATGCATCTTGTCAGATCCGTAGGGGGTGTGGAATCATCCAACAAGGCTGACTGAAAGGATGGAAGCAAGGTGGACCTGTTTCACAAGTTTGAACATGGTTCCTACTACATGTTCCAGATTCACTGGACCTGTCAAATTCCTGACTACTACCCATATTTATTAGGACAACAACAACAAAAAAAAAAAAAGGAGAGGGAGGAGGAGAAGAAGAAACCTGCCATGAGTTTAGCACTTTTCCTTCCTACTAACATGCTGGGAATGTTTATTCTGCCAGGAACATGTGGCTAATGTCACTTAAGCAGCTCTTTGAAGAGGTGACAGTGCCGACAGGGCCAGTGGGCCATAGCTGAGGGTGGCAGATTGGTAGGACCTGTTTGGTCTCCAGAGCACCCTGGCCCTGCCCCACAGCAGGTGACCAGACTCAGGTCCTATCCAAAAAGGCACATCAGCCTGTCCAGCTTTTTCCCGAAGCCAAAAATGAAATCTCCTGATTCATATACATTTGCTCCAATAAAAAACAAAACCAAACTCAAAAAACTCAAAACCATTGCAGACCAAACAAAACACATCTCTCTCTCTCTGGCCCAAGTCCAGGATGCAAATGGCCAGTTTGAGGCCTTTGCTCTGGGACAGGGGGCTAGCTGGTCACCCTAATATTTGTATCTCCCCCCATTACTGGAAAATAGGGCCACTATCAGGGCCATTGGAATGGAGATAATGGAGGAACCTCTGTTTCAATCCCCCGTTCTACCGTTTATCAGCACTGCAACATTGGCCAAAGAATTGGTTAACCTCCCTAAGCCTCAGTGTCTTTATCTGTAAAATGGGGATAACTGTGTTACTCATCCCTGAGATCTGTTATGAGGATCCAGTGAGATAATATATGTAAATACCTAGTCCAAAGTTAGTGTTTAATCAGTAAGAGCTGTTATTATTCAAATAGTATCTGTAGAAATGCTGAGAGAACTTAAAAGGAAGCATTGGTTATTCATCGCTGTGAGAGGCAGTGGCACAGCAGCTAGACCAGGAAACCCCTCGCTTTGTCCCTCCAGCAGTGGGAGGCAGCAGGCCTTTTCCACGAATGGCCTCACTCAGCCGTCTCACCTTTATTTGGTTCATGAAAGCAAGGGCAGTGATAATATTCCTGACGTCCTGGGACTTGCTGTGCAGGACAACCCAGAGCTGTGGCCCCACAGCTTCCCTGGGAGCTGGTGTTGGGGACTGGCAGCCCTCCCCATTAAAGAGACTGAGGGGCGCAGGGAAACAGACGCATAGTTTTCGTCTTCTTCAAGAGCAATGAGGGATGAGTGCGCGCCGTGCCTCTTGCCTGAAAGCAGGACGGGGAGAGGGGTTCGTCTGAGGTTGGACAGGGGAGCCCCGTTTTAGCTCTGGCCCCTGAGCCCCGTTGGCGCTTCTCATTTTGAGGCGACAGCTCGGTCCAAGCTGCTCCTGCACACAGCTCTTTGTTCTTTGTAGAAAGCACTGCCAGGCACACACTTGGCTTCCGATGGCCCATTATTTGAGGCTCAGAGTATGGCTTGCAACAACAGACCCCCGCCCCTACAGCTGAATATTTGGTTACGCGTTCCTGTACGGCCATTGGGAGAACCCCAAGGATGATCTGCGAGCCGTGCAAGTCTGCAAGTTCATGTTGGAGCTGGGGAAGGCTGGAGCCTTCCAAGGGCATAGGCAGCACCACCCAGGAAGGCCCACCAGGAATCGGAGCCACACATCAAAATTAGACCCAGCGCACCATCAGCCTCACACACTGCAGGAATGCCACCTCCCCACACACCGAAGAGACAAGGGACCATGCCTTGTTTGCACTTCGGGGGTGTTAGGAGGTGTTTACTGAATTGAATTCGGCAGTCCTATTTGTGTCCAATGCTGGACACAAATTGTGTGTACATTCTGCCCCTCCCACCAGCCTTCCCAGTCCCTAACCACACGGCTCCCAGACCATCCTGATGAGCAAGCTTGTAGGAGCTCAGAGCACAGGGGTGCAGAAGTACCCTAGGGCAGTTGTCTCAGCAGTTGGCCCTGGTGGTAACGAGCGGGAGTGAATGTGGTAGAGCCACCTGGCAGGGGCAGGGATCTTCCCGGACATATTCCACCCGTTCTTTTGTCGTCCACACCTCCCGCAACCTCGTGTCTGCCTCTGGGGCATTCAGCCCAGTGAGAGAGTGGAGACGCATCACAAGGAATAGAAGTATCAGGTAGAGGGCGTTGAGTGGAGCAGGTACAGGGCTGGGAGGGGTCGGCAGAAGAGCCAGCCCCGGGACGCCTGGGACGCCTGGATGGAGCCGTCAGTTAAGCGTTGACTCTTGGTTTGGGCTCAGGTCATGATCTCTGGGACCTGGGATCGAGCCCCACATCAGGCTCTGAGCTCAGTGGGGAGTCTGCCTGTCTCCTGCTCCTCCTCCCACTCGCGTGCTCTCTTTCCCTCTCTCAAATAAATACATAGATAAAATACTTTGGGGGAAAAAAAAGAAGAAGAAGAAGAAGAGCCAGGATACAGGTTCATTTGATAAGATTTAGAGCCCCCAACCACTCTATGGAAAGTCTGTGAATCACCATTTCCAAGAAGCACTGATGACCTTACAGCACAGTCGGGGGATGGAGACTGGGCTGATGAGGGGCAAGAGGACTGCCAACTGGAAAGGAGGGGGAAAGGCGTTTCCACATTAAGAAGAGGTCTCAACAGTCAGGTTTCACACTGGCTCTGACTTGGAAGACCTGCCTTTCCTGACCCTGGGACAGCTCTTCAACTTCTCTGTTAGCCAGTTTCCTCGAGAAAACTAAACTGTTCCCTAAGGCTGGGTGCCGGGAGGTGAGGTCCGAGGATCTGCTGGAAGGAGTGAAGGTTTGAATGTCGGTGAAGCCCTCAGCACATGTTGTTAGCCTGTGAGGGTTCAACGGGTGCCACCATTGCTCCCCGCGACTCAGCCTCACTGCCCCCTGTGTGCTGAGTGGCATGCATTCGAGAGAGCTCAGACAGTAAGCAGTGTGCATGTCTCTTTCGTCTTTACCTGAGATGCTCGTGAACATCTGACCAAGCAGTGGATTCCCAGGATGGTAGCTTGAGAGGCCCATCTTGCTTGGAACGTTTGATTTCAGTCTGCCAATTTCAGGCTTGATTCACATTCACAGTCCCTCATCTGCTAGTCACTGGCCCAGAAGCCGGTCTTCTCAGAACAGGCTTGGAGACTGTGAGGGATCGGGAACTACATATCCTCCTGTCGGCCTCGCAGGTGAGCAACAGAGCCATCGATGGAGCCCCAACTCCATTGCATGTTAAGCCCAGCTGAGGCAAAAATCGGCCAAGAGGGCACAGCCGGGCTCCCGCCTGCAGGCTGAATGTATTACTTCGGCCATAAGAGCAGAACACACCACCCCACCCCAGCATCCCTAGAGAGGGGAATGGATGTGGAAGCCCACAAAGTGATTTCTGTGGACTCTCCTTTTTGGGCTGTGACCATACCTTAGCGGTTATTAACAAGGAGCTTCCATCTGCTTGAGAAAGGCTGGGGTGGGAAGCCCCAGAGGCCACGGCAGGGCCGTTTCATTCCACCACACAGAGACTAGCATCCTTTCTGGGCCACGGCCACCGCCAGGGAAGGAAGGCTGGCCAGGCTGGGTTTGCTCTGTTTTTCTGTGACTATATTTCTCTTGGTCTGGCAAGACAGGCCTTCACCTGGAATTCTCCCTCACCTTCTTTTTTTTTTTTTTTTTTCTTAAAGATTTTATTTATTTATTTGACAGAGATCACAAGTAGGCAGAGAGGCAGGCAGAGAGAGAGGAGGAAGCAGGCTCCCTGCTGAGCAGAGAGGCCCAAAGTGGGGCTCGATCCCAGGACCCCGGGATTATGACCTGAGCTGAGGGCAGAGGCTTTAACCCACTGAGCCACCCAGGCGCCCCCTCCCTCACCTTCTTTTAAAGACTCAATAAAGGGATGATGCAGAGGGAACCGGAAGAACATGGTACAGAAAGGCTCAGGGACCCGAGTACAGACGTGGCCGTCTGTGTCCGGCAAAAGCTGGCATGACAACTGACCGCTGCTGTTTGCTTTGAGGGAGACATGAGTTACCTTGGAGAGGAATGTGGATTCAGACTTGCTTTTGGCAGACATTACCACAAGCGTTGCCCCCAGCGGACATTGTGACTTCCCCCCAAAGAGCCCTATTTTGGTGATCTCTACCTTTTTTTTTTTTTTTTTTTTAAGATTTATTTATTTATTTGACAGACAGAGATCACAAGTAGGCAGAGAAGAAGGCAGAGAGAGAGACGGAGAAGCAGGCTCCCTGCTGAGCAGAGAGCCCGATGTGGGACTCGATCCCAGGACCCTGAGATCATGACCTGAGCCGAAGGCAGCGGCTTAATCCACCGAGCCACCCAGGCGCCCTGATCTCTACCTTTTGCCTTGAACTCTCCTAGGTAGAGATCTGAGAAGGGTGCTTTTTGTTTATCTCTTTGTTTCAGAATAAAACACTCACCTAGCATTGTCTGCCGTCCGGGAAGATGGTGGGGTGGGGGAGGTCCATGGCAGATCTCCGAGTTGTCCCCTGAGTGCATGCTAAGCCACCTGAAGTAGAGAATGGGGGACTCTTCTCATGCCACTTTGTCTCTGCAAGTTGGTGGTGGTGTTTTGGTGTCCTTCCTCCCAATCACATGGTAAGAAGTGGAAGAAAAACAAACCCTGGTTAAAAAAGAACAGGAAGGGGAAAACCCAAGAGCCTGTGAAAAGCCTTTTCCGGGCTGTCAAGGTCTGTAATCTAGGAGAGAAGCAAGAGGAATGACATTCCTGATGCTTTTTTGGGCTTGCAGGGCAGTGGACAGTGCTTGGGGAGCCGCTGGCCCCTGAAAATGCCTACAGGACAAAGTGACCGGCAACCTGGCTTGGTCACTGGCGAAGTGGGGTTGGGGTCCATCCTTTCCTGTAGTGTCGTAGCCCTCAGAGCCCCGAGAAGCTAAGCAGGAACTAGACAACCCCTTTCAGATCAGGAAGTCGGCTCAGCTTGTCCCGTGTCCTGTCACCGTCCTTCTAAACAAACTCCTGAGGGCTCTGCTGTCATTATCATTTCAGTGTGGCTGAGGCATGGAAGGAAACGCCATCGACTCGTGTACCTGAGTAGCCAGACATGTCGAGATCCAGGGATGTGCTACCCTGACTGGGCAGGTGGGGAGCAGGGGCTCACCCCAGGAACTTAGACTAGAGATCGGGAGAGTCCCCATGGTGGGAGGAAGGCTAGTGCTCTCCAAAGGAGGGGAGAGTAGAAGTCGGGCAAACAAAAACAGCAGATGTCCGCGACAGCCCTCATGTGCCATTTACAAAGCTCGTCTTTGCTCATAGGCGGAATCTGCAGTGAGTCACCCCTGCACCCCACAGCGAGTGGCAAGGGAGCCGCGAGGAACCCAGATAGGAGCCCTCCCACAGATTGTCAGAGTCCCACCTGGACTGCCTGGATGACAGAGCCTGTCATCCTGGGGCTGGAAGAGGAGAAGCTTAGGTGGCTCGAGCTGGCGAACGTCTTGTCTCTGAGCTGTCTGCCAGAGACGGTGGGCTCGAGTGCTCTTGTCTCCTTTCCTGTGCTTCTTGAGACCGGATCCAGAGCTATTGAACAGGGATCATAAATAATGAACAAACATTCGGTAGACAGGTGGGGAGAAGGGTTTGGTTTTGTTTTTTCCCCAAGGACTGAGCAAGATGAGCAGAGCTTTGCAGCCTCACTTGTGCCTTTTCCACAAAATATAATTAAAAAGTTGTGCACACGGCCTCCCAATGTATATTATTCATATATGAAACATTGAACTAATAAGAATATTTCATTTCATTATGTCAGCAGAAGAAAGGGCAATCTAGCAGCTGCCCTAATAGGGCAGATGGGAAACCAGAAATGTTCCTTAGATTTAGGCAGTAAAATCAACATTGAACCAATCTGCCTCACTCCCAGGCTCTTCTTACTGTGTTTAATGAAAGCTCACGTCTTTACATAAGGCATGGTAAAAAGGGCTCAGAAGCCATAAAGCTCTCTGTCATGTCTTCGCAACATAACCAATGAATTTAACACAGTGGCTTTGGATTTTCTGGGAAGTGAACGTAGAGTGGGCAACATAGGGTGTCTGTATGTCCTGACTCGTAGAAAACCCGTGAGAACCAAGGTCAGGGATAAAAGGGAATGAACTCACATCAGTGAGTGAGGGAGTAATTCTAATTAACATTGGTAGGAAAAGGGCCACAGATTCTGGCTCCTAAGGAGGAAGACCAGTCAGTACCCAAGGTTGGGAGATGGGATTTACAGCCGGGGGTGGAGGTAGTGGGTGGGTTGGGAAAGCACATTCATCCTGGTCCACAATTTAAAGGCCAGCTACCTTCCCAGGAAGGAGTCACGTGTAGAGCCACCATTTTAGAGCTGAAGAGTTCCTAAACAATCGCGTTTCATTCAGCACCCTCAGCCAACGTTAACTGATCATTCATGATGTCTAGGCACTGCTTGGGGCAGTATGGTTGGTGAACAAGACCTGTGGGACATGTCCAAGTTCGCAGACCTGGTCAAAGGTAGACCCAAGGCTCAGGTCTCCTGAGCAAACTGGGGCCTAAGCCATCACAGTAAATGGAGCGTTTCCTAAAAACACTGGATTAGGAAGCCAAGGCTATCCTCGTAGTGGGGAGCACCTCTAGCACCAAGGTGGAGCCCCAGGCCAAGGTGATGGTGCTAACCAAAGAGGGCTAGGCCGGACTCCCCCGCTCTCCGGGCACTTCTTCTGCCCGCTTGACCTGGGGTTGTGATACTTGTTAGTGGTCACACTGCCTAAAAACCTGGGTCTTCTGTCTCCAAGTCCAAGACATGACATACGTCTCTAATCCAAGGCCAGGGTCCCAGGATTCAGACCAGCCCCTCTGCTATGAAGAGAAAATGGAACAGGGCTCTAGAAGGCAGTGCTCTGAGCGTCACACCCTCCTGGAATGAGAGCTGGCATGCGACCCCCCTCACCCCCAGCACCAAGAGTCTTGGGAAAGGGCAAGGTCCACTCTGTTTTCCAGATAATGGCAGCAGAGGCTCTGTCCTGGAATCACAACAAGTCCTGGCCTTGCCCCTGGCTCTGTCTGGTGACAATTGGCAGCTGACATCACTGCTTCTGGCCCGAGCTACCCCTTATTAAAACTGGCATCTTTATAACAGATTTCTGCAAGTCACTGTCAACAGGACATATCCCTTGTTTTGTACCAGTCATTCCCCCGGGGGACTGATTGGTTTAATACCATTATTTTAAATACCCTTCTATTCTATGTTATTCTAAGAATATCAAGTATTAAATATAGTCTTAATTACTAAGGGATCTCATCTATTTTTTAAATAACTTTTCTCAAACCATACAACTTCATCCCACCATGAAATAGCTAGATTTTAAGTTGGATCTTTCTTCTCCTTTCTAGTTGAAAGGTCCCATTTGTGCTCACATGCTTTGCTCGAGCCCAGCCCAGAAGGCCAGGGGTCACCCAGGCTTTAGCTTGTCCCGTCCAGGTTTTGTAGCTTTCTGCCTTTATTAGGAGACATGGTCTCATGGTCAGGCAGCGTCCCCAACAGCTGACTTTGAAGCTGGGGCAAGCTCCCATCCACAAGCAACCCGAGAGTCCGCTGATTGGGGCACAGCTGAATGACTCAGGCCCCAATCAGATGATGGGACACCAAGCAGCCAGTGACAACTGCTGGGTGATACGGAAGCACACCGTGTGATTCTGCTTCAGAAGACAGTACACTTATGGGCTCTCAGATAATAGGACTGAAATATACACTAACATGTGGATGGTGCTTCCCTGCAGGTGGTGGGATGATGGCTGATTTTTTTTCTTTCTTTTTTGCTTAGCTGTATAAGTTGGAATCCCTAAGTGTTCCAACAACAGGCCTTTTCATCAGAGCTGGAGAAGTCAGGGAAGGAGGAGGGAGAGCTGCCATTTAAAAGTGATCCACACCTAGAGCAGAACCAATGGCAGAATTCACAATGGTTTATGGGGGAAACATTTTTTTTTAATAGGTGGCAGTTTGTTTTAATGCATATTATGAAAAAATATAAGTTTTACAACTTACACTGCCCTCATTATCCCTGGTACTTACTCCATTACAGCCCCACTGGCTCTTCATTCTTCTAATGCACAGGGTGCCGCAGGGCCTTTGCACTTGCTGTTCTCTTTATTCAAAATTGTCTTCCCCACATATATGTAAGGTTTGGTCTTCATCATTCAGGCCTCATTTTCATACACCACCTCCTTTCCTGGCTCCTAACTCTAACCCCCATCACTCTTCCTTTTTGTGTTTATCACTCTATAATGTTTATTCATTTAGTTCTTTATTTTCTGTCTTCCCCAGCTATACAGGGAGTCCTTTGAAGTCAAGGGCTATGTTCATCCTGTTCACCACTGCCTGTATGAACAGCACTTGACACATTGTAGTCAGTTCTGTGGATGGGAGGAAGAGGGAACCATCCCCTTGAGGACAGTTCTGGCTCTGCTATTCAAGGAAGCTTAGACCAGAGCAAACCTTCTGACCTCCCACCAGGGCCTCTGGCTCAGCTCTCTTGGAGCTCTGGGAAATCAGAAATCAGGGTCTCAGCATAGTTACCTTGTAAACACACACATCTTACCTCTGCCCAGTCAGGGGTCTCTGAGCCAGTCATTCAGAACATGGATATTCTCTACCTCCCCCCCCCCGCCCCCAGCACCTTATTCATTTAGGTCAAGGCCCTGCTGCCCTGGGTTGGAGAGGGACCCAGACCCAGGAGACAAGAGTAGAAGTGTAGCCCTGCTTTGGTACTGATCAGTCTGTGACTTTTATACCTTTTTTTTTTTAGATTTTATTTATTTATTTGCCAGAGAGAGAGCAAGGGGAGAGAGAGTGCACAAGCCAGGGGAGTGTCAGGGAGAGGGAGAGGGAGAAGCAGGTTCCCCACTGAGCAGGGAGCCTAATGTGGGACTCCATCCCACGACCCCGAGATCACAACCTGAACCGAAGGTAGATGCTTAACCAACTGAGACACCCAGGCATCCTGGTCTGTGACTTTTAAATCACACCAGCAATTGGCAATTAATGGGCCTGAGCGGGTGCCAGGTCCTCCCCACACATTCTTTAATACTGCTGACTGCCCTCGGACAGAGGCATTATCCCCACTTGACAGAATAGAGACCTGGGCTCACAGAGGTTGACAACCTGCCCGAGTCCACACTGTTAGCAATAGGAGCGTCCGGGTGTGTCCAGCCCCTAACAGGTACTCGTTATCTATTCGTGGAATGAAGGGAGGGAGGGAGGGAGGAAGTCAGTCAGCCAGTCATCGAGGGACCTGGGGCTGCTGCAAGGTGGAAATACCCACCTCCCATCCACCTCCGGCCCTGCACACACAGTACCTTCTGGCCCCCTGTTGACCGCTCTGCTTAGTCCTCACTCTTGGTGGCATCCACAGACTCAGGGGCCAGGGTCTCTCCTGCAGGTCTCACCCCACTGGGCAGGGCACTTGGACCCTCTGTCAAGTGTAAGTAGACACAAGAACCGTCGGTGGGAGCTTCCCCAGGGAAGAGGAGAGGTCGGGCTTTCAGCAGTGCTCTAGGCCCCTTGTCCCTGGGTGCCTCCCCTCAAGGTGGTCTGCTGTTCCTGCCAGTACTCTCAGGCTGGCCGGTCTTTGCAACCTTTCCCACACTGGGTTAACTTGCTGTTTACAGGTTTTCCAGGAAGTTGGGTGGAACCCTCCCTCCAGAGGAAACCTCAGACCTCCGCCCATACCAGATCCAGAGCAGCCCTCCTGACTGGGATCTCTGGTTTCCAGGCTTCTGTTCCTTCAGCACCCATTTCCCTAGTACCCCGTGTGCCTGCTGGGGGTGGGGAGGAGGTTCTGGAAGACACGCAGGGACCACGTAGAGAGGGCCACCTTGGCACGTGCTGGTCCCCCTCTCTGGAGTCCTGTCTCCCTGTGTGTGCAGCCAAGCCCATGCTGTAGGGCCTCCTCTTGTATCTCTTGCCACTGGTATTTTTCTTCTTGGTGACATTTACTCCAATTATAATTTAATTACTCATTTGTGAAATTGCTTATTCAGTGTCTACCTTCTGCAGTAGAATTCAAGCTCCATTGTGTCTTCCTGTTCACTCTGAGATCCCCAGTCCCTGGTACCGTGCGGGTAGTAGCTACCCAGTGTGTAGAAAGTGCATTAGGGAATGTGTGAATGAATGAATGGACAGAGATGCTTACAGAATACCCTGAAAGAAGCCTCCAAATCATTGGGAACTAGAGATTTTAAGACAGAAGTGGGGGGAAAAAATCTTTCTGCTTTGCAACCGATAGATGTTTTTCTCACCTAGTGTCACCCACCCATCCCCCTCCTCACGGGAGCACTACAGGAATTCAGAGGCACAATGGGGAGGCCTCTGGGAATTCTGCCACAAGCTAACTATGTGCCTGTAGGCAAGTCTTTTCTCTCTAAGTCAATGGTTCCCGCCTGGAAAATGACTATTTCTATGTTGGCTCCAAGGAGGAACATTTCCCTGTCCCAGCAGAGGGCACCGTGGTAGGAGCACACCCTCTGTTATCAGATGGCCCCAGCATTGATTTGGCAATTCGGTGGTGTCACCGGGAAACCCCTGGAGCCCTTAGATCTGCCATCTTCAGGATGCTAGCATTTAACCTCAAGGTCACAAGATGGCTGCCATGGTGCCAGTATTCACTTTCTTACACAATCACGTAGAGAGGCAAGAAGCCAGGGAATGGCCGGTGGAGGGACAGCCAGGAGCAGGGGAGCAGTGGAGTAGGGAGGCAGGAAAGCTGTTCTCAAAAACCTCTCTCTTTGGACCAAGAAGGAAAACCATTTCTCAGAGGCATTTCTAGCCAACTTCCCTTCAGTCTTACTTGAACTGGATCACACAGTCACTCATCGCTGCAAGGGAGGCCGAGAGAGGACCTCACCATGGTGAGAAGGGAATGGCTGTTGGGACCTTTCATTTGGCCCTAGGCAGATACCACCTTATGTCGTTAGCAATGGTGTTCTCAACACGCACCTTATCGTCCAGAAGGAGGGCCCCAGGGAGGCAGAGACCAGGCTTCACGGGCTTCAAGGTCTGATAAGACCTTACATCAGGCTGAACCCAAGTGAAACATGTCAGAAATTTTCTTTTGATTAATGACTCTCCCCCTTTTGACTCTAGTCCTCTCCCCTGGCCGAAATGCCCCTGGTTAGACATGAAGTGTCTGTTTCCCACTGGGAAGTATATGTTGTTCTTTCAAATAACAAATGCAAGCTTTTTTAATGGAACAAAACAAACATGTAAATAAAAGAGGAAAAAAGTCACTGAATGCCACTGCCCAAAAATGATTATTGACAATATTTTGTTAAGCATCCGCCCCCCTTCCTCCTACTCCCTCCAAACCCCTTCCTCCTACCAAAATCATCACACACAAATGTAGTTTTATAAAAGTGGCTTTCCAGGACACACATTATACTCTCCTGGTGTTTTCATGTTCCAGTCCTGTCCGGGCCCCATGCTGTCCGATCGGTTCTGTGGAGCCCCTAATCGCTGTGTGTGAGTCATGGACTTACTGGCATCTCACCATTCACTGTTGGGTTAAAAATGTGTTCTGTGCATCCAGGGAAGTCCTCCCCACCCCCACCCCCGCCCCCTGCGTGGTAAGGGTGTGGCTCCAGGGCCATAGCCCCACGGCTGACCACATCTCCCTGACACAGGGAACCGTTGTCAGGGATCACATAGTGAGGCACTCAACACTGACTCTAACCTAAACAGTCAGCATATGAACCTTCGGCTGTGATCAGAAACACATTTTGTAACACCATTAAGCAGCCCCCAAATCAGGGAGTTCAGCTTTTTAGCTCGCTGCTGCTCCTGTGATGTTCGAATCTACTCCAGTTCCGAGAACAGCCCCTCTCCCTGCCCCATCTTCCTTTCTGCGGCTGAGGCTGTGGCTGCCTGCTCCCTGCAGGCAGTAGTCCTCCCGTGGCCTCCTGGCCATGTTGCTCTGTGGCCCCAGGTTACAGCCCCTCCTCAAGAGGACCGACGGGGACAGCCAGCCAACTGCACCTCCCCCCTACCAAATACAACAACAACAATAATAATAATAATAATAGCAGAACCGATCAAGTGCCTGCCATGCCCAGCACTTGGCCTTTACACAGCACAACTGGAGAGGAGAATTAGTGTTACCGGGCTCATCTCCACGGAAAGCTGCGGGAGCTGAATCGCTAAGCAGTTAAATTACTCAGTCCCACAGCTCAAGTCTGGCTCCCAAAGCACCCCCTTAATCTAGATCCCTAACAGGACTATGGTGGGGGACAGACAGACAGCCCCAGTGCAGGAGAAAGGGAAGCAGAGGAGAGGAATCCAGTCTAGCCTGGAGATGGCATGGAAAATCACGCGTTCCAGCAACTTCAGACCGTTAAGTTTCTGAACCACCGGAAGCTGGGAGTAAAACTGGTTGTTGGTGCATTTGTCACCATCTCAGAAGCATCTGTGGTTCCAACTTGGGCTGTCTGGCTGCTGGGCCAGACGATCCTCCTCGGTCCCTTCCAGCTCCTGAGCCTGTGGTTCTGTGACCATATAAGGCCAGTGTGCCCAGGGAGTCTCACTGCAACGGAGTGCGTCCTGAGAGGGGGGAAAGCAGAGAGCAGAGCCCAAGTTCAGGCCTCCTGCAAGGTCCCCAAGGCCCCAGAGACAAGGAGCCAAGGCCGGGGAGGCTGGGGGTCCCTCCTTGTTTGCCTCTGCCCAGAAATCTCAGACCTGCTCTCCCTCCCACCCTCCTTCTCTCTCCCCATTTCCACTTGCGATCTCCTCCCGCAGTTGCCTCGCCAGGTTTCCTGAGACTTTCCAGAGACCAGCCGGTGGCGCCTGTCCAAAGTCAAACACTCAGGGCTGCAGAGTCAGCCCTTGGTCCTCCCCTCAGGGTCCCTGACTTTGGTGTGGGCGCCATTGCAGCATCTAGCTTGGCTTCCCTTTGCCAGCCTGGTTCTGCAGGCGTAAGAAATCTGGTGGATTCCCACCCCACCCCAACACTCACACTCACACTTACACACACACACCCGCCTCCAGTTAGTGAGCTCCTTGGAGAGGGGTGGAGCTTGTGCGTCTGTCTACTCCTGGCTCACATAGTTATGTCCCACTTTCTCTGAGTGCTGTCCAGAGCCCAGCACTGAGCCAAATAACGCGGAGAAGAGGAAGCGAGATGGCTGGGCTATGGTACCTGACTTCCAGGGGCTGACAGGCTGGTGGTAAAGACAGAAGATTAATACACAAGTCTAGCAGGAGATGATCTCTGCTTATTGTGGTTCTCAAGGTGCAAAGCATGTTTTATCACGACTCTATCAGTTGTAAGTGGCAGAAACCCAAGTCAAATTAGGAGAATGATTGGGCTTCTGTCACTCAAAAATGTAGAGATAGGATTAGCTTCAGGTATGACTGGATCCAGTGGCTCACAGGATGTCTCTGGGATGTGATCTGACCCTCGGATGAAGATCAGTTTCTGGGGCTATTGCACTATGGTACTGGAAATGCCACTGACTGTCGTTAAGCTGTAACACGCAGCCTTACTCCTGCTTTCCAAATCCTAGTGCTATGTCCTCTAGGGCTCAGACCTAAGCTGTCACAAGAGCCTAGACTCCCCTGGGCTGCCTCTCCAGCCCCTAACCAGGGGCACCTGGCTGGCTTAGTCAGTAGAGCATGTGACTCTCAATCTCAGGGTCATGGGTTCAAGCCCCACTTTGGGAATGGAGTCTCCTTAAATAAATAAATACATACGTACATACGTATGTACATATATACATAAATAAAAATAACCCTGACCAGACGCCTCTTTTCCTTGCCCCACACTCCTTGCACTGATACCATAGGACATGTTCTGATACTCACTTTGTGTGTGAGATCTCTGGATCCTCTGGGATCCTGGATACAGGGATCTAGGGCAGAAGCGGCTCTGCCTCTCCGCATCTGTCTGGTGGTCACAAGTAGGGTCTCGAATGACACTCTGATGCTTACCAGCTGTGTGACCTCAGGTAAGTGGCTTAGTCTCTCTGAGCTTCAGTTCTCTCATCTGTAAAGAGATGATAATAGTTTTCATCTCCTAGGTTTGTTTTGAAGATTAAATGAGAGGGTACATGTAAAGCCCAGAAGGCAGAGAGTAAATCCCCCAACATCTACCACTGTTCTTATTTTGGTCCTTGATACCAATGAAGGAAATTCTGTCTGGGGGGGGGGGGTTCTGGCTTTAGAATGCAACTATCACTACTCACAGCTATCATTTATATATACTTACTATATAGTAGGCATTTTGCATTTATTCCTCACAACAGCTTGTCGTACAGGAGAAACCTAAGACCTGAAGGTTTAAATCCTTTACCAGTTATACCCAGCTTATCAGGATAGAGCTGGGGTTGCACACATCTGTCTGGCTCCTGAGCCCAAGAAGTCAGCCTCCCACTGCTCTTCTCTGCCTCTCCGGATGACATGGGGAATAGAAAATAAAGGGGCCTCAAGTGATACTTTTAAGGATATATGACTCAAATCCCTGTTGGGGGGAGAAGATGAGGAAGGTGGCATGAAAGCAATACTAGGGCTGACACTAAAAACATCAGTGTTTTGCCTGAATGGAGGGATTACTAATAGTATGTTTTGGTTTGGTTTGGTTTTGGTGTTGTCTTATATCATCCAACTTTCCTTACTGGTAGTAAGACCAATATACTTACTACTTGGTAAAGGCCAACATAAAATTCTACCCTGAAACAGGAAGCCCAATTCTAAGCTACTGTCCGCCCGTTTGAACAAGTAATGGAACTAGTAGTCGTGATTGGAGCAAGTTTTCCCTGTATTGCCTCATTTCTGCAAACCTCCCATGAAGTTTCTTTATTTTAGCCCCCCGACCCCCTGCCCGGGCACCAGGCTGAGACCTTCCAGGTAGTTTTCTACCCAGTCCAGCCCAAGGACTGAGGTGGGGTAGAAAAGTGAAGTATACTAGGGAACCCGTGCTCTACTCCTAGACAGAGAAGACATTCGGCCAATTACTTAATCTCTCTCAGGCTCACTTCCTCTAATGTCAAGTAGGTATAATAAAAAACCTGGCCTCCCTGCCTTAGTAGGTGCTATCATGACGGATACTAATGGGTGAAAAAAATTATACTTCTGTCCCGAGTGGGGGTAAATTCTGAAGGGTCTGAAAAGTACGCCCAGGGACCAGAATGAAGAATCAGAAACTCACTGCACTGGCTTCCTGTAAGAGGGTATCATGGGGAGTCACAGATCCTAGCTGCTCCTCTCAGGTCACCCGGCGTGTCCCACCCTCGGAGGGGAGTCTGGTCTTGGAGCCTGGGCAACACTGGGCTTTTTTATATAGCTTTTAAGTTGTCTAAAATTTATATTATATGTCTTAACTTACCATGCTGTACTGTTAAGTGCTTCGTGTATATGAATTTTTCAACAGTATATTTCCATTTTATCCCTCCCATCCTCTGTGCTATTGTTGCGTAAGTTTTCGTTTTACTTATGTTATAAATATCACAATACCTTTTTTTTTAGCCTTTTTCCTCTTTTTACTTTAGTTTGGATCATTTCCATTGCTTATTGTTCAAGGTCACTAATCTTCCAGGAGTTAATCCCATACGGTGAAATTTTTATCTCAGATATTTCGTCTCTAGCCACTCCATTCTGTTCTTTTTATGTCTCCCATTTCTCTACTCATTATGTCCATGTTTTTCTTTAATTTCTTGAAAATATTTTAAATGGGTCTTTTTAAAGTCTTACTAGTTATTTCCATCATCTCTGTCACTCCTGAGTCTGATTCTATTGACTGATTTTTCTCCTGGTTATGGGTCACCCTTTGCTCCTACACATAGCCAGGAATTTTGTATAGGATGCAACATATTAAAAATATTATATTGTTACGTGTCTAATTTTGTTGTCCTCCTTTAAAGAGTGTTGGACTTTATTCTAAGGCAATCAAGTTACTTGTAGATCAGCTTGATGTTTTTGCATCTAATTTTTGAGCTTTGTCAGGGCACGTCTGAAGTAACTTTTACTCTAGGGCCAGTTTAGCCCTACTACTATGGCATGAACCTTCTGGAGTCTCTGCTGAGTGTCCTCAGGGTTTAATAAGGGCTCTCCACTTTGCCTGGCCAGAACTTGTACATCTCCCAGCCTTAGGTGAGCTTTGGGAAGTGTCCAGTTTATAAGCTCCCTGATGCTTGCTCCTTGCTGAGCTCATGCAGTCCCACCCTATTCAGCCCAAGACTCAAAGAGATGCCTGGTCATGCATGGAGAGCTCTCTCTCTCTCTCTCTCTCTCTCTGTCTCTCTGTGGTTTTTTTCTCTCTGGTGCTTTGCCCATGGAATCCCAGCTATCTCAGCCTTCCTGAATTTTGATCTTTACCTCATCAACTAAGTAAGACTGCTCTGCTCTGCTTGGGCTCTCCCTCCCTTCATTGAGGGCTGATACATGACTCCTAAGTGGAAAGCCATCACAACCAGAGGACTCACCATATTTGTTTCCCTTATCTTCAGGATCACAGTCCTGTACTGTGCCTGAAACTGCTTGGTATATATATTTTCTCATTTTTTAGTTGTTTACAGGGGGAGCTACCAATTTCCTCTAAGATCCCTCTGGGGTAGTGCACCAATGATCCAGTCTGGGTGTATCTTCCCTCTAGAAACTTGGATCTAGGGTTAAAGAAGTCTGAGAAAAG
The DNA here is from genome assembly GCF_964662115.1 of Mustela nivalis. Classification (NCBI taxonomy): domain Eukaryota; kingdom Metazoa; phylum Chordata; class Mammalia; order Carnivora; family Mustelidae; genus Mustela; species Mustela nivalis. The sequence continues at coordinate 27,216,586 of NC_139037.1, read as the reverse complement.
TCAGAAGGGTCATTCTGATCTGCTTCTTAGAGAAACCCAAGCTAAAAACTCACCACCCAGTATCAAGTCAAATTTTACAAGAATTGTTAGTGTCCATCAGCTGGTGGTTGGATAAATAAAATGTGGTATATCCATACAATGGAATATAAGTGGGCAATAAAAAGAGATGGAGTACTGGAAAATGCTATAGCATGATGAATCTGGAAAGCATGGCTAAGTGAAAGAAGCTAGTTATGAAAGACTGTGTAGTGTATGATTCCATTTATATGATACGTCCAGAATAGGCAAATCTGTAGAAACAGAATACAGATTAGTGGTTGCTTACTAGGCATGGGGGGCGGGGAGTGACTACTAATAGATAGAAGATTTCTTTTGGAGAAGGACGAAATGTTCTAAAATTAGACTGTAGTGTTGCCCAAGCTTGTAAATGGACTAAAAAACATTGACTTGCACACTTCAAGTGGGTGGATTGTATGGCATGTGGATTATATCTCATTAAAACTCTTTTAAAAAAAAAGAATTTGTGAGCGATTTCCTTCTGCTCTGAAGGTAATGAAGGGATGGGAAGGTGCTGTGGTGGGGTGCAAGAGAAGCCTCACCCCTTAGATTGATGTATGTCCGTACTGGACGGCATATTCAATCCTGAACAGTGACACGTGACCCGTGAAGAGTGTGCACAGTTATCTTGGGGGCGGTGGTGGCTCTTGTCCAAGGTTAGTCTTCAATACCATTCGCTCCTTCTTAATTACTTCAACCGGAAGAGAATCCGTGCCAACTTTTAGTTTTATCACCTCTTCCCAGCCTTCTCTCCTCTCTGGAACCTGGGGAGCAGTGAGCATGTATTGAGTGAGTACTGTGTGCAGGAAGAAGGGACATTAGGGCACATCTAGCCTTACCCCTGACCTCAGAGGAACCTGAGAACAGGAGAGCAGAGAGTGTCACAAGGCCTCTGGGAACTATGAACTATAATGTCACCTATGTGTCCCCTGTGTCACTGTTCAGAGCCATCAGAATAAGGGTGACGTGGTAGTCAAATCCCAGCCGAGGATGGAAGAGCAGGTACACCCTTTCTGTGGAGTCTTCCATGGTCAAAGATGAAGACAGTTCGTTTAAGTGAGTCCTCTTACCTTCAAGCACTGTGAGCTTTCCCCAAAAGAAAAATTATTATTCGTTTGCAGGCTTTTTGCAGGCATCTTCATCAACATAATTCTAAGTGGAAATTTAGGTTAAGACCCTGAGCTTTGCTTAAAAATACTAACAGCTCACATATATTGAATTCTTACTGTATGCCCCCCCTGCCCCCCCCCCCGCACCGTTCAAAGCACTTTCAGGTACACTCAGCTCCTTGCTGACACCATCTGTCTCACTGTGTACAAGGAATGGAAAAAGACTAAATTTCTTTTTGCCACTATTCTGTTTTCCTGCTGAATTTTCAGTAATTCAGGTAGAGTCTTCCTTCAGCTCAGGAATTCCGCATCTAGGTCGGACCCTGCCCTCGGCCAGCTAAGCCAGTAGGTTGGCCCCAGAGGCTTGACAGGTCTTGGGCTCTTGGTGCCAAGTGAAAACAGTGCACTCATCAGATACGGCCTGTGTGCTTTTTCTCTAGGATCATCCACGAAGATGGCTTCTCTGGAGAAGACGTGAAACAGTATAAGCCTGTTGTCTATAGCAACACCATCCAGTCACTGGCAGCCATCGTCCGAGCCATGGACACTCTGGGCATCGAATATGGTGACAAGGAGAGAAAGGTAGGCTGCTGAGCCCATGGGCACTGTAAGGAGAAGGCCTGTCCTCCTTATAATGTCAGCTGCCTTATAGGAACCAGAAGAGAGTGCTATCTGTGATAGAGAAGTCTAGTCTCCAGCCCAAGCCAGTGCACCAGTCAGCCTGGCAAATTCGGTCAAACGGGTGTAGGTGCTGGGCACACCTCCAAAGCAAAGTCGCCAACAAAGACGACAGCCATCCAGTGCCGGGGTTTATTCTGCATATGACAGAGGGTTGCTGATGTCTTAAATTGGGACTCCCGCAGCATTATACAAGTACTTGCCCTTGGGCAATTAACTTGAACTGAAGTATTTCTCAAACCAGACGAGAAATACGTGAGCACCATCTCCCCTCCTCAGGAGAGCATCCCTTGCCTTCTTGGGAGCAGGCTGTAGCCATTTGGATTTGACTCTCTATCCTCCTTTACACCAGGGGATGTGTTGTCTGCCTCTCCCGGGTGAGCTGGAGGGCCTAAGGGGCTCTCTTTCCTGCAGGAAGTTGATATCCTAGAATAGGGACTGTTTTACTTTTTTTTTTTAATTTTTTAAAATTCCAGTGAGTTAACATACGCTGTTAATATTCATTTCAGGTGTACAATTTAGTGATTCAACACTTACATATAAAGGACTGTTTTTCAGTTGAATTCCCAGGTGTCTGATAAGTAGTGAATGGAATAAGTGTATAAAAGCCTCTTATTTGCAAACATTTGCATTAACCATAAGACTGAAACATACACAGCTATACTTGGCAAAGCTAAATAAAAGAGAGAGGGAAGGAAGGAAAAACAGTCTTAGAGAATTCTATCCAGAAGTGGCTCTATGTCCCCTGGTGAGACTGTGAATCCCAGCAACCCTTTCCCTATGTCCTGGAGGGCAGAGAAGGAGAGCAGATGGGGAGGTCTTTGAGTGCCCAGACCCACCTATTGGAGCCTTTGGAAAGAGAGAATTCATCTCTGATAACTGTGTGATTCAGTTGTGCGTTGTACATATCCTGTCTTTGCTAAAAAAATCATCTCCTTCCCAGAGGAAAACTATCCTTGCCCCTGGATCTGATGAGGAACCTTTGATAGATAGCTTTAAGTGTAAAATTCAGTATTTTATGTACAACATTCTAAGTCCATGGGGCAGAGTCATGCCAGCTCCGGCGTGGGCTTCTCCTCCATGGCCGGGGTGGGGGTGGTGTGGATGGGGAGTGATTTGTTGATGGAGGGTGTGTCCAAGGCCAGCCTGGGCTAGGGAAGCAGGGCCCCTCCCGCTGCTCCTCTGGGAGGCCAAGTTCTGCAACCAGTTCTGCAGAGGAAGCTCTTCCCACTGGGGGGACGGGCTTTGGTTTTGGCCATGGAGCCAGGGCCTGTGGAAAGAGGGGTACCACTAGTGCTTGTCTTATTTCCGTTACATATAAGCCGACAGCTTCTAGTGCGCCAGGCACTGTGTTGACTGCTGGGGATCCAGGAATGAACCCAGTGGGGGTGGCACCCCGAGAAACCAGGCATTTAGCACATACATACTCCCATCATCAGAATCAGCCTAGCAGGTTACAAGGCTTCATTTCTTTTAATAATAGTAATGGTCACAGTGATAATAGGAAGGGCTGTCTTCCAGAGCAGGAAATGCCTAGTGCGATCTTTACACAAGGACAGGCCATAGGCCTCTTGGCCAGAGGGAGAACAAGGTACCTGAATCTCCGTTCCCCAAATGACAGCAACCGTGCAAGAGGCACATATGTCCACAGCACGTACCCGCCGCACAGACACACACATACGTACGTCCACGGCCCGTGCACTCTTCCAAGTGGATGTGTGTTCACTGCCACGCCTGCCTCCCAACCATTTCCCTCCCAAAAACTTCCTGCCCTGACCAAAACACGGAAATTCATTCTGACTTTGGAATTCTTTTCTCCTTCAGTTCTGAAAGCACGACTTATTCCTGTGGGATTCCCATCCCCCTCCCCACCATTTGATTATGCTGAACAGAGAGGTGATTGCTTGGGAATCACTGGGAATACAGTGTATCAAGGACAGCGCTGGGGGCCCCTGGAGCCTCTGTGGGTCTTTCTCTTCTTTAAGGTTTCCCCCTTAGGACAGTCATCAAGCAGGGGGCCAGGGAAGGTACCAGTACAGAGGGACACCAGGAACAGAGTGGAGATGCCCGGAAGAGTCCGCTGGACATGGTAGCATTGGAGGCCAGTCCTGTTAACAGTGGGTGGCATCACAGCGGGGTGTCTGACCCACCCCCAGGGCAGCACCAGCTCCTTGGGCACAACCCTCCTGGCTGACAAAGGCCTCCAGGCCCTTGGGCACCTCTCTGTCATGTCCCCTGTGAGGAGCAGAAAAGTTGACCCAAGATCAGGCCAAAGTGAGCCAGACATTTGCGGAAGGTATTTTCTGGAAGTGCACTGGCATGGATTTGCCGTCTGGGAAGCTGAGTGCAGGGATCTACTTCAGACTGAAATCTTCCCCTGGACATGGAAGGGACATTTGTGATGAAACCTGGCTCTGAGAAGGAGCCAGCCATGCGAGCAGAGGGGAACAAAGTTTCCAAGTAAGCACCAAGGCACCAAGGTCCTGAGAAAGGAGTGAGGCTGGCATGTTGGAAGAGAGAATGCCTGAACCACACCCTGGGAGAGGGGTGGGGCCCTGGGGTACTGGATGCCTTCCAGTCAGATCTGCCTACAGCCAGCCAGATGGTGCCCAGATGCCCTGACCCAGGCCTGGGTCTCCAATAGCTTTCTCCTTCCTCTCTCAGGACCCCGGGAGGGGCCTACGTGGAGGATCTGCTGTTTGGATGTTGTGAAAAGTGCCCCATGTGGAGCAAAGCCAGATTCGTGTTTCGGCCTCCAAAGACCTCCTTTATTCTCTTGGCTTCTCCCGTTCTGCCCTCCTCCCACAACCCATCATGAAACATCTAGAGGAAGACAGCCTCACATCCAGAGTCTGCTTGGGCCAGCCAGTTTTGCAGTCTCCATACAAAGAAGCATCTAGAAGCTTCCCTTGCTGTATCTCATTAAAACAGGTGTCCCTGACTTCTCTTGGTGGCTGGCTCATCACCCCTCCTGGCTCTCCAGTAGAGGGAGGAGCGACTGCTTTCTCCTTCAGCCTCTCTGTGCATGAATCTAAGCCTGAAGAAGCCACTACACGGGGGCAAGCATCTGGGATCCCCTTACAGCAGTCTGGGGCTTCCACATCCCATGTCCCAGGCACACCAGACCACAGACCCTCTCCCCAAAGACACCACACACTCGTATGCCTCCAGGCCTTAGCTCAGGACATACATCTGCTTCCAGTGCCCTTCGCCCCTTCTCTTCTTCCTGGAATTCCTCCTGTTGAGTGAGGCCCAGCTTAGCTCCTTTCTCTTCCATCCCCTTGACAGCAGAACTCAGCTCAAGGCTTTCCCTCCATTGAGCGCTTACCCATGCACCAGCATGAAGATTGGTTATGTTACTCTTTCCTTAGAGCTGCGACCCTTGCGCTCTAGGGTGATCAAGACCCTTTTGAGCAGCTAATGAAAGCAGTGAGCCTTCTCTCCAGAACAGTACACACATGCATACATCTGGGAAATCCCACATACAATTTCAGGGGGCTCTGGCACTCATAAAGCCTGGAATAAGAACTCCTTCATGATTTTACATCCTTCTGCCCAAAGCCTGTGTCATTCATCTTTCACTTCCCTCCTCACCCAAACAACCTGCACAGGGCTCAGAATATAGTAGGCCTTCACAAAAAGCTCCTTGAGTGGAATGACATGTCTCAATTCCTCAGCTGTCACAGAAAAAAGGAAAAGTACCTGTGATTCATCACTAAATGAGCAGATACTGACTGAGTACCTACTATGGGTAGGCTTTGTGCTAAGTGTTCAGAGGTATGTGACACAGAGCCTTTAAGGAATTAATCTTTAAGGAGTTTATTTAAAACATATGAACATATAAGAAGGTGGAAAAAAGAGAGAGAGGGAAACAAACCATAAGAGACTCTTAACAATGGTGAACAAAGTGAGGGTGGATGGAGGGAGGTGTGTAGAGGATGGGCTAGATGGGTGATGGGCATTAAGGAGGGCACTTGTTGTGATGAGCACTGGGTGTTGTATGCAACTGATAAAACACCAAATTCTACTCCTGAAACCAATATTACACTATATGTTAACGAACTAGAATTTGGGGGAAAAGGGAGTTGATCTCCTTGGGAAGACAGGGCTCCCAAGCTGAATGCACTCAGCCATTACAAGGCAGTCAGGGAGAGCCTCTTCGAGGAAATGAGGCTGGCATTGACCTTGAAGCAGGGATGTAGCTTGACAAGGGCAGATATGGGTAAGGAAAAGGACTTGAAGCAGGAGGAACAGGAGTAAAGGCAGTGGGTTGGTAGCAACCAAAACCGATCTGAGGGACAGAGAAGGCCAGTGGCCAGAACGGAGGGTTGGGATATGGTGAGGTGTGGAAGAGTTAGAAGATGCAGTGGGGTCCAGACTTGGGGGGGATGCGGGAGCTTGGAAGGTGCGCCGAGGAGGTTGGATTTGATCCTGGTGGCAACAGGCAGCCATTGTTAGATTTCTGAGGACTTCTGGGGAGGGGTGGGATGAAAGTGAGTTTTTAGGAGAGTCTCATGATGGCCTGTGTAGGGGTGGAGGGACTAGTAAGAGGAGGACTGCAGGTAGGGAGGAAGGCTTGGGAGCTACAGGGAATGACACACATGCAGAGCTCGGTTCTCCATGGCGGTTGGAAAGGAAGGGGAGCAAAGTGATGTGTGGTGATGAGAGGAAGGTGAGGGCCCGGGATTGATCGGCTGCTGGGGCAGAAGGGTGAGGATCCAGAGACTGGCTTACTGAGCGCGTATGAAACCTGGAGCAGCAAGCAGGAGATGGGGCTGGACTGGGCCCAGTGTGCTGAGTCTCCTTGCGAACTAGTGGGCTGCCCGGTGGGAGTGATCAGTAAGCAGACGGATCAGAGAACCAAAGCTTTAGGAATTAAAGGTGGTGATAATATTGACTTCTGCTCTGTATGTTTCAGGACCCCGTTTAAACAGTTGACATTATTTACTGAATCCTAACAACCACCTGTGCTGTGGTTATCCCTTACAAGTGAAAAAAAAGAGGCTCAGTGACTTGCCCAAGGTCCTGCAGGCAAAATACGTAGGTATATGATCTAGATAGGACTCCTAACAAAGCTGTCGTCCCTGTGATTGGAGTCCAGAGCAGAGTCCCATTTAAATAGGCACAGCAAAATCACGCACACCAGATCTTTAAAAGAATCTCAATTCTCTATCCTAAGTCTCTCTAAAAATATGAAAAGGGACCCAAAGGACAACTCCCACTCCTGTTTTTTTTTTCATATATCTTTTCCCATCGTCTTTCTCTTGTCTGCCCACCCCCACCATCTTGTGCTGCCCCCCCCCCAAATTCCACAGACACCCCCTCTCTACTCCCAGCCTTCAAGGCTTTCCCTCCTTTGGCCTCTTTCTCCGTCTCTCTCCCCCACCGTTTTTCTCCCTCTTTCTTCCTCTCCTCTCTGTTGGGAGGCTGTTCTGTAACCTGCAAGAGGTTCCCTCTCTTCCTCTCCTCTCTCCCTTTTTCCATCTGTTCCTCTCCTTCCATCTCTCCTTCCCCCGACCGCCTCCTTTCTCCCACCCTCTCCTCCTCCCTTCCCTTCCTCTGCTTCCCTCTCCTGTCTCCCTCCTCACCCCTCCACCCCGCTCATTATCATGTAAATTGTCTTAACCTTTGGAGCTGAGTCTCTCCCCCTCCTCCTGCTTCCTCAGTTCTCAGCCCAGGGCCTGCATCTGCATCACAAAAGCAGAGAAACTTGTCTGGCAGAACTGGCCTGAACTCAGACACTAAAAGAAAGAAAAAGCTGGGGGAAACTGGACAGTTACAGGGTTAGAAGGTTCGCTTGGACCAGTGGGGGGATGGGGACACAACCCCACGTTCACAGATTTTATTACACACGTACATATGAAAATACGTAACACTGATGTGCATGTTTGTATACTTAGGTATGTAACACACATTGTAAACTAGCCAGGCAATAGGAAGAAGTAATGCCTTGAACTTGTAGACTTTATTCAGTGAAGAATACTCTCACTTTCATTTGTTCACCATCTGTACAGGTGCATGTTTCTCTCAATAAATCATGAACTTCTCAAGGACAGAATAGAGATCTTCAGTACGATGCCTGACACAAGAAGTATTAGATACTGTGTTCATAGCCCAGCTGTACCACCAGCTCTATGACCCTGGGTAAATTATTGAACTTCCTCAGTGCTCAGTATTTGCGTCTTCAAAATGGTCATAATCCTAATACCTTCTTCATTCTTCTGCTATAAGATTAAATGAGATAATGCTTGCAAAGTGTTATGCCCAAGTTTTCGCGTCCGAGAGACCACCAAGGAGCCAGGATGCAGTCACACGTGGGTTTATTTGACAGCTTAAGCTTGGGCCCAAGTATACCGGACATGGCGGAGTAGGGACTTGGACCCTGAACCAGATTACAGTCAGAATTTTTAAAGGCAGGGTAGACTCGGGTGGGTGAGGACAAAGGGGAATATGGATGATGTAAGTCTCCAAGGACTTTCAGAAGCAAGGTCTCCAGGACCTTGAGGGGCTAGCTATTGTTGGGAGAAAGGTTATTTATTACCAATAACAAAAATCTTCTCGTGAGACCCTTTAAATGTGTATCAGTGGGCCATATGCTTGGGAATGATTCTCAACACTATCTTGGAGGTTTAGAGATAAAGGAATTGTTTAAGTAGATTTACAGGATCCTGGTTGGACCTGTCGGGGTAGGGGGTCAGTCAGGCTAGGATTATCCTTAGCAAAACCTCAAGGTGAGGGCAGTTAAGTCCCCAGGGGAGAGCCACTCTGTCTGTTTCAAGGGCTTGTCAGTAGGTAAGGAATTTTAATGATTTTCTTCTGCCTCTGTTTCCCACATCAGCTAAACTTGAGGTGGGATGGCCTTAATTTTCTCAGCCTCCACATTTCCCCCTGAACAATTTTGACCCTTAAATCTTTAAGGTTGTTGAAGGTGGAAGGTCTCATCTTCTGTAACTTCTTCCTGCTGAATAGGGGCGTAGAGTTGTCCGTAACTACTCAGGTCAACATTGATCATTTAGGGAATGTGTAGGGGAGTTATGAAAGACAGAGGCAGCTGAGTCCAGGTGTTTAAATCAATCATTAAAGGAGAGAGTGACTGTTTAAAGTGCTAACCTGAGTAGGTCAGAACCCAAGAAATATTTTGTGATAATCTGGAACATCAAGATGGCTGCATTTATGTCAGGACTAGACTCAGCCTTGTTTTTCTTGGCCTCCACACAAAGTGCTTGGGATAGTGCTCGACACATAGAAAGTTCACAGCACATATTAACTCTTGTTCTTTTTTGTTGGTTTTGTTGTTTATAATTATTGGTAAGATCTTGATGAGTTATCCTCACGGGGCCTTGGTGAGGAGTGGGTACAGTTTGATCTGCATTTTGCATGTTAGAAACAGAGGCACAAGAACCGGGTTACTGACCTAAAGAGGACTGAAGATTCGTGCAGGTTGGCGTGGCTGCCTGGTGCTCCTCTGTCCCACCAAGGGGCTTCATTAGAACTGCCCCCTCCCTCACGTTCCCCGCCCCTCCCGAGATAAATGCAGCTCTTTAGGGAGGCAGAATCACATTTCACACCTGGTTTCCAGAATGTCATCAGATCTCCTCTGGTACAAGAAATCTTGACATTTAATTCACACAGCGGAGCTCAGAACCCTATCTTTTTTTTAATCAGGGAAATATTGTGGCCTCATCTGCACGGCGCGTTTGCCCTGTAGTTTACATGAATTCTGAATCGGGCAGAAACAAGGATGCTGTCTGGCCTGTGTCCGCCTGGAGAAACCTCAGGGGTGGTTGTCAGATCTGATGGGGACTGGGGGAGGTGACGGATGACGGCCTCCATGCACCTGTGCCCAAACCTGAGGCCAGGAAGAGGCTTCCGTGGGGCAGCAGCGTGGACGCCTGCCGCGCCCTGCACACCTCGGCTCTCCAGCCACACCAGCCTAGGCCCAGTCCTGCTCTGATCCTTGGCCTGGCCAGATGGGTAGACCTGAAAACTAATTCCATTCAAGACCATCGTAATTCTACTGCTCCATTTTGCAGATGGGGCAAAACAGGCCCCACATGGCCCAAACAGGAAAAGGACTTACTCCAGAGAGGATGAGGCAGCCAAGGACTAGAATGTCAGGTTTCTGGAGTCACGGTTCTCTTCTCTTTCCATCTGACCAGTCTGCCTCAAATCAACCAGCCCGTGTGGGGCCTCATTTTCTTTCATTCCGTTGGTCAGTCATTCATCTCACAAATACTTACCGAGCACTCACTTCATGGCAGACCATGCATTATGATCCAGCAGGGTTGGCTACAAAGATTAAAAAGGTGTTGGGGCTCCCTAGCTTCGGCAGAGATCGTGTTTCTGGGAAGAAAAGATAGATTTCTTGATTTCTGAGGCCTCAAGCAGCCCTGACATTCCAGCTCTGCAGGACCCAGTGCAGCCAGGTCCGCCCCCTCCCTGCGGTCCAAAGCCAGATCCGGCTGTAGGAACCTTGGTCCAGGCTTGCGGCAGCAGCCCCGTCTGCCCGCACGTTCCTCGCATCACTGTGTTCAGTGCAGAGTAGGGCTCAGTGGACAGACGGGTTCACGAGTGACTCCAGGTGTGTGCCCTCTCAGGCCAAGTGCTGGGCTAGGTGCTAGGGGCATTCCTATGAATAGGACAGACACAGCCCCTGCCCTCAAGGGGCACGAGCAAGCAGGACAGACACTTCAGGCGCTTCCTATTTTTATGGAAGCACGGTGATATGAGCCCTGAGGCAGGTGAGGATGACAGACGTAGTAACCATGTCCTAACTCCTGGCTGTCTGAAGATGACACGAATCAAGAGGCACGAGCTCCTCGAGCAGGGCCTGGTACACAGTAGGTGCTCAGGAGAGGCGACTTAGTATTCAGATCATATGCCTTAAAGCAAAGTGACCACTACTCTAGTTATTTGTTCGCTTGTTTTTTTAAGATTTTATTTATTTATTTGACAGAGAGAGAGATCACAAGTAGGCAGAGAGGCAGGCAGAGAGAAAGAGGGAGAAGCAGGCTCCCTGCTGAACAAGTAGCCTAATTCGGGACTCGATCCCAGAACCCTGGGATCATGACCTGAGCCGAAGGCAGAGTCTCAACCCACTGAGCCGCTCAGGTGCCCCCAACTACTCTAGTTTTAAAAGGTTGCTTGGGCATGGCCGCTGAGGGGAAGGAGGGAGACAGGTCCGGGCCTTCTGGGCAGACGGTTGCTGCAGCTGAGAACACATAGGGTGACACAGCTTTGGCTTAGGTTCTGTCCTGTGGTCAGCTGTCCATCCTAGAGGAATAGTAGGGAAGCCAGAGCAGGCTCGAGCGAGCCAGTTCACGCACGTCTGGCCCTTAGACGAGAGGCTGCTGAGGGGAAAATGAGCTTTCTCAGGCGGACTTTGGATTTTGCTAAAGTCTTTGTGGAAAACCTTTTACTAAACGTTGATAAAAGGCCATGCCATCCCCTGCCTTAGTAGTCTAGTGTTGAGAACACACCCTGGTCTCGCTTGTTGATGGAGGAGCACCCTGGGCCCTGGGATCCTCTCTCTGGACATGGGGGACTGTGGTCCAGGCCCAGAGGTGAAGGACGTTCTTCTAGGACACTGGGCTCAGTATGCTGCCCCAGGGCCTTCTGAAGACGTTGCTTTGCTTTGGGGACAGAGTTTTTGAAAACAGTTTACCTAGGAGAAAGCCCACATTCTTCCTGCCATGAGGCCCTTGACCCAGAGATGCCAGGCCAAGTCTGAGCACAATCCCTGAGCTTGTTCTTTGAGAAGTAGGGCAGGCGGCCGTCATGGTTAGGGAGGTGTTTGACGTTTCGGATCTCAGGTAGTCGTGCCCTTAACTCTAAGTGGTAAGTACTCGAGCCAGTCACTCCAAGTGTCACCAGGTAAGTTAGCATGCCTTTGGCCTTGAGGAAAAAAAACACCCTCCCAGCCGTGTCCGGAACTGAAAAGACAGTCAATGTCTTGTGGATAGGGAGGCCCGAGCATTGGCACTCCCAGGGCTCAGCACCAGGGCCCGGGTCTGCACTTGGAGGCTTTCTGGGTGCTCTTGGTTCCAAGATGGCAGGAAGCACACCTCCTAGCGAGGAGTCCAGAGGCGGGTGGAAGAAGCGGAGCATCCCAACTTCTTACTCCACATTGGCCTGACAGTAAGGGAGCGGGGAAGACAGAACTGTGGACCCTTTTGCCATTCTGGTGGGACACACAGGCAGAGAGCAGTTCAGGGATAACACGGGCTACCGCCTGCCACCCTCCCTGCAGGCAGCCGTGAGAAGCAGAGAGCCCATGAAGGTGGCATGCGAGGTGATGGGAAGCCGAGTCCCAAGCCCATGGGGGTGGGGGCGGCAGGTGATCTGAGGGATGGGGACTCCAGGGTGACCTGTCCTTCCAGGCGATGGCAGAGGAGGGGCCTGATTTCTTCTCTGGTTTTGGCTCTGCCGTAGTCCCACTGTCTTCATCTCCTCAGGCTGATATAAGAAAAATACCACAGCCTTAAACAATAAAAAGACGTGTTTCTCGCCATTCTGGAGGTTGGGAAGTCAGAGATCAGACCCACCAGCTGTCTCCTCACGGGGCCCTCACATGGCAGAAGGGATGGGGGAGCCCTGTGGGCTTACTGGGCCCTCGTCCCATCCTAGGGGGACCCTCATCCATGGGGGCTCTGCCCCCATGACCTCATCCCCTCCCACAGACCTTCCTTCTAATACCAGTACACTGGGGATTAGGTCTCAACACAGGAACTTGCAGGGCAACAGGGACACAAACATCCATCTGTAGCACCACAGAGACACAGAAAGTCAATGTTGTCCCCAGGGGCACCAGAGACAAGAAAATAGCTGCCGGCCAGTGAATGCCAGCAGCCTAAAGCTGGTGGCGAAGTCCGGGGGAAGAACATCCATCTGGAGCATCGTGGGGAAGGGCTCCCCGGGCCCAGCCCAGTGGTCAGGCACCTTTGGCCCTGCACTACCCCCACACCCCAGCTTCAGTGGCTTATGAGGTGTGGCTGAGGCCGCAGCCAGCCCTGGCCCCCATCTGGCCCCAACGCCCCTTCCGTGGCATGTCAAGTTGAGGGGTGCTAAGCCAGGCCGCCGTGGCCTTTGCCCTTTCATGTGTTCATTGCCTATAGAAAGGGCCATAGGATTTTTAAAACAAAAGGAAAAGGAAGCATAAATGGGAGAGCCCCTGTAGGAGCACAAGGCAGTGAGCAGTCAATGAAGGCCGCAGGCAAGGATGCCTCGCACTTACGTGGCTCTCTGACTCTCTCATGCTCGCTTACTCCCCCCACCCACTGCAAGCCACTAATTACTCTGCTCTGATGGTGGGAGAATGTTATAGCCGTGCAAAGAAACATCCCGTAGCATCAGGACTGACGTGGGGCCCCACATGGCCCTTCCCGTGATGTCCGGGAGGCCCCTGCATTACAGCCCGTCCCGTGTCTGTCTGGCTGCCCCACGGCAGGAGCGGCTGGCCTCCTCTCTGCAGAGCCATTCCTGTGGATGCATCCTTCCGGCTCAGCATAGTGGTTTTAAGGGGGCAAGCGAGCTACCAAGGGGACCTCTCAGCCTTAGAAGATGGCAGAGAACTAGCCAAAGATGGCTAAGAGACAGCCTGCCTGACCAATGCCATTTCTGTGAGGTTCCTGGCATATCAAAAAGTAAAGAATGCCCAAGTCAAGGTCACAAAAGTGTGGTGTAGTTTAAATGTATATACTTAACAGTGAATACCTTGGACCCACTGCAGACACAATGCACTATAGCTGTGCTACCTAAAAATCAGCTCCAGGCCTACTGTATTCATTCACAGGGCAGTGCCAGCCATGTGGTCCTGCAGTGGGTCAGCTGGGAAAGTTTTGTGACCTGCATTGTCACCTTTTACTACCGTGCTCTCTCCCCAACTATGTCCATTACCTCACTTGCTCCAAGCCCCCAGTTTGAGCCCTTTGTGAATGTACAGTCCCTTTCTGGGGACCCAGGACACCACAGAGGAGCCTGTTTGCTAAAATCCAGCTTATTGGTGGGCACTGGGGACTGAGAAAGGGGTTAGAATTGTCAAGGCAGCAGCATCACATGGGGGAGACCACGATCGTAGGCCACGTGGGGATGGCCAAGGTGGTATCCGGGTCTCTCCCCGGCTCAGCGGCCCTGCTTCTTTGGAGGTGGGGGTGGGGCCAGGAGGCACCAAGGAAGTTCCGCACACGTTAGGGTGGGGGTGGCTTCCCGGCAAAACCCAAACCCGTCTGCCCCTTGACAGTCACGTACACATTCACCCTGTGCGTGACTCTGTTTCCTCCTCCTTCGTGTTACTGGCAAGGCAACTTACAGTGGCCTGGTGTCGTTGCCAAAGACCCTTCTCCGGACAAAGTGGGCCTCTTTTGGTCACCAGTATAGAAGGCACCATCAAACTGGCTTGTGGAAAAAAGTCATCTGGCCCAGGGATTAAGAAGTCTAGACGGGGGGCTCCTGGGTGGCTCAGTGGGTTAAGCCTCTGCCTTCGGCTCAGGTCATGATCTCAGGGTCCTGGGATCGAGCCCACATTGGGCTCTCTGCTCAGCAGGAAGCCTGCTTCTTCCTCTCTCTCTGCCTGCATCTCTGCCTACTTGTGATCTCTGTCTGTCAAATAAATAAATAAAAATCTTAAAAAAAAAAAAGTCTAGAGGGACAGCTGCAGATGTGGCTTGATTCAGCCGCTCCCAGGACATCCCTGGCTTCTCCTCATTTCTCTACTCTGTCCCACTGTGTGATCTTTACCTTGGGCTCCATGAAGTTGCTCTCTCACCTTACCTATCGTTGGCTACAGCAGTAGACTCACTACCTCTTCCCACCACACCTGACCTAGGAGTGAGCGTCCTGGCATATACGGAGAGCCACACCTTGCTGGCTCTTCCCTAAGCACCTCCCCAGGTCCTGGAGGTCCCTCTCTCATTGGTCCTGCTGGACCACAGGCCCATCCCTCACCCACTCACTGTGACCAGAGTTCACCCGGGGCTAGAGCCGGGCTTTGCAGTCAGAGGGACATGACCTTGAATCCTGGCCCTGCCTCTCACCACATTGGACCTGAGGCTGCTCACCTGGCCCAGGGCACCTCAGATTCCTCTTCCAAAAACTGAGGATGGCAGCACTACCTGCTGACAAGCTTGTTCTGTTAAAAGCAATGATGCAGACAAAGAGCTAAGCAAGGCGCCCGGTACGAGGTACACGCTCCACAAACAGCTGTCGCTTCCTTCTCCTCTTACCCCACTTTACTGCCTGTCTGGGGAGGAGCCACAACCAGAAGTCTGGACATGACAGTGTTTCAAACTTGGCGTGAAGGGTTAGTGCCAAGGCCTCTGAGTTACTGCAGGTCAAAGAGGGGGCCTCCCCGCACTCCCCACCTCCTGCCCGGACCTGTTGGTTCTGGTTCTGGAGCCTCAGCTCCTGCTCTTGCTGGCTTGGCCGGAGTGGCGCTGAGGAGCACAGCTCCCGAGTCAGAGCTTGGCCAGGCCTGAGAGAAGCCAGAGAGGGAACAACAAGAAGAAGAGGCAGGGCGGCAGAGAGGGGGAGGGGAGGCAGATGGTTCTAGGGGGCTGGGGAGCTCCAGAGGTGGTTCTTCGCGAGTGGAAGGGTTACGCCATCAGGTATCCCTGAGTCAGCAGGGGCTTAGCCCAGTGCCTGGCAGCTGCTGGTAATTTGTGTTAGGGCTGTGTGGCCGTGTGGATGCCATTCCCATGGCAAGCCACTCCTTAGGCCCTCCGCATACAAATGTCTGCTCCCTCTCTGACATGCCCACGTCTGTCTCTCTTTTTTGTTCACTCGTCCATTTGTTTGGGAAGCCTGTGTTCTGGCCATGTCTGCACTGGCCAAGTGCCAAGCCCTGGGTGAGCGGAAACAGGCAGGGGTGCTGCTGTCCCAGAGCTCAGTCTGGGAAGAGATGGACACCCCTTAGAAGCTCTAGAGAGCTGAAAACATCCTGGCTGCAGGCCCGGCCTGGCCTGTTCTAGAGGACAAGGTGTCTGACAAAGAGCAGCAGGGACTGGCGTGAATGAGGCAAACAAGAGCAGGAGAGAAGAAACAGGACATTGCAGGCAGTTGGAACAGCATGTGCAAAGGCCCTGCGGTGAGGAGTCCTGACCAAGTGTAAGGGTCTTGAAGAAGGCCATTGTGACTGAGGCCCACAGGTCGAGGGGGCATAGGGGTAGGAGATGAGGCTGAAGAAGGAGCCAGGGGCCAGCCAGATGAGAGAAGCTTCTCAGCCATGGGAAGAATTTTGGCTCTGTTCGTAGCTCAGAAGGAAGCCACTAAAGATTTTTCCTTGTGGCTGCTGGATGGAGAATGGCTAGGTGGCAGCAAGAATGGCAACAGGGGAAGAGTAAAGAGGCTCCTGTGGGCATCCAGGGAGAAAGAGGCACACAGTCTGTCCCAAGAAGGGACTGGGACTCCCTCCAGTCTACTCTACTCTGTGTGACACCCACCTCACATGTGACACTGGGCCATATTTCCTCTAGGCACACCGCCTCAGAGCCTACCAGAGCCTGCAGGTGTCTGTTGGGTGAGTGGAAGGAGTTCTGCTCCACCCCCGCAGCCTAACCGATACAGAGGGGACCCCAAGCACTGAGCACAAGGACAGCGCTGGCCACCTTGCTCTGGGCATCCAGGAAGTCCTCGGGGGAACCTCCTCCGGGCTCTGTGCCTCCGGAGTGCTGTGGCCTCCCCATCCCAGCCCCTGACTTCAGTCCCTTCTGGATGTTCTAGCCTTGACTCCCTCAAACCCCTATGCTTAGCCTCAGTTTCCTTGTCGGTAAACTAGAGATAATTCTGTCATTCTGATAACAAATAACCATGGACAGGGAGCTCTTGCGTTGCAATGTGCTCCTGCAAACCCCGCGTGAGCCTGTTACTTCCACTGACGCCCACAGGCCCTTCTGGCTCAGCCAGCCAGCTCACGTCACCTAGCGCAAGTGCTAGCAGGCCGCGTTCCCCCCTTCCTCTCTCCCCAGGCAGCCCAGCAGCGGCTGACGGCTTCTTGAGGAGCTGCGGACAGAGAGCGTTCACACACCCAGAATGCCCTCCCCCTGGTGTCTCTGGTCCCAGGTCCCCAGGGCGCAGTCCTGAAATAGCTCACTGCCAAATTAGGTCCAGCATTTCCAGCTCTGTGGGCGCCTCCTCCCCTTCCCCAGCCCTCTGTCTTCCTTCTATTCTCCTTCCTGCCACACTTCCCTGCACGGTGCCCAGACCAGCTGGTTCTCCTAATGACAACTGGCCAAGGAAGGGAAGGATCTGTCTGGGCCCGAGGAGCCTGCTGGGGCCTCCGCCGCTGTTTGCAGGTTCTGGGCCTGGGTGTTCGAGTGGCAGAGTACCTTGACTCCCAGATCCTGCCCTCCCCAGGGCCGGGTTCAGGAGTTTGTGGGGGTGCGGGGGAGCTGACTCTTGTATCCACACGTGGAGAATGATCTGCCCCACTTCCACACGAAGCTCTAGATGTGGTGGACAAAGAGCACAGGCTTGGGAGTCAGGTACAGGGTCAAAACCAGACCCTGCTTTCTGGGCTCTGTGACATCGGGCCGGTTCCTTGTGTACCTTAAACCACAGTTTTCTCATATATAGAAAAAATGATACCAGTGTCTTTCAAGGGCAGGTGGCTGGCTCAGTTAGTGGAGCGTGTGACCCGATCTCGACTGTGAGTTCGAGCCCCAGGTTGGGTGTAGAGATTACTTAAAAATAAAATCTTAAACAAAAAAAACAGTGGATTTCAATCCGGATACAGGCATACTTGCTATAACCAAGATCCCTAAGTAACAGTGACATCAATTAGAGAAGGGCGTCTCTCTCTGGCCTCAGCTGCCCAGATGTACCCAGGATCACGCCCTTCTGTCCACAGCTGAGAGGCTCTGTCACCTTCAGGGTCACTGTTTCCTTTCAGGCCTGAGAGGCAGCTCCAGCTGCCCCTTATCGCAAGCAGTGGGGGCAGAAAAGGAGAGGGGTTGGATTGTTGAAGGCCTTGAGTGTCGGGCCAAGGAGGATAGCATCTCCGTGGCATCAGCTCAGAGGTATTGAGCAGGGGAAGAGCCCATGCCGAGCGGCGTTCCACTAGCACCGCATGGAGGGCAGGACGGCCCATGTCTTCCCTGGACCTTGTTGCTTTGTGTCGGTTTGCTTCAGATCCACTTTTCATCCACAACCCAGCAGTTCTCTGAACATCAGGGTCTCAGAGGCCCATTGGCCAGGACCCATGTGGCCAGCCTCCTTCCGCAGCACTGGTCTCTACCTCGTCCAGCACCTCCGGCCCCTCCTCAGGGAAGCATCTCGGAGCACGCCGCTCTTCCCGACGCTTCCCTTCCTTGGGCCTCCGCGTCCCTTGGATTATAATCACAGCTTTCTCTGCAAGCACTTGCCATAAACATACGATTTTGTGCTGGGAGTCTCATTGACACTCAGCTGGCCTGGGACTCCTCAGGCATTAGTCCCGTGACGTGATCGCGCAAAACATGTTTGTCTTGTCTAGTGAGCTTGGGAACCCAGATCGCGTCTCCTCTTGGGGAAGCGCTATGCATGTCGCACTGTCAAAGACACTCCAGGCCCTCCAGAAAGGAAGCTTGTTGTATGTGTCTCACTCCGAATTTCCCACTGCTGGGTTTTTGTTTTTGTTTTTTCTTTTTGAATCATCTGATGAAGTTATGTAAGCATTCCCTGCAACCTGCGTTCTTGTTCAGGCCCTTCCTTCCACAGAACGGGAAACAGAGGCACAGTGAGAGGAGAGGCTCGCACGAGGTCACATCACAGGTCACAGGAAATAAGAGCCACACTCCCGCCTACCAGTAACTGTTCCCGAGCTTCCTTCCCTTCTCCAGAGTCCCTGCCCCACGCCCCGCTGCCTGTCTGGTCTCCCCAGCCCTCTGCTGCTGTTGCCTCCGTGGGTAGGAGGTGTGACCCCTGGGACTAAGAGTGAAGCAGCGACTCCAGATGGGGGCTCTCGATCTTGCCATCCCTGAATTAGAGTGGGTCCAGGGTTATCCCTCGAAGACTTCCACCCTCACCCACACTCTGCTTGGGCCCAGAAGCGCAGAGAAGGACAGCCCTGGACACCTCTGTGCCCACACTGTTCCAAGCACTGTCTCCATGGGAACACATCTGGTCCTCGTCTTGCCCCTTGGAGGACTTCCTACTTCTTGGTGGGACCCTGACTGATACATAGATTCCGTTATGCCCTCGTTCTGCAGATGAGAAAGCTGAAGTTCAGGGAGAGGAGCTAACAGTGAAGCCCAAGGTCACACTGCTGCAGAGCGGGAGCAAACCCAGGCAGCCTGGCCCGCAGTGTGTGCTCAACCAGTCTAGCGAGGATGCGGGCCCACATTCTCCATCTGGGCACCCCCCCCCCACCATGAAGATCTCTGCGAGCCACCGTCTGGGACCAGGCACTGAGCTGTGTACGTAGAGATAACCAGTGACTCCTGGAAGACCAGGAAAGGGCCAGCCTTGGTAGCCATCAACTGACACCATGCCATGGTCACCCAGCCTGCCAGCAGGTGAGGTCAAGGTGCTGTCCGAGCAGCTCTTCTGCCCCCTTCACTGGTTCCTGGGCCTTGCCAGCCACAGGTGTGAGTGGGTGAAAAGACTGTTCTGGTGTCATCATCCAAAGCAGGCCAGGAAGCAAGCCCAGGACATGTCTCTGGGCTCCAAGTCCTAGAGGTCTTCAAGCTAGAAAGGTAGAGGAGAATCAGGCCTTGCCTCCGCAAGGAAAGTGGGGGAAGTGGGAAAATGCAGCTCCAGTCCTAACCCCACCAGGCGCCTAGCTCCATAGGGAGAACAGCTGGTGTGAGCCAGGCTTCCTCGCTGTGACCCTGACATCCATAGGGGCGAGAGCCCAGTCTGCCTGGGATCCCCAGGTTCTCATCAGGGAGGGCTGGGGTCTTAATCATGTGGGTCCTTCTCAAGCCAGAGGCCTGCTAGACCTCAGCTCATGGCAGAAAAGCTCAGTTCCTGGCCCAACCCCATTCCCGGCTGGCTGTGTGACCTCAGGCATGTCCCTTATCCCACAGGGCCCTACAGAAGAACCAGATGGCCTCTAAGATCTCCCCTCCACCTCCTCCCCCATGTGAGTTCTATAAATTCTAAACAGTTCTATAAATTCTCCTGGCAGAGCTTAATTGCTAAGGTTAGGTGATTGCCAGCACAAGGCTCTTCCCTTTTATCCAAAAGAGAAAGAACCGCAGAGTTTCAAAAGCAGGACATGTGTGGAAGTTGGAAGTTGGACTGACTTCTTTCCAGGTGGGAGTCGCTGTTAGCGGCAGAGGGCGGCAACCCGCCCCGGTGGGGGTCCTCCATGAGAACCCAGGGCCTGCAGCTTGGGGTGGGGACCAGAAAGGGGCTGTAAGGATGGGCGTGGCCCCAGGCCCACAGGAGCCCCAGTGTGGACTTGTGTGTGTAAGGCCCCGAGCCGTGGGGATGAAGCTACTAAGCCAGGCAGAAAAACGCTGTCAAGTGTTCCCACTGCTGCGTCTGTGTCAAGGGCAACCGTGTTACGGGGTGACAGGGGCCCATGAAGGGCCGGGTGAAGCTGTCAGTTTGGGTCTGATCAATCTGGAAGGCTCCCTGGGTGGTGGGAGAGGGAAGGTGGATTTCAGGAGCTGCTCGCTTGACAAGAAGGAGGTGGCAAGGCATACGGCACAGGCTCCGGGGGCGGCGGGGGAGGTGATGTCAGGGACACCTCTGGGCATTGTCACAAATGCTTTGCACACATGTCAGTGACAGACCCACACCCCAAACCCAGAGCACATGGGCAGATGTCCTGTAGTGCCCTCCAGGCACCCAGAGCTCAGAGCACTGGCCAGTGCCGCTGCTGAATTTCCCCCAGACCCATTCTGTGCCCTGCCTGCCCTGCTCAAGCCCCCGGAGTCTTCTCACTAGCCCTCAGCCTCTTCTGACCCGGAGTCAGTGCTCTGAGCCACAGCCAGCAAGATCTTTTCCAAATGTGTAGCTGATCTCTGCTTCACAGCCCTCTGTGTCCCTCAAAACCAAGCCCTGCCGGCCTTGGGCCTGTGCTCCTGTCACAGGGCCTGCTTCTCATGCCTTAAACTCTGTAACTTCGTTGGCCCCAGAACCTGCGCAGGAGACATTTCTCCCACGCCTGCTCCCCCCATCCATCCCTCCCCCCTGTGCCCTGTCTCCCTAGACTTGGGCTCTACTGTCACCTCTGGGAATCCTTGCCTGATCCCCCAACAGCAAGCCAGGCCTTTTGTCCTGAGGCTCTCAGAGCCCTCGCAGCTTGCTTCACGGCCTTGCCACATTTGTAAATGTATGTGTGTAGAATATTTGATCCCCTGCTAGACCGCAGGGAAGGAAGGGACTGTGCCTGCGTGGCTCCAAGGGGACTGAGTACCCAGCACGTAGCCTAGTGCCTGGCCCAGGGCAGGTAGGTGCTCAGTTAAACTCTGCTCCATAAACAGAGTTACTTGCCCCTGGTGGCTAAGTTGTCTGCTGGGGTCAAAATGAACTTATCTCATATATGTCTGGTGCACCGCACCTTCTGAAACTGAAAGGTCCCTCTTGCCAGTGTCTCTGTTGATCCTACAGAGCTCTGTTGAGCTCTCCCCTACCCAGCCCTCCCAGTTCTCCAGCCTCAAGAAGTAACCATCACAGACTCGAGAGTCCCTGTGGACACCTTGCACCATGAGCCCCACAGGCTTGGCGGAGTCCGGGTGTCAGGCACCCAGCCTATTCCTCCTCCCCACAACCTCTCAGGTTGGTGTGAGTTCTGGAAAAGTCCTGCTTTTCTAGTCACTAGCTGCGTGGTCCTTTGAAAAACCCCAGAATACATGCTCACACTGGGTCTCTCAGCGAGCTGACTGTGTGGATCCCGAGGCCCTCAGGGCCATGGCACCCACAGATGCGCAGGGAGGCTTCCCATGGGTGTAGTAGAGAGCGCCACCAAAAGAACCACCCAGAATTTATCTTTGAGTAGCACAGTCTCCTGACCTGGATTCTGCATAGCACTCACGGGTCCTGAACAGGGTGGGTAAAGAACCCCCAGGGTACTGAGTGAGAGTACACAGACTGCTGTGGGGGAGCTGGAGGCCCTGGTGGCCTTGGAACTCCTTGTTGTCATGGCCTAGGCATGGACATCTCTTCATCCTTCCTCCAGTGTTTACAGAGCCCGTGCAAGTAACCTCTGTCCCTGCCTCCTCACAGAGCCTGGTGGTGCAGCTTGCCAGCCAGCAGTGTGTCCAGCGGGGAACTGCCAATCTGCTCTGCTCTTCTTTTCCTTCAGCTGTCAACTGGGGAGTAAAAGTGGTACCTACCTTGTGCTTGGGACACTGTGTAGGGCCTGACCATTTGCCCGGTACATCAGTATGTGCAAGCTCCTTATTCATCTGCTCAGGCTATCCTAACGAAGCATAGACTGGGTGGGTTAAGAAAAGCAAGTTTATTTTCTCACAGTCCTGGATGCAGGAAGTCTGAGGTCAAGGCTCTGGCCCATTCAGTCTCTGGTGAGTGCCCTGTCCCTAACCTGCAGATGCCACCTTCTCATTATGTCTCCGCACGGTCTTTCCTAGGTACCTGCTCCCAACAGGGAGAGAAAGCTCTCTGATGTCTCTTTTTATAAGGACACTAATCCTCTCAGATCAGGGCCCCCCACATTTATGACCTCACTTAACCTTAATTACTTCTTCACTCCAAATACAGCCACACTTAGAGTTGGGCCTTCAACATAGGAATTTTGGGTGGTTACATATATTCACTCTATAGACTCCTAGTAAGAAGATTTATTTAGCCTTTCTGACCTTGGTGATAAATTGACCTGGCCTGTATATAGCCTTTGCCCACTACACAGCTCCGTGCTGAGCCCCCTTTAAGGGCGGAAACCCTGTGTTTCCCAGCTCCAAGCTCCAGACTTGGCACAAAAGTAAATCCCTGCCAGTTCTGACATCTTTTCCCTAATGACTAAGGATGTTGAGTATTTTGTCATATCTTTTTGGCCATTTGTATATGTTCTCTGGAGAAACTCTTAAAACCGTGGCCCATTTTTCAGTTAGATTATCTTATTGTTGAGTTATAAGAGTTCTTGATGTATTGTCGATACTAGTCCATTCTCAGATATGTATATATGACTTCCAGATATCTTCTTCCATTCTATGAGTTGTATTTCCTCTTCCTTGATGCTGTCCTGTAGATGTTCCACCCACTTCTGCCCTGCCCTCTCCCTTGGGCCTCCCTCTCCTTTCTGGGCCTCCTCCTCTTTCTTCCCTGTTCTCCTCTAGGGACTTGCACTTTTCTGGGGTCATAGGACCAGGCTCTTTACTGCTTTGAGGACATCCTCTCCCAGTGTTGCCAACAGGTCCTCACCCAGCCAGCAGCCTGACCTGCACCCAGACTGCGGTTGTCCCTGGGTTTGAGGAGTTCTGAGGCTGTGAGCTGAGCTGTGCCCATAGCCCCACAGCATGAGCGTGGGGCAAGGGGAGGGGAGAGCACCATACAGGGAGCACGCACTGCGTCCTCGGAGCTTCGCATGCACTAAACCATCACATCCCCAGAACAGTGAAAAAACACTAGTCTCTACCCTGTCTCTACCCTGTGCATAAAATGCAGCCAGAATTTGCCATCCACCACTGTACTGCACATGTCTGATTCAGGGGCATATGTCTCCTAGCCCATTTGGTTAATGTCTACTCTGGGAGAGGCCCAGGGTCATTCAGAAATACTAGAGAAAGTGTTGGTACCGCCTCAGGACAAGCTCTCTGACACTTCAGAAAATGCCCAACTTCTCCTGCTGCAACAAACCAGTCCACAACCTCAGCAGCTAAACACAGTTAAGGATCTGTTCTTATTCACATCATGGTCTGATGTCAAAGCTGGTGGGGCAGGCTGGTGGGGGAGCCAGCTCCTTCTCTGATCTGTGGCTTTGCCAGGTGACCCTCGGGGTCTTCTGCTGGACACATCGAAGGTTACAAGGGAAGCTTTTGGAGGCCAGGCCACTCTTCGTCGACCAGAATTTGGTCACTTGGTCACTTCTAAGTGCCAGGAGGTCTCAGAAATGTCTGGTTATGATCTCAGGAGGAAAAGTCAAAATACTCTTGACTGTAGGGAGCCAGGCTTGCCCTAGGGCTCAGATGTGAATTTTAGCGACATGGCTTCCAGCTCTTCAAAATGCTGCCTCTAGGGTGGTGAGAAGTCCATTTCTTGGCTCTTTTGGCCCTGTTTCTGCCCCACGTTGGGGCCCGACTGAGAGGTTGAAGAGCATTGATTGTCCAGGACATGGTGGAGCAAAGCGTCAAGCTCACTTGGTGGCCATTGGGGTGGAATGTCCCCTTCCCCTTGCCCCACGCTTCTCTGGTTCCTTTATCCAAGCTCTGTAAATATGGGCTGACCTGGTGCTGGCTGCACGACTGCCCGGGGGCCTGGGCCCCATGCGCTGTGAGCCAGTGTTCTGGGGACTTCTCTTGTCTATCAGTGCTACTCTGGCATGACACACATACTTCAGTGGCTGTGAGATTAAGTGATACATACAAACCTTTTATATTTACTTTTGAGGTTATGTATTTATGATAATGTGTATTAGGAAAAAAAAAAAAAATCACTGGGCGACTGGGTGGCTCCGTTGGTTAGGCTGCCTTTGGCTCAGGTCCTGATCCCAGAGTCCTGGGACTGAGTCCCACTTTGGGTTCTCGGCTCTGCGGGGAGTCTGTTTCTCCCTCTGACCTTCTCCCCTCTCATGCTCTCTCTCACTCTCTCTCTATCTCAGGTAAATAAGTAAAATCTTTTTTTTAACCGCTAACACTTAAAACCCATAACTTTTGCATAAATTACCACTCAAGATGAAGCTGATTTGGGGGCTTTACTGATATGGGGATAAAAGACACATGAGTGAATGAGTGTGGGAACATGACATGGGACAAAAAGGCTCAGCTGCCAGTCTGCCTTGATGGTTCCAGAGCTCACCAGCTGTATGACCGTCTGCACCTGTTACCTCCTCTGTAGCATGTCCCCATAATATATATATATATACATATATATATATGTATATATATATATTGGAGAGAGGGCAGTTAGGGATCAAATGATAACATGTTATCTGCTCACTAGGTACTAGTTACTAATGTCGTTACTAAGAAAACCATCATATCATTTAACTGTGCCAATAGTCCTGCAATCGGTGCTATTAACGCCATTGTACAGATGAGCAAAGAAAGGCTAAGAAGTCACTTGTCCAGCTAGCAGCAGGGCGAGGCTCTGAGCCCAATGTGCCTGACTCAGAAGCTGGGCTGTCCAAGGGGAGTCCAGTTCCAGCCTTTCCTGTGGGGCTGACTTAAGCATGCCACATCCCTCTTTGAGCCCGAGGCTCCCTGTGCACCTGGAGCGGGGACCAGCTTAGTGCCCTGTGCAGGACCCAGCCTGCAGAACTTAAGGACTACTGTCCTCACATCAATCACTGTAGAAGCCTTTGCTTTTAAAAACAAACAAACAAACAACTGGACAGAATGTGATCTGGATGCCTGCAAGCTTTGGCCCCCCAGATCCTCTGCCTGGCTCAGGAGTCTCACAGCTGTCTTTCGCCGTAACACCTGGTCACTCCCCTGTGGCTAGCCTTCAGACTCACTCCAGACCACAGACCACCGTTTGCCTATCTATTTATTCATCAGTCAGTGGACATCTCAGGGCTGAAAAGAATAATGCCGCCAAAATATTGCCATACAGGTGTTTGTGTGCCCGTGTTTTTACCTCTCTCGGTAAATGGGCAGGAGTAGAATTGCTAGGTCATATGGCAGGGGAATGGGAACCACATACGAAGCTTCCAAACTGCGGTCCAAAGCGGTTGTACTATTTAAAACTCCATGAGCAATGTGGGAGACTTCCTGCCTGTGCCGCTCTGTCATTGACACCTGGAACTGTCGGCCCTTTTCCTCTTAGCTCCTCCAGTTTGTACGGCGTGGTATTTCACTGTGATTTTCATCTGCATTTCCTGATGACTAATGATATTTAGTGCCTTTTAATGTGCTTTTGGGCCATTCCTATACCCTCTTTTGTAAAGGATCCGTTCACATCTTTCTTATTCTTTCCTTTTAATGGGTTGTCTTCTTACTATTGACCTGGAAGAGGGTTTTAAAAAATAGATCCTGGATTCAGGTTCTCTGTCAGGTATGTGTCCTGTAAATGTTTTCCCCAGCCCTTGACTTGCCTTTGCAATGAACATTTTTAATGGATATTGATACGTAGACTCTCAAGCTTCCCATCCTGGCCCTTACCTCCCTTTTGAGGGTTGGCAACCCCTTTACTAATTATTTCTGTCCAGCTGTGGGATAAGTTTATCTGCAGGTAAAGAGGTGGAATGGCTTTAGGGCTTGCGTTTATGACTCTGGGATCAGGCGGTCTTGGCCCTAGTCCCAGCCTGGCATATCCTTCGCCTCTGCTCTCTGAGCCTTGCTTTTCTGGCTTGGAAAATGGCAACATTGAATGCATTCTCGTTGGCTGGTGTGAAGATGAGAAGACACGAGGATTGTGACGCACCTTGGGAGAAGGCACAAAAGCCCTGTTGTGTCTGTTAGTTAGCATTCCTGTCGCTAAGACCCCTCAGCACCCGGCCCCACCACCCCAGCCCATGCAGAACTGGCCGCACAGAGCAGCTTTCTTCTACCTTCTTTTGTTCTTCAACATAAAACATTATATTGGTTTCAGGTGTACAACATCATGATTCAATATGTGTGTATTGTTGCTCTCCTTCTTTGTACTGAAAACACCGCCTCCCTCCCCGTTACTCAGGCCAAAAACCTCGGAACCCCCTTTCCTCTCACTCACTTCCTGTTCCAGAATGGCTCCTGGATCATCTTTGTCTCTCTGTGTGGGCCCCCGCCCCAGTCAAGCCTCCTCCTGCTCTCCAGCGCTCTTGGACTCAACTCCTTACCAAGACGGTCCCGGTCTTCTGCTGACCCCATCTTGTGCTCCACACGCCACGGCCACCATTGCCAAAGACTTCCTTTCTGAGCCAGAAACCCAGGGTTCCTGGGGTGGCTGTTTGGGGGAGACCACTGTGTAAGGGCAAGGCTCAGCTGTCACTAGCTTCTTCTCTGGTTATAAATAACAGGCCCTATTCTTAGCCCACCAGCCGTCAGCTCTCCGCCTCTACCTTCCAGAGCCTCCGTCAGGGACCTTGGCTGTCCTTCTTGGAGATAGGCCATTCCTTGGCCTTTGGCAGGACCCATTCCTTTAATACGTGATCAGAAAATTCAATTATAAAACCAATTACTGATTTCCTGAGCTTTACAAGGGAGACATGAAAGTTTGATTAAGTTTGAATTCCTGTTTGGCCGGTTGCCTGCCAAGGCCAAATGGGCTTGTGGGAGATTTTTGTTGTTGTTGATCCTGTTTTGTTTTGCAGCGGCACTCTTGGGGTGGGGGGACGGTGCATGGGTTTTGTGTTGTGGGTTCCCCCCACCACTGGCTGAGTAGCTGTTCCCTGTTGTGATGCAGGAGATGTAAATCCCCCAAAGACCCGGTTGCCAGGGCGACAGGCTGGGGGGGGGGGTCAGAGCTCAGCGAAACAAAGTCCTTCAGCTCTGAAGGGAGCAGCTTTGTTTCCCTTGTGGAGACTAGCTATAGTGGCCTCAGAAAGCAGCGTTCAAGGGCGCCCGCATCAGCAGGGACCCAGAAATGGCTGGCTGGTCACTTTTGAGTAGCTTCAGCAGTGCGGTTGGGCTCTGCCCACTTCCAGCGCCTACCCAGGGGACACCCAGATGCCGAGGCCTAGAGTCCGAAAGTCGAAAGACCACGCCTCTGCCCCAGGTGGTCACCTGTCCCCAGAACCTGCCGGCTATCTGGCAGCTGCAGCCTCCCCGCCCAGCGGGCAAGGACCCGGGGCAGGGAGGGACTGGAAAGCAAAGCTTGGTCTTGTCCAAGTGGCTTTTCGGGGACTTCTGGAAAACCGCACAGAGCCTGCGGTAGGAGTTGGCCCAAGGCTCCAGGCCAGAGTTGGAGCTGGTTCTGGGACCCAAGTTCCTTTGCTGGGAATAGAACAGGAGGCTGTCAGTTCTCTGGAAGCCATAACCATCCCAGAACTCTCCTACAAAGGGCGTGTTATCCAAAAGGTGGTGATGGAGCCCCACTCACCACTGTCCCCGCATGCCTAAAATGCCCCGGTTAGAGATGGAGCCCTTCAGGTTTAAAAGGCTTTTAGATCTCTAGGAATCCCAGTTAAAGTACTAAAACAAAACCCCTGGATCGAGAGTCATCTTCCAGTGATGATTAGCCATCGACCAACTGAGAAAACAGCCCTTTGGAAGTAGAGTTATGGGATTCCTTGTGCCCCGGGTGGGGCCACATAAATTCTCCCTGCCTCCCCGCTCAGTCAAGGCCAGGCCCAGAAGTAACCCCTTACGCCAGAAAACAGCCCACACCTCTAATGGTTCCATGGTGCCCCACACCTCACAAGGCACTCATACCCTGCCCTTTGTCCCTACTGCAGCCTCACCAGCCAGCCTGCCTTGACCCCCATTGCAGATGAGGCAGTGAGGCTCAGAGAGGTCAAGGGCCTTGCCCAGCATCACACCGATGGGGAGTCCAAATCCTGAACTTGGTGCCGGGACTTCGGAGTCCCACCCAGCCCTGTTCCCTGTTTCTTCTGCACACACTGACTCCAGCTGCGCAGAAGCCATGGGCACAGTGTACCCACTGTTTGATTGGCTTGTTTGTTTGTTTTTATAAGGTGAGAATTTTTGCTGAGGTTTGAATTTGGGGGTGTTGAGGGTTTTCTTCTTCTTCTTTTTTTTTTTTTTTTTTAAGTGAAACTGTTACAGCTTCCTGGTGGAGTTGTAATTAGGAAATTCTGGGTTAGTCAGCTCGGCAGAATTGACAAATAACCAGGCAGTGCTGGATAGAGTACTTTTTCCCTCCTTAGAATTCCAGGTTTTACCAAATTGGGGGGAAGGAGTTGTGAAGACGAAAATGTGTGCAGCTGTGCTGGGTCAGGGAGGACAGATTCCCTCCTTTATGTACAACTAGACAATAAAAATGTAGTTATCTTCGTATAGGGTGATTTTCTGTATGCGTAGACATGAGGCAGTATGGGAGACGTGGGGAGAAACAGGTGAAGGGGAACCCATGTTGGGGTCCAGGCTTTGGCAAGAAGAGTCTTAGGAGCCCGCATGTGCCTGGACAGGCCCCACTGTCACCTCCCCGTCAGCTTGCACTAATGAGTGACCGTGCTGACGGCAGGGCAGTGACCAGCTACCCTGTAAAGGGAGACTTGTGCCAGACCCTGTTGCTTCCATTATTACTGTGACTGACCTGCTTCACTGTAATAGTGATATATCTGTTTTCATACGACTCCAAAAAATATGTAGCCTGTTCAGCTCATGATTGCCAAGATACTAGAAGTCCCAAATCAGGACTTAACTTTTTTCAGAAGTGAGTCAAGTAAAAAACAACAACAACAAAAACCCACTGTGCACTGAAGGGCAGAGTTGGTACACAGATCAGGCAGGACTTCTGAAAGCAGGACAGAGAGGACTGAAGTCCAGGAACACTCACCTGCCCAGAGGAGCGTGCTGAGTCTGTGATCATCCTCATTTTACAGATAAGGCTCAGAAAGGGTGAGTGCCTTGCCCGTGATCACACAGCTGATAGATGACAAGAGACCAGGACCAAGCCCCAGCCCCGTCTGACTCCAAAGGCAGGCCAGCAGCCCCAGGGTGGTTCAGAGCACACAACGCAGGTGAACCTTCTCGTCTTTACTTCCGAGGTGAAGCCCCTTTCTTGGCTGTCTTGGGAGAAACAAGGCTTTTCTGGTTCTTTACGGAAAGGTTAATGGAGGTGAACCCCACTCTGGGGAAGTGGGGCCCTGGGCCTGCTTCCTCCAGTCAGCATCTAATTCTCTCAAAGAAAAGCCTTTTCAGAAAGGGCCTGGCGCAGCCGCTGCATGTGACCACAGCCGCAACTGCCCTGTTGTCCCCGGGGCCAGCGGTCCCAGCTCCGGCCCACCAGTGCCCCGTGCCTCCCCTTCTCTTCTTCCAGGGCCCCTCCCAGCGCTTCCTTTTCTTCTTTCGTTCTTGCCTCTGAATCACTTTTTCCAATAAGCTGTCTACTTAGTCTATCAAATAACTCCAGGAATGATTTCTGAAAGCCTCCCCCTGAGAACAGAAGCCTCAGAGTGGGAAATGCGTTTATATTTATGTAGCACCAAGACTTGAGAACGTTATTAAACTTGCATGGGGACCCGGCAAAAGAGCCTCCTCCAGCAGCATGGATTATGAGGGCCTGGCATCTTCAGCAGATGGGGACAGTCACACTGGCAACATGGCCGGGTTTCTTGCTCCACTGGGAGAAACCAGCCCCGTTTCCCGGGACCCCAGACAATCAGCACAAAGCTTGCAGCTTAGAAACCATGTGCATCCCTGTGTTTTATGACTGGCCAGGTTCCTAACCAGAGATTCTATGGCTGTAACCCCCAAACAAGAGGAAAATTGCAGTGTGCATGTGTGTGTGTGCACTCACACACATGCATTTGGATGTGTAGATATGGCGCGTGTGGTTTTGTGGATGTGTAGATATGGGCTGTGTGCTTTCTCGAAGGAGAGAGCCTCTAGCTTTCTCAAAGACCCTTTGGAGGCGCCACTTATAATCCTGAAAATGTTCCATGAAAGACCTACTATGTGGAGTGTGTAGGAGGCTAGCTGAAGCCTTTGAGAAGAGTAATTCTCGTGGAAATTAGAGCTCAGAGAAGAAAAACCAGCAACTAAGGACAACAAGCCATACTGTGCTCTCACAATGGAAAGGATTGAAAGAAGCAGGTGCAGGGAATGGGGGGCTGCTTGAAGTCAGGGTGGGAGCCACCTGGCTTCTGCTGAGGCAAACCTCTGCTGCTGTCACACTGTCCATACGGCTTATATTCATCCCTGGATCCTTACGACACCCCCAAGAAGTTGGAACTATTGAGCAGATTGGGCTACTAGGGCTGGGTGAGGTCACACAGTTGTGGCAGAGCCCAGACCAACCCCCCCCTCCAGCTGTCTCACTGGGTAAAATACTCACCTCCAGATTCCAGCTTTCTCATGTGTGAAATGGGATGATTCCCTCTTTGGCTTATCCCAGAGAAGCAAAAAGAATATCTTTTAGGGGCGCCTGGCAGGCTCAGTCAGTTGAGCATGCGACTCTTGATCTTGGGGTTGTGAGTTCAAGCACCAGATTGGGTGTGTAGAGATTACTTAAGTATCAGAAAATCATCCCCCTGCTTTTGGCCCGGCAGCGCCTGATAGAGCTTAATACGTGTCTGTAGCAGGACCATAGGTGTCCCTGTGTTTTCCTGGACGGTTTCAGGGCTCCCAATGAACCACCAAGGAGAGGAGTTCTACCTAAGCCTCATTTTACAAATTAGGGTCTGACCGTCGCCCACTAACTTGTGGGGGTTCCCAGGCATCTTCAGTGCCCGTTCCAGAAGCACGGCCCCTGCCCCCACTGATTGTCTGGGGACCTAGTTCTCCCTGGCCCACTCGCCACCCAAGTGGCTCTGTCACAGTTGAGCGTGAGGCCACATCCCCCTGGACTGCCCAGTGGCCTGAAGTCAGTCTCTGTGGCCATAAGAGCCCAGGCCAGCTGATGCTGACCGTGATCGGTACCGGCCAGTGCGGCAGTGCTAACGCTCTCAGTGCTACAGGGGCCTAGAACATGGAGCTGCGGGCCCCTGAGCAATGCAGTTGATGGAGGGCTTTCCATTTTGAGCCCCCGGGAGTATGACGGGACTGTGTAACACACTTCATGACGTCCATTGAGGTGACTCGGTTGTGCCTTTGAAGATCAAGGCTCTTCCAGAGGACATGCGGTAGAGCCAATAGCACAGGTTTGGGGGATTGGGAAGATCTAGACACGCTCCAGCACTAGCTTCCAGCTCGGAGATCTCTTAGCCTCCATTTCCCTTGGCCTTGCTCTCGGTTGCTTATCCAGGGGAGGAAGAGGCAGGCAGGACCATGTTTCTGCTGACTCTCTAAGCACTTACCACAGAAGCAGGTGATTTTTTTTATTATTGTTTTGTGTGTTTCTGTGTGTAAAGAGAGATTGGCAGTTTTTGGTTTGGGGTTTTTTTGGTGTTTGGTTTTTGGGTTTTTTTTTTTTTTTTTTTGGCTATTGTGATTTTTCTGTTTTGTTTTGGTGAGTTATTTTTAGCTAGACTCCTGACTTAAACTTTTTTTACTGTGCATTTCTTCCAAGTGGAACACAGCTCAGCCATTGCACATGATTGAAGGGTTTAGCACTTGACTACAGTAACTCACTTAAAACCCACAGCACGCAGTGAGGTGCTATTATCATCCCCATTTTACCAATGAAGACAGAGAGGCTAAGAAGACCTGGTCTCCAAGGGCAGGTTCGGCTCCCAGTGTTGCTGTCTGGAAGACCTGAGCAGTCTTCTCAGTGTGTTCAGGATCTGCTGCTTCTAGCCCCACTGACACCACCACACCACGCCCATCCCCGGCAGTCTGCAGTTCTCAGGGACACCAGGGCCAGCACCAGCAGGCTGAGGTTCCCTGGGCCCCGGCTGCTTGGCATTGCCTCTCCCACAGCAGTGGAGGGAGGCGGATCCACCACCATCTGCTCCTCCTCCCACCGCCAAGCCCCGCTTCCCCCTTCCAGGCTAGTCTGAGCTTGCCTCCACCTCCATGCTGGGAGCTACCAGCTAAGCCATCATTGACCCTGTAGCCTTGAGCCAGCCCCTTCCTCCCTGTGCCTCGCTTTCCCAACTTGCGTGATGAGGGAGCATAGATAATTGCAGTGAAATCCTTTTTTCCTCTCTGTGGCCTCACTTCTGGCTCTCCCGCTGCCCTCCTGTGGCTTTCCACCACACCCAAAATAAAAGTCTACCCCCTTTCCATGGTCAGTGGTGCCCTGCGTGCTGGGGCGTCTCACACTGGCTGCTGCTCAGAAAGGGCCTCGAGCACAGCCCGCCTGCCCGCCGCCTGCCCACTTCCCGCCCTGCCGATGACCATCACTGTGTGTATCCTTTCCTCCCCTAACCTGCGTCCTTAACTTTAGATGTACGCCTTGCCCTGACATTTCCCTTTTCTTCCATGCCCCCAAATTATTAAAAACAGCTGCTTCTAATTAATTGAGTGAATCATGGAAAAACACTTTTTTCCTATCTATAAATAATTCCACCTCAAATTTTTCTGGGAGAATAAAATGCTGTGGCCAACGTCCATCCAGCACATACCCAGAGCATATCATCTAGCTTCCCAGCTTTAGTTCATGGACCTCCCAGTGCCATTTCTGGAACTCCCCCCAGCCTGAAACAGGACCGCTGAGGGCCAATCAAGGTGAAACCCATGGAAAAGGGCCACAGGCGTCATAAGGAGCCTTCAACTACTAATTCTGCCACTTCCGGGCAGTTTCACATGACTTCAGCCCCACCTTTTGGGTGGCCAGCTCTGTGCTCTGGCCCATGGCTGCAGGAGGGTGCACCAAGAGAAGACACAGCTCCTTCCCCAAGAGGGGAGCACAGTCTTGCATTCCAGACTGACACAGCGAAGCCCATTCAGCTGACTGACTGTGCTGACTGAGCCCAGGATAGGACCCCAGAAGACAGCCAGGAATGAAAGCTGGAGCAGAGCCTTCCCAGAGCAGACCCTCCACCGTCACGTCCTGGGGCATGAAATGTGCTATGGGCACACCCAAGGAACCCTCTCTTACATTTACTGCAAAGTGCTGTACAGATGCCATCATTTTCTAGAACACGGGCAAGGGTGGGAAGCCCAGCCTAGAGGCAGCAGAGCTGCAGTTGGCATCTTAGGTGGCAAGGCCTTGGGTGAAGCTTTCACCCTCTGGGGCCAGAGAGCCCTTCGTGATGGTAGAACTTGTTAAGTGCTTGCCTGCCAATTGCAGCATTTTGGAGTGAGATGGTACCAGTGACCTCAGATATGATCACATTCAAAGAGAGGCAGAGATGGGGTGTGTGGGCTACCATTGATCCCAGCCCTTAACTCCGGCAGCCCCTGCTTATCTGTCACAGCACTGAGCCTCTCCTGACTCCTCTCAGGTTACCAGTGCCCCCAGGGGCCAACAGCTCCATCAGAGTTGGTCCTCAAGTTGAAGCCAGCTACCCACCTCTGGTCAACCCGGTACAGCTCCCTTACATTACAGAACGCAGCAGAGGAAAGCAACCTGGAAGGCCGCTGCAGGGAAAACTACCTCTTTATGCCCCAAGTCTCCCA
Source organism: Mustela nivalis (assembly GCF_964662115.1). NCBI lineage: Eukaryota > Metazoa > Chordata > Mammalia > Carnivora > Mustelidae > Mustela > Mustela nivalis. The sequence goes on along the minus strand of NC_139037.1, from coordinate 27,182,598 downwards.
GCCGCCTGGTAAAAGGCTTTTTTACTCTCTACCTACCAAGTTCATCTGTTCAGCAAATGTTTACTGAGCCCCTACGGTATGCCCAGCTCTGTGGTATATCCTAAATGCAAGGAGTCTGGTGTCGCAGGAGCTCAGGGTCCAGGGAAACACGTATCCTAGAAGGTGGTAAGAGCTACCTTCAGTACCACCCTTATTTGGGGCTGGGGTGTGAGGCTGAGATCCCGCCATCCAGACTTCAGTGAGCCCCTTGTCTCTGCCTCACTTGTTTCTCAGGGACGTGGCCCATCAGCTGGACGCCTGTGTTCTGTTCTCTCCTTGCTCAAGTCCTTGCCCCCGGTTCCAGTCTTGTCTCTAGGGATGACCAAGACGTGTGGCCGTCCCAGGCAGGCAGAGCACTGGTCCCTCTTCAAGCTGGTCCTCTCGAAGTGTTCGTCCTTTATTCGGCAGATCCAGGGAGAGACTAATTTTTTATTAATGAAAATGTGTTTCTTTATTGTTCAAAATAAGGGCTCTATTAGATGCACTGAACATATCATGACTTTTTTTTTTTTTTTTTTTTTTTTTTTTTTTTTTTTTAGTTTGCATTAACTTTTTGGGACCTGAGCCCATGTGGACATAACTATAGAGTTAGGCTCCAAAGTTGGTCTACAAGTTCCTTCTCTCTCTCTCTCTCTCTTTAATGCTGGCAAACATTCTCCACTTTAGTGAAGTTCACGTTCTTTCTTCAGTTTCCATTTGCAGGACAGGTCTCCCCCACTACGCAAAAACAGAGCATTCTTATGAAAACTTTTGTAAGCAAAGACATAAAGCAAAGAAGCAATTACTATTAATTTATATGGGAACAATTTTGAGCATTTGCAGACCCCCAAAATAACCTTATTTTCAGGCGTTTCTGATCCCTCAAAATGCGTCTTGCTAACGGGTACACAAAATGAATGGCAATAGCACGGGCTCAGAGACACCTTCAAAGCTATGGCGGCTGAGATGCAGGCTGCAGTCTCCAGGGAAGGAGCCTGGGGGGGCCGCTCTCGCTCTCTCCTCAGGGTTCGTGTTGCCTCTGTCAGGGCTCCCTGCAAAAGAAATGCTGAATGCTGATTTTGCTTTGTGCCTTTTTTGTTTGTTGGTTTCTGTAAAAGTGAAAATCCTCCTCGGATGACTTCTGGTTAGAGAAAACAGGTGCTAACATGGGTCTTTCGTAAGAGAGAAGTGGCATAACATAAACTTTTGAAAAATGGAGGATCCCTATGTTCCAAGCCAGACAGTCTCTTCAGAGGAATATCAGAGGGTTTGGAATTGAGAGGAGAGCCCCAACCCCTTCACCCTGCAAACCCTGGCCCGGGCATGACTCAGGTGCAGAACCTCTCTGAGCGCCCATCTCGGACTGGCTGCGAACGGGTGCATGTGCATTCCACACACAGATGTGGTTGTCATTGCTCAGCTGGCAGAGGGAGGCCCTGTGGAGGAGGCTGCCTCTCTCTGCTGGAGTGGGGCCAGCACACTTGCCTGCAGTTGCCCTGGAGATGTCCAGGACAGGTGGGGGTCACCTGGCATCATATTTCCATTCATACCTGCGGCGTGTTGGCCCATCACTGGTCTGTCCCCTAACCTCGCTTCCTTCCCCACATTTCCTGTTGAGCTGAGCAGTGACCTGGAGGGTAGGCTCTGGGTGGTCCTTTCTCTGCTTTCTTGCCCCACCTTTAGCTCCTTGTGCTACTGGGCCTCCCAAGGACGAGGGGGTGGCACCTGGTATCCATCTCCACTTATGGCCTAGAATTCATTCATTCCGCAAGCAGCACCTCATGAATGAACTAAATGGGCAACAGGGCAGATGCGGCCCTGCCCTCTTGGAGCTCACCATCCTTCTAGGAAGAGAAAGAGTCAGCGAGGAAACAAGTATACATAATTACATGTTGTAATAAGTGCTATTCAAGAAAAGAAGACTGTCAAGGGAACAGCAAGGAGCACCTGCTTCAGAAGGGAAGGGTGTGGTCAGGAAGAGCTTTCTCTAGGAGTTATATTTAAACCGAGACCAGAAGCCCTTGCTCAGGCAGTACATATACGAAACTGAGATAGGAAGAAGAAACAAGGAGCCAGTCTTGCAGACTTGAGGTAGCAGGAGGAGCCGTACAAAGGCCCTGAGGTGGAAATGATCTTGCACGTGTGTTGCAAAGCCTAGAAAGGGGGCAGGGTGGCTGGCAGGTGGTAAGTGAGGGCCAGGGTGCCTCAGGATGAGGTTTAAGAGGAGGCAGGACCCAGATCCTGCACTGCTTTGTGGGTAGAGTTCAGAATGATGGAGGGAGAACCCCTGCTTCCAGCCCAAAGGAGAGCCCATTCTTGGAAGCTGTGTTCATTTGCTAGGCCTGCCTAAACAAAATGCCAGAGACTGGGTGGCATGAACAATAGGACTTTATTTTCTCACAGTTCTGGAGGCTAAAAATCTGAGATTTTAGTGTCATCAGAGGTGATTTCCACTGAGTCCCCTCTCCCTGGCTTGTAGATGTCCGTCTTCTCCCTGTATCACATGGTCTCCCCCCCACCCGTGTGTGTGTCCTAATCTCCTCCTAAGGACGCCAGCCGTAATAGATTAGCTCCCAATCTGAAAACCTCACTTTAACTTAATTACCCCTTTAAAGAACCCCCCGACCACCAAGTACAGTCACATTCTGAGGTACTGGTTGGTTAGGGCTTCAATACATGAATCCAGCGGGGAGGGGGGACACCATTCAGCCCATGATGGGAGACTTCCCTGGTGTGCTCCTTGAGAGTAGGTTGGGGTTGTGGATCAGCGTTTGTAAAATGCCTCGGGAGCCCGGAGGAGATCCATCCTAAGCAGCCTGCCCTCTCTTGGTCCAAGGAGATGAGTAGTATGGTCACGGGCATCAAAGACTTCATGGCACCAAACTGAGACTTTCTTACCCACGACTACTTAAAATCCTTGAAAGAGAATTAGAAACCTCCCAGGTGTGTAACTCAGTGGCATAATATAGGGTCCCCAGTGGCCCACACTTTGGGGACGCTCCTTCAAGCACGTGGGGCAGGGCAGCCGGCAGGGGCAGGAAAGCGAGTGACAGCCTGAGTGAGGAAGGGGCTGGGCCCCCAGATGAGTGGCGGGGTAAAAACTGACCGGGGACAGTGCTGGCCGAGCCAGCCAGCCTCTGCAGTGTTCCATCCCAACCCCTAGCAGAGCCCCTTGCCTGGCAGAGAGGTCTGGAAGGTGTTATGATGAATTAAACCGAGGAAAAACCCTCAACAGATATCCCAGGGAAGCTCGCAGATCAGTGTGTTCAGCCGGGGAGTGTTGGGGGGAGCAGCTAAGGCCAGCGGCTGGAGGATGGAGGTGCACACAGCCCGCAGATGGGCCTCACGTTACCCCCTGCCCCCGCCTTATGCTGAAGGTAAAAATAACTACAAGGGGAGAAATGTCCTAGAGAAATTACCTTGAAATTCGGAAAACATGAAGCCTGGCTCCATCTAATTAAGATGACATTTTGCAAAGGGGGGGTTAGGGAGAGGCCTGGGTGGCATTTTAAATTGCAAGCTGATTGTGCAGCCTCTCTAATTTTGGTTCTGAACAAAGTTTCCAATTGGAACAGAGGACCGACTTCAAAGGCATTGCCTACCGCTGGCCAGGCAAAGGGAGTGAAAAGAGCAGCATGGGGCCTCTGGGCACAATGTGGCTGGGACTGGAGCAAAGGCTTGGGGCCGCAGGGGGCCGCAGCCCTCGGGAGCCTGCTGCGCCTTTTAGGGGATCAGTGGACCCGCTCCTGGGAGGAGAGCTAATTGAAGCAACGGCCTTGCCCTTGAAGAATGAGCTTTTGTCCAGCCTGGGCCATCTTAGGGGCACTTACTGGGCAGAGCTGTGGCCTGGGCTGGCTGTAGGCATCACCCCACCCCAGTCTCCCCCTGTGCTATAGAAACAGGCCTGGTTCTTGTGTAATAGCCCCCAGCATCTTCTTGGGGAGGGGCCACTGCCTCCTGGGACTCCTCCCTGCCAGCCTCTAAGCCCCAAAAGGTGGACAAGGCCCGCCCCTTCCCTCCCAGACTCCTGGAAGAGGCAACACCAGGCCCTTTCAACTTGGAAGGTGGAGAATAAGCTCCCGAGTGGGAGGGCTAGGGGCCAGCTGGCCCAGGGAGCCACCCAAAATGCAGGATATGGTTCTGCTTTCTGGACAGAGTCACTCCAGTTATGATGCGCAGGATTCCCTCAGAAGCTCCTTTGTGCCCCTCCTTTTGTGCACCCTGGGTTAGCTCACAAAGACAGCTTGACCAGGCCGACTCTCTCATATTGCCGATACCCATCTCTTATGCACACACGCACACCCACACGGCGTGCTTTAAGCCATGCCCGGTTCCCAGAGCACACCCATCCAGACCCTGGGTTCTCACGCACCCTGGATAAGAACACAGCGTGGGGAACACCACCATTTATAGTTGAGGAAACTAAGTCACGGAGTTGAAATGATGAGCCCTCGGAGGCCAGATCCTGGCATTTTCCACAGATCCAGCGACCTCATGCCCCTTCCTCCCACTTACTTCCCCTGACTTGTCCCCCACCCTCCTGATCACCCACCAGGGTCTCTGTGCCATCCATTTCCTCCGCTTTACATGTCCCTGTCTGCAAAGGTCGCTACCCAATTCCTTCGAACGGAGGGCGGCAGAGTGGTGAGGGGGCTGAGAGGCAGGGGGTAATGGAATGAGCTCCAGTAGGGCAGCCTTGGTTCCAAAATGTGGGGGCTGTGGAGGGCTGAGGTGTGAATAAATGCTTTCTTGACAGTAGATTAAAGAAACAGTCTGGAGGCCAGGAGACTGGTTGGGCTAGACCCCTGCTGTCATCCACAGGCAAGAGTGACCTTGCGGGGAGATTGGGAGGGTCTGAGTTCAGACCTTTCTTGGGGCAAATGACAGTTCTTGGGAATCAGACTGGCTGGAGGAACAGAACAAGGGAAGAGAATGGAGCTGGCTTTGGGGTCTCTGGCTTGCGTGACCGGAAGCACAGAATTACCATTGCACAAGGGCCATGTGTCCCCGTGGAGCGGCGCGGGCATTCCTGGGGCCATTCCTACAGACCAACAGCTTTCATTGGAGGACTTTTATGTATTAAATTAACACACAGACCTCTGATTTCATGGAGGTTGTTGTTTAGGATAAGCTGATTATTTAAAATGAGTCCATTTGAGGTCATTTTTAAAAATTAAGGAAATAGCCATGGTCATGTGCTACTTTGGCAGCCATCACAGGACTGAGATGGGAAGGAAGGCAGTGATGGAGACAGTGGCCCAGGAACCCAGGTGCAGGGGAGAGGGTGGGATAGACTGGGAACATGCCGAGCCAAGTGGAGGAGCCAGTAAACCCACCAGAGGTCAGGTGGAGCCACTGGGCAGCCCCCTGCATAGAGGAGGATCCTCTGACGTCCCACCCAGGGAGAAGGCGGCTTACAAAAGCAAGAAGGTGTTTGAGGACTGAGCCCTCAGCAACTTAAATGTTGGGTGGAGCGACAGAGGCCCACATAGGAGACAGCCCACAGTGGACTCACATGACTTAGAAGACAGCGCCTTGACCAGGAAGTAGCATCTACAGGGCCCAGCATCCGGAGAGAGGAGAAGTGAGCAGACAGCAGCAGGGGATGGGGAGGGCAGTGAAAGCCCCCGCCGGAGGAAGGCAGGGAGGTGGCAGGACAAACAGAGGAAGCAAGGAGGACGGAGGCTTGCAGGGGGCATTGGTGTCAGGGATGGGCTTAGGATGGGAGGCCAGAGCATGGTGTAGGTGGAAGCTAGAGGGAGAAAGAAGGCCCCAAGGGAGGAATGGTGGGGGAGGGGGTCGGAGGTTCAACAGAAGTGGAGTCAGGACCACTTTTTCAGAAGGTCAGGTCTTAATCCACATTAAGGAATGAAACCCACAGTGGTTTTCCTTTTGGGGGTTTTGTGGAGTTAAATTGGTGGCTAGATGAGGGCTCAGAGGCTTGTTAAGGGGCAATTCTAGATTTGGATTCAGTGGCTCCCTGGAAGGCGTGGTTCTCCCCTGGCCCCCATCAGCATACCAAGAGAAGGGTCCTACAGCCCCTGCTTGGGGGGCACCCACCTCATTGGAAGGGAAAGGCCCGCTTAGCCATGAAGCTGCTGGGGACAGGTGGGCAGGATGGGTGTCCCTTCCTCCTTCCTTCTGTCTTCCCTGCTGGCCTTGGTGCTGGGCACTTACCTTCGCGCTCCCCTTTAAGAGGACATTGGCAGCCAGGAGACCCGAAGTACCCATGACAACAAAGCTCCTTAGCAAGCCAGAGGCCCTGATTCTCCTGCATCTGTGTCTGAGCAGTTTGGGCAGTCATCTCAACAAAGTTGAGGCCACAAGTTGGCTGGTAGGGGTGGGGAGATGGGGGCATCCATCAGGACAGAAAAGCAGGTGCCCTGTCCCTTCCAGTGAGAATGCCACACACTCCTTGGAACCTGCAACCACCGGTGAGCTCATTCCCTCGTGGAACCAAAACCAGGGAACAAGGAGGGAGGCTGAGACAGAGAAGGAAACAGGAAGTCTGTGGCCCAGGAGACCTGGAGCCCAGGGTGTGCCCACTCCCACCCTGTGCTGTCCCCAGGAGGCAGTGCACGCTCCCAGGAAATCTGGGTGATCCTCCAAACCCCACAGAACCTCAACCCAAGGCCCTGCTGGTGGGAAAGAGTCAAAGCCAGGCAGAATGGGGGGATGTTCCCAGCCTACCACCTAGGGCCCGGAGCCGGATTCATTGCTCCCTTCCGAGTCCCAAGGACACACCGGCCGGGTGCTTGCTTTATGCTGCTTGCTGCAGGAAGCTGCTTCCCAAGGGGAGGAAGTGGGCAGACCTTAGCTAGCATGCTGGACGCACATGTTGATTTCTATCTCAGTAGTTCTTAACATCAGTGCATATTAGAAAAAGATAAAAACTGGCACACTTGGGTGACTCAGTCAGTTAAGCGTCCGACTCTTGATTTCAACTCAGGTCATGGTCTCAGGGTCGTGAGATGGAGCCCCACGTTGGGCTATGGGCTCAGTGTGGAGTCTGCTTGAGATTCTCTTGTTCTCTCTGTCTCTCTCTCTCATTCTCCCCCCTGCCTCTCCCACGGCTTGCGAGCCTGCGCACGCACTCTGTCTCTCTCTCTCTCTCTCTCAAATACATAAATAAAATCTTTTTTTAAAAAAAAAACTAACCTATAGAATATACTTCTGAATATATTATTGTTAGTGATACTACATTTCCTTTTTCTTAAAATAAGTTTAAGTAGGCATAAGTCCAAAGAAAATCATGAAGTCAGTTGTGGCACAGGTGGTATCCAAACCCAGCTGAATTTTCACATCATTTTTGAGCGCCTGCTGTGTACCCCGCAGGGTTCTGCAGATGCAGTGGTGAATGAAAGTGATGCCTGTGGCAGGTATGTGAGTGGCTGAGGCCCAGGAGGCGCTGCTCTGGGACCCCCCCTTTCCTGTTTGCAGGGGAGAGGAGCGGGATCACAGATTTTTTGGATATTCCAGAAAACAGGCCTCTGCCCTTCTGCAGCCGGCTTCTTGAGAGGGCACTCTGTTTCCTGTCCAGGAAGCAGGAGAGGAGGAACAATAGCAGGACCCAGAGACCGGGCGCCCCTGGCTCCTCTCACGATCATGCCCGGCGTTTCCTGGCTCAGTCACAACAGAAGGTTCTTTCCTGCCCATCTGATAGTCTAGGGCAGGTGCTCCGGGTGGGTGGCTCTCCTCCGCGTGGTGATTCACGGGCCAGCTCTTTCCATCTTATGGTACTACCGCCGCCCAGGACTTTGTCATCACGTGCACTCGGGGACACGGTTACATCTTGGGAGCCTTGGCCGACAGGCGACGCACTTCACTTTCATACTTCATCGACTCTAGTTCAGTTACAAGGCAGGTGGTGGCCTGCAGAAGGGTCTCTAACCCAGCGGCCACGAGAGGGCTGAAACGAGGCCCACCTTCCCCTTGCCAGACTGTGTAGCATGGAGGAAAGAACTCCTTTTTCCTAACCCTGACAAAGGTGCTGTGGGACTGGCTTCTACCCTGGCTGGGACCAGAGCCGAGGACGTGGGAACGGAGAGAAAGGAGACAGAGGGACAGAAGAAAGCAAGAGTGGTCTGGGAGGGGAGAGGAACCTGAGCCCAGGAAGCACCAGATGGCCTCCTTTGAGGCCCTGCCATTTCAGATTGTGAGGGCTGGCTTGAGCCCCTGCACACCTCGTCCCACAGGGGTAGGGGTGTTCCACGGCCCACCCTCTCCTCAGTGAGCCCCGTGCAGCAGACTTGAGCCTCGGGCTCTGAGTCCCCTGACCACCCTCCCATGCCCAGGTCTGTGCAGCTAGGACCTTGTCCTTACCCCATGCCCTTGATCATCCAGGGTCAATGTCAGGAAGATGAGGACAGCGGGGCCTCATGGGAGGGGAGGCCATGTACCCTGGTCCCACGCCTTGGAGAGAGCCTCTGAGGTGGCACCCGGGATGGAGCAGCTCTCATCCCCCTGGCCCCGAGCTGCCTGCAGACCCCACGGGGTGCGGCGCTCCATCCTCCCCTCCCTGCTGACCTCACATGAGAGACAGGCCGCCTTCACCCAATTCCCAGCCTCCCTACCCCATGCTCCTGTCTCATGGCCAGGCACTGGGGGCCCGGGGAGCCGGCCTCCGGCCTGGTCCCACCGTGCCTTCCGCCTCCTGCTGCCTCCAGGGTGGCCCACTGGCACTCGGCCCGGCCCAGCTGGGGCACAGCCACAGCTGCCACTCTGCCTCTCCAGTGTTTTGGTTGACGAGACTATTTGTCACCCTTGTTTTTGACCACCTGTTGCCATCCCACCGCCTCATGTGTGCACAGTGCCAGCGTCAACACGCTAACACTGGGTCCCGGAGTGGGCACCGCCTGGGAGCCCTGTCCCCTTAGCGGTGGGGCTCAGGGAAGCCCAGGGGGGCAGCCTTCCCAGACCCCGCCCTCAAGGAGAAGCCGGGAGACCAGGACTCCAGCCGGCGGGTGCCGCCCCCAGGCTTGCTGGGTGACCTGGGACAAGGCCCCACCTCCTTTACCCAGGCCTCAGTTGTGCCCCCAGAGCATGACATGGGAAGCAGGGCTGTGCAAACTCTGGAGCCAGAGAGCTGGTGTTCGAACCCCAGCCGCACCAACCTGCCGGCTGAGTGACCTTGGGCCATCTCACAGCCCATCCGACCTCTGGTTTGTCTCTTTATAAAAGGACCAAACGGTAATACTTACGAACATTAAATGAACTAAAGTCCACGGGAGTGCTCGCTAAATACTGGCTACTGTGGTTATGTCTCGGGGCCCCTCCTTGGCAGGCATGTCCATGAGTGTGTCTCTGTGTGGGGGATGGTATTGCCAGCTCCAGTGCTCACCCTGGACACAGCAGTAGCCGGGACTTACTGATCCTCTGGACCCGGTTGGTTTGGCCTGCTCTGGGTCCTCAGCCCAGAGGTTCCTCCTGAACCCCAGCGCTGGCAGCTGTCCACCACCACTGGCAAAAACTTGAAATTCTCCATTTTCTAACCGAGAGGTATTGGCTGTGGCTCTGTGTCCCACCTCTCAGCCCACGGGGGTGTGTGACTCAGTCACACTTATGCAGGTGGAACCCTCATCAGCTCCCTCTTACCCTGCTCGGGGAGCCCCTATGCCCGGGGTGGGGGTGCTGGCTGCCCTTCTGTGCAATGAGACGGTGTGAGTGCGGAGAGGGGACGGTGGACAGAGTCACTACGTTTACTAACACGGCTTCGCCGAGTCAGAACGCGATTCCTTCCTCTCGGTCAGCCTGCGAAGCTCGAGAAGAAAGTCTCAGGCTGGTGCTAGTATCCTCTTAACACCTCTGAACTCTCCCCCTTGTTAACAAAGACAAAACGACTCCAGGCCAAAAGCCTTCAGCAGGCAGCGGGATCCTGCGAGAACTTAACGTTAGTGTCTGCTTTCACGGTCATCGTCGTTCTCGTGGGTGTCTAACGTTTTTGAATACTTCACGCAGGCTTTTCATTGACTGTAAGGATATGAAGTTTATAACGCACAAAGATGTGTCCAAGAAAATTAATAACTGGTAGTCATAGATGAAACAGGACTTTTGTAGAAGTTATAAAGATGCTAGGGGAGAATGTTTGAGAAAGAATGATCTGGTCTAGTGGTTCTCAAACTTTGTGGTTTGGGGGCCCCTTTAAACTCTTAAAAAATTATGGAGGACCCCAAATTTCTTTTTTTTTTTTTAAGATTTTATTTATTTATTTGAGAGAGAGAGACAGTGAAAGACAGCATGAGCGAGGAGAAGGTCAGAGGGAGAAGCAGACTCCCCATGGAGCTGGGAGCCCGATGCGGGACTTGATCCCGGGACTCCGGGATCATGACCTGAGCCGAAGGCAGTTGTCCAACCAACTGAGCCACCCAGGCGTCCCCCAAATTTCTTAATGTAGGCTACAGCTATCAAGTTTTATTGCATTAGAAAAGAAAACCAAGAGTGCTCACTTCAGCAGCACCTATACCTAAAAATTGGAACAATACAGAGAAGATTAGTATGGCCCCAGCACAAGGCTGACACGCAAATTTGTGAAGCAGCCCACATGTTATTTTCTGCCTCTATCTTCTTTTGGTTTTTTTTCCCTCTAGGGAGGGGGTATTCCTAGAACAGTGCCTGGCACATAATAGGCGCTCAATAAATATTTGTTTGTTGAAAAAAAATGAAAACCAAGAAAAATTTTAAATCTTCATTCATTTAAAAATAACTATGATAAACCTATTACACATAAACAACATTTTTATGAAAAATTATTCTGATTTCTAAAAATGTAGTAAGAAGAACGTCATTGTTTTGTATTTTTGTAAATCTCTTTAATGGCTGGCTTAATAGGAGACAGCTTGATTCTCATATGTGCTTCTGCATTCAGTCTGTCATGATTCGTTGTTTTGGTTGAAGAATAGGAATCAAATTTGGCCCCACATAAACACATATTTCAAAAAGGAAGGAATGTTTTACTAGCCTTTTCAGATAATTCTTCTTTGAAACTTACCCAAAATGGACAAATGGTGGTTTCTGAAAGGAGGTTTGCAGTCTGAAACTATAGCAGGGACCCGTCCCTGTGCTGTCACATCAGAATCCATCAGTCTCTTTGACAAATGTTGCTGGAACAATTGGGACATCACATACAAAAAAAAAAAAAAAAGAGTCTAAATACAGACTTTCCACTTTTCACAAAAATTAACTTGAAATGGATCACAGGTAGATCTAAATGTAAAAGGCAGCACTATAAAACTCCTCAAAGGGAATATAGGAGGAAACCGAGATGAACTTGGATCTGACGATGACTTGTAGACACAACACCAAAGTCACAATCCATAAAGGAGTAGATAAAGTGCTCGTCACAGAAATTTAAAACTGCTCTGTGAAGGCTACCATCAAGAGAAGAAGAAGCGGGGGCTAGGACAAAATACTTGCTAAAAGCATGTTTACGAGAAGACTGGTGCCCACGATAATCAAAGAACTCTTCAAACTCAATGGTAAGAAAACAGCCCAACTTAAAAATGGGCCAAAGATGGGGCGCCTGGGTGGCTCAGTGGGTTAAGCCACTGCCTTTGGCTTGGGTCATGATCTTAGGGTCCTGGGATCAAGCCCCGCGTCAGGCTCTTTGCTTAGCAGGAAGCCTGCTTCTCTCTCTCTCTCTCTCTGCCTGCCTCTCTGCCTACTTGGGATCTTTCTCTGTCAGATAAATAAATAAAATATTTTTTAAAAAAATGGGCCAAACTCCTAACAGACACACTGCGAAAGAAGATGTACAGATGGCAGAGAGCGTACGGCATCTCCACATCATATGCCATCAGGGAAATGCAAATTAAAACAACAAGCTACCACTCCACACCTAGTAGAGTGGCCAAAATCTGCAACACTGGCCACTCCAAATACTGACGGGGACGTGGAGCCACAGGACTCTGGCTCGTTGCTGGGGAAACGGCAAAATGGCGCCACACTTTGGACCAGACAGTTTGGCAGTTTCTTATAAAATGAAACATACTCCTCCCACAGGATCCAGCCATCAGACTCTTCCATATTGTCTGCAAAGGTGTGACAACTTTTGTCCACACAAAAACCTGCACGTGAATGTTCATAGCAACTTTATAACTGCCAAAGCTTGGAAGCAACCAGGATACCCTCCAGCAGGTGAGTGGGGAAGGAAACTGGTCCATTCACACAATGGAATACTATTCCACACTGGAAGGAAAAGAGCTCTTAAGCCACAAGACATGATGGAGGAAGCTTCAATGCACATTACTAAGTGAAAGAAGCCCATCTGAACAGGCTGCCTACTGTATGATTCCAACTGTGCGATAGTCCGGAAACGGCGAAACAATGGGGTCGGTAAAAAGATCAGAATGGTTGCCGGGCGTGGGAGAGGGGAAGGGATGAATAGGCAGAGTATGGAGGGTTTTTAGGGCAGAGGAAATACTCTGTGTGATTCCATAATTCTGGATTCAGGGCATTATAAATTTGTCCAAATCCACAAAATGTACAATATCCAAGAGTGAACCCCACGGTTAACTACAGACTTCGGGTGAGTGTGATGTATTCACGTAGGATCATCCTTGGCAACAAATGGACCACTTTGGTGAGGGATGTGGACAGGAGAGGGGCTGGGGTTATATAGGAAACCTCCACCTTCCTCTCTGTTTTGTTACAAATCTAAACCTGCTCTTAAAAAGTAAAGTCTCTTGAAAATGTCCATTGATCTGCTTTGCGCTTTGAATGGTTCTCTTAACCATGCATGATTTTTAACACCATTTGGGTCATTTGGAAAATGCTAGTTCAGAGTTACACGGTTCTTCCAAATGTTGACACGTTTCAGCACACAGGATTAAAAACTCATGTTTGTTAACGTCAACACCCACCTCATCAGAAAAGCCTCTAGGTAGTGGGAAGCTATGAAGCTCAAGATGGTAAACACTGGTTTTCCAAATTCTTTCACTTGAAAGCTGGAATTTTTTTTTTTTTTTCATTTTGGTGACAGATATGTTCATTGTTTTCCTTGAAATGATGGGCTCGCTTGGTTTGTTTTAGAAAATGTCTTCCAGAGACCAGATCAGAATCACCATTGTCTGTCTGTCAAGCATTCTTTTAAATGAAAGTGGTGTCCCACGAAGAAAGGCACTATTTTCACTGGCAGCTCAGGCTTGCAAGTGTTTTTCCTCCAGAAAACCATCATCCTTTGGTTTGCAGAAGCGTTTTATGCATGCTTCCCATTTCATCCCACAGAATATGAAAAAGATGGGTACTCGGGGTAGAGATCGCTCTTTAATTCATGATTTTTACTACTTCGTCAAGGACATTCTTAAGTAAAAGTGGCATCTTCTGTGACCGGCCACGGGAATGCATGGTGGTTGCTGGGACAGTCTGGTGGTCCTGCTTGCGGCTCAGGAGCTAGTGGTGTTCTCTTCTGTGGCTTTTGCACCGTCAGGGCAAGCTGTGATACTATTAGCAAGGTCAAAAATAGCGCCTTAGCGTCGTCCCGAACACAGTTTTGATCTTGTAGACCCCCACAAGGACTTCGGAGACCCCCATGGGTGCAGCCCACACTTTGAGAACCACTGGTGTAGCCAATCCTGTCCTCGCACCTTTGGGGACCCTGGGACCCTGAGTGGGAGCTGAGGCTTGCCCAGGGTCCCGGAGCAGGTTGGAGGCAGGGCCACGTCTTCTGACATTTGAGGCACTGCTCCGGACCATGTCCCTGAGATCCCAGAAGCAGGGTGACACGCTCCTTTTTGAACAAAGGCAATATCTGATCAAGGTAATGCTCAACAAATGCCTCCAGCTAGGGGACAAGGAGACAGGAAGAGGTATCAACTAATAAGCCTGGGGAGAGGCACCAGTCGGCCATACCTGCCCTCTTCCAGATTTGCCGGCCTTCTTCCAACCCCTGCCATGTGTGTGGTGGTCCAACTTCCATCTACCCTCTAACATAATTGTGTTGCTAATATCTCCCAAGTGAGGCGGCTCTAATTAAACCATCGTCACTTCGTGTTCTGACGAGACGAGGTTGGCCATTATCACTTTTCTTTCCCTTTGACTGAGCTCTGTGTGGGTAATTTTATTCTGCCCTTGTTCATTTCTTAGAAATTTAGCCTCTCCAATTTTAGTTCTTTTCTCCTATCTTAGAACATTGTGCTCAGGAGAACGGCGGTGGAGGGTGAGGGTATCACAGATTTGGAAATCTCTGTCCCGTTCACCTTAAAGTTTATTTCTGACTGAACAGTGCCTGCTTGGTGGTTCAGCTGTCCCCCGCACCTCGGTCTAGGAGAGACGCCCAGGAGGTAAAGCCTGGCAGGTTCTGGACCCGCCAAGGGGTGAAAGGCACCAAGAGAAAGTGGTTACCATTGTCGGGCTGTCCCAAAGTAGGTGATGACGGGACCTCTGGACCGGGGTGAGTCTCCACTTCATCCTCAAGGATCTGAGGTGATCGGAAGCCTCGGTGATGTAAACATACCATCAACTCCCCGCTGAGGGCCCTGGCAAGCCTCGGTCCTGTATCCCCCCCTTTCTGCCAGTCACCTGCATGGTCTAACCATCTGTGCACTGGCAGGCCTCCTCCACAGGTCTCAGCCCACTCTGCACCGGCCTTAGCACCTCCCCACTCAGAAGCTGTGGACTGACGACCGCCCTTTACCCTCCCGTGGCTCTCCCCAGCCTCACACTGGACACCCTGCAGGGGTAGCCTTGGGAGACATCTGCCATCTGAGAGCAGCAGAGCTGGGGCCGGGAGGGGATGGGCACTGAGAGGAGGGCAGGAGAGGCCGAGGGAGAGAGCTTCCCAGGCCCCGCACTCAGGGAGCATCAGCGTTCACTCTGCGGGACTCTGACTTTCAGAGCTGTCCCAGCAGGGGACCGAGGCTGCCTCCAGCCCTCTCCCCACGGAGGTGCACACGTTTACACTAACCTGCTCAGGACAGATGCCCTACAAGATGCAGTCTGTGTGGGCACCCCTTGGGCCGCCTGTGCAGGCAAGGTGACTATTCCTAGTTTAATGTCTAAGGGCAACATGGCCCTCCAGGCCTCAGGCCCAGCCAGTGGCCAGAGAGACATCTGACATCCTCGAGGACACTCCCATTAGGGTCTCTGTCTTCCCCCTTTAATTCCCTCCTCAAGGAAGACGCATCTCTGGACTGTGCCCTGCCTCCTGGACATGGCTGACCCCAGTGCCTGTGCCCTGGACACACCTCTCTCACATCCCCCCACCCACCCCAGTTTCTCCACCAGGCCCAGCACTTACTCGTGTCCTCCTCCCAGAAGTCAGATCAGTTAATACGTCCAATGCCCCCACTGACTACAGGCTTGGGCTGGCGAGGCCCAGGTCCTGCTGGCTGGTGGGTCCCCACCCCTAGCCTTGGGCTCAGCACAAGAAGACATCCGGCCAGCCTGTGGGGAAGAACCAATGACTGGACTAGCCCCGGCTCCTTCTGCCTCACTTGGGCTGGGGCCGGGGGTAGGACCCCATGACCAGTCACAGGGGCTGACAGATGGTTTCAGAGAGGAAACATTTAGGTGTTGAGCACTGGGACCAGTGAAAGGGTCTCAGAGGATTCAGCCCACAGTTTCCACTATAAGCCCTGGCTCGATGGATCATGAGCCAGCAGAAAGAGCTGCTTCTGAGTAATTCGAAGATCCAAGGGTTTTGAGGCTGCAGAGAGTGTGATCCTTCAGAAAACCCCAGCCTTCTCCACCTCCCCAGGAGGCAGCCTGGGCCAGAACAGAGAAGGTTCTCAGAAGGGCTTGGGACAAATCCCTGAAGACTGCAGGGCCCTGACAAAGATGGGGACCTGAGCATAGGGAGGAAAGGCCAAGGGGGCAGTTCTCCCCTGCTGTGTTTGGGGCACCAGCTAAGGGGCTGGGGAGATTTAGGCGGTATGTTCTTTTTTTGCCAAATGCGAAAGTTCTTGAGGCCGAGACTGCACTCGTTAGTGGGCGTATAATGGGTAAATGAGTAAATGGGTGGATGAATGGGTGGGTGGCTAGCTAGGTCAAGGCAGAGTGAAAGGAATGGGCATGACAATGAGTAATTAAGGGACAGACAGGTGCTGTTGTAGGATAGAAGAGAGGCAAAGGGACAGGTGGGTGGGTGTGGAAGTGAGTGGCTGGATGAACGAGGGTGGCTGATGGGTAGATGATGTAATGGATGGATGGATGGCCGAGGGGGTGGATGGGTGGATGGCCGAGGGGGTGGATGAGGTACCCTCAATAGGTAGTATAGTAATGGACGGATGGATGGACGGGCAGATTTGATAAGAAGTGAGATCAGAAACCACCAAATCCTTGGTTCTGCTTCAGAATCTTTCTGGGGACCCAGGAAGTTTCCCTTCCCTAGGGCAAGTGGTAGACCTGTGATGTCCCCCAGCTTCCCCCCACACAGACAGTGTGCTATAGACACAGGCCTTGCTAAAACCCGGAAGCCCAAGTGAAGAAAGCCCCAAGGATATCTGGCCCTCAGCCACTACATGCCATATAGGGCCCCCACGGTCACCACTCACGAACACACTTCACAAACGTCTCAGCTGCCCCTGGTGTGCAGCCCCTCCCGGAGGCTCACAGTTTGGAAGCCATCTGCCAGCCCAGGGCCAGAAAGGTGGGCCCCTGCCAGAGGGGTGAGGGTGTGGCCCCCTCTCCACCCACGGTCCCAAGGCCCTGCCGCAGATAGGAAGTGAGGGCTTTCCCCTGGGTGTGCGTGTGAGAGAGAACACGACCACCCTGCTGCCTCAGGGGTCCAGGGGTCCAGGCTTGGGTGGGCTGGGCCAACCGCTGCTGAGTGCCCAGCCAACCATTTTCTACGTGCCAGGACTGCAGTCAGAGGCCAGGCCTCCAGCAGCTGGGGTCTCTGTGCGTCTTCCCCTAGAGGAGCTGGGAGGACATCCCCGCAGCCTGAGGGAGGCAGAGACACCCACTGCGCCCGCCCTGCCCGGCCCTGCCTGGCCCTGCACTGCCTGGCTCTGCCCTGTCTGGCCTTCTGCGCTCAGGCTGTCCGAGGCGCTCCCACTCCCGTTGGCCTGTGTGCTCCTGCCCCCTGGCGGGGGCCCAGGTAACTGCAGCACACAGGGCGGGGTGGGGCGGGGCCAGGTGCTGGCTTTTCCCTGCCCCTAGAAGACTGGGTCCTTGTGTGTGCATGAGCGTGTACATCCGTGTGTTCACACTTCACTTAGCCTGGGAGATTAGAGATGGAGCAAAACTCTGAAAGATCCAAAGCAACTCCTCAAATGAAAGGGGTTATTATTATAATTACTGTGATTATTGTTATCAAGACGATCCTGCTTGCCTGAAAAGTCTTGTACAAAAACAGGCTTATTTTATGTCAGCTTGTTGTTTGTGTCTGGGGGACTTCATCTTAGCTTATAATAACGAACATGTGCAGGGCTCTTTATGCTGCAAAGCTGCGTCACGTCCCTCGGCTGTTTTCCTCTGCCCAGACAGCCCTGGGAGGGGAGAACTAATCAGGGAACAGAGGCTCAGAGAGGTGCCATGGGCAGTGCCAGGTCGCAAGGCTAGAAAGCTGTGGAGCCAGGATGTAAACCCAGGTCACCCGACCGAGAAGTTCCCCCCTCCTCCACACACACACACCCTTTGCATCTCATCTCTTGTGGGGATGAAGGGAGAGGCTCTCTGTCGCACCTGAACTCCAAGCCCTTTTGTCGCTGTCTCTTGAAAAGTGCACAGTGCCCTGAAGAGAAGGGAAAGGTTTGGAAGAACCAAGCATTCAGTTAAAAGTGCAGTTAGCCACCGTAGTTTCAGCTGATGAATACACCTGGGCACTTCCAAGGCTCCAGCAGCATCTGGCAGGTGAATGGAAGGATGGGTTGTTCGTTCCAGCCACTCAACTGGGCTGATGCCGGCTGTCCTCGGTCAGCACCCCAGCGTGGCCCGAGAAAATCAAGGGATTGACTCAAGTAACTGGAAAGTCAGAAGTATATGTGACTGCTTCTACAAATGTCCTGGGGCTGTCTGGGCTAGTGGGGCTGCTTGTAGTCTAATTTAACAAATATGGATTCTTTGTCTATCCCAAACTGTTCACTGCGGCCAGCGGGATGACTGGCTGGGCCCAGACCATGTGTCCCCCGCTGGAACCAGGGGACAGAGCCAGCCCCACCTGAACTGCTCAGGCCAGATCAGAGGAAGTGCTCTCTTTCAGGGAAGCTGGACTCTAGGACCAGAAAATGAGGGGATGGAAGACATCTCAGTGGTGAGGAAATGGGATTGGGGGAGGGGGTACATCCTCACTACTGGCCCAGGAGGAGACCTGGATGGGAAGGTCAGGCCCAGTCTGAGCACCTTCCCCGGGCTCTCTGAAAGCAGGTAGACAAAGGGACAAGAGACTCCGCTGGGTCTATTAATTGCTTGTTAAGCTTGGCACCAGCCTAGCTCCCTCTGCAGGGTCCCAGAGCAAATTGGCAGGGTCCTTCCTTCCCTTCCAAGGCTGACCCTTCTTACCTTCCAGGGAGCTGGGCTTGGACCAGTGCATCCTCCACTCTGGCCTCAAGGACAAGTCCAGGGCTCTTGACTAGAGGAGAGCAGGGAAGGTTGCCCTTGGCCTCAGGCTATCCTCCTTATTAGCTGCATGGTCTTGGGCAAGTTCCCTTGCCTCAGAGCCTCAGTCTCTCCGTCTGTTAAACAGGATGGCTCCCTATAGAGTTACCATGATGATTAAATTGGCTACAGATACTGTTGAAATCAACCAGATAAGAAGAGTCAGGGGACAGATAGGATGGAGTGAGAAACTGGGGCCATGACTGATATTTAAGTGCCAAAAACCCTTTTGTCCCATAAACGTCACTGAGCACCAGCTATATGCAAGGCACGTTGTGAGACCTAGGGAACTGTGAGAAATCAGGAAACCGTCCCTGCCCTGAGGAGCAGGCACACATGACATCACCAGCTGGGCCTGTGGCCAGTGTGCTGTCGGGATGGGCCCAGGCACAGATCAGCTGGCCAACAGAACACCCTGAGGTGGGATAACCCTGGTTTGCCTGGGCAGCAGAAAGAAGGGCTATGTGTTTGGACCCCCATGAGAGGGGAAAGGTGTGAAGAGATTGGGACAGAGAGCTAGGCAGGCGCTGGAGGCCAAGGTAATAAGTTTGGAATTTAGGTATGATGAGAAGCAATTAAAAGAGTTTAAACAGAGGTTACCTATTGTAACCATTAGGATTAGGTTTGACTGTGAATATCAGAGCCCTGAAAAATAATGATTTCAATAATAAATTTACTTTAAATTCTTTAAAAATCTCCGGAAGGTTTGGGGTGTCCACAGAGTTATCAGGACCTAGACCTGTTTTCTACTCTCTAGGGTATGGACCTCATCTTCATGGTCCAAATTGGCTGCTAGAACTCCAACCATCACAACCAAGTTCCAGCTCCAGGAATGAAGAAGTTAGAGAAAAGGGTACAACCTGCCTTTCAAAAGGGTGCTCTACTTTGGTTGACCTCTCATTGGGTGGAACTTGTCACTAGGTCCCACCCAGCAGCAAGCAAAGTGAGGAAATGCAGTCTTTTATTTGGATGTCCGTGTGCTCAGTTCTTTTTCTAAGGAGAATTGATGTCACACTAACAGTCTGCTGGCTGCCGTGCGAGGAACAAACGAGAGAGAAGCAAGGGAGGGAGGGAGCCCTTGGGAGGGGGACTGAGGGCAGTCAGGAGAAAGATGGTGCTGGCTTGGCCCCAGGAACGTGTGTGAGAAGATGGGGAGAAGTGGTGTGACTGAACACAGCTTTGAGGAAAAACCAGCAGGACACCGGACCTGGAAGGGAAGCAGCAGAACCAAGGGCGATGCCTAGTCTGTGTCTGGGCAGCTGAGCTAGTGGTGGTGCTGGACACTGAGCTGGGGGAGACTGGGCAGAGACAGCAAGGGCAGCTGGGGGAGGGTGGGGGGCGCCACCGGCACAGGATCCCTGTCCCCACTGCCACACCTCTGGGATGAGAGGAAGCCAGGAGGACAGCCTCAGCCCCTGGGCTGTCCCCTGGAGAATGCCCAGCAAGCCAGCTGTCCCAGCCTTTCCCGCACTGTGCTGTCATCCTGCTGGAATGCTGGGACACGGCGGTGGGGGGGGGGGGCAGACAAACAACGGGGTCAAGAGTAGCCGTGGTTTATTAACCCAGGTCCGAGGGTGTCTTCCGCCCTCCTGCACATCCTGACTCCCTTGTCACGGACCCGGCGGAAACCAGGAAGGTGGGGCCCAAAGGAGGACGTTGGGAAAGCTCTGGCCAAGTTCACCACCGCACCGCAGGCCACACACAGGACAGGCAGCCGGCACGTGGAGAGCTGAGGAAGACCGAGGTTTCCCAAGGTCACCCAGGCACTTGAGAGCAGAGTCAGCATGTAGGCCCCTGATTCATAGGCCTGTTTTTAGCCCCAGGTGGAGGCAGCACCCCAGCTCACCCACCCTGCCTGAGTCACTCACTGCCTGCCGAGGGCACCCATCACCCAGGCCCCAGGGCCAGCTTTCCAGGTCCGTGCCCCAGGGGAGGCTCAGAGGCTGCAGAAACTCCTCTCCAGCATGGTTCAGAACCTGGGGGCCAGCCTGTCTTGGTGGGCAGCCCTCCGTGTCCGCTGTGGGTGGAAGGCTAGGATCTCTGGGACGGGACCCCAAGGAAGCTGGATCAGGGCTGGCATTGTGGGCTGGGCCGGCTAGCCTCCAGGCCCAGTGCAGCTTCCTTCCCCGGGTAGACGGCCGCCAGGGCTTGCCCCTCTGCCTTCCGCAGTAAACAGGCCTCTGATGCGTACATAGCTACCTAGCTGCTCAGCTCAGTTCTAGAAAGTCTCCACAGAAGGCTTTGGCCCCACTTACCTTTTGTATAGAATCTGTTGTCAAACACAGAGTGCCCAGATGCTAAACCTCATCTCCTTTGTGTCTCTCCCACCCAAGGAACACCTGCAGATTTCTAGCAATTTCCCTCACTTCTTGAACCACCTGCCAGAGGTGAAGTTGTCCGTGTTTCCTCTAGCCCAGTCAGAGGACTGGGGGCTGGAAGGGCTTGAGGGTAGAGGGATCAGCTAGTGATGAAGACCCAAGGCCAGAGGACCCCTGAGGTCAGGGATAGGGCAGGCCTGGGGCATCCCACTCCCAAACCCCAGCCAGGGCTCAGCCCCACCCACCACAGGCTCCAGCCCGTGCATGCTGAACGGGGGGAAAGGCAGCCAGAGGAGGGGACCCTGGAATGCCAACACCAACTGCCCAGCCAGGATAGATGCCGCAAGCCCCACTCTGCCCTGCACCCACTCGGCTCCCTGGACCTGTCTTGTCCGGGGCCATGCCGCAGAGAGGATGAGGGGCCCGAACTCCAGGACACTGGCCTGCTTCATTCTGCTAGCTTCGTTCTTGGGGGCTTAGCCAGGAGCAGGACACAGGTCTTGGTGATACCGCGGACTCTAGGGGCGCATCCTCTGGGGCTGATCCTACTGAAAAATCCCATAGCTGGCCCAGAGTAGGGCATGTGCCCGCCAGACCCCTCTCAGCTTCCTTGCCTCAGCTTCCCACACCTGCCACCCTAACCTGCACTGGGAGATGGCCTGGGCCCCACTGGTCTATGCACATGTGAGCACGAAGGAGCCAGTGGGCAGCCACCCCCACTCCTTGCCCTGCACTCCCAGCCTCTCTTCCCCGGCCACTAGGACGTCCCCCGGGGTTGGGGGGGCAGGCAGCGGCCACGAGGCAGACATGTTCTTCTGAACCTTTGGGGGGCTTGTGCTGAGGGGCTGCATGGTGGGGTCGGGAGAGTGACCCGGGGCAGGCCCTGTGATGGCAGAAATATGGGAACACTCCGTAGGTAAGGTCTGCCCGGGGCTTGGGCTCCGATGGGCACCTTCTTGTCCTGGTTTGGGTTCCTCAAAAAGTTGACCTTAAGTCAAGGAATTTCAGGTCATTTCAGGAAGCCCCAAGGGACAGGGTAGGTGACCCAGGAAAGGGAAGGGAAATGAAGGGAGCGCAGATGTTCGTGCAGGGCAGGGGGCAGGAATTGGGGCTTGGGGCAGCCAGGGTCTTCTAAAAGCCTGGCAGACGCGTCTCAGAGTCACCTCTCTAAGAGGGCAAGGAAGCCCTGCTGTGTGCGCACCCACTCCTGCTCATCCCGAACACTAAGTCCCAAACCGTTCAGCCTGCCACACGGCGGGAGCAGAGGGCCAGTGAGGCCGGGCCAGGAAGCTGGCCCTCTGCCGGGACGCTCTGAGGCAAGCGGGACAAGTGCCCAGGTATGAGTGAGGTGCACCAGCTCCCGCTCCCATCTCGATGTTAAAAGCGACAGTTCTCTCCAATGGAGCGCAGAGCCTGTGGTTAGCACCTGTTGCCCTTGGTGTGGACCCTGCATGAGGCACCATTGGCCCTCACAGGTACTGCTGGGCAGCTGCTCTCAGAACTTGTGGGTCTGATCCCAGAGGCTGGCCTTGGGGTCAGAACCTCCTGATGCCGACTCCCAGCTCTGGCACTCCCCACCCGCGAGCATAGGTGAGTGCCTTCCTCTCTCTGGCACTCGGTTTCCCAACCTGTAAAATGGGGACAGTAACACAGAGACTACTGTACTAGTTAGTGATGGCCACAACAGTACAAAGAAACCTTCCCTAACTCGGTCACTTGCAGTAGAAATTATTTCTTTCCACGGGGAAGGAGTTCAGCTGGGGATCAGAGACCCAGGGTGCCTCTGCTGTACTCCATGTGTCCCCCATCCTCTTGCTGGGATGAACAGGGGAGACCGGGCATGTTCATGACGATGTCGGAGGCCCCACAGGACAAGCGGGGTCTTGCAAGGCCTCAGAAGGGCAGGCTAGAGAACTTCCACATCCTTATATGGACCGGAGCATGGCCTCCAGCCGCTCACAGTCAAGGACAGAGGAACTGTGTCCTGCGTTCAGGGGGCAGAAATTGCAAAGACGAGAAGCGAAGGGCGTATGGACTCAGACAGGCAGAGAGCCAGGCCCATTACTGCAGCCTCCCCCCACCCCTCCAGGAGGCACTTTGTGTGTGTGTGAGTGTGTGTGTGTGTGTGTGTGTCTGCGCGCGTGTGTGTGTGTGCGTGCGCGCACATGCGTGCGCACCCAGTCGCATGCTTTGTAGGCTGTGAAGTGCTCTGTGTGTGTGCAAGGTGCTTGGCCTGGGGAGGTCCTGTGACTGCTCCAGGAGCCCCTGCCTTCCCCGTCTGAGGTTACATGTCCGTGATCCATCATCTCTGAAGATGGGGACCCTGTGTGGTATCCCAGAGAAAGGGAAGGGGGAAGACGCCTGCTCGTTATACCATGATGTCCGTGCAAGGGCAGCAGAGTGTCGGGCTCCCAGGGCACCCTGGGGTACCCGTCAGACCGAGGAGGAGGAGGAGAGAGGCAGAGAGAGGCAAACTCCCTATCTCTCTATTCACCCTCTGCCCTTCCCTTGTTTAACCAGGACTGGGCCTCTCCAGCCCCCAGGGAGAGGTAGGCCACAGGTCAATGGCAAATAAGTAACTAAAAATTAATAAAATTAAGTTTTGGGGGCGCCTAAGTGGTTCAGTCGGTTAAGCGACCAACTCTTGATTTTGGCTCAGATCACAGTCTCAGGGTCATGAGATCAAGCCCTGCGTCAGGCTCCTTACTCAGCGCAGAGTCTGCTTGAGTTACTCTCTCTTTCCCTCTGCCTCCCCGCTGCAAATAAATAAATAAAATCTTTTTAAAAATTTTTAAGTTTTAGCTTTGGGCCGGCCAGGGGCCTCAGCTCTTGACATTGAATATTGACGTAACTGGAGAACCAGCCTCTTCATGCTTCATGCTCCATCCCCCAAGGCACAGGTCCCCTGGGGGCCAGGCCCTCAGCTACCTGGAATTCTCAAGTAACCAAAACGTCCCTCTTCCTGATTTGCCCAATTCCAGGGACTTTGCTCCACCTAGGTAAGAAGTAGAGAAAATTATAATAGTCAAAAACATTGATTTTTTTTTTCCCAAAAGAATACTCTGCAAAACCATTTTCAAAAAAAAAAAATGAAAGCAGGGCTGCCTTGGTTGAGCTGGCAGGCAGAGGACTGAGGCCTATCCGCTCCCCTCCTGCCCACAGGAGACAATCAGGCTGCATGGGGCACAGTTGAAACTGCCACATTGAAAGTCACCATGCCAGACAGAAGGCTCCAATGGCTCTCATCCCCACTATATCCAGTGGCCCGCCTTTCCTGAGCAGGCCAAGGGCTGAGCCGTGGTCCCAGTACCCTAGCCTGTGCCCGGCCAGGGCTGTGACCCCACCGAAGCCTCAAAGACCACCCCTGTCTCCTCACAGGCTGACGCCAAGATGGTGTGTGACGTGGTAAGTCGGATGGAAGACACCGAGCCCTTCTCTGCAGAACTGCTTTCCGCCATGATGCGGCTCTGGGGCGACTCAGGAATCCAGGAATGCTTCAACAGGTCTCGGGAGTATCAGCTCAACGATTCTGCCAAATAGTGAGTGTCTTGGGGCTGGGGTGGCCGCCGGCAGGCACAAAAGCCAGCATGGAAGCGGAGGTGGGCGCACAGGGAGGGGACCTCGGCTGAGGTCAGAACTGCCATGACGTGTTCTGCCACGGGTGTCAGGAAAGGTGTCTGGAAGGAGAGGGAAAGGGCTTCTCCTCGCACCCCTGGGGTAAGAGGCCGGGGAGGCCGAACACACGAGAGACAGCGAACAGTAGGGCTCCCAGAGGGCGGGATCCGTCAGCACCTTGCCCTGGACAGGGCCTGGCACTCCAGAAGGAAAGTCTATAATCTAACAGCTTTTTCCCTCCGGAGAAGCCCTGACCCCGTAAGTACAAACCAAGAGCCATATGGGCAGAAAGTAATTGACATGATGCCATTTCTGTTTCATTTTAGAGGAAATAAACGTTCCATTCCTCTATCTTTAAAATGAATATTTTAAATAAGACTAAGGAAATGATCAAACATATCCTTTGATAGTGCGTTATAACCAAATACGGGGAAGGAAAGGAGAAGAGAGAAGGGGGAGTGAAGGCGAGGGAAGAGGCTTGGTGGAAGCCAGAGAGGCTGAGAGGGGGACAAACACAGGGGGGAGCAGAGAAAGTAGCCTGTGGGGGCTCGTCTGTGACAGCAGCTCTGTCACTTCAAGTGTCCCTCAGGTTACATGCCCTTGTTCCTCAGAGCAGGGGCTCCATGCCCCGGGGAATGGCCTGCCCGGGCTGCGGACAGGTCTTCTGTCCTGGAGACTCTGGGACCACACCCCACTTTTGCAGTCTTGTGCCCAAGTTGTCAGTGGGAGCGTCTGGGTTTGAACCCACCGTCTTAGGACGTGTGTGCTCCACCACCGGTCTCATTCCGCCGTCCTCACCCCTGCTGCTCCACCACTCTGCCCCCAGGAGACATTTGGCAATGTCTGGGGACATTCCTGATTGTCCCGACTCGGGTGGTGGTGCTGGCATCTAGTGGACAGAGGCCAGGGATGCGGCTGAGCGTCCTACAGTGCATCAGCCGAGGCCCTCCGTAGCAGGAATCATCCGGACCAAAATGTCAGTAGTGCTGAGCCTGAGAAATCCCAGCCTACCCCCTGGTGGTGTCGCAGAAGCAAGGGCCCAGAAAACGGCACTTGCTCACAGATGTTGGGCCATGTCCGTCGGCCACAATGATAGCTACTGAACTAGAGACTTGAGCAAGGCCAGAGTGCCCCCCTAGTTCTGCACACCTAGACTATCTACTGGGTCAACGCTAGGTTCTGGGAGTCCCAGGTGGTAGTGAGCCGGGCCCTGGGGCCCTGATGAGCCCCCCCAGGGCTACCTCGGTGGGCAGGGGTGTGAGCGTGGGGATTTGTGCCTACAGCTGCCGGTGCACGCTCAAGTCACTCCTCCAGTGGCCCCAGGTCGTCCCCCTGAGCCATTTGGGGTTTGGGGAGATGGCTTGCCCACCCCAGCTGGGCCCCAGTCCAGGGCCTTCCTACCCCCCCCCCCCCACTCCCCTCAGGCCATCAAATAGTGGTCTCCACTTAAATTGTTGTCCATTTCATTATAACCTAAATACACTGGAAAAAAAATTTTTTTTAACACTACAAAGAGGTGTAAAATTAATAATAAACTCCTTCTTCCAGGTCTGTTCCCTTCCAACTCGTAATTATTTCATCTCTCTGTCCCAGTGTTGTCCAGGAAAACCTGACCCTCCAAGCAGCCATAGTATTTAGTGGCCTCCGGGATGGTTCGGCTCACGTGTCCGCCTCCCATGTCTCTGCCCCACTTCCATGACCAGCTTCTTGCTAGTTAAGGGATGACCTGTGGTTCTTCTGGTGGTTGCCTTTATAACATTAAGAAGCTTAAGTCAATATTTGTCAACTCCCCGCCAAGTCAGCTGAGGAAACCTGGCTCCTTCTCTCCATGTGTCTGCCTCTGGGACAGGGTCCCAGGACAGGCCAGGGCGGGAACCCACAGCAGTCAGGTAAGGAAGGGCCTTAAACCTTGCCTGGTCCAGGGTGGCTCTGCGACCCTGGTCTTAGCAGCCAGATCCCCTTTTCTGACAGAATCCTGGGTGCAATATACAAAACAGCAGCGGATTTGTTGTGACAGAGAGAGAGAGAGCCCCATAGGGCTGACTCAGGACCCAATTCCAAGGGGTGGTGTGAGTGAATCCCCCTGTCCCCCAGGCCAATCCCCTCACTTAACTGGTGAGGACACCAGGGCCCTGAGGGGACAGGGAGGTGGCCGGTGCTGCCAGGCTCCCTCCACCCAGGCCTCTGTGGATAGGGCTGGCTCTCCCTTTGACCCTCCAGATGGTGCTGAGACAAGCCCCGGGAGCCCAGGAATCTAAGCACGTCCCGGCAGGGGCTGTACAAGCTAGTTCCATGGTCTGGTTGGGCCTGTTTCTTCTCCTGCCCTCTCTCCGGAGCCCACCCCTCGGGCTTTGCTCCTGCGCCCCGCTGACATGGCTCAGGCTCTCGACCCCCTCCTTGTAGCACCCCCATGCCTGCTCCCTCTCCACTTCCTGCCTGTGCCCTCTCTGGAACCCTTGAACCTCTTCCAGTCCATGCTCAGGGCCTGGGTGAGCTTCTCCAGCCCCGTCCACCTCCATTCCTCACACGCCCCCACAGATCTCCCTCGTGTGGGGCCAGCCCAGCCCTCCCTCCTGCCTCCTGCCTGTCCATTTGGACATCTCAGCACTTCCCAAATTAATATGTGCCACCTGACTCCCAGCTCCTCCCTCCCCCAAACCCGCTCTGCCCCACTCTTCTTCCCACTAAGAGCAGCTTCGTTATACCACGAGGAGGTGGCTTTAAGGGGCTCTGCCTCCCACTCCCGCCTCCGCCAGGCCCCAGCCTAGCGGCCTCTCACCTGCAGGGCTGCAGCAACCTCCCAACAGGGGTCCTTTCACCTCCCTCCTGATCTGCTCTCCGTACAGCAACAAACTCGTTGTTCCAGTACTCTTCATCAGAACCTTCCAGAAGCTTCCCATCTTGCTCAGCGTGAAAGCCCAAGTGCCTACAAGCTGTGCCCCACCCTTGCCTCCATCACCCCACTCCAGTCCCACAGCTCCCTCCTCCCACCACACCACCCCTGCCCAGGGACTGCGTCCCAGGCCCCTCCACCACCGCAGGGTGTCCTCTGTACCTGCAAGGGGAGAGGCTCAGCCTCCACTCCAGTGTCATCCTGCCTTCCCCAGCCCCCCCTCTGCCCAATAGCAATGCTCCTCAGGCCTCCTCCTTACCAACTGTCTTTGCTTCTTACTTAACTGTTAATTATCTCACACGCACATGTGCACACAAACACATGTAGGCTCTGGGGTGGTGGGGACGGTACTGGTCGTATTCACTGTCTCATCCCAGCACCCAGGGAGATGGGGGGTTGGGGAACAAGTAGGTGCCTCTCCCACTTGCTCACCCTCCCCTCCCTTGGCCACGTCCATATGTGAGGCTCAGCAGCACAGAGAGACAGAGGGCCAGATGTTTTGTCTAAAAGAGGTTTCCCCAGCTGGGATTGGGGGTGGGGGGTGCCAAGGGGGCCAAGGCCAGAGACTCCCCCGTCCTGGTATCCAGCTGGAGACAACAGAACGAGGGTCATTTCAAAACCAGCAGAGCTCCTAAGCAGGGGCAGTGGGCGTGGGGCAGGGAGTGAGGGGGGTGTGAGGGGTCATGCCCAGAGAGGTTAGGAGGATTGGGACAAGCCGGGAGGGGCTCCTCCAGGCTGAGCCCAGAGTCCAGACACTCCCAGGGGCCTGGTCGGGAGATGCTGAGGCAGCCAGAGCTGCCAGGTCCAGGCCCGAAGAGCACGGGATCTGGAGTCAGGCACATCCAGGCTCAAATCCTAGCAGGGTCCCTTTTCTAACTATGTGACTTCAAGCTTATGCCTCCTACCCCTGGGAGTCCCTCATTCAGTTTTATTTCTTCAGGGAAAATCCTCACAAGGATTTGAGGAGGGCCTGGATTATTGGTTTATCAGTGGAAACCCTCATTGCTGAAGACATTTCCCCCTCCAGCCCCATGAGCATCCTCAGGCTGAGAAACTGACCCTCACAGGTCCCAGGGCTAGTGCCAATGAAGGGTGGCCCCTCCTCACGCAAACTAGAACCCCACATTGTCCTGGGGCTTGGACCCTCGGGACTCCTCCCCTGTGGGCTGTGTGCAGTTCTCCCCCAGCACAAGGGGGTAAGTGGCCCAGCCAGCCCTGTGCATCACTGAATCCTCCTCAGGCCTGGCCCACCTCCCTACTTCCTGGTTTTCCAGATCCCACCCCTGCTTTGGGTTCAAACCTAACCCCGAAGCCCTTCCGGCTGGATGGGTAAAGTGCAAAGATATGGTCTGTCTCCAGAGCCAGTGGTGACATGAAAAGAGAGCCCTGATGCCAAAGACATGGGTCCCATCCCCATGTCACCTCTGAGCTGTGTCACCAAGGACTTCTCTTCCAAGGACCAGTGCCCCGGTAGACTAAACAAGTCTGGAAACACCGGCAGATGCCCAGAGGCCTCTGGGCAGCACTCAGGAGTACTGTTAGGGGGTGGACCAGATGTCCGGGTTGGAGCCCCCGGCTCCCAGCTGGGCCTTTGTTGATCCTCAGTTTTCTAATCTCTAAAACGGTTCATATAATTCAGGGCAACTAAGGGTGAAACATGATCACACATGCCAAGAGTCAAAGGTAACTGTTGGCCACTATGTAAGAGTCTGACCTCTAAATGCACCGCCCCTGGCCCTGCACAAGCAGCCCTTGGTCTGAGCTAGAGGCTCTTTGAGGATGTGAGGGTAGAACATAAGCTCCTCCCACTCTCTGCCCCCAACGACAGGGCAATGGATGGTGGGGGGCCGGGGCGCCGATGCTTCCACGGTCGGCCCCCAGGGGGCGCTGCCCGGGACTGGGCCAGCTTGTTCCAGGGCCCCTTGTGTTGCCCTCCCCAGCTACCTGGACAGCCTGGATCGGATCGGGGCCGCCGACTACCAGCCCACCGAGCAGGATATCCTCCGAACCAGGGTCAAAACCACTGGCATCGTAGAAACCCACTTCACATTCAAGAACCTCCACTTCAGGTGAGGCCCAGGGAGTTTCCCGAACCCTGACGAGGGCACTGGGACAGATGGGAAACACCGGCCTCTCGGCCCTGTCTCGTCTGCCTTGGGGAGCTTTCCAGTTGGGACAGGCAGTTAGATACAAGAAGGGACCTGCCTGTGTGTGTTTTCCACCAAGTTCAGGGGCCAGGACGACCAGGGAGGCTTCCTGGAAGAGGCATTCTGGAGTGGGTCTCCAAGGAACAGAGAGGATTGGAGTGAACAGAGGAGCGGAGTCCTGTCCCTAGATGACTTCTGAGGAGGAGGGAGGCAAATCTCCCAGGTGGCCCCTTGAAGTCCTCCTTGTGGGAGAGGGAGGGAAGGAGGATGTTTAGGCCCAAACAGTGAGACACCAAGAACCCGGATAATCTCAGAGCTGGAGGGGTTTAGAGATCAGCTGACCCCCCATCTCTAGGTACATGTGGGGAAACCAAGGGCTGGGAGGAGCAAGGCTGTCCCCAAACACAGAACACAACTCAAGTCCAAGAGCTCAGAGCACCTTAGAAGCCTGAGGCAGAAAGCTGGACTTCTCAGGCCCTCCTGGAGAGTTGTGTCCCCACCTGGCCTAACCTCCCGTGCTGAGGCCTGAGAGTCCCTGTCCTGCTCCTACCTACCTTCCAGATGTGGTTTCTGGGTGTCCATAAAGCAAGAGGAGAGGTCGGGGGGCAGGGACTACAGGCCGGTAGACCAGTGTAAGGGCCTGCTTTGTGGCCGCCTGCCCTGCCTGGGAGGGCTGGACCCCACACTGGCCCCCTAGCCCCGTCCTGCTCTCACACAGACTGAGGGGGCTCAAGTTCTACCTTGGGGGCCCTGGACCCAACAGTCAGCGCTGGACACCAGAGCCTCCCCTGAATCTGGAGAGTGCAGCAATCAGCTGAGCAGCCCCACAAGGTGTCTCTAACATTCTGCTCTCCTCAGTGTCTCCAGCCCACGCCTCTGGGCATAGGGAGGGGACCTGGACTCAGGGCTGCCAGCAGGCAGAGGGTGAGAATAAGCATTGGGAAGGGCTCACAGAGGCCAGGGGCCATGACCCTATATTTCAGATGCAGAAGAAGGAGCCATGGGAAGCGGTAGTAGGACAGGAACCAGCCTACTTCTTTGCACAGAACTTACTGGCCTCTGCCCACAGGGGTTCTCCTCTGTTGGGAGGGCCTGCAATCCCCACGCACACTGGCTCAGAGCCCAGGCCTCCGAGGCCGTGGGTCTTTGCTCAGGGCATGAGGGTAGGAGACTGACTCTTACCTCCAGGACGCGGTCGCACCTGCCCGCAGTCTCCTCTTACAGCCCACCTATGTCCTGGGGGGTGGCGTCTAGAGGGATAGAGGAGGTAGCCCTCTGCTGGGAAGGCGTGGCATGGAGCAGTGCTGTCTTGTCTGCTGGCAGATCCGGGTCAGACCCTCGCTCTACCATACCAGCCTTCACCAGGACCACTGGCCCTTCACAAGGCCCTTGGTGCCTCCCTTTCCCCCCACATAATGGGCACTGATCCCTGCCCACCTGACACCCCCAGGACCGGGGGCTTGCCCAGACCACAGACAGGACCGCACACGCCGAAGGCCAGCAACAGGTTATGCATGCTGCCCAAGAGAAGTCCCTCACAGAAGCGATTATTGGGGGCCACCTGAGGTGCCCCCTTTGTAAGATTCTCGAGGTGTAAGGGCAGGTCTCTGAGCCCCAACATGAGCACAGCCCATCATGGGGCAGACGACCCAGTCCACCCATCAGCACCTGTGACAGGGTGTTCCGGGAGGCTTGGGGCTTGACCAGGCACTCCCACACCAGCCTGAACCCCACCGCCCACCACTCACAGTTTCCCTCTCTCCCCTCCCAGGCTGTTCGACGTCGGGGGCCAGCGATCTGAACGCAAGAAGTGGATCCACTGCTTCGAGGACGTCACAGCCATTATCTTCTGCGTCGCGCTCAGCGGCTACGACCAGGTGCTCCATGAAGACGAGACCACGGTGAGTGGCCCTGGGCCCACCCGGCCTGTGGTGGCATGGAGAGACTCGGCCTCAGTGGCCCTGGGGGCTCCAGGGCGGGGCCAGCTGTGTTGGCTGGGGTTCTGCCACTGGGGGCCAGGCCTGCTCCCTCCTGTGAAGGGGGGCCAGGCAGACGCCCTGTGATGCGGCTGCAGGAGAGGCCGCTGTGGGCCGTCAGTGCCTCTTCAGTAAACACAGCAGAGGCCCAGAAGCCGCCGGGCCAGAACCGAATGAAGCCAGTCAGTCCTAAAAGAAATCAAGGTGCAGCCAAGCAAGAATGTATGTAAGACAGAAATAGCCAGTCTCAGGCCCGACAACCTATCCCCAGCACCGACCGGGCTGTGGCCAGAGGCGCTGCGTGTGGCTGGCAGGGGGAGTGCATGGGGTGCGGGGCCCCTCCTCAGAGGAGGTTGGCCACGCTGGCCTCAAAGAGAGGCCCTCAGCTGGAGAGAGGTGCGGCCTTTCTCTGGGCCTGCTCCTACTGTGCTGCCAGGTTCCGGCGGCTCGCTCCCTGCCTCAGCTACTGCTATCTGCCGGAGTGGGGTAACCATAGTACTTCGTCTCAGGGCCTCCAGTGACACGTTGAGAGAATGCAGGTGAAACCGTCGGAACCGCGGAGCTGGTGGTTGTACTGTCGCCGTCAACTGTCCCTATGTGTGTCGGGGGGTGGCGTCCACTGAGCAGCAGGCCTGTCTATGGAGCCTGCAAGGGAAGCTGGGTGTCGGCGTGATGCACCTGCGGGGTCCCTGGAGACGAGCCCGTGGCACCTGCAGGGGGTCATGGGGTCCTGGCTGTGGGGTCAGCCCCATCTGTAGGACGCACGTGCAAACCCTGGGCCCTAGCCTCTCAGAGTCAGCGTTGAGGGCGTGAAGCCATGTGTCGGTCGTCACGGCAGGCCCTGAGCAAGGTGGTCTCTCGCCGTCTGTCCTGTCTCAGTCCTGGCCTGCTGGTCCTGCAGGCCTTCTGGGCACATCTGGTGGGCTGCGGGCTGGGGTGCCGTGCTGTGGGGAGGGACTGGCATGGGATGAGGTTTTCGGCAGACTGGGACCGGAGCCGCCAGCAGGGGGTTGAAGGGGCCGGGGGTGAACCCCATGATGGTCTGCCTTGTCCTTCCTCTTTTGGGGCCAGCTGCACCCCTGAGTTGGGTTCCAGCAAAGCCCCTGAGCCCTGCCTTGTCTAGGGGTGAGGCTCCTAGGGCCTTGGCTGGGAGCTCGTTCTGGTAGAGCAGTCACTGTCAGCGGCCTCGGCTGGCTGCTGCGTCTCGGATCCCTGGAGCCAGATGGTGGGTAGAGGTCCGCGCTGGGCTGTGCTGGGACCCGGACTCACCGGCTGCACCCACTATGCACCCCTGCCCAGGGACGGCCCTGGCACTTCTCTCACTGTTCCGCCGGTTGACTCTATGGTTTCGAAGCTGCTCGTCACCGACAGTGGCATCCACCCATGTGGTCTGGGCTCCACTCGGTTCATCTTTCCTCCCTCCAAAGCCCGGGAGTAAGAAGCAGGGCTGGGCTAGCATGGCGTCTGTAACTCACGGGTTGCAAAGAAAGCAGAGAGCCGGAGGGCAGGAGGGCCCCGCTCCCTCCATTCACCTCTCCCCTGTGACCTGCCCTCCTGGGTCTGCGCGCACCTTAAACCTTGAGTCCCAGGCTCCACAGCCGTGGGGCAGGGCCTCTCACTCACCTCTGGAGCACCGGGTCGAAGCAAAGGGACATCCGTGTGGGTCTGGCAGCCACGGGGCCCCAAGCTCCTTAGCCGTCGGTCACCCGTGTCCGTGGTCTGGTTAGGTGCCCTCCCCGTCCAGCCCAGCTGACCCCCGGAAGCTCCTCGCCAGCCCCATCACTGCGTGTGCACACCTTCTGGGGAACACGGCCCACGGGCCCTGCCGCCTCCTTCTCTTCTTGCCTTTACTGTCCCCTTCCACCCTCTCTCGTCTTCCTGCCCCATTTTCCCGGCCCCTGTTGCACAAGGGCTGAAGCACAGGACCTTGGGGAAGCCAAGGCAGGAACAGGCTTTTCCTGGAGCCCTTTCCACCCAGAAGCAGGCCGTCGGTGCCCCCTGGGAAGAGCGAATGGGCTTCACTACAGGACAGCCACTCACAAAGGCAGCTCATTGCCACGGGGACAGCGAGAGAGCTCGGCAAACATCTGTGTGGCCAGGACACGGCCATGCTGGGCAGCTGAGGAGCCACACAGCACTGGTGCAGAGCCAGGCCCTGGCCCTGCCACGGGGTGAGCGTGGCAGCCTCTCCCTTCCTCCTTCGCAAAATGGCTACAGTGGCCAAGCAGCCTTGTGGGCAGCAGTGAGGCCCATCGGACTCGGCACTCAGGAGCCGGCCGCAGTCGGGCTGCTCCGTCCCAGCATATGGCGAAAGGACAAGCTGTGGGACATGGACGCTCCGCCCCGGGAGGCAAAAGCAGGACCCTGCTGACCCATCGTTGGTCCTCAGACTTCCTCCATGGTCAACCCGCACGTCCCTCCTGGCCTGGGGCAGGAGTGGGGCCTGCCGGGGACAGAAGAGTCTACAGACAGCTCCTGGAGCCTGGCCGGGGTTCCCGGGGGCCTCGGGGCTGCCCCCCACCCCCGCCAGCCAGACACCCCGCCCACTGCACCCCTGCAGCCCGAGGGTTTCATCCTGTCCTCATACCCCAGGCTGGTGGCTCCAGCAGCCCCAGGCCTCGGCCTGCCACTGCTTCTTCAGGCCACTACCGTCACCGCCGCCTACAGGGCCTTCACTGGCCAAACCAAGGCCAAAACCATGTGCAGATTCTGGGAGACGCTCCAAGCTGGGCAGGTATGAAGCGCCTCCCTCCAACCGAAACCATCAGTTAAGAGTTGAAAGCACCAGGTTGTCAGGGCCCCTCCGGGTGACTTGCTGTGACGGCCTGCCCCGCCCACTCCCGCCTCCCACCCTCGACGTCCTTGTCCTCTGCCAGCCTGTGTGGGGGCCTCAGGATGGGCGCTGCCCTTGACTTCCCGGACCCGAGACTGGTGGAACCAGTATTTCTGTTTTTTCCTCTTGCTTTTCCTCCTGCATTCTGGGTTTTTTATCTTCTTTTCTGTGTTAAGCTGTTTTGCTGGGCTTCTTCTTGGGGTTCTTCTGGCCACTCTACTGAGAAACCAGCCCCAACAACGAGGCCACCCAGAGTGGCCGCTGGCCTAGCCACGGCCCAGCCAACCAACCAGACCCCCCAACTGCACCAAGGCCACAGCAAGATCACCCCCCAGACGCTGTCCCCTGGTGTCTGCTTCCAACTCTGGATTAATTCGAGGATCTCTTCGTCCTCGGTTAATGTTTCCCAAAGGAATGCGTGCACCCTCCCACCCCCGCTGGTGAAACTGAATGAGACCCCGGTAGAGAACTCTGCATGGCCCGTGGTTCCGTGTAGACATGCTGGATGGTGGTGCTGCCCCTGCCCCCGCGTGCATGGTGCATGTCCTCTCCATGAGCTGGAGCCCCTCCAGGGGACTTGGCTGCCCCACCCCAGGGCGGCCTTCTGCAGGGGTGGGGGGGTGGGCAGCGTTCCCTGCCCTGCCCGCCCTGCTCTGCCCCCCAGCCTGCCTGCGTGTGGAATGAAGTGAGGAGCGTGTCCGTCTGTCCCGCGGGGCCTCCCGTCTCCGTCCCCCAGTGGCACGGTCGGCCGTGTCGGAGGGCCCTGCCTTTGCTTGGTGTGCTGTCCGCAGCCACGGGCGGTCGGGGCCCTGGGCACTGCCAGCCCTCACCTGCCTCTCCGCTCTGTTGCAGAACCGCATGCACGAGTCCCTGAAGCTTTTCGACAGCATCTGCAACAACAAATGGTTCACAGACACGTCCGTCATCCTGTTCCTTAACAAGAAGGACATATTTGAAGAGAAGATCAAGAAGTCCCCGCTCACCATCTGCTTCCCCGAATACACAGGTAGAGAGTCCCCGTCCCGGCAGGGACAGCCGGAGCCTGCGCAGCTGCTTCCTGACGGAGCCGCCCCTCGGCCGAGCCCAGTGGGCCTTCACGGGGCTCCAGGAGGCACTGGGCTCTGTGAGGAAGGCTCCGGAAGAGAACAAAGACGCTCCCCCACCTTCCTGCCTTCCCTGTGAATGTGCTGTCAGGAGGCAGGCCAAGCAGTCAGGGGAGGCCGGCTGGAGCCCCGGTTCCCTCTGGGAGCCTTGTCTTGGCCATCTAGAAACACAGATTATCAGGGAGGTGACAGCACCTGGATGATAAAGGGCTTAGAAGCAGGGGCTTCGAGTCAGGCAGCCTGAGGGTCCTGCCCAACCCTGCCGCTCAGAGCAGGTCACGTAATCCCTGGGATTCTGTGGCCCTCCCTCAGGACTCAGAGTGAGCCAGTGAGCAGGGAGAACTTAGCGTGCGGCTGGCACATAGTAGGAACTCACTGAACACATGCCGGGCCTGTTGTCGTGGTGCCTGTAACTAACAAGCCCCTCCCGTATGGGCTTCTACAAGCGGCAAGTGACCGTGGGCGATGACAGGGCTTCTTCAGCAGTAGAGACCCTGGGCTCCCCGCAGAGGGGCTGAGGAGGTCAGAGCCACCGCCTATACCATTGCCATGGTTGACCCAGCTGCGGGATATACGGGCAACTGGGGAGGACAGCCTGACCAGGGCCCCATGCACCAGCAAGCGTGGCCACCAGCTTTTCCAGATGGTCAGAGCCTGGCCAGAGGGGTGAGTGGGAGGAGAAATGGGCCTTCCCAGCCCGACCAGCCCCCGGCCTGGAGCGCACAGGGCAGGGGCAGAGTCCCAACAAGGCAGGCCTCTCAGGAGAGCCTCCAGGCTGAACTCCACTTCCTTGAAAGGAGATGTGGGGGTCATAGCTTGGGGCCAGGCAAGCAGTATGGGCCCCCTCACTCAAGGCCAGGCCCCCACTTAGCGTGTGACCAGAGACAGACAAAGCCCTCATGGCCACCAAGTAGGGGGTTATGGATCCTGTCCTCGGTGACCTGGGCTGTGGCCTGTGGCACAGCAGAAGCAGGCAAGATGTGTTGGTCACCACGGCTGGTTTGGGGCTCCGGAGGTCTGAGTGATGACCTGTAGGTCCTAGGGACACTTTCCCTCACCTCCAGCCCTGATTTCAGAAGGAGCTGTGGTTTGGCAGACCTTCAAGGCCAGGCCCATGTGCCCATGTGTGCCTGAGGAGCCGGGACCCCCTTCCACATATGTCCCCCCGAGGCTTCCCGCCCAGCCCCGCACTGGGGCTCTAAGATCCAGCCCCACTCCCTGCCTGCCCTCAGCGGGTGTTGGCGGCCCTACCAGGCCTTGAACCTGGCTGCCGGAGCCCTTGGGGGCTTCAGTGCAAAGTTGGGACAAGGGCTCCAGTGCAAAGTCGGGAGTCCAGTTCTGTTTCTCCCCCGACAGCAGCTGCTCTCCCGAAACACCTGTCCCTGGGCTCACCTGGAACCGGGCAGCGTGGCTCCCCCAGGCGGCTGTTAATCCCTGGTAGCGACCAGAGTAAGCGAGGGGTGAGGAGGCGGAGCGGGGAGGCCAAGGCGGCTCACAGGCGCCCAGCAGTGGCCAAAGGAGGTGACATGCGGAGGATAGGCCTGCGGGCTGTGTCAGCCCAGGACTGCCTTCTCGCACACTCGCAGTGGGAGTCAGTGGGTACAGATTCAAAAGGAAAACAGCAGTTCTGTGAAACGGGACTCACCCTTCATCCAGAGGAGCCACCGGGAGCTTTGTTATTTTGCTTCGTTGTTTTCAAACTGGACGTGGACCACAGACTTGATTTCATAGCACACACACACACACACACACACACCCGCCCCATGGGCTCAGCGGGGGCCATCACGCCCCTTCCCCAATCAGGCTGTGCCCTCGGGGTTGTCACGGGGAGGCCCAGGCCCCGCAGTGGCCTCACCTCACGGCCCCACACCCGGTCTCTCCTACAGGCCCCAGTGCCTTCACGGAAGCCGTGGCTTACATCCAGGCCCAGTACGAGAGCAAGAACAAGTCCGCTCACAAGGAGATCTACACCCACGTCACCTGCGCCACCGACACCAACAACATCCAGTTTGTCTTTGACGCCGTGACGGACGTCATCATCGCCAAAAACCTGCGAGGCTGCGGCCTCTACTGAGCCCCTGCCTCACCCCCCAGCTGCCTGCCTCCCCACCTGGCCTGCTGCCCCACCCCTGCCCCGGAACCAGAGCCCTGCCGCCGCGCAGCCGCCGCGCAGCCGCTCTCGGCACTTGACACAGCAGCTCCCGGCTGGTGCCCAGGAGAGAGGAGAGCACAGCCTCCACGGGCCGCCCTTTCCCCAGACATCGGAGCGCGTGGTAACCCAGGGGCCAGGCACGGGGGCTGAGTGCCCCTGGGCCTCCGCTTCATCTCTGAGGGTTTTATCCTGGCAAGGCGGGGGGAGGGGGCAGTTGGCCGCCGTTTGGTCCAGAACGGGCATGCTCCTGTGTGGGGGTGTCTCTGGGGGGGCACCGTGTTGGCCGGGGTGAGGCCAGCGGGAGCCACTGCTCAGCTTCTTCTGGGGTCTGTCTGGGTTGGGCAGCTCCGTCACCAAAAGCCAGGGTGGGACCAGCGCAAGTGTGTGCGGGTCCCAGGGCTCGACCTTGGCGAGTGCCTCCCCCCTGCTTCCGCCTGGATCTCAGCCCCAGGCACAGCCCTTTCTAATCCAGGCCATCCTTCCTTGCACACCCTCAGAGGGTCCTGTGGCCTTCCTGGGGAACCCCATCCCTGACTCCTCATAGGTGTGGAGATGCTTCTGAGACTGGTGTTGCCAAGGCATGTGGTTGATGGTGGGAGGGGTCGAGTACCGCGCCTAGACCGAGGTCAAGGAAGAGGTGGGAGGCGGCGGAGGAGGGGAGGCTGAGCGCAAGGAGCTCTGGTGTTGTCTGGGTTGGGGGCCTCACGCCCCGTGCTTGCAGGCTCAAGGGGGACCATTCACTTTCTCCCATCGCCTGGGTCTCCAGGCAGCTGCTGCAGAAAGTGGGTAGACAGGCTTTTCCTTCTGGAGTTCTGGCTGGGCAGGGGCAGGCACGGCCCTTCAGGCACCGTGTTCTGAGGCTGGGGAGACCCAGGGCCGGTGTTGATGTGGCCCCTGCAGCCAAGGCCCCAGCTGCCTTTTGTCTTGGTGCAGAAATCAGAGTTTGTCCGAAGCCCGTGATGTCCGTCAGGGTAGAGGACAGACGTGTGGGACTTAGGCTGGAACGTACACCAGGAGGGGGGCCCAGGCTGATTCTGACACATAGCCAGCACTAGCACTCCCTTCTGAGAGAGAGTCCTAGGATGGCTTGGAGGGGCTTTGCTATACTGAGCAGAAAGGGGTGGGGTGACTCTGATAAGCCAGGCCCCGGCTGGCCTCGGGCCATCAGCCCGCCTCCCTCTCTCACCCAGGAGCTTCCATGGGCCAGTGCCACCAGCCAGCTCTCTAGGCAGGCCCCGTGTGCCTGTAGGGCAGGCTCTGCCTCAGGAATCAGACTTGCCCCTGCAGAGGCTCAGGCTCCTTCCTCCAGCCCTCTGCTCTCCTAGCCTGCATTCCAGGCTCCAGTCCTGGGCTCCCAGCGCAGCCCCCTGGACTGTCCCGGAGCCAGGAAGACCCCCGTGCCGACAGCTCCAGGCTTCTCAGCTCCAGTAGGCACGGAGCTCTGGCTGCTGCACAGGAGGCCCAGGGTGTCCCCCCAGTGCCAGATGCCTACAGGGAGGGGCGCCCCTGGTAAGCCCCCTCCCTCATCGGGCTCTGACTGCTGCCCCCAGCCTCGTGGGAAACACAGGGCAGCCGGGCTGCAGGAACCACCCCACCAGCCTGAGGGCACTTCAATGTCACTTGCCTTGTATGTGAAGCACCTCATACCAGCTGCTGGTGCGCCAGAGGACAGGCCCCGAGAGCCAGCGGTCCCTGTCCCGTCACAAGCGGCCAGCGCCAGCAAGGCCATTTAAGACAAAGC
Organism: Mustela nivalis; assembly: GCF_964662115.1. Lineage (NCBI taxonomy): Eukaryota > Metazoa > Chordata > Mammalia > Carnivora > Mustelidae > Mustela > Mustela nivalis. The sequence continues at coordinate 27,143,271 of NC_139037.1, read as the reverse complement.
CGTTCTCTCCCAGTATTACCTCCCTGGCAGGGACCGGCCACACCCCTAACTAGCCCCCTGAGCCCAGACCCAAAAGCAATGGCCCAGAGGAGGGCTGCTTGTCCAGCCCCACCTCTGACGCCATCGCCCTGGAGGTGGGAGCCCCCAGCCGCCTGGGCCCAGGGCCATCCCGTCTGCAGCACAAGGAGGAGGAAAGGCTGGTCACTCGGGACCTTCTCACCCTTCTGTGCCCCGGGACGCCCTGCTGCTGCTTGCCATGCTCCCGCTGTCCCGCCCCGCCTGCAGCAGGGGTCCCTGCTGTCTAGTGGAAGCGCACAAGGAGAGGGTACCCGGGACGAAGGTCCCTCCCTGTCCACTGCGTCTCCCATCCACGTCATTCCCAGTGCGCCAGCATGGGGAGGGGTGACAGACAGTGATGAGTCTCGGCTCCGCCGCGGGGGTGGGTGTGAGGGGAGGAGGGTGAGAGTGTGAGAGACCAGACATGGGTGGGTCTCTCGTCCGCAGTGGCCCCGTGCGCGTCCCCAAAAGGACCATGCTGCAAGTCTGTGAATGGCTCTAATTCAGTGGGCTGAGGAGAAACTGGATTTCTAGGAGGAGCGCCTTTGCCAAACCCGTGACAATTGTGCCTGCCGTCTAGATGCCTGTGGGCCAGTTCTGTGCCCCTCACTGACTGCCCTCACAAAAGCCTGGTCTTGGCCTTTCTACTGAGAACCAAGAGGTCCCCAGGGCTCTCCGGCCTGGCTGGAGGGAGCGGGGCCTGAGGCCCAAGCAGGGGCTCGGTTGAACCTGTCTGCGGAGGGTGTGGGCTCTGCCCCAGGCCTGAGCAGAAAGCAGAGCTCTGGGTCCCTCGACAATAGCTGTGACACTTTGGGTTCCTTGGCCATCTTCCATGGAGGCCTTATATGCCCCCTCCTCTGTGCCCTCTCTGGCCCCAGTGGAGCCTGAGGGCCTATAGCCATATACACCGACCCACAAGTGGGGACAGTGCCCTGGCAGAAGGCCACACCTGCCTCTTCCCCCAGCCCAGCTCCACACCCCGCTGCGGGAACTGGAGACACCCAGGCCCTCCACAACCGAAATAGTTGGTTCTCCCACACGGTGGGCAGCGACAGCAAGCGCTCCCCACAACGGGATCCCTGGTAAGCAATCTGGCTGTACACCCCCAACAGGGAAGGCCCCAGAGTCCTGTCACCCAGGCACTTCCCCTCTGCAGGGATGAGCCCTGCAGGGAGGGGCTGCCCCCAGGAGTGTTTACTCTTGTCCCCCAGTGGCTGATTCTGCAAGTTTTCCTGCCCAGCCCACCCAGCCCCAGCCTCCCTCCCTGTCCCTCCCTCTTGGTCAGTAAACCCGACCCAGTTCCGGTTCAGCCCCTGCTCCCAACCAGGTGGGGAAGTCTGTCCGGTCCCCTTTGAGAAGTCAGGATGCACTGTTCTTCTCCAAGCTTCTGGAAGTTATTAGGGGCAGCCGGCAGCTCTCAGGCATGGAGAGGCCCGTGATTCTGGTTGGTAGCCACCTCGATTCAGTCTGGGGCACGAGTGGTGAGCGCCCACAGACGGCTCCCCCGGGGTCAGCGCCCAAGCCTACAGCAGCCCAGGGTGGCGGCATGGGGCACAACACACAGACCAGGGACCAGGGCCGCAGAGGGAGCTATTGCCCCCGACTCCCCACCCCGCAGTGAGGCAAGTCCTGAGCCACCCTGCCCTGAGTGGCCTTCCCTCTGGGGGCTCCGGGGCTCCAGACAGACCCAGCCCCAGCCAGACAAACACCCAGTCAAGGGAGGGGAAGGCTGGAACAGAAGCAGAAAGAGCCTTCAAGTCCTAAGTCCTGGGCCCTCTTGTCAGGTTGGGGGGTTCCCCTCTGGAGGGGAAGCGCTCAGCCGCAGGCCCAGTGCTTCAGTTCCACCAGCAGGAGCCCAGACCCCTTTTTCACAGCACTGCTGTGACCCGTCCTCTCCTCGCCTGCCCCCCCCATCCTCCTGCCTCCCGCTCTCCTCCTGGCTCATCCCTGCCCCTCCCCCCTCCTCCCCACTCTCTCATTCCTGTCCCAGGCAGAGGGGAGCCCTGGCGCTGCTCTCCCTCCTTAGCAAGCCCTACCTCCCAGCCCTGCCGCTGTCCACTCCACATTAACTGTAATTTTGTAAGAAGAGTGACTTGTTGGTTTAATAAATCTCTAGTTATTGTAATAATTTATTGGCTGCCGTAATGTATTCATTAGTGACCTGCCGTTAATAAAGAGTGCTAGCTTCCTCCAGCGTGATGCGTTGCGTCAGCACCTACATGACAGGTCCCCGTGCTTGTCCCCCGGCTGGTCCCTGGGCCAGGACTGCTGGCAGACAGGCACAGGCTTCTGGGGGTGGCTGGCCTGACCTTGCTGACCCCTTGGGACAGCCACGAGCCTACCTTCCTGTCCTCGCGCGCTTGGTGCAGCCTCACCCCTGTCCTGTGGGATGCAGCAGCCAGGCCCATGGAGTTTTCCTGCGGCCGCTGGCCTTGGAGGGGGTGGGCAGGAAAGCGACTGCGGGCAGGAGGGGGTGGCTGTCGCCTGGTTGTGATCTCTGCCTTCTTTCTCTTTTCTCAAGTGCTGCGTCTCCGTTTGGCATCTACTTCTGCACCCGTTTTCTCCGGGGAAGCTCTGGATCGGGTGGTGGGTTCCAGTCCGTGTGCGGAGGGAGGGCAGCCAGGCCCGTGGGTGCGGAGGGGGCTCAGTGCCGGCGCCTCCCCTCCCCCGTGTTCTCCCCGTGCTGCCCGGATCTGCTGTCCTCCAAGACCTCCTCACAAAACCAGCCCCAGCTATGCAGAGCACCTCTGCAGACCAAAGACCGTCCCAGTGTGGGCGCCATCTCCGCAGCTAGACTGTGAGCTCTCAAGAGCAGGACTTGAGCTGTTCATCCTCCAGTCCCCCCGCAGCCCGTCAGGGCCCTGCACGCAAATCCAGTCGGCGCTGCTGGGCAGAGAGGCCGTGGAGGGGCCGAGTCTTAGCACAGTGGACATGTGGGGCCCCAATGGCCGGCCCCCACGTTTCCTGCAAGCCCTTTAGGCCAGCCCATGTGCCAAAGGGACCCAGTCCCCGCTCAGCTCAGGTCACCCTGGTGATCCCTTCTGGTCCTGGGAGCGCTCCAGCATATGTTCCACCGTATCCCGTGGTGTCCAAAGACCAAAATGATATTTGGGACAGTTGTGGAGAGGGCTTGGGCCTCTGGCTGTGGGCTTCCGCTCCTGGTGACCAGCTGCAGGACCAGGCGGCTCTGTGCGGTGGGAGGTTCTTTCCTAGTGGGTCATTGGGTGCCCGAGCATCCGTCCTCCGCCCTCAGAGGTGGCGCCATGAGCCTGAGTGTTCCCAGCCCCTGGCCTCGGGCTTCCGTTCACTTGGCCTCTGCCCGTCATCTGAACAGGCCCTGGGAGCCAGCTGGGGCCTGGCTGTGGCCCAGGAGCCACCCCCGCCCCCCAATGCAACTGTGCAGACGGTGAGCCGATGCTGGGGGCCTGAGAACAGAATGTGCTGGTTGAGGCGGGCAGGGTAACAAGATCATAGGTGTTTACTAAACTGGTTTACTGAGCAGGAGGACAAGGCTGCATCCCACAGCTCGCAGAGGGGCTAAGAACACCAGTTGTGTGAAGGCCCCCAAGGGGCAGGTGAGCCCTTGTCCCGGCAACTTGCCGGAGCCGTAAGAACAGGGTTTGGGGCTGGGAGACCCTTCCAGGTCATTGGGATACTCATGCAGTCACGGGAGAGGAGCTGAAGATGCGCAGACCTGGTCGTGACCCTCTTCTGACTTATTCCTCTAAAGGCTGCAGACGGCTCATCTTGGTGGGACACACCCGTTTGGGGTCATAAGCTCTGGCTCCAGAGCTGGGGCCACATCTCTGCTCTCCTGGGTCTCGGCTCTGCCAGCTCTCCCTCTTCCCTAAGGGTAGTGAGGCAGGGGAAGTGCTGAGCTGGGTGCTTGGCAGAGCGGGGCCTGGTGACTGGTGCCCGGTGACCGGTGGTGGCCGCCCGCCCTCCACTCAGCTAGAGGAAGGTGGCCACAGCGACTCCCCCAGCAATGCACTCAGCTCCCACTGCCTGCTGGGCCCCGGGGAATGAGCTGATCCCCACAGAATAATGCCCCGTGGTGCCCACGCCAGCTCTCTGCGATGATTTGTCTCAGCCTTCTTACTAAAAAGGGACAGCGTGGCCTGGAGTTAACCACGGAGCTGGATTTGGAAAGGATAAGTTCCCCAGGCAAGGACAGGTCCTTGGGGGAAAGTGAGTGGCTGTCCCTTCCCCCAGGAAGGCACATTTCGTGGAAGAACTACCTTCCCAGCAGAAATGGCTTCACTCATGGAGAGATGTGCTCCCCTGCATTGCCAAGAGATACTACCCAAGTTGATAAGCTTGGCACCCTACCATAGAATGAGCCGGTCCTTGCCCAGGCCAAGGGCTACCTCCCAGGATCTGCTCCATTGGGAGCGCCTACCACAGTCACTCCTTTGCTAGCCGTTGGCGTGCGAGACAGTACTTTATGTCTGCATTGCTTCAGACTCTTTGCAGCATTCAACATAGCTGAGTTGGACCCAGCCAGAGGAAGTCTGGCCAGCCCCCCAGAGCCCTTCCCTGGAGGCAGCCTGGGCAGGACCATTTCTCCACAGTGGTGGCCCCCAAGGATGCTGGCAGGAGCCTGGCCTGACTTCCCTCCATCCTTCACCACTCCCAGAGGACATCACCAGCAGACTGGGCCCCAGAGGAAAGACCTGGGCTGGAACTGCCACAGCCCAGCTCTTGGGTTCCATCCAGCACAGCCTCCCCCACCCCCCCCCACACCTGCCCATGCAGGGAGCCCCTCCCGTGGCTGGGGACTCTGTCCCAAGGAGGGCCCGCATTGCCCTGGTTCCAGCCTCACCCAGGGAGCCATAACCACGACCCAGTCCAGTCTCTGCCATTAGTCCTGGGACAACAGTATAGACGGCCCCGAACGGTGGACTGAGTGGCCCTGTGCTGTGACAGGTCGCAGCTCTACTGTCGTCTTTGGAGGGGCCCCGGGGGCCCAGGAGCCCCTGCGTGAGTTGCTAAGCAGCCCCATCCCTCCCTCTCAAACCTAATTCTCCTCTTCTCTTTCCCTGTTTCCGTGTCTGTCCGTCCCGCTGTCTGTCTGGCTGTCCTTCCCCAACCTGGGGCTGCAGAACCGCATGCACGAGTCTCTCATGCTCTTCGACTCCATCTGTAACAACAAGTTCTTCATCGATACCTCCATCATTCTCTTCCTCAACAAGAAAGATCTCTTTGGTGAGAAGATCAAGAAGTCACCTTTGACCATCTGCTTTCCTGAATACACAGGTGGGTGTCGGGGAGGCCCGGCTTCTGCCTGGGACCTGGTCTCTTCCAGAGCCTCAAACCAGAGCCCTGGCTGCCCGTGGGTTCAGGGCAGGGCTGCCTGGCCTCTGCCCCAGGACGGCAGGGATGCAGAGACGCACAGTCGGGTGTGACCCGGTTTGGGTCTTCCCAGGACACAGCCCTGGGTGGGGTGGGAAGTGGACCCTCCCGATCCATTGGATTTGCCATGCCGTAACTTGAGAGCACCTTGGCAGGACTCAGGAGGCAGGACAGGACCACAGGCTTCCCCTTTCATCTTGCTCACCCTCTAGAAAAACTCTCCTGCCTCCCCCAGGCTTGCCCGCCAGTGGCGTCCCCTGACCCCTGCGCCAGCAGGCTGCCAGGCCACACAGCACCTTGGCATGAATTCGCAAGCATGGACACATGGCCTGCAAGGCAATCTTGGCTGCTTTTCAGCCCCTACCTGCTTGGGTGCATGGTGTGCAGCACGCCTGCCTATGCCGGGCCAGGGCCTTCTACCCCTCCCTCACCACCTCTGCCCCCTGCCCCCACATCCCTGCTGTCCTCTGCCTGTGAAGGCCTTTTCCTCAAGTCAAACCACTCCAGCTCTCTGCACACCTCCTCTCTCCCTGCCTGCCTCTCTCCCATCTTCTCAGGGTGGGGGTGGGGCACCTTCTCTGTCATCAGGCTCCAGGAGGACGCATCACAGACCCCTCCATCACCCCCATGAAGAAGCTCTTTCTGAGGGGGCGGGTGAGGGGTCAGGTCTCCTCCTTCAGTGGGCAGAGGGCAGCTGCTGTAGGATGTCCCCGCTCTGGGCTGCTGCTAAAGGCTGAAACAGCGCTGATGGGAGGCCAGAGCCCGGCCTTCATTTTTCTGGGGACTGAAAAGCTTCTAGTGGCCCTTAGGGCAGTGGTAGAAGAGGACGTGTCACAAGCTGGCTCCGCCAGGAACCCACACACTGACAACCCCAGAGAGGGAGAAAGGCCTGGACTCGGCTCCCAGGGCTACACAGGTCCCTGAACCCCACCAGATTCCAGAAGAAATAGGGGCTGCCCCCTCTACCCCCTCTACTATGAGGAAGAGAGTCAGCCCTCTCATCGCTGGCGGGGAGGAGGACCCATCGGCCTGTCCCCTCATCAAGGCACCACACTGCTTGCGGATCCGCAGGGCGCCCCCCCCATCCCGGGCACAGGCTCCTGGAGCCAGGCAGCTTGCCACTGTGGGCAAACCTGTCACCTGTGCCTCGCCTTCCATCCGGGCACCGTGATACCTAACAATAATGCCCACTGCTCGGGGTGGCCGTCTGGGTCAATGGAAGGAACAGAGCCAGGCGCCAAGCCTACTTCCTAATGTTACTCAGAGGATGAAAACCAAGAAAGGGGAACTGGCCTTGGAGCTAGAGAGAGTCCGGGAGGGCATGGGGGCGAGCCGGAAAGGCCTGGCCCCAAGCTGCCCCTGGGCCGAGGGAGGATCTGCCTGTGAGCAGCCTGGCTGCAGCCTGCTCTCACGGGCACTCCTGCCCTCCCGCAGCCTCAGCTCAGGCCCTTTAGGACCAGTTCAGGTCCTTAGAAAGTGGTGGTGACCAGAGAGGGACTTGGAAGCCACTGGCCCCAGCAGGCCTCCTGAGGCCAGTGCTACCCTGACAGGGCAGGCTTGACCCTAAGCTCTTCCTTGTCCCCAGAGTCTTTTTCCCTGGGAGCCCAGTTTGGGACCTGGTCCGAGCACTGGTCTGTCTTGGTGCTGGGGGGTGTAGGGCTCTGGACACCCCCAGAGAAAGTTAGCCTGAATGTGGGAAAACATGGGGAGTTTTCCAGGGCCTCCAGAGGAATCAAGCTTGAGTTCTAACAGTCTCGCTGGGTAACAAACAGCCCCTGACACGGTGGCGCATGGGCGCCACGGCCCGTGGGACACAAAACAGGCCACAGGGCAAGGGGCAGGGGCGGCTGGGGGTGCGAGGTGAGCTCGAAGGGATGCACGGACCCCGCAGATGCTGAGAAGTCACAGCTGGGCACCCTGCCACCTGGTTGGGGCGCCCCATCGGGCTTCTCCCCTCCTTCAGCGCCTCGTCTTGGTGCTCTCTGGGCAGGAAGCTCCTTGACGGGGTCCACCGGGGGCCGAGTCTAATCTTTGAGCTGCCGCTGACTTGATATCTTCGCCACGTTTGCCACTCCAGGCACTTCTGTTTTTGGTCCCAGCTGAGAGTGGGGTTGAGGCCTCTGCCCTGCCCCCCACCTCAGAGACCTCCCTACCCCCTTAATTTTGACGTCTCCTCTTCGAGACTCTGGCCACAGACGCCCGAGCCCCAGTCCGCCCCCACATGGCTCACACCTTACCACTGGAGAGTGGGCCAGGGCAGGCTAGGGCAGGGGGAGAAAGATCCGATCGTTTTCATGCTGGCCAGATCCCAGCTGCGCTAGTGAAAACGGGGCATCTTCCTTCCACGGGACTTTCAGCCAGTTCTCTGCTGGTCCACCTTCCATGGTCACTGAAAGCGGTCTGCAGGGCAGAACTGCAAAGGTTTGGGTTGTAGCTGGCTGGAAAACTGTCCTTACCAGGCCCTGGCCAGGATCCTAGGGGACAGCCAAGGGCTTGTGGAGGGCAGCCAGGCCAGTTAACACACGGCAAGCCCCTCGAACTTCCCACTCAGGGAGACCACTGCTCCCAGACCCCAGCCTTGCCGAAGGGCTTCTCGGGAGAGGAAGCCTTAGAGAAAGGAGCGCAGCCACAGCTCGTCACCCTCCACAGCCTGGAACGCCACGAGTTCTGGGGCAGCCCCTTCCCAGGAGCTCTTCTACCAGAATCCCTGTCCTGGTTTAGATCATGGGTGAGTGTGGGGACACGCAGCCTGGGCCCCAGCCTCGGTGTGCTCCCCTAGAAAGCAAAAGGGGTGACTATGGCCCTAGCCCTCCCAGGGCTCCTGGGCGGATCCAGTGTGGAAACAGAGTCAAAGGCCTTACAAAGGCCAGAACTGGACGAATGCTAAGCTGATGGGGTCTTTCCTGAAAGATGCGACCATGCCCGGAACCGCACAGCCCGCGCCTCTGCCGGGAGGGGGTTCCCAGCCTTTCTCCCAGCCCCCCTGCCACTACGGCTCTCACCAGGGGCCTCCCCCCTATTCTGTCTTGTTGCAGGCCCCAATACGTACGAGGACGCGGCCGCCTACATCCAAGCACAATTTGAAAGCAAAAACCGCTCACCCAACAAAGAAATTTACTGTCACATGACTTGTGCCACAGACACGAATAATATCCAGGTGGTATTCGACGCCGTCACCGACATAATCATTGCCAACAACCTGCGGGGCTGCGGCTTGTACTGACCTCTTGTCCTGTATAGCACCCTATTTGGTAATGACTCCAGCACTCACAGAAAAGCTTGCGCGTGCACACACACACACACACACACACCACTGACAAATGCAAGTTGGTAAATAAACTTTAAAAAGGTATAACAAGACCTTATATATATACAAATATATATTAAAAAAATTCTTTTTAGTTTGTATTAGAAAGAGCTTCGGACAGAACTGACCACCATCCCATAGATCATCAGAGTTTTCCCAGGACAGCAATTGAGCGTGCGTTTGTACGCGTGCACACACGCTCTCACTCTCTCTCACGCACACACACACACACACACACACGTCGTGGTGGGGGTCCTGGTTTGGGAGTCCATCCTTTTAAGAACAGCCACGTGATTCTACCCTTAGACCCGATATCTGTGAGCAGAGGGAGGGCAAAGAGAGGCCTGGCGGGGGTCCAGCCTCTCTGCTGCCGCTCCCCCCGAGGCTGTGCGGTCTCAGTTCTGTCCTGCTCTTGTGCAAATTCCAAAGCCCTTCAAAAACTGGCCAACACCCTAAACCCCTCCCTGCCCTCTACTCCCAACAACAGGAAAACCAAGGATGCTTCTCTCTTGGGTGGCGGTGGTTGTTAATTTCAAGGATTTAGAAGAATCATTGCTCCGACCAATCCACTGTCTCTTGAGTTTTCTTTATTCAAAGGCGAGAGTTGGAGGAACTGGAGACTTGGCCTGCTTTCTAGAAGCAGCGGAGGGGAGGGGACATTGAAACAATGGCTGCAATTCACCTGCAGAGTTGAAGCCAGCCCCCTGGAGAAGAGAAGGGCCCAGAGGGAGCAGGGGGGAGGTGAGGACAGCAGAGGCCTGGGGAGGGCCGGATACTTGTAGGCCTGACCATAATCAGGGTCCCGTGGGGTGAGGCCTCCCAGGGGGCCTGGGCTGGGCTTTTCTGGAGTTCTTGATCCCTCCTGTGACGCTGCCCCATCTTGTCCTACCCCCCACATTATTAAAAACTTTCTAGGGTTTTGTGTTTTTTGGTTTGTTTTTTATTTTTGGTTGGTTGGTTGGTTTTTAAAATCAAAGAAAATGGTCAGACCGGACCCCCTTATCTCTCTCTCTACAGACTGCTTCACGGACTCTTTGCTGTTGACGTTGATCTCCTGGTAGCATGACCTTTTGGCCTTTGTAAGACACACAGCCTTTCTGTATCAAGCCCCTGTCCAACCTACGACCCCAGAGTGACTGACGGCTGTGTATTTCTGTAGAATGCTGTAGAATCTGGTTTTAGTTGAGTCTTTACATTTAGAATTTGAAAGGAAAAAAAAAAAAAAGAACATTTCTCATGTGCTTTGTAGCTTAAAAAAAAAAGAGGAAAAAGAAAAATCATTTCATCCATTTTTTTTTTTTTCTTTTTTTGGAAATAAAGCAGCATACACATCTGCACCTGTACCCCCATCCATCCCCAGTGTAGAGCCGCCCCCGCCCCAGCCACCCTCCCACACCTGCAGAAGTGCCACCTATCTGCCCGCCCCTCCTGGGGACGTGGGTCCTGGGGAGCATGGTCAGGCTGAGCTTCCCAGAGCGCCCCACCTGCCATGTGCCAGCCTGCCCCAGGCTCACTCCAGGTTCACCTAGAAAAGCACAGCTCTCACTGGCCAGTAGCTGCCTAAAAGAATACCGATGGAACATGTAGATAGAGCCCTACAGCAAACCATTTTCCCACCAACCTCCTTTCTACAGATTCCCTCTGTGATTTGTTTTTGTTTTTGTTTTCGTTTTTGCTTTTGTTTTTGTCCCAGTGAGCACTCCTATCACACACCGGATCAGCTTTCATAGTCTTTGGGAACCGGGGTTGTGGATTTTTTTTCCTTTAACATTTTTGCTTCTCAGTCTCTCCGATGGATGCTTCCTTTGTGTGTGTGCCCCTCCCCCTCCTCTGTTTCAGTGACCTGTGTTCGCTCCTTCTCATGTGGGGATGTTTGTGCTGCAGATTAAAAAACAAACAAAAAAAAAAGTTTTTAAATACCACACGATGGAAAAAAAGCAAAAAAAAAAAAATTTTAAAAACAGATGGAATGTAGTGTTTACACGAAAGCCAGTTTCCATGATCAGTCCTATGTCATTTCTACTTTGACTAGTATCCAAACCCCCAACCTCTTCACAGTGTCACTTTTAAGACTTACTATTGGCTGAAGAAGACCAGTCACGGCCATTTCAGATAAAGAGGAGGCAAAAAGACAAAACACACAAAAAAATTAAAAATACAGAAAAAAAAAAAACTTGAAAAAAAGGAAAAAAGAAAAAAAAAAAAAACAGCCCACGGGTCTTTCTAAGCCTTTCTATTCCCAATCGGTGAGGTTTCTGTGATATCTTACACACTGCCAGTCTACTTCTCTGACTAATGGAAAATTCATGTGTAGCTCAATAAAGAGAATGTTTGTCTGTATTCCTGAGTCTCTCACCCTCGGGCTTCGTTCGGACAGGAGGGAAGGAGGGATTTGACTGGGCCAGACACCGGGAGGCTCTCCCCACCCCCCAACCACATGCCTGACCTTCTCCACATCCCCCTTCCCCCCCCACCAGTGCTGCCACCAAGGGGAAACCACTGAGCTCAGCCACCTAGGAACAAGGAGGGCCTAGGAATGGGCTGGCCATTCCCCCACCTGTGGATGCCCTCTTCCTCCCGGTCCCCCGCCCCGCCTCCCCTCACTCAGCTGGTTTGAGGGGAGGGTAGCATTGAGGACTGGAATGGGGGGGAAATAGGGGGTGGGATGGGCAAAGCAGGTAATTCCGAACTTTCTGTTAAGATACCGTCCTGTTTCTTCCCACTGAAGTGAGAAGGTGGGTGGTCAGTCCTAACAAGGCCAAGTTGCCTGGGCCTCCTGCACCGACAGGGGTCACATCCATCCACCTGGACACCTTTAAAAGCCTCCCCTACTGCACCTGGCTGCTAGGAAGCCCACCGCAGGCGGAACACACAGGATAACAGATCAGCTCAGCCTGGCACAGGAAATCAAGACTCTCCGCTCCTCCAGGCTGCAGGCCTTACCCTCTTCCCCTAGCTCGCTGGGTTTTGCTAGAATGACCAGCAAACCACTTGAGACTGGGACCTGGAGGGAACCCAGCGCAGCCAAGTCCTTGTATCATGTCCATGGGTCACTTCTTAGCCACGCAGTCAGTGCAACAGCCATCTAGGGGGACAGGAGGGCCACAGACAGGTCCTTTGGCTGGATTCCCTCCCCACACGAACAGATGTAACCCCCAGGGTCTTTTGAGTTTTGGGGGGGGTGCGGTAGAGGTCGGTCTATACTGTGGCACAGAGCTAGGAGTAACCAGAGGCCTCCCTGTTTGAAAGAGCCGATCCGACACCCTTGGCCTTCCTCCCCTTCCTGTGCTTTTCCCACCAGCAGCCCCTGACCAGCCTGCACAGAGGCTCCCTACCATCTCTGGTGACAGCAAGGTCGCCCGCATGGCCTGCAACTGGACAACATGACACCGCTCTGGGGGCACACCAGCATGAAGACAGAAGGTTGAAGGTGCCGTGACTTTGTCTACCTGAAGTTCCCTAAAAATGAGCCATATTCCAACAGGGTTCTTTCCTACCTTTCAGATGAGTTTTGTAGGTAAAAACAAACAGGACTCTGCCCTATCCTCTTTACAAAGTCAGGAAGTATTTTGAGGGAAAGACGAGTCAATTAGGACAAGGAGCTAGGGGGCGGCAACCTCTGCCTCACGATTTCTAGAAGCGCCACGAGTGACTCCAGTGCACAGTTAGGTTGGAACCACTTCTTACCTACGAGTAGGGGCGATGAGATGAGACACGGAGGCTTCCAGACGAGGAAGGGCGGCAGGGCAGGCGGGCAGAGGTCACCGCTCGATGGCACCACTGGTCACAAGGCCGTGGCTCCCTGCATGTGCTATGCCCCGCTTGGCAGAGCCCTCGGCCTGCCTTCCACTCCCGAGAGGACGGCGTCCGCTGGCTGAGGATGACGGCACATGGTCTACACAGCTCTGGTAAGAAATCAGGTCCGTGTGGCCACCTGGACACCTAGGATCTCTATCAGCACAAGAAAGACATCCACGAGGACCACTGTTCTGGGGTTCATAAAAGCCTCAAAATTTGGGGTAGGGGGCGGGGGCTGAGGGTGAGGGACTTTGGAGAACCTAAGATGTCAACAAAACAGGGCCCATAAGAAAATGGAGCGGTAACAGGGACCACTTCCAAAAAAGCGTGAAGAGGGCAAAGGCAAGTCCACCGTCACTCCCCACAACACCTGTTCGCAGCTGACAAATCGGAGCTGGAGCCCCGGAGACCGCCAGTGCACAGGAGACAGCACAGGATGAGCGCCCCCCCACCCCGCCCCAGTGTGGCCAGACCCTGGCCTGGCCTCCAACCACCGCCCTGCCCTGAGCCTCTGTCCCAGATGCCCCCAAGAAGTGACAAAAGCCAAGCGACTATACAGTGCTCAGGATTCTTTCCTGTCCAGGTACAAAATCTAAGGGCGCGTTTAGGGCTTCTCTTCCTGGGTCACTTTAAGCTACAGAAGGCAGGTTTCCGCTTTGATCACGGGCAGACAGCTTTATTCCAATGTCTCAAGACCCTCTAACAGTCTCCAAGCCATTCCCTCTTTTCACACATTTGAAACCTAAGAACACACAGAATGAGGGTCATCTTTAATGTGTGCAACACCTAGGATGTCAGGATGGGGAAACACCCTCCATCAAAGTGGGGTTCAACTCTGGCCCCTCGAAAAGAAACTGCCTTAGCTTCCAGCCACACACAACACACTAGAAGAGTTTGCATTTTATTATTATTATTGTTTTACAATAAAAACAAATAGCTATGCTCTCAGCAAAACAAAACCAATTTTTTAAAAAAATCACAGAAATCTACTAACAGCATTTCAAGGTAAGGCTTTTGAAAGATTTCTTCAAATAAATTATCCTGGCCTAAACATTTACTCATCACTCTTTTCAATTACTTGTCAACATTCCAAAAACTTTCAGTTATGTAAAATACATTTAACTTTGCCAATAATTTTAGATAATACTGGATTCTTCCCCAAAAGACTATCATAAAACTATGCTTTAAAACATTAAAAAAAAAAAAAAAACAACTTAATCCAAGAGGACATAAAACTGAACTATGTAGCCTGTGATTGCGTGTTTCAAATCCTGGAAGTTAAACGTGTGAAGAATTTGAAGACCAGGTTCAGGACCCAGGTCTACTCCGAGGCAGGTGGCTTCAACGTCCTACCTATGTTTAATGAAACCACCAGGAGCAAAGTGACAAACAGGAAGAGCTCCGGGAGAGACACAAGAGAGATCTCTCTTTTTCCGAGGAAGCCCTCTAACGGTGACTGGCCAGTGCGTAAGGTCCTCCTCTTCTCTAAGGACCAAATCCACAGGCTTTGGCATCGCCTCATTCACTTGCCCAAGGAATTCAAATCCTAATCAAAGCCTGCTGCTCAGCCCCCGTGTCTGGGGTGGGGGGCCGTGAACTCCAGAGCCGGGGACAGACACACAGCAGTGCTCATGAGCTGCTGGAGCCCCAGCGTTACCGGTAAGAAAGCCAGCTTTGGGTCAGGGCTCAGCAGGCTATCCCAGATGGACTGGGATACGGCAGGCCGCCACCTCCCACTCTAGTGCCCTGGCCTTTCCCCTCCTCCGCTCCACCCAGCAAACCAAGAGTCACTTCAAGATGCCCTGCCGCCCTGGGGCTCCGGGAGCCTGGGGCTGTGGCCTTAGGGTGCCTCCCCACAGAGAGCAGTGGTCTGACCATCGAAAGTACCCAGCGGTGAAGTTGGGTACTTCCGTGGGCCGCCCACTGCCCACGGCTCTTCGGGAGCCCAGCCCCCGCCCTGCCTGCCAGAGTTGGAGCTCAGGACACCAGCGGGCACGATCCAGGAATCGGAGCTGCTGGCTGCGGGGTGCCTGGCCGCCCTCTTCCTCTCGGTCAGCCCACCCACCCCCCTCAGAAGCCCAGTCAACGCCAGAAGAGATCAAGCCTCGAATTAAAATGCGCAGTGTTTCTAAAGGGAAGAGAAATGTCACATAGAAAGTATTACAAAAAAGGATTAAGTTTGTCAGCTGTCCAAACACTATTAAGACCACATGCTTTATACAGCGGCAGCGGGGCCGAGCCCCTCCTCGGACAGCGGGCAGAACCGGGGCCAGGCCCGGGCGGCGGCGCTGCTGGAGGCGACGGGGGTGGGGGTGGCAGCCAAGTGCTAGGAGATCTGCTGCTTCTGGAGCCTCCGTTCGGCGGCCGCAGCCAGCATCCTCCGACGCAGGGTCACAGGGTCGGAGGTCGTGCCTTCTGACGACAGGCAGCTCTCGGAGGCTGAGTCGACTTCAGAACTTCTGTTCAGGAAACGCCTACAAAAGCCAAAGGACTTGCATGAGATGGGATGGAAGCTCTGGAACATGGACTTGTGAAACGCACAGGCCGTGTCTTTGTCTGTACTTCCCCCATTTCCCAGACAGTGCCGTGAGGCAGTCACTCGGCAGCAGCCCGTGAAGAAGACACCTGTCCCCAGATGGGAGAAGCTCTGTGCCGAGGCCTGCTGAGGGCTCTTCAGCCCCTCCTGCTGCACAGGCCACTCGTAGGGCCACCCGAGCGGCCAGGAGGGCGGGCCTGGGAGTGGACACCAGCCCGGGGGGAGCCTCTCTGGGCCTGTTTTTTCAGCTCTACTTCTAGCCCGTAAGTGCAATGACAGTGCTCCCTCCGAGAGGGCAGTGAATCTGATTCATCAGCACAAAGGGCTTAGGTCACACTAGCACACAGGTGCTCCAAAAAAGAGTGACCGAAGCCGTCCACGGGAGACGACCAGCTGCTGGAGGTTACCAGTTAGGCCCAGACCCTTCAGTTTTCCAAGATGTTTGGAATCAGAATGTTTCTAATGGTTTTTCAATGTTGGCCCTCTGTTTAAAAAAGGCACAGTGTGGGCCTGATACAAGGGCCTTTGGGCCACCAGGTTGTGACCGGAGATTTAGATGAGCGACAGCCAGAGATCAACTCACTTGCGAGCCTGCTGCAGGAGGTCATCCTTCCGCTGGACCAGCATGCGCTGCCTCTCGTCCGCAGACTTGGAGAAGCGGCTCCCCCGGGCCTCAAAGTCTTCCCCCTCACTGGGCTCCACCTCCACCTCGCTGAAATCCAAGGCCTCCTCCAGCCGAGGACCGAGGTCTAGCGGCACACGCTCAGTCTGGGCACAGAGGAAGCGAGGGACCACTGTGACCCCAGGCCACCCTCCTAAGAGCAGATTCCCCACCTAACCCAAGTGCCCCAGTGTTCTTCTGGACCCAGGGGGAGGCGCGCTGCCAGCTGGGGAACCAGCAGCATATGCAGAATGGCCGATGGGGGCTTCTGAAGGACCAGCTGCTGTATAGGCTTGGGCCCCACTAGGAACAGCACCTGACTAAATGTTCGGTATTAGTGAAATTGTTGTACAGGATTATCAATATGGAACAACAGAGGCACCTCGAAATTGTACTGTCAGAAAGTAATAAAGTTAACTCTCAGTCTGCATTCTGGGAAGGTTCTGTTCAGCTCTACAAGTCACTCTCACACTTACACAAGTATTATTGCAGTTACTGCACAAATTTTATACCTTCACTGGACTCTGAAAACAGAGGCAGGCAGATTAAAAGGGATAAATTCTAAGGATCTTTTTTTAAACAGCTATAAGTCACACGATTCCTTGTGTAACAGGATATTAAAATGGGACTCTGTCAGTTTGGGCTCAAGTTCTGAACACGAAGACAATGCCCAGGCTCCCCCACAACACTTGGGCTGTGCTCCTGCCATTGGTCCGACCCAAGCAGCCCAGGGTCAGCCCAGCACCCAGCTCTAGGCGACAAGAGTTGAGGTGAAAGAGGCTGAGAGACTGGCCTATTTGTAAGCCTTCCTCTGTGTGGCACTCATCTGTCATGCACGGCCACCCGTCCCTGCTTTCAGCCTAGTAAGTGAGGGGACTTTAAGAAAGCCGTATGTCCAGACCAACACTCCCTACAGTTTGGGGCCCTGGGAACTGGTGGTGACTAACACCCCTGAGGAATCTCGAGACCAAGAAACTTGCTCGTGGCAGATAAAAATAGTCTCTGAGGGGAGCAAGTTCAACTTGCATTGACCCTAAGGCCCTGTTGTGTGTCCTGGGAGATGGCTGTGGGTCCTGCAGGAGGGGACCAGCCTGAGGTTGTTGAAACAGACTTTGCCCACAGGACCACGCAGAGGGTGGTACAGGCTCCACAGAGGTCAGGGCGCGATCACAGAGAGCCGGCCCGGGCTGGGGTTTCCGGTGCTAGATGGGGCAGGGGGTCTGTAAGGTAACAACTGTGGAAGATACATAGACAAAGACACACACACACACACACACTGGGGTCATGTGGCCAGACCCAACCTGCCCTTCTATACACACATACACACACACATAGACACAGACACACACACACCACACACAAACACTGGGGTCATGTGGCCAGACCCAACCCGCCTTCCTCCTGAGCCTGACTCCGGAGGAGCTAGAAAGAGCAGCTGGTGAGTGGAGGAGGAGATGAAGGAAGGAAACAGACGCCCATCCCCAGCCCTGCGGGCTTCTGAGCCAGCCTGAGCTCAGGCAGGAGAGAGCCTCTGCATTCAGTAGCGGCACAGTTCATGCCGCGCCTGGGCTACGTCGAGATCTTTGCTAAGAGACCGTTATCCGAGGACTTCTTACTTCTTGAGAAAGACTGAAACCACTACATACCATGTTCCTTGTGAAATAAGTCATTTTCCTTCACTGCGCAAGAAAAAATTCAGACACTTTCATGTTAACTGTAAAAACAGAGGTGGGGAACTGGGACAGAAAATGAAAGTTCTCTTCTCCCAAGGGGCCTCCAGCCCAGCCAGCCCAGCACTCAGATCTAGGCTAGACCAGCTGCCTAAAAACCTACAAATGCAAACCTGAATCCCTTCTTCAAAAGCCAAGCGCCATTTTACAAATGCTGCCCAATCCAAACATGGATTTGTGTTAGAAAAATTTAACTCAGCAATGGATTCTGAAAAAGTCTTAGTCTTACGGTTTCCAATTTGCAGGGAAAAGCATGCAAAGTAAAAACAGCTTCCAAGTCAGATATTAGAACAGCTGCTTCAAGAAGCACCCCAAGAGACACTGGAGGATGAGGCGACACCAGGGTCAGACCCGAGCCGCGTGAGTGGGAAGCCTCACATCACAGACACACAATGACCGGGTGGTTTGGGAGTTTTTCCAGTCTATTAAAGTTTCGGGAAAAGTGTGGTCACTGATTAGGCAAATTGGAAGTAGAGATGAAGGGTGTAAGCCAGAGCCCAGGGGGCCGAAAGCGTGCCGAGGGGCGCGCCTCTGCCCTGGAAACCAGACAGAGGAGCTGCCTGCGGACAGGGTGGCCACCTGAGTCCCCCAAGTGCGTATCTAGGCAGAGCTAGCTCCCAGGAAAACCATGCACCTCCCACCTCCACACCACGCAGAGGGTCTTGTTTGCTTGAAGTACATGGAAGCACCTGGAAATGCTGAGTTGGGCAAGTGAGGTGTGCGGGAGAAGACCTCAACAGTCTCCATCTGGGTTCAGATGTCCAATCCTCCTATGTCCTGCCTATACCCAGCTTTCCTCTGCCCCTCCTAGTGCTCAAGCTCAAGGCGGCAGAGCTGGCCTGGGGACAGCATGACTCTGTTCTCCTCCAGGTCCTGAGGACAATGCCCAGGGAGCGGGCTGCAGGCCCCTGGATAGAAATGCAGGCCATGCTGAGGGCACCGATCGATCGGTTTGTTAACCTGAAATACTGGGACGCTGTGGCATAGGGCCTTCTCTGCCACCCCGGCCCGAGGCTTCATGAACATGAGAGGCAGGACTGAAGACCACTGCCAGGCACCGGAATGCACACACTCTCTCCCCAGGGTGCAGGCCTTACCTGCAGAGAAGCTTCTCCCTCCTCCTGGTCTCCGTTTGGTCTATCCACAGGACTATTCAATGCCGGCCTGATGCCATCTGAGCGCTGCAAGGCAAACGGCAGCACAGACAGTCTGGAGCTGCTCGGGGCTTAGAGAACAGGGCCAGGGAGAACCCAGGGTACGGAGAGAGCTTGGGTCCCCAGCAGTGTCTGGGCTTTGACAAAGTCTGCGGCAGCAATGAAGCTGCCACTGACAGCAAAAATAAGGCAAGGGAGCCCGAGGCCTGAGCTTCAGATATCACCTGGCTCCCATTCTGCCTTCCCTCAGGAACAGTGACCACACAACGGGAACACACCAACAGCAGGTAACACTGACTGAGCACTTACGGAAACCCGACAGGACCACCTCATTGATCTTAACACCCTGTGAAGCAGCTACTGTTGTTCCTCTCATTTGCAGCCAGTCTGAGATCCTGGCCGAGGCCACAGATGCACTGAAGCCCTGTCCATCTCCCTGGAAGGTCCTGCCACCTCAGTGCCGGCTGGCCAGGCTTTGTATCACTGCTAAGAACTTGCTCTGCCTGCACAAGGTCACCGTGCACCCCACCCCCTCAAGTGGCCCTCAGCCAGCAGTTGATGGGAAGTGGCATCCAAATGGCCCCGCTCCCCACCCTCTGGAGGCCTCCCATGGGATCAAGCTCTAGTCATCCAGGACACTAAGCTGCTCTAACAAGCCCTTACTGGCTGCCTCCCCCAACCCCCACCCATCTCATAGCCCCACCTGCTGCCTGTGTCTTAGAACCTTCCCAAATGACCCACTGGCACTAAAACCCTTGTCCCAGGGTCTACTGCTGGATAATCCAAAGTCAACAGCCAGGTCAAACAGGGAAGGACCGATAAGCCACGTCTAACATCAGCCCATTTGACTCCAAACTCCAGGCTTGTTCTCTCTCAAAAGATTCTCAAGTTTTAGGATTTTGTTAGCATATTTCCATATATTCTTATGCACAAAGTTGAATGATTTCTTGTTAAATGACTCCCTGGTCATGTACTAATCCCCTGGGCCTGACAGAGAGCTTACTTCAGAACGTTAATACTTCGGTCAAATCACTGTGTCTTACATCTGAAACTAATACAACATTGTCCACCACCCTTCAGTAATAAAATTTAAGTAAATAAATAAGTAAAACGTTACTACCGCTTGTACTCAAAGAGGTTATATAACGGGTCAGGAAATCTGTCCTTGTTAAAGCAGTCAGGAGTCCCAGCATCACAGAGCTGTCACACCTGATGGAAAAATCACACCAAGGTGCCCAGCCAACCAGGGACGGAGGGCATTGGCTCCTACAGCCGGGGGCAGCCAACAGCAGCCTGCAGGCCAAATTCCCCCTTCCACCTATTTTTGTAAATGTTTCCTAGAAACCAGTCAGGCACCCACACTCACATACTGTCCATGGCTGCTACCATGGCAGAGCGGAGACATTACAACAGGGACCCGGTGCACGAAGCCTACAATATTTCTAACTGCCCTTTACAAAAAAGGCTGCCGATCCATCCGAGACGAACCGATGCCATGACGACCTACAGGGCCAGGCAAAGTGGGCAGACTTGCGGCGTCCACCTGGACAAAACATTTTCCCCAATACATTTGTCTTGGTCTTCCTCCGAGCCCCTGGGGTGGGTCTGTCCTCAGTTAAGATGTGCAAAGTTAGGAAATTCATCAATCATGATTGATAATTAAGGAGCTAAAAAGCTAATCTACAGGATTAAATCTTTGTGAAGACAGAATCTATTTTGCACTTACCTGTGTGGGAAAAGGGACTTGAATCCGTCCTTCTAAAATGTTGTCTGTGGTTATTTCCACCGAGCGGGTCAGTTGGAGGTCCTGCAGCACGAGGTGGTATGGAACCTGGGGAAACATTTCTTGAATCTGATGAGCCTGGAGGAACACAAACACAGAGGCCATGTGACATTCACTCTTTTTTTTTTTTTTTAAAGATTTTATTTATTTATTTGACAGAGAGAGATGACAAGCAGGCAGAGAAGCAGGCACAGAGAGAGGAGGAAGCAGGTTCCCTGCCGAGCAGAGAGCCCGATGTAGGGCTCGATCCCAGGACTCTGAGATCATGACCTGAGCCGAAGGCAGTGGCTTAACCCACTGAGCCACCCAGGTGCCCCGAGATATTCACTCTTGAGAGTTACTGCTCGGGGCTGTGGTGTACAGCGAGCTCTGCGCACTGAACCTGGCATCTGGCCTTGAACACACGAGCAAGAGGCCTCTCTATTCTGCACATCCCGGTCAACCTCACTGCTTCTGGCGTTTTTCCAGGATGCCAAACAGGTAACTTGGGACAGCATCACTTTCAAGACAAAAAGAGCATGGAAATCCAGCTGGATCCCAAAATAGGCTCAACTCGAATATTCCAGTTTTAAAGTGTTCATTTTAAAGGTCAGTGTAACTGGAGTTGGGGGGGAAAAAAAAAGCGTCCTTCTTAAAGAACACCACCAAAAAGGAACAAACTTCTGATACATGGCCACATGGACAAAATTCAAATGCCTTAGGGTAAGTGAAAGAGCCTGACTCATAAGGCTATTACTATAGAATTCCATTTCTATAGCATTCTAGAATAGGCAAAATCAAACGACACAAGACAGATAGGTGGTTGCCAGAGGCTGAAGGTGGGGAGAGAAAGTGATGACAAAGGGGCATGATGTCATCTGGGGCAGAGGAGATGGAACCATTCTCTATTTTGAGGATGGTGACCGCCACACAATTGTAGGAGTTACAAGATCCACAGAATCAGATACTACAAAGGGTGAATCTACTATACATAAATTATACTACAACCGGGAAAAATAAGATTAAAAATGTAAACTTGGAACCTGAGAGCTGCAGGTTTCAGACCACAGTCAAGAAACATCAGCAAGTCCACACTGGGCTGAGTGGCAGTCGGGGTGTAGGGAAGACAGCACAGGTCCCCGGCCCACCCCCACCCATGCTCACATCAAAGGGGTCCAGACTTTGTATTTTTCATGTATGTGTATTTGTTTTATAATGCTTATATTCATGGTTTTGTTTGTGGAAAAGCCCAACAATCAAAAGGAAAAAAAATCAGGAATAATGGGATTGCTTTAGAAGCACAAGGAAGTCTGCTTACAGGGGCACTAGCTCGGCAGGAGCACGGTGTTCTAGCTAGCAGAGGGGAAGGCATCCAACATCAGGGCCTTGAAAGCCAAGATCAGGGTGCTTAGTGTCTCGCTGGGGCACAAGGACAAGACAAGCAGAGTCCTGCCGCAGGCCCCATCTCCCCCACACACCTGGGACCCCGAAGGGTTTATAGGAATGAGAGCTGAGCATTTTTTCCTCCAGGTGGAATCAAAGCTAAATGGAGAGGAGTCCATAAAAACCTCGACAATCAGTTAACATTCTTCTCTAAAACAGCTTTCCCTTCACTTCCCAAATAAAAACATGCCCGAGATTCATTTTACTAGACCAAAGCTCTTCTTCCAGAAAATCCAGTGAGTTCAATATTGGATCTTTATAAAAAATGTATGGGGCCAGTACACTTGGGGTGCTAAAAATAGGCTATTCCAATCCATCATGGAGCTGGAAGAAGAACAGCCAGAACCTCTCTGAGAAGTCTAAACACCCCAGCCTAGTCTTAGAGGTTCACGTGCCCAGGATTCTGATTTTCTTAGGGAGCAAGTGAGGTGATCCACCTGCAGAACTCCGACAGCTGCCGGGGCCCGAAGTCCACTCGCAGAGCCAGACACGAGCCAGCGGGAGGCCGCCTCAGGCT
This sequence comes from Mustela nivalis, assembly GCF_964662115.1. Taxonomy (NCBI): domain Eukaryota; kingdom Metazoa; phylum Chordata; class Mammalia; order Carnivora; family Mustelidae; genus Mustela; species Mustela nivalis. The sequence goes on along the minus strand of NC_139037.1, from coordinate 27,120,954 downwards.
GCCACACTGCAGACCACATGCACCCGTTATGACGTCACGCACGCACTGCTGATGTGGCTGAGCAAAGGAGTACTGGTGAGCCTTAAAAACAAAAGAAGTTCTGGCCCCTGCTACTACATGGATGAACCGTGGCAAATAAAACAGGCCAGCCACGAAATGACAAACATGATCCCACAGGTGTTCCTGGGACAGGGGCTTGGGTGCACGGAGGAAAGGATGGGAGCGTGACTTCACTGGCTCCTTCTCCACAGCTTCTGAAACCTGTGTAAAATGGCCTGTTCAAAAACCTTAAAAAAAAAAAAAACTTAGAAAACCAAAACTCCCCTGATGCCCTAATCCTCTCAAGCCACCACTTCTATCCCACTGCTTCTCCAGCTGCCACGCGTTTCCAGTCCACTGAGAGTATCCAAGCCCACAGGCCTCGGAGACCACCTGCTCCTCAGCGAGGAACAGACACCGCCGTGGCATCTCCGCTGGGACAGCTCCTGCCCAGCCTGAGGGGCTGCCGAGGCCCCGGCCCCAGTCCTGCTCCCACCTGGGTCGGTGCACAGCACCTCCACCTGCCCCAGGGTGGCACTGAAACCCACTGCGATGGCCACCCCTCCACCCAAAGCACGGTATTGTAGAGGCCCGTCAGTTCACCTTCTGACAAGTGTCATCACGAGGCCCGTTCTTTTCATCTTTACCACCAACAGCCTGGTCCAACCACACCCTTCTCACCTGCACTGCCGCTGCCTCCCACCTGGGCTCACGGCTTCCCCTCGGCCCCCCAGAATCCAGTCTCCCAGAAGCAAATCATTCTGTTAAATGTCCGTCCGTTGGGGGAGGAAAGAGGCCTTGAACAACCTTCTAATACTTCCAAGACAAAACCTAAATTGGGGGGGCGCCTGGGTGCTCAGGTGGTGAAGCCTCTGCCTTCGGCTCAGGTCATGATCTCAGGGTCCTGGAATGGAGTTCCACATCAGGCTTCCTGCTCAGTGGGGAGCCTGCTTCTCCCTCTGCTTCTACCCTTCACCCCCACTTATGCACACTCTAATAAATAAAATCTTTAAAAAAAAATCTTTAAAAAAAAATTTAAACCGGACTGTGGCCTACTAAGCCCTGCCTGGCCTGGATCTGCAAGCTCAGTTCTCGCCATTGTCCTGATCCCAGACTTGCTAGGCTCAAGCCACCTCTCTGCCCGCAGTGCTTTCTCGCCTCCCAGCATCCACACCCATGGTTTCCACTGCCTGTTTCCCCCAACTGCCTCCTCCTCATCCTTCGGTTTCAGTTGAGGTATCGCCCCTGGGAGAGAAGTCCTTGGCCGCCTCCCCTAACACAGCCCTCACGGCCCCTACCCTGCCACATCACCAGCCTGACTCCCTGCGGGGCCCTCACCACATCGGCAGTAAGCTCCCTTGTTTCTGCGTGTAATCAGGCGTCTGGGCTAGAATCTACGCCCCCGGGAGCGGGGCCCACAACCGCCTTGTTATCTGGCAGGGGCTGTGCGACTGTTTACAGGGCACAGTGCCTGTCACAAGAACAGGCTTTCAGGACAGCTTTGTCGAATCAAGTCGTGAAGAGAAAGACATGAATGAACAATGAACCAGGGACACTCTGAAGCACTGATCAGGCTTACCGAGGGCAGCCAGAGGCCCTATCTCAGCAGGACTGGGGTAGGGAGCATTGTCAGACTCCTGCATTTACTGTCACAGTGAACTCTAAATTGCAATGATGAACATATTGCTCTACCTCTACAGAACAAAAATACACACCACATGATAAAGCTTTAGAAACACACAAAGAATATCTGGAGACTACCCTTGAGCCAGCAGCATGCGTGCCTTCAGATCTCAAAGTATACCCGTGTACCTCCACAGACATGTGTGTGCTTATGGATTTGGGGAAAGAAGGGGGCCAGGGGTCAGGAAAACACATTTCGTAGGCCCAATACAACTTTTAATAAAAGACCCATCATTCTCTCTAGTCACTGAATCTCCAAATACTTCTGGCTAAAATCCAGGAGAGCGCCCAGATTGGCCTAGAGCATGATGAAGTGAGTGTGGCAGGGCTCAGAAAAGAATAAATTATCTGCCACGCAATGGAACTGAAAGCTGGTTTAGGGGCGCCTGGATGGCTCAGTGGGTTAAAGCCTCTGCCTTCGGCTCAGGTCATAATCCCGGGGTCCTGGGATTGAGCCCCGCATCGGGCTCTCCGCTCAGTGGGGAGCCCGGTTCCTCCTCTCTCCCTCTCTCTGCCTGCCTCTCTGCCTACTTATGATCTCTGTCTGTCAAATAAATAAAATCTTAAAAAAAAAAAAAAAAAAAGGAAGAAGAAGAAGAAGAAAGAAAAGAAAATGAAAAGCCGGTTTCTAAAGCGGTTCCAAGTCTGAAAACACAGGAATTTAAGTGGTCCCAGTGAATACAGAAGATGCCCCTGAGAATCCCGCTACTCCACCAAGGGGAGCCTGCGCACCCCGCACACCGTCAACCCCTCTTCAGTGGGTCACCATCCTGGCGCGCTCAGGGCCCCTTACCATTGCGTTCAGCTGTGAGTTGCTGGCCTGCGTAATGCCTAGAATGTTGGTGGTGTGCATCACCTCGACGGAAAAACTCGGCAGCCAACTGGCAATCCGGGACCCTAAGACAAACGAGAAGCCAGCACAAATTAGAGATCCCTTTCCCTGTGTTGTCTACTTTGGTGTCGGCCACTCCGGGCCACCAGATGGTTCCACTGAGGCCTTACTACAGGCCAGGCCTTTTGCTCCGAGGGTCCCATGTGGACAAGCTCATGTCTAAAGCCTCATATAGTACACATGTTATCGTCATCTACTGGGATCCCCATTTTACTTAGTGGGATCCCAGTGGCCATGGCATTTTGCCCCCACAGCACTCAGAAGTTAGATAACTTGCCCAAGTCCATACAATTTAATTATGGGGGTCAGGATTTGGAATCAGTCAGGTTCCAGAACACTTCACCACTAGGCTCTCCCGCTTTCCCGTGGCTCTGGGTCCACACGTCAATCTGCTCGTAGCCTGGCAAATAAGGGAGCTTTTTCAAGGTTCTACAATCGCTACAAAGAGGGCTTTGGCTCTTCTCTTTCACACTATACACATTTACTACTCATGTGGACATGTCACTTTCACAACGACGTTCAAGAAGTATTTTCTATTTAATCATCTGATTTGAAGATCCTGATTTTCTAATACAATTCAAAATTCTTTTCAGAGTGTCCCATGACACAGGCTTGTGGACTCAAAGTACCAAAAAGTCTGCTGCTTCTGCCATTTCCCTAAGAAAAGAGGATCCAAAAATAAAACAGCACCAGGGCGCCAGGGTGGCTCAGTCGGTTGGGCATCTGACTCTGAGTTTCAGCTCAGGTCATGACCTCTGGGTCGTGAGACTGGGCCCCGTGTTGGGCTCTGTGCTCCACACAGCGTCTGCCCAAGATTCTCTTCTTCTCTCTCCTCCTGCTCCCCCGCTCACTCTCTCTCAAGTAAAAATCTTTACCATAACAACAAAACGCCACCAAGTATTGGCTGTGAAGCAACCTGCTGTCAAAGCCACACATTTAGGGGTTATTTCCTTCTCCTTCCCAAAGAGGCACTAAGGCCTGGAATATAAAACAGGCTAAATGGGTTTCAAGGCCTTGCCCAACAAAAAACTGGGTAATTATTTCACGTACTTACCAGAGAGAAACAAAGCTGACTTTTCTGTTTTGACTAAGTTTTTAGTAATAATTCGTAACGTAACAGACTACACAGCCGGGCCCCATGTGTACGATCTGCCCGCGCCGTTCCAAGGTCACACCTGATAGAGACCTTAACTGAGCCAACAAAGCAGCCGCCTCTTAGGCCTTGAGCGGCCACGGCCCAGCCAGCCAAGCGGCCTCACCTCCCGCTCTCAGAGACCAGACTCTGCTGTCCTTGATCCTCCTCTCAGAGGTCTCCCCAACACACCATGGCTCTCGCCACGCTCCACCCTTGGAAACTCAAATCCCAGTTCTGAACAGCACTGCTCCCAACAAAATTCCAGGAACACCTGTTTCACGGTAACAAAAAGGAACTCACAGAACTCAGTGGTATCAAAAACGGAGGAGAATCCACAACAGCTTATCTCAACGTGGATTAAGGAAAGACGGTCAACCAGCCCAATGTGGAGCCCATGGTTTCAGAATTTTAAATGCAGTTTTTACTACAATTCCTTCTAACACTGCCAAGAGGCAGAACACCCATATTTTATGGGTGAGGAAAAGCTTCCGGCTCAGACTCCACTTCTGGTACTCACTACAAAGGCTGCCCCGCGATCCTGCATTATACGCTTACGCACTGCACTGACACAACCAACCATTAGCGCCGGTAAACCAGTAAACTGAGTAAGTGTGTGCCTCACAGGCATGACTGAGTCAGTACTCGGACCACCTCCTCCTCCCCACCCCCACCCACACATTTGCAGAAAATCCAGCAAATGCCTGGCATAGAGTAACTCCCCAAGGCTATCCACACCCACTGAACACTTTCAATTAAGAGGGAAATATTTCTAGTAAATTGGCCTACGCAGGGCAATTTATAATTAAAACAGCATCCTCTTAGGGGAGAAAGCCCCTCGGGTACAGCTTTAGAGGTTGAAACTAACCATCAAAGTGGAAGAAGTGATTGTGTTGGTTTAGGCGAGGTCGGCCTTCAGCGGCTGCCACAGGCACCAAATTTTCATCCAAGTTGTCTCCTTGCTGGTCCTCCCGGACCCGGTTATTGTCGGCAATATTGAGAGACATTCTGCATGTTGGGCAGGAGGTGTCTTGTTCTAGCCAGGAACGAAGGCAGGAGCTACCAGAAAGTCCAGAATAAGATATCCTTAGCATATTTTGTGAGAATTCACCAGAAGCACTCTGAATGTAGCAAATGTGTTGCAATTTTTGCTTCTATTTACTGACAGTGAGATTTAAATATAGAGATATGTTTGCTGACCTTACCTCTTCACTGATATACTTCTAAGCGTATTCTGCTGTGAACATTAATTCATCAACATACATGGTCACCTAGCCAGCTCCTGGTCATGACCCTTCGCAAATAAGACCCCATCACATGGCCGCCATCTTCCTTTCCAACTCTATTCAACTAGTTCAGAATCCATGTGGCTGCACCCTGGCCTCCTGTGAATCTGAATCCTCTACAGAATTTGATCAGTGCTCTCAACTCTACTTCAGCTACCCACGAACATGGTCATAACCTTGGCTTTCTCTTCAAACTCTTGACTTCAAACATCTCCCTCTAACTAAAGCTCCTCTCCCTCCAGCTTACCCTGAGCCCCGTATCTGCTGAAAGCACCCTCCCACGATGACACCACTTTCTTATTAAGTATCACAACCCCTCATGCCCTCACTCTCCTCTTTACCTCGCTTACCTCCAACCACTCCTGTACGCCCACCACCTCAGCTTCTCCAACCTTCTACTATTTGTACTCTGCTTTCCCAACGAGGCTGGACACTTCTTTCACCCTTTCTCTCAGGAAATGACAATGTATTAACTATGCCAGTGCCAATAACTATTTGGGCTGTCCATTAACGGGAAGTGAACTAACAAAACCAAGGTTGGATGAAATATCTCTAAGGTTCCTTCCTATTTTATAATAATACATTAACTTTCTTCTAAGATTTCAAGAAGCCTTCCCATCCCATAACATGTTATCTTTTCTCTAAGAATTCAAGAAGGGACTGAATAAAAAGTGCTCACCTCCTCTGTCTCTTTTTTTTTTTTTAAAGATTTTATTTATTTATTTATTTGACAGAGAGAGAGAGATCACAAGTAGACAGAGAGGCAGGCAGAGAGAGGGGGAAATAGGCTCCCTGCTGAGCAGAGAGCCCGATGCGGGACTCAATCCCAGTACCCTGAGATCATGACCTGAGCTGAAGGCAGCGGCTTAACCCATTGAGCCACCCAGGTGCCCTCCTCTGTGTCTTTTTAGTATCTGGAGACATGGGCACATATCACGTTAGGAAGGAGAGCCTCACCCCAAAGCAATGACCCCCAAAACCTCTGGCAACCTGTCAGTACTTAGGTATCAAAATCGTCGCCAAGGCCAGGATGGAGCTACTTCTTACCATCTGTGCACCAGAGGAGTTTATAACAACAATGTGACCAAAACACGAGTGTCTACAGCCAATTTTATCACATTTGAATAAAGTTTCCGTTTGTGACCATTTAGTCAAATAAATGATTGTATTTTTTAAAAGCTCACTTCCCTTCCTCATAAGGGAAGTTGATGATTAATCAATTAAAGTCTGTTTTCCTAATGAACACCCTTAAATCATACCACCAGTAAAATTAGCCTTGTGTGGGACTACAGAAGTATGTTAAGATCCTAGGCACCCTCCAATAATGCTACACTGTGACACACTTTTCATCAGCAAACCTAATTTTATTTTGTATTCTGCAAAACCTTCCCACATCAAATATAATAGCCTGAAAACTTCAAGGTGAGAACCACCAGATACAGTGACCTTAGAAATCAAATGCTAGAGTTCCCCAGCCAAAGAAACCAAACCTCAGAGAAAAACAGGTATTTTTCTCTGTGACTATACTCATACCCTATTGAAAGAGTATTTCTCCCCTTTCTAAGTATGACACTTCAATGTAATAAAATAGTCACTGGATTTTGAAATCTTCTAAACACATCTTCTATGAAAACAAATTATCTAGCTACACAATCTCCTGGCATCTAGATATTTAGTTTTATCATAAATTAAAATGCATTTACCCTTGATTACTGGAGTGTTAAGTCCTGACAGCCAACTCTTCTCTTTGCAGTACAAGTGCCTGCATTCTTCGATGGCCAAGGCACTCACCTCCAAGATGACTCTCTCAGATAAACACAACGTCAGCCACAGGACTAAATGAGGAGCCAGCAGCCCCCTTAGTTTGTTTCAGAGATCTTGGTTGATTTCGGTAACTGACCAAGTATAAGGTAGTTACTATACTATATTTTCTCTTCCTGTGCTTTAAACTCCTATTCTTACATTTTAAACATTTTTTTAAAGATTTATTTATTTTAGAGAGAGGGAATGGGTGAGTGGGAGTGTGGAGAGCAAAGGGAGATGGAGAGAAGCAGCCTCCCTGCTGAGCTCAGAGCCCCGACACAGGGGTCGATCCCACAACTCTGAAAACAGGACCTAAGCAAAATTCCAAAGTCAGATGCTTAACTGACTGAGCCACCCAAGTGCCCTCTATTCTTATGTTTTATTTATTTATTGAAGATTTTTATTTATTTATTTGACAGAGAGATCACAAGTAGGCAGAGAGGGAGGCAGAGAGAGAAGGGGGAGCAGGCTCCCCGCTGAGCAGAGAGTCTGACGCAGGACTCGATCCCAGGACCCCGAGATCATGATCTGAGCCAAAGGCAAAAACTTTAACCTACTGAGTCACCCAAGCGCCCCTATTCTTACGTTTTAAATTCACCAACAGTGAGCCCACAAAACCCTGGGCTTCCATCCTCCAACCTAATAAAAGCAGAACCCGAGGCCCACGCTTTCATCCTACTGATAACCTCACTGTGCAGCCCCAGGTGTTCCATGTGCTTTCCAAGACCTGGGATGTAGAAACCCTTTTTCCCCAAACTTTCCTGATGGTTATTGCTAACGGTATCTTGCAGTCTGCAAATAATAGGAACTACAAGGGCCAGTGCAGCCCCAATACTGATTACTGATAAGCTGAGACCAGCACAAAACAACTATCATCCCACAATCCTGTTCCCATTTTATTAACCAAAGCTTCAGTGTAAGGCAAACCAAGACGTCCTATTCATGTTTGAAAACATTCTCCTGAAAGAAGTCAGTCACAAAAGGCAGGATTCCTTTTATATGAACTTTCCGGAACAGGCAAATTCATAGACAGAAAGCAGGTTAGTGGCTGCCTGGTGATGGAGGAGGAGGAAATGGGGACCCATGAGTGTGCGGGGTCATGCTGTGATGATGAAACTGTTTCAAAACTACCAAGAAGTGGTAGCCGCACAACACTGAATGCCCTAAATGCCACTGAACTGTAGACTTTAAGACGGTTCATTGTTAGGTGAATTTTGCCTTCATCAAAGAAGGAAATTGTAAACTTAATCTAATCATGTACTTTATTTGGAGAAATGCTGCGTGAATTTTCTGGTCTTCCAACCTCAGCCAGCGCTGTACGTGCAGTTACCCAGCCACACAACCAGGAGAATCCCTGATTCCTCTTCTAGACCTCATTCCCAGAGCCAATTCAGCACCATGCGCCTCCATTCCTCCGATCTGCCCATGTGTCCCCAAGCCCCTTCCAGCCCAAGCTACTCTCAACACACGCCTGAATCACTGAAGCCCTTATTAACCAGTCCTCCTGATCTTCTCAAGCTGCAAATCTGATCCCCAACACCTCCTACGGCCCTTCAATGACTTCTCACCTTTTCCACCGGCCCTCAAGCCCCTGAAGGTCTAGCTCCTGCCTGCTTCTCCTGCTTCAGCAAACGCCACTCCCTTCGTAGGTTCTAAGTCCCGGTCACACCAATTCTCTTCCAGTTCCTTCCACACACCCCATTCCCTCCTGTTAGAATATCACTCCCCTTTTGCTGACTCAACTCCCACTCATCACCCGGAGTCACTCCTCCAGGCTTGAGTCAGATTCCTTTGCTGCAAGTTCTCAGGAACCACGTTCCTTTCCTTTGGAGTCCTTAGCTCCATTTATACGTACACGTTCAGAAATGTGCCTGGCTGATTTCTGTTCCTCTCCTCCATTAAGCTACAAGCAGCAGGAAAACAAAGACCGTATCTGCGGTTTCTGTTTTAGCCCCAGACCCCAACAGAACACCCAATATAAAAGAAATTTTATCAACATATGTGTTCTCCATAAATGGACCCACAACTATATGGTCAACTAATCTTTGACAAAGCAGGTAAAGAATATCCAGTGGAAAAGAAGACAACAAATGGTGTTGGGAAAACTGGACAGCAATATGCAAAAGAATGAAACTGGACCACTTCCTTATACCATACACAAATATAAATTCAAAAATGGATGAAAGATGGAAATGTGAGACAGGAAACCATCAAAATCCTAGAGAACAGAGGCAGCAGCCTCTTTCACCTCGGCTATAGTAACTTCTTCCTGAAATATCACTGGAGGCAAGAGAACCAAAAGCAAAAATGAACCACTGGGCCTTCATCAAGATACAGTGCTTCTGCACAGCTAAGGAAATAATCACGAAACTAAAAGGCAGCCTATGCGGGTGCCTGGGTGGCTCAGTGGGTTAAGCCTCTGCCTTGGGCTCAGGTCATGATCTCAGGGTCCTGGGATCGAGCCCCGCATCAGGCTCTCTGCTCAGTGGGGAACCTGCTTCCCCCTCTCTCTCTGCCTGCCTCTCTCCCTACTTGTGATCTCTCTCTCTGTGTCAAATAAATAAATAAAATCTTTAATAAAAAAAATTTTTTTTTAAATAAAAGGCAGCCTACAGAATGGGAGAAGATATTTGTAAATGACATATCTGATAAAGGGTTAGTACTAAAATCTGTTAAGAACTTATCTAACTCAACACCTAAAAAAGAAGTAACCCAGTTAAGAAATGGGCAGAAGACATGAACCGACATTTTTCCAAAGAAGACATCCAGATGGCTAAAACAAACATGAAAAGATTCTCAACATCACTCATCATCAGGGAAATGAAAATCAAAACCACACTGAGATACCACCTCATAACCTGTGAGAACGGCTAAAATTAACAACACAAGGAACAACAGATGTTGGCGAGGATGTGGAGGAAGGGGCAACCCTCCTGCACTGTCGGTGGGAACGCAAACTGGTGCAGCCACTCTGGAGCGCAGTTTGGAGGTTCTTCAAAAAGTTCAAAACAGAACTATTATACAATCCAGTAATTGGATTACTACCCAAAGGATACAAAAACACAGATCTGAAGGGCCAATGTTTACAGCGGCACTATCAACAAGAGCCCAGACTATGGAGCGAGCCCAAATGTCTATCGGCTGATGAAGGGATAAAGAAGATGTGGTATATATATGTAATGGAATATACTCAGCCATCCAAAATGAAATCTTGCCATTTGCAATGATGTGGATAGAACTATTACGCTAAGTGAAATAAGTCAGAGAAAGAGAAATACCATATGATCTCACTGATGTGGACCTTAAGAAAGAAAACATGAACATATGGGAGGGGGGAAAAGAAAAAAAGGAGAGAGAAACGAACCATAAGAGACTCTTAACGACAGAAAACAAACTGAGGGCTGACGGGGGAAGGCAGGTGGGGGTGGGGTGGACATTAAGGAGGGCACTTGTGATGAGCACTGGGTGTTGTAAGTAAGTGATGAATAACTGAATTCTACTCCTGAAACCAATATGGCACTGTCTATTAACTAAAATTTAAATTGAAAAAAAGTATTTAAATTTTAAAAATTAACATTAAAATATAATATACGTGTTTAGCTACTGATGCTCAAGTTCCAAAGCCCTTCTGATATTAAGAAAAGGAGAAGAAAATTGTAGAAGAAATTGAAGAAGAAAAACAATTGGGGAATATAAAATGAGAAGAGGAAGATTAAAGATATAAAGATGAAAATTTTCTCAATGTGCAAAAATGATCACAGATGCAAAAGGCCAAAAATAGCTCAGAGGTACCTCATCATCAAAAAACATCCAATCCAGGGTGCCTGGGTGGCTCAGTTAGTTAATTCGAGTTAGTTAATCTGACTTCAGCTCAGGTCATGATCTGAGGGTCCAGGAATCAAGTGTCTGTTTCTCCCTCTCCTTCTGCCCCTCCCCCTGCCCAGGCTCTCTCTCTCAAATAAAAAAAAAATCTTAAAAAAAAAAAAAAAGATTTTCTGAAAATGCTGTTTTGGTCTTCCTGATAACATCATCAGTTTTTCTGGACTGTTCCGCGGCCCTGGTCCAATCCCCAACTCAACCCACCTCCCTGGCATGTTGCTTTTCTGTTGCTTTTGTGCATGTGCAAAACAGAGAATTACAGTCTCTTGTCCCAGTGAATGCATAAACTGTTTGAAAGCAAGGATTTCCCCCGCCCCTTTCTTTTAAATCTTGCAGGCATATCTGTACTACTTCAGGGTTTAACTTGACAAGGAATATGAAGACAGCAGACCCAGAAATGACGATGGCAGGCTGTGAGTGGGGAACGGTCCTGCCATATAGAGAAGAGGCTGAGGGATGGAGGACGACAGCCCAAAGCTTCCCACAGCACTCCCTGCCAGCCCTACAGCCGGACTGAGGTATTGTCCCCCCTCCCTTGCTAGGAGTGGTCTGGAGCATGGGCCCAAAAAGCACCCTCACGCCCTGGACAGAACACCAGTCCCTACTTGTGGAAAAGATGTCCACAGGGCAGTTTCCTCGCGGCCTGCATGGAGTCCCAGCAGATGGCACAGTCGTCATTGTTGACAGCCAGCTCCTCGGGAGTTGCAACTGCAAACCTGCAAAAGAGACGCAGCCAGCAGACCCCCTCTGTCAGTTCCCCACACGTACACTGGGTCGCAAACTTTGCCCTTTGACAGCAGTTACAAAGGTTCAAACATTTCCAACCACCAGAAACATTACACCTGCTTTCTCTTCGTAGCCCATCAAAGAGTTAGAAATGTATACACAGAAACGAACTCTGTCTTAACAACAGCTGTTAGTTCCTTCAACATAACACATTAGCTAAAAATGACTTGAGGGAACATTTTTGGGCAAACCAGAGGAGTTAAGACCCATCCCTGGAGAGCCAAACTGTTCCCCCAGACACTTAAAGGGTACCCATTCATCTCACAGCAGCAAGTTGGCAAGAAAGTTCCTCCTTTGGCGAGCTTAAGAGTGTGTATGTGTGTAAACATGCATGGGGAAGGAATAAGTGAAACCTACTTCATAAAACAGATCACAGAAGCCCAAGGAAGCTTCCACTTAAGGACAATGATGATAAAAATAATGGCATAATAAGAACTACCTAGAATTTATTGAGCAGCTATTACATACCCACCCTGTTCTAAGCATGTAACCTGCATTACCCCACTGACTCCTCCTAGCAGTTCCTGGACAAAGGCTCTGCTATCATCCCTAGAGCGGAAGCAACTGAGGCACAGAGATCTCACTAAGGTGCCCCCAAATCACAAAGTAAAGCCTCATGTAGGTGAGGATTCACACCAGGCAGTCCATCTCCAGAGCTTCCACTTATCATCTTTGCCCTGCTGTTAACAGCTAACAAGAGTGGCTCTCGGATCACCCGGGATTGCTTATTATGGAAGGTCTACAATGAGTCCAGTTGGGCAACACCGGCATGTGCTGGCTCACCTGGCCTCCATGTTGCCAACCACACGCAAGTAGTTCTTGTGCCGGCGGATTCGACGCTGCACTTCGTGGAACAGGTAACGCAGCTGCATGAAGATGACCAGGCTGGCCATGGATAACCAGATGTTGCCAAATAACTTCACGGGAAGGAGGAAAAATCAAACACACAACAAAAATGAATGGAGAGCCACTGGGTGGCTCGGTGGGTTAAGCCCCTGCCTTCGGCCCAGGTCATGATCTCAGGGTCCTGGGATCGAGCCCCAAGTCAGGCTCTTTGCTCAGCTGGGAGCCTGCATCCTCCCCTCTCTCTGCCTGCCTCTCTGCCTACTTGTGATCTCTGTCAAATAAATAAATAAAATCTTAAAAAAAAAAAAAGAATGGAAATTTGCTAGTGACAAAGGTGAAGTAGGCAGCAGAAGCTCTCATCGGTGGTAAGGGCGAGCTGGAATGACATTTCACCAAGCAAGTGCAGGTATTTCATCTCACTGCCATGACCAATGTACACACTCTTCAGCCTCGACACTCCATCACCACCTGTATTTTCTCAGGAATTAATCAGAAATTTAAAAACTTTTTATACACAAAAATATCCGTCCATGTGATTATAAAAAAGAAAACCAGTAAATGAGCAAAATGCCCTGCAGGGAAACAGTCCAGTTGTAAATTCATATAATGTAACAGTATATAGTCATTAGTTATATTTATTATAAAATAAAGTTATATATTAATATTACACTATGTTTATGTATAACATTTTTAAAAGATTGATTATATGGGAAAATATCCAAGTGACAAAAGCCAGATAAAACTATCTTAAAAAACTAGCATGTGACAAAAAATTACGTAAAGATGTGAAAATAGCAAACAGCTGAATACAATCTAAATATCTACTATGAGGGTTGGTTAATTAAATCATCATACATCTATATAATGGAATTCTTATCCTGAAGGCATTATAATGGTTCAGAAAAACTGTGGCTAACACAGGACAATACAGATAACCCATTAGCTTAAAAAAAAAAAAAAAGGCAAAACTAAACTGTATGTCGAAAATACAATCTCAATTTATGACTGTATGTATTTGAATATAAAAAGCAGCAATAAATACAATAAAATGTTAAGTTATCCCTGGGCATTTAGGAGAGCTTTTTAAATAAAAGCTAATTTTTTTTTTTAAGATTTTACTTATTTATTTGACAGAGACAGATCACGAGTAGGCAGAGAGGCAAGCAAAAAGAGAGAGGGGGAAACAGGCTCCCCGCTGAGCAGAGAGCCCGACTCGGGGCTTGATCCCAGGACCCTGAGATCATGACCTGGGCCAAAGGCAGAGGCTTAACCCACTACCCCCTACAAAATAATGGCTACGTATCAGCAGCCACAGAAACTAGGCAGGGCATACGGAATCCCCTTAATTTCATGGTAGAAGAATGACCAGTGTATTGGTCAGTGGAGTTCACAGAGTGTCGGAGGACAACAAACTCCTCCTCAAGTTGGGCTCTAGCCAAAGGGCACATGATTATTCTACACCCAGCCGCAAAAAGACAGAGGGACACAGCTGCGTCTGTTTTGAGAGATTTTACGCAGCTTACCCATAAACGTTTCATTTCTCATGGACTAACCAGGATTCCTGATTCTAAAACACTTAGCTCTCTGTTAGAGCTCCTTCTGCAGAAGCTTACCAACATGTGAATATGGTGCATGAGGTCCAGGGACAAGAGAGTGAGCTCCATGACAAAATCTGTGTAATAGACATAGGTTCCTTTTCCTTCCCACGTCCCTTCATGGTTGAGGTCCCAGAGGTGAATTACATAGCTGCAGTGAACAGAGAAACATCATTTTAGCAATTTACTATTACAGCTTAATCTGGCTTAAACATGACGCAGTACAGTCACATTTTTATAGATTTTATATATGTGACACTTAAAACCGACTTTATGAGTAGACCTAATCGCCTCCCTCCCAAATTTCTACTCACCGTAAAATCACATGAGCAGTCCTCACTGTCACAAGAAGAGACTATAAAGAAAGATGTAGTTCTTCTTTAGTAAAATTTGGAATTGCTCAGGCCAAACTTAACTTTTACGAAAAGATAAAAGGCAAGCATTTCTCAGTTCAACTAAAACACAGGTTATTCAAGCGGGGGGGACGGTGGTGGGGGCACAGTGGTGGGGAACGGGATGAATGCATTCAGAAGGCACAAACTTCCAGTCACAAGATAAATCAGGACTGAGGATGTCACATCCAACATAATGACTAGAATTAACACTGCTGTGGCACATCTGAAAGCTGTGGAGAGGGCAGATCCTGCAAGTTCTCATCACAAGAAAACCCCTTTCTTTCTTTTTCTGTATCTCTACTGAGATGATGGATGTTAAGGAAGCTTACTGTGATAATGACTTCACAATCTATGTCAGTTATTCGTTAGGCTGTATACCTTAAACTTACACAATGCTGTGTGTCAGCTGTATCACAACAAAACTGAAAGCAAAAAAGGAAGGTTGTTCAAGCTTACCAACTATTTTGATCTGCTTCAAATTTCCATGGGATGGTTTCATGACCTAGAAACCAACTTTCATTGAGCCTTTTTCTATTAACATTGACTGATTACACCTGACCATCTCCTGGGGCTGCCTTCCACGATCTTGAGGTTCATTCTAGTAGTTTGATGATCACTTCTATCTTATACAGCAGAAAGTCCCCATCATGATTCTCTCAAAGGGTGTTTGAATACTTGGTGATCCCATACCCAAAGGATAGTTCAGGTCCCCCAATCCAAGACGAGTACCTGCTCTCTACATAATGCTTTGTCCACTCCCCTTGCCCACACAAAAGCAAAAAGAATGAAGAATAAACTAAGACCTTCATGGTATTTTATACTATAGAAATTGACATTTTAAAAAACTCCTCTTAAAATACCAGACTAGAACTATTACATTGTTTGAGAATTGAAAATCCCAATTTATAAACGGAAAATATTTTACATAGAGAAACACTATAAATATAAAAATATGATTATGTTTAAAATATATAATCTGTAACATTATTAATTATCTTAAAACAATCAACAGTAATGAGCTAAAATTAAAATATGTATGTAGTATGATCCAATAGGCCTAATTTAAATATCTTTATTTATACCTTTTCCAAAATTTGGCTTAATATTAATAAAAGTAAAAAGCAGGAAAGTCAGACTATCATGCAAATGGTGATTTATTATAAAATATATCTAAAGCACACTAATAAAAAAAATCAGTGCAAAAAAATTTTTAAGATTTTTTCAAAAGAGATACATACAGACAGTAATCAGTTAGAACTGCGAATGTCTTACTAAGTACTTAAATGTTCCTTTCCTAATTTTATTTACACTAATACAACTTATTCTGAAATCAATGCTATTAGGCAAAATTTCAAAAAATATTAAATTTTAAAAAATAACCTCTTATCCCCAACATGGGGCTCAAACTCACGACCCCCAGATCAAGAGTCACACACTCAACTGACCCAGCCAGGCACCCCAATAAATTTTAATCCTCTTCTAATAAATTCCCAAATAGTAGTTCAAATTTTGTGTTTCAATATTAACTTTAATAATCTATTATTTTTTTCACTTAAGAGTAGCAATTATGGTAAAGATAAAAAATATCTTGCCTTTGGCTGGAGGAAAAAAGCAAAGATAGCAATTTAATATAAGGACATACAAAAAATTTTTATTTCTATTGAATGAACTTAGTATTTTCAGAAAGGTTTAAAAAATAAATTTTAAATACACATGAATATCTCAGACTAGTCTTCCAAAATAAAGACTAGAACTTAAATATTTATATTATCCTATACAATTTTAATTTATACATACCTAAAAAACCCAATTTTTGGATTGTGCCATTGCTCAATCTGAACCTTAAATAATTCACTGTACCCTCTAACCAGTTTCCCCATTTATGAACAGGAATAATCAAATGAGTCAAAACACATGAGATATTAAGAGCAACCCTCAGCATATAGTAAGCACTACACAAATGTTGGCAAAAATAATTACCTTTACCATGTTGCAGCAAGGATTACAGGAAATCATACATGTTCTCCTTCAATACCAGTACCCAACACAAAAGCAAGGAATTCAAAATAGGCTTGTTAAAACAAAAGACCAACTCTCTCTCAGTCACCGCATGTGTGAATTGCAAATCTATAGGAGCATGATCAGAACGAATGCCCGCGTCCACATCTCACCTCCGCTGCCATGAAAGCCAGTGTGTGCATCCCATGGGTGTAGCCTGTGACACAACAGACGACTGCTAATCCACAGCAAGAAAGCAGCATTGCGATCAACAGAGACAGAACTCGCCCGTGGCTACTCATGGGTGTGGTGGGAGAAAATGAAAGCTGAAATGTACAAAACAGGACAAGGAAGTTCATTCTTCTTCACGGCAGTGTTAAGCTTCCCTAAGAAACTCGAGGTTAGTCTTGGTGTCTGTGCTCAGGAACCGGGCTTAGCAGCACTGCCCAATGCTAAGCACAGACCAGCACCCCACCACCGCCAGATGGTTAAGACTGTCCAACCAACCTAAACACGAGCACGAGCTAATTACTTAGAGATCTTTATCACTTATTTTACAGACTATAAACAACATACACCATATTTTCATCTCAAATTCTCAAGGATCCTCCGCCTACCAGTGGGATGATAAGCCTCTCTCCAAGCAATTTTCCAAACGTATGCAATTCTCTCAACACTCAACAGCACTCCAGACCGCACCATGTTCTGTTGTTTCTTTCTCAATCCTGCTCTCCCCCTCCTCCTGAAAATTCACTTGGAGCGAGCGTATTCCTACCATCTTTAGGGCTGGGACAGAGGAAATGTCATCCGGTGCGGAGCGCCCCCTATCTCAATGTCCCGATGACAGTATACAAGGAGAGGCAAGGGCGGGGCGGGGGGGGGGGTGCGCAGAGGCCCAAGGGCTGGGAAGTCTGAGCTGGATGGTGGAAGCAACAAACCCGTTAGGGAGGTTGGACAAGTATCAAACCCGTTAGGGAGGTTGGGCACTAGCTCTCTTGACCCCTAGACGGCTTTTGGACTGAGATGAACTCACACAGAGGTGCAGGGACCTCCTGTCCCCGAGGACCAGGTGAGACAAGGAGTAAATGAGGCCCCGGAGCAGTGTAACGGAGCGGTGCCCGGGGGCACTGAAGAGCGAGATGTCACCCCCCCAACAACTCTGATCTGAAGCGGAGAAGCAGATCTCATACCCAGACAGAGAAGGATTCACTTCTCTCAGGACCTAGGGAGGCAAGAGGGCTAATTCAGCCCTTGCCCACGGAAACAATGTAAAACAATCTAAGCTAGTCCAAAAGAAGGCTCCAAGAATCAGAGGGGGAAAAATGGAAGGAGACTGGAGCAGAAAGTATCTGGAAGACAGCAGCTTTTATTCCGTTTATACACTAAGCTTTCCTCGTGCTGTGATGGAACAGTTTGTTGAGAGTGAACTGACCCCACTAGGGCTGTAACACAGTCTGCTAGTGCGGGGGCGGGGGGGGGGACCTCAGGAGGAGACACTGATCCTGCATTCTTTGGCTGCTGCAAGAAATGCCTCAAGAAACAGGCGGCGGCTACCTGATCTAGGAGCCTTGCCCTGGAGACCTACCCAGTACGTGCCCGTTATGGCTCCTTCATCTTACACAACTCAAACCTGGCAAACGTGTGACTAAGCAAGCAAAGAGCTCTGGCTGAAAACTCACATATTCGAATCGGTCCTTGCAGAGCTGAACCATCAGATGTAGAAATACAAGTCCAGCAAACCAGAGGCACCACATGACCACCTCTTCCACCGTCTGCACATTCAGCACACCAAAAATGAAAATGAACTTGTAGAAAATAAAATTCCAGAACTTGTCTTTGAGGTGCTGAAAAGACAAATATTTATAAAGGTTAGTACTATTTCATCTAACCTATTTAAGAGATGTTAACACGACAAAAACTGGCTGCCCTGGAGAAGATATATCCTATATTCAGCTTTCTAACATTTGTTCACAAGACAGCAGAAGGTAAAAAAAATAAACAATAAACTCTCCGAAGAATAAAGGTAAGGCCCCTAGAAAGTCATGTGTAGACTCTGGGTTGTAACCCTTGGTCAGTTATAAAGTTTTAGCCATCAAAAGGAGAGTGATATTCGTCTAGTACCCTGCATATTAAGAATAATACAAATACTGCCAACACAAAATTTTTAAAATGGTGAAGGTTACAAGTATCATTTTTAATACTTCTGCTCTTTGGATTCATAAACAATAGAAAAGATTAGGCTTGTTCTTTTTAAACATCCTTCAGATTAACAAATACCATATGTTTATTCACCAGTCTATACTTGGTAAGAAAAGTCAAACAAAAATGATGCCTTAGCATTTTTATGCATTTCTCTTTTCTTCTTCCTAATGTGCAAAACCTTAATTTTGCACACTGCTTTATTTCACTTCTCACATTCTGAGAACCTGACCAGTTGTCAGTGAATAATCCATGAATATACCATTTTAGCGGTTACAGATGGACAATGCAATTGTTTTCGTCTCCATTCGGAAAATGTTGTAATGAATATCTTGGCCAGAGTTTGTATTTCTTCAGCATTATGGAATCAAAGGTTATGAATGTTTTTGCAGTTTCTAATAAGTACCACCCTGGTTTCCAAAGAAGTTGGATAAATGTACTCTCCCAGGGCTGGAGGAAGAGTAACTCTGTCTATATGGAGGACATCGGTTTTTAAAATCAAGGTCAAGGAGGGGAGTCTAGCCCCTAAAACACACTACTGAGCCATCTGTGGGAAGGGTGAGAGCTGAGCAAAGAGGTAAGAATGAAACAGGACTCCTAAGTACATTCTCAGAAATTGTTCTGAACCATAAGAGATGTCTCACAAATTCAAACAAAACAGAAAAAAGCAAAACTGAATAGAAACAGAAATAACTGAACCTAAATGTGTAACAAATGAAGGACTACTGAAAGATAAGATTATTATTTTGGGCACTTCTACGCACTATACTGACTGTACATCGTTTGCACAAAGAACAAAGGAAGCTAAGAACCTTTGGTGAACGCCTGCTTCCAGATCAAGGACAGGTGAACAAGGTGAACGCAGGACATCTTGTGCTTAGGTTTTGAACCTTCAGCCCACCATGTATTTGCTATGCGACTTGCGATGAGTCACTTAACGTTCCTGTGCTTCGGTCTCCCCACCTACAAGGTGGGCCTCCTGAGCCTGGTGTCCCCTCCCAGAACCACTGGGGAGACCGACTAGGCTCCTATACATACAGTGCTGGGACATGCACCATAGCAGGCATGACGTGCCCGAAAAAAGAAAATTCCTTGCTCTAAACTTCCACGGAAGAGTCTCTTTTTTTATCCCGCTTTCAGCGTTCAGTGTCTCTGCCTCCAGCGAGACTTTATTTCTTGAACTTCCCTGAATCACCCACAGAGCAAACCCATGTCAATTCTGCAGAGTTCTAGCTCAAACTAGTGTTTGATAAATGCCGCCGGATGACACACATCAGAACAAAAGTCATCATGGTGGCGAGCACAGCAGAATGTCTAGAGAGCTGTGAATCACCGTGGTGGAGAGCTGAAGCGAAGGTATCGCTGTGTCTCAGCTATACTCAAATAACAAGCTTTAAATAAATAAGTAAGATAAAGATGTGATCTGAACCGAAAAACTCGAAGTAGAATCACAGATGTGCCCGTTACCTCTAGAGATGGTAAAAATCTCTGCAATGCTCCAGGGTAATGTGTTCTGAAAATTTTGAGCGGATACTTACCATTTCAGGAAAATGAAACCAGTAGATGGAGGCCCACTGGTGCCAGATCAGTCCACCCGCGAGGAGATGGCTTGCCTAGCCTGACCAATGTCTGGCCTGCAAGCCAGAAGATTTTCTTCACAAAGAAAGAAGCATCAAAAGGGGCTTTTGATTCCTACCCCAAAAATGACCTCCCATGGATGCTACACCTGGGAGACACATGGAGTTGATATTTTGGAGAAAGTGCTGAATATTCACCAGCGAAAACTCTCTGGGAGAACAAACAGTCCTGCTCGTAAGAGCCCTGCATCCAAGGGCTCAAGCGCACACTAACCTCGGTTAAGCTCGGAACTAGGACCTCAGCTGATCTGGTAACAGGGGACCTGGGTAGAAAGAGTAGGTAAGGAGTGAGGCCAATAGAAGTTCAAGGTAGCAGGTCCCTGTGTCTCATCGCTGAGATAAGAAAAAGTGAAATCTAGTTCTGTTTGTATGTTGTCGTTTTAAGGCCAGTTCTAAATTCTTATTTGTAGACACACCATTCTACATTCCACGCTAAAATCCTTGGGTGCCTGCCAGTCTGTACAGCATGCTTGTGGCGCCTTCATTAAAAGCATGTCCTGGGGGCACCTGGGTGGCTCAGTGGGTTAAGGCCTCTGCCTTCAGCTCAGGTCGTGATCCCAGAATCCTGGGATCGAGCCCCACATCGGGCTCTCTGCTCAGCGGGGAGCCTGCTTCCCTTCCTCTCTCTGCCTGCCTCTCTGCCTACTTGTGGTCTCTGTCAAATAAATAAATAAAATATTTTTAAAAAATAAAAATAAAAAAAAATAAAATAAAAGCATGTCCTGCTCATATACATGTACCTTCTGGGAGTAATGTCCCAATGTCAGACTATGCCACCTGAAACAAAACAAGTCACCTAATCTTCTGCTTGTGGAAGGATGAATCTTGTCCAAGGGGAGAAATTTAAATCTCTCAGTAATTCCTTTGGAAAAGAACCTATATTCTAAAGAGGGTTGTTCATTATTATTCAAACTAAAACAAAAACAAACGTCTGCTTCCTTAAAAACTGCACTCATGAGAGTCATGGGGAAAAGAGCTACAAGAAGCAAGCAGGACTGGGACAACTTGGCTACACTGAACATGAACTGTGGATTCCAGAAAGTATTTTATCAATGCTAAGTTTCCTGATTTTGAGCATTATGCTACGGTCACCTAAGAAAATGTCCTTGCTCTTGGGAAATACATACTGAAGTATTTGGAGGGACAGAGGTATGATGTCCACAACTTATTCTCAAATGGGTCAGAAAAAATATAAAGAAAAGACAAATGTGAAAGCACATGGGACAGAATGCTGACAACGGCGAATCTGGGTAAGGGGCACACGGACGCTCTTCAGAGTAGTCGTGCAATCCTTCTGTAAGTTTAAAATTATATCAAACACAAGTAAAAAAAAAAAAAATCTGGTCACTAGAATCCATCCTAAGGTTAGACTTACCTGCCTCTCACTCACTCGAAGAGGGCCAAACACGATACACTGGATTAGCTTAGCCACCAACATCAAAACACAGCATGCGGTATTTACTAGAACCTGTATACAAACCAAAGGAAGAAAGTTTATTTCCTCCTGTTGAAAAATAAAGGCAGGTGTAAATATTTTGTATTAGGAATTCAACAATCACTTCTAAGGACTGGGCCTCCACAGTTCCCTGCCATTACAAGATTAGGAATATTTGAAGGCACACACTTTTATGAGTGTTGGTGGCAGAGATGGCACCGGCTCACCAGTTAATCACAGAGCCCTGACCCAGTATGTACCATCCAGCAGGCCACCTTCCCCTTCAGCCCTGACTGCACTGTACAAAAGGTGCAGAACTGTATGTACCTTGTAAGCCATAGGTATCTCTTAGGTGTATCATTTCCTACATTAAGATTTTGGGAGCCTTGAAGAAAGCTCTTCTAGAAGTTGAGGTTATCATGAACTAAAACCCAGCACCCAAACATCCTTCTCTCCCCTGCCAAACAAATAGCAGATGAGGAGGAGAGTGCTGATGGTCCCAAAAAAGCCACAAGACCCTGTACATATATAGGGATATGTGTATATACACATATGTACTACAATGGGACAATCTACCAGCCAAAAGATAAATGTTCTCGGAGCACAGTGCGGGCCTTCAAGGAATGGATCCGGGGCATCAGAGGGGAAAGGAACTGAGGAACCGGGAAGAAGGAAGAAGCAAACTGGCAGGGCTGTCTGAGAACCGGAAGGCCACCAGGAGCCACCACTACAAAACCAAGGCCTTCTTCAATAGGAGATGGGAAATCTTCTCTTTCCTTAGATAATTAAGAGATGGAGATCCCCACACCTAAACAATAAATCTAATGCTCTCAAAATGAAAGAGTGGGCTGCCCTTGACCAAGAAGCTAGTGGGACACATCTTACCACTGATGCTCAAACGATTTTTTAAAACTCTGCATGACCCCAAAAGCCAAAAAGACCCAAAAAGTCTTTTGATAAAGACAGTAAACATGACTTGTATTGAGAACACATGGAAATGAACCCCAACTCAATGTAAAGACTGATTCAAGCTTTGATTCACTAACTTTACAGGAAGATGGCCATAATCTTCTTCCCAGGTCCTTCCTCCCTCTATTTTTAAAAGAAGCAAATGATACTATGGGAGAAAAAAAAAAAAAGACCAAAAAAGTAATATAAGGAAACAAGTTCCTTCAGATCTAGGTCTTCAGGTCCCTCTCAGGACCTCGCATCATCCACCCCTTCGGGAGAACACACACAATGGCAGCCCCAATTCCTTACAAAAAGATTAAATTACGTTTAGTCCTATTCTGCCTAATGGGACAAGGAAATACGTGATATGGTCTTAAAGAATTAAAAAAAAAATAGTTTGGCTGAAACTGCTCTGGTCATTAATTAAACCTGCAAATAATCAGGAAAAATCCAAATCAGTTACCCAAAACATCCTATATCCCTAATTTGTGACTCCCTGGTTGAAGAGCCCTATACAAAACCGCCCAAAAAACAGCTTAGAAAACTCATTTTTAAGGAGATGAAAAAGATGTGCAGGTTTCTTTTCATTGTGTTTGAAACCAGCCAATGGGAACTTTAGTCATGCTAATTAAGAAAAACTTAATCAAACAAAACCACAACCACAATCCTTCATGCCGCATCTCCTAGCTGAGCAGTTTTGGGTTTTTTTTGTTTTTGTTTTTGCTTTTTTGGTTTTTTTAAAGTAAACTCTACCCCCAACGTGAGGCTGGACGTCACGACCCTGAGATCAAGAGTTGTATGTTCTATCGACTGAGCCTGCCAGGTGCCCCTGAACGGAATTTTTTAAGTCAGCCAAACATCCCCTGGTCTAATTACAACACAGTTTAAAAAAAGAATTCTTGCTGGTTTTGCATGTAGTAGCATAGGAAATAAAGAAAGTCTGCACATTGACAATTACTTGTTCAAGGCATGTGGGAGGTTAAGAGAAGTGGGGGAGCTCTAGACCCTGCAAAGAGCTTTTAGAATCTACAGGACACAGAACTTGATAAGCATCTAACAACACACCTCGCAGGCTCCAGGGACAGCAATCAATACAGGAGAAGAAAGTAAACTTGGGTGGCTTAATCATTGCTCTATCCAAAAGCACATTCTCATATATCTTGGGTTACAAAACAAAAAGTAGAGTATTATTTACTATTTCTCAGTTACATTTCTTAAAGTTCAAAAATACAGTTTAAAAAATCATCTTTTTTTTAAACGGAGTCTGTCATAATTCTATCACTCACAGATAATCATTTATTTTAATTTCAATATAAGATTTAAAAATTAGCAAGGATAAGGGGGGGAAAGGAGAAAATATACTGATACTAGAAAGGGAATTTATGTAGAAAGGAGCTAACTTTCTGTGAACTTAATATGAAAGCTAGAGCTACACAGAATTGAAACTAAATTGCAACTAATAATGATTTTAAGATGATGAACAAAGTGTTTTTAAAAACACCTTAACGATTATTAATAGCTATTCTATGTCTATTTATAGAAAAATGACTTAATATATGATAAATTCTCACCTGATTAAAGCCTTGAAAATTACAAATATGGAAATAACATAATTGTAGCATTCCTCACTTAAAAGCAAATCCCATCAACTACACTTCAGTTAGAAAAAAAAAAAATCGCCTATACAAAAAAAAGTTTTAAAAATGGGGGCCTCCTGGGTGGCTCAGTCAGTTAAACATCTGTCTTCAGCTCAGGTCATGATCCAAGGGTCCTGGGACAGCACCGGGCATCAGGCTCCCTGCTCAGCAGGAAGCCTGCTTCTCCCACTCCCTCTGCCTGCAGCTCCCTCTGCTTCTGCTCTATCAAAAAATTTAAAAAATCTTTAGAAAAAAATTTTCTTACCATGGTCCTACATGTGAATGTTTGCTAAATTTCACACTGTATGAAACCATTTGTTCCTGGGCTTTCAAATAGGACAGAAAGCGAAATAAATGGATAAGTGGTGTTTTCTAACTGAAATATTTCATTCTAAAAAATTAACTAAATACATTAAAGCAAATCCCAACCAGTAATATTCTTACAGAAACCACACGTTAACCCAGATGTAAATCCACCTTCTCACCTCCAATAATCAAAACGAGGCTCACCTCTAGCACGCCTGGTCTGCACCACACATTATCCACATAGACCACACCAAAAGTGCTAACTTCGCTTTATCTGTTCTATGCAACTAGCTAGTTTTTCCTTGCAGGCAGAACCCAGACTGAATGTAAAGATGAGGAGTTCATCACTGGAGCCCTGTTCGCCAACAGCAGAAAAATGGAGAACAATTAAATGTCCATCAGAGAGGCAAGTTCAATAAACTGCCAGCCAGCCATTCGGTGGAATACAATGAAGCCAGGATAACTAACTCAGCAGCTCTCTACTAGCATTGTATGGAACCTTCAAGATAACTCGTTCACTGTTAAAAAAGCAAGGTGTAGAAATGCCATTACCATGCTACCCTGTATGTAAGAGAAAGCATATGCATATGTACACACAGATTCATCTGTATCATCATAGATGGGAATAGTGTCAAGGACTTGAACAACCTGGATGTTTCTTGGCCTTCTACTTCTACTAATTACAAAAAAGTGGTACTGGGGGTGGGGCGCCTGCGTGGCTCAGTCGGGGAACCGTCTGCCTTTGGCTCAGGTCATGATGCTGGGGTCCTGGGATGGAGACCTGCATTGGCCCCCTGCTCGGCAGCGGAGCTTCCTTCTCTCTCTCCCTCTGCCCCTGTTTGTGTGTGTGCTCTCTCTCGCTCGCTCGCTTGTTCGCTGTCTCTCATATAAATAAATAAAATCTTAAAAAAAAAAAAAAAAGAAAAGAAAAAAGGTGGTAATGGCCACTTCTGAGAAAGAGAAGCAGAAGACATACTTTTCACTGTACCTCACTGAGACTTCTGCACCGTGACCATGCATTATTTAATTTTTTTAATTAATTTTTCTTTCTTTCTTTCTTTTTTTTTTTTAGATTTTATTTATTTGACAGAAAGAGAGATCACAAGTAGGCAGAGAGGCAGGCACAGGGAGAGGGGGAAGCAGAGAGCCTGATGTGGGGCTCAATCCCAGGACCCTGAGATCATGACCTGAGCCGAAGGCAGAGGCTTATCCCACTGGGCCACCCAGGCGCCCCTTTAATTAATTCTTCTAAAGTTTAGAGTCTATTAAACTTTCTGACCAGTTCTGAAGTTCCACATTTATTTTTCTCACCATCGTGGGAGACTGATAACTAGCAATCCCAAACTGGGTGGCCTCAGTGATCTTGTTACATGGTGTTCCTACTGTACTAAAATGCTTCAGAAGTTTCTCTTATCTGTGCCAATGTAAAAACCTTAAATACTATTTTTAAAACCTCAGGAAACATCTTTCTTTTGTGTTAGCCTACAAAAAGAAAAAAAGAACAAAACAAGTTTTGTTTGTTCTGAGCAGCCTATAACAAAAAACATCAGATAGTAGTGACCCCAAGGAACTCCTACTTAATCAGGCTTAAAGTAATTCCCTTTAAGTCCCCATAAGAAAATTTCCCTCCCAGAATGGGTCTACTGTGCTACTTGGGAACAACAGAAACTAAATTATAAGACAGTTTGGCTTGAGAGGAAAAGAGAAAAGAGCAGATAACTCTGAAACAGCTTAGCCACGTTTTTCACTGTGTAACCCTGGAGGTATTTTTGGTGCTGTAACACGCTGGCCACCAATGGGGTGTGATTTATGAGCTTGTAATGAAAGCTGGTTAAAGTACCAGGAACTGTCTCAAGAAGAGAATCAATATGGTTATTTCTTAGTCTCCTACTTAACACCAGTACTAACCACCACCTCCCCCACACACCATTGTCTCTTCCCTGGAAGAACAACTAGAACACGTTATCTCTCTGCAGGCTCCCTGTGACAAGTATAAAATGACATAATGAAGCACTTGGGGGTGCTCTGGGTTGAGCGACCAACTCTTAGTTTCAGCTCTAGTAATGATCTCAGGGTCGTGAGACTGAGCCCTGGTCGGGCTCCATGCTCAGAGAGTTTAAGACTCTCTTTCCCTCTCCCTCTGCTGCACCACCCTCCCCAGCATTCATGCTCTTTCTCTCTCAAATAAATGAATAAATCTTAAAAAAATAAATAAATACAACACAATAAAATGCAAAAATGCATACTCCTCCTTATCACATTGATGACAGTGTTCCTCTTTTCACAATATCAGGGATCCTTCCTATATTTTTCAGTTGTTTATCTAGGCTTATATCCTCTTATTCAGAAGTGTTCCCTTTTTCCTTAGCAGCCCAACTTTTCTTTTTTTTTTAATTTTTAAAAAAATTTTTAAGATTTTATTTATTTGACGGGCAGAGATCACAAGTAGGCAGAGAGGAAGGCAGACAGACAAAGAGGAGAAAGCAGGCTCCCGGCAGAGCAGAGAGCCTGATGTGAGACTCGATCCCAGGACACTGGGATCATGACCTGAGCGGAAAGGCAGAGGCTTTAACCCACTGAGCCACCCAGGTGCCCCTGCCCCAACATTTCTAAAGCTAATATTTTTCTCTAAACTTCACTGGAATAGTCAACTCATAAAGACTCAAACCTAGTAAATTACTTTTAATCCCGAAGTTTCATAATTACATGAAGATGGGCTCTTTAAAACAGGAGTCAGCAACGTTTTCTCTAATGGGCTATCAGGTAATAAATGTTTTAGGCTTAACAGGCCACACTCACCATCAAATAATCTTCCCCTTAAAAAAAAATTTTTTTTGAAAAATAAAAAAACCATCATTAGCTAAATGGACTGTACAAAACAGGCCAGGCCAAACAGGCCACCAGTTTGCCCACCCCTGCTCTAAATGGTCAGTTGTTCACTTTCCTCCATTTTGTGCCCCCCCCCCCCACCGAGATGTGTATTTATATTACTTGATTTGCATATAACTATGTCAGAACCTTAACACTTATATTCTCATTTCTCCATTTTACCATGTCCTGATCTTATAATTTTAGAAGCAAATCTGAAAAAAAGGAAAATAAAAAACAAGAAAGGAGACAGTAATGAAAATAATATGAATAAAGGAGTAGAAAAGCCAAACACTCCTGTACAATCCAAAACAATATGGAATAGAGGGGCACCTGGGTGGCTCAGTGGGTTAAGCCTCTGCCTTCAGCTGAGGTCATGATCTCAGGGTCCTGGGATCGAGCCCCGAATCAGGCTCTTTGCTTGGCAGGGAGCCTGCTTCCTCCTCTCTCTGTCTGTCTGTCTGTCTACTTGTGATCTCTTTTTGTCAAATAAATAAAATCTTAAAAAAAAAACATATAATACAGAATGGATCAAGAGGTACTTAACCAAAGGGCCACCTGAAAATTATAAAATAAGCCTAGGTCACGTAAAATAAAATTAGGTAAAAAACCTAATCTCGAATGAAACTTTAGAATGAAAGTTCTAGAAAGACATGAAGAAACAAGTGATCACATCAAACCTGGGTGTTTGCTAGTGTGAGAACCCTGGAGTCTCCCCTTGAACCTATTCTCAACACCCACACGGTGGGTGGGGGGCGCAATTGGAGAGACCTCTTTGGGGGAGGTCTTAAATCACAACATCTCCAGGCCTCTTGCCACCCTCACCACTGCTGCCACAGGTCACTCTGGAGAAAACCGTTTCATCATGACAGCCCCTCTCCCCTCCCCTCCCACTTAAACCCTATGGCCCACAAAATAATGTCCATACTCCTTAGAAGGGCTGGCAAGGTTTACATAATCTGACCCTCACCCCACATCTTATGCTCCCTAATCCATTTCTCAACCATTAGTAAAAAAATCACCTGGGGGCTCCTGGGTGGCTCAGTGGGTTAAGCCTCTGCCTTCAGCTCAGGTCATGATCTCAGGGTCCTGGGATCAAGTCCCGTATTGGGCTCTCTGATTGGCAGGGAGCCTGCTTCCTCCTCTCTCTCTCTGCCTGCCTCTCTGCCTACTTGTGATCTCACTCTGTCAAATAAATAAATAAAATCTTAAAAAAAAAAATCACCTGGGACATTTATCAAAATGAAGACTCCAAGGCTCTGCCTTTCCCCTTAAGTGATCCCTGGATACTATCTGAGAAACTACATTTTTCAAGTACCAGGTTGCCATTTTGAGACATATACCCCACTCTTAATGATAGGACCCAAGGGAGTTGTAATTTAAGAGCCCAGTTTATGAGCCATTCAGCACAGGCCCTGTACTACCTTTTATATACCATCTGAGCTTCATACTCCGTTTTCTCTCCTTAAAATACACCATGCAGCTTGCTGAGATCCTTCTTACCTCCCAAGGCTGGGTTCAAATATCATCTTCCAAGCATACTTCCCCTAGGCATCATTTTCTCTTTCCTCCAGACGCTGCCATATTTTTTTTATGGATCTATTATGACTTACCAAATTTTGCTTTATTTGTCTATGGACTGTTTCAATATGGACTGTTTTGAGCGTGAGGGAAAGGGTTCACAGCTATGCCCTCCAGATTGCCCCAAATGGTTACCTCTGAAAGGTTCTGAATTGAGTTTGTTAATCAAAACTTCCTGTTGGGCGCCTGGGTGGTTCGGTGCCTTAAAGCCTCTGCCTTTGGCTCAGGTCATGATCTCAAGGTCCTAAGATCGAGCCCTGCATCAGGCTCTCTGCTCAGCAGGGAGCCTGCTTCCCCTCCACCTCTCTCTCTGCCTGCCTCTGCCTACTTGTGATCTCTGTCACAATAAATAAATAAATAAATAAAAATTAAAAAAAAAAAAAAACCCTCCTGAGATGCTATCAGACGTGTATTAATTTAAATTGTGCTCTACAAAGATAAGTTTTAGAGATTCCAGTATGCCAAACAACAGCTACGAGGATTTGCAAACTGGCAGAAAGATCAGTTTTTGATTTGTCTTGCTTGGTTTTTAAAAAATTGAATCTGAATGTCTTTGGGCAGGGTGCCAAAGGGATCCATTTTGACCAATGCCCCACCAGATATCACTCGATCATGCTATCTGTCAGCCTAAGGAAGCAGGCTTTGGAGACAGTGGCTCCTGCTCAGCTACTAGAGCAGAAACTACGCCATGGGTGAAGAGGAAAGCTTCCAGAGCACACGTGGAGGGTCTGAGAAACCCAAGGCAGGCCAGCATGAAAGCAGGAAAACAATTAAGATCAACTGAAAAAGGAAAACAACCATCAACAGATCAGGAAGAAAAGAGAACCTGCTTTAGGTAAGACCTCTAATGAAAAGGCTGGGGGGGAAATTGGAAATTTCTCAAAATGGAAATTTTCTCAAAAGAAATGATTTTCACAGGATAATCAACAGGCTTTATGCAGCGTTTTATGAAGAGGTGTTAACCTGGAATTTGAACACGAGTTTGGTAAAAACAAAAACAAAAAACTCTTAGGGGAAAAAAAAAACACTAAATAATACTAGTAGTTCTATAGTAGTTACAACTCAAAGGCTTATTTAGGTCTCGTACTTATGTTATCAAAGAATACATTATAATCTAAACATTTGGCAGAAACACTCTTCACCTCACTTTAAGTTGTTTACCTGCTAACTCAAATGAAAAAATAGATTGGAAATTAAGACAAAAGAGAGGTGACGTGAGTTCTTTCTCTTCTCCCTTCTTTCCTACTGTTTACACAGTACCAAAGTCATGTACACAGCAGTGAAAGAATAAAACTTCACACCTCACTGTCTTCTAATAATCTCTTCATCAGAAGGACCAGAAGACTTAATCCACAGCCCACCGAGTTCATAAATCCCACAGCTTCCTGATGAAGCACAGAGGGATTAATTATAACAAATGAGTTGTGTATCATTCTCTATCTTTGGAATATTAATCTTAGTCATTTACAGCCTACTCTTAACCCCAAATGGGAACTGTAAGAGAAGACAAGCCCCAAGACACCCTAGTGAGCCCAAGTGACAGACCTAAATCCTGGAGCAACTTTTCTGATCATTCTGTGTCTGCGTGTGTGCACGCACGTGTGCATGTACACGCCTGGCATTCAAGACCAAGGTGGAACCAAAGTTCTTCCAAAATACCGTTGATCTGCCCAGCTTGAAATTATCTGTCCTAACAAGCGAAACCAGCCTGTATGCCTTGTAGGTGCTGCTTTATCTTGCACTGGCAGACAAACTGAAAACACTGTTTTAAAATGGTTCACTAAAAGGAGAAACTCCTGAGTGAAAACGATGAGCCAGCTCTCGACTGCGAATGTTTTACTGCCTTCAGACATCAAAGGAAACTGTCATGAATCACCAGGTAAAGGCAGCAGGAAAGAAAGCACGGGTTGTATGTGTGTTTGACCCAAACAGGACAACCATATACGTAAGGGCAGAAAGAAAAGAAAAGTTAGGGGAGAGAGCCAGTCTCCTCACACAAATGTCCCAACACACCCAGATGCGTAAAATTCTCCCTTGGCCAACACAAGATTCGTCTCTGCCCCCTCCTCTTCACTGGCAGCCCATTACTAACATTCCCGTGCGGACCGAGCCGGAAAAGCCTTTCAACTTCCCTCCACAATTCCCTGAACCGCCGGGGTAACCGGCTCCCGGAGGTCCTCGAGTTTCCCTCCCGGGGTCCCTCGGGCACCCCACCCCCCCACTCCCTAGACTCTTCCCCTCCCCGGGCCCGGCCGCGTGCCCTCCGCGCCTCGGGGAGCCCCTTCCTCAAGCCACCCCCGCTGTCGGCCCAGCTGCTCTCTCGGCGCCCCCCGGGCCACCCCGGCCCCTCAGCCTTCGGTCCGCCCGCAAGCTCCCCGGCGGACCCCGCCCCCCCAGGCCCCGCAGCCGCCGGCCCCGGGGAGGCGACCCCGGCCCAGCCACGCCCCCCGCACATAATGGGTGACATGGCGGCCCCCACCTCCCGCCAGCTCCCCCGCGGCGGCCGGGGCAGCCTCGCTCACCCACACGAACAGACTGTCCGAGAGCAGGTACTGGGCCACGTCGCGGGCCCGGGGGCCGCCAGGGCTAGGCCGGGAGGGCACGTCCGGCTCCGTCTGCACCGGGGCCGTTGGCGGCTCCGGCTCCCCGGGCCCGGCCTCGGGCTGGCTGAGGGCGCGGTAGGCGCTGACGATGGTGCCGAGCAGAGCCAGGCCGCTGAGGCCCGTGTAGGTGCGGAGGCTGGGCCAGGGGAATCGCTCCAGGAAGAGCAGCGGCATGGCGGCAGCGGCGGCCTCCAGGCCCCAGGCCTCCCCGCGCTGCGGCCAGGTTCCCGCGGCGGCCTCGCGAACGGCGCCCTCGGGCTCTGGCGTCGCCGCCGCCGCCGCCGCCGCGCCGGGCCGGGCCGGGCCGCTCCTGGTCGCTCGCGCCGCTCCGCCCCGCGCCGCTCCCGCTGCTGCCCCTGCCGGCGCGGAAGAGCCTCGGCGGGCTCGGGGCGGGCCACCGCCCCCAGCGGGGAGCGGGCGGGACGGGCGCGGGGGCGCGGCCTCCGTCTCCCGCCCCCAGCAGTCGCGCCGCCGCCTGGCGGGCGAAGGCCTCGGCCGCAGGCTCTGGGGCCCGGCACCTAGCATGACCGTCGGCGGACAGCCCAGATCGGCGGGGCCCGCGGGCGCACAGGGCGCCGGGCGGGTCGAGCAAAAGCGTCACTCGGACCCGACGGCGCTGGCGGGCGGTCGAGCCCAGGCAGCGTGGCGATGCCCGCAGGGAGAGGGGTTCCCGGACACTGGACCCTTGGTTTCCTTAACCCGCCCCCACCGCAGTTTAAGCAAGTTAGTGCCCCTGAGCACCCCGTGGGGCCTAACAGCTTCCCAGGTTGTCCAAAGACATGCTGCTTAGGGAGTAATTAATAGGGGCTTGACCCTCCGATAAAGAATATTAATCAACAGTCTTTTTTCTCGCCAGTAAGGTTATCTTAAGTTTCTGTTGTTTACTAGTAGCCTCGAGCAGAGTCTAAAATGGACTTAATTTAACAGTAAATGGGTATGTGTTCTTCCATACACCAGGTAGGTATATGAAACAGTGCAGCTTCTTTGGAAAGTTCCTCAAAAAGTTAAAGACACGGGTAACCATCTGACCCAGAGTTCCACTCTCTGGCATATATCCAAGAAAAATGAAAACAGAACTCTACACGAAATTTGTACACAAATTTTGGTAACAGCATTATTCATAATAGTCAAGGGTAGAAACAAGCTAATGGCCCTCACGTGATGGATGGCTAAGTAAGGTATAATGGATACAATGGACTGCATGGAGATGAGTCAGTACTGACACATGCTCCCACAGAGGAACCTTGAACATGCTAAGTGAAAGCAGCCAGACACAAAAGGCTGCACATTGTGGTTCCCTTTACATGAAATATCCAGAATGGGCAAATAGATATATGGACCTAGAAAACAAAATAATGGTTGCTTGTGGGGGCAGGGGATAAGATAGAGCAGTGATGAGGGAACTGGAGGATAAAGGTAAAATATGGATTTTTTTTTTTAATTGTGCTGTTGGCTCTGAAAACTCTGAATGTACTAAAAATCATTTCAATGTACACTTCAATAAAGATGTGACCCAAAAAAAGTGCTACCAAAAAATTTTGAGCTTGGGGGTCTTTATTCCTCATTGTTTCTCCAAGGCCTAGAATTGTGCCTGCTCCAGAGTAGGTACTCAGTATTTGTTGAATCTTAAAAAATTTTCAAAAGGACTAAACCATTTTTGAGAGTCTCTTTCACGTCTGATATTCTAGTTCTAAAAGTCTATTGATGGGGCACCTGGGTGGCTCAGTGAGTTAAGCCTCTGCCTTTGGCTCGGGTCAGGATCCCAGGGTCCTGGGATTGAGCCCCACATCTGGCTCTCTGCTCTGCGGGGAGCCTGCTTCCTCCTCTCTCTTGGCCTGCCTCTCTGCCTACTTGTGATCTCTGTCAAATAAATAAAATCTTTTAAAAAAAATAATAAAAGCCTATTAATTAGAAAACAAAGATCTTTCAAAGTTACTACCATCCACTTTGGAATTGTTAGAAACATCCAAGGGCCGGTGATCGAACAGAACAATTTGGCTGGCGGGGTTGGAGGTGGCATGCAGTGCCACCATATACTTTAAGAACGCTCCGCAACCAGCATGGAGCCCAACAAGGGGTTAGAACTCACAACCCTGAGACTGAGGCCTGAGCTGAGACCAAGAGTTGGATGCTTAACTAAGCCACCCACACACCCCTCTGAAGGTTTTTTTGTTTTTGTTTTTGTTTTTTTAGCATGGTCAGATCCCACCTTCTAAAACCAGTGTTTCTGGTTCTTTGCACTGTATCCTACTCCATGAGAGGACCCGGGGAGGAAGCAAGACACAGGAATGAATATTTGGTAAGTATACAGACTATGTTCTCAGTTGAGTCCTAAGGCTCAGTGTGGCAGGAAGGCAACCACACCAGACCTTAAGGGGCTGGTCCAGCTTAGACAAGAGAAATATCTGTAGAGCATGGCAGAAGCTAGAGCTCTCTGCACTCCCACCCTCATTTCAGACTACCATTTATGCTTTCGGGATTCCTTGGAGACTTTGAGATGGCCCCACAGTCTCCCAATAATGACTGAGAAACTGAATTTTCTGCCTCATTTATAGAATGGTGGCTCTGATTTGGCTTGATGTAAAGGAAATATTTTATCAATTCAGATAAAACGGCTTGTGTAGATTAAGAGTCAAACCTAATTACTATACTGCTATTCACTTTTTAAATACCCGAAATCCTTTCATATTCATGATTTCATTTGATTTTCACTGTTCTTTAAGAAAGGCAGAGATCAGTTTGTTGTTGAAGATTCTCAACATCCTAGAAACTGAAACTACCTTATCTAAACAATAACCTTAAGTGTACTCCCACAGGACTCTGGTGTTTCATTAGCTGGACCAGTGTGTTCCATTACTCAATCTAGCAGAGGGGGAAACAATAACCAACTCAAGTTGTAGGGGGAAAGTCAGTTAATGGGTATACTTCAATTTTTAGCTTTTCTTTAATAATTTTTCATGGCTTTTGGGTTCCTGCAATATACAAGAGTAAAATTTTCAGAGAAACTTTACAATAACTTTATCAGGTTTGGTTCAACTTTTGTTCTGATATAAAACCTTAAGACTGCAATCTTATGACACAGGTGTTCTCATCTTTTGGGTACACTGTTTCTATTTAAGAGGCTGAAATTATATTATACAGTATTACATAAGCAGCAAGCACAGTGTCAAAGAACATGACTTCCAGGCAAATCTGAGGGGGGGGGGCTAAAGGAACCAACAAGATTTATAGATGAGGAAACTGAGTCCCTCAATGATACAACACAGCAAAATTGTGTGGCAACTACTAATCCCAGTCTTTGGGTTCCAAATCCAGTGACCGCTTCACAATGCAGGAAACTAGATCTGCCTAAGATGACAGCTAACATACAATGGGGGCGTGCCAGAGAGGGCAACATCAGTGTCCCAGTTCTTCAGACCCTTGCTATTCTGTCAAGTTGTCTCTTACCTAATGGCCCCTGGCCAACAACACTGAAAAAGAACTGAGCAGGATTTCTAATGGCACACTAAGGTTAGTAGCCACACACAAATCAGAGAATGTCATTCTGTTTTATTTTTTTTTAATTGAAATGAACAATAAAATAAAATTTAAAAAGAACAGTGACCATTTTAGTCAAACTTTCACTTTACAAATATAAAAATATAACCAAAACTTCAGTTTCCTTTATACATTTTCTGTAAGTGTAATGCCATAAAAATTCTCAAAGCCAAACCATAAATGATGCTAGTACACTATGATGTAAACACAATAACCAAGTTTTAAGTTTTTAAATGCGCCGATCTTTCCCTCAACAGAGAACATTGTATGTCCCCAATTCTTGTCCAGTCCTATGGTACAACCCATCACTAAGATACAAATTACACCTAACCTGGCTTAAGACTCACTTAGGTTGTAGTCAGTTTTTTTTTTTTTCTTCACAAAGCTTGATAAATACGAGCTAATATTAAAATGTGTCTTATGGCTCAAGTCAAATTACAGTATTGTGTTTTTCATCACATCTGAACAACAAAGGCAAACTACTTGAAATGAGTCTAGTTTAACCCAAAGAATAAATGATGCAAAACAAGTGGAATAATTGTAGGAAATCAAACCCTTGCTAAGGAAGCGGACTTGTAGTACCGTCAAAAACCACTAAGACTTCTCTGGCGAAGCAACATAAACACCGCATGCCCTCTGAAGCAGTCTTAGTGAACAGCACATACTGTCCGAACACTATGAACCAGTAAAAACAATATGTCTGAGGAACTCTGAGGTGGAAAGCTACTCCAAGCATTTCATCTCAAGTGAATGAGCAAGTACTTAAAAAATAAAGTCATTAAAAACCTGAGACCTTAAGAGTCATATCATTTAAGAAAGGAAATTTAAGTTGCTTGCTTGCTGGCATGTTGAATTTAGAGGACCTCTACCTCTCACTTTAGTTCATCATGGAAGAAAACAGACTGGCAATTTGACTATATTTTTATATGCCAATAAATGCTAATTTAATGGAACCCGTAATAAAATAAAATAAAATAAAATAACTGAACCTTGTAAGCTAAGGCAGTGATAAAAAATAAGAAATCTCCCTGATCTGCTGTTAAAGTATAAATTCATAAAGTTATCGTAATGCCATTTTAAGTATCATCTGCTTATTAAAAAATCATAATAGTCTTCATCATTTAGGAAAAAACAAATTTCACTTTTCTTCAAAGGGATGTCAATTCTAAATATGACTGAAAACATCTGAGTAAAACTTCTACTCACCAACCTACTAAATATTTTCTAGTGCCATTTAGTAGATTTATAGAGAATATGCACTACTTAGATTACTCAGGGAAAATAACATGACATATATTGTACTTATATAATGCAAAAGAGGACTCTTAATAATAAACAAACCTGGAATACAGGAAGCATTCAAAAATACAAATCAGTCCATCAAGAGCTCATTTAAAAAGTATTCAGTATTTAATATACAGAGAATTGGAATGCACAATTTAAGACTTAGTTTTTAAAGTATGTTAAGAATTTACACAAAAAGAGCTTAATGGTAAACATTCCCTTGTACCTTCTTCTAATGTTGTAGAATATATCATATTTAAATTTCCCTAGTTCTACTATTTCCATCAGGAAATCTAAAACATGAGTATTAAGATACAACTGCAGCTGACCAGTTCAAAGACAGTTTAAAAAATTTGTGTGTTGCCAATTTTACATTCAAAACTAGATCTTTTTACATTCTAAGTTAGTAACCAAGCCAGCTTAAATCAAAGGTTTTTCTCACCTAGGCCCCAACATATAGATGACTGACTCAAGCACTTATACTGTGAAGTAGTGATCAGGAAATCATTTCTAGGTCAAAGCTTATGTTACAAAGGACACGGGTAGCTTCAAATCCGATCTCTTCAAATAATACAGCATTTTATAATAACACCAAGAAAAAGTCCACCACTTTCCACCTTCCCCAAGTGGCAAGCACTAGCACATCTGAAATGTGGTTACTACAGCCTTTCACTTGGATGCCAGAAGCAACCACAGAAGGTGGGCTGGATCAAGCTGTTTTCATCTCTGCCTTCCCCAATTTTGATAAGGCTCAGCTAGTCAGTGAAATCACCAGTAAAATTATGGTAAGTTACAAATGTGCTGATATAAATCACAGGGGTAGAACTATTAGTGCCTGAGGGAAGAGGACTCTACACAGTATCGGTGGCTTTTTCAAAGGAATTCATGAATTATTTCTGGTCCTGTTGCTCACCTACTACTAAGCATGAGCACGACCACAGTCACTACTTGACACAACCTTGTAAAGGCTTCATGGGACCTCAGCTAAATAAACTAGAATTTTTATTGATACAGTTGTTCTTGGTCTGATTTTCTCAAGTCTAAATAGGGAAGAATTTATAATATACCTTTCAACTCATCCAAACTTCAGGAGAAAAGGCCTGTTATCATAAAGATGTAAGAACTAATCAAAAGTTCACTCTATCTCTTATAAACTACAGCAATCTCTCTTCTTTAAGTAGCTGCATCTTACAAGATGTCCTGTTCATTAAGCCTGCAGTCGTCACACTTGTTGTAAGGCATGCACAACATACTTGGACCATTAAGCAATGACAGAGCCTGCACAATCCTTTGCCCTAAGAATCGTTTTTTATTCCCCAAAACCTGTTCCTAATTTAGCAGTTGTTATTTTAAAGAACTTTAAACTGGTATTTTTCCTGTAGGCTGACAAAATCTATCCCCTATCCTGTCTTTAGATTTCAGTAGATTCAAATTACCCCAAAATATTTTTGACAAGGATTGTCATTGCTAAAAACAAATTTTCATTTCTATAGATATCAACTGAAATAACTAACTTTGTAATCCAAGAGTCAAAACCTAACAGACCCATTTTTAAAAACTTCCTTCACAGATCACCATTTTACCACGGCCCTAAGAATAACTAAAACACACAATTTCACAACACAAATAATACACCCATTATTCGAAGGGAAAAAGTCTCAGTCAGCTCTCTTTTTATACCAATTCCCATGAGTTTCCCTAACCTAGCCAATTTTAATGGCTTCCCATATGTTCAAGGTCTGTTGCTTGTGAACAAAGGTCTGAATATATCAGTATGAAATGTACCAGTTAGTAACATACTGGGAGTACAACTCAAAGTGTATTATTTGGTTCAGGAATTGCATCTCAGGACTCCATCAAGCAATCTAGTTCCCAAAAGTAACAGAAGTTCCTCATCACAAAAATCCAGAACATAGATATATCTAGAATATATTCCCCAAAATGGTATCAGAACAAGGGTCCCACATACTCAACTAACCTAAACCTGCCATTGTCTCAACATCACCACCCTCGGAGCAGGGGAAAAAAAACAGTCCTCACCTGTAAGAATTTTACAAGTTTAATGTGAAAATTAAAAAAAGAAAAAAAAAATACAAATAGAAAGAAGTTCATATTCTTTAATGTTGTACAAAAAAGTATGAGTAGAACCAAAAGTAAATTAAACATTATCACATTTGTTTACACCACCATCTAGTTCTTCATATTAACTTTACTATTCAAACAACAGAAAGTAGGCAGCAATTTAGGGATTGGGAAAGAGAGAAAACCCAAAAAAAACTTTTCTACCATATTTATTCTACACTGTGTATAGCTGTGCTCACAGAGACGGCTTCTTTTACTTCTCCACTGTGCAGGAATTCAGTTGTATATAAAATTGAACCTGAATTTTAGAAAGAACAATATCTTTATTAAAAACAGCATTATTTACAGTTTTTTTATCTTAGATGATAAAGAAATTTGGACATTCCTACCCCTCCCTTGACATTTTTGGCATTTCTACACCAAAACATCCTTTTATCTGATCTGTCTCATCTTACACATTAAATAATAGTGTTGCTAAATCCTCACAACTAAAAAAAAAAAAAATTTAAGAGTGTACATTTGATTAATTATCCACTAAAAAGTTCCTTGAGAGAAGGAAAATTTTTTAACTTCTTGTATTATGCCACAGCACAGTTCCTGATACCGGACAAGCAGTGTTCAAATAAATGAATTATATGACTCTTTTTCGTATCTCACACTTCAACTTTTAACGCAACAGCAGACCAAAGAAGAGATGCAAAAGATAGAAGTTTGACTAGTATAACAAAATGGAAAGAACCAATTACTCAATAAGGTTTCAGAGAAGGCCAAAATCACTATTAAAACTGTTTTTTTAACTAATATTTATTAAGCATTTACCAGGCGCCTGGCACTGTTGTAAGCACTTTACATGCATTTTTTCACTTGCTCCTCATAATTCTATGAAGCGGGGACTACAACCCTGATTTACAGGTGAAGAAATAAGCAAATAGGTATAATCATTTGTCCAAGGTCATGCTGCCAGGAAGTTATTAAAGGTGGAATTCAAATCCAAACACTGCCCACAGTTATCCATATTCTTAGCCACCACATTGCCCTGTGTTCTATCTATAGAAGACTCTAAGAACATCAACCAGTACAAGTCACTTTTTTAAAAAACACCTTTCTTATACCTGTCTCTACCAAAAACAAACAAAACAAGAAAACTAAACTCCATGTATGTAAAAATTCAGGAATCAATCCCTCATATCCCAGTAGACCTAAATACAGCACATTTCAAAAAAAGAGAACATCTTACACAAAGATGTAATTCTCCACATTTTCATATAGATAATTCCCCTCAATTTTATTATACTGTGCTGACTGCCATTTTATCATCTCCTCTTTGAATGAAGACTTCAAACTTAACAGTAACAAAAATATCAGATGTGGAGAAGAACATCCACCCAAATACCAGAATGTCATGCTGCAACTTGGGAGTCTGGGGATACTTTTAGTCAGTCATACTTAATCTGTGGCTTGTGCATGAGCCAAGAAACCATCTACAGTCTTAGTTTCCTTAAAGACCAAAATTCATAACTATCCTTTGTCAAACAGCTCAGAATATCTTAAGTCTGGCAATTTAAATGAACCAGCCACAAAATGTTCAACTTTCCATACCTGCTCAGAAGCTGAGGGAGACTAGAAATGATGGGTCCATATCCTGGTGCATTGTCATACAATTCAAACAATGGTGCAGCTACAAGCTTGTAATTTTTAGGGACTGCAAACAAAGCTAAAATAAAACAAAATAAAATAAAGTAAAAAAACAGTATACATCTTCTATAAATTCTTAGACAATCACTGCTTACAATTCATTTATAAAGTAATCACCCATTTTATATTTGAGAAACTCCTGAAGAAAAAGGTAATTCCCCTTAACACATTTTGGTTGTTATCTTTTTTTTTTTTTTTTAAAGGTTTTACTTATTTATTTGACAGAATGAGAGGGGGAGAGAGAGAGAGAGAGTGAGTGAGCACAAGCAGGGGGAGTGGCAGGCAGAGGGAGAGGGAGAACCAGGCTCCCTGCTGAGCAAGAAGCCTGATGCAGGGCTCAATCTCAGGCTGGGATCATGATCAAGCCGAAGGCAGACGCTTAATCAACTGAGCCACCCAAGCACTCCATTTTGGTTGTATCTTTCAAGCAAAGTTCACAGTCAGTGTTATTAATAAGCACAAGGACATTATAAGTGCTGGCCCTGGAAACAAAGGGAGAAGAGCCGAGCCTTCGGGTTTATAATTTATTTTGAATTCCATTTTAAGACTATGATAAGAAATATTTTTTAAAATGTACAACAGGCCTAAAGGTGGCATTTAAAAAATTAATTCCTCTGTCTCCTAAAAGTTTCCGTTTATCACAATAAGAATATCAGTACCAAAAGCTAAACAGTTATTTTAAAACACTACTATCAGGTATTTAGGCTCTCATAAAATTTACTCTTCCCCCTCTAGCATGACTTGGCACATCTATGTGAAGAACTAGTTAATTCTGGGGCACCTGGGTGGCTTAGTCAGTTAACTGTCTGACTCTCGATTTTAGCTCAGGCCGCTGTGCTCAGTGTAGAGTCCACCTGAGAGTCTCTTTCTCTCTCTCTGCTGCTCCTCCTGCTTGTGCTCACACTCACACTCTCTCAAATAAATAAATAAGATCTTTAAAAAATAAACAAATAAAATCTTTTTTTAAAAAGAGGTTAATTCTGTATATACATAGTATATACTTTAATTTCATAATAAATTCAAAATTCAAGAAACTTGGAGAAAACTCAAATAAAAGTATTCTTGAAATTACTCTACACAAGTTTTCAGATGGCTACATTCAAAAGCAGAATAACTTACCTTTCTCTTGAAGTTGAACCAAAAACAACTTCTTATGTTCCTTGGGTTTTGTAATATGTGCAGGAATATACGGGTACTAAAATCACAAAAGAGAATAATTTGTATTTGCCAAGACCTTCCTCACACCTCCGTGCCTTTATTTATCGACTTCTTCCATTTCAGACGTTAAGATCAAGTTATCAACCCTGAGACCAAGTTCCTCACAATCCCAACACAATTTTAACATGTATGCTGTTTTCATTTCTTTCTCTCTCTGTTTATTTCCCAATACAGCATAAACTGCTGGAAGAAACAGAACTCTTTCTAGTCTTCCCTTTACCAGAACCTGGTACCTAACAGATGTTCTGAAAGATAAATGCTTGATAAATACAACATAACGAGTAATAAACCATTTAGCCATTCAAATCAATTTTAGGTATAGTCACAGGATTTGCAGCTTGAGGAACTTACAACCCAAAGAAGTTTACTATATTAGAAGTCTAAATATGCCCTTTGAGGTATCTGACAAGACAGTGCTCCAACAACAATCACACACACACAACCCCCGACACACACTTTAGGAACACCAGCCTGGAAAACTTGTATGTTATTACTGAGCTTCTAGTTTGATCAAAGAATGTTCAGAAACCAAAAGTCTCAGTGGAGTCCTGTCAGCTAGAAAGAGTGAAGTTGCTTGTGAAAATGGAGAAATTATTCTGGAGAACTTAAGGGATTCTAAAGAGAATTAGCTAGGGGAGGTTAGGACCTCAGTCAGAGGTACAGAACTCACCTACATCTCCCCACATACATTCAGAAGAATCTACTCTGGCTTTGGGAGTTGTATTTTGAGGGCAGGGGAATTGGAAAATGCTGAAAATAGATATAAGGGGAGAGTAGGATAAAACAGAGGATGCTGAAAGGAGGAAACATCACCCACATTTTATGTAAGAACTTACACTGAAAAAAGCTGCAAGTCTTTCCCAAGACTACACAACTAAGTAATGATACCAGGATTCAACCTCATCTAGTCAACCCTTATCTGACAATAAAAGCTGCAAGTCTTTCCCAAGACTACACAACTAAGTAATGATACCAGGATTCAGCCTCATCTAGTCAACCCTTATCTGACGATAAAAGCCTGTTATTTCCCACTATTCCACCCCACTCAACATCCCAGTATTCGAGTTAGAATAATGATACACCAGAGCCATCCCTAAGGTATGATAAATGAAGACAACTGTTCCAGGCTTTGGAGGTGCCCTACATGGTCATGAAAACCAGGCACACTGGCAATGACAGACAGAGCAGTGAGTAGTAGTCTGAACAGCACAGGCTACAGGAAAGCTGTTCACATACAACAAAAGCTCCTAAACCATGACCAAACCAAAGTGACTGGCATTACCCCATTTTCTTCTACTTGGGGCTATAAGTTCCTCTTCTTTTAATACTTTTCTTCTCCAGGGGCGCCTGGGTGGCTCAGTGGGTTAAAGCCTCTGCCTCTGGCTCAGGTCATGATCCCAGAGTCCTGGGATCGAGCCCCGCGTCGGGCTCTCTACTCAGCAGAGCCTGCTTCCCCCTCTCTCTGCCTACTTGTGATCTCTCTGTCAAATAAATAAATAAAATCTTTAAAAGAAAAAAAAAAAAACTTTCTTCTCCAGTCTTTATCTTGGAGTTTCAGCCAACTGCGCTTTATACAAAAAGATAGGGGAGATGGTGTCGTGCTCTTTTCCCACTGACACCTAACCACTACTCCAAGCGTATGAAATGAACACACAACACTTAACGCTGCATCTCATGCTAGCAGAGCCAACCCCACAGGGTTGCATCCATGAAGGCAACTGTCCTAGGACTTCGGTAGGGGAGATGAATGAGGGTATTCAGAGAGAAGCCTGAAAAACTTTTGTGTTATTACTGGGCTTCCAGTTTGATCAAAGAAGGCTTAGAAACAAAAAAAATGTTAACAATAATCATTTTATGTACCTTCGGACCAGGAACCTCACTATTTTCAAATGAAATTATACTTTCTTAAAGCCGAGGCAATTTTCAGGTGCTGAGAACTAGCGCCAGATCCAACAGCACCTGCTCTTCCTATCCCTCAGCTATACCAGAGAGTCGGAAGGAAGAGGAGGACATAATCATCTTTTGCTTGGCTGATATTTTATATAATTCTAAGCCTGGAACATGCTGTCATGCAAAGAAGAGATCTATGTCATAAAGCCTTGTTAACAGGATTCAGGATCAGAGTCTCCCATCAGTTAAAGGTAAGAAAATTTGAGCTCAGTACCATTATCAATCATTACAATGGATTAGAACACAAGGAATATATTTAAACCATGATGTCATAGGACACTTGAAAAGGTCACTGAACCAGATGCTTTTTGGTCCGGAATTACCTCATTACCACCCCCTCAGATCTCATCCCACCTCAGATTTCAGGGCAGCTGTGTTGGAAATTGCCAGAAAGCTCCCAGCTTACTGCCACTGTCTCACTCTCTGCTTTTCAGCCTCAAAGAGTTTCTAAAGCCCCAGAAAATCTCATAACCTGTGCTCCGACTCAACATGAAAGTGCAAGGGAGTTAATA
This sequence comes from Mustela nivalis, assembly GCF_964662115.1. Classification (NCBI taxonomy): domain Eukaryota; kingdom Metazoa; phylum Chordata; class Mammalia; order Carnivora; family Mustelidae; genus Mustela; species Mustela nivalis. The sequence goes on along the minus strand of NC_139037.1, from coordinate 27,077,125 downwards.
CAACCCTCATCCAATGGGGTAGGAGTCTCCAGCCTTCCCTCCTTCTAATGAACAATTTTAAGGTACACTGCATATGGTTCCTCACAGTCCTTAGCAGGATCGGTCCAGTTGCCCATAGCTGTAATTCCCCCATCAGTCTCATCAGTCTATTGTTTTCTGGGATCACTTACCAAACAATCTATCTGCACCCAAGTCTCTGTCTTATTCTTTCTTGTGAATAAAGTCTTTGAAGGATACTAATAAATTAACTCATTCTTCTGAAAAGAAACATCTATTCTTTCCTACATAAATTATACCTCAGGGTAACCAAATAGTTGATGAGAGAAGTTTCCCTTAATAAAAAGATCACAAACGAGGCGCCTGGGTGGCTCACTGGGTTAAAGCCTCTGCCTTCCGCTCAGGTCATGATCCCAGGGTCCTGGGATGGAGCCCCACATTGGGCTCTCTGCTCAGCGGGGAGCCTGCTTCCTCCTCTCTCTCTGCCTGCCTCTCTGCCTACCTGTGATCTCTCTGTCAAATAAGTAAATTAGTTAAATCTTTTTTAAAAAATAAATTAAAAAAATAAAAGGACGACAACCCTAATGAATTAATAAGCCCAAAAAACTATTATCAACGAGCGGCTAACATTACAAAAAGACATAACCAGACATGACAAAACTTCTGATGGAAGTGCATGGCACTGTCTGTGAGGGCCATCCCCCAAGATGACCCCCAGCGACCTGTTTCCTGCCCACTTTTATGTAGTCCCCTCCCACAATGTACTATGTTGGCTTTTGTGACCAGTAGCATACAGCAGAACTGACAGTATGTCACTGTCAAGATTAGGTTATACAGACTACAGCTTTCTTGCTCTCTGTAACTTTCTCCACCTCGGATCTCAAGCTCTAGGGGAAGCCAGCTGCCTCACTGGGAGTTACCCTATGGAGACAACTCTCCTGGTAACAGAGAGCACGTTCAGGTCAACACCCAACAAGGAACTGAAGCCTTCAGTCCAACAGTGCAAGAAGAATGGCCTGCTAACAAACACATGTGTGAACCTGGGATCAGATCCTTCAGCCCTAGTCCAGCCTTGAGGTGACACAATCCCAGATGACAGACTGACCATAACCTCTTGAGAGACCATGAGCCAGAACCACCCAGATGTCTGACCTTGAGAAATGAAGGTAACAAATGTCTGCTGTCTTAAACTGCTAAGTTTAGGGGTAATTTATTATGCAGAAATTAAACAATACACCAGCTCTGGTGAGCCTTATACTTCCCCCACCAGTCAAATCCAGTTTCTTGATCTACCAGTTTATAGAACAGAAGCGAAAGAACTACACATTCAATGACAACAGGCAGATGCAATCAGCAATGGAAACACAAAGGACTTTAAAAAGCTTGTTTTTATTAATAAATTATGAGAGGGGAAAAAAGAGAACCAGGAAAGTGACCAGCCAAAAGAGACTTAAGAGACCATCCTAATTTAAACAAATTAGAAAACAAAATACAAGCTTGAAACTAGTCAGAGATACACATATTTAATGATATTATGGAGTAATTCCTTACTCTTAGTGTGAGAATGTATACGGTGTTATTTTTAAAGAGACCCTTACGTTGTAGAGACATTTACTGAAATATTTACATTTGACATGATTACCTAGGACTTGTTCCAAAATAATCGAAGTTGAGGGAGGGGAAAAGAGTGCCAGATGAAATGAAGTCCGACCATGAGCTGCTAACTGTTGAAGGTGGAAGACAGGTAATGGGATTTATGGACTTTTATTATTCCTACCTTTGTATATGTGAAATTTTTCTTTCAAAGAAAAAGATGCTTGATTTTTAAAAATTTTTATCTACATTAATGAGAGAGAAAGTCAAATTCTGCTATACTCTTTTCCAAAGGCTGGAATTAAAGTAGTTTTCTACTTCCCTAAATGCCCAGCAAATAGAAAAGAACACTGACCTGAGGAGGTTCAAAATTTGGTCTCCACCAGTTACCAATGCAGTCATCAATGACCCAGTCTTGCAGGACACCATCTTGACGACCCAGTATCTGTCAAAAAGAAATAATACAATCAGTAATACCTACCCATGAAAATACTTCTTTTGTAAAGATGTAAATTTCCTCTTTATAATTTCTTGTCTACTATTATCTATGTCATTTGGCCCAAGATATAACTATTAGTTCCAAAATGGCAATCTAGCAACAACATAACTATATAGGACCAACAAATCTATTGTTATGCCCTGGCCAATTTCTTACATAACCCAATACCATACATACAATAGTTTTACTAGAATCAACTGTAGCTTGTGTAAATCACCACCTAACTAAATTATAGAAAAAAAAAAACTTTCATTTTTATAAATCTGGGTGGCAGAATATTAAACTTAAGTCATTTTAATTAAAATTATACTCTCTATATGTTTTAATTGGTCAAACATGGTTCTACAAGGTCTACAATGAGAAAGAGCAGTTCCCTGTCCCACTTCCCCATTTCCATTGGCTACAACTTTCAACTCTTAGCGTTTTTCCCCCGTACTCGCCTCTACTCTTCACAAGCATTCACCTTGTTTTTAAAGAAACTATTTTCCAGAGGGTTGCTAGAGGGGAGGTGAGCAAGGCGGACCAGTGTGTAGGCTAGATGGGACATGGGTATTAAGGACAATTGTGATGAGCACTGGATATTATACGTAAGTGATGAATCACTAAATTCTACCCCTAAAACTATAAATACTGTATGTTAATTGACTAGAATTTAAATAAAAAGCTGAAACAAAAAATCAAACTGTTTTAGTTTCACATTTATAGAAAAAAAATGCAAATATGGTACAAAGTTCCTACGTATCCCACAGCCAGTTTCCCCTATTAACATCTTATACTAGCACATTTGTCACAACTAATGAACCAATACTTTTACTTTACTAATTGAAAGGTTAGTTAGTTTTTAACTCATGTCCTTTCCAGTCCCAGAATTTCCTTCTTTTGTAAAGAAATAAATTTCCTCTTACATTAAATTGCAATTTCTCCTACAGACTAACAGTTTCTCAGTTTCTTTGTTTGTGATCCTCATAGTTTTGAGGAATACTAATGAAGTATTTAATACCATGCCTCTCCGTTAGACAGGGATTATGGATTTTGGGGAGTTTAGAGAGGAAGACCACCAAGCTAAAGTACCATTCTCATTACATCATGTCAAGAGCATATTACACAGACACGACTTTTACTGATGTTAACCTTGATCACCTGGGCTGAGGTACTGTTTATCAGGTTTCTCCACTACAGTTATACTTTTCATGCATGCTTTTTGGTCATTTCTTGATTACTTTACATTTTTATAAACTTAAAGAAAAAAAGCAATTAACACCCTCCTACTGTGAGTGAGAATTCAGATCTTTAAACTATATCCTCCATTCATACTTTCTCTTCTACCATCCTCCCATAATCAGTATTTGGTTAAGACTGCATTCAGGGGGGACATCTGGGTGGCTCAGTGGGTTAAAGCCTCTGCCTTCAGCTCAGGTCATGATCCCAGGGTCCTGGGATCGAGCCCCGCATTGGGCTCTCTGCTCAGCAGGGACTCTGCTTCCCCCTTTCTCTCTACCCGCCTCACTGCCTACTTGTAATCTGTCTGTTAAATAAATAATATCTTTAAAAAAAGAAGACTGCATTCAGTATTTAAATTACTATGACTAGGTGACTCGACACATCAGCGTTGAGTAAACTATAATTGCATTTCTTACTATACAACTATCCTTTTCTTTCAGAGTTAATAACTGTTTCATACATATATCATTCACTATCACTACTTCATGTCCACATTCTCCCAAGAACTTAAATTTCTTCTCAATTCAAATGTCAATTATTCTGTCAATTTCATTTTTTTTCCCCCCAAGCAACACTTTCTATCATCCTCCTCTGCTCTGTAGTGCTCTCAACCCTGCCTCACAACGCAAGTCCTAGGGCTTCCCTCTGCCTATGTTGTTAGAGCCTCTCTACATTCTGAATCCTGTATCTTCTTAGTTCTTCCTTTCATTTTGGTAGTCAACACCCTCTAGTAGTTTCCTGAGAAAAGTTACAAGATCTGTATTTCTGGAAATTCTGTATGTTTGGAAATAGTTTTACCTGCACACTGGATTTATGGTTTGATTATACAAACAATTCTACAGCAGAAATCATGCTCTCTCAGAATTATGAAGGCATGTTACAAGGGCTTTTAACTTCCAGTATTATTTCTAGGAAGTCAATACCTTTTTTGATGATGCTTTGTATTTAACTCCTATCTCCCCTCCACTTCCCAACTTTGGAAGTTTTTAAGATCTTCTCTTTATCCTTACTGATTGAAACTTTCATGATACGCCTTTGCATGGATCTTTTAACGTTCATTATAAAGGGCAGGACAGTAGGTCTTTCTGATCTGAAAACTCATGTTCTTTAAGTTTGGGAATTATTGCTTTGATATTCTTCCTCTGCTCTATTTGTCTATAATCTATTTTGGTCCTTCTAGGATGACCCACTAATTTTATCGTTTCTCACCTCTGTTTTACCTCCTACTTTCATCCTACTTTCTAGATTTCCTCTAGATGGTTTTTCATCCTACTTTCTAGATTTCCTCAATTCAATCTTTTAACCCTCTAGTGAATGTTTTGTTTCTGCTAACATTTTTTTTTGAATACTCATGAGTTCTTTTTTTTTTTTTTTAAAGATTTTATTTATTTATTTGACAGGCAGAGATCACAAGTAGGCAGAGAAGCAGGCAGAGAGAGAGAGGAGGAAGCAGACTCCCCACTGAGCAGAGAGCCCGACGCGGGGCTCGATCCCAGGACCCTGGGATCATGACCTGAGCCGAAGGCAGAGGCTTTAACCCACTGAGCCACCCAGGCGCCCCACTCATGAGTTCTTTCTTATTGGTTCAATAGTCTTTTTCATGGCCCAGGGTTCCACAGATGAGCTATCTCCTCTCATCACATCTAGAATAGTAATTTTATTGATTGCTAAATTGTGTTCTGTTGAGTTCCATTTGCTTCTTTTGTTTTTTTTAAAGATTTTATTTATTTGACAGACAGAGATCACAAGTAGGCAGAGAGGCAGGCAGAGAGAGAGGAAGGGAAGCAACCTCCCCGCTGAGCAGAGAGCCCGACACGGGGGCTCTATCCCAGGACCCTGGGATCATGACCTGAGTGGAAGGCAGAGGCTTTAACCCACTGAGTCATCCATGCGCCCCTCATTTGCTTCTTTTGATCTCTTTCTTGTTAAGACACTTTCTCCAAAAGCCTGGCTCACAATTAAGGTAAAGTACTAAGGTGCTTAGCTGTCACCCTGAGTGGCAGGGCCACACTATTCTTTGGGAAGATTCCCAAATATCATCATCTGGAGGCATTTTTTTTTTGGACTGGTCACTTTCTCCAGAAGCAAAATCTCCAACCTTAAGCCTAATTGTCACAATTCTATCAAGTAGAAATCTGTAAGTCTCACTATTCAGAATATAAATTCTCGTTTATTCTCATCCCTTCTATTTTTTCATTGCTTAGTGTTTTCTGAGTCAATCTCTACTAACAATCCAGTTTCCAGTCCATGCAGGCTCCCAGTTTTAGGGGCACCTGGCACTTCCAATTCCTCAGCCTGTGTGGTGCTATGGAGTGCAAGTCCTGAACTATCCCCTGCTGGGCTGTTTCTGCTAAGTCAGATATGATATGCCCATCTGCTTTTCTAGCTTCTAAATACTCTTTTTTGCAATTGTCTCATCTTAAACTCCTTCAATTCTACTGAATTTCTATCTTTTAAAAAACCCTTTACTTCCTTCTTGGTGGGATTTCTGAGAAGGAGCTGAGTTAAGCAAATAGGTTCAATCAACCACATGTAAATGGAAGTGCAAGCAAAGCACAATATTTAAAAGGTATAATGTACTTAAAAAAACACTGGAAAGATAAACCAATAGGTCAAAGTAGTAGAATTACAGGTGATTTTAGTTTTGTTTCTCCTGCTTTTCTGTACTTGCCAAGGTTTTTGCACATAATGCATATTAGTTTTATAATTAAAGAGGGAAGGACTGTGCGCTAAGAAAAAGAAAAATAATAATAAAAACAACCTGTAACTTCAAAACCTGGAGCATCTATGCATTTGGCCTCAAGTCTCTAGAGACAGACATCAGAGTGACTTTTAAAAGGTAGCACAATGTGGGTAAAGCTTAAAAGATATGTCAAAAATGAAAATAGCTTTTTAATAGGAATCACTCTTGTCAAAAACCCTATAGCGGCCTACACCGCAACAAAACTAACTGTATTCCGATCTCCAGCTCCATGACAAACTACCCGCAAACATCAAGGAAGTTACTTGAACCCTCTGTGCCCAGTTTCCCTTTTGGTAAAATGGGATTAATAACATTACTTCTCCCTAGGGCTGTTGTGACAGCTGAAGGAACTACTGCACGTAAAGCACTCAGAACAATGCCTAGCACAGTAAGTACTCAATAAAATGTTGGCTTTTATTAACCCTTATTGTTACATCAGCACTTCAATGGAAAAAGTGTTAAGTTCTAGTTCAACTTACAGAAAGTAAACATAGTACTAACACTCTGTTGTTTAAGATTTAGTGAAAGCTATTCAAAATAAAAAAAAATAAAAAAGATAAAAAGCCTATTTATCCATTCAGTTGATGGTGTTCAGATGGGCAAGGATAAAACCGCCAAAGTGGTTAAATGGAGAAATACCTCTGTCATTAAGCGTTTTAGTCCTTCAACTTCATCTTCTCCTGGGTTAAGTTCACCACCAGGTCTGTATAAAGGTTAAGAATTTCAGCTTTCAACTTAAAACAATTTTAGGATAACAGGAAGAACACAATAATAATAATTTCTATCATATAACTGAATAACTCATATTTCAGTGTCACAGAAGGCAATCAGAGAAAATAAATGTCAAAGGGAGGGGGAAGAATGTGCTAGAAAATTGAACTCCTCCTTTTAATTCACCAGACTAACAGTGCACAAACCCTAGTTTTAAACAAAGTATGTAACATAATAAACAACTTCTAGCCACCAGTCTATCCCACTCTCTTCTCTCTGGAAGGCAATCTGGTCATAATGGATTCTAGAAATGCCCAAAGAGGCAATGGACCACATATTTTCGGTCTGAAAAATGACACGTTCTTCAAGAATTCCAAACTAAGGATTTGAGACCTCTCTTTTTGGTACAATCTGGTCAAATGGTTGTGCACTGAATGTATAATACGAAGAAATTTATGAGTTTAAGTGATAAAACTAAACAGTTAACTATAAAAATGCAAGTCATTTTAAGAATCAGAAACACCATCCTAAGAAAGAAATAATATCACTTGTTCTTAGTAATGGTACAATGACATCTAGAAATTGAACTTCGACTAATCTGCTTCATGAAGCTTCTATCAAGCTCAGTTCTTAACAATATACAGAAATAGGCAGATTGCCAGTTAAGGAATAAATGAGCATTACACTGAAAAATGAAATGATTTTCTCTTTCTAAAGACTCCATTAACAGCAGTGCTTATGTAACTAAATGACTAACGTCAAAAATGGTCTTCCAAAACTGCAAAAAACAGCAATCCTATTAAAAGTTGTCTGGCTGCTAACTTCCAATGACACTTACAATTTGAAGAAAGTTGTTCCCAGCTGTAGCAGTAACACATGTGGTAGCCGATGCTCATGTACAATCAGAACCCCTTCTACAGTCCTTCTCATTCCAATTTTATCAAATTCCTCCCTCATGCGCTGAAATCTGGCTGCAACAGAGCTGTCCTTCTCATAGAGGGGCTCTTTTGTACCAAAAGTATAATTGGTAAGAGGGTACCTGTGATCCAAAAACAAATATCTAACATGAGAACAGAGGACCATAATTTACCATGACAGATACCAAACACACACAAAGAAACTACGGGGGGGAGAAGTTTGGAAAACACCAGGTTTTGTCCAAAGTTCCACAAGTTAATGTGACAGCAGAGATCAGAATCCAGCTCTTTGGACTGGATGGACAGCTTCCATTACATCAAGTTGCTACACCACACTTGAACTTTCAAGTATAGATAACACCACCCCTTAAGGCCCTCAAATGCTTAGAGAAGTGGCTATCTGGAAATCCTCTGGTTTTAAATCACAGCTGTTAGACTAACACTGTCAACCTGGCTAATGCCCCCTTGGGATTTTCTACTAATCTAACTAGAAATTCTATTAATTATGGGTGCTAAAGACTAATATCTCTTTTTCTACAAAGTGAGCCACCACATTCCATCAACTCTTCAGTTATTTTTCTCCCAGTCAACTATCCTCAGACTTTTCTGGTACCACAACCCTTTCCTCTTCAGGTGAACTTTTTCCATCCCCTCTAAATAAACTCTGACTTTCTGCTTGTATTCTATCCAATAGCCTTACTCTTCCCTTCTAGTAATTCAAATCCTTTGCCAACCATATCTATTCTGAATATTCTCTCCTCTAGCAAGAATTCCAAATATAGCTCATATTAAGATAATTTTCATCTTGTCTAGTAAATATCAAATTTTTCCTTAAAGATAGTTAAAAATCCCCTATTTATATTTAATCAAACATACCACCTTGTAACCCCCCCCCAAACACTACCCTTACAGTAAAGAACCCTCTGATTATAAGTCTTTGAGTAAGAATGCTTTGACCACACCTGCCTATTCCGTATCAAAATGACTTAACATTGGGCACCTGGGTGGCTCAGTGCGTTAAAGCCTCTGTCTTCAGCTCAGGTCATGATCCCAGGGTCCTGGGATCCAGCCCCACATTGGGCTCTCTGCTCTGTCAGGAGCCTGCTTCCTCCTCTCTTTCTCCCCCCCCCCACCCCCCGCCTTTCTGCCTACTTGTGATTTCTGTCAAATAAATAAATAAAATCTTTTAAAAAAATGACTTAACATTAAAAGCCAACAACTATATAACCAATCCACTTAGCTATTCTTGAAAGGTAAACAAATCAAGGTTGTCAAAACTTAACACTGAAGCCAGATTCTAGGCATGAATGAAGCAGCTTTAAGGAATTCAAGGACTTCCCCAGTAGACCCAAGGCTGAATCTAACATCATTGCTTGTCACAACAATTTCACCCGGTACTATGTGCCAGGCAATTTTTTATATGTATTAACATTTAGTATTCACAACTTGAATTAGAAAGAATTAAGGATAGCTGTACATGTCTAAACTGTAAAGTCTAGCTCTTTGTATCAATAAAGAGATGCCATCTAAATGAAATGTAAGAATTTTCATGTATGAAATCATAGTGCCAGCCCGGACATGCATTTTATTCCCATCACACTGTGAACTTTGCAAAGCAGGGACTACATCTTACTTCCTCACCACTATACACCCAGGGTTATGCCTAGTGCCTGGTACAAAGTAGACTTTCACATAGAACATCCTAAAAGAAAGTATAGTAGAGGAGAAAGAACTTGTTTTCAAGTTAGATTATAACTCACCCAGGTGAACTGAGTTCACAAGTGTTTTGTTTTGTTTTTCTGCATACCTTATTTATCCAGGAGAGGAAACATTCTGTAAATTCATCAATCCATAACTTTAATGGAGTAAAAATAAAAACACTTCACCATATTAATTCTACATAGTAACTTGATGCGAACTGATCCAGTAATGACGTTAAATCAAGCAAAAACCACAAGCCCTACTCCTAATTACCAACATAATTCAGAAGCTGTGCTTTCACATTTTTAAAAAGAACATTTGCCTTTTCGGCTTCACGGGTATCTTATGAAGATGTTTTAAAGAGGGGATATGAAATTAAAGTTATTATGTTGATGTAATAGCTAGAGATATTAACTTGTATATACACATCAATCTAGCTAGACTTCATAAACCCAGTATTTTTACTGTCTAAATTTCCATATCAGCACCAAATTTTGCCAAATTGTTTTGCCAAGTAAAATAATAATGGCAATCATCTCTTCAATTTCAAATCATTTTTGAAGGGGAAAAGTTCCTTTATTTGAAAGTAAAATAGAGAAACACCTAAAGTTTCTCATGGAAACACCAGTATCAGTAAATCCTTGCTTTTTTTTTTTTTTTTTAAAGATTTTGTTTCTTTATTTATTTATCTGACAGAACTCACAAGCAGTGGGAGTAGTAGGCAGAGAGAGGAGAAGCCGGCTCCCCACTGGGCAGGGAGCCTAATGCTGGGCTAGATCCCAGGACTCTGGGATCAGCAGAAGGCAGATGCCTAATTGACTGAGCCACCCAGGCGCCCCTGTCCTTGCACTTTATTTAAACATTGACCAGAAACTGGCCACTTTGCTTCATTAGGGTCAGCACCACGGTGGCTCACAAGCTCTCAGAAACAATTAAAAAAACAGAGAGAGAGAGAGAGAGAGAGAGAATACCAAAAATTTTCTTGAGCCAGACAGAGCTCCAATGCCAATTACCTGCCACTTCGAGATTAACTTTTGAGAGTGACATAGAAATGCAACAGCTTGAAGGGTTCAAAGAGAAAAGTGTTGAAAATAAAAACGCAGCCTAAAATAGGTTCTCTGGGGCTACACGCTGGTTCCCTCCACGGTCTGAATGAAAGCCTAACCTTAACAGTAGGCACCCTCCCAAGTTGCGGCCCCCTGGCTGCTGTTGCTGCGGAGAGAAGACAGGTGAATACAGAAGGTTAGCCAGATGGCCCCGAGCACATGAATAAAATGTGGTGTATTCTGGAGCTCAAGTATCAATTAAGCCGTTAAGGGGCGGGGGGGGGGGACCTAAACCTACGCGTTATATAGCTAGCTCTCCAAAGCCCAATGCTACAGAAAAATGAAAACTGCGCACACGATACATTATACCGTTCACATCAAAGAAGAACCCACAAAAGCAATACCACATACGTGACGTGAAAACATAAACACTAGATAGGAAAAATGAACACCATGTTCTGCAGATGGTTTCCTCTTGCAGACGTGGGGAAGGAGGAGTTCTAAAGCAAACTTGGGATTTTCCTATTATGACTGAATCCAGGGGCATGGGAGCAAGCCTTCTCTCCAGGAAAAGAAAACCCTCTCAAGTAGGGCTCTAACTCTGTGGCGCTCGAGGACCACGAAGGGTCCGGTAGGAGCTAGAAAGGGGCGCATTCGCCAGCGGGAGTGGAGGTGATGGGGAGGCGTGAAGCCCACCGAGGGCCGGGGACGCGCCGGGAGCGCTCACGAGGTAAGGGGGTGCCCGAGAATACAGCGCGCAAAGGCCAGGCCGCACTTACAGGTTGATGGTGCGCTCCAGGGTGAGGGGCTTAGTCTGCTGGATGTACTTGTTGCCGAACTGGTTGACTCCCCGGGGCCAGCCGGTTTGTGAGCGATTAGGCGGCACCACGGACATGCTGGCGAGCTCGAATACTTGCGGAGAATGGAAGTGGGGCAGGCAAGGAGACTTTCCCTTGCCGGTAGCGGTTATTTGCGTCCCCCTCAGCAGACGCCACCCGCCATTAACATGAGAGCGCAAGAGGAGGGGAAAGCACGCCGGAAGTGCATCCCGAGCCTCTGGCGGCAGGAAGTAGAGAGGCGGAGGCCAGCCTACCACTAGGCCAATCTCTGATGAGACTGCCGCAATATCTAGAACTTCCATTGGTAAACCAGGAATGGGCTCCGCCTTCTTGAACCTTGGTACTTCCTATTGGTCGGCGCTAGGGAACACGGGAGTGGAGGCATTTTGGGAATTGTAGTCAGCCTAGGAGAGTAGCTGCATAATCAGTGCGGCGTGGGTCTGTAGCTTAAAAGAAGATGAATGGGAAACGGCCAGCTGAGCCTGTTCCCGGCCGGACCGGGAAAAGGGGAAAGAAGGAAGTGATAGCTGAGTTTTCGGACGCTGTCACGCAAGAAACCTTGAAAAAGCAGGTGTCTGAGGCCTGGAGCCGCAGGACGCCGTTCCGTCACGGTAACCGGGTGCTGTGAGCGGGGAGCAGGGTCTGGCTGGGGGCCTCTGAAAGTCCTGCCACTCGAGCCGAGCCCCCCCGGCAGCGGGGCCACAAGGGAAGAGGCCCCTGGAGACGGTGTGACTTTGGCCACCTCGGACTCTCCGGCTGCCCTCCATTATTCCAAGTTCGGCTTGGATTTAGAAATCTGAGAGGAGGAAAAAACGTAGGCCCCAGAGTTGGGAAGCAGAGGGGCATGCAAGTTTGTAGTTCTTCCGAGGGCAGTGACTGGCTCTCCCAAAATCGTGTAGCCAGAGCATGTATTATGAGCTGTCAGGTAGCTGGCACCCGAGCTTACTCGTTTTTACACGCCCATAGGTCGACTACGTGACCCGAGGGAAGTAAACGAGTGTTGAGCAAGGGAAGGAACCCACCTTAAACGATTCCTGCCTCAGCTTCAGATATCGCTTTAGAGGATGAGAATTCCGCTTCATGCATCATGCTTTCCCTCCTCGAGTTTGCCATGATTTTGGTTTTAGTTGTTAGGTGCTTTGAAGGGGTGGGTCCTGGGTGTCTGGAGGTACATAGAAAGTGATCGCTTAGTGTGGAAAGGGCAGGCTCTGTACCCGCAGGGACTTGTGGATATCCTCAGCTGTAGGATGGAAAGAGCGATAATGTCTACCACAGGGTTGCGGAGGAGATTAAGTGACATCACGTATATAACTCCACTGTATTTGGCACGGGCTATATGGCGGTGTTGGTGGTGGTGACTATTAATATTAGGGAGTTACCTAATCTTTAGAGTATTAGAGGCAGTAGCTAAAATTTTGAGACAGAAATCAAGGCATTGAAGAGTTATGCTTGAACTGATTTGAAAAGAAAGTGTACGTTGGGGGCGCCTGGGCGGCTCAGTGGGTTAAAGCCTCTCCCTTCGGCTCAGGTTATGATCCCAGGGTCCTGGGATCGAGCCCCGAGTCGGGCTCTCTGCTCAGCAGGGTGCCTGCTTCCTCCTTTCTCTCTGCCTGCCTCTCTGTCTACTTGTGATCTCTGTCAAATAAATAAATAATCTTAAAAAAAAGGACTTATTAAAAAAGAAAGAAAGAAAGAAAAAGTGTGAGTTATAACTTCCTCCAACAGTAACTTGGAGAAAGAAAAGGCAAGGTTGAAAAAAACTTGTCATCCAGTATTGCTATTTTCATTTTTTTAGGGGTTGAAGCTCAGAGGGAGAGGAGAGACAGATTTCTAAGCAGACTCCTAGCCTAGTATGGAGACCACTACAGGGCTCTGTCTCACAAACCTGAGATCATGACCTGAGCCAAAATCAAGAGTTGGGTGCCTAGCCAACTGAGCCACCAAGGTGCTCCTCTATTCTCATTTTTTATTTGCTCCTCTCACTTTAAGCTGGGGGGAAATGAATAAAGAATCTAAAATATATTCAGTTCAGTGGCTAATCCCTGAACTAAAAAACAGACAAACAAACAAACAAACAAACAACCACAGGAACCTTAACTTAGTGACACCACCTGTACTCCTAAGGACTAGAATTTTAAGCAGAATATATTTAAAAAGTAATATTGAATGGGTAAAAAAAAAGTGGGGGAGAGCTTATAATTCTTCCCCCAAGTCTTTAGGTACTAGAAACATTTCTGAAAATGTGTGAACATTCCCTTTTGTATTCCCTGTGCCATGCTATTTGGGTCAAAAATACAAAGCAGGGGGCACCTGGGTGGCTCAGTGGGTTAAGTCTCTGCCTTCAGCTCAGGTCATGGTCTCAGAGTCCATTTCTTTCTAAAGAGAAACCAAACAGTTTCTAAACTGTTTGGTTTCTCTTTATCTGCGATGAGGGAGTAAATGTGATTTCCCTCTCGTGCCTTTATTCTTTTGCACTAGAGCCCCACATCGGGCTCTCTGCTCAGCGGGGAGCCTGCTTCCTCCTCTCTCTGCTTGCCCCTCTGCCTACTTGTAATCTTTCTCTCTCTCGTCAAATAAATAAATAAAATCTTTTAAAAAATACAAAAGGAGAAAAAGCTATAAGTAATGTTTTCCTTCCAACAGAGGCCATTGTCATGGACATGGATCCCTTTCTTCACTGCGTGATACCAAACTTCATCCAAAGCCAAAACTTCTTGGAAGGGCTTCAGAAGGAACTTTTGAACTTGGACTTCCATGAAAAGTATAACGATTTATATAAGTTCCAGCAGGTATTTATGTCCCTTTCACATTCACTCTTCCACCTCAGAAATGCATTATCTACAGAATCATTTGTTACCTTTAGACTAGAGATTTTAGATTGGGTTTGCCTAGAAAGGTTCTTGCCTTGACATTGCTAAAAGCATTCATTCTTTCACATAAGCTTACTGAATATTAACAGTGTGTTAGGTGCTATAATTATTGCATGGGAACCTCTGACAGAAGGCTGTCAGTTCCTGCCAGCTCCTGCCCTGTACAAGGCTTCTAAATTTAAACTAAGAGAGGTGCTAGTGATGGGGACAGATAGTCAGGAAATAAAACAAGCCAGTAAGTTAAGCACATTATAAACAAAAGGGATTAAGTACATTTTGGGGATTGGTATGCTGAAGAGAGCTGTATGTTGGAAAATAATACCCATTTACATTTTTGAGTTCATGCCTTTAGGTAGTTTTATATACTGTAATACACTGTGCATCGCAATCTGACTAAGGGAAGTGAGATCTGTTCTTTTTTTGGTGGACAGTTTAATTTGGCAGGGAAGACCATATCAAAATCAAGGCCAGTTTTTCTACTCTCAGAAGACAGGGCTCAGTCTGGTTGTAGAAATATAGGTCATTGGCTTCCCCAGTTTGAGGGTAATATATTTTTAGTACATGGTATATATCACGCTTGGAAATCCTTCCTAAAATCTCAAGGATATCAGCCGTTAAAAACCACAGAATAAAATAAAAATGAAAAAGATGAGGATTATTTTGTTTTCTTTGTATTTCTTTCTAAAGAGAAACCAAACGGTTTAGAAACTGTTTGGTTTCTCTTTATCTGCGATGAGGGAGTAAATGTGATTTCCCTCTCGTGCCTTTATTCTTTTGCACTAGAGCTGATTGTGTCCTCCCATCCGTCAATCTTTAATTAACACATATAATTAACCAAGTTAAATACACACTTGATATGACTCTTACTAGGTGAGGAAATCTGATGAAAGTTAAACTTTTATCCTAGTAAAGTTTTATATACATTAAAAACCATAGCTGTCTGCCTTTGTAATTATATCAACTTCAATAAGACTAGGTTATCCTGTTGATTTAGGGCTGTATATGTCTCTGATTACTAAAACAGAGAAACCAACCTGGTTTTTACTTGATGCAGTCTGGTAGATGAAAATACTTCTAACTGATATCAATGAGTGGCAAAATAATAAAAAGGAGCGTGGATAATGAGAAGGGGGAAAAAGATTACTTTCGATCATATGGATATTTGGTAAAATTCTACTTTGCTGTTGGGATTGAACTTCTTCATCCTAAAACAGTAGATGTAAAACCTATTTTTAGTCTCCTATCCCTTCAAACTTTGCTTATATCTGCTTTTCTTTGCTTGTGTTATGAATTGCCTTAATAATGGAGTCTATGACATCTTAAAACCTCGGGGCACCTGGATGGCTCAGTGGGTTAAAGCCTCTGCCTTTGGTTCAGGTCATGATCTCCGGGTCCTGTGGTCAAGCCCCACATCAGGCTCTCTGCTCACTGGGGAGCATGCTTCCCCGCTCTCTCTGCCTGCCTCTCTGCCTACTTGTAATCTCTCTCTCTTTCTGTCAAATAAATAAATAAAATCTTTAAAAATAATAATAATAATAATAATGGGGTCTGTGACATCTTACAACCTTCCCAAGCAAGCGTGTCAGTAAGAGTTTCCTGATATTCTGGGTATTTTAAAGCAAGTGTTACCGAGTGCATGCTTTATGCCATGCTAAGTACTCATAACAGTCCTACGAAGGAAGTACCTTACTATTCCTGTTGTACAGATGAGGGGAATACATTGGTTTTTTTCCTTATCTTCTGGATCATTCCTTGTGACATGTCAAAGAAAGCTCTTCCTAAGAAAAAAATGCTTTTGACCTGACTTTGCCTTTCACCTCATTCCTCTGCTCTTCTTCTTTTTTTTTTTTTTCCCTCTGCTCTTCTTAACAGTAGAATTCCATATAAGTTGTCTGTGCTTTCTCAAAATACTACTCCCATTCTCTGTTAAGCCCACTTTACATCAGGCTTTTACCTACTACTCCACCGAAACTACACTTGTCAAGGTCACTTACAACTTCCACATTAGTAAATACAGGATTCATTTCACTTGACCTTCCAGCCGCATTTGAGCTACTATGTTACTCCTTTCTCTGGGAGACATTTTCTTTACTTTCAGTATATGAAATGTTCTCTCGGTCTTCTTTCTACCTGGTAAGCGCTTGGTTTCCTCTGGTAAGTCTTCCTTTTGTACCTGACTTCTTAATGATGGAGTACTTTAGGGCTTTGCCCTCAGGCCACTTCTAGGCAGATTTCCAGGGACTCCCGAAGCTTTGCCTCTATTCTTGGATATCTGTTAAGTGTCTCACACTTAAGCCCAAAACTAAACTCCTGTTCTTCTCCCCCTAAATCTTCTCCACCTGCAAAGTTACCCATCCAGTGAATGGCAACTCTATCTTTCTAAGTGGCCCAAGCTAAAAACTTTCTGTTCCTCTCTCACCTCATACCTAGTTTGTCAGGAAATTCTGCAGGTTCTCTCCACAAAAAATATCTGGAAAAAAACACTTCTTTCCACTTAAACTACCAACAACCAGTCCAAAGCATCCTATCCTCTCATCAGAATTATTCTATTAGTTTATTAGCCAGTCTCATTGCTTCCACTCTTGCCCACATATACAATCACAGCCATTGTGTTCTTTTCAAATAACAGTGGACCCAAAAGAATTGAAAATATGTGCACATAAAAACAAGTACACCAATGGCCATAGAAGATTATTCATAATATCTAAAAAAGTGGAAAGAACCCAAATGTCTATCACCTGATGAATGGACAGATGAGTGTGATCTAGCCACACAATGGAATATTACTCAGCCAGGAATAAGAATGGCAGAGCAATGCTTCTGTGTCATGGAGGAGCCCTGGGAATGTATTAAGAGAAACTAGACACGCAGGCCACGTGTTGTAGGATTCCACTTATATGTAATGTCCTGACTAGGCAAATCCATATAGAGAGTCAGAAAGTAGATTAGTGGTTGCCAGGACCTTGGGGGAGAAGACTATGTGCAGCGATTGCCTAATGACTCTAGGGTTTCCTTTTGGGGTGGGGATGATAAGTGTTCTGGAATCAGATGGTGGTGGTCCACACAACATCATGAGTATATTAAATCCACTGAATTAAGCACTCAGATGATTAAAACAGTACATTTTATCTCAATTTTTAAAAGCGTAAATGGAAACCTATTACTCCCTTGCTTAAAGCCTCCGAAGGTTCTTCATTTCTCTGACAGAAAGCCAAAATACTTAGAAGAGCTCTAAGGCGTCCCATTGCCTCTTGGGCCTCACCTCCTACTGCTGACTGCTGTCCCCCGCACTCTCTATGCTCCAGCCACAATCTCTTTGGATTTCTTCATGCTCAGGACCTTGAATCCTCTTTTTCTTTTTAATTAAGTAATTTAATTTTTAGAGAGAGAGTGCTGGGGGGTGGGAGGAACAGAGGGAGAGGAAGAGAGAATCTCAAGTAGCTTCCATGCTGAGCAGGTAGCCTGACGTGAGGCTTGATCTCATAACCCTGAGATCACAACCTGACTAAAATCAAGAGTTGGACACTTAACTGACTGAGCCACCCAGGCGCTCCAGGACCTTGAATCCTCTTTGCCTAGATATTCCCTTGGCATGTTTCCTAACCTTGTTCAGGGCTTGGCTTCACTCAGCGAAATCTCGCCTGGCCACCATGTTTGTGCTTGCAGACCTTATCCCAAACTTCAGCACGCCTAGTCCCTCATATCCTACTGTTTTACCCTGTGCCTTTGTCACCTTCTTTCTTACCAACTTTCAGCTTTTTATGTTTGTTGTCTCCCTCAAAAAGAAAATAAACACTTCTGTCAATGACTATTTAAGTATTTGCATGAATAAGGTCCAGAGGGATTAAGTAACTTGCCCGGATCACTGAGCTGCCACATGGAGGGGCCATAGGTCAAACCTAGGCATCTTGTCATTGTCCAGGCTCTTTACCACAATCCTCTACTACTAGGATACGCACTGAACTGCATTCCTGTGTGTTTCTAATATATAAAGGAAATACCTTTTTTTTTTCCTTTTTCTATGATCAAGTCTGATGATTTGAAGAAGAGAAGGGAGCCTCACATCTGTGCTTTAAGGTAAATAACTAATCATATTTCTTGGGTGTGGAAAATGTTACATCATGTAGCGTTAGGTCATTACCCCATTTTGTAGAGGAGAAAACAGACTGAGAAATTACATAACTTTTTCAAGGTTTCCTAGATGAAAACCGAGGGAACTAAGCTACAAACTCAAGTCAATTTGATTCCAGCGCTCACCTTCTCAGTGATAAAATGTTCAGCTTTGTCAGCAATCAAGGAAACACTGCTGAAACCGTTTTTCACATGTTAGGTTGGCATATATTCAAAACAAAACCCCCCAGTGCTGACAGAATTATAGATCCCTTTCTTAGGTGATGGTTTTGAAAAATGTATCAAAACTCTTCAAATTATGCTTATCGTTTTATAGTGTCATTCCACTTATAAGAATTTACCCTGAGGGCACCTGGATGGCTCAGTGGATTAAGCCGCTGCCTTTGGCTCAGGTCATGATCTCCAGGTCCTGGGATCAAGCCCCACATTGGGCTCTCTGCCCAGCAGGGAGCCTGCTTCCCCGCCCCCCCCCCTCTCTCTCTCTGCCTGCCTCTCTGTCTACCTGTGAGCTCTCTCTGTCAAATAAATAAAATCTTAAAAAAAAAAAAAAAGAATTTACCCTGAGAAAATAATTAAGGATGTGATCAAAAAATTCCTCGCAAGATTGCATGTCATAATGTTTAGAATAGTAAAAAAAAAAAAAAAAAAAAAAAAAAATTTTTAAAGATTTATTCATTTTAGAGAAAGAGATTGCACGCTCTAATGCTAGTTGGGACAGGGGAAGGGAGAGAGGGAGAAAGAATCTTCCAATTAGACTCCCTACTGAGTATAGAACCTGATGCAGGCTTGATCTATCCTATGACCCTGAGATCATGACCTGAGCTGAAATCAAGAGGCGGACACACCCAGTGAGCCACTCGGGTGCCCCAAAATAATGAAAAATTATATACAAATTAAATGGCCACTCATTGAGATATATATAAGTAATGATACAAGCATGAGCAGAAAACTCTACAACCATTGAATATGACATGTGTGAATTTTAATACATGAGAATGGTTAAGTTAAACCCAATTTCACCAAATCTAAGATACATTTTCTTTTTTCACATTTTAGCACTGCTGAGATCCAATTTCTCACAAATTACTGTTGTGTCCTGTTTTAATTGGCAACATTTTTTTAAGTGATAGCAAAATAATGATTCTTCTTACAGAGAAAGCATATTAGAGTTGATGCAGTACACTTGTCAAGAGAAAAGATGGGAGCATGTTGGTGGCTTAGTTGGTTAAGTGTCTACCTTTGGCTCAGGTCATGATCCCAAGGTGCTGGGACTGAGCCCCACGTCAGGGTCTCTGCTCAGCAGAGAACCTGCTTCTCCCTCTCCTGTCTGCCACTTCTGCTTGTGCTCTCTCTGTGTGTCAAGTAAATAAAACCCTTAAAAAAAATAAAAGACACTAAAACTGCATGCACAATGTGAATGATTTTTTTTAAGATTTTATTTATTTATATGACAGGCAGAGACACAACGAGAGAGGGAACACAATCAGGGGGAGTGGGAAAGAGAGAAGCAGGCTTTCCACTGAGCGGGGAGCCCATTGTAGGGCTCGATCCCAGGCTCAATCCCAGGACCCTGGGATCATGACCTGAGCCAAAGGCAGACACTTAATGACTGAGCCACCCAGACGCCCCAATGTGAATGATTTTTTTAAAAAGAGATATATTTGGCTATCTGTGTACAAAAGAAAAGACAGAAGAATGGAATGTTTAAATCTGGCTTGTAGGATTTCATTGTTTTTTTTTTTTTTTAACAGTTTCTTTTTACTAATAGAGGGCTTTTCCCTCCCTGGTTTTACTACAAGAAGCATGATGTTACTTTGTAATAACTGTTTTTCATTTATACAGAAGTCATTTTTTTTCTCATTCTCTTTCATCCTCTGGGACATTTTGATATATGATGGCAGCCTGCATGGAGTGTTATTTCTTCCCAATTCTGAAGTGTTGCTTATGTGTGAACTGCATCTCTAATATTTCATATTTATTTTGACCTTTTATTGTTGTTCCAAAGAGAGATGATTGCGCTAGAAGGCATTATCTCCTTAGTTCACAGCATGCCTCTGGTAAGCCTTTCCTGTAGGACTGAGCTTCCATTCCCACAGGAATGGATCCTGTGACCCATAGGATCACAGCCGGCTAGAGTGAGAGACGGGATTCCTTGGAAGAGAAAAGTGATGTTTATACTCTTTGATTTCTCCTAAATTCAATTAACAAATGAGAATAATGACAGGAAATAATCCTGTCCTTGCGACACTTTCACAGAGTGACTAAAGGAGGAGCTTTTTATGGAATACATTTGAGGAAGCCAATGTTACCAGTAAAAGAGGGATTTAAGGCTTTGATAATAGTTGCTTAAAGCATCAAGACTTTGCAGAAATGTTCGCCGCCCACATCTCAAGCCTGGTTCAGCATTTTGCTCTGCTGGCACAATGGATATAGTCAGCAGCTCTGTTTTTAAGTTACATGGGCATTTCCGGTTGGCCCAACCTCGCACAGTATTTTATAGAACTTTTTGGTTTGGTAATGTATAGAATAGAAAAAAGACTTGGTATTAAAATCTTAGGAGATCAGCCTGGAGACTTGACATTTAATTATGAACAGCACAGTTGCATTTTCAGTTGTGTACATCTGGACTAAGATGGTCCAAAAAATATTGTCTGTGTGTGCAACATATGAACTGATGTAAGTCCTTTCAAAATGTTCTCAACTCATCAAGATTCACATAATTTCAAAGTCAATTGGCTGAGTGAATTATAAATGGGGTTAAAGAGATTTCTCTACAAAGATCCCTGTTAGCTGGTGAATGGAAATGTTCGGCATCTCTTACTAGTACTGTGCTAGCATCAGAACTTCTATGAAAGGTTTTCTGATCCTACACAGTTAGCAAGGTACCATCATTGCAGCTTGAAGTTTTTAATCTGCAACAGTGTCACCCAAGTGGTCATTAAACAGTGGGGTAGTATTGAGTGCCACAGAATGTGTCTAAAACTCCCGGAAAGGAACATCAGTGTGCTGAATTATGACGGACGGCAGAGTACTACCGTGATGGGGCATGCTATCAACCAAAGAGGAAGAAAGTGAAACGGAATAGCAGAGAAAAACTATATTATAGTAGATGGCTTTGTATTTCTTTCTCTTTATTTCAGGTCCAAGTCCTAAACTGTGCAAGTTGAAAGTAAAGAAGCTACGACAGCATCCAGGAAAAAGTAGCTGTGGCCGAGATCCAAACGCTGTGGCTAACAAGTTACCTTTGTTGACATTTCTAGGAAAGTTCTGTTTGAAGATTTCCGGACTTGGCTTGCTGACATTTCCAAGATTGACCTGGAATCAACTATTGATATGTCCTGTGCTAAATATGAATTCTCTGGTAAGAGATAAAGGCCTTGATGTCTGGAGGACTTACAGGCTTTAGCTACATAGTATTGGTGAGATACCATCAGTGTGCCAGATTCCTAGACTTGGACACGCCCCCACAATAGCATTAGGACCTTCTTTTTTTTTTTCTTTTTAAGATTTTATTTATGTGACAGAGAGAGAGAGAGAACACAAGCAGGGGGAGTGGGAGAAGGGAGAGGGAGAAGCAGTCCTCCCGCTGAGCAGAGAGCCTGAAGTGGGGCTCGATCCCAGGATCCTGGGATCATGACCCAAGCCAAAGGCAGACACTTAACAACTGAGCCACCCAGGCACCCCGCATTAGGACCTTCTTAATAGATTTGACCTGGCTCGAATACCAAAACGCCTACCTTATAAGGCAGTTTTCCCTTCGGTGGAAATATGATGAAAGCTGTTGACCACATTTTCAGAAAAATGCTGACAAGGCACACACTAGCCAACTTGGTATGGAGCATCAGGAAACTCAGAGGAGGTATTGTCAACGCCACTCTTGGGCTTCCTAGGGAGCAAATATCCCTTAGTGCCTTTTTCTTTTTTTTTTTTTTCCTCTTGTTCTTTTGAAGGTAAGAAAGGACTATATTTTTAAGGAAAAGATCTTCAAACAATATAGAAGGATGCAGTATAAACCCTGACAGGCCCTGCACCTTCTCCTTGTCCCCCTCTCCCTTCAGAGGTTTCCATTGTCACTTGTTCCCTTTGTGAGCATAGAAATGTCTTTTTGAAAGCATGTTTGCTTTTTCACCTGAAAGGGAAAGTGTTTTGATTTTACTAAGTAAAAATTTTTTTTAAAAATTTTATTTATTTATTTGACAGACAGAGATCACAAGTAGGCAGAGAGGCAGGCAGAGAGAGAGAAGGGGGGAAACAGGCTCCCTGCTAAGCAGAGAGCCCGATGCGGGGCTCGATTCCAGGACCCCGGGATCATGACCCGAGCCGAAGGCAGAGGCTTTAACTCACTGAGCCACCCAGGCGCCCCTGTTTTACTAAGAGGAATTTTGATGTGGGTTTACTCTCATACAGTATAGAGTCTAATGGGAGAAGTATACATTGGTAACCACTTTTTGAGGCTGAGTGATACACAGGACAAGTCCTGTCCTACATTTTTTTTAAAAAACTTTTTTCTTTCTAATTGAATATCATTTCAAACTTACAGGAACGTGGCAAGCATTGTACAAATAGTTTTTTCCCATTTTACTTGAGAGTAGTTTGCTGGCCTGCTCCGGGCCCCCCATGTTCTTCAGTGATTCCTACAACAAGGACATTCTCCTAGATGATGGCATTAAACCATCAAAATCAGGAAATTAAGATCGATACATTATTCCCATCTAATCTGCAGGCTCCATTCAAGTTCCACTGTTTGGTCCTTGATTGCAAAAGGATCCTCTCCGGGCTTGCAGAACTGTCGTGCCTGATTTGGTCTCCCTCAGTCTAGAACAGTTCTTCAGTTTTGCCTTGACTTTCATGATCTAAATGCTTCCAGAGGTTTACAGAGGACTCATTTTGTAAATCTGCCCTCAATTTGGGTCATCTGTCTGATGCCTCCTCGGGATTAGATTCAAGCCTTGAATTTTGGGTAAAAATGTTACAGAATCAATTATGTGGGGTTTTTTTGCTGCATCTTATCAAGGGGTATATGGTTTCTACGTGTCATAGGCTAGTGATACTAACTTTGATTATTTAGTTAAGGTGGTAACTGATGTCAGGTTTTCCTACTATAAACTTGTTCTTTTTCTTTCTGTAAGTAAATCAGAATTTTGTGGGGAGATACTTAAGGATTATGTAAATATCCCATTTCTCCTCTAACTTTGATTCACTTACTTTAGCACCTTCTGGCATTTCTTGCAAAATTATTACTGTGCAGGTGGCCAAATGGTGATTTTTTAAAAATAAAACCATTCCCTTTACATTTATTGGTTGTCATTCTGTAAAGGAAACCTTTCTCTCTTCCCATTTATTCATTCATATATTTATTTACATCAGTGTGGATTTATGGGTCACTATGTAATGGGCTATAATCAGTTGCTCTATCAAAGTGAGGCTCATCTTGTCCTTTGATTTGATCAAGGGGAGCCCCTTTAAACTGATTTCTGTGTCCTTTTGATGGGTCCCCATCATTCATAATATATCTTACTTCCCACAAGAACAAGATTTTCCGGGCTCGTCTTATGTGTCCCTTGCTCTAGACCGAGAGTTAGCCATTCTTCCAAAGAACCCTGATTGCTTTTAGAGACAGATGATGCTTAGAAATCAAGATCTGGACTCTAAGTGTTTCTGCTGTTGGGGGTGTCACTGCTCCCAGGCCTTTTAGTAGAGAAGAGGTAGCGAATATACAGATGTGCATATGCACACATGCATTTACGTGTGTGTGTCAGTGTCTAGAAATATGTAGGGTCTAAGTAAATATCTACATGCATAGGAAACTCAATTCACATTGATTCCTACAGTTGCAATTCAACACCATAGGATTATCCCAGATTTCTCCATTTCTGTATTTGTAATTTCCTTCATCAGCAGTGAAAACCATGGCTTCTATCACCTTCAGGATATTTCTTTATCGAAACAATTGCTCCATGTGTGAACGATCATAGCTCACCATAACAAACCCTCCTTCTCCTGCCCTGCAGGGATGCCTCCCTTGCTCAGTCCCACCTAACAGCTTTTAGAAGCTTTAGCTCAAGAAATTAACGGGAACTGCTACCAAGAGATCTACATACAATGATGTTCATTTGTTCACTGAAACATTTTGCTTAATAGATAAGAAATGGGAAAAGCAAGTAGAAAATTAATTAAAGGAGAAAGAAGATAATTCATAGTCCATATAGTAGCATAACTATAGGCCATTAAAACCATGACAGGTATGTGTAGTGATGAGAACAGACACTGGGCAGGCAATAAAAAGGCCACAAAACAACCACTATAGGGTACCCATTTTTTTTAAAAAAGCAAACATATGTAGGAAAAATACTGGAAGAACATGAGCAAAAATATTGATAGTGATTATCTCCGGGGTCTGTGCATATATGTGCTCTTCAGTGCTTTTAGATTTCTCCATCTTCCCAGTTTTATGTTTCTGATATAAAACAGGAGAAATGAGTGTCATTTTACGGCTGGAGGAGCTCACATTGCGGGTGGATATCAGATGGACCGATATTAAAATGCAGGATCAGGGGCGCCTGGGTGGCTCAGTGCGTTAAAGCCTCTGCCTTCGGCTCAGGTCGTGATCCCAGTGTCCTGGGATGGAGCCCCGCATCGGGCTCTCTGCTCAGCGGGGAGCTTGCTTCCTCCTCTCTCTCTCTCTGCCTGCTTCTCTGCCAACTTGTGATCTCTGTCTGTCAAATAAAAAAATAAAATCTTTTGAAAAAAAAAATGCAGGATCAGAGTATCGGCTGCTCCTTGTTGGCTCGGGGACATTAGAGCATGTGTTGCACGATTGCAGATGCCCTCCTCTGCCACGACGACGAGCTGGAAGGGCGCCGGATCGCCTTCATTCTTTACCTGGTTCCTCCCTGGGACAGGAGCCTGGGGGGCACCCTGGACCTGTATGACGTTGATGGTAAGACAAGCCCATGCACGTCAGCACCAGTAGCTACTTCTGAGCTCTTAACACACAGTGTGTGTCCTCCTCTGAGGAGGGCGAGCAGACACCAGCCCTGACAGCCGCCTCTCTACATTGGAGTCATTACTCCAGAGGTGGAGTCCATTATGAGCATGAGGACTAATCATTCCCTACTCCTGAGTACTAACCTGGAAAGGGGGAACATGTGGAAAGCTGCCTGGGGCCATCAGTCTGCCAGGGCCAGTCTGTCTGACAGGAAGTCAGGGTTTCCTAATGACTGACACCAGATGTTGACTCTCGAAAACTTTCCAAACTTATCCTAGCGCTCAGCGATAACAGATGGCATAGCACGAACGGTGGTCAGCAAGCAGAACTGAGTGAAACAGACGGAAGGGGGTGGCGTCCTGCAATCTGCAGGGTACATCTAGTTACCCTTAGAAATCTGAGAATTGTCAAAGTGAAACAAGGTGGCCTGAAAGTGGTTGCTGATAAGGAAACCGCATTCGTGTTGTCTTCTCTCCTGGTGCAGAACACTTTCAGCCGAAGCAGATCGTCAAGTCTCTTATCCCTTCATGGAACACACTGGTTTTCTTTGAAGTGTCTCCAGTATCCTTTCACCAGGTAACGATTATAAACCACAAATACACAGAGTACTAAGGATCATGCTGTTTAGTCCCCTATTATCGAAATGTGACCACTTCCTATTGTACTTCCGTGGTCAGGTTGTGTGTGCATCTGGCCTGACGGATCCGGAAGTGAGCACATCCTGGCTGGCAATCATCCCCCTCAGTGGGTATGTTCATGTGCTGCTGGCCTTGTCCTTTCAGGTGTCTGAAGTCCTATCTGAAGAAAAGTCGCGTTTGTCTATAAGTGGCTGGTTCCATGGTCCTTCACTGACCCGGCCTCCCAACTACTTTGAACCTCTCATACCCCGGAGCCCTCACATCCCACAAGATGTAAGGATAAATGCCTGTTGTCGGGATTCTTATCTTAGAAGCTTTACCATATGGTTTGTTTTCCTGGTAATGAAATTGGACTTGGAGTTTCTTTCGCTTTTATTGGGTAAACTTTTGAGAGTGTCTTTTTCTCAGGCAGAGTTTTCCATCACTTTTATGTGTAACAAGGAGAAGATTATAAAGTGAGGCTTTGCATATATTTTACTAGCACGAAGTGATGTAAGAACAAAACAATAGGAATTGTTAATTCACGTTTTGCATCTGCTGCTTCTTTGTAAGCATGAAATTTTGTATGATTGGATCAACCCTACTTATCTGGACATGGATTACCAAGTTCAAATTCAAGAAGAGTTTGAAGAAAGGTCTGAAATTCTCCTAAAGGAGTTCCTTAAGGTAAGCCAGCACGTTCTGACCAGTGTATCAACAAAATCTTACTGTTATAACTTGTGCTTTTGTTTTTCTTGCTTCTTGGGTGGATAAACAGGCCTCACTAAAGGATTTTTTGTTTAGTTCCTGGTTAGAATGTTTATATCATCTTGTTGATAAAATATACAAGTGATGCTAGTAGCTAACATTGATATCAGTTGTGTGCTTAGTGGGCTAAGAGTCTCTTGGGTATTCCCCAGTTTTCTGGAATCTTAAATGGTGTACACACACACACAGAGTTTTCTGGAATCTTAATGGTATACACACACACGCACTTGAGTGTTCCCCAGTTTTCTGGAATCTTAATGGTACACACACACATACACATTTGGGTATTCCCCAGTTTTCTGGAATCTTAATGGTACACATGCACACACACACACATACACACACACACATACACATACACACGCAGGCATGCATGCTTCGACACTGAGAGGGAGTTGTATGTAGCTTTCTTCCTATTCATTTGGTGAATATGGTTTCCTGTCAGTTTATTATTGCTTTTAGTGAAAGATAGATTATTAACTGAAAACACTTATTAATGAATGTTTGACAGTGATACACAGCACATTTCAGTGGAGAGGGAACTACATCAGGAGTCAGAAGATTTCATGTTCATGTCCTGGCTCTGTGGTTTTACTAACCTGAGAAAATCACTGAATCCCCCAGAGCTTATAGCTCTTCATCAGTTAAACTTGGGTAAGACATGCCTTATTCATCTTGAAGAGTTGTTGTGAGGGCCAAAAGAGATCATAGACACTGGTGTGGTGCCTCACAGTTGACTCTGGATCCCATGGAAGCACAGCCCCAAGAGCTGTTCCTCCACGAGAAAAAAGGTTGAGACACCCCCACATGCTACCTACCTCTCTCTCTCTCTCTCCCCCTCCCCATCTCCCTCCCTCTCGGAATTTTTTTTTTTTTTTTTTGACAGAGAGAGCAAGCACAGCAGGGGGAGCAGCAGGGAGAGGGAGAAGCAGGCTCCCCAAACAGGGAGCCCAATGCGGGGCTCAATGCCAGGACCCTGGGATCATGACCTGAGCAGAAGGAAGATGCTTAATAACTGACCCACCCTGATGTCCCTCCCTCTCAGAATTTTAAAGCTGACATTAGCATATTAAGGAGCTTGAGAAGTATTTATTAGAGTATATAAACTTGTTTGAACCTATTTTATTCAGCTTACCTAAGCCAGGCTTTGGGATCCTCTTTCCTGTTTTATAGCTGATAGGACTGCTGTTTTTGTTTTAAGATTTTATTTATTTATTTGACAGACAGAGATCACAAGTAGGCAGAGAGGCAGGCAGAGAGAGGGGGAAGCAGGCTCCCTGCCGAGCAGAGAGCCCAATGCAGGGCTCAATCCCAGGACCCTGAGATCATGACCTGAGCCAAAGGCAGAGGCTTAACCCACTGAGCCACCCAGGCATCCCAAAGACTGCTGTTTTAAGAACACTCCTTGGGAAGTCACATTGAACAAGCATATAGAATGCCTCTTGTGGAGCAGATTTCAATAGATTAATCAGCTTTTTGCTCTACACGTGGCTTTCTCTATTTAGAAAGCTGATTACATAAAAGTGAGACCTACAGAGAGTTCTAGTGTGATGACATTGACTGTTAAGCAGTTTCATTCTTTTTCCCCACATCTTATAAATTGAAGAGACTGTATTATGACCTTCATTTTATAAATGCAGGAGTCTGAGAGGTTTAGTGATTTCACATGAGATACATGACCACTAAAGGAAATAGCCCAGATCGACACTCAGGTCTCTTGGCTAAAGCATACTTTGGATTTATCCAGTGGCTTTGTTCTGGCTGCACTGTAGCAGGCCTGGGGGACCATGGGCGAAAGGAGTGAACATCCTTTGGACCTTTTAGGAATTAGCTAACATGATTCTACGGAGCGGCCCCACCCGCAAGGCCAGTATGGGATCATAGAGAGACTCACTAACTGCTTCTTTCTTTGCTCATTTTCCAGCCTGAGAAATTTGCAGAGGTCTGCGAGGCTCTGGAGAAAGGAGACGTGAAATGGAGCAGCCGAGGTCCCCCTAACAAAAGGTAGAACTGAGACATTTGCCTTTGTGTTCAGCATCTGCCTGTTTGTCTGCAAGTTTCACTTCCAATAATGGGACATTTGCCAACAATAGGACATTGGCCCTGGTGATGTTTCATTCCCAGGGACATCCAGTAGCAGGCCCTGGTAGAACCTCACTGTTCTAACCACCTGTGCTTTAGCAGGCCGTGCCAGGACTAGGGAGCAGGGTACAAAACTAACGAGCAGCTTTTATTCCATGAGTAATTGTACAGGTGTTGCTTTGTTGACCAGCTTGGCCTCACTGCTTTCCAGGTTTTATGAGAAAGCCGAGGAGAGCAAGCTTCCCGACATTCTGAAGGACTGCATGGAATTATTCCGCTCCGAGGCTCTGTTCTTGCTGCTCTCCAACTTCACAGGCCTGAAACTTCACTTCCTGGCCCCTTCAGACGAAGATGAGGTGGAGAACCAAAAAGAGGGAGAAGGAGCCTCTGCTACCGATAACACTGAAGAAGGGACAAGCCATAGCTCCTCCGAGCCAGAGAACCATCGGACGGCCTTCCGCAACAACAGACAGCAGAGCAAGGAACAGCCGGACCCAGACTCGGAGGAAAACGAAGCAAAGCAAGGTAAGCCATTGTTCTGAGTCGTCCTTACTTACCATGAAGCATTCACTCTTCTGTCATCGATTCATCCCTCAACTGTTACTCGAGCATCTGTGATCTGCTGGGCCTGTTTTGGGAGCTGGAGGATGGAACAAACAAGGCCTCCGCTCTCCCAGAGTTTATGTTCTAGTGGGAGAGGATGGAGATTAAACGTGTTTGCAGAAAATCTGAATAAGGATGTGTGCTGAGGAAGGACCAAGTGGCCTCTTAGGTGACCGGGCAACCGGAGAAACCAGTCTCGGGAGCTGCCATCCAAGCTCAGACCTGAGTACCAAAAAGGATCTGTGGGAAGAACATTCTAGGTAGGAGAGGCAGCTCAGACATTTTATTAGGCTAACAGTATAAGAACAGTAGACAGAAATAGGACTGGCTTTGCCCCCAAACTACTCTAAGACATAAGAACATCAAAAAGAGGCAGGTGAACACAGCTTATTTCTGCCAAGGACCAATAATACCCTAAACTTGCTTATAAAAACATGCTTGAATTTGGGCAGATAGGTAGAAGGAAATTATTAGAAGTAGAGAAGTCTAAGGGCACCTGGGTGGCTCAGACGGAAGAACGTGCAACTCTTGATCTCAGGGTCATGAACTTGAGCCCAACATTGGGTGTGGAGATTAGTTAAAAAAAAAAAAAAAATAGGCTTAAAAAAAAAAAGTAGAGGAAGTCTTTACAGACAAGATCAAACAGAGAAAATAGGACATTTAAGAGGTAAGGCTTCTGTGGGAATTTTGGCACCTAGAGATAAGCGGCTACCAACTGAGCATATACCGTTTGGCACCTACTAAATCAGACGAGAAAATCTGCTGCCCGATTCCTCTCCTAAGTTGTACTCTCCCTACTTCCACTCTGACTTCTGAAGAAGACCCCTGCCCTGTTGCAGTTAGAAGAGCAAAGACAAGAGAGGTGGATGCCCAAGGACACAAAGCCAACAGTGTGACACAAGAACCACATAACACAAATTCTGTGGCCTCCCAGACTGACTGACCTGTCACTTTGGCCACCACAGATTTAGAACAACCAGAGCCAGGTGGCTTTTTCTGTGCTATTCACTACACAGGATAGCCTTTCTTTAAGATAAAGTTAGCTTTCCTTGATAATTGATACTGACATCTATACCTGGACCCTGAAAGGAATCAAGTGAAGATCAGTGGGGCCTCACAGGCTTTTTTAAAAAGTATCTCTTGGGGCTTCTGGGTGGTTCATTTGGCTAAGCTCCTGCCTTTGGCTCAAGTCATGATCGCAGGGTCTTGGCATCAATCCCTGCATCAGGCTCCCTGCTCAGTGAGCAGCCTGCTTTTCCCTCTCCCCCTACTTGTGCTCTCTCACTCTCTGTCAAATAAATAAAACCTTAAAAACAAAAAACAAAAAACAAAAAAAAAAAGAAAGAAAGAAAGAAAAAGTATCTATTAACCTCTATTCCTTTTTGGTTTCATTTTCATGGGAACCTGGAACTTGGAAAAAATCTGTTCAGGCAGCCTAAGGATGCTTTATTCTATTACTGGGCCACCACTGTATGCAAGGCCCTGGGCCAAAGCAGCTGGGAATACAGAGGTAAATGTAAAAAGTAGGTGTTTGTAAAGTTCATCATCTTAAAGAAAACGGGGGGGGGGGGGACAAAGCCATAAAGGAGCAGACTTTTCCTATTTTATTAAAGTTAAGCTGGCACAAACTCAACTTTAGGATGTTAAATGTAACCCACATGGTGCCAACAAAGAACATAGCTGTAGGGTATACATAGAGGAAACTGAGAAAGGCATTTAAACATTTCAATACCAAAAATCAACTAAACACAAAAGACTGTAATATAGGAAATGAGAGATGAAAAAAGCTACAAGGCATTTAGAAAACAAATAGCAAAATGAAAGAATCAAGCCCCTCTTTCCTAGTAATTACATTAAACACAAATGACAATCAAAAGACAGAGATTGGCAGAATAGACAGGAACACGGGATTCAACTATTTGCTGTCTACAAGAGACTCACTTGAGATCCAGAGATGCAAACAGATTGAAAATAAAAGGATGGAGAAAGATGTTCCATGCAAACAGTAACCAGAAGAGAGCAGGAGTGGCTCTACTAATATCAAACAAAATAGACTTTGTATTTATTTATTTATTATTATTTTTTAAAGTAAAGCTCCACATCCAACATGGGGCTCGAACTCTTCATGGCCCTGAGATCAAGAGCTGCTTGCTGGGGCGCCTGGGTGGCTCAGTGAGTTAAAGCCTCTGCCTTTGGCTCAGGTCATGATCTCAGGGTCCTGGGATCAAGCCCCACATCAGGCTCTCTGCTCCCCAGGGAGCCTGCTTCCCCCTCTCTCTCTGCCTGCCTCTCTGCCTACTTGTGATCTTGCTCTCTCTGTCAAATAAATAAATAAAATCTTTAAAAAAAAAAAAGAGCTGCCTGCTGTCCCACCTGAGCCAGCCAGGCATCCAAACAAAACAGACCTTAACTCAGAAAAGAAGAGAAAAAGAAGGACATACTATTATTTTTTAAAGTTCAGTACAGCAGGAAGATACAATAATTTACAAATCTTTATGTACTTGATGACAGACTGAAAATACATGAAGCAAAAACTGACAGAATTGGAAGGAGAAACGGGATAGTTCTCCAGTCGCAGCTGGGAGAAGTCAGCTCCTAAGAGGACTTAACCCAATAAACCAGCTACACGTAACAAGCATAATCCAGAGCAATATACCCCCCCAGCAGTGGCATATACATTCTCAAGTGAACATGGGACATTTTCCAGGAAAGACCACAAATTTAGTCTCAGTAGATTTTAGAAGATAGGTATCAGTAGTGTAATCTCTGGTTTTATCACTTCTCGGCCATTTGGCAAAGATCAAGTATGATCTCTGGTTTTAAGTTCAAGCCCCACGTTGGATGTAGCAATTACTTAAAAACAAAATCTTAGGGCACGTGGGTGGTTCAGTGGGTTAAAGCCTCTGCCTTCGGCTCGAGTCATGATCCCAGGGTCTTGGGATCGAGCCCCGAGTCGGGCTTTCTGCTCAGCAGGGAGCCTGCTTCCCTTTCTCTCTCTCTCTGCCTGCCTGTCTGCCTACCTGTGATCTCTGTCTGTCAAATAAATAAATAAAATCTTTAAATTAAAAAAAAAATGAAGTTAGTATCATTATAAATAAATAAATAAATAAAATCTTTAGGGACACCTAGTTAGCTCAGTCGGGTGGCTGCCTTCATCTCAGGTCATGATCCCAGGGTCCTGGGATCAAGTTCTGCATCCGGCTCCTTGCTCAGCAGGGACCCTGCTTCTCTCTCTGCCTCTGCCTGGCACTCTGCCTGCTGGTGTACTCGCTCGCTCTCACTCTCTCTCAGACAAATAAATAAAATTTAAAAAATAAAAAAAATCTTTAGGAAAATAAAAAATAAATAAAAAATTAAAGATAGAAACATAGATAGATCATACAAAGTAGCTTCTTTAACCACAACAGGATGCAGTTAAAAAGAAACGATCAAGCTTGATCTTCATGGAAAGACATGGAGGAACCTTAGGTACATATTGCTGAGTGAAAGCAGCTGGTCTGAAAAGGCTACTTCCTGTATGATTCCAACTCTATGACATTCTGGAAAAGGCAGAACTAAGGAGAGAGTAAAATCAGTGGTTGGAAGAAATTAGAAGGGAGGGAAGGATGAATTAGGTGGAGCACAGGGGTTTTTTAGGGCATTAAAACCAATTCTCTATGATACAGTGATGACGGACTCAACATTACGCAGTGATCAAGACCCATAGAATGTACAGCACAAGGAGTGGACCCTAATGTCAACTATGGACTTTAGTCAATAATAAAGTATCAGTATTGTTTTGCCAGTTGTAACAAGTGAATCACACCAAGATAAAACATGAGTAATAGGAGATGCCAGCAGGTGGTGAGGGGGAATCTATTTAAAATTATAAATTTATTCATGTTATAATTTTTATATTGGCAGTAAAATGTATATTCCATCTAAAATTTCTTGTAAAGAAAGAAATAGAATGTCAAGTCCCCCTCCCTGCCCTCCCCCCAAACGGTACACAATACATTTCTGACAGTCACTGTCAGTAAGGCTGGTTTGGTGGAGCAGTAGGTCAGAGGGCTTATGGGAATGGTTTCCCTTTAGTGCTAGATCATTCTACTTATTTTTCCCTCCCAAACTAGCAGTTGTATCAAAGTTGCTTCTTTTCTTTTCTTTTCTTTTTTTTAAAGATTTTATTTATTTATTTGACAGAGATCACAAGTAGGCAGAAAGGCAGGCAGAGAGAGAGGGGAAGAAGCTGGCTCCCTGCGGAGCAGAGAGCCCAATGCGGGGCTCCATCCCAGGACCCTGGGATCATGACCTGAGCCAAAGGCAGAGGCTTTAACCCACTGAGCCACCCAGGCGCCCCAAAGTTGCTTATTTTCTTAAGTAGGCTCCACACCCAGCATGGAACCCAACACGGGGCTTGAACTCATGACCCTGAGATTGACACCTGAGCTGAGATCAAGAGTCAGAGACTGAACTGACTGAGCCACCCAGGTACCCCTGTATCAAAGTTATTTTAAGTTTTTTCTGGCCTTCTGTTGTTTCTTCTTAGACTCAAGTGTTCCTACATGCCAGGGGGAACTGAGGCGTTGGAAGACCGGTCACTACACTTTGATCCATGACAACAGCAAGACGGAATTTGCCCTGGACTTACTTCTCTACTGTGGCTGTGAAGGTAAGAGGCAGGAAGGACAGCAGTGAACTGTTCCCTTGAGAGGGGCAGTCCCAGGCGCCTGGGTGGCTCAGTGGGTTGGGGCCACTGCCTTCGGCTCGGGTCATGGTCTCAGGGTCCTGGGATCAAGTCCCGCATCGGGCTCTCTGCTCAGCGGGGAGCCTGCTTCCCCCCCCCCCCCACTCTCTGCCTGCCTCTCCATCTACTTGTGATCTCTCTCTGTCGGATAAATAAATAAAATCTTTAAAAAAAAAAAAAAAGAGAGGAGCAGTCCCCTGGTGACCCCCTCCAGCCAACCAATTCAGAAGTGAGGTGCCTTGGCCAGGATTACAGGTGACAGAAGCTCCCTGTTGGAGGGGATCTTGGGGGTCATGAACTTCAGTCTCCCAACCCAGAGGATTTATTTCTGTGACTAAGGTATGGGGGCATATGGACCAAACCATAATTTCCCTCCATGTAACCCCCTTATCTACCTCTTCTATGTAATTGTCCTTCCAGGCGCATTTTATATTCAATTCTTAGTTTTCAGTTCTTAATGCGGATTGAATGGAAATTCCAGCTCATAAGTCTTAGAGTTGGTTACTACTGAGCTCTCAGATCCCTCAGCTGTAAGCAGCATGGGATCAGCGATGGAAGCAGAGGATGCAGTCTTGGAGTCAGAGCTTTCTGAATGCCGTTTATTTTCCCTTTGTAAGGCTGGGAGCCAGAATATGGTGGATTTACCTCCTACATTGCCAAAGGTGAAGATGAAGAGGTAAGTTGCGTCTGACAGCAGACTGCCCTTTTTAGTTCTTGAGGAAGCTTTCATTCTACAGAGACCCAATTTTTATGACCTTTAGCCAATGTCTTTAGCCAGTAAATACATAATGGTCTGCCTGGCCATGGTTCTAATTTCTAATAGAAAGTACTCAGCAAGGAATAAAGATGCCAAAGGAAAATCAGGAAGTATTTCTCCTACCCTACTGAGAAATTTCATGTAAGCTAAGAGTTACCTAGTGCATTCCCAAGTAATCTTTCAATATAGTAAGAAATAAATGCACTGGGTAAAAATCTTTCTGGGTATGATTTGGAATGGGGCTCATTGGAAAATGCCTTGACAGCCAGAGGAATAGCTCCACCTAGTAAAGGACCTTTTTTAAAAGATCCCCTATCACCAGTCTAAGTACATGATGTGAAAACCATCTGTTCAGTGGTGAATCATTGAGGAAACGAGTTGAGAAGAAGTTCTGTGTTCTGATGTCATTGTATTTGCTTATTTCAGCTGCTAACAGTGAATCCAGAAAACAACTCTTTGGCACTGGTCTACAGAGACAGAGAGACTCTGAAATTCGTCAAGCATATTAACCACCGAAGCCTCGAACAAAAGAAAGACTCCCCTGATAGAACTGGTTTCTGGGACTTTTCATTTGTCTATTATGAATGACAGGGCTGGGCAGAGCTAGAGGAAAGAGACCCTTCTTCAGGACTGGGAGGCATGCAGGAGCCACCAGGTGACCTGTGTGACGGTGTCCTTAAAATCTGTGGGTGGTAGGACTCATCATCACTGTCCTCAATCTAGACCTTGAGCTTGGAGCCAGGTACCTCTCTCTTGATTAAAAAAAAAGGCTTTGTCTTTTTTTTTTAAAACATTCATTTTTTCCTTTTCCATATGACCTTCCTTAGTGATTTTTTTTACAAGTTTTTGTGGTGGTAAAATATACATGACATAAAGTGTACCATTTTAACCATTTTTAAATGTACACTTCAGTGACATTCAGTACATTCACATGGTTGTGTGCCCGTCACCACCATCCACCTCCAGAACCTTCCCATCTTCCCAGACTGAAGCTCTGTCCCCATGAAGAGTACCACCCCCGTCACCTCGCCCCACTGGCCCCTGACAGCCCCCATTCTACTTTCTGTCTGTCTATAGAAGTGGAACAATACAATATTCGTCCTCTTGTGACTGGCTTATTTCACCAAGCATAAAGTCTTCAACGTTCATCCATGTTTCCAGTGTTTTTTTTTTTTAACACTCAAGGCTGATTCTGCCCTTCCTAATCACACTGATTTAGAACATTACAGAAACTTCTAGCCTCTTCTTGCTAGGCTCATACTTCCTCCCACTGCCTATGGCTTTGTTTCACTGACTCTCCTCGGACAGTGTAGAGGATGGTGTTTCTGCCTTGGGAAACGTGTGCCTGGCTCAAAGCGAACGCCCCACACCTCCCCAGGAGACTTCTGGTTGGTAGAGGAAAGGGCTACTTGGGCCCTGTCTAGTGGTTCCTGGAGTCGGGACTCCTGTAGAACTAAGAGATTCTGGCCTCGAGTGTGTCTTTCCTTTTCCTAAAAACTCTAGGATCAGCTATAAAATTTGCTGCCTTTTTTTCTTTAAAAGAACAAATGCTAAAGGCCCCACCAAAATGCCAAGAGGATGTGCACTTTGTTACACTCTTTTCCCCTGGACTGTCAAGATGACGTGAGAAGTACCACCTGTACACGTGGGTGTGCCAAATGGGCATCAGGGTCACTGCATCTTTAGCTGAAAGATGCTATTCTCATTCCATTCTTGTCTTCTCATTTCGTCTCTTCTTTTTACATGTATTACTAGCTATTACCTTAGCTTTTATTAATCAAGAGAAAAAGCATTAGGCTTTTATCTTTGTTAATCTCGTAACACTGAGGACTGACTACTGACTCTATTCTAAAGTTGACCTTAAATGAAAGAATATTTCACTTTCTTTTAGGTTGATGATTTCAAAATCTGTTTAATTTCACACCCCAATCAGTAAAAAATGTTTTAGCATTTATATCCATTATATGGATATCTATCTAGAAATTTTTCACATGTACTAATATTCAGTATTGTTACAAAACACTACTTTTTTCTGGGTGAGATGAAAAAGAAGCACCTAGAACTAGTTGTAATGGCGTCTCCCCATGCCCACACAGTACTGGCCCAGTGTACATGCATAGTATTTGAAGACCACAAAATTTTCACCATGATGTAATAACACTCACAGATTACAACTACTTTGTAATCAGTCACTTAACATTTCAAAGCTTGCCTTTTCTTTTCAGTTGCTACAGACTGAAAAAGGGTCATCCTACAATATGACTCTCATTCACTTGCATTCTGATATGTTTTCATGAATGGGAGAGAGAAGGGTGAGGTTCTAGTGAACCCATCACTGGCGTAACTGGAAGCAAAAGACTGAGGAGAAAGTGCCAGGCAGGTGAAACTGTCACAGGTGCCAACCTGGGAAAATAGAGACTCACGGCTCTAGGTGATAAGTACAAGGCAAGCCTACTTTTCCTGTTCTGGAGCACTTAGTCTAAATCTTAGCATACCACGCAAGCATTAAAATGTACTTATTAGTTTCTCCTAATCTCAGTGTGTTTATGATCTGTCAACACGGCAGAACCTTCTATACACTATGGAAAAGGATGGTGGTGCCTGAAGGGAGAGCGAGTCCCTGAGAGCCAGACTCTGATGTTTCTGTCCATTACATCATCTACAGCAGCACCTCTTAGAGGACCAGGTAGCTTGCAGGTCACTTTCCTGCACTGAAGACACTCAGTGACTGAGAAGCTGTTTTTCCCTAGTACTTCATTCTTCACCTGGATTTTTAGGGCTTAAGCCACTGTCACTAACTATTTAGTGGCAAAAGAGGAATTAAAACATGGGTGTCTTTTACATACTTGTAATTCTTAACAGTGAACCTCTAATTCTTATAATTCCTTTTAGTAAAAGAAGATTTTTTTCCCCCCAAAGAGAACAGTTTGTATTTTTTCAGATTATATAAATAACACAGGTTCATTGTGAAGAATTAAAACGTGGAAAAATATAAAGGCAAGGTCATCTGGAATCCCAGCATCCCGTGACAGCCACTGTGGTGCTCTGTAATGAACTGAGCCAGAGAATGTGCCTTCCAGTGGCTGTTTCGCCACTTCCTACAGCTGCATAAGGTCGACCCTCCCCCAGAACAAATCCCTTTTATAAATGTTCATAATGATGGAAATTAAGAACATTTTCGTAAAGTTATTTTGAGAGTATATTAGCATTTCTATTAAGAGGAGGAAAAATAAAATGTTTAAGGAAGAAATCTATTAAATAATCTAACTTCTGTCCCCCATTTTAAAGATCTGGAACATAAAGCTTAGGAAAGAGGCTGGGTTTGAACCTGGTTTTGAACCTGGCTTTTCTACTGCTCATCGACTGGCTCTGAAACTCCACTGAATGTGGTTGGTTTCTTTCCCGCAGAATACCGAAGGAAAAAAATCCCTGCTTGGACTACCTCTCCTAGGCCAGTATTTCGTCAGCCAGAAGCTTTAGCTGTCGTCTCTCTTTGGTACCAGTGGAGTACTTCCTTATATGCCACTCACACTGAGTGAGAAAATGCAAGCCCCGTTACAAGGGTCCTTGGGACACCAGCTCTTCAGCCCTAATGAACTGAACATTCCTGCAAAAAAACCACGATTTCCTTCTCTGATTGATACAAAATCAGTCCACACAGACAATTCTGAAAACTACTTGGGAGTCGTCCATGTGGCATCATTTTAGGAAAAGCAGATTTCTGTACCATACAAATAAAAAGATGAGTCAGGAGCTACAGCATCTAGTGTGGGCAGGGGCCAGATGGGAAAGAGGCAAAATGCAAAACACCAAACTGCAAACGGGTGTCTTACTGTACTTCAGTTTCAAAGTGAAAGCGGAGATAATTTGGTTCTGTGATCACAGGCCTCACACTGGCAGATTTGTAACTGCTAATTATAAACTGAAACATAAATAATGTTGGAAGTCGTTCTTGTAAAGCACTTCTAGGGTTGCATAATTGTTGTACAGTCCTTAGTTCTTTGATTTCTGAAGCTCCTGATGGGCTGGCTGAGGACAGCCTATTCCATGGGGAGCAGCAGGTGCTTTTCTGTGCCCAGGGCACTGGGTCTGCACCGCTGTGCCCAGGGCACTGGGTCTGCACTGCTGCACCGATTGAGATAACAGCCTCTGTTCTCAGTAGAGGATGAACATTGATCTAAACACAGAATGTAATAACAATTAAGGAATAGCCACGGGAGGGGAAGATCTCCGGAGGAGAGATCATTTGAGCCAGGCCTAGACGTGTGTGGCTGGGCAGACATGGGGGAAGTAACAGAAACCATACTCTTTCCAAGACACTGAGTACCTGAATCTGGCGGGGGACAGGGAGGCTCTTTTAAAGGGATGCTTGAAAAATGACTCCAAAGCTTCCTACCAGATACCAGGATCCTCAAGATCAGCTTTCCAAGGAGGGCAGTGTTCACTTAAAGCCCCAACAAAACGCAGCAACAGAATAGAACTGAAGCTGTGACTTCCGAGAAGGCCTCAGATTCTATCAGGATAGAAAAATAGGGCAACCAAACAGAAGCAACGGATAACCAGAGTTTTCTCCTCCTTCAGCTAAACTAAGAGGAAAAGAGGTGGTAGAAGGTTTTATGAACATTTTTGTCTCATCCAGTCTTTCCGACCAAACAGCAGAAAGGGCCATGGCTAATTGGTTTCAAACCCACATACAGTGACTCACCAAGCTGTGAGACCCTATAGAAAACACTGTGCCTCTCTGAGCTCAGTGACAAATATCAAGAGGATCAAATTAATGTGAAAATCACCTATTTGTAATCTATAAGTCAGGACTACATAAAGATATATTCTGTTGCAGGTCAACCCCTTCAAGATTTTTATTTATTTATTTTTTTTAACCCCTTCAAGATTTAACTGTATTTTTAGTTCTAAGAAAGAAGATTTGGGCTCAAGAAAGGTAAAATGACCTTTGATGAGATCATTCTATTAGGGTCCGTAAAACTGAAAAGTGCCATACAATTTAAAACTAGCACCAATTAGCGATTTTAATCTCAACACATAAAGGTTAGACTATGGTTAAAACAAAAAAGTTTCGTGGGCACCTGGGTGGCTCAAGTCAGTTAAGCAGCTGCCTTAGGCTCAGGTCATGATCCCAGGGTCCTAGGATCCAGTCCCAAGTTGGTCTCCCTGCTCAGTGCTGGGGGGGAGGGGGTGCTGCTTCTCCCTCTCCCATTCCCCCTGCCTGTGCGCTCATGCCCTCTCTCCATCAAATAAATAAATCTTTTAAATTAATTAATTTTAAAAAGAAAAAGACTCAAGAGTGGGGCTCGAGTTTTGCAGTAGCTCCGACTCTGGCAAATAATTAATCCCTGTGCCTCAGTTTCCTCATCTTCAAGGCACATAGAGAAGATGCTTTACTACTTCAGGGATTATGGAAAATAATACAGTATACGTGGGTGTCTTTTGAGCTTACAGGCTGCCAATGCTAAACACCTGTATTCTAGAGCATAGCCTCAAAAATTAGGATTCCACAAAGCTCACATTTCAGAAACAGAAGAGGTCATCCTAAATGCCTAAATGGAAGAAACCTGTAAGATTAATTAACCACAGAGGGATAGCCTGTCTTCCCCACTACTTAGGAATGCTGTTAAGAAGGGAAAACTGGCACTTGAATGTTTTAGTCATTAAACCGTCCTAGAATCTACCTGAAGGCAAAATTTTAACTCTTAGGGAAGGAGCGTCTGGCTGTTGGCACAGATAGCAGCTTTCTCTTCCTCGCCGGCACACGGCTGGTGATACTTCCTGGCCTCCCTGTGGTGAGGGGTGGCCGTGTTAGCTGACGGAACACAAGAAGAAATGATAATGTGCTATGTCCAGACCACAGCTTTGAGAAAAGCTTTCCCTGTTCTACTGGCTTGGACTTAAATCGCAGTAAGGCCTTCTCACGTCGAGTTCCTGGAGCCATTAGGTCGTCATCGTATATAATGAATGTGAAAATAGTCACCCAAATCCATCTTCTGAAATTTCTTTCTATAGAGAACTCTGAGAAAGGCTGCCCTAGAGGATGACACGGCTGCATGATCACAGGAAGCTGGATCCCTGAATAACTACAGAGACATCCTGATGTAAATGAGAAATAAATGGGTAATTATGAATTTTGAGATCTATTAGTTTCAGTAGCTAAAATTACCTCCAACAGACCACCTTCAACTGATACTCCCTTAAATGAAGATGAGTTGTTTACACCCACCCGTCCATGATAAAAAGGCACACAACTCATGCTTGTGTTTTCCTCTACATCATACAAATGGTTTCTGCAATTCTAGGACGGTGGTGTCTTTACAGTTAACATAGAGTGCAACTCCTAATTTTTTTTTTTTTTGCAACTCCTAAGTTTTAATGAAAAAAACTTTTATTACAAATTCAATTACAATTCCAAGGAAGAATATGTATTGACATCAATTTTACAAACATACCCCAAAAATTGGACTTTGAAGCCCTAACATTTTA
Organism: Mustela nivalis; assembly: GCF_964662115.1. Lineage (NCBI taxonomy): Eukaryota > Metazoa > Chordata > Mammalia > Carnivora > Mustelidae > Mustela > Mustela nivalis. The sequence goes on along the minus strand of NC_139037.1, from coordinate 27,035,824 downwards.
AAAGTATTCCCTTCCTCTATACAAACCTGTGATTACTGAGTAACAGTAACTGATTCTAAAAAAAGAAAGGGATGTGCTTTTCAGATGAAGTCTGCCATTTGTACCACTCACCAAGACTGTTGCCATTCTTAGCATCTGGGTTCACCAGGATGTGATCCAAGCAAACTAGCCTTGATTTTTAGGGAAAAACCCTTTTTAGGAACTTCACTACATGTTCTTTCCTAAGAAGAAGCTGTTCCCACCCGCATGATTCTGAACAGCGTGTTGACGTTGTTGCTTCGAATCGCATCCCGACAAGCAGTGATCACCTGGTTCTTTGGTTTTCCAACTGTGTGGGATGAAACAGGAAGTCAGTACAATATAAAAAATGATTAAAAGTTAAATTATAAATCAGAGGCATAAAACTAGGGTGGAAAAGAGATCTATGGTGGGCAACTTTAATTTATCTTACCACTCCTTAAAAAAGATAACTCTGTGAGGGAATTTATCACAAACCAAACCTAGGGACCATCTCAAACCTAGAAACAAAGTCAGTTTTATAGAAGAGGAGCAAAGCATATATCCACCTAGCAAAAATATTTTTCTTTTTTTCTAAAGATTTTAATTAATCTCTTCACCCAACATGGGGCTCAAATTTGTGACCCTGAGATCAAGAGTTGCATGACCTTCAGACTGAGCCAGCCAGGCAACCAAGCAAAGATTATTTTTCTAAAAGGAGGTAAAAAATGGGGCGCCTTGGTGGCTCAGTGGGTTAAAGCTTCTGCCTTTGGCTCAGGTCATGATCCCAGGGTCCTGGGATCGAGCCCCACATTGGGCTCTCTGCTCAGCAAGAAGGCTGCTTCTTCCTCTCTCTCTGCCTGCCTTTCTGCCTACTTGTGATCTCTGTCCATAAAATAAATAATTAAAATCTTAAAAATAAATAAATAAAATAAAAAAATAAAAGGAGGTCAAAGAATTGACCCAAACAGCAGGTTTCAGGTATAACTGCTTCTTCTGATTTATTCTATTGTTCTTTTCCTATAATTTAAGTTGGATACTTAGCTCATTAATTTCCAGTTTCCCTTTTAAAAAAGTATATTTAAGGCTTTCCCTTCCACTATATTTCACTAGGTCTTTCTTGGAAGGTGCAGCAAGATCTAAGAAAAGGGGCTGAAAGTTTTCTTTCCCTCTGAAGTCTGCAGACTGGCGAAAGCCAAAGTACAGCCAAGCTGGGTATGAAAGATACGCTGCTGTCGGCCTCACTATGAATTCTAGAAGCTACCGCTAGCTGTAAGGGTTCTCACCTCCAATTACAAACTACTTCCAGTGCTACAAAAAGGGACTTACCCCGCAGACGACCTGCTCTTTGAATGGCCTGATTTACTGCTTTGAGGTTCCCCAGGAGCTCTGTGTGGTTGTTACAGCGAATTTTGTATCCATTTAGCAAGTCTTTATTGAGGTCATACAGTTCCATGTAGCGGTTCTTCATGGTTTTCCTGTGTAAATCAACAGAAGTGTATTACCATCACTGTACCTCAATATGGCAGGCTGAGATGAAAACAGTTGCAAACTTCTTACATAGGGAAGACAACACCAAATTTTTAACTTTGAAAGGTTTGCTTTGAAACATTGAGAAATTTCTATCAAAATATTCCATTTCTTCCAGATAAATGGAAAACAAGTGGTCTTTCTTGGTTAATGATCCACGGAACTGAGAAGTTTTAAGTACCCACTGTGCTGGGAGGGGGATAAGGAAAAGCAGGCAAGGCAAGAAGATAGCTTCAAAGTTTCTGGTTAATATTCACTGAGCAAAAGTGACCTTATTCTTAACTAATAAATTCAGCTTCTAATTGTATTAGGGTTTTAAAAAACAAAGGCATGAAATTAAAACCACACTGAGACATTACTACACAACAATGAAAATGACTAAAATAAAATAAACTGATAAAGACAAATGCTGGCAAGGATGTAGACAGAGCAACTGGAACTCTCCCGCCCTGCTGATGGGCATGCAAAATGGTACAGCTACTTTGTAAAATGACTGCACGGTTTCTTTCAAAGTTAAATATACACTTACTATGCAACCCAGAAATCCCATTACAAGTGTTTACCCAAAATAAGTGAAAACATGTCTGCAAAAAACACGCAAATGTTTATCGCAGCTTTATTCGCAATCACTGGAGTTTGGAAACAACCCAATGTCAATCGGTGAGTAGATAAACAAAGTATGGTATATCCGTTCAGTGGAACAGTACTGTAGCCAGCAATAAAAAGGAACCAATTACTGACACAGGCAACAACATAGATGAATCTCAAAGGCATGAGAGTAAACAGAAGAAGCCAGCTCAAAAGGCATATACTATATGATTCCATTTATATGACATTTTGGAAAAGGCAAAACTACTGGAAGAGAAATCAGATCAGTGGGTGCCAAGGACAGGAGGTGAGGGGGCTTGGAGTACTGATGCAGAGAGGCACAAGGGTGATGGAAATAGTCTACATCTTAACTGATGCAGCAGTAACACGGTTTATATGTTTCTAAAATGTATTGAACTATATACCCTGAATCTTCTGCATGTATATAATAGATTATATATCAACTAAGTTGGCTTTAAAAAATAAAAACAGGGGCGCCTGGGTGGCTCAGTGGGTTAAAGCCTCTGTCTTCAGCTCAGGTCATGATCCCAGGGCCATGGGACTGAGCCCCGCATCGGGCTCTCTGCTCAGTGGGGAGCCTACTTCCCCTCTCTCTCTGCCTGCCTCTCTGCCTACTTGTGATCTATGTCTGCCAAATAAATAAAATCTTTTAAAAAATAAAAAATAAAAGCATACATCTGAATCTCTAAATGATATATAAATAATTCAGGGGAAAAAAAGGGATTTAGAGGTTGGTGGTCACTTTCCTACAGTTTAGCAATCAAATGCCTAAACACCACCTCTCTGACTGAAAAAAGGGGAAAAAAAAAAAAAAAGGAAAAAAGCCAGAAAGAGCACAGGAAAGGGGCCCTGGAGATAAAGTTGGCCAGAAAAAGGAAAAACCTCATATACCTCAAAGATAATAATAATAGGAAGAAAATGAATTGCAAAGTGAGAGGCAAAACAGTCTCAATTTACAAAGGATACAAATTCATATCTGGAAAAACTTAACTATAACGTATTTAGTAAAGAAGTGGTTATATTGATTATATTGGTTAACCAATATATGGTTATATTGATTATAAAATCAATATGCAAAATTCAGCAGTGTTCATACATTCAAAAAAAAAAAAAAAGAAAAACCAGAAGATGTAACATGGAAGAAAAATCCTATTTATAACTGCAAAAATAAAATACTTGGGTTATTCTATTACCTTGGAGTGTAAGTTTAATTAATGACCAATATGACTATGTAAAAACTCCAAAAACCTGGTACATGGCAAAAGCAAAAATTAATTTTTAAAAATCTAAACAAAGGATAGATACAATTGACAAACTGCAAAAAATCTGCATCTCATATCATAATTAATATACCAATATAAACACACAAAATAATTAAGTCATTCATATACAAAAAGAAATACAAATGGCCCTTAAAAAAATCCTCAACATTGCTCACAATAAAACAAATGAAAACCACAATGAGACCACTTCTTACCCATTGAGTTGACAAATATCTAAGAGTGTGCCAACATACTCCACTGGCAAGGCTGAGGAGAAACAGGCACTCTCTGATGAGAATGCAAAATGGTATCACACCTATGGAGGAGACTTTGGAAATATCTTGCAAAATTCTGTATGCAAGCTATCATTTACTCTGGCAATTCCATCTCAGGATTTGTTCCCAAAGATATCTCGGCAAAAATATGAAAAAATTACCTAAGAAAGCTATGGGCTGCGGCACTACCTTTAACAGCAAAAGAGCAACCCAAGTGTAGGGAACTGGCTGGAAAAGCATGCAGAGAATGAGGACTGTATGGCTGTAAAAAAAAAAAAACAAACGAGAATATCTCCGTGACGTGACTGCAATATTTTAAAGTGTAAAAAAGCCAGGCAGAGAAGAGTAACGTGCTATGATTTATCTAGCGAGGGAGGAGACGTGAATGTGTGTATACGTGTTTGTATGTGCATAATCAAAACTTGATTGGTTATGTATAGTGAGAGGGAGGAAACAGGATGAAAGTGACAGGAATTATAAGTTAGACTTTTCTGTACATTGTTTTTTAGTGCTGACTTTGGAACTACATAAGGGTTTTAATAAATGTGTAATAAAATTAAACAGAAAAGGAAAAAAAATGTCAGTTCCCTCAAGACCAAAAGCAAAATGAACCAAATGAAGCTAAATATATATCAGATTTGTGGTAAAACCAAAAAGAGGGGAATTATTTCAAACACAATAATTTGACTAAAAATTCCCACTGGAATATACTCTAAAGACACCAAAAAAAAAAAAAAAAGGAGAAAAAAAGCTTTTACTTTGTCAGCAGTCATACTGTTTATGGTAATATTGGTATTATTCTAGCAAATACTCATGTGGATACTGGTTAGAGCCATGATTTCCAATGTCAGAAAGAAGAGATACAGCTACAAAATCAAAGCTACGAATCTGAATTCATAAATTTGAAATGGAAATAATATTAACTCACAATACAAGCTCTCATTAAAAATATACATACATTTCCTGACTATATCCATTGAAAAGTCCTAAAAATAGTAACCAAGCTAGTGGCAATGAGCACCTCTAATGTGCAGACTATGATCTCCAAATACTATTTCCCACTAAAAAGAACCAAGGCTCCTTAGAGAAATGGCTGATTCCTGATTCAGAACGATGTGCCAGATAAGCCTAAAAGAAAACAAGGACCTAACAGATATATTCACTATGTCCAAGGTAGCTATAGCTACCTGAAAAGGCTCCTACTGGCCAAAGACAGCACAATTTAGCCATCATACAGAAAAACTGAAATGGAATGAAGCACATTAAATATGTTAAAATACATGAGTCTATAAGGATTTTAAAAATCTCACTGGTGAACATGGAAGATGCTAGAGAACCAACTCATTATTTTATTATTATTATTAATATATCTTTATTTTATTTAATGTGGGGCTTGAACCCTGAGACCAAAACCTGAGCTCAGGGGCCCCTGGGTGGCTCTGTTAAGTGTCTGCCTTCAGTTCAGGTCACCCTCCCAGGGTTCTGGAATCAAGCCCCACATTGGGCTCCCTGCTCAGTGGGAGTCTGCCTCTCCGTCTCCCTCTGCTCCTCTCCTCGGCTCGTGCGCTCTCTCTCTCTCTCCCTCTCAAAAAATAAATAAAATCTTTAAAACAAAAACAGGGGGCGCCTGGGTGGCTCAGTGGTTTGGGCTGCTGCCTTCGGCTCAGGTCATGATCTCAGGGTCCTGGGATCGAGCCCCGCATCGGGCTCTCTGCTCCGCAGGAAGCCTGCTTCTCTCTCTCTCTCTCTCTCTGTGCCTGCCTCTCTGCCTACTTGTGATCTCTGTCTGTCAAATAAATAAATAAAATCTTTAAAAATAAAAAAAAAAATTAAAAAATAAAACAAAAACAGAACCCTGAGCTCAGATTAAGAGCTGGATGTTCAACCGACTGGGCCACCCAGGCACCCTCCAACTCATCATTTTAAAACTGATAAATAGGGACGCCTGGGTGGCTCAGTTGGTTAAGCAGCTGCCTTCAGCTCAGGTCATGATCCCAGCGTCCTGGGATTGAGTCCCACATCGGGCTCCTTGCTCGGCAGGGAGCCTGCTTCTCCCTCTGCTTTTGCCTGCCATTCTGTCTACCTGTGCTCGCTCTCTCTCCCTCTCTCTCTCTGATGAATTAAAAAAAAAAACTGATAAATAATCTGTCTTTCCTTAAAAACAATACCTCAGGGAACCAAATAATCATTACCTCATAAGGGAATGTTATGCTTTATATAAGTATTTCAACTAAAAAATGAAGACTCCAAAAGAAATAATGGATCTAGGCAATGGTTATCAATGACTGATAACAGAAAGACACAACCAGGCATTACATGCTCCCTCACACAAGTACATAGCACTGCTTAAGAAGTATTCTTGCCAAAAAATTGCACTTGAATCTGATCAGGCCTCTACAGCAACCTACCACTCTAAGAGAAATACAAGGGACAAAAGAATACTACTAAACATTACACATGGATACAATTAGCAAAATCCAAAATAGGAAACCACAGGAGGAGGAGAGGATTGGGAAAAATGTGGATTACAAGAAACTTAATCTTTGGTCCTTGCTTGAAAAAAAATAACTTAAAACACACACATGTGAGACAACTGGGGAAATTAAACACTGAACTAGGTTATTTTGTGGCATTAAGAAATTCTTTTTGGGCTGCCTGAGTGATCAGTCAGTTAAGTGTCTGCCTTTGGCTCAAGTCATGATCTCAGGGTCCTGGGATCGAGCCCTGCATCAGGCTCCCTGCTCAGCAGGGAGTCTGCTTCTCCCTCTCCCTCTGCCTGCCACTCTGCCTACTTGTGCTCTGTCAAATAAATAAATAAAATAAATAAAATCTAGAAAAAAAATTTCTTTTCCCAAGTGTGATAATGTGGTTATTTGTTTTTTAAAGACTCACTATCTAGAATATTTGTGGCTGAAAGGATACCATGGAATTTGCTTCTAAATCGCCCATACCTGGGAGAGGAAGAAGGTGAGAGAATGGAGGAGACCAGACGGGCTGGCAGATGGTGATACTGAAGCCAGGTGGTGGGTAAATAGGAAATCACTGTATTACTTAATCTGCTTTTGTAGGTGTTTAACATTTTCAACAATATGACTATTTCAAAAATCACTTACTTCTGAGCAACACCGTTTTAACATATGTCAATAATTTAGGCCTTTCAGGAAAAAGGCAACAGCCCGGGCAAACTCTTGCCTGGGATCTGAGCACAGAAACTCCATCTATCACTGGTTACTGATTTTACTGTCTCCACCTCAGTCACTCTGAGAGCCAAGATAAATTCTGCAAGAAGCTACAGCTGCACATCTTTAACTGTCTTTACTGTAAAATGTAATACACATTCGGAGAAGTTGACAGAACGGATGTTTGTAAACCAGGCCCAGAAACGGGACACCGCCGCAGCTCCCAGCAGGCTCTCTGTGAACACAGTCCCTCCTGCCCTAAGAGAGAATAGTGTCTTAGAAGACAATCTCTTCCCTGTACTTCCTTATACACTCTTCATCTAGGTATGCCTCCCAAATGATACACTTTAGTGCTGTGCTTCCCAACTATATAAAAGGAAGCATTTTGTACATATTCTTCCGAGTCTTACTTCTCTCCGTCCCCCTTATGCCTGTAAGATTTGTCCGTGTTGTCACATGTCACTGAGACAGGCATATTCTCATTGCATGCTATAACCCATGTGCAATTATACCACAGTTTAGCCATTATATTGTTGATGCGAGTTTAGTCTGTTTCCACTTTGAAATTCTTACGAACATTCTTGTATAAATTCCCTGGTTTATATGTTGACACAAGTTTCTCTAGATTATAAACCAGGAGTAGAATTGCTGAGTCACAGGGAATGCCCATTTCCAACTTCAATGACAATGCCAAGTTATTCTCCAAAGTCACTGTACCAATTTACACCCCTCCCGGTAGCATTTGAGGGTTGCTATTCCATATCATGGACATTTTTAACCTCGCACCTGGCCTGGTAAATACTCACATGTCCCTCATCAGACGAGCATCTTCAGCTCGGACCAGCAAACTTCGGATCAGGTTGGAATTATCAGCCATCTCAGCACTGAGCTTCTGATGCACCGAGTGATATTCATCCACCTAAAAACCATGAACATGCAGGAATTAAAAAGACCTCAAAGACTTGTTGAAACTAGTCAGACTGAGAAGACATTCTCTGCCATATAGAGGCCCTTCTCTTTCCCCTACACACTGTACCATCTCGACCATCCCCCATTGTCTCACCTCCTCATCAATGAAATTAAGTTATCTATGCTGCCTCCAACATGCAAGATGGCATTCCATCTGGATCTTTCCATGTCTTAACACAGGGAGCCCTAGCAACACACATAATGTTTTAGAGATCTGGGGTAAGAATATTGTGATAATTTTGGGCCAGTCATGATCCTTATTTTTCTTTTTCCTTTTGAATCAGGGTTGTTGGAAAGTACTGAACCAACAGAGCAATGTAACTACAAGAGAAGAGTGAAGGGCCAGCAAAGGAAAAGGTGATTATGACATATTTTTTAAAAAGTATCCCCTGAAACCAAACAAAGAAAGCAGGGTGGTCTAGAGCTCAACCATTCACTTTTATGAAAGAAACCCTTTAACTAGTGAACCCTCTAAAACTAGGTGAAGTTCAACAATTTTCAAGAGTTCTTTAAAACATGACTGTTATTACAACATACACACAGTTGGGGTATCGTTCCTCTCCTAAGAGAAACATTTCAAATATTATGACACTACCACATTCTCACAAATGCATCCATTGGGTGCCCTCACCTTAACTAGCACCTTTCGTAATTCCTCAAAGTAGACAGGGAAATCTGCTTCTACTTGAAGGTCTTCAATAGCAAAAAATGAGGCCATTGACTGGATGATATCACCAGCCAAGTCAATATCATCAGTATTTATAGTGATCTATCCAGGGAGAAAAAAAGAGACAAGCTTAGTATCCTCAGAAGCTAAAGACAAACCCAGCTGAAACAGTACCAGAATTTCCCTCATGTTCAACATATTTACTGAACCTAAATTTACATGTGGTGGTAAATAAGACAGGGGTTAGCCCTGGAGGAAATTGCAGACCACATGCATCACACTTCCAGCAGCAGGCTAAAAGATGAATCGTCCAGCCTTGTAAACTAAACAACAAAATCACACAAACACTGAAAATGTTTTTGTTCACCTCTGTATGCCCATTCCTTCTTCCCAACTTACACAAGGAAGCGCTAAAAGGAAGGATGGAGGAAAACAGAATACCACTGTTCTAGATTACACTTCAGTGTCTAAATAATTAACAATAACAAACTACGTTGAAACACATGGTTTTATGCCCTTGAGACTGGTGCTACCCACCTTACCTTGCACTGAATAGAGAACAGTCCATAAGAAATCTATGACCATGACAGTAATTCTTACCTCTCCACTAAGTTTTATCTTTATATACAGCTGGCCACCATTCCGTAAGGATGTGAAACACACTTGAAAGGGAGCATTTTGAATGTTAGTGTCTTCTGGTAACAGGAAGTTCTGGCTGAGCCATATAACAACCTTAAAAATGAATAGGATGAAATGAACTTCCATTTTTATTATTTTTTTAAAGATTTTATTTATTTATTTGACAGACAAAGATCACAAGTAGGCAGAGAGGCAGGCGGGGGGCAGTGGGAAGCCAGCTCCCTGCTGAGCAGAGAGCCCAATACGGGGCTCGATCCCAAGACCCTGAGATCATGACCTGAGCCGAAGGCAAAGGCTTAACCAATTAAGTCACCCAGGCACCCCTGAACTTCCACTTTTAAAGGACAGTCGTTTTTAAGAATTATCCTTCTTCCTAGATTTATTGCTTAAGAAAAAAAAAAGCATTGGGTGCCTGGGTGGCTCAGTGGTTTAAGCCGCTGCCTTCAGCTCAGGTCATGATCTCAGGGTCCTGGGATCGAGTCCCGCATCGGGCTCTCTGCTCAGCAGGGAGCCTGCTTCCTCCTCTCTCTCTCTCTGCCTGCCTCTCTGCCTACTTGTGATCTCTCTCTCTCTCTCTCTCTCTCTGTCAAATAAATAAATAAATAAATCTAAAAAAAAGAAAAAAAGAAAATAAAAAGCATCATAATTCACACCCCCTCCTACCCACTCTGTACATGATCTTAAGTAACATTCATAATGTCTGGCCCCACAGATGCATGGCGTAGAGCATTTTCAGTGTGGACATAATCTCATATGGAATGTAGAAACACTTTGGGTAAACGATAAGTCTGTTTATACAGTAACTCTTCTGTGGCTATATCCTGGACAATGCAGTCTGCTTGAAAGTACTCCATTCCATTCCTTTCAACAAAAGTTAAAATGAAGTATGTGTGCAAACGCATGAGAGACAGACACAGAGGTACACCCGCACGATAAATATAAAGTAAATTTTAATATTCGTAACAATAACAGTACTTACACAGGCAGCAGCACAGGGTCCACATAAGAATCTACGTGAGAATCTACGTGACTACAAAGTCTCCCTGAGATTTCTGAAGTTGAGCCAAGGTTAAAGGCCACTAGTACTAGTCTTTGACCCTGTATAAGGTACTGTGACACCAAGTTTGTAATCTGCAGGGGACGCCTGGAGGTGGGATCCTGCCTGCTTACAGGTAAGGGCACTGAAGCCGGTACTGCTGAGGGCTGAGAGCACTAAGAAAATCACAAAGAATCTAATTGGTTAAGGTAGCATCTGAACCCAAAATGTTCCCAGTGCCAACTTCCACTCTCTTTCCATTCTGAAGCAGGTTCCTCCTGAAACGCTGGGTCAGGACAAGTATGCCAAGACAATGACAAAAGAAAGAGAGGAATTAGAAGCTGGTAAGAATTTACGTGTAACTAAGGATTGTGCAAGTAAATAAGGTATGTGTTTTTCAAAAGTGAGAGAAGATATTTCAGCCATATTTTCATCATGGGCTATAAGCCAACACCAAACTACCTACCTCTTTTATGTCATAATTACTGCTACCAAATAACTTATTCATGTCATTTCCCCCTTTTATGAAAGAGCACCCAAAAGATGCTAAGGTGCAAAGATATTGAAAGAGAAAAGCCTGACACTCACCCTCTGTGCCCGTTCTGCAATGACAAAGTTGACGTAGCTAAGTGGCTCTCTGGTAGGGTCGGGGCTGGTCAGCGCATACATGGAGAAGCGGGGGAGCTGTCTTGTCAGTTCAAATACATGAAACTGGGTGCTGTGGTCAACAGAGGGAACACAAGAAGAGAAATGGGTTGTGTGGAATATTCTTTCAAAATGCAAGGCCCAGAAAATAACTATGAAGTCACTACTGGGTCATCAAGTTGGTTTGACAGGTTTTGCAGAAGGGAAAAACCCAAAAAACTTGAGAGTTAAACACTACTACAGTAATGGGGTTTGGGATTAGCGAAAACGTGAGTCTTATACATACACAAAGATGTGCACCGAGGGTTTAAAATGCCCCTTTTTTGTTTTTGAAAGATTTCGAATTAGGGAGGTAAAGGTCATGGGAAATCTTGCCCGGGTGCGTAGAACCATCAAATGGCTCCTTTGGCTCCCCCAAATCCATGCCACAATAGAATATCCACCCATCTGCCCTCCTCGAAGCACTGGCTAGAAATGAATGGTGACTTGCAAAAGGTCACCTGCTTCTGTAACCCACGAAGGTTTTCAAGTGCAGATCCACAGGGACATCCTTGGGAGGCGTAATGGGGATGCGGATGGAGCTGGAAAGGTTGTGAATGCTGGGGTGTACCACATGGCTTTCGCCTAGAAAAATTCCCTCAGCAAAAATCAGTACTGCTCGGATGATGGTGTCTGCAAAGAAAGACAACGGCAATTCAAGAACCACTCCAAGACGGCACAGGTGTACAGAGACGCCAACCACACATACATATCTTCTTACCATTAGAGGTAGAGATACACAATTCTGCATGAGCGGCCTGGGTCTCGTGCCCCAGACTGACCGAGAGGGCGGTGTGCAGCTTTGTATTGGCTGGGATGATGCCCCGAGGCCCATCAGCCTCACTCTGCGGACTGCTCAATTCAGCCTGCAAAACATGCCCCCACTTCCACTTCAGCCACCAAAGCAGTGAATTAATGTCAATCTTAAATAACAAGGTTATTCGGCTCCAAAAGGCTGACTCCCGATCATCTGATATTAATCTGATCCTTTAGAATTCAGAGGACTCACCTTGCTATCATTCCCTTTCTCTACCCAGCCTCTTCCCAACGGAAAACGCCCTGTCCCTTTCTGTGGTTACAGTCCATTGTCACCATGCCTTTTATAGTTTTGGGGTGGTTCTTTTAAAATAGCAAAATTAATTCACTTAATAATACATTCAAATACAAATACCCATGACAAGACAGTTAAAGTCCCATCTCAAAGCTTATCCTCCAGCCAGCTTGATACCTACACACACACACACACACACACACACACACAGGTTTTGTAGTTGTCAACTTTTATGTTATTTGTTCTTGAAAAAGGTAAGAGACACTCTATGCACACTGTCCTTGTGTTTTTTCACTCAGTAAAGCCACAGATATTCTTCCCTCTCAGTCCAACTGGATACACGTCATTCTCCAGAGCTGCTTAATATCCCCCAGGACACTTCTTACTACTAATCAACATTCCAGTTGGTTGGAAAACTGTTTACTGCAACAAACAGTGCTACCATAAATGTCTTTGGACATGTGTGCAAATACTTCTGTAGGTCAGCGGCATGGAAGTGGGATTTCCAGATTAAAGGATACATGCCCTCTCCCCGCTGACCCTGGCAAAAAGGCTGAAACCATCCCTGCTTCTGCAGCAAGTAGGAGGGGTCCTGCCATGCAGACACCGACACTCAGTTTTCCTTCACATTTGCCAGTCCCACCTCGCCGGTCTCCCATTTCCAGAGGAAAATGTCCATCTCCATGAGGACCTACCTTGGCATTTTCCTCATAGTTGCGGAGTTCCAGCAACAGATTCTGTTTTTTCTGGCTCAGCTCTCGGATCAGGTCCTGCTCTACGCTGGTGTCCATGAGGTTCCCTCTCATTTCCGCTGTGCCTGGCAGGTAGCCCCGGACTGAACAAAAAGAAAAGCCCCTCACCACGTTGAAAAAAAAACCCAGTGTAGCCAGTTCTACTTTTAAATCCATCAACTGTCAGTTCTTAAAAGCCAAATCCCGAGGTTCTCATCCCCCCACAACAAGGTGACTGTATTAGGATGAGAGGATAGCCATACAAACACTTCATAGTGGAACTGCCTGGTTTTCTGACCCAATCAAATTGAAAATCTGACTTTTCAAGGATTTTTGCCATCCCAATTTACTTTCCCCGTCCACGGCACAGCAGATGAGCTGTGTGTGACCGTCCATCCGGTAATCTCCCTCTAGCACACCAGCAATTGCAGAAGAAAAGTTGTCTTTAAAGATGACCTCCCCAGTTCGGTCACTTCGAGCATCAACCTAAAAATAAAGTAAGAACTTGAAAAGTAGCTTGTTTTTTAAAAACACACACACAAAATTTTAAGGTCAAAAGCAGCTTAAAAGGTCAGCTAGTCTGACCATGGATCCTCCTGGCTTCTCAGGAGATACCTATGACCCCTGGGGCTAAAGGGACCATGAAGGGCCACAACCGGTTGTACTTCCTTCTTTTTAAATAAAAACTGTTTTACATACTAGCTTTTACATAATGTCATTTGGAGAAATGGGTTGCCGGTTCATATACAGAGAACAGGGCAAGTCCAAGCTGTCTGGGTTCAGATTCCAGACAACATCAGGCATGTTTAGGGTGGTATGGCCGTAGGCTGAGTTCAGATTCCAGCTCTGCCACTTACTATCTATGAGATCTTGGGAAAGTCTCTTATCCACTCTGTGCTTGGTCTCATCATCCGGAGGTCAAGAACAAGAACCTGAGGAAAATAACTATACCAACACTCCACAGGGTTGGAATGAGGCCTAAAGAAATTAACACATTAAAGCACTTACAACAGAGCCTGCCACATAGACGTAAACAGGAAATGTGAGTTCTATACAAAAATATTATCTTTATCATATATGCACACAAATTATATTTACACCTGAAGTTTTTAAAACACCAAACACCAAGCTAGTTCACCCTTCCATCACATAACCTTTTATGATAACCCTGTTTAAGAGTCTCTTCCATGTTAAAAAAAAAAAAAAAAAAAAAAAGAGTCTCTTCCATGTAAAAACTATTAAGACACCCAAAGAGCCCTCCCATCCTCACTGAGTCTCCTCTTCCCAAGAAAGGCAAATAAATGATCAGAAATAAATGCAACTAAAAAACAACAATGAAGGATCACCACGTAAAATTATGACTTTTTTTTCAAGCAAGAACAAGTGCCATCAATAAAAGGGTAGCTACAGAAAAGCATAGAGCAATCATTTCAATAGCCAGTGCCATTCACCCTTTTTGTCTGTTCATGAACATCCTTCTGGGCAAAACTTCACAACAACAACAAAAATAAAGTCACTTAGGTCATAGCCTACTACTAGTTCCTACCTCCTGTCTGGAGAATGTCACATTGTAAGTATCCATGCTCTTCATAACAACAACATGTAAGCCTGATAATTATCCACGTTAAAGTTTGTGAAGTAATGCAGGGCTTGTATTTATGAAAGCCCTTAGCACATTAACATAACTCTCAGGGAGCGTGGCTGGCTCCCCGGTGGAGCATGCAATTCTTGACCTCACGGTCCCGAGTTCGAGCCCCAGGATGAGTGTAGAGATGACTTAAAAATAATCACCCTTTAACTCAGACTAAACTTACTTCTGCATTTACATAACATTTTACAAATAAGAGAGTTCATTTACTAAGAAACAAGCCTAAAAATTAATAGTTCTCTCGATATTCTGCTCTTTGCCTTATCCAACATGGAGCTTTTGCCCTGGAGCAGAGAATGGCCCTCCATCTCAACAAATGACCTACTAAAGGCAAAGTTCATCAGTTGCTTGCACTCATTTAGTGTTTCTGCACCTGTATTCACATGCTGGATCTGTGTATTTCCCTTTTGCATGCTATTTCTGTTAAGTATAGATATCAGTTTTTCTACTTATATAATGAACTGTGTGAATTTTCTTATCTTTTTTTAATGTTCTGGAACAGATTATATAATAGAAATTCCTTAAAATTTTGAAAGCATTTAGCCCTAAAAACTTCTAGGCCCAGAGTCATATTTGAAGGTAACTTTTTCTTTAAGGTAACTTTTGATAACTTCTCAAGTCTAGTGGTTTCTAATTCTTGACTCAATCACAATAATTTGAATTTATAATTTATATTGCCCCAGAATATGGTCCATTTTATAATTCTCACATTTCTTACTAAGGAACACAGTCTTCCTTTATAATTTTTTTAAAGATTTATTTGAGAGAGAAAGAGACTATGCACACAGTGGGAGGGGCAGACAAGAGGGAAAGAGAGAATCTCAACCAGACTCCTCACTGAGCACAGAACCTGGACAGGGGGCTCGATCCCATGACCCTGAGATGAAGACATGAGCCGAAATCAAGAGTCAGATGCTTAACCAACTGAGCCATCCTGGCACCCCAGTCTTCTCTTATCATTTTTAATCCCCATGCCAAAAACAAAACCAGGTAAAGGAACAGGAACAAACACAACAGTTCTACAGAACCTGTTCTTCACACAACACCAAAGGAAGGTTATAAGGTACTGGTCAAAAGCAAAGACAAAAACCAATGAAGTAAAGGCAGGAATTAGCTGATCTCCTTCAGGCAATCCAGCACTGTCACACAAGAAAGCCAGGGCAAATGGTACCCATGGAGACCTGGCAGCCACTTAGACAGCTTCTAACAAGACAATCTTCACTTGCCAGAAGTCTGCAGAAAATTCTGATTTGAACTTAAAAAAGGAAAGAAAGCAAAAAGATTTTATTTTGAATTTTATAGCTGGGAAAACAATATGATAACATGATTCTTCCCATTAACTCTAAGTTTTCAGTCAGTTTTAAAGACTTATTAGAGAAGAGCTACACAAACAGTTCATTATTTGCTTATTAAAATTCCTTTTTTTACAGTCCTACGCCTACGATCAATCTGATTAAACTGATTCTCATTCCTTCAAGGAAGAGATTTAGAAAGATCTTCCCAAAGATTTCTCTCAAATTGGACTCCTAAAATCAAAAGGACACTCACTCACTTGTAGTGCTGACATTACAGCAGGAAGAAAACAAGGTGCGAAGATTATGAAGCTAACTTTGAAAGCACAGCCAAGGAAGACAAGTTTATATTCTCATGTTACTGGTTCTGAGTCATGCATCCAGTGTATCTCAAACAACTAGTCCTCTGAATCACACCTGAACTCTGTATTTGAACTTACCTTTCCATTGGACCAACCGGTTATCAGTTCACACACTCCATCAGAATTAAGGTCGAAAGCATGAATGCTCATGGCATGATTTTTAGACTAAAAAAGAATTTCAATAATTAGTCCAGAAGTCTTTCAATAAGTATAAAATCCCTGAATAATGAAGGCTGAATTATACTAACTTTAATTCTCCAGTATCGAGCTGTTTTGTCATAAACTCCAACTGTGCCATTGGAAAGGGCATAACCAAATCGACTGCCATACATAGGGCAAAGAGAGGTGATTATCTGCAAGAAATAACACAACATCTTCCCATTAAGCTCAATTTGATGCAAAGTATGGCTTTATAAAATTGCAAGCCTTGCTACCAAGTGTGTGTTAAAATTAGATTTAAATCTGTTCAAGAGGAATGTACTCCTCTTCTCTATGATCCATGTCATCTATTTCAAGCGATGGGTAATCAGAATTAAATGAACTCACAAAGTTTGCTTTTCGAGATCAAACTTATGCGGCAACTTGAGGCAAATTATTTAAAAAAAATAAAATTGTGTGAATAAGGATGAAATAAAGTGAGTATATAAGAAACAGAAAATGTACAACAGACACTGTTATAAATACTAACTCAAAAAATGTTTTAATATCTTACAGTCTAAATTTTAAAGACCTGTAAAACCCAGAACTGAATCTTTTATCTACATGCCTCCTTTCTATGACATAATTTATTGCTTGCTAAAGATGAAAGATGTTTTTTAGAAGGAAACATAATTCTTTGAAAAGTACAAACCTAAGCACATAGAATTGTGTATGTAACAATACACAAAATGTGTATACCATACAGAAATATTTATAGGACTGTCTGAGGATTTAACACCTTTAAGATGATGAAATTTTAGATACTGAATAAAATTATCCTTTATTTAAAGTTAAGACCAGAGCTTAATGATATCTATGTTCCTGCAGATCTACTTTCTAATTCTGACATGAATACAAGAGATATTAAGAAATAAATTGTATAAAGCAAAGAATAGTTATATAATTTCCTCTACACCTACAGCTTTTCTACAAAACCACCCACTTCACTTAACTCTGAATGCAAAGTGCTGTGTAGGATTCCAGAATTATTTAGCTCAAGGCATTCTTTTGGCAATAGTCAGTACCGTTCAACTGCCAAATGAATTAAAATTTTGCTGATCTGCAAAATGACATTTGAGCTAGGAGCAAAATCAAACCAAAATGAGAGGAAAATGGCCCTGAAATGAACAATTTTGTAAAGTTCAGATTTTCATAAACTTAGCCCCAAATTCTGTAGGTCCCGTAAATCCTTCATTAATTAGTTCTCTAATTAACTAGTTTCTCTCTTTTGTTGGACCAGGGACCAGACAGTCAGCTCAAGTCCCTACCTCTATTTCATAGTCTCCTGTCCTTTTCTAGGATTTAGGAAAAGAATGCAGCCTCCTCACATGTAGTATTGACAATAAACAGAAATCCAACAAAACCTGAATAATTTCGACCAAACTGGAAAAGATTTACTACCAATTTGAATGAAAGAAAAACAATAATGCAGGACACAGCACCTACAGACCGGTGATAAGCAAGCTGGCATTTTTTTGAAGGGGAAGGAGGAAGTAGCAAACCCCTTTAAAGATGTGACACTCCTTACCTCTGTTTCTGTCATTTCTGCCACAATCTCATCTTCTTTAAAAACTCGGATATCAAAATCCTCTGACCCAACAAGAAGCTGAAAGGGAAAAGAATCATGCATAGTTAGTGCAACAAGTGAACACAGCAGAATTTCCATAAATAAAACAAAAAAACTGCACGACACTTTATACACTGCTACTGCTACCTGAGAGTTTCAATCTCCTGAGAATCTGGTACTCGGGAAGGTTTTCCCATTGGGAAAGTCCCCAGGTTCAGTTAGTGAAGAAAAAGTGGCCATTACAGATTTTATCTGCACATCGGGATGCACATTGTGCCAGAACATGTCCTTCCACCAAGAAGGTGAAAACATGCCCTGGCTCGGTGCCCTTCTCTGCCTGCAGACAGAAGCCCCGTCTCAAATGCCGGAGACCAGTAGCCATGGACAAGAGACAGGTAAGTCAATGCCTGACACAGCTCAAGAAACTGACTCCTGGGGCGCCTGGGTGGCTCAGTGGATTAAGCCGCTGCCTTCGGCTCAGGTCATGATCTCAGTGTCCTGGGATCAAGCCCCGGCATTGGGCTCTCTGCTCAGCGGGGAGCCTGCTTCCCCTTCTCTCTCTGCCTGACTCTGCCTACTTGTGATCTCTCTTTCTGTCAAATAAATAAATAAATAATCTAAAAAAAAAGAAACTGACTCCTAGAGGAACCATCAGAGTAATTTCAAAGGCTAAGAGCCCATTTCTCTCAAACTTTTAGATTCATGAAAATGTTAGCCACAATTAAAAACTACTTACTAATACGGTCTCAAAGCATCAGAATTGTGAATATGGCTGTGGTCGCAACTGTTCTGCCCCCTCTCCCTGTCCTGTGTCTTTGAAACATCATGGCCTTGATCTTTGTATTAGATTATCACAAGTGATGTATTGTTCAAAAGAGGAGAAAGATAAATGAGGCCAGTTAGCTTGTCATTTAGGCAAGAGAGCACCAAAATCAACCAAGAGAAGCTAAAGCTTCTCTTAACACTAATGTCATTGTCATAGGAAAATTATTCTGCTGAACACACAAGATAAGTATCTCCTCCTCCACACACCTCTTTCTTACCATCACCGTCAAAGTCACATAAGGCCAAGGAATGAACATTATCTCCAGTAACCTGAAAATAAAACCAAAGCTCATTAATATGCCATCTTTTTTTCACTTAATCCAAATACATTAGCTACATGAAAGAGGATTATACAAACCACCAATGGGTATTATTCAAATTACAAATCTTCTTTTTTTAATGTACAGAATTATAAATAAGATTCTATTTCATTTTTCTTATTCATTATAGTCAATGGTAAAAAACAAACAAAGCATAAAGAGCATTAAAAGTAAAAATGTTTAAGAGGATTAAGAGAATGTTTTGTTCTTCATACCGTCCAAAAGAGATCATTTCCTTCATGATCAAAACCCTGCAGAGCACAATTTCCACCAATAATGGCAAGAGGGGGGGCAATGTCTCCCAGTGTTCCCAGCACAATTGCATTGGCCCCATCTGCAACCTGAGGAGGACAAAAAAAGACATAAAAATCTCAGATTCAGAGATGCACAGGCACAGAGGAAGTAACATATATCCTTATTTTTATTTGGATACTCAAATCTCTCTGTCATCATTTGTGAGAAGCCATATGGTCTCCTGAGAGGCAGGACAGGGCCGTGCACTGAGGACAGTCACTGTGGTTTATGTGCGCTTCTACGAGGATGAGCAGAGATCCATGATCGACTTGGGCTGCTGGCCTCTCACTAATCTGCCACCAATGAACTGCTACAGAATCTGAGGTTCTCTAGAACTGTTCTAGAGGCCAAATGCTTGACAGAATCAAACTTATGCTTTTAAAACACCTAAGTTTTTACAACCCATATTAACCATATCGGATGGAAATCTTTTTAATACTTATTACCTAGTTCTCTTGCTACTACTCTTTTTAATTGTAAAGTTCCTGAGAAGTAAAAGAATAATAAAATACCTACATCCCCACCGTCTAGAATTAATGTATGTTCTAGACTTCTTGAATAAAGCATATAAGCATAATTTAATTTATTTTTTAAAAATTCAAGGATATCTTTGGAAATACAAATTGTTCATTATACATGAAAATAGTCCTTATTTATATAATCTGCATATAGGAAAACTATAAAAAAAAAAAAGATTGGCCATAAAGGAGAGAAAAATTCATTAGAAATTAAAACTGCTGGGGCGCCTGGGTGGCTCAGTGGGTTAAGCCACTGCCTTCGGCTCAGGTCATGATCTCAGGGTCCTGGGATCGAGCCCCGCATTGGGCTCTCTGCTCAGCAGGGAGCCTGCTTCCCCTCTCTCTCTGCCTGCCTCTCTGCCTACTGTGACCTCTCTCTGTCAAATAAATAAATAAAATCTTTAAAAAAAAAAAAGAAATTAAAACTGCTAAATGGCCAACCAAAAGATAAAAAGGTAAACAATAAACTGGAAAAATGCCTATGATATCTAATATAATATTAATTATATTCTTTTGTAAATAAAATAAAAGAGGTAATAGAAAGCAAATAAATAAGAAAAGGATAAATACCCAAGTCAGAAAAAGAACAAGAAATTCACAAGAAATATATATCACCAATGAACATCTTTATTCTCACAATGTATTATTTCTAATTTTCAGATTTGAAAGATGAAAAATAATATTATCCATTGTTGGCTGGGTGTGATAAAACAGGCACTCTCATAGTCTGTGAGGAAGGTGATGCAGAGAGCAATTTAGCAATACTTATCAAAAATCTAATTTTCAAAAGGCATTTATGGGGTGCCTGGGTGGCTCAATTGGTTAAGTAACTGCCTTCAGCTCAGGTCATGATCCCACAGTCCCAGGATCAAGTCCCATATCAGGCTCCCAGCTCCACGAGGAGTCTGCTTCTGCCTCTGACATTCTCACCTCTCATGCTCTCTCTCATTGTTGCTCTCAAATAAATAAGTAAAATCTTTAAAAATAAAAATTATAAATTAAAAAATTAAAAAGGACTTTATACAATCTGAAGAGAAACCAGAGTAAAAAAGGCCTTTACCTCAGCAGTTGCAGAGGTGCATTCTTAAGATCATTAATTATGTGTCAACTTAGCTAGACCATGGTACCCAGATATTGAATCAAGTATTATTCTAGTAGGAGTTTCTATGAAGGTATCTTTTTAATGAGATTAACATTTAAATCAGCAGACTCTGAGCAAAGCAGATTGCCCTTGACCATATGGGTGGGCTGCACCCAACCAGTTGAAGGCTTTAATAGAAAAAAAGACTGACCTCCCTGGAGGAGGGATTCTGCCACCAGACTGTCTTTGGACTCCAGTTTCAACATCATCTCTTCCCTGGGTGATGCCTAATCTGCAAATTTTGGACTTGCCAGCCTTCACAACTGGGTGAGCCAATTCCTTAAAATAAAATCTCTTCCTATATGTACATATACACATCCTACACTCAACTTCAGTCTTCCACAAAAATACATGAGGAATATCTTTGTGATCCTGAAATAGACAAAGACTTCTCAGGACGGAAAGAACACTACTAAAGAAAAAAACCAAACAGCTAGACTTCCAACAAAATCTGAAACTTTTGCTCATCAAAAGACACCTACTTACCGGAATGAGCCAAGTACTGGGAGAAGATATTTGTTATATATATTGTTATTTACTGTATATATTGTAAATGTTTATATATATATATATATGTGTGTGTGTGTGTGTGTGTGTGTGTGTATGAACTTGTATCCAATATACCCAAAGAAAATCTACAAATTAATAGTACAAAGTATCAATAAAAAAACAAGCAAAAGACCTATTTATTAGACACTTTACAAAAGAATTCAAATAAGTGGGAACTAAGTACAAGAAAAGATGTGCTTTTTCTTTACAGAACAACTGGATTGTATCTTTTAAGTGGGTGAATTGTATGGCACGTGAATTAGATCTTAATATATGTTAACATAAGTTGTAGAGGAAAAGGTTACATGTATATAGTATGATCCCATTTTATAAAAAATTTCACTTAGTAAAATCAGTTTAAGAGTTGTGTTATTTCTAGATGGAGAAATTATAAGTTCTTTTTTTTTTTTTTTGCTTCACTATCTTTTCCACAATAAAAATGAATAGCTTGGGTAAAAAGCTGCAGTAGCCTGTAGATGGCAGAGCACAGTATGTGCTTTTCCTATAAACTACTATACTACACTTAAATGCAAAGCTACCAGGTCTGATCACTGACTTCCTGACTC
Source organism: Mustela nivalis (assembly GCF_964662115.1). Lineage (NCBI taxonomy): Eukaryota > Metazoa > Chordata > Mammalia > Carnivora > Mustelidae > Mustela > Mustela nivalis. The sequence goes on along the minus strand of NC_139037.1, from coordinate 27,013,915 downwards.
CTGGCTGAGCTCTCACTACATCTTGACAGGTGGTGGTAGCACAGATGTGCCTCATGGGGGACAAACTGGAATGGCAACCGTGGTTACCAACCATGAGGAAACAAGGAAACAAGGAAGTGTCAGGCAGAATGCAGATGGAAATGGAAAAATCTCTGAGTTCTTTACATTAAGAGAGCCATACAATACGCAAACCAAAATACCATCTCTCACCGTCTCATCTCTTTCAAGTGTAAAATACCAATGGCCATTCATGAGTAATGGGAATGTTACAGCTGTGAAGGGGTATACTTACCTCTCTGTAGAACAAGTCTGAATTATTGTAGACATCATAAGCCAGGAGATTAGTCTGTGTCCCCACTAAAAGAGCATCATACCCAAGTTCTGGGTTCAGTGCTCCTGCAGTCAGGCAGCTGACTGCCTGGTTAATGTTGAGAAGTGAAACATCAGATTCCAGGGGGCTCTGGAAGACCCTGGAGGCACTGAAATGCTGGCTCCGGGTATGAGGATTGTGAATAAAAACCTAAAACAGAAACAATTAATTACATCCCTTTAAGATACCAAAAAAGGGGCGCCTGGGTGGCTCAGTGGGTTGAAGTGTCTGCCTTTGGCTTGGGTTGTGGTCCTGGGGTCCTGGGATCAGGCCCCACATGGCTCTCTGCTCAGCAGGGAGCCTGCTTCCCCCTCTCTCTGCCTACCTCTCTGCCTACTTGTGATCTCTGTCAGATAAATGAGTAAAATCTTTAAAAAAAAAAAAAATTTAAGATACCAAAAAAGTAAAATTAACATACATGTTCTAAGAGACCCAGGGTATTAATAGCCTCCTCCTGGTCAACCTTCGGGAAGTGCTACCAGATACAATGTGATTGCTTCACACAAAGATGATCACATAACATACTTCCTATAGTATGTGTCATCCAAGCACCTAATACATTCACTTCCTAACCCTGAAAATTGGTTTCAGGGGTGCCTGGCTGGCTCATTTGAAAGAGCATGTGACTCTTGTTCTTGGGGTTTTAAATTCAAGCCCCGTGTTGGGTATAGAGATTACTTAAATAAGTAAAACTTACAAAAAAAAAAAAAAAACCTGGTTGTTTCAAGGGTTAAAACTGATAGTTTCAGAGGCACCTGGGCGGCTCAGTGGGTTAAAGCCTCTGCCTTCCACTGAGGTCGTGATCCCAGGGTTCTGGGATCGAGCCCCTCAGCAGGAAGCCTGCTTCCCCTCCTCTCCCTCTGACTGCCTCTCTGCCTACTTGTGATCTCTGTCTGTCAAATAAATAAATAAAATCTTAAAAACAAAATGATAATTTTAAAGCCTGGTTGTTCATAGATCTGTTTTACAAACTTAAACTGAGTCATGCGGTCAAGCTTTTTCAAGGTTTCATGGTCTGTACTAGCAATACAGACTTAAAAATTAGTCCAAAGTTAATTAACTTAGTAGTTTCAACTCTCATAGATATAATCACCCAAGAAGGGTCACTGTTAGTGGGGTAAGAGGATGTTAGATAATAAAATGGCTTGTGGCCATCCAAAAGGGCACAGTACAAAACTGCCATGTGGCATATCTGTAATATTAAAATTTCATTAGGGAAATCTTCCCTGTCTAAAAAATGCAAAGTAAAAAAGGATAGTAAACACTGTACTAGAGATCTCTTAAACCTTTTCCAGCTTTAAAATTCACTCATTTTTAGAGGCGCCTGGGTGGCTCAGTGGTTAAGCCTCTGCCTTCAGCTCAGGGTCATGATCCCAAGGTCCTGGGATCGAGCCCCACATCGGACACTCTGCTTGGCAGGGACACTGCTTCCTCCCCCGCCCCGTCTCTCTGCCTGCCTCTCTGCCTACTTGTGATCTCTGTCTGTTAAATAAATAAATAAAATCTTTAAAAATATTTTTCACTGATTTTTAAATATGTATTTCATCCTTTCGATAGAAACCCAAAGATTAATTTTATTATTATCAAACAAGACAGCCTGCTCAACAACAAATAATTTTCAAAGGAAATGATCAGAAATATACAGAAAAGGTACATAGCTATGGAATATCGTGTTGATGTCCTCTGGCTTTTATAAACATTACTGCATTACTGATCCTCACAACAAGCCCTGGTTTACAGATGAGGTCAGAAGGGTAAAGGCCGTTTCCCAAGGTCTGATGACTGGTAAGTGACAGGGGTAAGACCTGATGCCTGGCATCTGGTTCCAGAACCTACCAGCCACCATGTCTTACTTCCTTTTAGAACAGTTTGGAACAAAAGAATTCTTTCAGAGTCTTCCAATAATTAGACAGGCTGAGGAAGAACAGGAGTGGAAATCACTTATGGACTTCATGTTCACTGCAATTGGAACAGAAAGAGTTTGGAGTTTGTGGCCAAGAGCAGAAAGACTCCCAGGAGCAGACTTCTCCCTAATTCCCCTCCTGCTGTTCTCCGAGTCTCCAGGAGACCTACCTATCTCTCGGGCATGGAAAAAGCCAAGCTCAATCACACAGCAAATGGATCGCTCCCCATGTCTTCAGCCAAAGGACTGGCTGAAGTTCATGGAACATCTGTTCTAGCTGAGAGGATGCTGCTGACAGCAGGAATTCAACGGCTCCCCTCAGCCCCATGGTGAGAGGAAAAAATGTCCCCAGAGGAAAACAAAATGTTCATCTTGCAAAAAACTCCTTTTTAAAATATTGCTCAAACAAAACAAAAATAAAATCCTTGCTCAGGCTCAAAGACCAGATCCCAGTAACTCAAGAGTCATGTTCTCAACAAAATCCCATTTATAATAACAAAATCCTGTTTCTAGAGATGTGGGCTCCAGTGGTCAAGCAGGGCATTAGCCTTACCTGGAATGTTTGTTGTTATTGTCTTGTTGTTGCTTAATTACTTTTAAAAGAGAGTATATTCCTGTATTATTTGGATCATAAAATGTCACCATTTTTTTAAAGTCTCAATATAAAATATCATGTTATAACTTTTGAGACTTGTTTAAAGTTCTAAACAAAATATCCAATTACACACGTCACACAGGACTTTTTCTTTCTCTCTTCTCTCTCTCTCTATTTTTTTTAAAATATTTTATTTATTTGTCAGAGAGAAGGAGAGAGAGAGAGAGCACACAAGCAGGCAGAGAGGCAGGTAGAGGCGGAGAGAGAAGCAGGCTCCCTGCCGAGCAAGGAGCCCATGCGACTCGATCCCAGGACTCTGGGATCATGACCTGAGCCGAAGGCAACGGCTTAACCCACTAAGCCACACAGGCGTCCCAACTCTCTCTATTGTTTTTTTAACTCCAGAAACAGACCTAGACTCCAGGGTCCCTGCCTTCCACTCTCAGTCACATTCTAATGAAAGGGCTTCCCTAGACACCTGGGCCTGACCTTCCTGCTTCTCCATTTACACTCACCTCCCTGCATCTCTGCTGCAGTACCAGCCAGAGTTATGCCTTATCTTAAAATAGTAATAAAACCCCACCACCCGAAAACAATGGTCTTTACACAGCCTACCTGCCCTATATGACCCGGCCCCTGACTACCTCACTGCTTCCTTCATTCCATTCAGCCCCACAGCCTCGTGTTCCTAGAACACACCAAGCATATTTCCACCTCAAGGCCTTTGCACTCGCTGATCCCTCTGCTGGGAAGGCACCTACCCCACAGACCTGCAGGGCTTCTGTCTTCCCTTTCTTCAAATCTCTGATCTACAGTTATCTTATCAGAGGCCTATGGAGCACCCTATCTAAAATAGCAATCTCGGGGTGCCTGGGTGGCTCAGTGGGTTAAGCCGCTGCCTTTGGCTCAGGTCATGATCTCAGGGTCCTGGGATCGAGTCCCGCATCGGGCTCTCTGCTCAGTGGGGAGCCTGCTTCCCTCTCTCTCTCTCTGCCTGCCTCTCTGCCTACTTGTGATCTCTGTCTGTCAAATAAATAAATAAAATCTTTAGAAAATAAATAAATAAAAATAAAATAGCAATCTCCCTCATTCCCATTCCCTTACTATTTTCCCCCTAGGGAGACATTATCTGTGTTGTTTATATGTAAATATAAATACATTTTAACACATAAATAAAATATATAAATATAAAATATTTAATTTTTTTCTCCCCCTGGTGTCTAGCTCCCCCTTTCAAACGTAAACTCCAAATGAGTGAGACTTGCCAATTTCATCCTTGCAACTACGAAGCTAAGAACGGTGCTTAGTAGTAAGCCCTTATCAAATAAGGGGCAGAGCCAATATCCACAGCACATTTTCAGCCCATTTATTTAGCTGCTATGCGCCCACGAAACCAATATGATTTTTTTTTTTTTGAATTTGCAGTACTTCTTAACAATAACTAACATTATCCCATGCCAGGCCCTATGCCAGGGCATTCTTCTTCATTACAGTACCTAATGAAAAGGAATCATTACTTCCTACTTATGTATCCCAAGGCATATCATCTAACATACAGCATAGGTGGAAATGACTTGAAAACTATAAAACATTATATAAATGTTAGCTTATTAAATCTACACTGGGTCAAGAACAGGTGGCTTACCTTTCATTTCCACCACTTTCTAGTTGCATGACCTCGTGCATTACTTTGAACCTCTCTGAATCCCTATTCTAGTCAGTGAAGTGGGAGTCACAACAACAAAATAACTACTAACAATGAATGACTTACATGCCTACATTTCCCACACCCCAAGCGCTTTACATGTATTAACTTACTTAGTCCTCTTAACAACCCTATGTGGTAGATACTATTATTAAGTACTTTGCCCAAGGTCACGAAATTAGTAGGTACTGGAGCTAGGATCACACCTTTGCCATGCTGCTGCCCTTGGCATTGTAGCAAGGATGCTGAGATAATTCATGTAATGAAGCTCTGTACCTGTTAAATGCTATTACGCTTGGTGTCACTGTATTCCACGAATTTTGGTCATGCCTCCATCAGTACAGAGTGCCTTGATATGCCTTGTCTGCTGGGTTTTAAGCTTTGCGAAACAGGGATTTCAGCTTTATCTCTGAACCCCCAACATCTAGCACAAAAGAGGTGTTCAGTAAGTCTCCTGAATGTTAAATGGCCATTTCATTTCTGAGACTTCCACACCTTGGACAGCACCCAGCACACACTAAGCACCCAACAAATACTTAGTGAATAACTTACAGGAAAAAAAAACGTAAATGTACATGGATAAAAATCAAGTTCAATTTGAATCATTGAATTTTCGGGTCTTTGTATGTTTTTCCGTAAAGTTGTTTGGTTCGAGAGGCAATATAAAATAGTGGAAGGAGCTCCCGAGTGACAGGCGGAGGCCCTGGCCTCCGCTACCGCTCTTAATCCTGACAAAACCCCTTCCCTCCTGGGGACTTTTCTTCCCTACGCTCCCTATCTGCACAGGGGCTCCAACACTCTCCGAGTCTAAGTTCCTGTAGACAAGTAAAGTTAACTGCTCGGAAAAGGCCTTCAGGCGAGACCCCATTATTTTTCGTTATTCGGCGCTGGCCGGGGAGCTAGAGAGTGCAGGCCGGTTGCCGGGCAACCGTGGCTGGGGGCGGGGTCGCAGGATGAAGGGCGGGTTCGCCGGGGCGCGGCCGGCGGAGATCCTGGGGACTCGAAGGACCCAGACTCCGTGCGGTGGGAGCGGTTACCTTGCCCGCTTGGGTGGCGGCTGCCAGGCACGGGTGAGTCCCGTCGTAGCGCCCTATGGCCACCATGCGGGGGCTGATTTTGTGGCGCAGTTTCAGAGTGAACACGGGCAGCAGCATGATGGCGGCAGCACAGGGGAAGAGGGCCCGCGGCGCTAGGCTTGCGCTGCGGAGCCGGCCTCACCCGCCGTGGTGCGGGGCTCCGGGACGCGAGTAGCTCGTCTCCAGCTGCTTTAAGCCTGGCGCGAAACAGCGCGGGATCGGGATGGCCCCCACCAAGACCTCCCGCTCTTTCTGCGGCTGCGCAGGCCCACCTCGCCTCTTCTGCGGCTGCGCAGGCTCCGCCCGGGACCGTCTGCTGCTGTGTGGCCGGGCCTCGCGCGGAGCTGAGGTGCAGGTAGTTTCTCTCCTTGCTGCTGCAAGTTTACTTCATTCCAGTTCACTATACGAACGTGTCTGAGCGGTTACACCCGCGGGACTTCTTCCGGCACCACAACCAAGCCGCACGCCTGCGGGCTCCACACACAAGTACCCCACGCTCCCAAAGGGCCTTAGTTCAGGAAAGGTGTCTTGAATGCCTTCTCTCCCTCTTGATTTAGCTATTAGTGGGGGCAAACCACAGTAGTTACCTGCGCTAGGTATACCCATCCTTTCCAAATAAATAAAAATCGTGCTTTAGACTCTCATATTTAAGTAATGCAGCCCCCCTTGTAAAATTCCCTATATATTTTTAAATGAAAATATACAAAATAGAAAAGTCACAAAACTTCCCGACATTCATTCAAATAGACTATGTGTTAGATCCTGTTCTAGAGGATAGAGGTTTAGCCGTCAACGTACTAGTTTACTGCTCTACTGGAGCTCTCCTAGCACTGACTAGTCAGCAGAGACAAGCACAAAACAAGAAATACATGTAGTAGGTCATTTAATGATGAGGAGAGAAAGAGGGATAGAGATCTCAAGTGATATTTAGGTAAGGAAAGTAAGGGAGCCCTCCTGGAGGAAGAGTGTTTCAGCAGGCGCAAAGATCCTGAGCACTCCCTTTGGCTGCCTTCTAGAAACAGACATTTAGAAGTGAGGGATGAGGGACACCTGGGTGGCTCAGTTGGTTAAGCAGCTTGCCTTCGGCTGGGGTCATGATCCCAGGGCGCTGGGTTCAAGTCCTACATCTGGCTCCTTGCTCACAGGGAGCCTGCTTCTCTCTCTGCCTCTGCCTGCCTGTGCTCTCTCGCTCTCTCTCTCTCTCCCTCTCTCTCTGAGAAATAAATAAAATCTTAAAAAAAAAAAAAAAGTGAGGGATGAGATGAGTAGGAACCAACAGAGGAGACTGAGAAGGAGCAGCCATTGAGGAAGTAGGACCAGGACAATATAGTGTTCTGGAAGCTGAGGGAAGATGGAGAAAAGAAAAACAACTGTGTCAGATGCTGAAAGATGAGTTCTAGAATATTCTTGTTACTTAGATTCTGCAATCACAGCTGTACAAATGAGCATCTTTCCTAGAGCCTGATGGTCCTTGACTCTGAGTTCCCCCAGGCCCTTTCTGCCCCACCACCTCCTCTATCACCCATCGAGACATCACAGTTCGTAGCAGTTCCCCAACCAGCCTCAGAGTAGAAATTGCCTTGGCTTGTCCCCCTGTCCTCATCCATCAGAACTTAATTTGCTCTGTAAAGTATCCTTCCCCTCTGCCCCCATAATCTACCTCCACAAAGTTGTCAGCAAACTGAATCCACTTTGCTAATATCTAATCTTTCCCATGAACAACTTGAAGGAAATGGATCTCTAACAGAGATCACTTCAGGCAGTAAGTTTTCAGACAGTCTCATATGCCAGGCTGTGTTCAAGGACCTATGAAAACAGAGGTGGACGAGAAAGATGTAATCGGTGTCCCTGTGGAGTTTACAACCTGGAGGAGGTAAGGAGCAACAAACATTACACGTGAAAGCCAATAAGATCGTTTTGTCTGGTCATAGACTGATGTGCTGGATGGGGGAAAGGCTCTCAGAAGAAATTTGAACTAAGGTCTTGATGACAAGTAAGCAGCAGCCACTAGAAGATGTGGGGGAAGGGCTTTCCAGACAGAGGCAACAATAAAGCAAAGGCCCTGGTTGGGTATGTTCCAAGATCAGAAAGAAGACAACATGGCTGGAACCTAGTGAGTGAGAAAGAGGTCACATCACCTCAGGCTGTGAGCCACACCAAGGAGCTTGCATTTTACTCTTTAGCAGGCAGACGAGTCCATGGCTTACTGGATTTCCATATAAGGCTGGACTTGGTCTTCATCCACCCAGCGAAGCCTTACTCACTTTATGGACTGCCTTGGTGGCCTTCATCTTTATAGTTTCTCTTCCTCACAGGACATTACAATCAGCAGCCACATCACTAACATTTATATCACTAACATTTCATTTTCTATGTGCCACCATTTCTAAGTACTTCATGGGGATCCGCTCACTTAATCCTACAATAACCCTGCGAGGCAGGTGCTACTGTTAGCCCATTCTACAGATAACAAAACTTTTCCTCTATCAGCTCCTCCCTTCGTAACTCTTCATCAGCGCCCCAGTTTCAACCAAAGAAAGTTCAAGCACTTTGACAGCTTATAGAGATCAAAGTCTGACCACTACTGGCCTCTGCAAGCCTCCTTTTCTGCCACCTCTTGCCTCAAACCCGATCCCTTCTTAGATGCTGTCTCTAGCTTCCCCACCTTTGCTCACATTGGCCCTCTGCCTAGAATGTCCTTCCCTTTCATGGGTCCCCTGGAAATCACATCATTTGCCATATTGGAGCCATTTGAGTCTTTGGATCACAATCCTATTTAGGATCAGCAAGGATCCCCAAAAGGGTAGATAAACCCCATTCTCCTTGACAAACACTGATCAGAACAGAGGACCTGGGAAGACTGTCCTCCAAGGAAAAACAGCCAGGAGAGACTGGCCCAGAAATGACTCTCCCTCTACCAACAGTCCCAGTCTTCTCTACCTCCCCCTTCTGACACCCTTCCCCACCCCACCAAGAATCACTGGTTCTTCAGAGGAGACAATTGTCATCTTCACATGAGTGAGACCTGGAGTTCCTGAGGACCCAGGACTTGTGGAGAGTTGCTGGTGGGCTCTAGGTTGACAGCACTACCTAGTGGGTAAGCCCACAAGTCTCGAAGTATGAAGAAGACCTGAGTTCAGATTTCTCCTCCATCAGTGAAGCTCAGGCCCATCATTGAATGCTAATGCTCATATGTACTGAGTGCCTTCTCTGTGCCAGGCACTTGACATACGCACACTCACTCACTTAATCCTCACAGCCACCCTCTGAGGCAGATTCTCTCATCATCCCCATTTTACAAGAATGGAAACTGAGTCACGGGAGGTTGGATCATCCCAGCCCAAGGTCACACAGCTGGTAAGTGGCAGAGCCAGGATGGCACACCAAGTGGTCTGGCTCCAGGCCTTGAGCTATGAACCACAGCACGTATAGTAGTGTCTCCCGCAGTGAACTTCCTGAGCTCCAGCGTCCTCTTCTAGAAAAGAGAAGTATCTGGAGTACTGGGGAGTGTTGTGATAATTATACAAATTAATATGAGTAAAACAATGCCCTGCCTTAATAAGGGCTCCCATAAACGGTTATTATGATTATTATGAGTTTTTTATGATTTCCCCCTTGGTGAGAAGGCTGCCTTTGACTTGTTAGGGTCATTATTGTAATAAATTTGGTATCTTTTTAAAGATTTTATTTATTTATTTATTTATTTGAGAGAGAGACAGTGAGAGAGAACATGAGCGAGGAGAAGGTCAGAGGGAGAAGCAGACTCCCCATGGAGCTGGGAGCCCGATGTGGGACTCGATCCCGGGACTCCAGGATCATGACCTGAGCCGAAGGCAGTCGTCCAACCAACTGAGCCACCCAGGCGCCCCAAATTTGGTATCTTTTTTTTTTCTTTTTTTATCCTCTCTCTCCTTTTTTTTTTTTTTAAGCAAGTAGCATTGTTTCCAGTTCTGTCTCAGCCCCCCACCCCCCGGGGGGAAAACTCACCTAGCTGGACAAGGTCTGGTGGGAACTAGGTGAGACCAGAGTTGGAAAGCTCACTTCCTTGGGTCACACCTGCCCCGCCCCCACCCTCCACATGCTCACCTTGCTATGTGAGGCAGCCCCACTAGAGGGTGTGCAGGTGTAAAGAACGGAGGTTAGTGCACCTCAGGACTCTGGATTATGGGCCTGGAGGCAGGCCTCGTGAGAGGGCCCCTCTGGACAGAAGGTCTCCAACTGTCAGTCAAGGGGTTGACTTCTGGAGAGAGGACTGGGACAGGGGGCCACCTAGAAGAGGACTTTTGACTTTTCTTTTGTGCGCTGTGGTGTTTGCTGTTCTCACGGCAAGGTTGTACTTTTGTAATAAACACACACACACTTTTGCTTTATTAACATATAATGTATTATTTGCTTCAGGGGTACAGGTCTGTGAATCATCAGTCTTACACAATTCACAGCACTCACCATAGCACATACCCTCCCCAGTGTTCATCACCCAACCACCCTATCCCTCCCCGGCTACCCCCTGGCAACCCTCGGTTTATTTCCTGAGATTGAGAATCTCTTATGGTTTGTCTCCCTCTGGATCCCACCTTGTTTCATTTTTTTCCCTCCCTAGCCCCCATGACCCCCACTCTGCCTCTCAAGTTCCTCAAATCAGAGAGATCATATGATAATTGTCTTTCTCTGATTGACTTATTTCGCTAAGCATAATACCCTATAGTTCCATCCACATCGTTGCAAATGGCAAGATTTCATTTTCTTCAATGGCTGCATCGTATTCCATTGTATGTATATACCACATCTTTATCCTTTCATCTGTTGATGGACATCCAGGTTCTTTCCATAGTTTGGCTATTGTGGACATTGCTGCTATAAATATTCGGGTGCACATGCCCCTTCAGATCACTACATTTGTATCTTTAGGGTAAATACCCAGTAGTGCGATTGTTGGGTCATAGGGTAGCTCAATTTTCAACTTTCTTGAGGAACCTTCATGCTGTTTTCCAGAGTGGCTGTACCAGATTGCATTCCCACCAGCAGTGTAGGAGGGTTCCCCTTTCTCCACATCCTCTCCAACGTCTGTAGTTTCCTGACGTGTTAATTCAAGCTATTCTGACTGGTATGAGATGGTATCTTACTGTCATTTTGATTTGTATTTCCCTGATACCGAGTGATGTTGAGCACTTTTTCATGTGTCTTTTGGCTGTTTGGATCTCTTCTTTGCAGAAATGTCTGTTCCTGTCTTCTGCCCATTTCTTGACTGGATTATTTGTTCTTTGAATGTTGAGCTTGATAAGGTCTTTATAGATTTTGGATACTAGCCCTTCATCTGATATGTCATTTGCAAATATCTTCTCCCATTCTGTCAGTTGTCTTTTGGTTTTGTTGAGTGTTTCCTTTGCTGTGCAAAAGCTTTTGATCTTGATGAAGCCCTAATAGTTGATTTTTGCCCTTGCTTCCTTCCCTTGCCTTTGGTGATATTTCTAGAAAGAAGTTGCTGTGACTGAGGTGGAAGAGGTTGCTGCCTGTGTTCTCCTCAAGGATTTGGATGGATTCCTGTCTCACATTGAGGTCTTTCATTCATTCTGAGTCTATTTTTGTGTGTGGTGTAAGGAAATGGTCCAGTTTCATTCTTCTGCATGTGGCTGTCCAATTTTCCCAACACCACTAGTTGAAGAGACTTTTTTCCCGTTGGACATTCTTTCCTGCTTGTCGAAGATGAGTTGACCATAGAGTTGAGGGTCCATTTCTGGACTCTCTGTTCTGTTCCATTGACCTATGTGTCTGTTTTTGCGCCAGTACCATGCTGTCTTGATAATTACATCTGTGTAAGGGAGCTTAAAGTCTCGAATTGTGATGCTGCCAACTTTGGTTTTCTTTTTCAACATTCCTCTGGGTATTCTGGGTCTTTTTTGGTTTCATATAAATTTTAGAATTATTTGTTCCATTTCTTTGAAAAAAATTGATGGTATTTTGATAGGGATTTCATTAAATCACACACATACACACACACATACACAAACACACTTTAAAATAAAGCAGTGTGAGGGGCACCTGGGTGGCTCAGTTATTTGGTTATCTGCTTTCTGCTCAGGTCATGATCTCAGGGTCCTGGAATCAAGCCCTAGGTCAGGCTTCCTGCTCAGTAGGAGGTCTGTTTCTCCCTCTCCCTCTTCCCCTCCCCTTTCCCCAACTTGTGCTCACATTCTCTCTCTCAAATAAATAAATAAATAAAATTTTCTAAAAATATAAAATAAAATAAAGTAGTGTGCAAGTGGAGGATGTCTGTGAATTTCAGAGATCCAGACCCACAGCCCTTCCCCACACCATTGCCCAGAAACTGCCTATAAAGGACCCCAGTCTTGAATTTCCCCCAGATTAAAGGGAGTGGCTATGAGGATCTCTCTCCAGCTCCCAGAAGGGCAGGGGTCAGAGACCACTGGAGCAGAGCAGGCAGCACAGGGTCCAGCTCTGTGAGAACACTCCATGAGCAGCCTTTCCAGGGGTCCCCTCCTTCAACCCTTAATCACTTGACCCCCATCAGCTGACCCTGGGATGGGTCTGCCACGGGCTGTAGGGGTGAGGCTGTCTGTCTGGGTGTCCTGTTAGCCTATTTCACACATGTGAGTGGTGAGAAAGGGAAGAATCATAGTCCAGGCCACTTACTTCCAGCATGTCCCATATAAAAAAGAGCAGAAACTACTCCTTCTGGAAGGTAGACAGGAGAAAATGTACCAAATACTACTACCCATAATTTATAGTAGAAGCTAACACCTTTTGAGCGCATACTAGGTACCAGACTGCTAAATTCCTTACTTGTATTATTATGTCTCTTAATCCTTACAGTAATGCTATGAGATAGGCAATATTATCCCCGTTTTACAGATGCAGAAACTAATTTCAACTCCAATTTTTTTCTGCATTGCCCCCCACCACCCACGCATGTCACCAAACTGGTAGGAAATCTTGTAAACACCATCTCAGCCAGGTAATCAAGATGGATAATGAGGTAAAGTCACATTATCATGCAAAGCATTTCACTTCTGTTGTACTTTCCCCTAAAACCTGAAATCCCTATCTGATCACGAGAAAACAAGAGATAAACCCAAAATGAAAGATAATCTACAAAATACCTGGCCATACGCCTCAAAACTGCCCAGATGATGAAAAGCAAAGAAAAACTAAGAAATTGTCATGGAATGGACAAGATTTGATCTTGGAGGAGAAAAAGAACATCAGTGAGAAAACTGGGGGAGTCTGACTAGAGTTTATAATTTGGGTGGTAATGCTGTACCAATGTCAATGTCAGGCTTTTGACAGATGTCCTATGATTATGTAAGTTGGTACCGTGGCAGGGGGGGACTGGATGAAGAGTCTGCAGGAAGTCTCGCATAGTGCTGGGGGATCAGGATGGTCCTGGGAGGTAGGATAAGGGACATAAGGGAACTTTTTGGGGTGAGAAGAATGTTACATATTTTGATTGTGGTGGTAGTTACATAGATGTATATATCCCTCAAAACTCAAAAACTCATCAAACTGTACATTTTAAATAATTTTGTTGTATGTAAATTATGCCTCCAAGAAGTAGGTTTTTTGTTTTGTTTTGTTTAAGTTTTTATTTAAATTCCGGTTAGTTAACATCCAGCGTCATATTAGTTTCAGGTACATAATATAGTGATTGAACACTTCCGTACAACATCCAGAGCTCATCACAAGTGCCCTCCTTAATCCTCGTCACCTGTTCAACCCAACCTCCCACCCACCTCCCCTCTGGTAACCATCATTTTGTTCGCCATAGTTAAGAATCTGTTTCTCGGTTTGCCTCTCTTTTTTCCCTTTGTTCATGTGTTTTGTTTCTTAAATTCTTAAAACACAAATACATCACATGGTATTTGTGTTTCTCTGACTTACTTCACTCAACATAATACTCTCTAACTTCCTCCTTGTTATTGCAAAGAGCAAGATTTCATTCTTTTTATGGGTGAGTAATATTCCATTGTGTAAACACCACCTCTTCTTTATCCATTCATCAATTAATGGACGCTTGGTCTATTTCCATAATTTGGTTATTGTAGATAATGCTGCTGTAAAGATCAGGACACATGTACCCTGTTGAATTAGTATTTTTGTATTCTTTGGGGAAACACCTAGTAGTGCGATTGCTGGATGGTAGGGTAGTTCTATTTTTAACTTTTTGATGAACCTCCATACTCTTTTCTAGAGCAGCTGCATCAATTTAAATTCCACCATCTTTTCATGTGTCTGTTGGCCATCTGCACATCTTCTTTGGAGAAATGTCCGGTCATGTCTTCTGCCCTTTTTGCTTTTTTTTTGGGGGGGGGTGGATGCTGGATGCCCATTTTTAATTGGATTATTTGGTTTTGGGGTATTGAGTTTGAAAAGTTCTTTATGTATTTTCCATACTAACTCTTTATCAGATATCTCATTTGCAAATATCTTCTCCCATTCAATAGGTCACCTTTTAGTTTTGTCAATTGTTCCCTTTGCTGTGCAGAAGCTTTCTAATCCCAATAGTTTATTTTTGCTTTTGTTTCCCTTGCCTCAGGAGACATATCTAGAAGGAAGTTGCTATGGCCAATATCAAAAAGGTAACTGCCTGTGTTCTCCTCTAGGATTTTTATGGTTTCAGGTCTCACATTTAGGTCTTTAATCAATTTTGAATTTGTTTTTGTGTATGGTGTAAGAAGTTGGTCCAGTTTCATTCTTTTGCATATTGCTGTCCAGTTTTCCCAACACCATTTGTTGAAGACACTATCTTTATCCCATTGTATTCTTTCCTGTAACATTATAAGAAGGCAGGTGTACAAAACAGTACCATCCTTTCTTCCAAAGGTCTAGAATGGAAAATGCCAAAGCTTCTTCTCAATATGCTCTTCTCTCTGAACCCCAGACTGGCCTAGCTTAGCCTTCCAAGAGTGGAGGCATTGCCCAAGGAAAAGATGCCTGGAAGCTCTACCTTAATCCACAAGTTTCATTGGGACTTCTTGGGCTCACCTGAGACCAGAAATAGGTTTTTTAAATTGTTTAAATCTAAATTTAATTTAAAATTAAAAAAAATTTTACATCAATTTTTTGTTGTTGTTAAAGATTTTATTTATTTATTTGACAGAGAGATCACAAGTAGGCAGAGAGGCAGGCAGAGAGAGAGAGAGAGAGAGAGAGGAGGAAGCAGGCTCCCCGCTGAGCCAAGAGCCCGACGTGGGACTCGATCCCAGGACCCTGAGATCATGACCCGAGCCGAAGGCAGCAGCTTAACTCACTGAGCCACCCAGGCGCCCCAAATTTTACATCAATTTTTAAGTCACTCCCATACATAAAATCCTTCAGTGGCTTCCCATGACATAGTAAATAAAATCCAAAATCTTAACTTGGCCTATAGAGCTCTGGTATCTGTGAACCAGCACAGTACACCAAATGTGACCTTGCCTCAGGACCTTTGCACCTGGAGCTCCCTCCACCTGGAATCCTCTGCCCCCCAGATCTTGTCAAGTCTGGCTCCCACAAATCAGTTAGGTCTCAAATCAATACCTCTCTCCTTCTAGAGGCCTACCCCACTACCAGCTCTCTCTCTCCCTAGATGCTTAATTTTCTTCAAAGTGTTTATCTCTATCTGAGAATATCTTATTTACTTATTTCTTTACTTGTTTTTTATCTGGCTCTCCACACACAAACGCAAGCTTTGAAAGGGTCTTGGCCACTTCAGGTAGGGAAACCCAATAACTAGCAACTTCACCCCCAGCCCCCTGGGGGTGAAAGAGAGAAGGGTAGATAGAAGTCGGGCAGGAGAAAGCAGAAGTATGACTTTATCATGGGGAATGTGACTTCTCTTTGCCAAAAAAAGGAACTTCCTCACTCTGAATGCCTGAATCAGAGAGATTTGTCCATCCCTGGAGAACCACAGGCCAAGTCCTGGGTCAGGCCCCTTTAATCACGTGTCAAGGAGTAAAGCAGACCAGCTCTGTAGAGGAGGAGGCTGAGATGCTAGCCCAGGAATAAGAGGGGCGAAAGACTTGGGGACTCTCATACAACATTCTCGCTCTCTCCACAAGAAACATCCCAGCCTAACATCATCCAAGCACCTTCACCGGTTTCTGGCACATAGTGGGAGCTCTGCAAATATCTGGTGAATGAATGATAGTCTAATTCAAATAAATCAATATCACATTGTATATACCTACTACACCACCTTAGAGTCTTTTCTACCTGGAATGCTCCGCCCCCTTCTCCCCCAGATCTTGTCCAGCCTGGTTCCCATGTGTCAGTTAGATGTCAGCTCAGTGGCCCCCTCCTCAGAGAGGCATACCCTGAGCCCCCAGGCTGTCTCTCCCTCATTACCCTGCTTTGTGTCTCCCCACTGACACATTCTAAAGAGATTGTATGGTTTTGTACTAATAAGCATGAGAAGGGGTGCATCTTTTTTTCTTGTTTTGCACCATGACACACAAAAGACCATGCCTGAGATTCTGGACTTGATTCTGAATATGATTCTGGATGAGCCGGAGATTCCCAAAGAGAAGGGAAACTTTGGGGAATTGATCACCATTTGCACACAAATGAGGACCAACCAGGGCTTCATTTTTTTTTTAAATAAACAACAATAAAGCAGTGCTGTGCATCACACCTTTAGTTATATAAAGACCTACTCAGTAAGTTACTTTTCAAGACTCTTTAGGAAAATAAAAGATTCGGTCCAGCAGGAGTCCAATATAATAGCCTTGCCAAACATTTACTCAAAGAAACACATTTCAGTTAATTTTTGTTGATGTTCTTTCCAACATTCTCTGGCTTGAAGGATAAGCTTCAGATTCTGAAATACCTATATAACTGACATAAATTGTGTTGTTGTTGTTTTTTAATCTACAAATCTACTCATGACTGATGAATAACTCCTCCTGCTTTCACCAATGTCTGCCAAGCCCATGGTGGTAAATGGTACCCATCAGAAGGCATGAGTAGAGGTGTGCTGACAGTAACAAGCCAGCCCTGCCAGGGCAACGAGGACTAGGAACCTTCAAATGATTTTGAAATTAGAGAAGGCCAAGGCACCCAAGAGGTAACCCAAGAGGTAAGCCCAGCACCCAAGGAAAGGAGGAACCATCTCTTGGCCCAGCCTGCCCCCAGGGTGCAGATCAAAGCTGATAGCTGGAATCTGTTCCAGTTTCCAAGGAGTGTGCTCTTTATAGTCCCCTGGAGCCATACCTGGGTGTGGGCAGCATCAGACGCTGGCTGAAGCTTGACTCAGCTTTAGTAATTACCCATTTGGGTAGGAAGCCAATGGCTGGGGCACCTGTTCTGGAAGGCTGAGTTTTTCTATCTTGGTATAAATTCTTCTAGCTGAAAGTACTGCGCAGCTTTGCAGATCTAAGCCCTGTATCTTCAGGGGGCAGAGCAGGCTAAAGAAGTTCCAAATCCCGTGTCTGTGACCATGGCGTTTCCCAGTAGGAAAGGGGAGAGATCACCAGCTTCAGCTTCTGACCATGAAGCCCGTTTGAACAATTCCTGTGACTGGGATGCCTACAATTCACAAGATTCTCAGAAATCTCTTATTTTATTTTATATTATTTACATAAATCTGTTTATTGAATATATATATGATATACATATATAAATCATATATAGAGACCTACGTAAATAATCTCTTACTCACGATACTGTGCTGAGCCATATCAGTCTCTCTTGACTTCATGACTCGTCCTGTGTTGGCTCTTTGGGTATTTAAAGATGTATCCTCATCCCTCCATGGCTTCTTTTTGCTGAACACCCCCAGATGGACCCTTCAAGTCTTTCTTGGAGTGTATGGGCACACCTTACCATGACTTCTTGCTCGAGAAGACAGCAGATGGGATATCTTTTAAATGCCCCCTCCCGCCCAGCCCCCACACACAAGTCCTTCCCCTCACCTGCCGAATTCTCCAGAAGCACCACCTGGAAAAAAAGATCAGGGCAATTTTTTTTTTTTTTTCTTTTTAAGAATAGACAGAAGTGAACTGGCTAAGATGCTAAGGCTTGACGGGTCCCTGCAAGACACAGAGGCACGTTCTCAACCAGGATGTGAGAAACTGATCCAAGGGACCATTTACAGAGGTATGGGCAGGACTAGAGAAACCCACACAGGGTCGGTCAGGAGGCAGCAGGGGAAGCTGTGACCACTTGGCATCAGCTGAATTGTGTCCCTCCTTCGTAGCTTTTGTTTCCTCCATAGATGGTAGCCCACTAGACACACAGTTTTATATTTTGCTTCTTACCTTTAACAATATGCTTTGCAGAGCAGCCTCATTTTTCCTTTAAGGCCCCAGAGCGGTACTCCTGTACAAAGCCTTTCACACAGAAAGTGTCAGACTAACATTTGAAATCAATATTTGCATTTTAATAAGGTAGAATACCTGAACTCCAAAGAATGAACTGGGAACGGTAGCATTTCAGAAAACCTGCCAATTGTGTGCATTCGTGAGGACGGGGTGGGGGATACAGTCTTTTCAGTTCAGCCTAACAAACACGAATGGAGGCCATGTTAGGAGAAAGGGCCTTTGCTGGATGCTGGTCTAACAATAGCCAACAGCTATAAAGCTCTTACCATGTGGCTGCTACTGTTCTATGTACATTAACTTATTTAATCTTTGCAACAAGCTTTTGATGTTGGCACTATTATTAATTATATTCCCCTTTTACAGGTCAGGACTTCCAGGCATGAAGAGGTAAGTAGCTCGCCTAAAGATCCCATAGCTAATGACTAATGAACGACAGGACTGGGGCTGCACCCACAGAGTGGGGCTCTAGGGCCCTTCGTCCTTGTACAGTGGTAGTAAGACCTCTCAGGCATGCACACATTTACTGATTTTCACAACGGACCCCAGGTTTCCTACCAGGAGAAGTGTAAGGATGTCTTACACACAAGCCCCATGCTCAATGACTTAACAGCTACAACAGGGGCACAATTCACCCTAAAACCATGGCAGAGAACAGATGGATCAGGGTTAAAAGAGGATCATATGAATGTTCTGGAGGTTAGAAGAAAGTTGACGAGGAATGCCCTATAGGGGACGTGCTTCTGAGCATGAAGGGGACCAACATTTATGGAACAGTTGCCCCACACCAGCTGCTTCATATGATGAGTCCTCCTGACAACCCTATTATCACCGCCATTTCTCCAGCCAAAAAACTGAGGCTCCCAGAGATGGCATTAAAGCAGGGAAGCTGAAATCTTCTCCCAGGATCAGCTATCACTCAGAGGAGGGGGGCCTCTCCACAGTGAGGTCCCAGCAAGGTGTTCCTAAGGCAAGTGACATCAGCCCGTCCTGGTTGGGCTTGTGTGGGATCTTTAGTCATCTTAATGTGAATCGTGGCCAATTAACAAGCCAAAAGCACTTTGAAGATGATATTGTGCATATAAAGGGCCTGTTCCCACAGTTGCAGGCAGTGAGGCAGGACAGGACGGTTTAGGGTGAGGATTGTGGTGGTGACAGTGTCTCAGCAGGGCAGGAATTCCTGGGGCAGAGGAGCGCTGAGCCAGAGGAGGTTGAGCTCATCCATCAGGCTGGGCTCCAGGAGAAACCTGGCTGTTTCCAGAAGGATCAAAGAAGCCTTCTAAGGGCGCCTGGGTGGCTCAGTCAGTTAAGCATCTGTCTTCGGCTCAGGTCATGATCTCAGGGTTCGGGAATAGAGCCCCGCATCAGACTCCCTGTTCAGTGGGGAGTTTTCTTCTCCTCTCTTTTTTTTTTTTTTTAAAGATTTTATTTATTTATTTGACAGACGGAGATCACAGAGAAGTAGGCAGAGAGAGAGAGGAGGAAGCAGGCTCCTCACTGAGCAGAGCCTGACGTGGGGCTCGATCCCAGGACCCTGGAATCATGACCCGAGCTGAAGGCAAAGGCTTTAACCCACTGAGCCACCCAGGCGCCCTTTCTTCTCCTCTCTTATGTGCACTGTGCACTTGCTCTCTTTCAAATAAATAAATAAAATTAAAAAAAAAAAAAGGAGCCTCTCAAACGATCCTGGGAAACTGTAGGCCTCTGGCCATCCTCCTATGTGAGTGGGGACCCCTCCACATGCTGCTCATTGAGATGGTCACCACAGACTGGCCTCACTGGCTCTCATCAGATGTGTATATAAAATATCAGCAGAAAAAGAGATGCAAAACCAGGCAAGAGCTGTTGTCTCAGTAAAGGAGAACTGCAGGGCTGGCTTGCAGGAGGGAGACAGACTTTTCGCTAATTCCCCTTTTGTTCCCTTTGAATTTTGAAGCATCTGACTGTCTTATCTCTTCAAAAACAAATAAAACAAATCTTAAAACAAAAATTGTCACAGCATATCGATAACTAGGGAGGGACAGAGGCTACAAAGTAGCTAGTTGAATGTAACTTCTGTGTTTTAAAAAAATGCGTGTGTGACACCAACAATGGGACACAGTGACATCACTAACATGCTGATCGGATGCACTGAGGACCCAGGATCACATCCTTGGGGTTACTGCCCGAACCACCAAGCCTGAATCTACATCGTCAGGCATCAGGCAAACTCTGAGGGGCGTTCTGCAAAATGACCGGTTGGTACTCCTCCAACATGTCAAGGTCATAAAAGGAAAAGAGAGGCAAAGGACCTGTTTTAGATGAAAGGAAGATAAAAACCCGTGGTGGCTAAATGTGATTGTGTGGATCTGGAGCGGATCCTGGAGCAGAAGGAAAAATTGCAATCAAGGACATGAAGACAATTGATGCAGACTAGATAATAGGACTGTATCAACGTGAAACTTCCTGACTCTGTTGATTATATTACGACTGTGTAAATTAATATCCTTGTGTCCCGGAAATACGTAATGAAGTTTTTAGCAGTAAAGGGGCAACCTACTCTCAAGTTATTAATATTCTATATAGAGAGAGATAAATGTGACTGCGCGCACATCTGAGTAAAAGGTATGTGTGAGTTCCTTGTGTTATTCTTGTCAATTTTCTTTAACTTTGAAATTAATTCAAAAACAATAGAAAGATGTAAGCCAAATCTTATTAGCGTGGTGGGATTGCCACTGAACCCTTTTTTCTTTTTGCCTATCTCTGCTTTCCTTGTTTCTTTCCTCCCTCCCTTTTTCTTTCTCTTTCCTCCCTCCCTCCATCCTTCCCTTTTTCCCCCCTCTTCCTCCCTCCTTTTCTTCTTTCCTTCCTTCCTTTCCTTTTGAAAAAGTAATATGGTAAAAGTAATTCACCCTTGTTCTTTGTGTTTTTTTTTTAATAGTAATCTCTACACCTGACGTGGGACTTGAACTCACAACCCTAAGATCAAGACATGCATGTTCCACCAACTGAGCCAGCCAGGCACCCCTAAGGTAAAACTAATTCAAATGCTATAGACAAGACTCCAGTGTAAGTCTGCCTCCCGGCTGAGCAGACCCTTAGCTACCCAGCACCCCCTCAGAGGTAACCACAACCATTAGGTGTTTCCTGCGTCTCCTTGCAGATGTATCCTGTCCACATACAAATGTGCATGGCTCAGTGGCCTCTTCCACTGAGACACAAATGGTGTCATCCTGTACCGTGCTGTGCTCACCATTCTGCACCTTGCTTTTCCTCAGTTAACACTGTATATCTTCATGATCCTTCTGTATGGGGACAATAGGGGGTGACCTCATAATTTTAAGGGCTGCCTAGAATTCCATTGCTCTGATGTGTCACAATTCCTTGAACCAATCTCCATTGTCACACAGTTAGTCCTTTTCTAATCTTTTATAAGCAAAATTACAATGAATTGCTCCCACTTCTTTGGCCACAATGTGCAAATAGATTATCTAGGATAATTTCCCACAAGTGGAGGTGCTCCGTGGAAGACCACAAGCCTTCCCCATTGTGGATGCTGCTGCGGGGGGCCCGTCGGCTGCGCACGCCTAGCTCCTCACTGCCTCTGCACGCACACACTTCACATTTTCGGATCTCTGCCAATCAGATTTTTAAAAAATGATATCTGGTTGAGGTTTTAATTTGCATTGCTATTATTATAAGCATAGATGAATATCTTATCACTTGCTCTAAAAGCTATTTGTATTATTCTTCATCTCTCCCTGCATGTATATGAATGGTCTAAATCTTCTACCACAGACTTAGCCTTCCTACAGAGAAACCCACGGCATTAATCCCAGGCTGAGCCCTCTTTGGACCCCTCTGGGAACTGAAAAGAATAGGATCTGTATCTCCTGGTGCATCTGGACCAGAGCCATCCTAATGACTCCAGTTTCGGGTTTACTAGCTGTAAACCAAAGGCGATAATTTACCATAGGAGTTGGGAACGTGACTCAGCCCAGGCCCAGGCGAGCGCTCCCGCCCCTTCTCAGCTGCCAGCTGCCAGTGCCCAACCCAGGGCAGGCCTGTCCTGGGACTTTGCAGCACACCTCCTGCCCATCCTTGAAGAACAGAACTTCTTAGTCCCTCTGGATTTCTGTTTTCTCCCCAAGTCTTTAAAAAGCTGTGGTGGGAACAGAATGCTTCATTCAGAGGAAGCCCTGAAAGGCCCTGTTGTGCTGCATCCGGTCCAGGAACCAGTTCAGTGTTCTCTGAAGAAGAAAAGATTTGGACAAAAGCTGGCATCCTGAGAACCCGGGAGGTCAGGCCCTTGTTAATGAGCCACTGGCGTCCCTGCATCATTAGTATGCCTACACCAGAGCTGCCGCTCCTCCAAGCGGCCCCTGGAATCACCTCCATGCAGAGGTTGATGTTGAGATGGGATTTTTTGTTTTTCTCCGTCCAACACTTGCAGGGAGATCTCTACATATAGGGGCTTTTTCTACCTCGGGACTTGGCTGAGGTGGCTCGTGGCCGAGCTGTCCGTCATTATCTTGATCCTACCCTTCTTGTAGGCAGAGCCCAGAGTGGGTTCAGATCCCCACTCTGCCCCTTCCTGGCTGGATGACCTTAGCAGATGACCTCTTGGGGCTAGTGTTCTCCTTGCAAATATGGATTTATAATAGTACCC
Source organism: Mustela nivalis (assembly GCF_964662115.1). NCBI lineage: Eukaryota > Metazoa > Chordata > Mammalia > Carnivora > Mustelidae > Mustela > Mustela nivalis. The sequence continues at coordinate 26,991,307 of NC_139037.1, read as the reverse complement.
ACTGTGCGGGTAATGTACTGGTGTCTTAGGACACGGAAAATGTGCAGAAAGGGGATTTGGAGATCACAGAAGAACGGAATTAGAAGGGATTCATTTGCCAGGCCTTTCCTTTGACAAGATCAACCCAAGAAAATAACCACTGAGCTCTTAAAAAAAAAAAGGCAACCAAATCCTAACATTTCATTTTGGGTTGAAATTCAGAAACTTCTTATTACCCTATTACCTTCAGGGTAAACAGTTAAAAACAAATAAAATCAATCAATTAGTCCTTGCCCTCGCTCTGAGGCTCCCTTCCACCCCAGCCCTTGGCCCCCCTCCCCCAGGAGAGGGCTCCTATCCGCTTGAATCTACCACTCAGCCTGGGGCTCTGTTGGGGCAAGCACAGGTCATCCTGAGATGGGCCACTTTGGCATGAAGATTATTTTGAGCTGAAAGCCATGGAGACCCTGCCGGCTCAAGAGAAACTTTGCCCCTCCTCCAGTTACCTAGAAGAATCTGAATTGGGGGTCTTTTATAGCATAAGGGTTATTACCAGAGCTAAATTTTATCTGAGTGACCCATCTGTATGGTAGGGCAGCCATCTAATTACTGAACATCTGCTTTTCTTCTTCTGGCCCCTGAAGTGCATTCCTTTGTTCTGAAGTCCCAGGCCCCTACCCACTTCTCCCTCCATTCGCGATGACACACATGCTTCATTTGTCTGCCCCTCTTCAGAATTTCCACGTGTGTGGAATAGAAATTTGATTTTCTAGTAATCTGTCTCAGCTCAACTTGATTCTTCGTCTAGCCAGAAGGACATTTGAGGGCACAGGAATTCCTGCTCCCCCGACCCCTCCCACAGCTCCGAGGCCCCTGCCAGGGGGCCTCTCTCAGGTGTGTGAACACTTAGAGCTCCCTTACATTCCTCCTGCTGCCTCTGATCGTGGAAGTTCCTTCGACCTAGACTATCTGCCCCCATTCTCCTCTGGCTATGGCTAACTCCTGCTCAACGACAGATTTCAGCTGAAGCATTCATTTCTGAGGATGGAAGGAGGGCAGGGAGGGGCCTGAACCCCCAGATGGGTTATTTACTCCTATGACCCTTTCTCTCCAAAGGTTCTGTCTTGTCACACACGCTGCACGTGTGGTTTCTGAGTCCCTGCAGCCATGAGGCTGCATGCCTAAAGCCAGCACTGTGACTCACTGCGACTGGCAATGGGAAGGGCTGACAGCGTGAGTGCGCAAGGAAGAAAAGAGGAACAGAAGGGAGAGAAGGAGAGGACAACAGGTTGGTGGGGAGACGTGAATGTACAGAGGAGCTTTCTGGAATCCCACCGCAGAGAGCAGCCACCCCTTCATTTCCCTTCTGGGTAAAGCCCCCAAGAGATGGGGAGAGATTGGGACAGATACAGTGGTGGCTCTTGAAGAAACAAGCCCTTTGAAATCCCCTTCTGAACTTTGCTGGGTACTTAGAAGCTTCAAAGTGTTTACAAACCCTAATTACCCCCACACGCTGGGGCCCCAGGCAGCCACCAAACTTGGCCTCAGTATGTCTGTTTTCAAGTTAGGAAACTGAGCCCCACAGTTAAGTTCTTGCCTGGGGCCCAAAGAGGAAATGACCCCAAAAGGCGGCTCATGTTCTCAGGAAACTACCCAATAGAGCAAGAGCTGGAAGCTGAGAGTACTTTGGGCCTCAGTTTACCTATATGAATGAGGGGACACTCCCTGCTCTAAAATTCTTAAATTCTCTACTGTGTATTTACTCAGTCCAGGGGTTACAACAAGGCAGCACCCAGGCCACATTTGGCCTTCAAACGTGTGATGATCTCAGCGTGTGTGTGTTTTTTTTTGTTTTGTGTGTATGTGTGTGTGTGTGTGTGTGTGTGTTTAATAGAAGAGCTTGTAGAGAAATGGAAATTTGAGGATTCTCTCGAAAGATCTAAAGGCATGGCAACAGTGGACCCACAGAAGCCAGCGCCACAGGTATGAGGCTAGCTGGAGCTAAATGGTGACTCTTTCCTTTATTTACATGGGACACGTGTGTGCTAGCTTGTCACAGACCCCAGTGCTCCCTCTTGTCTCTGACCTGGTTTCCTTCACTCATTCACGAAACCTGCTGAACCCTCTCGGCATCTGAATCAAAGCTCTTGAAATATCTCTTCCCTCTTAGTTACTATCTCTAGCTACATTGGCCTTTTCTGGGTTTCTGGTAAAAGTCAAACTCTTCTCAGCCACAGGACCCTTGCATATGCTGTTCTGTCTACCTGGGACACCCTTCCCCCACAACTCTCAGTGGAAGGATCACCTGCTCTGTCTGAATTGGGTTTCCCTTAATATATCTAGAGTAATCTCGCATGCCACATCCCACCTTATAATTATTCATAGGTGTGCTTACTTGCTAGTCTTCTGTCTCCCCTATTAAAATACAAACTCTTGGAGGGCAAGAACTTGCATGGTTTTAGTGGTTGCTCTGTCTGCAACATGCAGCCTAGAACCTGGTGCCCCTTGGGAACTTGGTAAATATTTGTGGCAAGAATGTGTAAATGAATGCATGAGTGGGACCCTGTCAGGCCTATGGGATGTCTATTCAGTGACAAGTGGCCAGTCATCACTGTCTTCCTGCAGGGTTGATAAGAGGATGCCATTTTCCCAGCTTTCTTGTGGCATTTACTCACGCCCATGTTTGCAGGCACATGTGCTCCTTTTTCCAGAAGCCCTGGGATAAAAGGTGAGTGAGAACGTTTCAGGATGTTTGCATTCAAACCCGGATATGTGTGTCAGGCAGGGACAGATGACTAAAGCCATCAAAGAGATAGCAAGAGGGCGCCTGGGTGGCTCAGTGGGTTAAGCCACTGCCTTCGGCTCAGGTCATGATCTCAGGGTCCTGGGATCTCTGCTCAGCGGGGAGCCTGCTTCCTCCTCTCTCTCTCTCTGCCTGCGTCTCTGCCTACTTGTGATCTCTCTCTGTCAAATAAATAAATAAAATCTTAAAAAAAAAAGAGAGATAGCAAGATAACAGAGTACAAAACGAGGTTTCTTCCACATGTAGAAAAAGAGGCTTGACTTGAATTAAATCTATAAAGTCCCAGAATGGATGCAGAGAAGGAAGGATGATGGACACCCAACCTCAATAATGAGGAAAAGGGGAGACTCCCTTGAAGTTTAAAAGAGTTTAAGGCAAAGAAAATCCACCTCCCTCAACCTACTTTATGCAAAGGACCTTCTGATGTCTTCTACCCCAAGACTTAGGATGAGCCAAGAATAAAAACAGGTTTAAGAAAGCTTCATGGGCAGGCACCTGGGTGGCTCAATGGGTTAAGCCTCTGCCTTTGGCTCGGGTCATGATCCCAGTGTCCAGGAATCGAGCCCCACATCAGGCTCTCTGCTCAGCAGGGAGCCTGCTTCCCTTCCTCTCTCTCTGCCTGCCTCTCGGCCTACTTGTGATCTCTTTCTGTCAAATAAATAAATAAAATTTAAAAAAATAATAAAAGAAAGCTTCATGGACACCTGGGGGGCTCCGTCATTTAAGCGTCTGACTTCAGCTCAGGTCATGATCTCAGGGTCCTGGGATCGAGCCCCGCGTCGGGCTTGGCACTCAGCAGGGAGTTTGTTTTTCCCTCTGCCTCTCCACCAACTTGTGTTTGCTCTCTCTCTCCCAAATAAATACATAAAATCTTAAACACAGACACACACACACACACACACACACATACACACGAACTAAACAAACAAAAGAATCCACAGAACTCTAATAACCCTCCCATAAAAAGAATAGGCTATTACCAAAGGTAATGAGCTCCCTCTCACTGGAGGAATACAAGTGAGACCCTAGAAGCCATTTTTATGACTTATGTACATGGGATTCCAACGTCAGGTACTGCTGAGGTTTTTCACTTGGTGGTTGTGAGTAGGAGAGTACTCAGACCCTCTGACATTGTATGCAAAATTTTTTCTGGGTGGCCATCTTTTTTTTTCATTATGCAAAGTGTTGGTAAGTTTCTTTAGCTTTCACAAGGGTTTATGATTCAAAAAAGATTAAAAGTCATTGAGGGAAACTGATGGCACCATTTTCCCAAACGGGCTGCACATTAGAATCAGCTGAAGTGTTAAAAAAATAGGAGACCCTCTCAAACTCCCACTCTAAGCCCTCTGCATCAGAATTCCCCTAAAATTGTGTTTTGTTTTGTTTTGTTTAAAGATTTTATTTATTTATTTGACAGAGAGAGACCACAAGTAGGCAGACAGGCAGGCAGAGAGAGAGAGGAGGAAGCAGGCTCCCTGCTGAGCAGAGAGCCCGATGCGGGACTCGACCCCAGGACCCTGAGATCATGACCTGAGCCGAAGGCAGCGGTGTAACCCACTGAGCCACCCAGGCGCCCCTAAAATTGTGTTTTTGAAGGCTTTCATTGGGTGACTCTGATGACCTCAACCAAGCAGTGGTCTGAAGTCTCTAAAAAGTGTTAACCAAAGGCCTCGGTGAATTTTAAGCAACTTTGCATCCCCAAAGCTTTAAAATTCCAAGACGGAGGTCACAAAACAGGGCCCCATGGGCTGCTTTGGCTCCTGAGTTTGTTTTTTCAAGAGGAGAGTGAATATTTAAAAACAATAAACAACTTTGGCCAGTGGTTAAAAATTGGGATCATTCATATACACACACACACACAATTCAGATTTCCAACATCATCTACAAAATGCAATACATTTCTCCTATAAATCCCCTAGAAAAGAGCTGACAAAATTAAACCCTAATTCCCAAATCTCAATATTAGACTAAAGCTTACTGTGTTTGCCACAGGCCCCACCATGCCCTGCTACATACAATCAACTTACTTTGCTCGTAAGAGTTAACTGCCTAGTCCCTGCAGGCACTTTAGTTGGAGACCCCTACTTGAAACTTCCCCAGAAATTTACCAGCTTGAGGGATTGTTGACTCCAAGGTGTTTCCCAAAAATGAGACAGAGGCTGTCTGTTCCTGGCCGAGTTGGGAACCGAGGGGCCATTAGGTCTGTACTTTCCCCAGCCCCCTGCCTCCCACCCTGCTGACATCTAGGAGTTGTCCTTTAACTCTGTCCAACACTGGGCCAAGGACTTCAAAGCCACACAAGATCCAAATTGAGTTGACACTAATCCTCTTTGGCCTCAGCCTGTTTTCCTGTGCCAGGCAGAAATTTCCCGCCTCTGCTCGCTTCCTATTAAAATTAACAAGCGTTGCAGGCAGGCATCAAAGGCAGGGTTGTGTCTTTAATATTCCAGGCAGGCCCAGGCTGTGATCACAGCCCCTCCCCCTCTTCCTCTCTTCCAACTGAATTGGGGAAAATGGTTCGGCTGGGAGTGCCAGAATCAGAACATTGGCCATCCTTGTCTGTTTGATACTGGCACCAAGGAAAATTCCAGGGCAGGCAGAACATCTTCACAGCAATTTTCTTCAAAGTGCCCTGCAAAAACTGGCCAATTACTTGTAAGAGGCAGCCTTAGAAGGGTGTGTTATTATTCCTATTTTACTAGTAGGGACATGGAGGTCAAATGGCCTGCCCCAGGCCAGAGAGAGACTGAGAGCGAGAGAGAGTGAGATGGATGGAATCAAAGCAATGGCAGCCTCATTGTCCATCTGAGGCTCACACAGACCTGTATCTGGTCCAGGAATTGTAGCACACCCAGGCTTTCATGCCCAGCCCGGTTTCCGTGACCATCCCTCCCGTTCTCATGCTGGGCTTCCCAGACCTGAGCTGTAGGAAGACAGAAGGTCAGGAACCCCACAGGGGGCAAGCAGCTCTGTCATCAACCCCTCTACAACACAGAAAATGACTGTGGTGGCTAATTATTCTCCTATACAACCCCCAATCTCTTGTCTTTTGTTTTTTTTCTCCCCCCCACTCCATAACATTAATTGGGAATGATCTGATTATCTTCAGAGAACTACGTATTTATCTTGGAGTGATTCACAAATTGAATAACTAGTACACTATGGTCCTGACTTATCAGCGGAACCCGGACAGGTGGGAAGGGGCTGGGTGGTTGCAGGTTTGGTCCTTCCCAACCTGAGATACCTGTTCAGACAGAAGTCCACAGACACCACCACCCCCACCAAGATCGTGGAACCAGAGGAAGCGCTGGAGGTCTAGCGAGAGGTCGGCCACTGTTGGCAGAGCTCACTGCAGGGGCTGTAGGTCCTGAGCTGCTGTATGCCCACCCGCATATTTGGAGGGAAAGCACAGCCAAAAAGGGCCTGCAGACAATGAACAATTAGTGAAGTTTCTCGAAAAAGTGGTTTTGATCCCAATGCTTTAAATGCGAACTGCTTTTCTGGGACTTCGGCTGAGGGGATCGCCCCTCCAGAAATCTTAGCGTCAGGCATCTTCCCAACAGCTGTCTCTTTAGCAGTCCCCAGAACAGAGTAGGGAGGGGCCTGAGCAGAGACCTAGATGTGGCCACCTCTTGGTGTTTTGGGGAAACTGAGGCCCCCGGCAGAGAAGTTAACTTGTGAGTGAGTGACACCAGGGAGTGAATTTAGAGGACTCAGTTGCCCTGAGTCCCAGGCCAGTGGCCTTGCCTTAGAAGAGAGAAGAAGACACAAGAGAAAAAGTGAGATGTGTGAAGGTAGAGGAGAATGAGAGAGGGCATGAAGGGGAAGGAATGCAGAGTGAGTAAGAGAAGACGGGGAGGGGAGAGGTGGCTTCAGGACAGACTCTCTGCTTTATTGCATCACCCGGGCACATGGTTCTGTGATGCCTGCCCATGGTCTTTCCCCTGGGCATCTTGGCTCCCCAATTATACCATAAAACCTTCTTTGTACCCCTGGGTGAGGCATGGGGCACTATGTGGGGCCCTAAGTGGTTGCTTCATCTGAACAGGTGGTTCTGGGAATGGGCACACTTGATAGTCTGTATAGGAGGTTTCTGAAGCCCGGGGAGGTTTGTTTCCTGGATGTAGCACCTCACCCAGCTGATCTGCACCTGGGGGTGAGGTTGGGGGTGGTTGATAGGCGGGCACTCCCCCACTCAGAGCCTCAGGCTCCCTATCTGTAGACAGGTTTGGGATTGAAAGGGTGTTTAGACCACAGTATTGCCCTTAACAGCCCTGGTGTTCTAGAATTATGCTAATTCCAGTTCTTCTGTCTTCTGCTTCTCTCTTTCTTCAGGCATTCCTGAGAGGCCTTACAGGGCAAATCCAGAACACCTTACTATAAATACTTTTCAACTGGAAGAAAGGGTTTCTAAACAAAGGATAAACTGCAGAAGCATAAAATGAATTTTGCCTGCTTGACCATTCCCCCAGGGGCTGAGTGACTGCTTGCAGAGAACTTGAAGGCTGAGGATATGCTCTGGGTGGCCCCTCCACTCCCCACCCAACCCTGAGTGGCCTTCCTAGGGACATACCTGGGTGTTCATCTTCTTCGTCCCCAAGGTCACTTTGAGCCTTCTGAATGGGGAAATCATTAAAAAACCAGTAATGTGGGGATGCCTGGGTGGCTCAGTCATTAAGCATCTGCCTTTGGCTCAGGGCATGATCCCAAATTCCTGGAATCAAGTCCCATATCGGGCTCCTTGCTCAGCAGGGAGTCTGCTTCTCCCTCTGCCTGTCACTCCCCCTGCTTGTGGTCTCTCTCTCTCCCTGACAAAAAAATTAAAAATCTTAAAACGAGCCAGTAACATGGGAAGACAGAGGCAGGCCATATGGCCAAGAAAGTGATATAAACTGGTCCCAAAGTCGGATTGGTTAGTGTGCTGCCCCACTAAGCTCTCACAGAATGCAGTGTGTCAGCAAGAATCCTGGACCACAGAGAGGGGCTCCAAATAGCCGAAAATCTTATGATAGTATGCTCAGCCTCAGTAGCAATTAGGAAAGTGTAAATCAGTAACCAAGGAAATGACATTTTATATCTGTCAGGCTGATGAAAATTAAGTCCGAAAATACCAAGTGTTAACAAGGACATGGACAAGGACACTCAGGGAGGACATTGGTCACAGGAGTGTAAACTTTTGGTGAGCAATTTGGGAATATTTAGGAAAGTAACATAAGCACATGACCTTCTATCCAGCAAATCTGCTTCCAGCTTTACCCCCAGAGAAACTGTAGCACATGTCACAGAAGAAATCACATGTGTGTGGCAATCCATTGCAGCAACATTCATAATAATGGAAAAGGGGAAACACTGAAATGGTCATCAGCAGGGAAAAGGATTGAACTGTGAAGCAGTCTTATAAATAGAATACTATGGGGTCGCCTGGGTGGCTCAGTGGGTTAAGCCTCTGCCTTTGGCTCAGGTCATGATCTGAGGGTCCTGGGATCGAGCCTTGCATTGAGCTCTCTGCTCAGTGGGGAACCTGCCTCCCCCTTTCTCTCTGCCTGCCTCTGCCTACTTGTTCTCTTTATCTGTCAAAATCTTTTTAAAAATACAAATAAATAAATAAATAGAATGCTATGAAGCAGTTAAAATCATAAATTTCAAAATACTGGACAAAAAAAAAAAAAGCAACCAAAAAAAAGGTTGTAAAAGGCTCCATGAGGAATGATGCCATTTTATGTGAGGTTTACAAACTTGTAAAACAAGACCATGTAATTTTTATAGGTACATATATGTGTAGTAAAAGTAGAAAAACATGCGTGGGCATGGTAAACCCTTCAAGAAATTAGTTCCTGGGTTTGGTGGTGGGATAAGAACAAGATATGGGAAGTTTACGTGGGAGGTTTCCACTCTTTCTGATTTGTTCTTTAAGTCGTTGAAATGAATAGGACTTAATGTTAATATTTGCTAACTGGAAGCTTCCGTATCCGATTTTCAATTCTTATCTGTTTTTCAGATCATCCAGAATATAAATAATAATTGCATAAAATGAGAGAAAACGAGGAAGGGCATTGGGCTAGAGTTCCCATTCAGATTCCAGATCTACAAGCATCCATCATTTCCTTGGGCAAGTCAAGTAGCCTTGAAGGCAAGGCCTGTGTGGTGGTGTTCCCACTGGTTCTAGTGGCAACACTGTCCCCACCCCAGATCCAGTTATTATGTGAGAGGAGATGGATGAGATGAACAAGGCAAAATGGAGTTTAAAAAGAGCAGCTGCCCCATTTTTTAAAAAGATTTTATGTATTTATTTGAGAAAAAAACAGCATAAACGGATTAAGAGAGGCAGACAAGCAGACTCCCCACTGTGTGAGAGCATGACACAGGGCTCTATCCCAGAACCCTGGGATGGTGAACTGAGCCAAAGGCAGATGCTTAACTGACTGAGCCACCCAGGTGCCCCTGCCCCATTTAAATACAGGAGAAGAGGGATGAGAACATTCCGTCTGCACCAGCCCCTGCAGTACGCCTCCATGAACCCCCAAGGCTGTGAACATGCACCGGGTAAAAACTCCCACATTTCACGAGGAGCTCAGAGCTTACCTAAACTGGGAGAAATGAAGGGCTTGAGACCAGAGTAAGACAAGTGAGGCACCCAGGGCACAGAATCTAAGGAGCTCCTCACTCTCAGGGTCCTTCAAGCACCATCCCACACGTGTGTGCCCTACATCCAGCTCACCTTCTCTTTTTCCGATAGCTATTGACGTACTTCTTGCCCCTGCTGGCAAGCAGGCTTCTGATGACCAGGCCCTGTGTCTGACTCACTTACCCCATCCAGAGGGCTAACCTGAGACCTAGTGCACAGTGGGCTCTGAATGTGTGCTGAATGATTGATGGGACGGAGGGAGGGAGGGGAAGGACAAAGGAAGGATGGATGGACAGACGTGAGCCTCTTGCCCCATCTCCAATGCCCTAATCTGGGTTGCCAGCCAACCCGGGCCAGCCACTTTGCTGCTGGGGGCAATGAGTATGGGTAATTGTTGGCTTTGGCCTTACTCATCCTTCCTTTAGGGCCGTGTGCAAAGCGGAGGGTTTCACTTGCCCAGTGGGTACTGAATTACAGCCCTGTAGCTGGAGTCCTATGTAATTAAGCAACAGCCACAAACTCCAGAGAGTCTGTGAAGTCTGCTGAGCACACAGGTGATTGGGCATCGAGCAAGGTGGCGCTTAATTAGACTTGGCCTGATTTTTACAATCCACAGAACTGAGATCCAAGTCCTCAGAGGCTGGACATGCACTGGTTAAGGGGTTCTTTACCTGGGCTCCATAAATGGAAGTGGGGGCCTGGAAAACAGAGTTCTGTGTGTGTGTGTTTGTGTGTGTGTGTGTGTGTGTGTGTGTGTGTGTATTTTGATTGGAGGGAAGAGGCTTGCTTGGAGCTATCCTGAGACAGAACTGCCCCAGAATCCCTGGCATGTGCAGCTTTCTCTGTCTGTCTCTCTTACACACACACATACCCACTATCACCTTAGCTGTTGGGACAAATGTCTAGAAAAATATATTTAAAGGAAATGTGTGAAAATAAAAAAGGAAATGTGAAGAACCTTAGAGTTCATCAAAATCTACAGAACCTCTTCCTAATGATAAGATTTTCCCAATTTGGATCACAGAGGAGGAGGCATCTCGTTAGCCCAGCAGGGGAGGAGTAATAATGCATGGGGAAGGAGGGTGCTGCACCTGCTCCTCTCAACCAGCCTCCTACCCCAAAGCCCAGCCCATCAGGGCTTGGGGCTCTGTCACCCATCTGTGCCATGCTTTTTTCCAGGCTGGGCCATGGAACGGATTTGTGACAAAGATATTTGCCCTTAACGTTCTTCACGGTTTCCAACCACTTCTTTGACTTTTCTATGCTCGCATCTCCCGTCCTGCTCCTTCCACTTATTATCATCTCCCTTCTAAAGATGACAGACTGATGTTTGGAAAGGTCACGTGCCTTGCCAAAGCACTGAGGGCAAATTCCAGGTATATCTGACTCCATATCAAGCCGTCTATGAACACAGCACACCACTGCAAACACAAAATCTTAATAATAGCTACCATTCCTTGAGCACTTGTATGTTAAATGTCTGCTCCATGAGGAGACCCAGTGACCCCCATTTTATAATTGGGTTCGCAGAGATAAGGGAGATAGAAGAGTCAGAATGCTAACCATGTGCAAAGGACCGCTGCCTATAATATTTGCTGTGCTCTCTCTTGCTAGAGTGTGAAAGGCTGCTGAGAAGCCCACGATCAAGTATGAGGACAACCAGACCATGGCTCACCATCTGGAGGATAATGGCCTATGAAGCTGGGAGGCAGGGACATGCAAACTACACCTCTGTGAGGTACCATTACACTTCTTCACACTTACCAGATGGGTGAACATTTAGAAGTCTGAATACAGGAAGCACTGGAGGAGGAAGTGGGGAAATGGGAACTCTCAGAAATTGCTTGAGGGAAATTAGTATAAATTAGTATAAGATCTTGGGAGAGTGATTGCCCCACCACCACCTAGCCATCCCTCCAGGGATGAGTGAGTTTTGCATACTGGTGTACATGACATGAATGGGGACCTTCCCTACAGGATTTCTGTAATGAAGAAAACATGCTACAAGGGTCTAGGGAAGGGAAGATGGGCCAGTTAGGAAACGAGCTGAATCTTCCCCGGGGGATGATGATGGCCCAAACCTGGTGGCAGGGGTGGAGGTAGACAAAACCGAGGGGGGAGCTGGTTGGAGGTGAGGCGGGGAGCAGCAGCTCAGTTGGGGACGGGGTTTGAGATGCTGTTTGACATCCACATGCAGATGTTGGGTAACAGCTGGAAATATGGCTCTGGAGTTCAAAAGAGAGGCCAGGGATAGAGATATAAACTGGGAGTCACCAGCACACAGACAGTGTTTAAAGCCGTAAGCCTGTTAATTTTTTTTTTCTTATAAATAAAAGAACTGAAGCAAATATGACCATGTTGACATCTGTTAATTCTGGGTGGTAGATATGATGGTGGTTATAATACCCTTCTTTGTACTTTTTAGTAGGTTTGAACTCTTTAATAATAAAGTTAATTAATAAATAGTTTATAAGGCCACAAGGCTCCAAACAGCTGACCAGTTCTGTGAGAAGTGCCTCGGACCTAAAGCATGGGTACTAGTAACGAATTGAGGAATCAAGTTCAGGTCCTCTGCTGCCAGAAACCTAAATGCAATGACCAGAGGTTGACCCTGTTTCTCCATTTGAACAACAAAAGCTGGCCCACAGTTTCTCAGGGTTCTTTCGGGGATAACCATCCAGGATTCAAGCTGGTGCCCCACAGGGTCCCTGATGGCCCTGATGGTATCTACCCACCTCTCGTGCCTAGTCCTGCAGATAAGGCCAGAAATACCCCATAAGGGGGCTTTGTAGGTAGAGCTCATAGAAATAGAGCCCAGAAATACCCCATAGGGGGCTCTGCCTCCAAACAGATGAAAACTGTACCAAGGGGAGTCAGAAATGACAGGATCCCACAGTCCCCAGCCCTCGAGAACACAAAAGGAATTAGGCTGAGCTTAAAGGCAGGGACCTTCAGTGACAGAGTAGAGACTTTTAGTGACGATATTTGAAAAGTGGGTTTTTTTAGGATTGATTTTATTTATTTATTTATTTATTTATTTATTTATCTATCTGGGAGAGAGCGCAGGGGTGAGGAAGGACAAAGAGAGAGAAGGAGACAGCCCTCAGGCCGATTCCCCACTGAGCGTGAGGCCCAGTGTGGGGCTCGATCTCACAGCCCCGAGACCATGACCTGAGCTACAACTAGGAGTCAGATGCTTAACTGACTGAGCCACCCAGGCGGCCCACCATATTTGGAAAGTCTGCATGAGTCCCCCTCAGAATAGTCCGTGAGCCTGAAACATACAAACGGGTGGGTGGCTGAACCCGTCTGCCGGGTGTTAACAGTATTGCTACTGCTAATAAGTGTGTATTACTACTGTGCATTCTCCCGCCTAACCCTCATAAGGACAGTGCCATAGGGTTATCGTTTTCATTAGCCAGATGAGAGCGCTGCAGGCTCAGAGAGGTCAAGCCTCTTGGCCCACATCACACAGCAAAGAAGGAGCCGAGTCTGGCCACAAAACTCTGCATCTCAAGCTCTTCACAGCTCTTGCTGAGCTGCGGGTTCCTCTCCATCTCCTCCATAAGAGCCAGGGAAGACAGCTGAGATGTAACTCTGGGAACTGAGCCAATTATTCCTCATCGGCCCATAACTGGGCAGCAGCACTCCATGAGTCTGGCCACTGGGATGCTGAGATGAGGAAGTGCAGCCTTCGTCCTTGTGAAGTGTGTCATCCGGAAAGCAAGTTCAGTATCTAAACCAGCATAACAAGACCAATGGCTCCAGGCTGCTCCGGGCTGGCTGGGGGCACGTATGTCCAGAGGCTCCCTGTGTGGGAAAAGATGGTGATCCCAGGACCAAAACACGGACCAGGGTGTGGAGTCCCGGCACAGGGCTTTTCTCTAACCTCAGCACCTGGCCCAACCTTAATTCCTGAGCCATGAGTGCCAGAAACTTTCTAGCAAAAAAATGCTGGGCTCAGGAACATGTATTTAGCTTTTACCTTGATGGGAAGGGGAGACTATGGAAACCCTGTCATTTCGTGTGTTATAAGTCAGGGGTATTAGCTGCTTCTTGGGAACAACCTGTTTCATTGTTCGGGAAAAAAAACCCTCGACGTAGGCACGTTAGTGAGGCCATATCTGAAGGAGATATTTAGGGCTGTGGCTCAAAGGAGCTCCTGCTACCGTGTGATAAGGGGAGAGGGGCTGCAGCCTTCACAGCTTTCCTGCAGAGAAGTTCTTACCTTGGGACCCCGTGGGTGCGGTGCGAGGGTGGGAGTCTGGGTTCACCAACGAGATTTAAGAGATGCACAAAACCTCTGAACCTGTGGGGGAAATGTTGTGGCTTGGGGCCTTTTTTTCTGGGTAAAGGATCAAGAGCTTCCACCAGATTTTCATAGGACTCCTTGAAAACCCCAAGAAAGCGAAGGATCACTTCTTTCAAGATTAAATAATACTTCTTTGAAATATTGATTTTCTTCTTCTTTTTTTTTTTTTTAAGATTTTATTTTTTTTGATTGACACAGAGAGAGAGCAGCAGAGGAAGCAAGAAGCAGTCTTCCCGCTAAGCAGGGAGTCCGATGCAGAACTCCATCCCAGGATCCCGGGATCATGACCTGAAGAGAAGGCAGAGACCTAATAGACTGAGCCCCCCAGGCATCCCTTAAATACTAATTTTCTAAGCGCAGATTTAAGCTCTGCCTGCAACCATTGCATGTTTTCAGGGTGATGCATGTATTTTTGTTTTTATGCTCCATGCAAAAATCTGGAGCTGAGACTCAGAAGACAGGCAAAAGGAACCTGTGGGTGTGCTTCCCCAGGCACTGGAAGGACTGTGTAACCAGGACAGGACAGCCTGGGACAGAGCTCAACATGAACTTGACTGCCTGAAGCTACACAGAATTGTTTCCATCTACACAGCGCAGAACCTGGGAAATAGCTTCATGCTATCTGCGGGATTGAATTTTGAGATTTTCATTCAGTTGAGGCCTTAAGCAACATCACGGAGTCAATCATGTGAGGAAGAAGCCATTCCTGGCTCAGAGAGGAAAGAGGGAGGAGAGTTGGTTTGTATGAAGGTGAAGGAAAGTCCGTTCCTTGCTCTGGGCTCACAGTTTAGGCTAGACCCTGTAAGGCATTGATATCTGCTGCAGGGGACACGTGCAGGAGTGGGGGGAGGCTGGTCCTGTCACGACATAGGCTGGGGATGCGGGCCCAGGAAGACGAAACCAGTCTCTGAACTCTGAGAGCAGTCCTACCCAGGCATAGGTTTCCTGGCCCGAGATGTCCTCCTGACCTTCTCAATGAACTGTACACTCTGGTGTTACTCACCCTTGGCTCCCCAGTGCCCAGCACAGTGCTGGCCCTCAGAAGAAGGTGAATGAATGGAATCTGCCTGGATCCCCCAGAAGGCTGTGAACTCCTTGCAGGCAGGGCCCATTTCTACATCAATACAAGACTACCCCTACCTACCCTCCCTGTGCCTTGCTGATGTCCAGTGGGGCTGAATCCCTTTGTTCTCCCTGGAACTTCTTAGCTCAAACCCATGGTTTCAGCAGTCCTTCTACATAATGGATGATGGGGACGCCAAAAATGATGGAGACCCCGGCAATTTACAAGTAGGAGGAACTGTCGCCATTGGTCTGGCCATGTCCTATCTTTTTAGCCTTTCTGAAGGGTGACAGTATTTTTCAGGAGAGGCCCTCAGTGCCCACAAAGCAGCCTTGCTTATGTGTTCACTCCCATGCTCATTCCCATCTTCAGTCGTCTGACTCTATCTCATTCATTCATTTCCTAAACGTTGTGCAGACCGCTTCAGAATCGAGATGCTTCAGACACAGGTCTTGCCTCCCAGAGGTCTGAGATTGGGACACGGGGCACAAGACCCATGAACACACTCACACAATGGAGTAAAAAGTAGTAAATGGCATGAGAAATATACAGACCAGTCACAGAGGGGTCCCAGAGGGAAAGGTTTCTTCTAGGTGAGAAAGGGAGAGATCAAATGCAGCTTCCTGGAGCAAGGGTCAGTAGCCATAGCTCCAGAATCTCTTCATGGAGACGGGGTGAGGGTGGCAGAATCTGGGGGCAGCTTGAAGCTGCATCATCAGGAGGCCCATTCCATAAGACTGAAGATCAGTCAGCTGCCTGATCATGATGAGATCGGGGGCTTCACTCACCCCCAAAGTACCCCCTGGCTTCTCCCACTCAAGTAATGGCATCTGAATCATGTTTCGGTAAATGAGGAGGATTTATCTGGACTCGAGGTGGAAGGGAAAGGATGAACACCTGATAGGAGCAAAGGCCTGGAGGTGGAAAAGTTCAAGGCCAAGTACAGAGAAACCGGATTCCTTAGGTTTTGGTGGAGGGGGCAGAAGGGAGGAGTGGACTGTGACCTTGGAGAGCTAAGCTGAACCTGGAATGCAAGACTATGGTGTCTGGGCTTCATTCAGCAGATGGTGAGAGCCACTGAAGGTTTTGAGCAAGAGAATAACATGGCCAATGTTATTTGTGGGCTAAATCTCTGGGGCAGAGTGGAGAATGAAGAGGAGAAGGCAGGCCATAGGAGGCTGATTCCAGACCCCTACTAATGTTTGTGGCCAGGGCTGGGGGTGTGTATGTGTGTCAGAGCAATAGTGTAAATGGAGGTTCCCATGTCAATGGCTAAAATACCTAAAAGTTATAAATCAAATGAACAAATAAAATACTTTCTATCCCCCTACGCTTCCAAAGAGAGCTTCATAGCAAACTGAAGGGCCAGGTTCAATGTTTAATTCTCAAATCTTCACATAGGATGGTGCCCAGAGATCCGCCCCATGGCCCCAACCCCCAATCTGGGGCCCATGTCCAGTCTTTTTCCATCCCTACCTCCTTCCCTCACTGCAAGAGACCCCACATATACCCATAGGCACCCAGCCCACACATCCAAACTCTGTTCATACCCCCAGCACACGGCTACCTCCAGCCAGGCTTCAGGCCTAGAGGGACACACACTGGCTGCCCATCTGCCCTTTGGAGCCTAGGGCAGAGGTCCAAGCAAACCCTTGAAAGCAGGCTGGCTTGGGATGAGAGAAAATTCCAGAATTCAGCATGTTACATGTGTGATCTAGAAGGAGAGGTTGCACACTCCCATTGGGCTCGTGCCCCTAACTTCTGGCCTTCTCACTCAGGGGGTCTGGAGGACATGCCAAGATAAGGCCCGAGTGGGGCATTCTAAAGCCCACGACTCCAGATAGGGGCCCCCTTTTGCCCACGGTAAGGGCTTTCATGACCAGGGGAGACAAAAATGAGGCCTTGTGAAGGAAGGAAGGAGCAGAAATGGCAGATTGCAGAGGACTTGGAAACCAAACAGGTGTAGCTGCAAATCGGAGCACTGTGAGTGCCACTGGAGCCTGAACCTGGCTCCTTGACACCTTGGCACGTGGGTAGATGGCGGGTGCAGCCACCTGCACCCCTTGTGAGGAGCATCCGTATGACTGTACTGCTCGTCCTCTCCTCTGCCCTCCTCCTGCCCGCTCTCTCCAACCCCCAGCCTGCGGCGTCTGGTTGGGCCGTGTGCAGGGCGTCTGGCCCCAGGGACAGGTGGGGTGCGCCCAAGTGCACACCTACACAGCTATAAATAGGGAACCTCTGGCAGCTGCTCACTCAGCTTCTCTTCCCCAGCTGTCACAGCACTGAAGCCTCTTGGACGCCTGGACCATGGACCCCGGGGAATGCACCTGCATGTCTGGTGAGTAAGGATGCCCAGTCTAGGGTCCTGGAACCTTGCACCAGCTTCCAATACGGAGCCCACAGGACTCTGGTAAATATCTCTCTTCCTCCAATTAGGAGCTGCCAATGAGGTTTGTCTCAGACCGGCGACCTCTGATGTGGTGCCCACTCTGTTGCCTACCAGGCTGATTTGCTAGAATTGAGACCTTGGCTCAGGGGGCACTTAGGGTTAGGCCCCTAGGGGCAGCCACCAGAGTCAAGGGCCTGGCAATCTGGTTTGGGTCCCTTGATGCCATTCACTCCTGACATTTCATATTCCTGAGCCCCCGTATTCTCATCTGAAAACTAGGGTCACTCCTCCCCAGCTGCCCACCTCTCAGGGCTGCTAAGAAAGTGCTAAAATCACAAGGCACTTGCAGAGGTCAGGGGGGTCATTGGAAGTTTTATGTGGACTCCCGAGTCTCTGAATCCCCTTAATTCCATGGAAGCACGTAGCACAGGAGAGAGGTCAAAGTTTGGAGGCATCTTGGGCTTTGGAAATGGCATCAAGAATTCTCATTAAGCCTCTCCGGTCCTTAGCGGGACATATCTGTACCCAAACTTGCCAAAGAGACAGAAACTTCCAGCATTTGACGCTCAAAATTTGATGCTCCAAATGATAGGTGGAATGATTTTTTTTAAATTTTTTAAAAAGATTTTATTTTTATTTATTTGACAGTCAAATAGGCAGAGAGGCAGACAGAGAGAGAGGAGGAAGCAGGCTCCCTGCCGAGCAGAGAACCCGATGCGGGGCTCGATCCCAGGAGCCTGGGATCATGACCTGAGCTGAAGGCAGAGGCTTTAACCACTGAGTCACACAGGCACCTCTAGAATGATTTTTTTTTTTTTAAGTGCAGATGGTTTTTATGTGAAAAACAGTTGCAGCTCTCGCTTTAAGGTTATTTGTGTCCCTGGTCTTTCTCCTGCCCATTCAGGGTTTCTGTCTTGCCTCATGCCTTAAAAAGGTGAAGAGGGTATATACAAGGCTTCCACAGTCCCTGGGGACCTCATGCTTGGTGACTTGGCCTGGTTCAGTGGTGCTCAAAACTGATTGTACCTCAGAATCATCTGGCTTGCTTTTTAAAATATGATTCCCTTTCTCCACCCAGACTTATGAATCAGGATATCAAAGGTCAATCCCATGAATCTGCATCTTAGCAAGTATCTCGGCTGAGGGGCCCAATGCAGCCACCCCAGTTTCCATCCAGGGACTGTGGCTGGGAACCATCCAAGGGCCCATGCCCTGGGGGTGATGTTCAGGGGACATCTCCATCCTCTTGTCCAGCCACTCCCCAAAGACAGGCCAGAAACCCTGGCACCATGACAGACTGCGACACACCTTGCATCCCCATTTGACCTCAGTCCTCGCGCTTAGGGCTCTGTTCTCTCTTCTAGGAGGAATCTGCATCTGCGGAGACAATTGCAAATGTACAACTTGCAACTGTAAAACGTGCCGAAAAAGTGAGTTATGCTGACCCGGGGCACCGCTGGCCGGAAGCTAGGAAAGTCTGTTCCCTCCCTTCCCGACCCTGCAGCCGTGGTGGGATTAAGCAGGTTCTGGAGGTCTTGGACCCATTTGGGAGGGATCTGAAATGATAGCTGAGCTGAGACCTGGGGCTAAGCTCCTAAGGGGAGGACAGCCTCACCTGGGGGTGAGGGTGTCTGCGGAGTTGCGGGTATGAGGAGGAAGAGGGCTTCGGGGAGATCCTGCTGTGCCCAGTGCTGAAAGGGATCAAGCACTGGCTGGGAGTCGAGCTCTGGGTTTAATTTTTAGATCTGCCACTGACCTATGATCTTGAGCAAGCCCCTTCCCCTCTCTGGGCAGCTGGTAAACTCCCGATGACCCTGAAGATCCCTCCTGGCTCTGACATCCTGAAGCTTGCTGCCCTGGGGTTTTCTGCTAATGGGGATTGAAGCCTGTGGCCTGCTCTGCCCTTCCTACTTTCTCTTAAACTGTGGGAGAGGACGTGGAAAAAGGGGAGCGTTGACCCCAAACTGACCTGTCCCATCTCCTGACCCTTCCAGGCTGCTGTCCTTGCTGCCCCCCGGGCTGTGCCAAGTGTGCCCGGGGCTGCATCTGCAAAGGGGGCTCGGATAAGTGCAGCTGCTGCCCCTGAAACGCATCCATTGTGCTGGGGGCCGAGGCCCGGGAGGCATCTGTACAGTGCCTTAGTCGAGAAGTTGGAATTATTGTACTATAGGTTATGCTTTTTATATATTTGCTCAGATGCGGTGTTGGTGAGCTTCATGTAAAGTGCTGGAAAAATAAAGGTCTCACTCATGGTTGTCTGGTGGCTCAGAGCACTGTTTTCCCCTAATCCAGCAGGACCAAGAAGGGCTGGCACCATTGCATATGGTAAGCGCCAGCCTGCACCCCTTCGGCAGCACCTGCTAACCCCAGGATCCCGCAGCTCTGCCTGAGGGGGCTTTCTCCTGCTGTGTGATCTTGTTTGGTGTGTACACAGAGCAGCCCAGGAGTACTGGGGAGTCAGTACCCCTGGGAACAGCCCTTAGCTAATGACAAATGAGAGTTGGCAGATACATACCCCCCAGCATCTCTACCCTTACAGTGGGACAAATCTGAGGCAGGTTCCACACCATGCCCCAAGAAGTCCCCAGCGGTGTAGCACTCCAGTAGCCCACAGCCATACCTCACTCATTAACATACCTTCCTTCTTTACCTCACTTGTGTCCATTTTCCCACCAGTGTTTCCTGGGATTCCCCACCCAACAAAACTCCTTGTACAGGGTCTGCTTTGGGACTAACTGAATCTTAGCCAGGGTCTCCTGGCACAATGTTGGCCCAGAATGCCTTATTGTGTTAAGAGTGCTATTTAAAGGACCTTCACGCCGAATCACCCATGAACTCCTAGTGCAGGATATCTGAGTGGATCTAAAGAAAATCCCCAAGGTCAAGACATCAAGGACATTTGCTCCAGACAGGGGCGGGGAGAAAGTGATGCTGTTCACTGAGGTTCTTGCTGTTCCCAGAAGTCAATGTAAAGAGAGTCTGAGGTCTCTGCTGTGCCCTTCCCGCCCCTTCCCCGCACCAGATTGCTGACACACACATCAGCTTCCACCTGCTCTGGTACAAGTCCAGCCAAGCTTGATGACTGTCGGTGTGACCATTGTGCCTAACACAGCCCTTACAGTGCACCAACCACTGTGCTGAGCCTTCCACACACACGCTCTGCGACAGCCCTGCAACAGGCTGGGCTGTATGGAGGAATCCTGGATTTTTTTTTTAATCATTTATTTTTAAATAGGTCTACATGCACAATGTACAAAACACAAAAGATCCAAAGGGTATAAGTCTCCTCCCCACCTTTGTGCCCCAGTCCCTCCTTCTGAAGACAATGACAATAAGCACTTACTTGTGTAACACTCCAGGAGTATTCCCTGCCTGTACAATCACACATGACATGCTGCCACACACACACACACACACACACACACATGCACGCGTGGCAGTGTATTATATACCTGGGGAAACTTGGTGTTTTCCCTTATAGAGTTAACTCTCTACCAAGTCCTTTTTTTCCACTTAAGAGAGAAGAGTAAATAGAGGAAAAAAATAAGAAGATTGAACCACAAAGAAATAGGGTGACAAAACAAGAATTAGTGGATGAAACACCATGGGAAACAAAGAGGAAACTTCACGCATCTCTCCCATGGCAGAGCGGCCGCTAAGCCTACCTAGCCCTGCCAGGGACCATGCAGAGCACAGGCCATAAGCATCTATAAGAAGCACAGCAATGAGCCTTCCTCTCCCTAAAAATGCACATATTAACTACCCTCACTCAATTTTACATGTGGTCTTAGGGAACCCCTGAACCCACTGAGCCATCTCTAGATCCCCCAGGAGATCTGGGTTAGGAATCTATGGTCCATGCATGCTATCCAATATTTAAAAGAATAAAGTGGCCTAATAATAGATGAAAATATTAAGCACCTATAACCCATGAGAGGCTGGGACCGAGTCTGCACGGGCTTAGGACATTATCCCACTTGGATGGAAACCACAGGAAGCCTTAGTGGGGAAAACAAGGAAAGGCAGGTAGGTCGCAGGATGAGGACGGAAGTTCCTCACTGGGACTGCAGGGGGCGCTCGAGGTCCAGAGGCAGGTGCGGAGGCGGTGCTCTGAGCCTGGTGCCCTGAGCCTGGTGCCAGCGTTGTGGTGGTACTTTCCGCCTCAGTCAGGCGGCGTGTGGGGGCCCAGGAGATCCCAGAAAGGGCTTAGAACCCTGACGAGGCTGCAGGGGAGATAAATGAGGCCAAAATCTCCAAGGGCCGGTTAGGTGTAAAAAGCCCTTAACACTGTATGAACCACCTAGATTCACAAGACATGAGGCTTTTAAAATAATTTGGCAGTATGGGTCCAAGAACCATGAAATCCTTTTTATTTGTCCCAGTAGCTTTATTTCTGGAAAGCTGTCTAAAGAATTCGCCGCAAATTCAGGGGGAAATTAAAAAGCCTCACTCTCATGAAAAAATTCATTGAAGTACCATCCGCAATTGTGAAAAACTGGAAATGGCCTCAAGTCTATGAGATCATTTCAAGTAACAGCAGCACATACAACAGGATATGATACAGCCACTAAAAATGCAAAAATGCAGGAAATAATTACGGTAAAATCTGAAGTAAATATTAGGTTACAAATTGGGTATGCAGTCCTTTATTTTAAAAAAAGAAGCCACACAGAATACAAACCATGGAAATGAAAATATGCCACAATGTGAACAGTGGTTGTGTTCACATCACAGATAAAAGATAATTTTTCATTTTCCTTCTTTTCTATTTTTCTGGATTTTCCAAAATTTACTGAGGTGGCACATTTCTAAAAAAAAAAAAAATACTGTTTGACAAGGGGAAAAAATGTATCCTTTGAGTCAGAAATTCCAGTGTAAGGAATGTTGTATCCTCAGGAAAAAAAATCATGAATATACACACACGCAAAAGCTACCAAGATGTTTGCCACATCACGGGTTATAACAGTGAAGATCTGGAAATGACAAAAGTGTGTCTAACCAGGGGACTGATTAGATAAAGTGTATAATGAACTAAAATAAAATTAAAGAAGTGGAATTGATTTCATGGACAGATGTTCATAATCTGATAAGCTAGGAAAAAGGTCATTTATAAATCAGTGTATACGGTAGGCTTCTGTTTTCATATTTGAAAGATTTATATTTATTAATTTTTCAAAATTTCTGCAGTAAACAAAGAAGGGAGAAGGAGGAGAGGGGAGCCAGACCCAGATGTTTTTGAATTTGAGGTACAGATGGTCTGAATTGCACAATTTATTTTTAGAGGCAAGGATAGGACAGAGTACTTGAAACTGATGCTTCAGTTTGGAAATTTTGGGTCACGTGACCACAATACATATCGGCTCAATGGAGGCTTCCCTCCCTCTCCATGCCCAGCCTCATCATCCGCCTTCCCTGGCAAGTGCTCTCACTTACTTTCTCATAGTTCAGTCCTGGGCATGACTTCCCACATCTGACAGAGGATGAATCAGGTCTAGTGATAGAAAGTTGGTGTTAAGGCAGAGGTTCTGATGCTCAACTGAAAACATGTTGTGAAAAAAACCTTCCTGGATTTGTTATAGGGTAAAGTCAAGCAAGGTTTCTCAACCTCGGCACTACTGACATGTTAAGCCAGGTCTTTCTTTTGGGGGGAGGTTAGTCTGGGCCTTGTAGGATGCTAGCACCCCTAGCCTCTACCTATTAGAGGCCAGCCCCAGGACAACCACCACCCCTATGTTGTGACAACTAGAATGTTCTCAGACATTGCCAAATACCCTCTGCAGGCAAAATTGCCAACCATGGAGAACCACCGAAGGAAGGTGAGATGTGAGACAGATCTTTAGCCTTGAGTCAAGCTGGGTGGTTTTTGGGAGAAGGCGATGCTACTGGCCCCCAGCCCTGGGTAGAGGGGAGTGAGGATCTAATGAGGAAGGGAGAGAGGGGAGGTGGGTTTATGCAGAAAGCATGGGCACCACCATGTTATGTACCTCCTGGCAACACTTAGCTTACTATGTGTGGATTTCTTTCTTTCTTTCTTTCTAAGATTTTATTTACTTATTTAGGGAGAGAGAGCAACAGAGCTCAAGGGGGATGGGGAGAAGGGGCAGAGGGAGAGGGAGAAGCAGTTCTCTCCTGAGCAAGGAGCCTGATGTGGGGCTCTATCCCAGGAACCTGGGATCATGACCCGAATGGAAGGCAGATGCTTAACCGACTGAGCCACCCAGGCACCCCAGGCATATGGATTTTTTATTAAATGCCTCCTTACCCAGATAGTGGGTTCTCAGAAAAGACAGACGTTGTCATTGTCCTGCTGCCTTTGCACCTGCCATTCCTAACACAGTGTGTGGCTTAAGGCTGGTGTTCTATACACATTTGTGGTAGTGAAGGAGAGAATTCAAGACCACGGTGATCTTTACACTAAGCAGGATGATGAGGACCACGGAGTAACTTCATTAAGACATACATAATTTAACCGGACTCTTCCTGACCCAGCCTTCAAGGGATCCCATAAAAAAGGGTGGGCCTGAACTCAGACTCCTAGTTCTCACTTTGATTCATTCATTCGGCATTCAAAGACATTCCAGATGTGCAGGGAGTTTTACTAAGCATAGAAGGGAGGAGAGGAAAGGAGGAGGAAGAGGAAAGAAACTTGTTGCTTAGGCGCTGCCTTTACAGACTTCAGAGTGCGTCAGGGAGACCGTGGGACTAACTCTTTCCCCTCTCTTACAGGGAAGAAAATATCTAGACAAAACCCCGTAGAAGTTGTAAGAAGGATAGTTATGTCTGGCTGCAGGCAGAAAAGAAGACTTCCTGGAGGAGGGTGAGCACCTGGGACGTGTTCTGCAATCTGCTTGAAGAAACTTCAGAAAGTTCACCATAAGGAGTAATAGTATAGTTCACCATAAGGAGTAAAGAGTATGATTATTTGGCAGGGCGGGGGTTGTGGGGGCTAGGGAGGGGAAAAAATGAAACAAGATGGGATCAGGAGGGCGACAAACCATAAGAAACCCTTAATCTCATGAAACAAACTGAGGGTTGCTGGGAGGTTGGGGGGGCTATGAAGAGGGTGGTTGGATTATGGACATTGGGGAGGGTATGTGCTATGGTGAGTGCTGTGAAGTGTGTAAGCCTGGCAATTCACAGACCTGTACCCCTGGTGCAAATAATACATTATATGTTAATTTAAAAAAAAAAAAAAGAGTATGATTATCCCCAGTGAATAGGAGAGGGAAACGGGTGAGATTCAAAATCAGACCTGACACCAAAGCCAGTCACTCTGAAGAACTTCAGTCTTCACTCGCAGCATTCAGGAAGAAGATTCTGGCAGGATTGTCAGGGTGGTCTGCATAATATGAGCAGGACAGGACTCCCATTATCCTGATGTGGGAGCTCAGCAGACACCCAGAGTGTCTCCTGCAGCTAGGGGGCCCTGAGGGCTTTCTCCTGGTGCCCCCACTAAAATGGACCCTTCCCTCATCATGACCCCCTCCCTGTGGAGCCATGGAGCTCCTGCCCCCACCATGCACAAGACTTTCCCCAATGGGTGGCCCTTGAACTCCAACCCACTGATGCCCAAATCAGCTCAGCTGGAGCCTTGCCTCGCTCTGGGCTTCATGATCACCAGCTCCCCAGGTCCCTCACTGAGAGGAGATGGCAGACCACCACTGTTCCTATTCTACTGAGGAGCTCCTTGGGGAAAACTTTGCATTATCGTCCCTAGATTTTGGAGTAAATCTCAGGAACCAAGGTATTGGCATGGCAGCTGGGTTCAACCTGGCCACTTTCTGAAACCTGGAAGCATGGAGGCTGCCTTTCCCTGCCGCCTCCTCCAACACTTCCCATCCCACGAGTGATTAAAGAGAAGAACAGAATCTTCCCTCAGCCTTTGGAGCCCACGCAAAAGGTGCTAATGCCTGGCTAGGAAGGATGCAGGAGGGCAGGGGAGGAAGCAGCAGCCGCATTGGACGCAAGCACTCAAGGGATCAGCCTGCTGTAGGGCAATGTTTCCCCGATTACTGTCCTTCGAGAACCTACTCAATTTTAGGCATAATCACATATCATCACCTGGTCTATTATTATACTTAAATTTACTTTAAAAGGAGGTCTTGTATCACTACTGCAGAGGAGAAACTGAATCATTTGCCATAAACAGGAGGTAACCATGGAGATAGAGGGCTATTAAGTTTCTAGCTAAGTTGTTCTATGCCAGGGTGAGGCTCCCTCCCCATCCTTACCCTTGCCTCCTTACCCTCTCTGTGACCCTGGCCCCTTCTGCTGCTTCAGCTGCGCCGGTGGATACAGTTGCTCACTCAACATTCATTCTACTAATAAAGCCAGATCTCCTCCAGAAATGGCTTTACTTGCAGAGAAGCACATTTGCAAATTCTTTGGGGACACCACTATTTGTCCAGGCTCCTGAACTCCCAGTCAACTGTTCGGTCTGAGGACAGTAAATTAGGAGACCCTCTGAGGGCAGTGCAACAGCCCAGTGCAGCCCTAGATCAAGTTCAACCCAGGGGAGCGGCTTGCTGGACTCCTGGCTTTTTTTCTGAGATCATCATTTTTTCTGAGAAGATGAGCTACCCCAGGACCCTCTGAATGGCCTCCTCTGAGGCTCAATTCCAAGGAAGTCTGAGATGCCTGAGTGGGAAGGAGAGGGCAGCTCTGGCTGAGTGTGTTGGCAGGCACATTTCACCGGCAGGGAAAGTTCTAGATGCTGAAGCCTGGAGGGCTACGGGCAACAGGATGTGGGGCCAGAGGAGCCTTAGGCAACATGAAAACAAACAGGAAATGAGCTGTGATGCTAGAGCTGGTGGACTCTGTAATCTGAAACAGGAAGCAGGAAGTCAGTGTTGAGAACCAACCTGGACTTCCCATTAAATACCTTGCCAGATCACACTATAGGGTCTCCTGAGACTCTTGGTTCTCGTCTTCTGCTTTTCTCTTCTTTCACCACTACTGATGCTTAGACTCACAGACCAACACATGTGGGACCCGCAAAGCTTGGAGGAACCAGCCAGCTCCACCCCTCACATGAGGCCGCTTGGAGGCCCTTGGGGTAGCTCATCTTTTGGGGGACGAAGAGTTTCCAGCCAACCTTTGGAAGTGAGGCTCCAGCTCTGAGAACAGAGGCTCATTCTGCATGGGGGATATTTGGAGACGCTCAGCAAAACCAAAGTCTGAAAGCTCACCAGACCTGCCTTCTTTGGGAGGCAGCCTTGGGATCACGTCTACAGAGGGAGGAATGCAGGTCCTCAGGAGGCCTCTCCTGGAAGGAAGTGAAAGCTAGGGCGGGAGAGGTGGTAAGGACCCTTTGGGAGGGCTTATGGGGGAATGTCCATTCTTGGGGAGGCACTGGGTGGTCTCCTCCCACCTCTACCTTTCCAACACTTTACTGCAAAGATCCTGGAATTAATTTCTCCTTTTCTTCCTCCCTCCCTCCCTTCCTCCCGGCATTGGGTCCTTGATCACTGGGGAGTCTGTCCCTCTCCCTGTGCCCCTCCTGTGCACACTCTCTCTTTGTATTTCAGATAAATAAATAAAAGCTTAAGGAATAATAAAGCTCTGTCTCTAGATAAGCCTTTTCCCTAGGAAGCCCGCTGCTTCATGAAAGGTGTTTGCACCACCAGCAGGTAAACTGAGGTATCCCCGTGGGGGCATTCACCAGGTGACTGACTGTCTGAAATGCCACCATTGGCAATTCTTCTACTTCAGTACCCTTTGACCGGTTATCTAATGGTTTCCTTTGCTCCTCTGTTTCCTGGGGATTAAGTGTGTTCATTTGCTGAGCAAGGTGAGTGAGGCCCAAAGGAAGGAAGTGATCTGCTTTGGGTCCAGCTTCTGGTAGCTGCGGGCTACGTCACTCCAATCTCTGGCTCCTGTGGTCACACGGCCTCCTCCTCTTCCGTCTATTCTGTGTGTGTCTTACAGGGACACTTGTCATTGGATTTAAGGCCCAATTCAGGATGATCTCCTCTCAAGGTCCTTAGTTGAAAAAAAAAAAAAAAAATCCTTAGTTGAATGACATCTACAAAGACCCTTTGTCCACATAAGGTAATAGAGGTTCTGGGATTTGACACGGATCTCTTTTGGGGGCCATTTCTTCAGCTTACCACAGGTACTAGGGACTTAACAGAAGGAAACGATAAATGGAGAGCTGCTTCCCTTGGAAGCTAGGACGCAGCCACCAAGTACCACCGCCCCAGATCTCCCCCAAGTCACCCCAGGCCTGTCCTTCAGCCTTCGAAGAGCCCCGCACCCCCCCCCTCCCCAAATCCAGTTTGCAAGGCCCTTCCATTGTTGTTACGATTCTTTTCCCAATTCATGAGGGATGAGGGAATGGAGTCCTGGAGCAGCAGGGTGTTCAGCACCCCATTTGGATGAGTCGCGCGCCCCAGAATCTTAGAATAAGAGGAGATGAGAGGCAGGGAAGGGCTGGGGGACATGCAATGCGGCTTTCTGAGCCGGGAGGTGCGCGCTTTCTGCCGCGGACGGCTGCCGCGGCGGACGCGTCCCCATCGGTGCTCACAGCCACGCGCGCACGGACGAGCGGGGAGTGTCGCGCCTGTGCACGCAGTGGGAAGTGGCCCCCGGAGAGGAGTTGGGGAGCACGCGCGCGCACCCTGCAGTGCGCACGGCAGCAGGGTAGGGTGGGGTGGGGTTGGGCGGGGGAGAAAGGACCGCTGCCGCAGTGCGCGCCTCCGCCGAAGCCCGTGTGCCCAGATGGAGAGAGGGGGCGCCATGCGCGCGCGAACTCTGCTTGCGCGCCCCCGCCTGGGGCTATAAAAGCCTCGCCACCTGCTGCCACTAGTGCGTCCAGTTGCCGGGAGAAGTCAGTTCACCTCCTCCAGCGGCAGCTCCTCTGGACATGGACCCTGAGACCTGCCCTTGCCCTACTGGTGAGCCCCCGCCCCCAACCCGCGGCACAGCGCCCCCACTGACTTCGCAGAGAACCCCACGCCCTACCGACCGCTCAAGGACATTTGGGGGAAGGGACCCTCCCTGCTTGCCATTTTTAACCTCGTCAAAGGGTGGACGTGGCTATAGTCCAGAAGGCACTGAGATTCGACACCCCATCTCCTCCTTTAGGCCTGGCTGCACCCCAGTTTTAGCATATTTAACTCTTCCTGTGGCGTCCCCCCTCTAGGCGGTTCCTGCACCTGCGACAAAGGCTCCTGCAAGTGCGAGGGATGCAAATGCACCTCCTGCAAGAAGAGTGAGTGTGGGCGCCCCCCACCCCACCCCACCCCTGCCCCCAGTACTCCCTACTGTCGTCTGTCTACGCAAGATGGAGAGACCCGAGGCCCCCTATTATATTGCTTTTGACTCTTACTGGGACAGAACCACCTGGGGAGACCGTAAGATACAGCCGCCCCGCCCCCACCCCCAGTGATTGGTACCCAAGGCCTGGGGCAAGATGTTTTTGTAAATCGTGGGCTTCTCCTGGGGAGCTGGGGTGGAGAACTGCAACCCTAGTTGAAACCCTCACCTCCAAACCTCAGTGCCTGAGGAAGCCAGTGGTGAGGCTGGGGGGCAGCTCTGGAGTTCTGGTCCCTTGGTCCCTCCCAGGCCTTTGAGGAGCTCCTCAACTTGACCTTCCTCAGTCTCCCCGGGGAGCAGTGTAATAAGCTTGGGGAGTCAGAGGCGGGAGGAATAAAACTAACCCTAGATCTCCTGGAACCCTCACACCTGGCCATCTCAACTCCTCCGAGTTTATCCTTCAAGTCCCTTTTCAAGGCCGTTCACCCTATGAGGTTTTCTCCTTGCGGTCCAGCACTTACCCCACCATCCCAGTGGTGCATCCCCTGCACCCACCGAAGGGGCTGTGGGCTACTTACTGGACACCTCTCTCCCCAGGATGCAACGGACACACCGCAGATGCTGAGTCAGACCCGGCATGAGACTAGGAAGGGGGCAGTGTCTAGGCCCTTAGCACCCCTCCTTCTCCCCCTCCCTTATGATGGAGACAGATGCAGGGAGACTCCCATCAGAGGCTCCCGATTTTATCCACAGGCTGTTGCTCGTGCTGCCCTGCAGAATGTGAGAAATGCGCCAAGGATTGCGTGTGCAAAGGTGGAGAGGGCACGGAGGCCGAGGCTGAGAAGTGCAGCTGCTGCCAGTGAAGACGGCCCCTCCATGTGAACCAGGTGTGAAGCGGGTGTGAAGAGTGCCTGGGTGGCCCAGTGCTACCTCTCCTGTGGTGAGGCTTAGCCGCCAGCCCCTGGCAAGTGACAATAAATCCCATGAATGGCATAAACCAAGGACTGGTCTCTTCTTAAGGGGGAAGGAGGTGGGGATAGGGGGAGCCTAATCTGAAGGAACTGCCCCTTTGAAAACTGAACCCTTTGAAATCCTGAGACATGGCCACTGTTCTGTTTGGGGCTAGGATGGAGCTCTGGGGGGCAGAGTACAGTTCTCCCCACCTTTGGATAACACTTGAACTTCCTGCTCAGTCAAGCTCAAGTCTGGGACAGAGAGACTAGACCCCATGTTGGTCTCTTGCTCCCACTGGTCAACCTCACATTCTTCATCTGTACAATGGGGTTGGGGGAAATTAAAGCCAGGTCCCAGTCCCAAAACCCTGTGATTCCTGAAATGTTCTAGTTGCTCCTGCAAAGCTGCTTGTTGTCAGAGCCATCAGAGGATCGAGAGTCCAGGAGGCCCAGGGGTCTGTCTTGGCAAACTGTCAGCTGTGTTTCCAAGGTCACCACCCTGAATAGCCTGCCTCCCAGAAACAGGCTGTTCAGCTCCCTTCAAATTATCTCATTTGGCAGTTTGTCTTAAGCCCCTTTTTCTTCAAGGGCAACTAGGGTAATAAGAGCTTTTATCCACTGTGGTTGTGATCCAGTCCTTGGTGAAAGAGAACATTCAGATCTACCTGGGTTGGCTGAGAAGGGAGGAAAAGAATTCTAGGAGACAAAAGTTTTCCAGCAAGAGGTCACAATGTTGTAAACACATCAATTTTCCTCCAAGTTAGTTTTTCAGGACAGCTCATTCAAAAGCCCACCAGGATTTATTTTTAAGATTTAAGAGGCTGAGTGCAGAAAAACAGAGTGCGAGAAAAGCTAAACCTGTTTTGAAAAGGAACAGCAAAAGAGGTTTGCTCTAACCTGCTAGCATTACTTGTTCTAATGCTCTAGGAAGTGATGTCAGCTCAGGAGTAGATCCGTTGGACAGAGAGGGGGTTCCCAAAACACACCCTGTGTAGCTGGGAGTAAGAGATGTCCAAGTTAGTAACAGAAGGATACACTAATCAGTGAGAAGTGTTGGAACAATTGGCTATCCTTTTGCATATCATGTAAAAAGTATTTTTCAATTGGCTTAAATGCCTAGGAGCAAAATCAAAGCTGTAAAAGAATCAGAAGGGGGAAATTGAATGCTTATTACTCTGGGATAGAGATGATTCTTTTAAATGAGACATAAAAGAAAAGATTGATACATTTTAAATCATCTTGTGCTAAGTCCCTTTAAGTACATTATCTTACTTGATCCTTAAACCCTAAAAGAATGGTATGATGATTATACCCATTTTACAGATGGGGAAATAGAGCTTAGGGTAATCTGCATGAGGTCTATTAAAAGATAAACAGAGGCATATGTGTTTATTTGAGCAAACATTGATCCAAATGAGACAGTCTCCAGTCTAGCAGATCGAAAGGAGCACCAAGGAACACAAAATAGAAGACTTTCATAGGCAGAAAGGAGCAGGACCAATGAAGTTATAACAACTCCCACTCCAAAAAAAAAAAAAAAAAAAAAAAAAAGAAGAAGAAGAAGAAGAAAAAGAAAAAAGAAAAAGAACAGGCTCAGGTCATGATCTCAAGATCATTGCTTCTACCTTCCACGTAGCTAGAACATGGTAGAGTCAGAATTTGAACCCAGGCTAATGGACTCAAATCAGACCCTTAAACCTAACGGTGCTTGTTTTCTTGCGTCTGGCTTGCCTTATATTACAAAAAGCATCAAAACAAACCCAAATCATGTCACACTCATTAGGATAATGTTTCTGTCTGTTGGAGCTGCTATAACGAAATATTACAGACCGAGTAGCATCTAAGCAAGCAGAAATTTATTTTTCCTGGTTCTGGAGCCTAAAAGCCTGAGATCAGAGTGCCAGCATGTCCGAGTGAAGGCCTCTTCAGGGTCAAAACTTCCCATTGCATCCTCCTAGGGCAGAAGGGACTAGGGAGCTCTGCGGGGTCTCTTTCATAAGAGCACTAACCTCATTCACTAGAGCTCCACCTCCTGACCTAAACCCCTCCCACAGTCCCCAGGAGACACAGACATTCAGTCCATAGCAGATGACTACTATCAAAAAAACAAGGGGCGCCTGGGTGGCTCAGGGGGTTAAAGACTCTGCCTTGGGCTCACTCAGATCATGATCCCAGGGTCCCGGGATTGAGCCCCATATTGGACTCTCTGCTCAGCAGGGAGCCTGCTTCCCTTCCTCTCTTTCTGCCTGCCTCTCTGCCTACTTGTGATCTCTGCCAAATAAATAAATAAATACAAATCTTGAAAAAAAAAATGACAAGTGTCGGCAAGGATGTGGAGAAACTGGAATCCTCTGGCACCCATGGCAGAAACGTAAAATGGTGCAGCCACTATGGAAACAGTATGGCGGCTCTTCCGAAAAATTAAAGATAGAACGGCCATAGAACCCAGCAATTCCACCTTTGGGTAATGTCAAAAGAACTGAAAGCAGGGTTTCAAGAAGATATTTGTAGACCCCATGTTCGTAGCGCATTATTCACAGTAGCCAAAAGGAGGAAGCAATGTAGGTATCCGCTGATAGGTGAATGGATAAACAAAATGTGATATATACATACAGCAGACTGTTATCTATCCATTGGGGGGCTCAGTCAGTTAAGCCCCCGACTCTTGATTTGGCTCAGGTCATGATCTCAGGGTCGTGGGATGTAGACAAGCCCAGCTCAGCACGTGCAGTCGGCTTGTTCCTGTCTTTCTCTCTCTCTCTCTCTCTCTCTGTCTGTTACCCACCCTCAACACCCTCAGTCAGGTGCCCTCTCTCTCAAATAAAAAAATAAAAATAAAACCTTTTTTAAAAATATTAGAGGAGGGACACCTGGCTGGCTCAGTCGGTTAAGTGTCCGCCTTCAGCTCTGGTCATATTCTCAGGGTCCTGGGATGAGTCCTGCACTGGGTTCCCTGCTCCCTCTCCTTCTGCCTGGTGCTCCCCCTGCTTGTGTGTGCTTTGTCTCTATCAAATAAAATCTTCATAATAAATGGTTAAGAGGGGTGCCTGGCTGGCTCAGTTGGAAAAGCATGAGACTCTTGATCTCAGGGCAGAGAGTTCAAGCCCCCCGTTAGCTGTAGAGATTACTAAATATAAATAAATAAAAAACAAACTTTAAAAAAATATTGGGCGCCTGGTTGCTCAGCGGGTTAAAGCCGCTGCCTTCGGCTCAGGTCATGATCTCAGGGTGCTGGAATCCAGCCCCACATAGGGCTCTCTGTTCAGCAGGGAGCCTGCTTCCCCCTCTCTCTCTGCCTGCCTCTCTGCCTACTTGTGGTCTCTGTCAAATAAATTTTAAAAAATATTTTAAAATAAATAAATAAATAAAAATTTAAAAAATAAAAAATAAAATAAAAATGGTTAAGATGGTAAACTTTGGGACGCCTGTGTGGCTCAGTTGGTTGGACGACTGCCTTCAGCTCAGGTCATGATCCCAGAGTCCCGGGATCGAGTCCTGCATCGGGCTCCTAGCTCCCAGCTCCACGGGGAGTCTGCTTCTCCCTCTGACCTTCTCCTCGCTCATGCTCTCTCTCACTGCCTCTCTCTCAAATAAATAAATAAAACCTTAAAAAAATTTTTTTAAAAAAAGATGGTAAACTTTATGCTCCATACATTGTACCACAATTAAAAACAAAATAAGCAAAGCTACATGGCAATAGAAAATAGTTGCTACATATGTGCGCTATGAACTGAACTGTATTTACCTCAAATTCATCCATGGAAGCTCGAACCCCTTACGTGACTGTATTTGGAAACAGGCCAGTAGGGAGGTTGAAGGAGATCACAGGGTGGGACCTTGATATAATAGGATTAGGATTAGTGTCCTCAGGTGAGACAGCCTAGAGCTCTCTTTCAAGATGGTGGCTGCCTACCAACCAGGAAGAGGGCTGGCTCTCATGGGAAATGAACTCTAGCTGCCTCCTATCTTGGACTTCTAGCCTCCAGAACTGTGAGAAAACAGATTTCTGTTGTTTAAACCACCCAGTGTATGGTATTTTGTCATGGCAGCCTGAGCTGTCAAATACTGTGTGTGAGAGAAAGAAAACCAACACCAACAATATATGATAGTTAATACAAATTAGTAAGAAATGGACAGCAGGATTTTAAAAATTTCCAAGGATATAGGGGCGCCTGGGTGGTCCACATCCTAGGACCCTGGGCTCAAATCACCATCCCAGGGTCCTAGGATAGAGTCCCACGTTGGGCTCCCTGGGGCAAGGACTCTGCTTCTCTCCCTCTTCCTCTGCTCCCCACTCCCAGCGCATGCTGTCTCTCTCGCTCTCTATTTTTCTCTCTCGTGCACGCACTCTCTCTCAAATAAATAAATAAATAAAATCTTTTTTTAAAAACTTCATATATGTATATGGGCATTGGGATTTCCCGAGACAATCAAGGGGATCTTTAGCTTTATTCATACAATCTTTTAGGAAGAGAATGCACTCGCTTCTGTTTGGCTAATTTTTACATATGCAAGTGAATACCACAACTTCCTTTTTTTTTTTTTTTCACTCAACAATCTGCCTTGGAGATATTTGTTAGGACACAGATAGCTAATAACGGTGATAGAGTATATCCTGGAATGATTACATCATAGCTCATTTCAAAATTTTGTTACAGACTAATGGATGGATATTTAGGTGGATTCCACTTTTTCCAACATGCAGACTGGAGCTGCTCCTCATACATGTGTCAGTGAGTTTCTTTCAGTTGTGAGCTGATACATCAAATTACTGGAGTACAAGGAACAGACTTTTCTTTTTTAATTTTTTAAAAGATTTTTATTATTTATTTGACACAGAGAGAGCACAAGTAGGCAGAGCAGCAGGCGGAGGGAGAGGGAGAAGCAGGCTCCCCGCTGAGTAGGGAGCCCGATGTGGGGCTCGATCCCAGGAGTCTGGGATCATGACCTGAGCCGAAGGCAGACGCCCAACCAACTGAGCCACCCTGGTGCCCCAGGAACAGACTATTTAATAGATCTTGCCAAAAGTCCTTCACTGGGACTGTTCCAACTTGCATTTCACCAGCAAAGTCTGAGAGTGTTCAATGCTCCATTTCCTCATTAACCCCGTGCATTAACCTTGATTTTTTTTTTATCAAGCTGAAGGGGAAAATGGCAGATTTTAAATTACACCTTTCCTTTTAACAGTAAAGCTGAGAACCTTTCCAGTGATTTATTGGCCCTTGGTTTCTGTGGACTACAGATTTATGTCCTTTGTTCTTTTTTGCTGCTTATTTGTTTGTAGCATTCTTATTGATTTATAGAAGCTATTTATATATATTTTGGACACTGATCCTTTGTTTTTGATCTGCTTTTTTTTTTTTTTCCAGGAAGTTCTCAAAGGTTTTGGGCTTCTGCCGGAATTCTGTTTTCTTGTTTTTTAACCCCCTTTTCAAGATATAGTTTACATGCTGCAAAATTCACTGATTTTAAGTGTATGATTCAATTATATTAACAAGTTTTTAGAGTTGGGCCACCCTCACAATACATTTTTTAAAATTTATTAATTATTTTTATTAACATATAATGCATTATTTGCCCCTGTACCTATTTGTACAGGTCTGTGAATCATCAGGCTTACACACTTCACAGCACTCACACGCACATACCCTCCCCAATATCCAGACCACAATACAGTTTTAAAATATTATTGTCATTCAGAAGTTCTACTGTGCCCATTTGCAGTTTATTCCTGCTCCCAGCACAAACCCTAGGCAACCAATGACCTTCTTTCTGTCTCCAGAAGTTTGCCTTTTCTAGACATTTCATATAAATGGAGTCCTCCGTAGCCTTTTGCATCCTTCACTTAGCATCATGTCTTTGAGATTCATGCCACTAGCTGCACATCTTAGTCATTCATTCATTCATTCATTCATTTCATCCATTCATTCATTTGTTTGTTTTTTATTGCTAAATAGGAGTTTCAGTGTATGGATATACCACATTATAGTTACCCATTCACTAGCTAGTGGACGTTTGAGTTGTTTGCACTTTTTGGCTATTTCAAATAATGCTCATAAATAGCTGTGAACCTTGGAGCACGAGTCTTTGTGTGGACATATATTTGTATGTCTCTTGGTTAGATATTTAGGAGTGGAATTGATGGATTTATTTATTTATTTGAGAGAGAAGAGGGTAGGGCCAGAGGGAGAAGCAAACTCCCTGCCAAGCAGGGAGCCCGATGCAAGACTCAATCCCGGGACTCCAAGATCATGACCTGAACCAAAGGCAGTCATTTAACCAACTGAGCCACCCAGGCGCCGGGAATTGCCGGATCTTTCTGGAGAAATTGCCAAATTGCTTTCCAAAGTGGCTGTACCATTTTACATCTCCAGTAACAGTGCATAAGAGTTGCACATTTTCCATGTCCTCACTGGCCCTCTTAGATGCCTGCATTTTGTACCCTAGCCATTCCTAGTAAGTATAAAGTGGTATTGCATTGCGGTTTCAGTTTGCGATTCTCTTATACTAATGATGTTGAGCACCCTTTCATAGGCTTAATAGCTATTCGTGTATCTTCTTTGCTGGCAAGTCTATTCAAATATTTTGCCCATCATAATATGTTTGACTGTGGTAAAATATAGATAACAACGTTGGCCATTAAAAAAAATTTTTTTTTAAGATTTTACTTATTTATTTGACAGAGTTCACAAGCAGGCAGAAAGAGAGAGGAAGGGAAGCAGGCTCCCTGCTGAGCAGAGAGCCCAATGTGGGGCTCCATCCCAGGACCCTGGGATCATGAGCTGAGCTGAAGGCAGAGGTTTTAACCCACTGAGCCACCCAGGCACCCCTAAAATTTTTTTAAGTGTATAGCTTGGTAGCCTTGGATATATTCACTTGGTTGTACAACCATCATCACTGTCCACCTCCAGAACTTTTTCATCTTCCCAAACTAAACTCTGTCGCCAGGAAACAGTAACTCCCCACTCTTGTCTTTCTCTGGCTCCTGGAAACCACCATTCTACTTTCTCCATGAATTTACTTACATGAGACTACTCTAGGTGTCTCATGTAAGTGGCTTCATACGATGTGTTTTGTCCTTTCATGTCTCATTTCATTGAGCACAATGTCTTTAAAGTTCATTCATGTTGTAACACTGGTCAGCATTTCATTCCTTTTGAAGGCTGAATTGCTAGTCCATCGTATGTAGATAATGCACTTTGTTTATCTGTTCATCTGTCAGTGGACGTTTGGGCTGTTTCCACTGTTTGGCTATTGTAAATAATGCAGTGAACACAGGGGTACATGTATCTTTTCGATTTAGTGTTTTCATTTTCCTCTGATAAAGACCCAGAAGTGGAATTGCTGGATTATAGGGTAGTTTATTTTTTTTATTTTTGGGAAACTCCGTATTTTTTCCAGAGTGGCTGCCCTGATTTGCATCTCCACCAATAGGGCTAGAAGGTTCCCCTTTCATGTACCTGTTGGCCATCTTTATGTCTTTGGAAAAAGCGTCCTCTGCCCGCTCTTCAATCAGATTGTCTGGTTCTTAGTTGTTGGGTTATGTGAGTTCTTTATATACTTTAAATATTAACCCCTTACTAGATAAATGGTTTGCAGACATTTCTTCCCCAGGTAGTAGATTGCCTTTTCATTTTGCCTTTGGTTTCCTTTGCTGTGCAGAAGCTTTTTAGTTTAATGGAGTCCTGTTTGTTTATTTTTGCTTTTGGTGTCAAATCCAAAAAAAAAAAAAAAAGTCATCACTAAGACTGATGTCAAGGAGCTTTCTGCCCATGTTTCTTCTAGGAGTCTTATGGTTTCAGGTCTTACATTCAAATCTTTAATCCAGTTTGAGTTATTTTTTTATTTATGTTATTTTGAGGTGGTTTTTTTATATATATATATATATATGGTGTGAGATAGTGGTCAGTTTCATTCTTTTGCATGTGGCTGTCCAGTTTTCCCAACACCATTTATTGGAGGGACAGTCCTTTCTCCCTTCTATATTCTTGGCTCCTTTGTTGTAAATTAATTGACCATGTATGCATGGGTTTATTTCTGGGCTTCCTATTCTGTTCCCTTCATCTATTTGACTATTTTTATGCCAATACCATACTGTTTTGATTATTACAGTTTTATAATATAGTTCAAAATCAGGGAGTATGATGCCTTCTGGTGGCATTTTTTAGAGTTTTCCATTACTCAGCCTTTTAATGAATGATCTTTTCCCTCTTTCCATGGGATTTTGAGCAGACACAGGAGACATACATCTCCACCGAGCTGCTATCTCACCTGGCCCCCTCAAATCATTTATATTTATGAATGCCTAAAAATCACCAAGCTCTGTGGTAGACACTGAGGAGAGAGGAAAGGAAATTGTCTCGGCCCTTCAGGGAATTCAGAGACCCGTGGGGAAGGTAAAGCCATCACAAAAATCCGGAGTGGAATCCTGGATGCTTTATATAATTTTTAATTTACATTCAGTTAGTTAATATAGAATGTATTATTAGCTTCCGAGGTAGAGGTCAGTGATGCATCCGTCTTATATAATTCGCAGTGCTCATTATATCACCTGCCCTCCTTAATCCGGATGCTTTAGAAGCTGGAAGAAACTTGAAGACCATGGCACCCAGGCTCTCCTCATTTTAGAGTTCAGGAGGCTGAGGCCCAGGGTGGGTGAGGAAGTACAAGCAGAGGCTCTGGTGGCTTTAAGAAGGGAGAGACTCCACCAGGTTGGGAGATCAGGGAAGACTCCTCAGAGGAGGAGGCATCTGCAGTCCATTTTTAGGGATGGAAGGAGGGAGCAAAAATGTGGAGTGGGAGTGTCACATGTGTTTAGAAGAGGGTGTGGGACGCCCTAGGATCCTAGGGTGGAAGTGCTTGGGGACAGAAAAGGGAGGTTGAGGTCAGGTTACTAAGAAGGGAAGGATGCCAGAGGGTGTTTAGCTGCCCCCCTGAATGCAGGCTTTCAAAGTGGACTCTGCACCAGGCAGGTCTTGCTCTTCAAGGAGACTTCTTACTGGCTTCTGGCTAGACTCCATCTTCTCCATTGCTTTGCATTATTAAGCACCCACCACGAGTTGGGCACTGTGCCAGGTGCAAGAGCTAGGACAGGGAGCACAGCAGACACAGCCCACAGCCTAGTGGGACATCAGAGATTAAGCAACAACAACAAAAAACTCACACAGTGCACTAGCTGCTGGGGGAGGCTGTGTGGCAGAGGCCTAAGCGCACAGGCTCTGGGGAAAGACCGCCTGGCTGGGCCCTTGACCAGCGAGTGGCTTTCAGCAGTGTTACACAGTCTCTCTGAGCCTCAGTCTCTCCCCCTGTAAAATGTAGGTGACGACCAGCCCTATCTTAGGGCACTGTCAGAAGAATCAAGTGAGCTCGCACATGTACAGCCCTGAGCACCTGGCACAGGATCAGGAGGACATAAATACTAGCTGCTCTGTCACTCATGCCCATCATTGTAATAAGTGCCACAGAGAAGGCATATGTTTGCAGATGACAGAGAGACTCCAATATTTGGGGTCCCAGGAAGGCCTTTCTGAGGAAGTGGCCTTACACTGGAACCCAACAAATGAAAGGGACAGGGATGGAGGGAGCATTTTAGGCAAAGAAAGCAGCCCGTGCAAAGGGCCTGCAGGCAGAAAGCATTTCCCCCCACCTTCGCCCAGGGTAGTCAGACTTTCAAGATGGCCTCCGTGATGCCATGGTGCCGCACTCCACTGCTCTGGAGTCTGCTCCACTGCTCCAGGCCCTCGCGTGTCCCCTCCCCTTGAGTGTGGCCTGGACCCAGCGACTTCTTCTCCCAAATATAACGCTGCAAAAGTGACGGGATGTCACTCTGTGTTAAAGTGACCATGACTTTCATCTGATCACATTTTGCTGTTGACACTCTCTCTTGCTCACTGTCCTGTTGTGGAATGCTAGGGAGAGGCCCATGTGGCCCAGAGCCAAGGGAGGCCTCAGGCCAATAGCTTATGAGGAACCAAGGCCTCAGCACGGTGGTCCCCAAGGACCCAAACCCTGCTGACGACCCCATGACCATGGAAGCTGATCCTGTCCCAGCTCACCCTGGAGATGACTGTGGCCTTGGCTGACACTCTGCTTGCTGTCATGGAGGGAACCTGAGCCCTGAGGGCCTAGCTAAGCCTTACCTGCATTCCTGACTCACAGAAACTACCACATAATACCTGTGTGTTGTCTCAGCTGCTTGCTCTGTTAGGCAGAATTAGATAACAAAGACACCTCCAAAATGAAGGCAGGGTCAGTAGAAAGAGAAGGAAGATCTAAGAGCAGACAGTTGGTACCTGTGACAGAACCCTGGAATCCCAGGATCCCCGACAAGAAGGCACCTGACCTCCATCTATCCCCCCTATCTGATGCTGGAATCACCACCTCTGTTTCTATTGCGGTGGGGACAGGAAACTATCTTCCAGGTGGGTCCATTTCGGTCATGGCCAGCTCTAACTGCAGGAAAGGACTTTCCCTTCTGGAGCAGAACCTCTACGCCTGCAGCCCCATGCTTGGCCAGGTTCTGCCCTCGGGACCACAGGGGACAAGCCTCATTTCTTCTTCTCAGCATGGCATAAACATGCAAGCGGGGAGTCAGAAAGTCCTGGGTTCAAATCCCAGTGCTGCCATTGACAGCTGTGCCCCCGAGCAGCCATGAACCTCAAGGGTCTCGTCTTATAAAAACCAGGGTCTGCCTTGTTGAGCTGTGCGGGGGTCTAAGTGAGATAAACTCAGGATGTCCTTAGTACCAGGCCTGGTGCATAGCAGGTGCTCAGTATTACTGCCCATGGGCCGCCTGGGTGGCTCAGTTGGTTAAGCATCTGACTCTTGATTTTGGCTCAGGTCGGGATCTCTAGGTCATGAGATAGCCCCAAGTTGGGTTCCATACTAAGTGTGGAGCCTGTTTAAGAGTCTTTGTCTCCCTCTTCTTCTGCCTCTCACTCCACTTTCACTCCACTCCCTGTTCATGTGCTCTCTCTCAAAAAAAAAAAATATATATATATATACAGAGAGAGAAAGTGTGTATGTGTGTGTATATATATAAAACATGTTAATAACATATATAACATATATTATAGAATATATAGCATATATATGTCATATATATGCTATAATATAAATTATATAACATAATACATAAATATATTAATATGTAATTATATCTTCATATATAATATATAATTATATATTAATATTGTATAGTATGTAACATATATAACATATATTAATACTGTAGTTATATATATGACACACATATATAATCTATAAATAATATAAATATATTAATATAATCTATATATAAATAATATAGATTAATAAAATCTATAAATAATATGTAATATATTATTTATAGATGATATATATTTACATATATATTATATATGTATTACCCACAACTCTGGAAGATTAGAGATGACTGCAAAGTCACAACTCCTCCTATCAACAATAGGGTCTTCATCGTTTCCCCTTGAATCTGAGCGGCAGGATGTGGCACTGCTTGACCAACACAACGTGGTGAAACTGAGCTGTGCAAGCTTCTGGGCCCAGGGTTTGAGAGACATGCAGCTACCATGGCTGACCCTCAGTCCTCATCCCTTTGGAGCCCTGAGCTGAATGGAAGGAGCCTCACTGCCCGGAGGCTGCTGTGCTGGAGAGGCCCCATGTGGAAGTTCTGGTCTAGAGCTCCAGCTGAGCTCAGGCCTCCAGCCATCCCTGCCAGGGGGCCAGACATGTGAGTGAAGCTGACTTGGGCCTATTCACCCACTGAATGCCTCCAAGTAAACTCAGTCGATGATGCACAGAATAGAAGAATCAGGCAAAGGAGCCCTGTTGGAATTCCTGCCCCCCAAAACCAGAGCCAGTAAAATGGTGGTTTAAGCTGCTGAGCTTTGGGTCATTTGTTGCACAGCTGTAGACAATCAGAGCATCCACTGTGCAAATATGCGAACATAACTTTTCGTCCAGAGTGAACCTGTCCACCCCCTCAACAGTTGTTCATGAGATGGGGTTTTGAGTTTTAGGACCATTGTGATCAACTGT
Source organism: Mustela nivalis (assembly GCF_964662115.1). Lineage (NCBI taxonomy): Eukaryota > Metazoa > Chordata > Mammalia > Carnivora > Mustelidae > Mustela > Mustela nivalis. The sequence continues at coordinate 26,949,891 of NC_139037.1, read as the reverse complement.
CTCCTGGACAGTTGAAGCCTGGCATGAAGACAACCCTCAGGATAGTCTGGCCCACAGTGCCAGTTAGGACTTCATCCAGAATGATTTCACTAAAAAGGAAATGATTGACTCACTCACCCACTGAATGCCTCCAAGTAAACTCAGTCGATGATGCACAGAATAGAAGAATCAGGCAAAGGAGCCCTGTTGGAATTCCTGCCCCCCAAAACCAGGCATTCAGGGATGGCTGGGTCCAGGTGTTCCAGTGAGGTCAGTCTCCATTTCCTTTGCCATGGCTTTATTTTCAGGCTTTTCTCCTAGAGGCAAAAGGCTTTAGAAAGTCAGCTTCAGGGGCACCTGGGTGGCTCAGTGGGTTAAACCTCTGCCTTCAGCTCAGGTCATGATCTCAGGGTCCTGGGATCGAGTCCCGCATCAGGCTCTCTGCTCAGCAGGGAGCCTGCTTCCTCCTCTCTCTCTCTGCTTGCCTCTCTGCCTACTTGTGATCTCTCTCACCCTCTACCATCTAGGGATGCAGACATTGGAAGGTCCTTCCTCTCCATCTCCATCCCAAGCACAGTGAGGCTTTCAGCAGCAAGTCAATGAGCAAGACTAGGGCCAGGTCTAGGAGATTGGCCAACCCTCCCCTCACTGAGTCACAGTGATTCAACACAGACAGCTAAGGCCTGGAGGCAAATTTTACTCCCAACATGGATGGCTCAGGGAAGCCTGGGTGGCTCAGTGGGTTAAGCCTCTGCCTTCGGCTCAGGTCATATCTCAGGGTCCTGGGATCAAGACTGCATTGGCTCTCTGCTCAGCGGGGAGCCTGCTTCCCTTCCCTTCTCTCTCTGCCCACCTGTGATCTCTCTGTCAAATAAATAAATAAAAATCTTTAAAAAACAAAACCCAACATGGATGGCTCAGACCCAAGGCTAAATTCAAGACTTTCACGGCAAAAAACAAGCCCTATTGTCTCTTCATAGAGTTGCATTGTTTCCCCTGAGTGGACCAGGGACTTCCTGATTAGAAACCAGGACTTTTGAATATAACATGCATGTCTATGTAAGTAACAACCACAATGACAAAAATCAGCCCACTACCTGAGGAGGAGGAGACCCGTGAGTGCACTAGTCCCCAACGCTGCTGGACACAGTGAGACTTCCGAGACCTTGGCTCTAAAATCAGTTTGCACGTGGCCCTCAAGTTCTAGTACAATTGGATCATTTGACAGGACGAGTAAACAGAGGCTCTGAGGGGCGCTGGCACGCTACTGCGCCCAGGTCACTCAGCTAGTGAGTGGCAGTGACCATTAGAATTTAGTCCCTCTGATGGCACAACTCTCCCGCCCTGCTTGCTGTTTTTATTGGCGTGAGCACACAGGTCCCAGGGCAGTGGAAAAAAAGTTTTTTACTTTCATTTTGTAATGGGCCCTTAATGTAAGGAGGGGCTGGGGACGGAGGGGACATTAAGGGGATAACCCCCATTAATTCATCTTGACAAATATTCATTTGCACCTACTGCAGACTTGGCCCTGTGCCCGGGCCGGAGCCACATTTTGGGGGCAACGACCGTTCTTGTTTTCAGCAGCGCACCGGAATGGGGAGGGACGCAGACATCGATCCAAGAATTGCACATGTTCCTACATATTACAGACACGGAAAGTGCCAGGAAGTCAAAGGACAGGATGTTTACCAGCAGGTTCCATGGGCATTGTGACCCAGCACGGGGTTCAGGACCGGTTCCCGAGCAAGTGAGGGTTGCTGAGCTATGAAGACATTTCCACGGGACCATACGGTAAATGCTGCGAGAACAGCCTGTCCTTGCCCCGCCCCCTCACTGACCGCCCTGCCGCAGCACCGGTGTTCCCTAAGCTTCCAGGAAACTTCCAGCAACCAAAGGCTGCTGACTCCTCTGATGACACATTCAGAGCATTCCAAGGATGATGATCTAAGATCTGTTAGCCAGCAGCCAGACACACATGAGCAGGGAAGCAGGGTGTGCTCCCTCAGAGAGAAATTTGGACGCTACTTCCACGCTTTCCCCTCAGCTACACGAGGGAAGAACGCTCTTGTGGGCTTTTCCCTTCCAAATGTTCCAGGGTGATGCCAACTTTCCAACGGGCTGCTGCTTCTGCAGGCTGTAATACAACTCCTTCCCCTTCCTCTGCCTAGCAGATACCTCACCCTCCTGACCTCACTGGCCCACCTCCTTCCAGGCTGGACTGGCTTTCCCCTCTCTGCTCTCCCTGCCCCTGAAGGCAATCTCCATCCTAGCCAGGACTCTGGTGTCACTTTTCCCTATGCGCCCATGGGGCTGCCCCCTTGACTCTGAGTTCCCTGAGCACCAAGCTTCTAGTTTCTTGATCCTTGCTCTCCCTTGCCCATGATGTCTACCCCTAGATGATCTATCCTCAGCATCTGCTGGACGCTTTGAATCACTGGGCTCTGCCATATATTAGCTCTGTGACGTAGGCAAGCTACTTAACCTCTCTGGGCCTCCATTTCCTCCTCTTTAAAATAAGATTAAGGGATGGGACGCCTGAGTGGCTCAGTGGGTTAAGCCTCTGCCTTCAGATCAGGTTATGATCTCAGGGTCCTTGGATCGAGTCCCGCATCAGGCTCTCTGCTTGGAAGCAGGGAGCCTGCTTTCCCCTCTGTCTCTCTGCCTGCCTCTCTGCCTACTTGTCATCCCTCTCTCTCTCTGTCAAATAAAAAAAAAATAATAATAAGATTAAGGGATAGTCCTTACCTCACAATGTTGTGTTTAAAAACAAAATTCAGGGGTGCCTGGGTGGTTCAGTCGGTTAAGTGTCTGCTTTTGGCTCTGATCCTGATCCCGGGGTCCTTGGATCCAGCTCCGAAAACAGGCTCCCTGCTTAGTGGGGAGCCTGCTTCTCCCTCTCTCTCCCTCTGCTGCTCCCCCTGCTTGTGCTTTCTCTCACTCATTCTCCTGCTGTCAAATAAATAAGTAAAATATTTTAAAAAATAAAATAAAAACAAAATGCAACTGAGCACACTTGAAGATATAATTTGCTTTATTTCATGATTCATGAATCAGGCAGCATCCCATCTAGCAAGTGGAGGGGAGCTCTGAGGTGTGGTACCTCAGAGTGGAAGTGGAAGGTTGCTATAGGAAAGAGAGTGGGTCAGGAAGTTATGAGCAAGGAAAAAGAAAGGACTGTTTCAGGCAAGGTCACCTTTGCTTAGGTGGAAGGGCAGAGGTCTTACTGAGTGGACTACTTCATCTTCCTTTGGGAAACAGAGGAACCCGGGGACAGATGGCCTCTTGGGTGCTGATCAGAAAATTCCTGATTGACCCCTAAGACTTCCATTTCTGAGGGAGGTTGAAACTGCAGTTAGATTAGGTATTAAGCTCACTTTGGTGACTTGACCTAAGTGACACCATTCTGGGCCTATCATTTTCTTTTTAACAGTTACTACAGGATTAAATGAGAGCAGGCAGATAACACACAGTCACACAATAAAGCCCCTTAATGTACACTGGATCCATACGGTAGGCATAACCATCCATCATCTCCCATGAGCTTACTCTGCTGTTAGAATTATGAAGCCTTGACAGGTACCCAGTGGTTTTTGTAATCTGCACTTCCAGCCGATTTTTCTATCCAAGCAGAGTTCCCCACTTCTTCCCAGCTTACCCCACCTCCCTGTCCCCTCCGCAGATGAGTTCAGGCACAGGCCAGGAGGGCGGGAGGTGTGCACGCCAGAGGACGGGGGCAGAGTGCTGGGCACAGGGCCCAGCCACCAGGCACGCGGCGTTCCCGCTCTGCACCCGGCCCACCGTCATGCGAGGTGGCCCGAGGCTCACGGAGGCGACTTCGGGGGAACCGAGCGAGCGGCCGTGTGCAGAGCCCCATGCGCCGCACAGCCGCGGGTGATTCAGCGCGGGGCGTGTGCAGGCAGCGGCCGGGGGCGGGCTTTTGCACTCGCCCCGGCTCCTTGTGGCTATAAAGCCGGCCCTCGGCGGTGCGTTTCACCACGCTTCTGCCAAGTGCCTGGTTTTCGTTGTGCTACTGTCTACGGAGTCCAGTTGTCGGTTATCAACGCTATGGATCCCAACTGCTCCTGCGGTACAGGTAAGGAAATTCAGAGTTCCTCGGGGATGGGGATGTTTGTGGGTAAGGACACTCACCGAGACCTCTTGTATTCCGGCTGTGGAGTCCACGCATGGTTCTCACTGCCCTTTTATTTTTTATTTATTTACTTTTTTTTTTTTTCAGGTGGTTCCTGCACGTGCGCTGGCTCCTGCAAATGCAAAGAATGCAAATGCAGTTCCTGCAAAAAGAGTGAGTGGAATCTTTGGGACCACACTCTTACGCATCCCTACTCTTTATTCCCCGAGGGGAGTTTCAACTGGATGGTTGATAACCCTTTCCTTGGGAGGGGAGGTGCTGCTTCCACGGTGCTCCCACTGTTTAATCTCTGCCGTCTTCCTTTCTCCAGGCTGTTGCTCCTGTTGCCCGGTGGGCTGTGCCAAGTGCGCCCAGGGCTGCATTTGCAAAGGGGCGTCGGACAAGTGCAGTTGCTGTGCCTGATCCTAGGGAGCCTGTTTCCAATGTAAATAGAGCGACGTGTGCAGACCTACAGTGTTTCTTGGTGCTTTTTGTTTTGGATACGACCCTGACCAGTTTGCTACATTCCTTGTTGTTTATCCTTATAAAATACGTGAATTACATAATAAAAGCTGTGGATTTAATATTCTCATTTTGTTTTTCCTTTGCGTGCCCACGAGGGTTGGGGTAGGGAATTCCACCAGAATTGCAGAAACCTGTTTCTGGACACAGATGTTAATTCCTTAAGACTGAATGCTTTAAGGCAAAGCCAGTGAGTTCAGGGACCTTCATCTTCGGTAAAATGAAAAGGCATCATTCCAGAGGATATGAAGGCCTGGGAGCCCTGTGTTATGCCAATTTTGTTTTTAAGTAATCACCTATTCCCAGTGTGGGGTTTGAACTCACCGCTCAGAGATCCAGTCACGGCTCTACAAACGGGCAGTTTCCCTATCAATACAGATTTAACGCTCCCCAGTTTCTCTGCCTAACTTCAGTTCCTGATGGAGTCAAGGCTTGAAATTGACAACAGGATGTGTGTTGGGGGAAAAAACCCTCCCCTGTTCTGAATCCTATCTGGGGCTTAAAAAAAAACACCTGTGGGAAAGTCGCGTTTCTTACTTTCTATCCATCCCAAATTAAACCTTGGTTTAATATACATAAGGGTGCCTGGGTGGCTCCGTTAAGTAGCTGCCTTAGACTCCGGTGGTGATTCCAGGGTCCTGGGGATTGAGCCTTCCATCAGGCTCTCTGCTTCTCCCTCTCTCTCTGCCTGCTTGTGTGAGCTCTCTGTAAAAATATTTATAGAGGGTCGTCTGGGTGGGTCAGTGGATTAAGCCTCTGCCTTGGCTCAGGTCATGATCCCAGGGTCCTGGGATCAAGCCTGGCAGCCGGCTCTCCGCTCAGCAGGGAGCCTGCTTCTCCCTCTGCCTGCCTCTCTGGCTGCTTGTGATCTCTGCCTGTCAAATAAATTTAAAAAATATTTATAGAAAAAAAATACAGACTTTATGAAAATGCCATAAAAGAACAATATAAAGCCCATGTTTTTAGGTTGAGCACACATGATTTCAATGAATATGGGAAGAACAGAATTAGTTTTTATAATGCCACACATACATATATATGTACACGGAAGATGTCCACTGAGCACTAGAGAGAATTCACAAATGCCCCAGTGCCATGGACCACACACCTTGAAGACCACTGTCCTGGCTATCCCTCCCCACGGGGAACTTGCCTCCTCTCTGCCATTGTGCCACTGAGGGAACACCCTGTAACCCTGAGAGCTCCCTGCTGTGGCTTGGCTCTGAATCTTTGGAAGTTCCTCCCTAGGTCAGGCTGGAATCTGTCCCTTCAGAATCCAGTTGTCCTTGGCAACTTGAAACCAACAGAGTGACTAGAGAACTGGAGGGAAGTGACCAGCCATTTCCCAGCAGGAGGGAGGGTACCTGGGAACTGGTTCCAGATGGAGGAGTTTGCCTGTGAACGGTGTTGGCTGATTTTTGCGCTTTGGAGGGCGTGGTGGTGTTTATTAGGTGGGAGTGAGGCCCACAGTGACTTGTAATTAATGACAACGGTTAGTCCCCCTGGCTATTTGTGGAGGGAATTGCTTCTTGATGTTGGATCACAGGGAAAAGGGAGTCATGTCCGGAGTCGGGCCCCTGCTTGCCGGCAGGTGCCTGGTGTGAAAGGGGGATTTCAGAAGGCAGTGTGTGTCCAGGGCGTGGGCTTTGGTGTTAGGCAGTCTGGGTTCACAGCCTACTTTGCCACAGGGGGCCTGAACCAGCTGCTCAACCTCACTGAGCCTCCATTTCTTCCTTTGTAGAAAGGAGATTCTGTCTCTGTGTAGGCATTAAATGACAGCTTCCTGGCTCCTGGCTATGGCTTAATAAACAGTGGTCAGTATGTCCACACCGACATTTGTGGAGAGGGTATCCTGTTGGATCCCAAAAAGCTCTTGGGGAAAAGGTCATTAGTTAGGAAGCATTACTCTGGGTTGGAGGTTAAGGATGGGATTGGAAATCTGCTGACCCAGTGCTGGGGGAGGGGAGGTACCTCCTACACGATGTCCCCAGGGACAAGATGCAGCCATAGCGTTTGGACAGACATGAAAGTCTTTACCATCCTTCACGTCCTCTGGTCTGTAGGAATCAGTGAGAGAGTGAACATGCAGGGGCTGGAGTAATTGTGCTGTCCTCTGAAAGGTTAAGCAAACTGCCCAGGGTCACACAGCCCCTAATTAGGGGTCTCCGGTCCATCGCTGCCTGATGATGATTCACTAGGTGCTTGTATCGCTTCTCACTAGTCAAAGCTGGAAGAGCCTTTGGGGATGGACCAGTTGCTCCCCAGCTTGAAACATGGGAAACCAAAGCCCAGAGAGGTCACAGAGCCATGCAGAGGGTCTGACTGCCAGCTCAGGGCGTTCCTCACGCTGCCTCTGTGCCAGGCGTCCAGTGTCTCACCTTTCCCATGAAGTCATGGTGCCGGGCGCTAGTGGGAGGCCATGATGCTGCAGTAAGCCCACCTGAGTGCCACTCCCCCCAGTGTCACAGCTGCTTGACATAAATCTCTCTGGCATACAGCTTCCTCTACTCTAAAAAGGGCAAAAAAAAAAAAGGGATCTGACTCAAATGATTGAATTAATACATATAAAGAACTTAGAACAGTGTCTGGCATGTGATGAGTGGTCTATTAATATTCACTGTTACTTTATTATTATTATATGTACAAATATGCATAAGGCATATTTGTTTATTTCCAGACAAACACCTGGGCCTGAGGTGCTAGGTATGACTTTATTATTATGATGCATAGCATAGGACAAATAAGCTCAGGCTGGTATGCACGGTTATGTTTCCTGTGTGGTCTTTATCAGCCACATAAGAATATGACTTATGGGCCAGAGAGCATCATTCAATCTCCTCCACACAACTGTGATCCGCATGGTGGGTATAAAGCCACGAGAAAGATGTTCTGTGCCTTATATCAGATACCAAAAGACACCTGCTCATTTTGTTACCAACTACACCATATTTTATTAAACATTGTACTTTGAAATCATTCCTGTTTTAATTTACATGAAAAGCAAATTGTTTATCCTTAACTGAAAATGAGAATCAGTCTTATTCCAGACATAGAAAATAGCAAGAAAAGCATAGTTAGTATATAAGAATATAATATATAACTATATATATTTCACTAATGGGTCACCTTTTTTTTTTGCTACTCATGGTTAATGTGGCAGCCTTTTTTTTTTTAAGATTATGTTTATTTATTTGTCGGACCGAGAGCACAAGCAGAGGGAGAAGCAGGCAGAGGGTGAAGCAGGCTCCCTGCTGAGCCGGGACCTTAACATGGGACTCGATGCGAGGACCTTGGGATCATGACCTGAGCAGAAGGCAGACCCTTAACCGACTGAGCCACCTAGGAGTCCCAATGTGCAGCCTAACTCTTAATGAAAAGGTAGGCAAGTGTAGCCATTCCCACGCTACAGTCAGCTTTATTATAGACCTTCTCTTTCCCTTAGAAAGCTGACTGGATTCATCAGAGTACAACTTCCTAGCTGTGGGACCTGGGCCAAGTAACTTAGACTTCTGTATTGTAGTTATCCATTAAGAAAAAGTGCTTCGGAGTAATAGTAATTCCCTTTTGGGGTTTTTGTGAGGGTACACAAATAAAAAGTGAATATAACATGGCCTGACACATACAAAATGATATTTAAAGTCTCAGATGTTGAAACGGAAATAACTACTTTTTTTTACTTTTTTATTCAGAGACCGGTCTCCCTGTCACCATCTCACCCTCTGGAAATCGCTGGGACTAGGGTGCCCCAGCAGGTGTGGGGAGCACTAGTTGTAATGCCAAGAAGACCCTGCATGATCGCGCCCCTATATTCATTTGGGCGAGCAGAATGGAGAGAGGCAGCGGTCTGGGACCGTCCGCCACACAGTGCACAGCAAAAAAACGGCCCGAAACTCCAACCCCACCTGGGGCCACGGGGACGACAGGCCAAGGGAAGCAAAGGTCACATTCAATGTCTATCCTCTGCACACAACTCTCTCGGATCGCTCTGCACACGCCCTCCCCACACTGGGAGAGTCCAGGGTTGCACACGGGCTCCAGGAAAGGGCGACCCCGGGGACGCCTGCACCGGGTATAGGGGTGGGGAAGGCGGTCCGGACCCAGGCGCCGGGTTCCCAGAACACGCGGTAACAGGGTCGGCTACCGACCTCGGGGAGACCCACAGGGGCGGGCAGGGTGACTGAGACACGGCATGCCAACCGGCGCGCATCCCCTCCGCACCGTGCGCAGCGAGCCCAACCGACCCCCCCCACCCCTCCCCCGAGACTCGTGCGCCCGGCCCGGCCAAGTGCACACAGCACCGCCAAGGCCAAGGCGGGAGGTACGCTCCCGGCGGCGCGGGTGCAAGGGCAGGGGCGGAGCCTTTGCGCCCGGGCCACCGGCTCCGCCTATAAAGTCAGCCCGCGGAGGCGGGTCGTTAAAGTTCTTAATAGATTGCACTTGTGGTGTTCGGTGTCGTCTGTTCGGGTTGCTCTTTCTATTCAATTGCAAATGGATCCCAACTGTTCCTGCTCTAGCGGTAAGAGACCACGTATTTGGAGTCTTAGAGAGGATGTTTCGTAGGTTACTGTAGTGTGTTCTTGGAGTCAGAAGGGCGGGTTTTGGGGGTTGGAGCTGAAGTAGACTTTTAAGAGTCAGCATGTGTTGCGGGTTGTTTTTTGCAACACGTATGTCCGAGTTTTCCTCATTTCTTCGGCTTAGAGTGGAGGGTGTTTGTGGTTACGTTGAAATTTGTTGTGGGTCGGGGCTGCTGGTTGGGGACCGCTGTTCAGGCTTTGGGGGGTGCCAGGAGGTGATGGCAGGCGGGGACTCTGTCTGTTTGGCTTACGTTGGTCCTGGAGTTTGGGATCCTCTTTGTGGAGTCAAGATTTGGAAGTGACCTGCGTTTTCCAACAGTAGAGGAAAGTGGGGTGTTTCTTAATGATACTCGGTGGGTCAAGAAAGGAGCTCCCAGGGCTGGGCAATAGCCGGCGGCGCAGGGAGGTTTGGTTGACCGAGTGCTGGGGCTCCTACATCATCCTTGCTCACTACTGTTTATTTTCTTGGCAGGTGGCTCCTGCACGTGCGCTGGCTCCTGCAAATGCAAGGAGTGCAAATGTACTTCCTGCAAGAAGAGTGAGTGGAGTAGGCTCTTCCGTGGGGATCAGGGTCTGGGCTTGGGGTGGGTGTGTTGGGGAAGCCCAGAGCTGAGCAGGCAGGAGCAGGCCAGTGACTCAGTCTCTGCGCAGCCCCCACCTTGAATCCCTGACTCGGAATTGGAGCTTGAAAGGGCATGTAGAGGGGTGAGTTCCAACCTCAGTCTAGAACAGGAAGACTGAGGCTCCGAGAGGTCAGCAGATAGTGTCCGGGAAGGAGGCAGAACTACAGTCTACGTTCTGCCTCCTGCTGTAGCCTTCCAAACTCTCCAGTGTCCTGAACACTTGGTATACATGAGCTTGGTGGCCACGTGTAGTTTGGCTGATGTGGTGCAGCTCATTTCTGAGGGGACAGCCCGGAGCTGCTAGGCAGGGGGCTCCCCATCGCTGATTTCAAGGATTTCTATCTGGAAGGCAGAGGATCAGCCTGTCTTGTCTCTGGGCCCCCGTCACTGTATCTCCAGACATTCTGCCCTGTCTTGGAATCAGATGGGGGCAGGACAGTCTCTTCTAGAGTGTAGGACACTCTACATGTAGCATGTCATTCTCAAGTCAGGGTCCTCTGGGGCTGGGGGCAGGGCCTGTGCCAAGCCTGCTCTTAAGAGGGGGTTCTCTGATGCTTTGGCTCTTGTCACCTAGGCTGCTGTTCCTGCTGCCCAGTGGGCTGTGCCAAGTGTGCCCAGGGCTGCGTGTGCAAAGGGGCGTCGGACAAGTGCAGCTGCTGTGCCTGATCTTGGGGAGCCCGTTCCCGATGTAAATAGATCCACATGTACAAGTCGACAGTAAAGACTTAATTTTTCATACTACTTGACCCATTTGCTACATTCCTGTTTTTATGAAATATGAGTTACAATAAAAATTTAAACTTACTCTGGCTGTTTTCTTTTGTGCTCTTCTGAGATCGGGGATTGCAATCCCATCGTGGTTGGGGTGGGGTGGGGAGTTAGACCTGGAACAGAGACCTGGGTTCTGGACCCAAGAATTGGTCCGTAACAACTTCCCTTACGCAAGTTGATGATCTCCCGTCAGTTTTTCGACAGAAGGTGAAATTTTAAAAAAATGGGGTTTGCAATGTGTCTGCTAGGTTGACCTAAGGGTATGGGGTGGGTTCATTTTCCTTCTTGAAAGAGTTAATCTTAAGAACTTTTTTTTTTTAAAGATTTTATTTGTCAGAGGAGCAAGAGTACGCACAGGGAGAGAGTGGCAGGCAGAGGGAGAAGCAGGCTCCCCGCCAAGCAAGGAGCCCAATATGGGACTCAATCCTGGGACGCTGGGACCATGACCTGAGCTGAAGGCAGCTGCTGAACCAACAGAGCCACCCAGGCATCCCAAAGAACTTAATTTTTATTTCATTCTTGGAATTCTGTCAAACTTAGGTTCTCAGCAATGTTGGCTTTCAAAAACACTCAGGCATGTGGCTGGCTCAGTCGGAGTTTGCAATTCTCGATCTCAGTTGATGTATGTTCAAGCCCCCATGTGTGTAGAAGTTACTTCAAAACTTAAGTACTCGGGATGCAGCCCAATTACCCACTTGATAAGGCTTTTCCTCACCAGGTTTCTAAAACACTTCAGGGACCAATTTTTTTTTTTTTCTTAAAGATTTTATTTGACAGATCACAGGTAGGCAGAGGGGAGGAAGCAGGCTCCTTGCGGAGCAGAGAGCCGGTTGTGGGGCTTGATCCCTGGACCCTGGGATCATGACCCGAGCTGAAGTCAGAGGCTTTAACCCACTGAGGCACCTAGGTGCCCCCCAATTTTTATTTTCTAACACAAGATTTAAGCTTTGGAAAAAATTTGTAACAGGCACATTGCAAACCCCATTTTTTTAAATTTCAATAAGCATATGAGGAACAGGAACATTGAGAAATTGTAAAGTACACATTCATTCATTGAAAGTGTGCATGGAACAATAGAAACAATTCACGAGGTTTGTCTCATGACCATCTTGAGTGGCTCCGTCTGCCACACGGGCTCCATTGGTTTGGGCTGGTGTCCCAACCATTTCTCAGTGAGAGGTAGGGTACCTGAGAACTGGTTCCAGATGGAGTTCACTGCTGCTTGGGAACGGTGCTGGCTGATACCACTGTGCAGGTTGCGTTTATTAGGAGTGAGGCCCACAGTGACTTGTAATTAACACCGCTGATTGGTTCCCCTGGCTGTTTTTGGAGGAATTGCTACTTGACCTTGGATCAACGGGAAGAGGGAGTCATGTGGCCCTGAGTCAGGCTGCTGCTTGCCCGCAGGTGCTTGGTGTGAAAGGGTGATTTCGGAAGGCAGTGTGTGTCCCCCGCGTGGGCATTTGTGGGTTCACAGCCTACTTTTCCACCTCCCGGCCAACTGACCTAGGCAAGTCATTGGTACTTGCTAAGCCTCCATTTCTTCATGTATAAAAAAGATTATTTTGCAATGTGGGAAATTAAATGAGATAGTGGCCTGGCTTCTACCTAGGGCTTTTAATAAACAGTGGGCCACTATGGTTACTCCTATATTCACACTGACATTTGTGGAGAGACTGCTAGCTCCCAATAAGCCTCAGGGAAAGGCCCATTGGTTTAGAAGCGTTTCTCTGGGCTGGAAGCTAGAGATGGAATTGGAAATTTGCTTACCTGGGGTCCGGGGGAGCGTGGATGGCTAGCAAAAAGGCCCTCGGGACAGGAGGCTGCCACAGCATTTGGATAGACCAACGGTCTTTCCATCGTTTATGTCATTTCACCTGTACAGGAACCAGTGAGAGAGTGAATGTGCAGGGGCTGAAGTGATTGTGCCAATTTCCAGAGAGGTTAAGCCACCAGCCCAAAGTCACACAGCTCCTAGTCAGAGTCGTGACCCAGGTCAGGATGCTAGTGGGTGCTAAATTCTGTCTGTCATTTTCCAGAGCTGGAGGGTCCTTTGAGATAGTCTAGTTGTGCCCTATCTTGAGACGTGGGAAACCAAAGCCCAGAGAGGTCAGAGAGCTATGTAGAAGTTCTTCCCACACTGCCTCTGTGCCAGGTGTCCAGAGTCCTCACCTTTCACACGTATGGGGTCGTGGGTGAGGCCATGATGCTGCAGTCAGCCCACGGGAGTGCCAGTCCTACCCATGTCACAGCTGTGTGACATGAACCTCTTTGTGGCTCAGTCTCCCACTCTCTATAAAGGGAAAAAAAATAGGGTGTGGCTCTTAGAAAGAAATGATGCAAAGATTAAATTCAGTTGATTTAATCTTAGAAGTAATGTGAAGAAATTAGAATGATGCCATACAAAATACAAATCAAAACCACAATGAGATATCACCTCACACCAGTCAGAATGGCTAAAATCAACAAGTCAGGAAATGACAGATGCTGGCGAGGATGCGGAGAAAGGGGAACCCTCCTACACTGTTGGTGGGAATACAAGCTGGTGCAACCACTCTGGAAAACAGCATGGAGGTTCCTCAAAATGTTGAAAATAGAACTGTCCTATGACCCAGCAATTGCACTACTGGGTATTTACCCTAAAGATACAAACGTCGTGATCCAAAGGGGCACGTGCATCCGAATGTTTATAGCAGCAATGTCCACAATAGCCAAACTATGGAAAGAACCTAGATGTCCATCAACAGATGAATGGATCAAGAAGATGTGGTATGTATACACAATGGAATACTATGCAGCCATCAAAAGAAATGAAATCTTGCCATTTGCGACAACGTGGATGGAACTAGAGCGTATCATGCTTAGCGAAATAAGTCAAGCAGAGAAAGACAACTATCATGTGATCTCCCTGATACGAGGAAGTGGTGATGCAACATGGGGGCTTAAGTGGGTAGGAGAAGAATCAATGAAACAAGATGGGATTGGGAGGGAGACAAACCATAAGTGACTCTTAATCTCACAAAACAAACTGAGGGTTGCTGGGGGGAGGGGGGTTGGGAGAAGGGGGGTGGGGCTATGGACATTGGGGAGGGTATGTGCTTTGGTGAGTGCTGTGAAGTGTGTAAACCTGGCGATTCACAGACCTGTACCCCTGGGGATAAAAATATATGTTTATAAAAAATAAAAAATTTAAAAAAAGAATGATGCCATACACATACACAGTAAGTAATCCACATTAGCTATTATTTTATTAATAGCATTCATCGCTTTGGAGACGTTTTCTATTTCCAGATAAAAAAGGCCAGACTTGTGGGCTTAGCTGCATGTCCTGTACTGTCCTTATCCACCCAAAGAATATGCGACCAGCTGCCCAGAGAAAGTTACCCTCTCCTCCCACAAAAGGAGGAACTGCACTAGGGATATAAAGCCAAAAGCCAGATGGCCTATGTCCTCATAATAGACACAGAAGGACGCCTGCCATTTCTGCGGTCCTTTGCACCAGTAATTTACTTAACATTTTCTTTTGAACAATTCATATTTCCTGAAATATATTTATATGAAAAGCAAACTCTTTGACACTCCTGAAAATGAGAATGAGTTTACTTCTAGACTAAGAGGTGTGTGTGTGTGTGTGTGTGTGTGTGTATGTAAATTCCTTCTGTTATCACTTTGTCATTCCCAGGATTGAGCATCGGACAGCAGAGAGGTGCTGAAGACGTACCTCTGGGCTGAAGGGAAGCTTTGTCATCTACTTTTTTTTTTTTTTAAGATTTTATTTATTTAGTAGTAATAAAATAATTTATTTTATTTATTAAGTAGGCAGAGAGGCAGGCAGAGAGAGAGAGGAGGAAGTGGGCTCCCTGCCTAGCAGAGAGCCCCATTCGGGGCTCAATCCCAGAACCTTGGGATCATGACCTGAGCCAAAGGCAGAGGCTTAACCCACTGAGCCACCTAGGTGCCCGATCATCTACTTTCTTTCCCTCCAGGAGTGGCTGGAAGCAGATCCAGGACTCCACCTCCCAGCACTGTGACCCTGGGTTAGCTACCTTAAAATTCTTGCATTGTGTGCATTTCTGCCTTTGGGAAACTGGCTCATAACTAATGTCCCCTTTAGGATCGATGTTGGGGTTCAAAATGCTGAGTGATAAGCAACACCCAGAACAGACTACACACTATGTAGTTCTCAGGAATACTGAAAGGGACAGAACCACCTTGCTTTGTTATTTGAAGCCAGGTCCGCCTGTCATCTAAAAGGATCCCTTCTGGGGGTGTGGTGAAGGGGGTGGGTAGCAGCCCATACTTTGGGAACCTCCACCCTGAGTGGGGTGACTGGACAGGGCTGAGGAGAGCCCCTAGAAAGTTTTGGCAGAGGAGTGCCAGGACAAACGTGCCCATGCATCCCTTCTGTCTTAGGGGGTGGGGGGCCGGGGGAGGAGGACAGGAAGGGAGCCAGAAGCCTGAGCTCACCACCTTGCTGTCTACAAGAGCCATGGCGAGGGCCCAAGATGGGATTGGGGGAGGGGGCCAGTGGAGGTCACTAAATGCTATGTAATTCTTGGAATGTTGAAAGGGAAATAACCACTTTTTTTTTTTTTCTTTATTTAAAGCCAGGTCTCCTATCACCTAAAAGGATACCTCCTTTGTGGGTACCTCACCCTCTGGAAACCGCCGGGACTGGGGTGCCCCAGCAGGTGTGGGGAGCACTAGTTGTAAAACCAAGAAGACCCTGCACGATCGCGCCCTTATATCCGTTTGGGTGTGCAAAATGGAGAGAGGCAGTGGTCTGCGTCGGCCACACAGTGTACAGCCGAAAATGGCCTGAAAGCCCAGCCCCACCTGGAGACATGGGGACAAAAGGCCAAGGGACACAAAGGTTACATCCATCTCCTGTCTTCTGCACACAACTCTCTCGGATCGCTCTGCACAACCCCTCACCCCACTGGGAGAGGCCAGGGTTGCACACGGGCTCCAGGAAAGGACGACCCCTGGGACGCCTGCACCGGGTACGGGGGGTGGGAAGGCCGTCCGGACCCAGGCGCCGGGTTCCAGGAACACGCGGGAACAGGGGCGGCTACCGACCTCGGGAAGACCCGGGGTGAGCTGGGAAGCTGAGACACCTCGTGCCCCCGGCGCGGTGCGTAGCGAGCCCTACTGCCCTCCAGGGACTCGTGCGCCCGGCCCCGCCAGGTGCACACAGCGCTGCCAAGGCCGAGGCGGGTGCAAGGGCAGGGGCGGGGCCTTTGCGCCCGGGCCACCCGCTCCGCCTATAAAGTCAGCCAGCTGCGGCGTGGTTTTATCGCGCTTAACCCGCAGCGCTGTGTTTATTGCGTTGTTTGTTTTGAATTTCCGTCCTCGGGGTGGTCCGAAATGGACCCCAATTGCTCTTGCTCCACCGGTAAGGGATCCCGTATTCTGAGTCTTAGGGATACGCTTTCCAGGCGTGGGTCAAGGGGTGTCTCTGGTGTGAGAAGAGCCGGTGTTCGGGGCTGGAACTGAAGTAGATTCCTCGAGTCAGCACGTGGTGTGGGTTCACGCCGGCCTCTGGAGAGTACGGCAGTTCTCTTGGGTTTTGGGTTTCAGTTGAGGGTATTTGTGGTCGTGTCGAGGTTCCCCTGTTGGTTAGGGATGCTGGCCTCGGACCCGGGGCGCTGTTCTAGCCACGGGGGTGCCAGGACGTGGTGGTAAGTGGGGACTCTCCTTACATGGGCTGATTCTGGAGCTTGGGATCCTCCTTGTGGAGGCACATCTGGGACGGACCTACTTCCCCCAGCAGCAGAAGTGGAGTTTCTCTTAATTCGCTGTGGACGAGAAAGGACCTCCCAGGGCTGGGCACTGGCAGGATGCCTCGGGGACCGTTCGTTGCCTTATTTTTGGGGCTCCCACATCACCCTTGCTCACTGCTCTCTTAACTTTTCCTGGCAGGTGGTTCCTGCACGTGCGCCGGCTCCTGCAAATGCAAGGAGTGCAAATGCGTTTCTTGCAAGAAGAGTGAGTGGAGTGGGGTCTTCTGTGGAGATGGGGAGTGGGGCTGGGCTGGTTGTGGGGAGGGGAAAACCCGGCGCTCAGCAGGCAGGAACAGGTCAGTGACCCAGCCTCTGTGCAGCCCTTGTTCTGAGCCCTTGATTCAGAAATGCAGCTGAAAGGCTATGTAGATAGTTGAGTTTCAGTTTTCTCTGGAACCCAAAGACGGAGGCTCAGAGAGGTCAGTAAGCAGTGTCAAGGAAGGAGCCGGAGCTACAGTCCAGGTGTTCCGTCTCCTGCAGCCTTGGAACTCTCCAGTCTCCTGAACACTTGGTGTACGTTAACTTGATGACCATGTGTGGTTTGCCTGACATGGTGCAGCCCTTTCTTGTGGGGACAGTCCAGAGCTGCGAGGCAGAGGGCTCGCCCTCGCTGGTCTTGAGGACTTCATTAAGATACATGGTTCTGGAAGGGAAGGGACCAGCCTGCATTGTTTTTTGGACACCCTGTCACTGTGTTTCCAGGCATTCTGCCCTGTCTGGAAATCAGATGGGGGCAGAGAGATGGCTTCCTAGTGCCTAGGATCTAGTCTAGGGAGAGCATGTCTTTATCAAGTCAGGGTCCTTGGGCTGGGGCCAGGGCCGGTGCCGGTCCTGTTCTTAGGAAGGGGGGTGGGGTCTCTGATCCTCTGTCCTTTGTCCCCTAGGTTGCTGCTCCTGCTGCCCTGCGGGTTGTGCCAAATGTGCCCAGGGCTGCATCTGCAAGGAGGCGTCGGACAAGTGCAGCTGCTGTGCCTGAT
This sequence comes from Mustela nivalis, assembly GCF_964662115.1. Classification (NCBI taxonomy): domain Eukaryota; kingdom Metazoa; phylum Chordata; class Mammalia; order Carnivora; family Mustelidae; genus Mustela; species Mustela nivalis. The sequence continues at coordinate 26,932,533 of NC_139037.1, read as the reverse complement.
CCCGGGGAGCCCGTTCTGATGTAAATAGAACCACATGTACAAACCTCTAGTTTTTTATGTTCATACTACCTGACCCAGTTGCTACATTCCCGTTTTTGTAAACTCTTTGAATGAGAGTAAATTCATCTAGATTGTTCTGACTCCAGGTGTCTGGTGATATGATGGGAAGATGGGACTTGGTTCTAATTGGGCTGTAGGGGAAACTGGCTTGGTTCACCTCCTTGAGCTCTTGGGGTTTTGTTTGGTTTGGGTGGGGTTTTTTTGACTACTCTTGGCTTGGCTGTGACATGGTTTCCTCGGTTACCTAGAGAGTCCCTGCCCTGTGTCACTGCTTATATTCACTTAGTAGTCACCTATGGTGTGTCTACTGTATACATAGCATCGTCTACTGTATACATAGGCATTGGGCTTTCAGTGTTGAGGTAACAGGGCGGTACCAGACTGTTGGGGCCTGGTTGGGGAGAGGTCATTACTGAATGGAAAAACGACAGTGGTTGTGACAGAATGCTATTGGGTGAGTCCAAGTAAGGAGACCTCACACAGACAGCTGCATTCCTGTCAGTGGGGACAACTGGAAAGACTGTGATGGGGACAAGGGGTGGGCTAGCTCATCTGGGCAAGCGTGTGAGGGGATGTGCTGAGTTGACCTCTAGAGCAGAGTCCCATGTGTCTCCTCTGCTTGACTTGTAACCTGTTTGCTCTGTGAATCCCTTGGAGAGGTCTAGAGTGCTGCACCATGGTCCCATTTCCCCCTTCCCAGCCCCCATTCCAATTTCTTAGGTGTAAGATGGAATGGGGAACCCGGGTTTTAGGGTTGTGATCCCACTGACCACATGGAGCCTTTCAGTGACATGAACTGAGTCTCTGCCAGGGAATGTTTCCATCCTGGTTGGAATTTGAAGCCAATTCCCCAACATAAATGTGGAGGAAACTTGGTGAAGACTGCAGGGGGTGGTCACCATGGAGACCATATAGGCTTAAAGGGCAGCCAGGCTCACTCTACAGAAACATCCAGTTTGGCTGGGCTGGTGTCCCTGGCCCAAACCTTAAGGGCTCTTGGGCAGGGGTGCGGGATGCTGTTGGCCCTGCTTGTTTTGGAAGTCCTGGTGCCACTGTTAACAAACGTACCTGGAGATTTCACAGCTCTACCTTGGAGACTAGGAGCTGCCAGTCCTCTCTGTGGAAGGGTACAACATGTTTCCATTCGGCCTGACAAACATTGTGATCCATTTTTCAAGTCATGTGTCAAGTGGCATCTTGCTTCAGCCCCAAGGGCCATCTCCCCAAGGGGTGGTGGGGTGTCACCATTACGGCATCAGATTAGTTTATATGGCTGCGTCAGACAGCCTCATTGAATTCCAGAAGTTAGTATTTTGAGCTGGGAAAGCAGTTGTGCGTGGCTGCGCTGGGGCCAGCCTGCCTAGTAGGACCGAAGCTCCCATATTTGGGTGACTTGTGTGGCCTCTTGGTGCCTCCTACTTCTCATCTGTAAAGTGGGGGACAGTCACAGCCTCTACCCAGAGGTTTTGAGGTTCAATGTGGCTATCATCGTCCCTGTTCAAAATAAGGGCTCTGGAAGTGGCCTTCCCTCTAGGGCCAGGCATGGTATCTGACATTCAGTAGGTGATCCATGAGTGTTGAGTTCAGAGAGCACTTACAGGACTCCTACTGTAGGAAAACCATAATGTTGGGCACAGAAGGAAGAGAATATGTAAGATCTAATCCATTTGCTGGAGGAGCACTTAAGTCCCTGTTGAAATCCGGGAGCATTTAGTATTTCAGGATGCCGGTGCTGAGCTGTGGAGGGTGTGACTCAGTCTGATCAGGACGTGGAGAGAAAACCCTATTCCTTTCATTCACATGGCCACGTTTTGGCCAGAACTAATTGGAGAACTAGATAAATAGAGGGATCACTCTTTCAGGGGAGAGGGAGGAAGCTGGTATCACATGCCTGACCAGTGCAGATACTTAGTATTGGATGAACCAATCAGCACTCTTTGCAGAGAAGTAGAAATTCAAGGTGCAGGTGACAGGAACAAAGGAACTGGAGCTCATGCTGTAACTGGTTCAATGTCAAGGGAACAAAGAATCCACCCAAATGGTGGCCTTGAGGATGATTTGACCAAGCTACAGATGTCCCCCCCGCCCCCGCCATAAGATTTTACTTATTTTAGGGAGGGAGAGAAGCCCAAGCAGACTCCCCACTTAGGGTGGAGCCTGATGCAGGGCTCGATCTCACCACCCTGAGATCATGATCTAAGCCAAAATCAAAAGAGTGGGAGGCTTAACTGACTGAGCCACCCAGGAGCCAGTGGAGTACTGGTTTTCTATGAGGACTGCTGTTCATTTCAGTCTTCTAGGGACCAGAGAGCTGAACAGCTGCTGGGAAGAGTCTCGGGGACACCTCCCTTCCCTTTAAATTCTGAAAGTGAACCCTTCAAGGGCACTACCAGAAATGGACTCCAGCCGAAATTAGGTAAAAAAAAAGAAAAACCATTGAAAGGGCAAAGGGAAATGTGGGACTGATCAGAAGGATGGAGAGCTAGGCACAGAAAACAAGAGCCATGGTACTAGGGGGAGGCAAGCAGCAGGCCCAGTCCCAGGAGCAGCCTGCCTGGGCCACCACAGTGGGCACAACTGTCATCACAGCTTCTGTAACCCTCGGACACCGCTATTGCTGCCACTGGCCACAGCTCTTGCAACTCAATTCTCGACTGTCCACTAAGCTCTTTGCCTCTTGTCCCAGACCTGAAGATCCTAGCTGGCTAGGGGTGGGGAGGAGGCATATCTGGTCACTTGTGGATTCCCCAGTGGGAGACAGGATCCTGCAGACACCCCAGAATAACTCTGGGGGTAAGATACCAGTAAGTTCCAGGCCAGAAACCAGTGAGCCATTCCAGAGAGTTTAATAAGGGGATTTTTGAGTTGGGGGGGGGGTGGTTGTTGGGAAGCAAAGAGTTGGAAGAATTCAGAGAACGCTGATCCAGAGATGTGAAGCAGAGGAGGCATCAGCAGGCCTACACCTGCAGAGGGGAAGGGGCTCTCCCTGGACAGAGCAGCTGCAGCTGGAGGAGAGGGTGACCCAGAAGCAGCTGTGAGCTTCAGGTGGCATCCAGCCTTGCAGGGGAGCCAGGGGAACACTCTTGGTGACCTCTTGCTTTCCCCCACCATATGCTGTTGGGTCCGCACCCTTGGCCTGGCTCCTGGAGGGGAGGGTGGACAGTGGATTGGGGAAGACACCCAGCACACCCTGCAAATAGGGTGTGCCGCCATCCAGAAGGCATCTGCCCAAGCCGCACCCTGGGAGAATCTCACTAATCTGAGGCTGAATTCAACGTGAGGGGCTAGAGGGAGGAAGGGAGGTGTCAAGGAGGATGGTAGAGGCCCCGTGGTGGGGCACCGTGGGGCCCGCAGAATGAGGCCCCATGGTGGGGCACTGGAGGGCCCGCAGAATGCTGGTTCGCAGGTGTGGCCGAGCAAGTCTGCCCAGCTCGGGGGTGGGGGGGGGGGGTGGAGGAGAAAGTGAATCACACACGGGTGTCCCCAAGCAACTCTCACCTGGCCCCACCTTTGGCATCACAATAGTCACTGAACCACCCTTCCAGAGCATCCCAGAGTCCACTCCTGGCTGGCTAAAGGCCTACACCACCTCCTGCCCTGGAGGCAAAGCCATGAAGTTGATTTCATCCCCCACCTTCCATCACCACACCCAGAACCTCCCCTGCCCCTTCCTTCCCTCCACGCAGGCCTGCCTCCTGCCCTCTGCAGACTGCAATGAGCAGGACGGGGAGGTTGAGCTATGCTGTAAAAACTGGCTTGCTCTCGCCTCACAGCCAGCAGTGGGGACCTCTCCGGAGTCGGAGGCCCTCCCAGGCCTCTGCCCTCGCCTGCACGGGCTCAGGGATTCTTGAACCTTCAAGGGAGGAGGCTGAAGTGTTGTCCTCAACAGACTCCGTGGACTGGACCCCAGGGGATTCCAGATCTGGGGCCCCATCACAGGCCACTCTGGTCTGCCTGACACATCATTGCCATTGCGGAGGGTGGGGGTTCGGCCACAAATTGGGGGACCCTGCTCATTCTCTCCAAGATACTTCCTGTGTCCAACCCTCAACTCCCAAGCCATATACCCTCTACCAGGAAGGCATTTAGTGATTCAGAGTCACCCCAGCTGGGAGGCTTCCACAGATCAGCCTTGTTCTTCAGAGAAGGCCACACGCGCTTCATCCACAAAGTGACTCTGGGTGTGCATTCAGGCTTGCAATGGACACTGGTCAAGTTGGGCTGTCTGGTACAGATCTGACTTTCTTCTGGTGAACCTCCTCTGCCCAGCCCTGGAGAAGAGGGGTTGGAGATTCAGGAGTCCAGTCCAAAAACCCAGAAGTTCAGACCCTTGTCCTCCAGGGATCCCCAAGCAATCAGATGTTCCCCCTTTGGAACTCACACATGGGTTAGAATGGGTTCGGAGGGCATTTCTCACAGGCACATGCCCTGACCAGATTCTTTGGGACCAGAGACCAGGCTGTGGATCCTGTGCTCCAACCCTATGCATGGCATTTCCTTCATTCCTGCTTCTTTCCAAGCCTGGTCCCTATGTGCCCCGCTACCCCAAACTTTTATCATTCCAGTGAATAACACTTAGCTTAATTCTACTAAGGAGTCTGGATGTAGAATTAAAAAAAAAAAAAAAAAAAGGGTGGGGAAGGTGTTGGTTGGGCAAGGAGGCTTCCTCTGTGGCATCATAGGAGCACAGTTCCTAAGATTGGCCTGACCAGACCCCCAGGTCCTGAGACTCCAAGGGCAGAACAATTCTGGGGGCCTGATAGCACCTCACAGCATCCTGGCCCACATACCTTCTTGCCTGGGCCTGTGAGACACACCCGTGGGTGAGGTTTTCTTTGGGCAGTAGGCATTTCCTGCCCTTGGGGCCTGCCACTCTCAGGCATGGGAAAATTACTTTCCTGGCAGGGGATCAAAGCTTGTACCAGTCGGATGAGGCTCCTCATGGCCCTATGGGTCACATGGTGCTGGGTCCCCGATACAGATGGAAAAACAAGACAGATCCCCAAGGAAAGCTCCCTTATATGCCCAGTGCTTGGCACGCCTGACTCCCCTTGCAGTGTGCCCAACTGAATGTGGGCCCTTTTCTCTCCTGGAGGAGGGCACAGTATATGAAAAGGCTTGGGAAGAAAAGCCTTGTTCGATCATTTCCCAGATAATAGGGAGCTATAGAAGGGTCAGGGGCAAAGAAACAGTATGAGTGCAGCTGTTCATTTATTCACTCCTGGGTCCTTCCGCTGTGCTGGCCAGTGCAAGGACTGATTAGTAACGAGTTAGATAGCCTTTGCCCTCTAGGGGTGTGTGGGCAGAGTCAAGTACACAAATTCAATAAAGGCGGTTACTGGTCCAGGCTGCCATCTGTTCTTGCTCTGGTCTCCTATCCGGTCTCCCTACAGCTGCCTTGGGCCCCTGCAATCTGTCAGCTTAGCAAACAGGGGTGTTCTGCTCAAAACCCAACTTTGGTCTCCATCTGTGTGCAAAGTCCTCACCAGGACCCACAGGGCTGTAAGAGAATCTATCTATGGATGCACATTGTCTCCTAGATTTTTTAAATTTCTGCCAATGAAATGGGTGCAAAATGATACCTCACTGTGACTTTAATTTGCATTGTCTTGATCACTGCTGATGTGAAACATCTCTTCATATGTTTGTTGCCATATGTGTTTCTTTTTCTGAAAAATGCCTGTCTGTATCTTGGGCTCATTTAAAAAGGAAATAGTGAAGTCCATCCTTTATTCAGATTTCCTTAATTTGTCCCTAAGTTCCTTTTTCTGTTCCAGGGAAGACACCACATTGCATCTAACCAGTGAGTGGCCTTAAACTTACCACTCTCAATGTTGACCTTGACCCCCAGACCAAAGCAGCAGTTGCCAGGTGTCTCCACAGTAAGGTTATTCTTTTTGGCGCCCATCTCTGTGCTTCACTCTTTGAAAGGAAGTTGCTTTGCCCTTCCACACTCACGGGATGGGAAGTTACACTCCTCAAGGTCAAGTATCTATATACATATTTGGAATTCCACACAGGAGATTTATGTCTTTTCAATTTATTTTCTTGTTCAGTCATTCATTTATATCAGCCTGGGTTCATGGGTATTTACTTTATACTTTGGGTTATAATCCAGTACCACTTTACTTATTTTGTTGCTCAAATTATTCTAGTCTGGGGGCGGCTGGGTGGCTCAGTGGGTTAAGCCTCTGCCTTTGGCTCAGGTCATGATCTCAGTGTCCTGGGATCGAGCCCCGCATCAGGTTCTCTGCTCAGCGGGGAGCCTGCTTCCCCCTCTCTCTGCCTGCCTCTCTACCTACTTCTGATCTCTGTCTGTCAAATAAATAAATAAAATCTTTAAAAAATTATTCCAGTGTGGCTACTGATCATTCTTTCAGTTGGCTCCTGGACCCTTTTGACATACCCCTATCATTGTGGGTTTTCTTTTCTTTTCTTTCTTTGTTTTTTTTTTTTTTTATCACTTCATTACTTTCCGTTTGTGCCCATTTTTCCATGGGTTACTTGTACCCTTCTTATTATGTTACAGGTATTCATTGTACACTCTTGAAATTAATCCTTTGTCTGATTCTTTTGATGGGCAAACATTCTTACTTTTAGTTAAACTTATCAAATTTTATTATATAATCAGTTCTTTTGTGGCTCGTTTAGGAAATCTGTTGCTACTGTGAAGTCTAAAAGATATTTGAATACCTAAAAATATCTAAAATATATCTTCTGAAGTTTTGTTTTTAAATTGAAGTCCTTCATCCATCTGGAATAGGGTTTCTGTATATAGTGTTGAGACAAGCATCCAATTTCATCTTTTTCCTGGTGAGTAATCGGGTCCTTTATTGCATGTTCCTTCTTTTCCTTCTTTTCTCCACTGACCTGACTTGCCACTTTTGTTAAGTACCAAAGTTCCAAAGTTCCATAGATGCGTGGATCTCTGAGATTGCTTCTCTCTTTTTTCTGAGATTGTTCTCTCTCTCTCTTTTTAGAAGATTTTATTTATTTATTTATTTATTTGACGGGGGATGAGAGAGTGAGAGAGAGCACGAGAGAGCACGGGCCACGAGCACAAGCAGGGGGAGTGGCTGGCAGAGGGAGAGGCAGAATCAGGTTCCTTGCTGAGCAGAGAGCCAGGACCCTGGAATCATGACCTGAGTTGAAGGCAGATGCTTAACTTACTGAGCTTCCCAGGCGCCCCTGAGCTCTCTCTTTAAAAAAAAAAAAATATTAAAAAAATATTTTATTAAGTAATCTCTATACCCAACATGGGGCTCGAACTCACAACCCCAAGATCAAGAGTTGCATGCTCTTCTGACTGAGACAGCCAGGCACCTCTCTTTTCTAAAACCTTATAATAAGCCCTGACGTCTCCCCATGCCTCTATTTCCAAGCCCCTGCTGTTTTTCAGAAATATCCAGGCTATCCCTGGCTCTTTGCTCTTCATTTTAGAATCACCTTATTATAGTTCTAAGGAAAAATTCCTGTAGATTCTGATCAGAACTGCTTTGAATCTACAGATCAATTTGGGGGAAGCAGATTTTTTTTTCCACCCTCAAACAGCAGAAATGTATTTTCTCACAGTTCTGGAGGCCAGAAGTTTGAGTTCAGGGTGGCAGCCTGATCGGGTTCTGGGGAGGGCCTGCGTCCCGGCTTGCAGACAGCTGCCTTCTTGCTATGTCCTCACGTGGCAGAGAAAGAGCGAGAGCAGACATCTTGAGCATATCAAACCTTCCTATCACGAACCAGTTCATTAACAGGGGGGATGCATTCCAGTTCTCCAGCCAGGGGTGGGGGGGCTGGTTTGCATTCGTACACATGAATACATACATTTATTATAAATTGTAATGATATAAAGATTATGTAGCACACAATTTAGAAAAAATAACAAAATATGCAATACTCTTTATCATACTCCGTATTGTCCATATAGTCTGTTGATTTTCGCAGAACACTTTGTCACTGATTTTTGCTGAATACTTGTATCTGCCGTTGTAGGATGGTTTGCAATTGATGAGTAAATATAGGTCCAATATGAAGGCAGGCTCATTGTTTTGTTTTGTTTTGTTTTCATTAATAAATAAAATGAAAGCCAACCATTATTTCTCTTGTGTACTCTTTTTTTCTTAGCAGGCTCCCTGCTGAGCAGAGAGCCTGATTTGGGGCTCGATCCCAGGACCCTGGGATCATGACCTGAGCCGAAGGCAGAGGCTTTAACCCACTGAGCCACCCAGGCGCCCCTGTTCTTTTTTTAAACCAACCTTTAAAAACATAATCAGGGGCACCTGGGTGGTTCAGTGGGTTGAACCTCTGCCTTGGGCTCAGGTCATGATCTCGGGGTCCTGGGATAGAGTCCCAAGTTGGGCTCTCTGCTTGGCAGGAAGCCTGCTTCCCTCTCTCTCTGCCTGACTCTGTCTAGTTGTGATTCTGTCAAATAAATAAATAAAATAAAATAAATGCAGAATCATTTTAGGCCACTGAAAGACAAACTTTGGCTCAATTTGACTCACTGGCCATAATTGACTGATCCTTGGTCTATAGTATTGGAATCATTTATGTCTGTTGTATCCGATTGGTGAAAACACTATGCAATGGTATATTACTGTGCCTCTCTTCCCAACTCTGGGTTCAGTGACCTCATGTGGGTGGCTAGAAATTTGGGTAGTGTTCATAGCACCTAAATTAGCAAACATGGAAAACCAAGGCTTGATTGATTATTTGTCGATTGTATAGATTAAAAAGTGATACAGTTAATGTTGACAATGCAGATCAAACCTAAAATGCATAAGCATTCCATTATGAGGAATATAAAGAATTGAGGGAGAAGAATCTTCGCCAAAGAAATCACTCGTGTCATTTTAATGAACAAAGAAAGTTGCAACATGCACCTTCTGATACTGGGACCCTCATCTCCCAGTGCACAGTGGCCTTGCCTGGCATCAGGGATGGGCACATGACACGCTCCTGGCCAATCAGAGTTATGAGTCTGGGGATGGTCACGTGACCCAATTCAGATCAATCAGAGTGGATTCTGATACATTTGCTCCAACTCGGGCCAACGATGCTCTGTTTCTGCTGGGGTTGCTAAGCTGCAGGGTCCACCGCAGGAAGAAAAGCTATCTGAGTATGAAGCGGACAGAGAAGGGCAGGGCCAAGACCTGGAGGGAGTCCTGATGTCTTTGCTGGAACACCCACAGTCCTTGGGATACAGAAGTTTCCTGGATTTTCTGTTTGGTGAGCCAATACATGCTTGTGCTCTCGCTGAAGCCAGTCTGAGCTGGGCTCTTTGATGCTAGTCACGGAGTCTTTGAATGGCCCATTCCAGACTCTGAGCCGCCGTTCCAGTCTGGAAGGTGCAGGTGAGCTAGACCAAGAGGGATGCACAAGGGACCGGGCTTCGGGGGATCAGTGTCCTATTTTGGATTGACCCCCTTTGGAGGGCCTGACTTCAAGTCACTAGGCTCTGTTCTTGGGACCTCTGCTTTCCCACCTGGTATCTGTTCTCAAAGGTGTGCAGAGACAGAGTTAAATGGAAACTTCCTGGCCAAAGTGTTCACTGCCGCTTCCAGTCGTCAACGAGAGAAGAATTAGGCACAAACAAGTCAGCTGCAAGAGATTGGGAGCAGGGTACAAGAGTCGAAAAGGACTGCAGCCACAAGCAACTCCACAGTCTCACTTTTATTGGATAGAAAGCAATAGCCAATAGAAGGATTGATGAAGGTCAAACGTTAATCCCGTCTTACAGACAAGCAAGGAGGAGGATAAAGTTTATAGTTAAACAAGCACATTCAAAGGATTCACCTAACTAACAAAGGGTGCTTCTGGGAAGAGAAAGGAGCGACAACGAAAAAGGGAAGCAGGCCGTTTTGGTTCCACCCTGAGCTGACCGGGCGTTCCTGGGTGCTCGGCTTCCCTGAAGCAGGCGGTATTCTGTCCTGAGCGAGCTGGGCATCCCCAGCTGCCCAGCTTCACGGTCGTACATTGTCCTTCTCCCCAAACACCTGTTGTCAGTCTATGTATTTCTTAAGGCCGTATCTAAGTGTGCTTGGCAACTAGTAAAATCCTCCAGGGGTTACAGTTTAAGTAGCAAATTGTTCCGAGGGGCAGCAGCATCTCACAGTGGTTTTCCTTCTGCCAGGGCATCTGCATTCAACAGAGAGAGCTCCCGCTGGCTGATCGCAGAATAAGTCATCCCGTGATGGCTCACATCAGCAGATGCTTACTCTCCCACAACGTCCTGGTTTTGCTGTGACCACTCACCGATGACATGGGAAGGCTACAGGGCATGAACTAAGTCAACCCTGAATTTTATTCTGGTTTATGCCACTTACCGTCTAGGTGATATTTGACAAGATATTTAGCTTCTCCGAGCCTCAGCTTATTCACCCAACAAATGGGACTTTGAAGGATAAATAACGATGCTCAGCATGTAGGAGCTGATCAGTAAGTGGCAGATAGTATAATGCTACAGATGTGTGGCTTTCCACCAGATTAGCATGGGTTTTAAAGTTTGACAATAGCAAATGAGAATGCTCGCCCGCTGCTTTGAAAGACCAAAGAGCCTTTAGATGTACCTCCAGGGTTCTGATTTTTTTTTTTTTTTTGAGAAGCTCATGAGTTTATGCATTTCTTTTGCAGTTAAAAATGATTATTTGTGAAATAAAACTGAGGCATACACAAGGTCACAACATGGATAAAAACTCAAGAGGCTCCCAACTCAGCCTGGTGCTGTCTTCAGAGCATCTCTCTAAAGGGCAGTCACGGCTTGGCTCCAGACGCTTGTCTGGCGGAATGTGGGTTCAGTGTGGTCAGACCTTGCAAATTTTCAGGACAAATTGGAAATTGAGCTTTTTGTGTAAAATATCCAGGTTTTTAAAAAATTGTATGGAAACTCAAGAACATTATGCTAACTAAAATAGCCAGACACAAATAGACTAATATTATAGGATTCTGCTTACATGAAATACCTTGAATAGGCAACCTCATAGAGACATAAAACAGAATAGAGGGTGGTTAGAGGAAGAGGGGCATGGGCAGTTATTGTTTGGTGGGAAACACATTTCTGTTTGAAAAGATGGATGCCCAGCATTGTGAATATTCTCGATGCCACTGCATCGCACATTTAAAAATGGCTAAAATGGGGGCGCCTGGGTGGCAAAGTCAGTTAAGCGTCAGCCTTAGGCTCAGGTCTTGATCCCAGGATCCTGGGATACAGCCCCAAATCCCCAGGGTCCTAGGATAGAGCTCCATGTCAGGTTCCCTGCTCAGTGGGGAGTCTCCTCCCTCTCTCCCCCTCCCCCAATTTGTGCATGCTCTCTCTCTCAAATAAATAAATAAAATCTTTTTTAAAGTGGTTAATTCTATATCATGTATATTTTCCTACAGTAAAGACAAATTGGGATAAAAGAGAGAGGAGGGGTGCCTGGGTGGCTCAGTGGGTTAAAGCCTCTGCCTTCTGCTCAGGTCACGATCCCAGGTCCCTGGGATCGAGCCCTGCATCGCACTCTCTGGTTGGCAGGGAGCCTGCTTCCCTTCCTCTCTGTCTGCCTGCCTCTCTGCCTACTTGTGATCTCTGTCAAATAAATAAATAAAATCTATTAAAAAATTAAATATAAATTAATTAATTAATTTAATCTTTAAGGAAAAAAAGAGAGAGAGGAGAAAAGTAGTGTGGACCAAACAGAAGTCAGAGGACCAGATGTAGCCAATTTGCAACTCCTGGTTGGTGTATCCCTATTTGGAATCCCCTTTCACCTACCTCAGTTCTGCTCATCCTTCAAGGACTGGCCCAAATGTCACCCCTTTCCATTCCCCGAGGCGGAAGGTCCGGATACATTGAGGCCGCTCTGCTGCATGCCCGCGGCGAGCCCCTTGAGAGACACATTCCCAAGCCACCACAGCCCCTACACCCATTTTCTTGTCTTCTGGTCCCCTTTTATTACCGCTCTGGCCATGTAGGCATCTGAAATGTCACCATCCATAACTGTCAGTTCCTTGAGGGTCATGATAAGATCTGTTTTCCCGAGTTTTCGCACAATTCAGTGCTGTAGAATTATGGAGTGCCTGCTCCCTGCCAGACTTAGGGGCCTGGCTACAGAGAGGAGAGACCTAGGAGCCCCAGTCTCACCTCCTTAGGGGCAGAATTCTGTTGTTTGGGGTTTAATCTGGGGCATGTCATCCTGGGCTCCACTGACATTTTGACTCTCGAGGTGGGGGGCTGTCCTGTATATTGGAGGGTGTTTAGCGGCATCCGTGGCCTTGACCTACAAGACACAGTAGTAGTTGTGACAACCCAGAATATTTCCAGAGATTTCCAAACATTCCCTGGAGGCCAAAATAACCCCCCAGCTGAGAACGGTTTCATTCATTGATTCATTTACCTAGGAAGCACTTTCTTCGAATGAAGATCTGGATCACAGGCAGGTTGAAAGCTGGATACATTAAAAAAAAAAAAATAACAACATAATGTAGCTACGGTTACCCAGAATTCTAAGTGCTCTTCCTCCCAGTGTCATAGATCCCAGCTGTTCTGCTCAAATCTGCAAGTCCTAGCGCCCTATAGTTGAAAAGGGGCGCTTCCTGGGTGTTTGCTGCCACCTGGTGGTAAGTTTGTTCGTTGCATGCTTGGAGGGAGTGCTCGTCCAGTTTCCCTAGTCACACACCAGCACATCCAAAGATTAAGACAATTTGACACGCTTTTCTCGGATGCTAGAAAGCAGTTCTAAGTTCGGAGCTCAGACGGGCCCTTGGGAAAGGAGTCTGGAGTTATCAGGAGATGGTATAAGCAGCGACCTGCCAATTTTCTAGGGCCTCGGTTTGAACTTGCAGTATGCAGAATTTGCCCCCTGCTTTTCTACTTCTGAAGGCCCTGTTTGGAATGTATTTATAATTTATGATCACGTGCATTTGAATTCATTTTGTGAAGACCTTTTTGGGAATTTTATAGTACACTTGGAGATAATTAGATGTATTGAAGATATCGTAAAAAGGGGGTGTCTTGTATTAAAGCGGTGTTTTCCAAATTCCTCTGGAATTAGAAACTAAGTAGGTCTCAGCTAGGGCCCTCCAGTGACCGTTAGCAGCAAGGAGGTCTGGAAGCCTCAGCGTCATGGCGCCAGAGCTATCTCTCTGGTGATTCACCCTGCTGTCTGACCTCGAGGATGGGGAATATCCCTGAGACTCAGTCTTCAGGTCTGTGCTGCCTGGTGTCCATCTGGGCCTAGATAAAATGGTTATTCAGGACTTGGGCTTGGGGAAAAGCCAAGTCTCACCAGTTACTATGGATGATATTTAACAGAAATGAGAGCAAAGTTTCAAGAGACTAAGGGAATTCAAGAGAGTGAGACTTTGGTCTGTTTTTGACACAGCAGCCAGACTCAATCCGGTACGACGCCTCACTGCCCTGTGCCAAACCCCATAATGACCTGGCATTTCTCTTAGAGTAAAAGTCAATGTCCTCACATGGGCCCACAGGGCTTTAGGAAACTCTCTCCCATCAGCCCACCAGCTCCGTTCACCTAGACCTGTTCTTCATGTGCATCATGAATATTCTGTCTCAGGGCCTTTGCACCTCCTGTCCCCCTGTGTCTGGAATGCTCTGTCAGACTGGCTCCCCACACCATCTTCTTTAAGTCTTCTCTCAGCGCCTCCTCCTCAGAAACCCACTCCATCCCCTGGCCCAGCTTTATGATCGAGCACCTGTAGTCTCATCTCCCATATTTTTTTGACACTATGTCTATCTCCCCTTAACAGAGGGCAGGGACTTCTTTTAATGGAAGAAGTCTTGCCGACCACAGATCATTATTAACAGGGTGTGTGCTGCAGCAATCAGGCAGACAAGGCAGACTTGCCAATGAACGATCTCTCTCATTAATAGGGTCATTATTTGAAGGACACCATTTATAACCCATTATATAGTTATTGTAAAAGATGTCTTATAATGATGGTAACAAGTTCAATCTTTTTTACATAGTCCATGAAGTGATATGATCATCTCACATCTTGGTTTCATAGGCTTAGGTGAGATTTGACCTATACTTCCCCTGCTTGGTACCTTGAGGGTTTATTCCACCCAGGAAGGAATGGGGACAATGCAGGGCAGTTGGGGCGTAGTTGCCCTGGACTTGAGATCACCCACATTGGAAAACAGGTGCCAAGAAATGAACTGCGACTGCTGGGCTCATTCTAACTAAAAGGAGTTTAATCCTGGATGCTTCTAGGGCCTGAGATTCTAGAGTCAGTGTGTTGGCCGCATCTCTGAAGTCCTGCTGTCAAGCTGTCTGTCACTCCTAGGCATGTCACTGTGAGCCAACCAGTGCCTGGAACAGTGCCCAGCACATAGTATGTGCTCAGTGAGAAGGAAGCCAGGGCTGGCGATGCATTCTTGGAGGCACTGGGGTGTGAGAGGGTAGTCAGAAGACCCTGGGGGCTCACGGGGAGTCCCAGGTGAGGCGGGAACGATGAACATGAACATGTTCATGGGAAAGAGAGGCTGGAAACCAGCAAGTCCTGATGGGGCCTGAGAGAATGAACTGGAGGCACCCAAGAGGAGAGGCCTGGGTGAGGGGAGCTATCATGGGTGAGAATGATGTTTTAATTTCTTTTTCCTCCGCTTTTCCCTCCCCTCACCTTGATCGCTGACGTCGTGTATTTCGGAGTGGTAGAAAATTTGTAAATTATAGAAAAGAACTAAGGAAATTTCACACCCAGAGATGATCCTTGCGAACATTTTAGTGTCTATCCATGTAGTCTATTTCTGACAATATTAATTTTTGATTATGCATAATACACAGATACATTCTTCTTGTACAAAATTAAGGCATTTTACAGATAGGCCTCGGGTCCCCTTAGACAGCCAGCCCCACTCCTGGTCCCTTCCCTCCAGCTCCTGTTCTCAGATGACCACTCCATCAGGGTAATAAATGTCATTCCAGACTGATCTCTATGTGCGTGGAGATGGAGAGACCTATTTTTAGGTGGAAATATATTTTATATAGCGAATTCAGCTTTGTGGCTTCATTTTTTTTTTTTTTTACTTCATATGTGTGTACTTTTTCTGTATACTTCTATATGTCCTTAAAGAGAATATATTTTGTAGGTTCTTAAACTTGTTTGAACTGAATCACTCATACCGATGTGCAGCTTTAATGATTTAATGATTTAGGGCAAAGGGTTGAGAGGGGAGGCTCTGGAAGTTGATTATAGACATTTGAATCCTGTTTCTACCACTTATTAGCTGTGTGAGCTTGGGTGGGCTCCTTAACCTCTCTGTGCTTCACCTGCCTCCTTTGTGGAAGAAAGCTTTTAGTAGCTTGTATCTTGCTTCCTCAAAGAGTTGTTTTGAGGGTGAATGAGATGATATCAACTATTAAAAACAGTCCCTGACATGTGGGATGCTACAAATAAATGTTAGAGCTGATAAATTTGTTAATACCTCTGGGACCATCTCATATATTTTTTTAAGATTTTATTTATTGATTTGACAGAGAGACACACAGCAAGAGAGGGAACCCAAGCAGTGGGAGTGGGAAAGGGAGAAGCAGGCTTCCTGCTGAGCAGGGAGCCTGATACGGGGCTCAATCCCAGGACCCTCGGGATCATGACCTGAGCCAAAAGCAGATGCATATCGACTGACCCACCCAGGCACCCCTGGGACCATCTCATTCTTCAGTGGTAAAATAAGCATAGTGGCCAAGAGCATGGGCTCTGAAGTTAGGTCGATTGCCACCTGGGCTCAAACCCCAGGACCAACCCTGGGCCAATAAACTTTGGGTGAGTTTCTTTTTTAAAAGATTTTATTTATTTGACAGAGAGAGATCACAAGTAGGAATAGAGGCAGGCAGAGAGAGAGGAGGAAGCAGGACACGGGGCTCGATCCCAGGACCCCGAGATCAGGACCTGAGCCGAAGGCAGCGGCTTAACCCACTGAGCCACCCAGGTGCCCCTGGGTGAGTTTCTTAATTTTTAAATTCTTCATCTATAAAGTGGCTTAGTTATAGTCCGAACATTATAGAGTGAGATCAGTGTGCCTAAGTATTTAGGGTACATGCCTTTATGTGTCAGCTAGTAAGTTTCTTTTTTCTGCTACTTAATATTTCAAATAATTACGATAGTAGTTTAAAAAGCGATTTTTCTATTCATGGACACTTAGGCCATTTACCCATGTCCTCTCTCAAGCTTGTTTTTCTGCCCAGAAGAGGAATTGCTGGAAGGATGCTTGGGTGGCTCAGTTGTTTAAGCCTCTGTCATCAACTGAGGTCATGATCCCAGGATCCTGGGATGGAATCCTGCTCTGGGCTCCTTGCTCAGTGGGGAGCCTGCTTTTCCCTGCAACTCCTCCTGCTTGTGTTTTCTCTGTCTCTGTCAAATAAATAAGTAAAATCTTAAAAAAAAAAAAGAAGAAGAAGAAGAAGAAGAAGACTTGCTGGGTCATTAGGTATGTGCATTTCAATTTCTTAATTGAAGAAAAATTTTAAATGCCCATATTTAAAATGTTTTACTTAACTATATAGTGTGAATAATTTCCAAATATCATTAATATTTGAAGCACTTTCTTCATCTGTCTTTTTATAGCCATTATGGAAAATTGCAAACATATACAAAAGTAGAGAGAATGGTAAAATTAACCTCCAAGTACCCACCCCCCAACCCCAGCTTCAATAAATGTCAACATTTTGCCATACTCTGCACAGAACTGTTAATAATGGCTTAATATGCATTGTAAGCATGTGCTGTCATTTATTAAAGCTTTCCTTATTGTTGGAAAATTAAGACTTTATTTTTCCACCATGATAATAAAATTTAAATGTCTCACAGTTAGGGGACCTGGGTGGCTCTGTCGGTTAAATGTCTGACTTGGGCTTAAGTCATAATCCTGGGGTGCTGTGGTCGAGCCCCATATCAGGCTCCTTGCTCAGTGGGGAACCTGCTTCTCCCTCTCCCTCTGTCCCTACCCCCTGCTTGTGCTGTCTCTCTCCAACAAATAAATAAATAAAATCTTTTTTTTTTTTTAATTTAAGTCTCACATTTAGGTATAGAATACCAGAATGTTTTGCCATTCTGTTTTTGGGTATTGCCCTTCTCCCTGCTTAGCCTAGCACTAATCTTCTTCTGCCCACAGGTTTCTCAGAGGCAGAGCTAGAGGCAAGGATTCTGTGCACATGACTTCTTGAAGGACAGAAGGAAGCAGAACAGGGAAGGAAAGGGCTAAGCAAGTCTGTGAGTCAGGGACCCTCGAGCATAGCCTGACCTTTCTCACCCACTCTGGAGTAAAACTCGGGTACCACTGATTTGTCCTGTTGTGGGCAGGGAGGTTAGCTTTTGTTCCCCCACATCCGTCAGACCCTGGCTGCCCAGGGAGTGGGATGCAACCTGCCAGGCATCTTAGGGGGAGGCAGAGGTCACAGGGTCAGGCAGGGGAAGGTGACAGCCTACGAGGGGGTGTGGAACGCCCTAACACCCACCGCCTGCCTCCCAAGACCCTTGCTGACACCTTTTGATGAGTGAGGTTTCATAAGAAGCATCTGTGAGGTTAAAGCAAATCTTCAGAGCTCTTGGATTAAACTGGAAGATTTGGGGTTGGAGAGGCGGGAGGCAGGAAATGAATCTCTCGTCTTTTCATTTCTGGCTGCAAAACCCACAAACGCCCAAGCTCGGGCTGCAGCTAGATATGGAACAAGATGAAAGATTGGGCCACATGATGGCTCAAATGGAATTTAAGACATAAACCAAAAAATCAGTCAAAGAGCTGCAGGAGGCTGTGGGGGATGGGGGGCCAAGGAGGAGGCAGAGGGAAGATTATCCTAAGCTTTGGCAGATTCATGGGCCTTTGGAAAAGGCTGCAGGGGGCAAAGGAGCCTCTGAGAGGGATGGATGGTGAGGTTCTGGGATGAAGCTGCTATTTGTCAGGAAGATAGGTACACACAGGAGGGCAGCATGGGACTCTCCTGGCTGCCTCACCAAGTTCAGGTTCGATATGCAGGTTAGGGTCGGCTCTTAAGGGATTAAATATCTTCATCCTTAGAAGGCTGAGGCCTGACCTTCTGAAGGACACTGGGCTGCTGTCCATCCTGCTGCAAGGGAGCCAGGATGGACAGGGCAGCAGACATTGCGACCTGTACCCCTGAGTTGCATCTTACTCATTTGTTTCATTTGATTGAGAAGTGGACTGTACGAATTAAAATCTTTAAAAGTCCTTAAAAATCTCTGGGAGCGTAGGACCAGTGTTCCTGCATGGCTTCCCTGCGATTATCTCGGTCATGGCTGCCCCCTTTAAAGTGTGTTTGCCATAGTCCCCACTACTCCCTAGTGCCTCACACCAGCCTGCTTCACTCATTAACAAGATGTGGGCAGCCCTGCAGGGGTCGGGACTTCCCACTCATGATGGCTTTGAGAAGTCTCACCTCAAATCATCTTCTTCTTTTCTTCTCGGTCGTCTTTTTGAGGCTCCATTCCCTACCTCTGGCTATGGCAGTTTGTGCGATGTCTGGGAAACCAGGGATGGGTGGAGGCACTCAGGAATAAGACCAGCACAAGAGGGTAAAGATATGAGCCCTGGAACCAGACCATCTGGGTTCAGATACTGTGCAAGCTTGGAAAGTTGGAAAGTTGCTAAGACTCCTTCTTCCACTCGGGGGTCTCAGTTTTCTTATCTATAAAATGGAAATAATGAAATTAATAAATGCATATAAAGCTCCTAGTAGTGATAAAGTGCTCAATAAATGTTAGGTAATACTGTGATTGCTAGCCCGGGACACTGATGTCACCATGCCGCCAGCTACTCAAGGCCACTCACAGGGTCGTGCTCCCACTAGCCATCTGTTACAGCTGCTCTGGGCCACAAAGATGCTCTTCCAGCCATGCTCAGCATGGGCTGCCATGATGGGGCCCTGTCTGCTCCCCCAAAGCCCCACCAGGAGGTACTAGAGTCCCAAACACACTTGTGCCACCTCCCCGGGAGGGACCCCTTCCAAGGCACTGAGTGCAGTGGACCCAGGCCCCTTCCCCAGTGTGTCCTGCTGCCACCCTGTTGTCCTTTGGATCTCAGGAAGCTACTCCCTTCAGAGCCACACATCCCTCCCCAGTTCCAGCAATCCCATCTGTCCTGTCTACCTGCACTAGGATACCCTCAGGTGGGGAAATGAAACCAGGGCCACTTCCTAGGCCAGGAAATGTCAATTCCCTGAGTCCCAGGAATCAGAATCTCTGAGGTCAGGGATGGTAATTCACACACACACGCACACATGCACAGTTTTTGAGATAAAATTACATTCACGTTCAGTAAAAGGCACAAATCTGTGCCACCTAGGTTTGGCAAGATGGACACCCCCATGTATCCCATACCTCAGTCAAGAAAGACGGAATATAGCCATCCCCCAGCGGTTCCCGTCTTCCCCCTTGTAAGACATGCACTGCCCTTTCCCACCCACTGTTCTGATTTCCCTTTGTTTTTTTTTTAAGATTTTTATTTATTTGACAGAGAGGGAGATCACAAGTAGGCAGAGAGTCAGGCAGAGAGAGGTGGGGAAGCAGGCTTCCCGCTGAGCAGAAAGCCTGGTGCAGGGCTCCATCCCAAGATCCTGAGATCATGACCTGAGCCGAAGGCAGAGGCTTAACCCACTGAGCCACCCAGGTGCCCCCACTGTTCCAATTTCTATTCCATATTGGTTTTGTCTGCTTATGAGCTTCAAGTTGATGGCATCGTATGCTATGTGCTGCTTCTGGCTTCTTTTCTCAGCCAGTGTTTGAAATTCATCTATATTGTTGCATGTATCCCTGGTTGGTTCCTTTTTCTCTCTGAGCGCCATTCAACTGTGTGCACGCACCACCATTTCCTTGTCTGTTTCTTGATCGACACTTGTTTCCAGTTCGCGGCTGTTACGGAGAAAGCTGCTATGAGCATTCTTGTACAAGGCGTCCTGTGGACATACGCTTGCATCTCTCCTGGGTAGAAAGCTAGCAGTGGGATTGCTGGGCCTTTAATCGACTCTGCCAAACTGTTTTCCAAAGCGGTTGTAGCATTCTGTACTCTCACTAGCCAAATGTGAGCATTCCGGTTGCTTCCTATTCTTGCCAGTACTGGTGTTGTCAGGCTTTGAAATTGTAGCCATTCTGGTGGGTGTGAAGTAGTATCTCATTGTGGTTTTTAATTTAGATGTCTCTGATGACTAAGGAGATTGTCTTTTTTTTATTATTGGTATGTCATAAAGTGCCCATGTAAGTCTTTTGACCATTTGTAAACACAAGGCTATTTTTTTTTTTATTGTTAGCTTGCAGAAGTTCTTTATGTATTCTAGATATGTGTCCTCTGCTGTATATCTGTATTGGAAAAATGTCCTTAAGTCTGGGGCTTGCCTTTTCATTTTCTTTTTTTTTAAGATTTTATTTTATTTATTTGACAGAGAGAGAAATCAGAAGTAGGCAGAGAGGCAGACAGAGAGGGAGAAGCAGGCTCCCTGCTGAGCAGAGAGCCCGATGTGGGGCTTGATCCCAGGACCCTGAGATCATGACCTGAGCCAAAGGCAGAGGCTTAACCCACTGAGCCACCCAGGTCCCCCAGCCTTTTCATTTTCTTAATGGTATCTTTGGATCATCAGAATCTTAGTGGTTGATGAAAACCAATGAATTCTCTCGTTCCTTTTGATTAGGGCCTGTTTTCTAAGAATCATTGCTTCTTGACCATATTTTTACCAGATCATGGTGCGTTGTTGGGTATTTTTCCTCACAGGCATCATTCCTCCTAATGCGCGCGCGCACACACACACACGCATACACGCACACACGCACACACTCCTGCCACATGGCACAAGGAACTCAGAACTTAAGTATCTATGATATGATGGGTCAGAGGCAATGGGTTTTCCCCCAATATCCATGCCCCCTTCTTTTTAGTAATAAAGATTCAATTATCTGGGACATGTGCCTCCAGTTAAGAAATTTCCAAGCCTGTCTTGCAACCAGAGGTAACCAATGTAAGTAAGTTTTGTCCAATGACTAGTAAATGGAAGTGAATCTAAAACTTCAGAGGGGCACTTGGGTGACAGAGCTGGTTAAGTGTCCAACTCTTGATTTCAGGTCATGATCTCAGGTTCATGGGATTAAACCCCACATTGTTTCCTTGCTCAGTGGGGAGATAATTCTCTCTCTCTCCCTCTGTCACTCCTTCCCCTACCTAAAATAAATAAATAAGCCTTTAAAAAAAAAAAAAACCTTAGAAATATATTCTTCAAGAGGATGAAGTGCTCCTTCAGGTTTCTGTCCTCCTTCTTGCTGGCTGGAACCTGGGCATAAGAGCTGGAGCTTAAGCAACCATTTTGGGCAGTGAGGCAGGATGCTAAGGTTGCTAGAGAAAGAATGTAGAAGGACCCTGGGTGCTCAATGACTCAAGAGCTACCATCTCATCTGCATGGCCGCTCTTCAGACTTCTCTTAATGTGAAAGAGAAATGATGTATTATCTTGCTCAAGCCAATAGGTGCTGGTGTTGTTATCATTATTTTTTTTTAAGATTTTATTTATTTACTTGAGAGAGAGACAGTGAGAGAGAGCATGAACGAGGAGAAGGTCAGAGAGAGAAGCAGACTCCCCATGGAGCTGGGAGTCCGATGCGGGACTCGATCCCAGGACTCCAGGATCATGACCTGAGCCGAAGGCAGTCATCCAACCAACTGAGCCACCCAGGCGTCCCTGTTGTTATCATTATTATTTTTTGTTTGTTTTACGCAGTTGAATCAAATACTAACACTTGCCTGTTTTCCTGGTTGGGGAAGGGGGAAGGTCAACTTTTCATTCTTTGGTTAATGGACATGACAAAAAAAAAAAAAAAAAAAAGACACCAAGCAATTTCTCTGTAGCATTTCTACAACCTTCACATGTTTCCTCTTATGGTCTCAGTGCACCCTGCCAGGTGGGTTGGACCTGGATAAGCATTACTGACTCCCCCTGAGACATGACGGGGGCTGAGATTCAGAAGGCAAAACATCTTGACCCCTGCCCCAAACAGGCCACAGGTAGAATTCAGGTTCCCTGACCTTTTCCTCAGGGCATCCTGGGAATACCTGGGAACCACAATGGTACAATAAGGCCTGGAAATGAAGTACCTCAGGGGGTAAAGGTGAAATCCTGCTCCCCCATTCATAGAGGGGTGTGCCAGGGCCAGGACTGGGGAGAGACAACATGCCTTCTGTTAGATGCTGTCCCCAAGTTGGCATGACCCCCCCATCGGCCCTTAATCCTCGTCTGAGACCCTGCTCTGGGGTGTTGCTCAACTCCTCTCTAAACAGCCTCATTCCCCAAAATCAGAGCCTCATTCCCCAAAATCAGTTCTGAAAAGAAAATGGTATCGTGGCAAGACCCAGGCTGCAGCCTTAGACCAACCTGGGTTCCAATCCTTTTTTTTGTTCCTTAGCTATGTGACCTCGGGCAACTTCTTCCTTTCAGCCTCCTTTCCTCCTCTGAAACATGGGATGCTTTGAAAGGGTTCTTGGCAGGATTAAATTAAACAGCATAAATAAAGTTTTTGGCATATGGAGTTCCTTTCCCTTAACTTTCCCTTTATTATAATAGGGTTCTCTAGTGTTCCTTGTCCCTGAGAAGCGAGAAACTGTTAATTCAATATATTCTAATTATGCACCCTTCTGGGTGTAAAGTATGGTGCTAAGATTATTCGCTAGCTAGAGATAAAGCAGCCCCGATCCAGCAATCCAGGAAGGAGCAGCTCCGGTTGCTCAAACAGCCATGCTCCCGCTTGCTGAGTGGAAGGCAGGGAGCAAAGAGCCCTCTTTGCCAAAATAAATGGTGATAGATCTTCCCTAAATGTTGCCAGCTGGTGAAATGCACCAATGGGCTGAGTCAAGCCCATTCACACTCACAACACAGCAGTTATTCCTGTTCTCAGGTTCTTTTCTTTCTTTCATTCATTTGACACATTTATTAAGTGCTCATTCTGCATAAGGCCTGGCATTGAAATGAACATATTTTTATTTTCTTTGCAGTAATACATTTCAGGGGGAAAAAAAACCCCAGAAAAGTTGCTTCTTGCCAGGATAGATTTTACAAAAACACCAAAGAAATTGACAATTTTTAAAATTCAGGACTAGAGGCACTTAAGTGGCTCAATTGGTTAAGCATCTGACTCTTGATTTCAGCTCTGGTCGTGATCTCAGGATCATGGGATCAAGCCCCCTGCAGGGCTCCACACTCAGTTCGGAGTCTGCCTGAGATTCTTTCTCCCTTTCCCTCTGCTCCTCCCCCTGCTCCTGCTCACTCATCCTCTCCCTATCTCTAAAATAAATAATTAAAGTCTTTACAAAAACAACTAAAAATAAAAACCTGGACCATATTGGATAACAACTCTCCCTTTCAGATCTTCCAGTTTAACCAGACTGAAACTAAAGATCAGATTTCTGGGGTGCCTGGGTGGCTCAGTGGGTTAAGCCGCTGCCTTTGGCTCAGGTCATGATCTCAGGGTCCTGGGATCAAGTCCCGCATCAGGCTTTCTGCTCAGCAGGGAGCCTGCTTTCCTCTCTCTCTCTCTCTTTGCCTGCCTCTCCATCTTCTTGTGATCTCTCTCTGTCAAATAAATAGATAAAATCTTAAAAAAAAAGATCATATTTCTCCTAATACAAAATCAAGTGCATCATAAAACCAAAAGAGTTCTGTGAAGATGCTTATGACCCAAAAAAGCAAATGTTTTTTTCCAGTAAAAAAAAAAAAATTAGGGATGCCTGGGTGGCTCAGAGGGCTAAAGCCTCTCCCTTCAGCTCAGGTCATGATCCCAGGGTCCTGGGATCGAACCCCCCATCGGGCTCTCTCCTTGGTGGGGAGCCTGCTTCCTCCTCTCTCTCTCTGTCTGCCTCTCTGCCTACTTGTGATCTCTCTCTATCGAATAAATAAATAAAATCTTTAAAAAAATTATTAGTCAGTGGATAAATAAAGCCTCGTTTTCACCCGGGTGCCCTCTTTCTTGACTTTTTTAGGAATGATTTTTAATCTTCTACTCTAAAATGAGACATCTAAGGTAGCCATTGGCCAGGGGCTACAGCCGGCTGGGTATGGACACCATGGTTTTCACAGAGGTGAGTTCTGGCATTGGTTCACTGAAGTCTGAGCTCTGCTGGGTGGCCAGCATTTAGCAGTCGTATCTCTCAGAACAAGATAAGGTTTGGCCATACCACAGTTTCAGGAAATATTTCCTTCCAAGAATGTTACAGCACCACTGAAGTGGTTGACCACCAAGACCATGTACAGGGGCTGGCCCCACCATACTATGCCACCCATACCACTGTCAGCCCCCATCGGGGTCAGGTGCTGGGGGTGCCAATTCTGTTTGAGAGATTCAGGCTCTGCCTTCAAGCGTAGTTGATAATTTGGGGGCGGGGGCGGCTGGAACCTTCATTTTGAGAGTCCTCTCGCAGGAAGTCAATGTGGGATCCTTCTCAATGATCCTTATTCACCAAAAGCTCCCTGGTGGACACAGAGCTCCCAGTGTCCTGCCATTGCCCCACAGGGCTTCAAAGCTGGGCAAAGTTTGAGATAATTGCCATGTCCTGGTGTATGCCCTCCACGAAGCTAGGTATACAGCGTTGTGTCCTGGTGCATCAGGGAAGCCTCTGGTCCATTCTAGCGTATCGTGGCAATGGGCCTCACCAGAAATAAGAATAGTTAACGCTTACAGAGCACCTACTATGGGCAAGACTCTGCTCTAAGCCTTTAACATGTATTAACTAAGCCTTAGAACAATCCTTCCTGGTAGGTTATTTTTCTCCAAGAATACCCACGATATGAAACAGGTAAACAGGTAGTCCCCTCAAAGTAAACTGTGGTATTCTTGGCTATGGTTACTAAAGAAGGGAGAACAAGTGGTGGAAAGCCACAGAGTCATCCATGTCCTCTGTTGTTCACCATGTTTGTTTGCCAATCTTAATCTTCTCCCGAGTTTGCAGGGAAGGCTGAAGTCTGCTTTCTTTCTTTCTTTTTTTTTTTTTTTGAAGATTTTATTTATTAATTTGACAGAGAGAGAGAGAGAGAGAGAGAGAGATCCCAAGAAGGCATAGAGGCAGGCAGAGAGAGAAGGGGAAGCCCCGATGCGGGGCTCGATCCCAGGACCCTGAGATCATGACCGGAGCCGAAGCCATAGGCTTAACCCACTGAGCCACCCAGGCGCCCCTGAAGTCTGCTTTCTAAAAGTGATTTCCCACTTTCATTCTTGGAGACACTTATCTTTTGTCATTGAAGTCCGCCCCCCACCCCTCCAGCTGCAAACACATCTAATAATCAACCACAACAGAGCCCCCGACAGATGGGCTGTAAAACAGATGGTTCCATTGAAAGGCAGCAATCGAAAACGGAGGGTAATTTGAACCAATCAAGAAGATGGGGTCTCTCGGAGGCAAAGTTTCTACAGAAACTGAAACCATATCCCTCAAGCTCCTTTGGCATATTTTTCACCCACAGATGAGTCTTCCTGGGGGTGGATCCAACTTTTTTTTTTTTTAAACATCTGGAATGTTGAAAAGGAAGAGAGAGAAGCCCTGGGGCCTTGTCAATCAAATTCACTTTTCTTTTGGCAAATGCAGCATCAGTGACAAATTGCACAATTTGACATCAACAAAGTTGATAGATGTCGGCAAAGCTGTTTTAAAACAGCAGCAATGCAGAGATGTGTAGGATG
The DNA here is from genome assembly GCF_964662115.1 of Mustela nivalis. NCBI lineage: Eukaryota > Metazoa > Chordata > Mammalia > Carnivora > Mustelidae > Mustela > Mustela nivalis. The sequence continues at coordinate 26,906,818 of NC_139037.1, read as the reverse complement.
GGGTTTTTTTCACTCAACAGTCAGTATGTTTAATAACAAATAAAACAACCAGATGTTTAATAAATCCCACCACCTTCACGATGTCATCTGATAGTTAGCTACTGCTGGTTAATGAGAACATGGTATTTGTTCCAATCTTAATTCACTAGATCGCTCTTATCATAGTTCATGAAGGCTTCTAAGTTCACCTCCGACCTTCTTGGACTAGGAAACACTGGCTTCGACATCCCAAGACTAGAGAGTGTAGAACCTGGTCTGCCACTACCAACCTGTATAACCTTGGGTAAGTCATTTAATCCTCCTGGAGTTTAGGTTCCCCGCAGAACATGTGATGATAACCAGCCCTACTCTGCTCAACACTGGGTTGTTGCAAGGTTCAAGTGCAATATTAGAGGTGAATCACTTTTTCTTTAATTTGAACTGTATTTATCTTTTTATTGAGAAGTCATTTCATCTAGTAAAGGGCACAAATCTTAAAAACTCATCTGACATGCATAGTGAGAAGCTTCCCTTTCAAGCTTTTAATGACTTGTCTAGAATATCGCTGATCACTCAGCCACAGTTCCAGAAGCTTTATGTAATTTGCTGCCACCCACTAAGAACCCATCTCTGGCAGCGCGGTTCAGGATAGGGGGCAATCAAGGCGCTGGGTTTTGTCTGTCATTTAAGAAATATTTCTTGCTTTCCTTCCCAGCACCACATGCTGGGGATTGTGGGGAAAATCAGAGAAATAAAACAAGGTCCCAGACTGGAAACAGTTGAGGGAGGGAAAGTGTTATGACTTCTCAAGAGCAAAACATTGAACATTCCACAGCGTAGAGAATATTTTGCTTTATTTTATACTTTTTATTGTAGTGTAATGAATAATATATGTGTTGTAAAGTACACAAATCTTAAATGTGCAGTTCAATGAATTTTTAAAAAGTGAATACGTCCATGAACTCAGCACCCAGATTAAGAAACAGAACATTGACAGACCTCAGAAGATTCTCTCATTTCCCTTCCCAGTCAACAGCCCTTCTGCCCTTCAAAATCACTACTATTGGAGCACCTGGGTGGCTCAGTGGGTTAAGCTTCTGCCTTTGGCTCAGGTCATGGCCTCAGGGTCCTGGGATCGAGCCCCGCATCGGGCTCTCTGCTCAGCAGGGAGCCTGCTTCCTCCTCTCTCTCTGACTGCTTCTCTGCCTACTTGTGATCTCTGTCTGTCAAATAAATAAATAAAATCTTTAAAAAAAAATCACTACTATTGTGACATCTGTCACTATAAGTTAGTTTTGCCTGATTTGAACTTCGTATAAATGCAGTCCTTTAATGTATAAATGTATAAATGTCCATTAAGGGACATTTGAGTTATTTCCACTTTTGGGTTGGGAAGCTATGGATGTTGTCATATGTGGTTTTTGGTGAAAATAGGTACACATTTATGCTGGGAATAGAAAGATCAGACATACATACCTACATCCATATGTAGAATTCTTGGGTCAGAGAGTACATATATATTTAGCTTTCATATATTTCGCCAGTTTTCCAAAGCGATTGTTCCTATTTCCAGCTCCCCAGTAGTATGTGATGGTCCAGGTTGCTCCACATCCTTTAAAGAAATTTTACTCTTCTGTTGAAATACACATAACATACATTACCTTAACCATTGTCAAGTGTGCAGTTCAGGGATATTAAAGATTTTCATAATGTGCAACCATCACTACTATCCATTGTAAAACTAAAACTAAACTTGTTAAACAAAACCTCACTATTCCTGTTGCCCCAACCCCTGGCAACCACCACCCTATTTTCTGTCTCTATAATTTTGGCTACTCTAAGTACTCTATAAATAGAATCATAATATTAATGTTTTTGTGACTGGCTTATTCCAGTTTTATCCATGCTATAGGGTATGTCAGAATTTTCTTTCTTCTTAAGGCTGAATAATACTCCATCATATGTATATACCACATTTGATTATCCATTCATCAGTCGATGGACACTTGGGTTACTTCCATGTTTTGGCTCTTGTGACTCATGCTGCTATGAACAGGGGTGTACACAAACCTCTTTGAGACCTTCAGTTCTTTTGGGTATATACCCAGAGGTGGACTTGCTGGATCCTATGGAAATTCTATTTTTAGGAACCTCCATACTCTCTTCCAAAGAGGTTGTAACGTTTTGCATTCCTATTCTTCACACACCAAGCTTGTTTACCTACGGAGCCTTCACTCTTGTTCCTCTGCTTGGAATGCTCTGCAAACAAGGCTTTGCAAGACTGACCCTTTCTCATCATTGTATTTCTGCTCAGCACCTCTTCAGAGAGGCCTTGGGACCACAAAGCATTCTCTCTCCCATCATCCTGCTCATTCCGTCATAGCCCTCCTTACAAACTGCCAGTTATTTATTACAGTCTGTTTCTCCCACCAGCTTGACAACTCCGTTAGGGCAGGGATCCTGTCTGTCGCGGTCGCCACTGTGCCACCAGCGCATTGAAGAGTACCTGTCACTATGATGGCGATCAGTAAAGGGTAAGAAATCCACCCAAGGTATTGTGCATTCGCTTTCTCCCTGCTGAGCCAACTCTAACCACTAGGGAAGGGTGAGGGCGTGGCCCCGGGCGTGGGGGCGCGGCAGCTCAAGCAGGGGGCCCGCCCCTAACCCCGCCCCTGTCCTTGTTCTCCTCCGCGGGTCTCCATAAAGTTTATTTGTCTGAGCGCCGCGCGAGGGCTTCTGGGAGGGCCGGCCTCGGCCAATCGGGAAGCGCGGGCGAGCGGCGCGAGAAGCGGCGGCCGCGTTCTCCAGCCGGGAAGGAGCGGCTGGGAAGGTTGCAGTGTCAGGTAAGGGTGTCCTCTCTCCATGTCCTTGCCACTTGGGGGCTTGTCCTTGAACTCGGGGCTCCGAGGTTGGGCGGAGCCCGGTCCCCACGCTCGGAGTCACGCTGCTCTCAGTTCTTGTTCGCCTCATGGCAGCCGAGCACGCTTGACGCCGGCGACTCAGCGCCTTGTCGAACTGTCCCCCATTATAGCGTCGGGCAGCGCCCTGGGAATACCTTCTCTCTGCCCTTTTTCTAAGCATGGAGGTTTGGCTCCTTGATTCCCCACTTTCCGCAACTACGGCGCTCTGCCGCGGCGCGCCACGCCCCCACCCTCCACCCCTTACCCAGTGCCCTATGAGCCCAGCCTACCCCTCCCCGCCATAGCCCTCTGCCTGCTCACTCGTCTCCTGCGGTAGAACCCTGCCCTCCCAGGGCGGGGGGCTTTCGGGCGAGGGTGACTACCCTCCTTGCCTCTCCCAGCCTTTGGCCTGTCTTCTGTACCGGCATCAGGGGAATGCTTCTCCCCATCTAGGAACATGCTAGAGATGAGAACCTGGAGGTAGACTGCACTTTCTTGGGTCTCATAACATCTCATCCTCTGCAAAGACAATACCCGAGTCTCTCTAAAAGAGTCACGGGGCGGACCCCAGGGATTTTTAGGTCAAAGTTAGGCTTACCCGTTCACAGAGCCGCTGGTACCGGTTTGCCCCTGTCACTTGTTTTTTGTTTTGGCTGAAATGCCTTTCAGTATGAGCAAGGGTCACCTTTGTATTCTGTCTGCGGAACATGAGAGCGTGTCCTTGGACATCGCAGCTTTTCTTTCATCTATTCTTTGTGCATTTCTCTTTGGGAAATTTTGATTTTTCATTGATGGTGAATTGTTATTCAAAGCTCATAGTTTTTTTGTGTTTTTTTTTTTAATTTAAAGATTTTATTTATTTATTTATTTGACAGAAATCACAAGTAGATGGAGAGGCAGGCAGAGAGAGACAGAGGGAAGCAGGCTCCCCGCTGAGCAGAGAGCCCAATGTGGGACTCAATCCCAGCATCCCGAGACCATGACCCGAGCGAAGGCAGCGGCCCAACCCACTGAGCCACCCAGGCGCCCCCAAAGCTCATAGTTTTAAATACGTATATATTAGGCTAACAGATCCTGTATTTGTATCTCCATCCCGGGGCCTCTCCCTCGACCAATGCCCAGCTGCCTCTTTTCCTTCTCAGCTGAGATGGTTGATAGGGGACTCAGACTGAACATGTCAGGATAGGCCTAGTAAGCCTCCCATCATCTCCCCTCCCAAACTGCTCTTGCTGTTTTTTTCCGAGTAACGTAAAAGGCTCTAACTAATAACCTTTGAGACACCTTTAACTGCTGTCTTTCATTCTCACACATCCAGTGCTTGCCACCCTGGGCCAGGTCACCACCACCTCTAACCTGGATTATTGAGATAGTCTTTCATCTGGTCTCCCTAATTCTGCCTTTGCAATTATGCCCTGTTTTTGGCACGGCAACTAGAAGGGTTCTTTTGAAACACAGGTCAGATCATATCACTCCTTTATGTAAAAGCCCTACAATGGGTTTCCATCTCATTTAAAGATAAATACCTTATAGTGAGCCATCCACATGACTTCACATAATCTGACCCACTGTTATTTTCCCACTCTTATTTTCTTCTATCCTTCCCTTCCACGGGTCAGACATGCTTGGCCACAGGGCTTTTGTGCTTGCAGTTCAATAATGTGGTTTGCTTCCTCACTTTTTTTCAGGTTTTTACTCAGGTGTCACCTAGTGAGGCTTTCCCCAGTTCCTATTTTCCTTTACTGCTTTAGTTGTTCTTCTTGGCAATTATATTTTATTTACCTTGTATATTGTTTGTTGTTCCCTTCCAGAATGTGAAGTGGGGAAGATTTTTCTCTATTTTGTTCCTTGATAGACATTCAACACCTAGATCTGGCACACAGTAAGTGCTCAGTAAATATGAAATAAAGGAATGCTCCAGCACGATTACAGGCTTGGGAATACAGTGGTGAATGAAACAGGCCTGCCCTCATTGAAGTGATGTTCCTGTGGAGAATTCCCTCGACAATAAAGGCACAGATACAGAGTGTAGTGTCAGGGCTGTTTTTTAAAGAGAACAAGGATAGCTGAACAGAGACCTGATTAAAATGAGAGAGTGGGTTATGGGAATGTCTGGTGGGAGAGCATTCCTGGAACAGGAAGAACAAGTGCAAAGACCCTAAGGTGGGAACAGGTGGAGGAGTGGTAAGCTTGAGTGTCTGAATCTGCTTCCTGATGGACTGAAGTAGAAAATAAGATAGAGGGGAAATACAGATGTTCCAAGGAGAGAGAATGGTCAGCAAAGACCCAGAGGCGAGAGCCTAAGGTGTATTCAGGGACCAAGCCACTTTAACTAATCAGACATTTATTTGGTACCTATTTAATGCCAAATATGGCTGCTAAGGCTTCAGAGCTGAGCAGTCTGCCCTACAGGAATTGGCCATGTAGAGAAGTAGACAGACATGGGAAGAAATAATTATAGCTATTCCACCAGAGAGGAACAGTAATAGAAGGTTCAGAATAGTATGGGAGGAGCCTGGAGTGGGGAGGACTGCCCTAGTTGACTTTGCAGGATATATGGGCATTCTGCATGTGCCAGTATAGATTTGGAGTGCGATAGCAGAGTGTGCATTTATATATGCAGGAGTATGAAGGGAGGAGACAGCGTGAGGTGCCCCCAGGAGTAGAGACTTACTAGGGTCTCTTTGGGGGAGGGTAGTGAGAGATGTGGATGGTAAGGGTGACAGTGTCAGATCACAAGCACTTCTGGAGGGGACAGACGGTGTCCCTGGTGGGATTAAGGCAGGGGAGAATTTCAGGAAGAATTCTTGCCAGAGGAGGGTGAGTTAGAGGAACGCAGAAGGCTTAGACTATTGAGGTAGTTAGGAGAAAAGCATGAGGGTCAGAGCAGGGGCCAAAGAGATGAGGATTCCCTTTTGCAAAAGGTTTGAAATGTAGATATGGAGATTGGCTGGATGTTCAGGAATGGAGGAAGAGGACCCTGAAGTGACTCCCTAGGTAGTCTCTGGCTGGCTTGCTGGATGCCAGTTGTTTTACTGGGAGACTAGAAACCCAGGAGGAGGATGTGGTAATATTGGTGGCCAAGAGGAGAGAGAAGTGATTAGTTGGGTTTGGGACATACGTAGTTTGAGGTGCCTGTGGGTCATCCCAGGCACAGTTGTCAGGGGGACAATTGGAGATACCAGCTCAAGTGAGCGAGCTGGCCAGACACAGAATAGCTTCTACCATACTTTAGTTTTGATAAATCAGCATTCTCATCTGGGCCCGGATAGTCCTAAGAGGTGTTCGGGTGACCTTTCTGGGGAGGGGGTCCTATGAGCCTCCTGATGGAGAATGTGTGTGTGGTCCTTTTGTGTGCACGTGTGTACAAGAACATTAGAACTCTGCATTGCCGAGTCGATGGCCACTCGAAGGATTAATAACCACTGGTAGTTGTTCTAGTTGAAGCCATGGCCAGTGGTGGATTTTATCCAAAGAAATATGCAGTGTGAGAAGAGGAGGTCCAAGGATAGAAGTTTGGCATTTAAGGGATGGGTAGATGTAGAAGCCACAGCAGAGGAGGCTTGAGAGGAGGGAAAAGCTGGAAAAGCAGGAGGAGAACCAGGAAAAGGCGGTGCCTTCAGGTCAGAGGAGAAGTGTTTCAGGAAGAAAGGAATGGTCAGGGTCTCAGAGGCTGTGAAAGAGGAAGGGTTGAAAGTTCATTGGACTTAGCAGTTAGGTCATTGGTGGCTGCAGAGGAATTCAGGAAGTCGGGGGTGGGGGGAGCAGAAATTAGGTTGTAGTGGGTGATGAATGGATGAGGCATGACAAAGGATGGCTGTCTCTTTATAAAGAGAGTGGGAGCTAGAGGAGCATGTGGGGTTGGGGATTTTTAAAAAATTTTATTTATTTTTATTTTTATGTATTTATTTTTAAAGTTATTATTTATTTGACAGACAAAGATCACAAGTAGGCAGAGAGGCAGGCAGTTAGAGAGGAGGAAGCAGGCTCCCTGCCAAGCAGAGAGCCCCATGCGGAGCTTGATCCCAGGACCCTGGGACCATGACCTGAGCTGAAAGCAAAGGCTTTAACCCACTGAGCCACCCAGGGGCCCCATTATTTATTTATTTTTAAAGATTTTCCTATTTATTAGAGAGAGAGAGCACGAGTTGGGCAGCAGGGAGCCCAACATAGGGGCTGGATCCCAGAACCCTGGAACCATGACTTGAGCTGAAGGCAGACATTTAACTGACCGAGCCACTCAGATGCCCCGGATTTTTTTTAATAAGTTTTAATTTTAGAATAGTTTTAGATTTACAGAAAATATGCAAGATTAGTACAGAGTACTCCATTGCCCCTCACCCAGTTTCCCCTATTGATGAGGAATTATTATTATTTTTTAAAGATTTTATTTATTTATTTGACAGAGATCTACAAGTAGGCAGAGAGGCAGGGAGAGAGAGAGAGGAGGAAGCAGACTCCCTGCTGAGCAGAGAGCCCGGTGTGGGGCTCGATCCCAGGACCCTGGGATCATGACCCAAGCCGAAGGCAGAGGCTTTAACCCACTGAGCCACCCAGGCGCCCCGATGAGGAATTATTTTAGGAAAGAAGAGACCTGAACTCTAGGAGAGGGAGCCAAAGACAGTGAAAATAACCCTCGTTTCCTGAGCTCTGGCTATGTGTGAGTTCCCGTCATGGGACTTTTTGTCTTGTATAATCTAAACTCTTTGCTTGTATAATCTAATGTCATCATCATAATATCCCTCTGATGTCTAAATCTGCTCCCCTCCCTGTCTTCCTCATTTCAGTAAGTGGCACCTTCGTGTTGCCAGGTTACTCATACGTAAAACCTTGGCCTTGTGTTTGACTTCTTTGCTCTCACACTACATAAGTGATTTATATCTACACAGACTCTATTCTTAAAATGTATACATGAGTCAGATCGCTGTCATCCAGGTCCACACTACTCTCGGGTATCACATCTGGGTGCTTGAGCAGTCTCTGGACTGCTCTCCCTGTTTTTACTCTGTGCCCTTCCTCCCCCGTCTCTTCTCCATGCAGAAGTGGGAACGAGCCTTTCACATATAGACTACAATCCAACATTCTTATTACCTTGTGCTGTGAAGTCAGTACCATCTAGCCCCTGCCCTAACCCTTCTCCCAGCACTCTACCTCAGCCATGTGGCTGCAGGCCCTTTACCTGTGCTACAGATGCTTCTGTCTTGAAGCTTTTGCACTCATTGTTTTCCTCTGCAAGAACATTCTTCTCCTCAGATATCAGTATAGCTGACTCCTTACATGATTTGGGTCTTTGTTCAGTGGTTTCCTTTTTATTTTTATTTTTAAAAAATTTTAAAAATTTTATTTCTTTATTTGACAGAGAGAGAGCATGCACAAGCAGGGGGTGCTGCAGGGAGAGGGAGAGGCAGGCACCCCACTGAGCAGAGAGCCTAATATGGGGCTCAATCCCAGGACCCTGGGATCATCACCTGAGCTGCAGCCAGATGCTTTACCAATAGAGTCAACCAGGCGCCCTAACGGTTTCCTTTATAAAGAAGCTTCATAGAACATTCCAGCTAAAGCAGTCCCACTGTGCACTCTACCACATCTCCCTCTCTTTTGTAGCACTTATCAATACTTGGCATCATGTGTCTTTTTTTGTTTGTTTGTTTGTTTCACTCCTGACATAAAAGTTCTTTGAGTCTGGGAGTCTTACCTGTTTTTTCCACAGTTCCATCTCCAGTGCCTTGAACAGTACGTGGGAGAGGCTTAATAAATATTTTTGACAGGAAGTTAGGAAGAAGGGATTCTAACTTTCATGGCCGTTACAATGTCAGCATAGGAATTTGAAAAATAAGGAATCATTATGGTGCCAGAGGGCTGGGTCCAAGGACCCAGAGGAGGTCCTTCAGGGACCTTTGCATGGGATAGAAATCGAATGTGAGTCGAGAGGAAGTAAGAGTAGGGTTTATTGAAGACAGAGAGAGTGTAGGTACAGACTGTCTAAGAGACTCAGAGAGGGAAGAAGAGTGAGTCTCATCTTTGGGGGCTGGGGTTTTTATTAAAGATTGAGATCTGTTGTGTCTTTTTAGGCATCTGGGAACTGGTTAAAATGAAGAGTGTTTAGGTGTCTTCCATAAGTCTCTTGTGCCCTGGAGCCTGGGGTCTTGGTGGTCCAGTGGTCTGGAAAACATACTTGATACCCCTATCTGGTCGCTCTTTAGATGTTATCTGCTGTGCTGGAAGACTTCAGAGAAATCATTAATTCCTTGACTCCAGAGAAATCATTTAACTCCTTGACCTGTACAAGGGGGGCATACATTATCTTTATTATAAGGCATGTGTAAGGTTGAGGTGTAGGTCCTAGCAAGAGTAAAGGCAGCAGAACAGTCTTTCATAGGGTCCCTTCAGTTTCCCTATTTCAATTAGCTATTCTTGGCAAAGTTTGCAGAAGTTTATTCTGTCAGTCAGTGACTGTGGGGATCTAGCTACTGTTTGAGAACACCGCTGGAGCGGAAAAAAAAAAAAAAGCTGCAGAATGCAGGCTGTTTGGGGGTCTAGATATTAACAGACAGTAATGTAAAACAAATAAGGAAGAGAGATATCAGCAAAATGGTAAGCTAAGAGGTCCTGATCTTTGTCCCCACATAAAAATAGCAGAATAACCAGCAGACAACTACATATTGACCTAAAAAAAAAAAAAAAAAAAAAAAGCCTTCCCTTGGAAAAAACCAAAACTCCGAAGTGAAATAAGGAGGTTGCAGAAACCCCAGGGAGCACCAAAACTGAAGCTTGGCCACATGGAAAACTGTAACACAGATAAGTGAATGGAGTAGGAAAGAGTTTCGGTGAGGGGAGCTTTTATGGGGTGGGTGTTGAGGAAAAAAACATCTGGTAGGCAGTAGTTGAACTAGTGGTAAAAATAATAATAATAATAATAATAATAATAGCCAAGGTCTGCTGAGTGGTTGCTGTGTGGAGATGTAGCTCTTTTTTCATTTCGTACATGGGCCCAGCAAGAGTAATTAACTTGTCCACAGTCACCCCACTAGAGAGTGGAGGAGCTGGCTGGAGCTCAGGGTACATTTTCCCTAGTTGGGAAAAATGCCATGTGCAAGGGCATACAGCATGGCATACATAAAGAGGGTTGGGGCAGAGCAGATTGGGTAACTATTACATAGGGTGTCATCAAAAGTATTGCCTCATCTGGATCCCTATGAGTGGAAGGCTTGGAGGGTTTTTGGGCGGCAGCAACTTAGGAAAAGTGCCGGAAAGATTGAGGCGGCCACAGCATGCAGAGTGATGTGGGGCGGGAGCTTGAAGACCTGTCCTAGTGTCTCAAGAACTTGGGTTAAAAGGGTGGAAGTCTGGCCTCCTTTGATGGTGAGGAAGATGGAATCAAGGTTAAACTAACTTTATTATGGTAATCATTTCCCAGTACATGCAGAAATATATATGTTACGCTGTATATCTTAAACGGATACCATGTTATGTATCAATTATATCTGAATAAGCTGGGGGAAGAAAGCAATAGTTAGAAGATGCTGCAAAAATACAACTATCCCTTGCTATTTAAATCTGTTAGGTAATGAGAGTTTGGATAGCAAATTTGGAGAGTGACTGATGTCCTGTCAGCTGAATATAAAGTATTTGGTTTCCTGAGTTTGGGTGATGAGGAATACCTATCCTTTCTCTCAAAAAATGTATCTGCATCTTGTTGGATTTTTGAGCCTGGAGAGTGGAAAAAATCTGTAAATAAACATTCTGAGGTCATGTACGGATGTAAAGGAGAAGGGTGAGTAAGAACCCAAGTAACAGAGAGAGAGAGAAAGAAGCCAGGGGACAGAGAGGAGGAGATGAGGAAGGCAGTGGGGGTGGTGGTGATGGTGGGTGACTGCATCATTTTGAGATGTGCCAGGTGTGACAATTATGTGCTGGAGTGGAAACGCAAAGGCGGTGCCTGGAAGCTCTGGGTCGGATTGTGGATTTGATAGTCATTGCCATTGAAGATTTGGGGCCAGTGGTCAGACAAACACACTAAAACAAAGGGTTTAGAGCAATTTAGAAATTAACAAGTTATTTAAAATTAGACAGGGTCACATCTGGCTATGGAAAAGAATTCAGACTGACAGAGGGGTATAAAATGAGAAGTCCCAACTCTTCCCATTGCTTTCTGGAGATGATGCTAAGTTTCTTGCTGTGCTTATGTTTCTTGCTTTTCTGTGAATTATCTGTGAACAGACCTTAAGTGTATAGCTCAGTGAAATTTTACGTATTCACTCACGTGACCACCAGTTATACTGAGATACGGAACATTTCCAGTACCCCAGCTCTTAGAGTAAGCCGCCAGAATAAAATACCATGGTCTGTGTGGCTTCAGTAGCCAACGTTTATATTGCCATAGTTCTGGATGCTGGAAGGCTTGAGATCAGAGTCCCATGGTGGTTGAGTCCTGGTGAGGACCTGCTTCCTGGTTTTTAGATGGCTGCTCTCTACTATGTGCTCATCTGTTCTTTCCTGATGAATGCAGTGTAGGGGCCTGGGTGGGAAGCAAGGCCTCTGGTGTCTCTAGTGGGACACAGATCCCTTCAGAAGGGCCCCATCTTCATGAATTCATCTAAACCTAATTACCTTCCAAAGGCCTCTTCTCCAGATACTATCATAATTGGGTCTTAGGGTTTCGATATAGGAATTTTGGAGGGAACCATTACGGTCTATAGCACCCAGAAAGTTCTCTTGTGTTCCTTTCCATTCGGTCACTCCCACACTGTAATAACTAGTGCTCTGATTTCTAGCACATAGATCTAGTTTTTCTGTTCTTAAAATCCCTATAAATGGAATCTTGCAGTATGTTTGTTTTTTTAAATAAGTTCGGCTGCTTGAGTTAGTTAACCATTGTGTCTGCAAAATTTATCCATATTCCATGTAGCTGTAGTTCAGTCTTTTCTGTTGCTGTGTGATATACCAGGATGTGAATATACCACCATAAAAATCCCAAATGAGAGAATATTGTATAATATGGTGGTTTTAAGATTATTTCGTGGTGGTGGAAGACTCAGACTTACTAGAATCCAATTAAAGCTATAGTGCTTTCCTTATATTAAGAAAAACAGTATGCATATATTTCCAGGTGTTCCTGGTACCTTGTCTGTGGTGTCATACCCTCAGGACAAGAAGCCTTCTTCGGTTTACAGCAGGGCCACTCAGCCTCAGCACTGTTATTTGGGACTAGATAATTCTTTGTTGTAGAGACTATGCTGTGCATTTTGGAATGTTTGGCAGCACCCTTGGCCTCTACCTGCTAGATGTCAGTAGCCTATGGCCTGTCACCCTGAATTGTGACAACCAAAAATGCTCTAGATTTTGCTGGTGACTTCTGGGGAGGCAAAATTGCCCCTAGTTGAGAAACATTGGTTTAGAGAGAAGAGCCAGAGCCAAAGAGGTTAGAGTTAGAAGCTAACTGGGTGATCTTCCCCTGCTTATGCCAGTTGTAAGATGAGGCTGGTGTTGTTCATAAGGTTCTATACACAGACAGTTTCCATCACCACTAAAATGAGGCTGCTCCTTCCAAGGACACATGAAGTGAATTTAAAAACCAAACTTAAAATATTCTGCATTTGTAGATTGTTCATGAAGAGCAAGTCTTAGAAGTTACCCGAGCTGGGGCGCCTGGGTGGCTCAGTGGGTTAAAGCCTCTGCCTTTGGCTCAGGTCATGGTCCCAGGGTCCTGGGATCGAGCCCCGCATCAGGCTCTCTGCTCAGCAGGGAGCCTGCTTCCTCCTCTCTCTGTCTGCCTGCCTCTCTGCCTACTTGTGATCTCTGTCTGTCAAATAAGTAAATAAAATCTTAAAAAAATAAGAAGTTACCTGAGCCAACCCCCTCATCTTAGTGGTGATGGAACTGGAATCCAGAAAGGGGAAAGGGCCCGGGAAGGTCTAGTCCCAGGGTCAGAGGCTGGTGTGGAATAAAGCCAGGCTGCAGCACACAGTTCTTGCATTCCAGGCCCAGCTTTTTCTCTGCTATTGGATTGGACAGCCCACTGGACAGCTGAGAGTTTATCAGAAAGTTCCCTATGTGGATACTTCATGTTTCTCTGTAATGCCAGGTTGTACCTCTGCTCATTGGAGATGAAATACAAGAGGCATTTTATGTATCTGGAAAGCTGATACTTTGCCTTCCTTAACTGCAAACACTGAGTCAACGCAGGCCAGTACTAGTACTGAATCACCCAGGTCTTTAGTTTCTCTTCTGTCTAGGATATTTTAGTTCTTTGTTTTCTCCAGAAGTCTACCTTCTGAATAATGATTACATCCAACTCTCTTACTTAGTCTCACAGGACTAGAAAGAATTATCCACAACAGATTTTTTTTCTCGCTCCTTTTCCTCCTTTTCCTAAAGGCGGCTGAAACAATAGTATCTATTAAGATGTAATTTTCTCTTTGGTTGTTGTTATAAATGACAGCTGACAGATACAGCAAAAAGTGGAGTGATACAGTCATCTAATCATAGTTTACATTTTCAAAAGAAGAGAGGAAAGCAGAATCAGTCTTAAGCTTTTGATACCTCAAGCGAGGCTTCCCTTATTAATCTTTGGGGTTGAATATTGAACACTTTTCTTGGGGTTTAATCCTATCAAGTCCAATTAATAAGGTTTGGGGGCAAGATTTTTACTCAAAATTCAATGCTAAATTTCTTTTGAATCATACCTTTGCTGTGGAAATGTGGAGTTCTAATAAAAATCAGATTTGATAATGGGTAATAGACATTTAAAAATTGTACTGTCTTCCAGAAGTTCTTACTGAATGATACGAAGTTGTGCTTAAATAAGTTATAATTTGGTATCAAATATTTCCTAGAAGATTTTTGAAGCAGAGATATTTATAATTAAATGACAAAATGTTGCCAAATTGGCAACTTTGGAATAAAAGCTAAAAGAATGTTTTACAATGATATAAATCAGTAGAGTTTATAAAATCCTTTCTGTGTATCATCAACCCCTTGAAGTAGATAGGGATTATCATTTCCTTTTTATAGATGAGGAAATTGAGAGATTTGAATTTTATCCCAGGGGTAAATCGACCCACTTTCAGCTGGTAAGTGAACATAGTAGATTCAAACCAGGAGATTCAAAGTCCAGTCTTCTCCTGTTTTCCCATTCTGTTTAAAATATATGTGTATATATATATCTGTTTGTGTGTGTATATTTTGTCTTACTGTCACAAAAACCTTTTAAAAATAATTGCAAAAAAAATAACACTGTTGTATATTTTCAAGAAAGAGGTATGACTAGCCCTAGTTATTTCCTCTGACATATAAAAAATCCCCTCCCCTCTCTGACAGCATCCATGAAAATATGGCAGTGTTAAAAGTGCATTTTTTAGATTGCAGGATCTTTGTAGTTGAAAGAGGTATATTTGGGTGTGTGGTAAGATTAGAATTTCACAGTGGGTACTTACAAGTATTGCTTGAGTGTACTGAAATTCTGCAGGGAAAATAGTTGGTGTCATTTGCCCGCTCAGTGAACTGAGAGAGATTCCTTTAACACTGAAGGGAAGACAGAGGTCCTTGCTATTTCTTTTCATCTCTTTGTTACCCCTTCGTATTCCTTGGGTAACTGTCCTGTTTGCATTGTGGGTCATGGATAAGGAAAAGGAAAAATGCACCTGGGTTTGATATGTTGCTCTGCACTAGAAAAGGGCAGAGAGTTGTCTCTGTCATTCTGTGCATTAGGTCAAAAGAACGTTTCCTGGATAGATTTCATGTACGAAACAGATTTCTTTCCCCAAATATAGTCTTTAAATAAACAGCTTAAAGAGGGGAGGGGAATGACAATGGGCCTGTTGTGTTAATCTTTACACAGTGTTTTAACTGCTCAGGTCTAGTGAGGGTGGCTCTGCCAGGGGCACATAGCCAGTAAGCGCTGAACCAGGATTTACTGAACCAGGATAAGCACTGTACCAAGTCTAGCTCAGATACCGTAGGCAAAGTGGGCGTTGGCGTACTATAACCTGTAGGCCTGAGAAGCTAACAAGGGTTTTTACATCTTTAAATCTTTGGGGAAAAATTTCAAAGAAGAATATTTTGTGGCAGGTGAAAATGATACGAAATTCATATGTGACTGGCCATGATTAAAATTTTATTGGAGCACAGCCATGCTCATTTGTTTACGTGTTATCCAGTTTCAAGCACAATTATGCAGTTGCAACAGAGAATGGCCCCGAAAGCCTAAAATAATTTGCTGTCCAGTCCTTTACAGAAAAAGCTTGCTGACCCTTGCCCGAGGATGCCAGTCTCAAAGGCTAAAAACTGGGAAAAGCTTGGTAGACAGGTCTAGGATAGATGACTATGAGGCTCTTTCATACTTAACTTTGTTTTCTTTCAGCTCTGAGGCACTGAAGGTGCTGATTTTTGGAAGTATATCCTGAAAGTTGCATGGGCTTATTTCAAGAGAGCTAGTGCATTATAGCTATTTCTGTGATGACCCAGTGGTCTTTAAAGCGCTCAGTGGTTCCCCAGCTTGGGAGCCCACAAAGCCCTGGGAAAGTGGGAAGACGTGTTCTACTTGTGGCTGATGCTTTAGAAGAAAAGACACTAATGAACTAATAATTAATACCAGAAAACAGATGTGTAGACATTTTAATACAATAAGCATGAATACTGTAAGAAACTAAGAATCAGACCATCTGCAAAATCCTGAAGGGGCCACTCTGAGAATACTGATGTAAAATGATCTAGAAGTGTTAGCAGTTTGAATATTTAATTATCCATTTGCAAGGGAAAAATACTCTTGGTGTGTTTCCTTCACTTTCAACACTATTCTGCTTTACCACTATAGAGCTTCACTTTTGACACCCGATGTGTGGGTTTTCCACATGTCAGGCAATTCTGAGATTTTCTGCACACCAGCTGGCTGTTACAGTTTAACTCATTTCTGACACTGTGTACCTGGAGACAGCATCAGATCCCACTGGTTAAGGGTTCAGTCCCACAAGAGTAGCCACCGACTCCTTCCCCTTTCAGAAGCCAGTCAGGAGGCCAGGTTGTTGCCTGTGCTTCTGAGCTACTGACTGTAGATGGGAGGTTCCCACAAGCCTCTCTTTTAGGTTCA
Source organism: Mustela nivalis (assembly GCF_964662115.1). Taxonomy (NCBI): domain Eukaryota; kingdom Metazoa; phylum Chordata; class Mammalia; order Carnivora; family Mustelidae; genus Mustela; species Mustela nivalis. Next base: position 26,890,855 of record NC_139037.1, on the reverse strand, counting down.
ATTAATTTGCTAAAGAGCCTCACAGAGCTCAGAGAAATATTTATACTTACGTTTACCAGTTTATTATAAAGAATACAGGTGAGCAGTCTGATAGATACAGAGGGCGGGTTCTGGAAGGTCCCTACGAGTGGAGTGTGTGACCCAGCATGTGGTCCCCAACCCGGAAGCTCATCAAATCTCATCTTTAAAATAGTTTTTGTAGCGCTTCATCTGTAGTCCCTTTTCCATTCCCAGAGGTAAGACTCCTAACCTCAGGATAATCTAAGGGTTTTAGGAACTTTGTGCCAGAACTAGGACAAAGACCAAATAAATTTTTTATTATACTACACTACTCTTTTCTGGCTTGATTAAATATTTAACATAGTTATATTGAGAATGTGAAAATCACCATCTTTTTCATAATTAAGATGTATTAATAGCAAGTGAACTGAAATTATTTGATGCATTTTTGCTCTGCCTTTTTGTCTAGTTCATTTCATCCTATATGCAATTTAGAGACTTTTTCCCCCCTCTCATTTAAGAATGTTTATGTGCCTAGAAGGGGCAGTTTTTGGACACTGAATGACAGGTGAGTGCTGGCTAATTTGAAGAATTGGAAGTCTGCTCAGCTCTTGATTTTAGCCGTAGGTAAAAGCGTTCTCTAAACCTTGTGGGCTTTAATTTTTTTCTCTGGTTAATTTTCTTAGCATCCTCTGCATGTGGTGAAGAGATCTGGATTATGGAAACTTGGCACAAAGAGCATTTCTTATTTCTAACATCATGGGTGTCCTACTGTAGCCTCTGAAAAGCCATGGGTTATTATTTTTCATTTTAGGAGTAAGTTTTTTATTGAAGTGTGATACACATTCAGAAAAGTGCACAAATCCTGAGTCCATCTCAGTGAATTTTTTCACAGTGAACACACTGTTAAGCAGCACTCAGCTAAAAAAAACCCAGAAAATTACCAGCCTCTCAGAACTCTCCCTTCTGTCACATTGGCCCCCTCCCCCCAAGAGTACCCAGTCTTGCTTTCTAACAGCAGTGATACCTTTGCTTTCCTATTAAAAGCTTTTGTTTGCTGTGGTGTTTGAGGAGGCCTGTGGAGGCTCAGTAGGACTTCTGCTAAGTGGCATGGGACAGGTTTGATGCCAGGGCCTTAGTACCCTGTGGTGCTCTCTGAAGCACCTCTCAGGATTTCCAAAGGCATCTTCAGTCAGCCTCAGTCATTGATGGCGGAGGAGCCCTGGTGCCAGCCTTTTCCCATCTAGCCCCAATCTTGCTGCATTGACTGTTCTACATTCCACTTCCTTGGGTCCTCCGGGTGGCTTCTTCCTGGCTTCCGCCTCCATAGCTCATCAAGGGTGCAGCTGGCATCATCTCTGTCCTGTCCAGATTTTCCAGCACAAAGCTCATTCCTCCCACCCTCAAGTTCTCTCTTGGACAAAGCTAGTGAGGTTGTTTTCATGATCAGCTTTTAGTTTCCTGAGTCAAAACTATATTTGGTTGGTTTAACCCATATATTTTATGACTGAATTGATATTATTTTTGTGGAGGAGGTAAGAATTGTCCTTAAATTTATGAAATTAACCATAAATTTAAAAATTTTAATGAAATGGGATGATGACTACATCAAAGTACAGTTTGGAAACTTTAATAACTTATAAATTAATTTCCACTGGGTGAGTTATATATAATGCAGGACAGATCCAGTTTTTTCCCAAGTATTATATTAAATATATAGCTCTTTTCTCTCAGACAGACATGGAACAAGCTTGTTTTCTTCTCTGAAGTTGTATAATGAAATTCTTTATGTACATGTATTTATTCTTTTGGTTTGGAATTCTGTTCACCTGAAAACTGCCGGGCAGGGGTGTGGGGGTGGGTGTTGTCTGTTTTTTTCCCTCTAAAATATCGTTGGTTTTTGTCTGGGTATTTAGAGGGAAAGTACTAGTCTGGACCAAGTGCGATCTGAATTCATGCCATTTATACTGTCACTGCCTTATGCTGTGCAGCCTCAGAAATGTTAAGTATCAGTTGGTAGTCGGAAGGGAATGTTTTTGCTCTGGTCTTTGCTTGCCAGTGGGTGCTGATTTGGCAGGAGAGTGCAGGAAGCCTTCAAGAAGAACAGACTATCCACAAATGGAAGAATAAAGCTCCTCCTATTCATTCAACAAATGAGCACCTACTGTGTGCCAGGCACTGTTCTAGAAGCTTGGGATATATCAGTGAACAAAACACACACACAAAATCCCTGTCCTTGTGTAGCTTACATTCTAGCAGAAATGACAGACAGTAAGGGAGATAAGGGAGTGCTAGGGGTGGTTGCAGATTATACTCTTAAGTATTTTGTTCTAAGCTGGCATCAAAGAAGGTGACAGTTTAGCTGAAACAGAGAGACAGGGAATCAGTTTTGAGTGTATCTGGGAGAGGAGCATTCCAGATAGAGGAGACAAAGAGTACAAATGCTCTAGGGCAGGAATGTGCCTCCCTTACCCACTGGTGGATTAACTTGGAGGCCCCAGGGTGACTGGAGCCCAGGAAAGGAAAAGGAGACAGGGCTGGAGAGGAGTCTGGAAGGTAAGAGGAGGTAAGGCTGTTGTGTAGGGCTTCACTCTGTACAAGAGGTTTAAGCAGAGGAAGGATCCTTTGAAAGGTTCATATAGATTATAGGAGGCAAGGGCTAAAGCCAGGAGGCCAGGGAAGAGGTGATAGTGACTTGAGTGGGTGGAGGTGGTGGGAAGAAGTAGATTCTGGGTACATTTTACAGGTAGATTTGAAAGGCTTTGGTGGTCTGGATGAGGCTTTCAAGGATTTTGGCCCAAACAGCTGAAGAGTGGCGGCTGTACGCTGAGAAGGCCAAGGAACAGGAACAGGTTTTGTTGACAAAGATCAGAGCTCACGGGATGATGGCTCAGTCAGTTAAGCGTCTGCCTTCTGCTCAGGTCATGATCCCATGGTCCTGGGATTGAGGCCCCACGTTGGGCTCCCAGCTCCACGGCTCCCTGCTTCTCCCTCTGCCCTGGCTTCCCCTGCTTGTGCTCTCTTTCTGTCAAATAAATAACATTTATTTATTATTATTATTTTTTAATAAATAAATCTTTAAAACATTTATTTACTGGACCATATTAAAGTAAATCATGACTTTTATTTTGTACTTATTATTTATATTCAGCTTCATCACTCTGTGAGTGTTTGTATGGGCAGATCATTTGAGAAGGTCATTTGAACATTTCCTTTGTCTGAATTTATCTGGCTTGGATGCAGAATGTTAGATGTATTTTTCCTGTTTTTTTCTTTCTTTTTTAGGTTTGTTTCATTCAGCTGTTTATTTGGGGGGGGTCTAAAATTTTCCTTATTAAAGAAAAGAAGTATTTCCTGCTCCTTGGCTCTGTTAGACAAATTATTTTTATCTTACAGTAAAAAGGGGTGGGGGATAAGGGGGAGCATATTAGTTTTCTTTCCCGTTTCTGGTGAGTAATTGTTGTTTCTGTTGGTAGAATGTTATTGGCTTCTGTTGGTTTCTGAGGAAAACCATTTCTCTATCAGACAGGAGGTGTTTTAAAATACTCGTTTCTTTCTTCTGTTCAGGAGAATATGTTCCTTGTTCTGCCAGCCCCATTTTCCTGTAGGTAAAGATGGCCATTTACAGCCTCATTCTACTGGGTCAAAACAAAACAATGATTATCTAGAAACTTCAGGAAAAGAGTTAGTGTGTATATGACTTTTTGTCTATAAAGGTTAGAGAAAACTGAAGTGTTTTTATGTTTACCCCCACTTAGCTACTTTTGTTTTAACCTTGTGCCTTTACCTTTAAAGTTAATGTCTTTCAATGTCCATTTTAAAAAGTTCTCATTCTCCTGCTGTGGATTTATGGTGATAGCCGTGCCCTTTTAACATTAACCTTTGCTTTATAGCTGGGATATAATTATGTATTATATCATGATTTTAACTACTATTGTAGAGCAGTGGTATTTCAGAGGTGCAGTGCAAGGCATGGGTTTAAAATGAAGAAAAGTATGATCAAGGAGAGCCGCTATTTAAAGAATTGAATTGTTTTTCATAAATAGTAATTTTGTTGACCTTTTAACAATGTAAATTTTTTTTTTAAAGATGCTGATCCTGTTTATGTTCTGTTGATTTAAGTAGTGGTAGAGTTGAAAACATACTCTTGGTCAAGAATCTTACACAAGGATGGTACAGTATAAGATTCATAAATGTGTAATAACCTTTAAATAGCAACACTGTTCATAGGACTTTACTCTGTTGGAGAAACAGGTGGTCTTGTTAATATTTATGGTCTAGAAGCCAGCTGCTATTTATATTAGTATAATTATTAGTAACAACGGCATTTTTTTTCTCTTTTTTAGAGAGGGGTAAGGGAGGGGCAGCAGGAGAGGGAGAGAGAGAATCTTACTCAGGCTCCACGCCCACCATGGAGCCAGACAAGGGACTTGATTTCAGGACCCCGAGATCATGGCATGAGCCAAAATCAAGAGTCAGATGCTTAATGGACCAAAACACCCAGGCACCCCAGCAATGGCATTTTTAAAAGTAGTAGATATAGTAACAATTAAAGTCTTATAATGTCCTGAATGTCATCCATAACTAGCAGACATAGATCTCTGCTCAGTAACCTTGTAAGCTAAAGAATGTGTGAATGGACACTCGAACATGAATTTTAAAAGACTTTTAAAAAGTGCAGGAGCAGGTATGTAAGAATAACAGTATTAGTCAGGAAACCTGTGTTCCTGTGTCTGTCCAACCACATTGCCACCGAGACTACCCTGGGCACCTGACAGCTCTGTGGATTTGAGTTGCTTCTCCTATTCACTCAGGAGCCTCATAGAGTTGTTGAGAATCATATGAGATTAGGGCCTTGTAAATTGCCCCATCCTCTGGATGGTGGGTTCTTTCTTTTCTTTTCTTTTCTTTTTTTTTTTTTTTTTAAGATTTTATTTATTTGTTAGGCAGAGAGAGTGGGGAGCAGACTGCCTGCTGAGCAGAGAGCCCAATGTGGGGCTCGATCCCAGGACCCTGAGACCATGACCTGAGTCGAAGGCAGAGGCTCACCCCACTGAGCCACCCAGGTACCCCTGGTGGGGTCTTTCTAAGAAAGGTGGAAGAACAGGAGGTGCAGGGTGGTGGTTCTTTAGGCTCCCAGAGGTCACCACTGTGGTTTCCATTTCCTAGTCAGCTTTGAGTCTATGGAAGGAGGCAGGAATTCTGGTCTGTAGCTTAGTATCTTTGTATTTGTTCTGGTGGCAGGAATCAATCTTGGGGTTGTCAATATGCACAGAAATGATCTATTTCTTCACAGTCTGACTCATTTTCTGTCAGGCCTGTTCTTGGGCTCTGTTCAGGAACAAATCCTGCTTGTTGATGAGCTGTCTCCTTGTCTGTTTACAAAAATTCCTCGTGTTCCATTTACCTTATAACAGACTCGGGCAGCATTCGAAGCCTGTCCACTCCTTGATTTAGGTCTCTTCTTTTCCTTCCCCATCTAGGATCTGCAACTCCAATGGATACTGAGGGGTTTGGTGAGCTCCTTCAGCAAGCTGAACAGCTTGCTGCCGAGACTGAGGGCATCTCAGAGCTTCCCCATGTGGAACGGAACCTACAGGAGATCCAGCAGGCGGGCGAGCGCCTGCGTTCCCGTACCCTCACACGCACGTCCCAGGAGACAGCAGATGTCAAGGCGTGAGTACTGGTGGGGAGGCTGTGCTGCTGCTGGGTGGCTCAGGGGTAGGATCCGATTCTTCTTTTCCTCCCTTGAATTAAGATGCAGTCTGTAAATGACAGACACAAGCCTGATTCTTGGGAATTCAGGAAGGTTTTTGTAAGAAGGTCAGCAGCCTTGCTCTGTCTCCCTGCCCCCAGGTTTTCCAGCTTGTCTGCCTCACCAAGCTCTGAGCCCACATCACAGGCAGAGATGATCAGGATGGGAAAGGATACAGAGCTTTGTCACACAGAAACCCGTTACAGTAGTTCCTGATTGAGTTTGCTGACCATTGGGTCATAAATGGCTCCTTTTACTGTTAGTAAGTGTGGTTTACACAGATAAGTGTTACCTTCAAAGCCCGGAAGCACTCAGAGATTAGCATAGTTTTTAAGTGCACTCGGAAGAAATTGACGAGCAGTCAGTGATGAAGAGCCATCCAAGTGGGGGTGATTCTGTCTGGTCATCATTAGCGACCCCCAAAGCTGCTTCTCCAAGACCTTGGACACATAGTACCTTCCAGGTGAACATGGAATGGGAGAGTGGGCAGCCCCAAGAGTGCAGCTGAAGAAAAATGCTGGCTGTCTGTCTGTCTGGCCAGCCAGTGGCGTCTGCTGTCATACAGTATCAGTAGTGGGCTCTTGATTTTACAGTTACGTGTTGGAGGCCCCACTAGCCCGTCCTGGGCTATTTCTGGGGCTACATCCATGAATTAGACATGGTTTTTGCCTCAAGGAACTTTTTAATTTGGGGAGACAGAAACAAAAAAACCTTGTTGCTTTCCATAAGAATTGTGATTTACTGATGACTACTGTGTGTCAGAAACTTGGCTAGACTTCAGAGTTTGCTTGATCCTCATAACGAATATTAGGACTGTTGTCCCCTGATTACAGTTGAACAGCTAAGGCTCAGAGAGGGCAGGTAACTGTCAGATGGCACAGCTGAGTATTGAGCCAAGACTCAAAGCTAGGGAGGCTGGCTCCAGAGCACATGCTCTTTTAGCCCTGTCGGAAGGGCCGGGGGAGGGTGGAAGGGTGCTGGTACTTGTGACCTCAGTGGGTCTGGAAAATCACTGAGATCCTTTGTGGGAGATGTGGGAAATTGTCATTTGTCTTCTTCGTCTTCATTGCTTGAACTTGAGAAAGATCTAAGTGCTGATGTTTCCACGGGGACGTTATTTTGGGTATGTAATAAATGTCACAAGAGTGAGCATAAAGGCTACATTCTTTTCCCAACTAATCTTGAAAGCTGAATGCTTTGGCTGCTTCGCTGAGTTAGTAAGGATGTTGTGGGAATTCTTCTGTAGGTCTCCCCAGAATTTTATTTTTTAAGATACTAGTTAGTTTTGGTTCCATCGGTGTTGGCAAAGACACATCAGAGGAACCCTGACAGGGATTTTTTTTTTTTTTTTAATCCAGCCAGTTGCCGCTGTTCACCAACAACCCCACCAGCCTTTAGACATCTCTGCTTACTTGTACTCCTGCAGGCTCCTTTTTTTTGCTCCTGACTGCCTGCAGTTACCCTCAGTCTTGAGCATGCAGGCTCTATGCTTGTGTGCAAGGATGCTGCGGGAGCAAAAGGACCGTGATGCCAGCTGAGTTGCTATAGTTATAATTTAATTGCATCAGCTTTACAGCCTATTAAGAGCAAAAAGGGAAAATGTTTTCTTGGTAACAATTATCAGTCATGCTCTCTTTCTTGTAAATTTCCATTCTTCCTCATTTCTTTCTACCTTAAATTCATTATTTTAGGGAGGAAGAAGTTGGAACATTGAAAGAATGGGTATAGGGTGGGGCAGGTGCTTAAAAAGAAACCAAAGGGCTGATGACTGTATTTTTCCACCTTGATAGGCAGACATAAAGTGTGATGTGAATATTTTAGTACAGGGTGAAGGCAGAGGAGCGAACTGAGTAGGAAAAAAAAATTTACATGAAATAAATTTTGGAAGAAAATGTGTCTTTAAGATTTTAGTTAAGATTAGATTGTAGATTTAAGATTGAATTGTTCTGTGCTGAATTCATTTGTTTAAATATACTTTTTGGATTTTTCATTTTGAGGAACAGATTTGAAAGCTTTTTTGCATGTGTGTTTGATATTTTTAAATTGTTAAATTTCTTCACACATAAAGAAGACTATGCATAACATATATAAAGGTGTAAATCAGGGGTTGTCAGCCTATGATCCATGAGCCAGATCCAGCCCGCTGCCTGTTAAAGTCTTATTGGAACATGGCCACACTTATTTATGTATTGTCTGTGCTGCTTTTGTGCTACAATAGCGGAGTTGAGTAGTTATGACAGAGACCGTATGGCCTGCAGAGGCTGGAATTTTTACTGTCTGCCTTTTACAGGATAAGTTTGCTGACTCCTGGTGTAAATAATAATAAAATGAATTGCGTGTTGCCCAGTGAAGACATGGAATATCATCAACAGCTGTGAAGCCCTCCCTGGGTACCCATTTTCAATTGCAGCCCCCTTTTTTCCCAATCAGAGATGCCTCATTGGATTTTTCCAGACTCAGAAGCCAGACATCTTAGAGTTGTACAAAGAGAAAGCCAGCAATCACTCTCTTTCCTTAACTTTATCTCCCAAGGTAACCAGTGTTACTGATTTGCTGCTTCTTTCACACTTTTCTCCATGTTCATGTGAAGCATATATGAACATTTATTTGCCCAAAGTTTTACAGTCAATCACTACTTTACTTGTGGTAATACTACTAAGCAACCTTTTTGAGCACTTGCTCTTTGGCAGGCACTGTGCCAAACACTTTACATGCATTATATAATTTCTTCTTAAAATAACCCTGTGAAATAAGTGTTATTATCTCTGTTTTATAATTGAGAAACGTCACATAGCAAGTGGCCAAGCCAGAATTCAAATCCAGCTTGCTCAGTAAGAATCTCTTCCATTTGTATGGCACTTTTCAGTTCCCCCAGAATTGTCACAGACCTTCTCCTAACTGGTTTTCACAAGCCTGAGAGGTGAGTGAGGCAGGGATTTTTCTCCAGATTTAACAGAGGAAGACAATGAGTCTTGGAAAACTGATGCATCTAAGATTTTCAGGCAGTAAGAGGCAGGTGAGACTTGAACCCAGGCCTCCTGACTTTATTTCTCCTCCCTGTGTGTACTGATGACACCTTTTGTCCTCCTACTTTCCCGGGACTAAAGTGTTTGACTCCAGCCTTGACTCCATCTTTTTGCCCAGGAGAGACTGTGTGGTTTATGGAAATTGAGGCAGGTGGAAGGCAAGGAGCCTTTAGATTTTTCCACCCTTTAGATACTTCCACTTTAGCCTTTAGATACTTCCACTTAGGAAGTATCTGGTTTAGCCTTTATTTATAAAGCCTTACTCTTACCCTAAATTCCCTGCCCTTTTTCCTCATTTCTCCATCTACCTCTCCCCATCGAAGCTTCTGCCTATTCACTGGACACTTACTGCAGGCACCACCTACTCGGATGACTTTTCTCTTCTGAATTCTCTAATAGCTAGTTTTTTAAATGTCAAGGCTCTCAACCCTGGTGTACTTTAAAATTGCCTGGGCACTGGGTGCATTCTCACATGTCACTGGCGGGGATATGGCACCTGTCGGACACAACTGGGCAGTATCAGGCGGGTTTACCCTTGACCCAGCAATCCCTTTTCCCGGGATCTATCCCAGAGATGCACTGGCAAAAGTATGGAAGATGTGTGCGCAACGGTAGTCATTGTGGCATTATTTGTAAATAGCAAAAATTGAAAACTCAAACATCCGTCAGTAGGGGACTGGTTAAATAGATGTGGTACATCTTGTTAGTGGAGTATTTTTTAGTAATACAAAAGAATGAGAATATACAGTACCATAGATCGACTCCAGAACATATTGTGAAGTAAAATAAAAAATAAAAGGTGGAGAAAAAGTGTGCAGTTCTCTTATTTAAGAAAGCAGGCGAAATACATCCAGTGTTCCTGCATCAGAGGACTTAATATTATTAAGATATTAATATGCCCAGATTGATTTGCAGATTCAGTGGAATCCTTATCAAAATTTCAGATGGCTTTTTTGCAGAAATTAACAAGGAGATCCTAAAATCTATGTGTAAATAAAAAGACACCTAGAGTTGCCAAAACAGTCTTTTAAAAGGCAGAAGAAAGTTGGGAGGCTCACACTTCCCATTTCCTAACTTCAAACAAAGCTACCATAGTCGAGACTGTGTGGCACTGGCATGAGGATAGACAATTGAGTAGAATTAGGAGTCCAGAAATAAATCCATGCATTTGAGATCAGCTGATTTTCAGCAAGTGGCAAGAGCATTCAGTGTTTTTTCAACAAATGCTGGGCAACTGGATATCTATATGCAAAAGAAAGAAGTTGGACACCTTAACTGTAAATAAATAACTGTAAATAAATAAATAACACAGACCTAAATGTAAGAGCCCAAACTTTAAATCTTCTTGGAAGAAAACATGGGTATAAATCTTTCTGACCTGAAGTTAGGCAGAACCTTATTAGATATGAACTGAAAGTACAAGTGACAGAATAAAAAATAGATAAATTGAACCTCATTGAAATTTAAAACTTTTGTACTTCAAAGGACACTATTAAGAAAGTGAGAAAATAGGGATGCCTAGGTAGCTCAGTCGGTTAAGCAGTTTCCTTTGGTTCAGGTCATGATTCCACTGTCTGGAGATCAAGTGCTGCGTTGGGCTCCTTGTCCAGCGCGGGGGACCGGCTTCTCCCACTGCCTGCCGCTTCCTTGGCTTGTGTGCTTGCGCACGTGTTCTCTCTCTGACAAATAAACAAAATATTTTTTTAAAAAAAGGAAAGTGGGGGGGGGGGAAAAGGAAAGTGAGAAAGTAGCCCACACAATGGAAGAAAATATTTGCAAATTACTTATCTGGTAAGGGACTATTTCCCCGAAGATGATGTACGCACAGTCAGCAAGCAAATTATGAGAAGCTCAACATCACCGGCCATCAGAGAAATGTGAATCAAAACCACCTTGACATACCACTTCACGTACACACTAGGATGGCTGTAGTTCAAAGACAGACCAGACCCTAGTAGTGTTGAGGATTTGGAAAAAATTGAGGTTGTCATATACTTTTGGTGGGATGTAAAGTCTTGCAGCCACTTTGGGAAATAGTCCAGCAGTTCCTCAAAAGGCTAAATAGTGTGACCATATGACTCAGCAATTCCCCTCCTAAGGAATACCCAAGATAGATGAAGACCATTGTCCATATAAAAATTTGTTCATAGCATCATTATTGGTAAGTCAAAAAGTGAAAACAACCCAAATGTCCGTCAGTTGATCAATTGATAAATAAAATGTGGCATATCCGTAAAATGGAGTACTACTTGGCAGTAAAAAGAATGAGTTGTTAATATACGCATGTTAATACATGTAACATGGATGAACTTTGAAAACATGAGAAATGAAAGAAGCTGGTCACAAAAGACAACATATTGTCGAGCTCCATTTATGTGCAATATCTTAAATAGGCAAATTGATGGAGAAGGAAAGTAGATTAGTGGTTTCCTAGGTGGGGTGGGTGGATTGAGGGTCATGGAGAGCAACTGCTGATAGGTTGGGGGTTTCTTTGTGGGGTGAGGAAAGTGTTATAAAAGTCAATTTTAATGATGGTTGCACAATTCTGAATCTACTGAAAACCACTAAATAAGTCAGTTAAATGGGCAGTTGTATAGTATGTGAATTGTATTTCAATAAAGCTGTTTCAAAAAAGTAGGTGATAAAAATGTATATACAGATCTACTGGAAAAAAAGGTGTTTTTTTTGTTTGTTTGTTTTTATTTTAATAGTTTTATTTGCATATTTATTACCTTTGAAATGAAAAAGATTTCTACACACTTTTAATCCTCAAACATGAGTTGCATCCAGAAAAATGGTGTTTACATAATAAATGAAAAAATAAATATCATATGTTAAATTAACTAAACAAGGAAGTCATTACACAAAAGTGGTTTTATTGCTTTGGTGACCTAAATAAGCAAACCAAAATTTAGGCCTATGAATGCCTCAAGGTTAAGAAATCCAAATCTGAGGAAAACTGATCACAGTCAACTAGGCTTTCAGCTATAGCCAATCAAATAATTTCCTTTTCCTGCTTCTAAAATTTCTTAAAAAACAAACAAATATTTTATTTACTTATTTGAGAGAGAAAGTATGAGCACAGAGGGGGAAGCAGACTCTCCGTTGATCACAGTGCCCGAGGCGGGGCTTGATCCCAGGACCCTGAGATCATGACCTGAGCCCAAGGCAGACGCTTGACCTACTGAGCGACCCAGGTGCCCCATTTTCTTCGAAAAAAAAAAAAAGAAGGTGTTTTAAAAGTACCTGATGAATTGCATTAATCAGGTATAGTAAGACATGCAGAAAAGAAAATGACTGTCATGAAGAGAGAGTTTCTATCCACAGTTGTCCAGAAATGGGGCAGGGCACATCATGGGTCAGCACTGGGGTCAGTCAGGATGCAGTGAGAGCAAGGAGAAAATGTGGGCCAAAGCCTGTATTATGGTTTCTGTGGGAAAGTAAGGCAAGGCAGGGTCAACAAACTTAGGATTGGCTAGTTTGAGTAACTTAGTGGGCTCTGAGGTATAGTTGACTCTGATTGTCTAGTACCTAGCCATGGGGTGAAAAGTGGCCCAGGAAAGGAGGTGGTTGGGGTCTGGTCTCTGGACTCATTAGGTTGCATTTGAAATTTGTACTCGCCTCTCAGAATTAGCTAACCTTGGGAGGGGACAGCCCTTCCAATATCAGCAAGGCCCCAATTGTCAAAGCAGCAGATACAGAAAATAAAGACTTTTTTTTTTTTTTTAATTACCAAGAATATATTTTGAGGGGCGCCTAGGTGGCTTAGTCGGTTAAGCATCTGCCTTGGGCTCAGACATGAGCCTTCTGTTTCCCCTGCTTGTGCTCTCTCTCTCTGACAAATAAGTAAAATCTTAAAAAAGAAAAATATATATATATATATATTTATATTGAAGAGGTTTTTAAGGAAGTGGAATAAATGCTTATGAAGAGTCAGGGTACCTCAGTTCTATAGAGCTATTTTTTTCCAAAAACAAGCCAATTTGTGGCTTAGTTTTTCTTCAGAATATTGTTTTACTTCTCTTGAATTCATGAGTTTTTAGTGCCTGTATCTCGTGTTCCATGGGATGGCTAGATTTTGAATATTAACACTCAGTTTCAACAATTACCAATCAGGGACAGTTTTCCTTTCTATTCCCCATCTAATGATTTTTTAAGCAGATCCCAGCCAATACACTGTTTCATCCACAGATACTTCCAAGTGAATCTCGAAAAATGAATTCCTTTATTTTTAAACATAACTGTAATTCTGTATCTAAAATATAAGTAAATATAATACTTTAATATCAAATTTTTAGTCCGTTCAAATATCTCATATGTTAAATGTTTACCAATTTGTTTGACTCAGAATCCCAATATGCTGTATGTATTTATTGTGACCCCTTGATAAATCTCTTAAATTTCTTTTGTTTGGTAAGTGCTCACTTATCTTTTCCCTTGGAGCTGTTTTGTAATGAAGGACTGAACTCATTTGTCCTTATATAGTTTCCTACAGTCTGGCTTTGCATACTCTCACCTAGTAGCTTCGTTTTCCCTACAAATCCTGTTAATTTCACAGTTACTTCTAGTAAGTGGATTCATAGGACTTTTTCTTTTCTTAAATAATTTCATTACTTAAAGTGTTTAACAAACAGACAAGAAGAGACAAAAGTTTACTGAAACTCTACATACCCATCACCCAGTTTTAATAATTACTAAATCATGACCCTGTTTGTTTCAGCTGTAATCCCACTCAGATTTAGAAACCGATTTTAGACATCAAATATCTCTCTCTCTCTCTCTCTTTTTTTTTTTTTTTTTTTTTTTTTTTTTGGACGGAGAGAGACATAGCGAGAAAGGGTACACAAGCAGGGGGAGAGTGGGAGAGGGAGAAGCAGGCTTACCGCTGAGCAGGGAGCCTGATGCGAGGTTCGATCCCAGGACCCTGGGATCATGACCTGAGCCGAAGGCAGATGCTTAATGACTGAGTCCCCCAGGCGCCCCTCAAATATATCTCTTAAGTTATGACTCCAGTAATAAAATCACAGCACCATAATTATAACTAAAAATTTTTAATTTGTTAATAATTTTTAATTTGTTAATATAATTTAGTCACTGCTCACAATGCAATTGCTTTAATAATTATTTTCAAGATTGTTCATTTGAATTCAGATTTAGAGGTTCATGAAATGTAAATCTTTGTTGGGTATTAAGAATTTTGAGTTTTGGGGTGCCTGGGTGGTTTAGTGGGTTAAGCCTCTGCCTTCGGCTCAGGTCATGAGCCCTGTAGGGCTCTCTGCCCAGCAGGGAGCCTGCTTCCTCCCCACTCTCTGCCTGTCTCTCTGCCTGCTTGTGATCTCTCTGTCAAATAAATAAATAAAATATTTAAAAAAATTTTTTTGAGTTTTAAAGTTCATCTTTTAAACTGATGGAAAATATTCACATGAGTCTATTGCCAAATACATAAAACAAGGTACTGTATATACAGAGGTTCTACCTTTTGTCCATTTGTTTCCATTCTACATTCTTCCTGCTTTCAGAAAAAAAAAATTTTTTTTTCCAGTTTTTCTTCTTTGGTTCTTTTTTCTTCTTTCAAATAAACTCTGCCAATCTGCCCCTCCCCTGTGCTGGTATTGTGGACTTTTCCCCATCCTACTACCTTTCCTGAGAAGTCACTCAGACTGGTCTTCCTCCTTGCTTTTCTTCCCCCCTTTCTTAACAAGGCATGATTTATACAGAAGGTAAACAAACAAAAGGTTAAGTAACTTTAAATAAGGTGGAGAAAACAGGGACTTTTTTTTGACTTTGGAATTGTGTAAATATTTTACATTATTATAAAACAAACTAAAAAAGGAGTTCCTAAAAAATGAAAATAAGAGTTTAATCCAGTTGGTGACATAACCACAGAGAGAGGAACAGTTCCAAGTGGTATCTTAATCTGTCATAAGTTATCATGTTGGAGGTGTTGTTACTGCTGTTTTGAGACTGTTGTGTGTATAGTGTAGGATAAAGCAAATAAGTAGTTATAGATACTGAAACTAGGACTTGGGGTGTGGGAGAAAGGAGATGTAGAAAGAAAATCTGTGAGGTTAACCCAAAATTTTGTGTTTTAAATTTTGAATTGGGATTATTAGTATAAACTCATCATGTAATTTATCTTAAGAAAACTGTAACAAAAGTAAAAACTTCATTTCTAGCTCTACTTAGGAGAAAACCTAGAAACAGTGTAGCACTGAGCAGTCCTAGTACGTACCCACATAGTTGCCTCTAAAAATCCATCTTTTTTTAAAATTTTTTTAAATATTTTATTTATTTATTTGATAGAGAGAGAGAGAGATCACAAGCAGGCAGAGGTAGGCAGAGAGCAAGGGGGAAGGAGGCTTCCCGCTGACCAGGGAGCCTGATACGAGGCTCGATCCCAGAACCCTGAGATCATGACCTGGGCCAAAGGCAGATGCTTAACCATCTGAGCCATCCAGGTGCCCCCCATCTTTTTTTTTTTTTTTTTAATTTTTAATTTTTTAAATTTCTTTTCAGTGTACCAGAATTCATTGTTTATGTACCACACCCAGTGCTCCATGCACTACGTGCCCTCTATAATACCCGCCACCAGGCTTACCCAACCTTCCACCCCCAACCCCTTCAAAACCCTCAGATTGTTTTTCAGAGTCCATAGTCTCTTATTGTTCATCTCCCCCTCCAGTTTCCCCCAACTCCCTTCTATCTCCCCATGTCCTCCATGTTATTTCTTATGCTCCACAAATAAGTGAAACCATACAATAATTGACTCTCTCTGCTTGACTTATTTCACTCAGTATACTCTTTTTTTTTTTTTAAGATTTTATTTATTTATTTGACAGAGAGAGATCACAAGCAGGCAGAGAGGCAGGCAGAGAGAGAGGAGGAAGCAGGCTCCCTGCTGAGCAGAAAGCTCGATGCGGGACTCGATCCCAGGACCCTGAGATCATGACCTGAGCCGAAGGCAGCGGCCCAACCCACTGAGCCACCCAGGCGCCCCCAACAAAAGTTGGGTATTCATCCTTTCTGATGGAGGCATAATACTCCATAGTGTATATGGACCACATCTTCCTTATCCATTTGTCCATTGAAGGGCATCTTGGTTCTTTCCATAGTTTGGTGCCTGTGGCCATTGCTGCTATGAACATTGGGGTACAGATGGCCCTTCTTTTCACTCCATCTGTATCTTTGGGGTAAATACCCAGTAGTACAATTGCACTACTATAGGGTAGCTCCATTTTTAATTTCTTAAGGAATCTCCACACTGTTTTCCACAGTGGCTGCACCGACTTGCATTTCCATCAACAGTGTAAGAGGGTTCCCCTTTTTCCACATCCTCTCCAACACACATTGTTTACTGTTTTGTTAATTTTGACCATTCTAACCGGTGTAAGGTGGTATCTCAATGTGGTTTTGATTTGAATCTCCCCGAGTGATGATGAACATTTTTTCATGTGTCTGATAGCCATTTGTATGTCTTCATTGGAGAAGTGTCTGTTCATGTCTTCTGCCTTAAAATCCATCTTTTAATAAAACAGTGGGGGCTCTTTGAAGTCTTGGTTGACTCCAGGTCTGTATGAGATGAACATGAAACATCTTGTCATACCAGATAGGGAAGTTACTAAGGCCTACTTGAGTTATGTCAAGAGAATTCGAAACCATCCTTAAAAGGTTTCTACTGGTGGAGGAGACAGTTTGAGGATGATAAGGATAGTAATTGCAGTGGATTGAAACACAACAGTAAGTGTTTAATATGTTTCAGTTCATATGTTTATGACTTTAAATTCATGAGTTCATAAGGATACCAAAAGGAAACTCACCAGTCACTCTGAGGATGCTAGAGAACCATCTCATTATTCAGAATAACCACATAATGGATGAAGAGTTTTTCTGAAAGGAAATATTCTAGCTAATAAAAATAGAATGCCTGGGGTGCCTGGGTGGCTCAGTTGGTTAAGAATCGACTCTTGGTTTCAGCTCAGTTCATGATCTCTGGGTTGTCAGGTCAGGCTCTGCACTCAGTAGGGAGTCTGCTGGAAATTCTCACCCCTCCCCCAATGTGTGCTTGTACACGCGCACTCTCTCTCTTTCTCTCTCTCAAATAAATAAATCTTAAAAAGAAAAAAAAGAGCACCACTATTTTGCAACCTCTAAGGAATTAGTATCTCTAAGCAGTGATCATCAGTATCTGCTAACATTCCAAAAGAAATAACCAGACATTCCAGACTTCTTGTCTCAAGTAATCTTTAGTCTCAAGTAATCTAACCAAATATAATGACACCTGAATCTGATCAAACCTTTTAGAGCTTACTTTCAATTGATAGGAAATACAGAGGCTGGAGGAACATGTCAGATGACATCTCGAGGTTGCAGTCAATAAAACCTGTTATGTGGGAAACTGTATCCTTCCTACTTTTAGTGTAGGTCATGGATCAATAGGAGAAGCATCAACTGTGAGCTTTTTAGAAATGGAGAATCTCAGGTCCCATCCTAGACCTACTGAATCAGAATCTGCATTTTAATATGCTTCTCAGGTGATTCACATGTACAGTTCAAGTTTAAGTAGTACTGCTCTACAGGACAAATAATCCAGAGTTGCTGATAAATTGTAAGGGGAAAAAATGAGATGAAAGAGCAGACTATAGATTAAAAAAGATTTAGGAGGCATATCATTCACAAGTAGAGATCTTATTTGTATCCCATTCAGAAAAAACCACAAAATTTAAATTATTAAATAATTGGGGGATTCTCTGGAATCTACTTCAAAATAATCTGGGTGGTGGAAAGAGGAAAAGAAGTAGGGATATAGGTGAAACAGGTTGACTATGACATGTTAATTGTTGAAGCTCGGTAATGGGTACAAGGAGGTTTACTATTTAATTTTGTATTTAGAATTGTTTTTCTATAAGGGTTTATTTAATAAGGAGGGCCCACTAAAATGACTATGATCAAAAAGGTGATGACAAGTATTGGCAAGGGTGTAGAAAACAATTGGAGTTCTTGTACATTGCTAATGAGAATATAAAATGGTGTAGCTGCTTTGGAAAACCATCTGGCAGTTCTTCAGAAGGTTAAACAGAGTTACTATATGATCTAGCAATTCTACTTTTAGGTATATATCCAAGAAAAATGAAAACAGTATTCACACAAAAATGCTACATGAATTATCGTGGCAGCACTTTTCATAATAGCCCCAAAGTGGAAACAACCCAAATGTCCTATCAGCTGATGAATGGATACATTAATAAATATAAAATGTGATATATCCATATAATGGAATACTGTTCAATTATAAAAAGAAATGAAGTACTGATACATACTAGAGCATGGATGAATCTTGACAAGCATTATGCTAAGTGAAAGAGGATAGTCACAAAACAGCACATGTTGTATGATTCTGTTTATATGAAATGTCCAGAATAGGCAAATCTATAGAAACAAAATGGATTGATAGTTTTCAGAGGTTGGGGGTAGTTTGGGAACGGACATAGGAGATGACTGCTGGTGGGGATTGGTTTGGGGGTTAATGAAAATGTGCTGAATTTTGTAAAATGTCCTAAATGTTGTAAAAAAATGTTCTAAAAGGTGAAAGCTTTACAACTCTGTGAATATACTAAAACATACTGAGCTGTATACTTTAAATGGGTAAATTGTATGGTATGTGAATTATTTCTCAGTAAAGCTATTATTAAAAAAGGAGGGAGGCATTACACTGATACCCGTGCTCCAGGCTTCACTCAGCACTACTTAGAATCACTGGGAGCAAAGTTGACTAGGTGATTCTAATGTGCAACCAGGGCTGGGAACTACTGAATTAGAAGGTTAGCTTTAAGGATTGTTAGAACAGAGAGGCAAGATTAATTATCTGACAGGGTAGCCTGGAAGAGAAGCCTCAGAGATGGCATTCTAGTTGACTTGTCTACATTGGAAGAGACAAAAATCTACAGCAAGGAGCCCTCTGGGTGCACATCACCTATTTCTGTAGTACCTTGTAGAATAGAACTAAACACAAAGTCCTTTCTTCTTCTCTAAAAAGTCTGTTAGTATAGAAGTAGAAGTCTTAGGTGTCAAAGCCATAGATTTTGGGTTACTTGTGCTTCCTGTTGGTGTAGCTTCTGAGTTCCTCAGAAGGAATGTAAACTTTGTCAGTCGGGTTTTGGGATACTAAATCGCCATCTAAAAACAATAGTCTAAGCATCTAATTCCCCTAAATTTCTTTCTTCCAGAGAGTGTTCGAGATATTAGTGAGACTGATTTTTTTAAAAAACTCTTCTATTGTTACGTTCCCCGAAGTAAGTAGAAGTAAAGGTAGTTGTATTTTTCCCACCTCTCTTCAAAGCATTTATTCGGTGACAGGCTCCTGTACTATTGGAATGGGCAGCAGAGCGGGAACTTGAAGGTGTACTAGATATGATGTTTGTCTTTTAAAGAGAAGCCATGGAGAACCAGCCTTGGATTCTGGTTCAGCTGCCCTTTGCAAATCTTCGATGGTCCCAGACTTTTAGTTTCTTCAACTGATGAATAAAATTAGGACTGGGTTACTCTTGAAGCTTCTCAGATGTTATGTTCACATATCTGTCTTTATAGAGGCTGTGAATATAGGACAGTGGTTAAGAGTTTGTGCTCTGGAGCCTGATGACTTGGCTCTGGCATTTTCTGGTTCTGTGACTTTGGAGAAGTCACTTAACCTCTCTGCACCTTTAGTTCCCCCATCTGTAAAATGGGGGGTGAAAATAGCATCTACCTCCTGATTTTCTTTACTGTGAAATATGTGGAGTTGTCTAGCCTATCATTTTGTTAGTATACTGTCATTTTATTCTAGGCAAATTTTATTCTAATTCAGGCATGACCAGAACTCCCTCTTATTACCACATGCAATATTGTGTCTCTTTCGCTATGTGATAGAGCTTTATGGAAAGGTATAAAAAAACCATATAAAGGTGAGCAGTACATAAGTTTTGAATAAAAAATAGTCTCTGGTATTTTATGAAGCATATTCGATATCCTAATCCTGCTTTTTTCTCCTTGCCCCGTATTGTGCTATAGGTCAGTTCTCCTTGGGTCTCGGGGACTTGACATATCCCACATCTCCCAGCGACTGGAGAGTCTGAGTGCGGCCACCACCTTTGAGCCTCTTGAGCCTGTGAAGGATACAGACATTCAGGTAAGGGCTTGCAGGACTGGTGTAGGTCGAACCCTGGATATGCAAACCAGGCTGAAGGCCTGCTTAACCAGCTCATTTGTTGACCAGCTCATTTAGGAATTCTAGATTTCTTTGTTAATTCTCTTTCTGAGATATTAACAGAATGGGAGACTCTGCTTTGGAAGTATAATGGGGAACATAGGTTACTTTAAGAGTGCTCTGAGAGGCTGAATTTAGGAAAGCAATTCCAACCTGCACTTTTTAGATTATTGTAATTATGAGAACAGATTTTTCTTCCTTCCTTGGGCTTAATCCAGGAACAGAGAAATTAGTTATAAGTTTCTCTTGCTTTCTTTGCTGGATCTCAAATAATTTTACTCTTCGTTTTCCACATTTCTTTTCTACATCTTGCTTGTATTGGTTGGCAAAGAGCTGGGGAAAACTTAGAGTACTATTTACTGAAACCTACTCATCGATTTCTAGGAAGCGTTTGGCTGCATTAGTGGCACCAGGAAATGGTCTAATAGAGCACTCCAGTCTCATTTAACCTAACATGCCACTGACATAATTGATTACTATTTTAATCTAATCAGAAACTGTTTTGTGTATGTGTGCGGCACACACACATATGTTGTTAAGGAAGAAACTCAAGATTCATTTAGTTTTGAGGAATTGGGATGCTACATTCATGTTAGAATGAAGGGACTGTGAGCTACCATTTTAATCATTGATTTACCTTTGAGATGAAAGAAGTAGGTTCTACAAAGGCAAATCATTGTACTAATTGTGTTATTAGTTATGGGTACTAATTATGTTATTATACGGGCTCAATTTGAATTAACTCTCTACCCCACTATCCTTTCCAAGAACTATTTTTATCTACCTAGTATCCACAGTTCTTTTTTTTTTTCTTTTCTTTCTTTTTTTTTTTTTTTTTAAAGATTTCTATTTATTTATTTATGTGACAGACAGAGAGAGAGATCACAGGTAGGCAGAGAGAGTGGGGTGGGGGCGGGGGAAGCAGTCTCCCTGCTGAGCAGAGAGCCTGTCCAGGGGCTGGATCCCAGGACCCTGAGATCACAACCTGAGTGGAAGGCAGAGGCTTAACCCTCTGAGCCACCCAGGCGCCCCTAGTGGCCACAGTTCTACTCTATTTATTCCAATTCAGTAACCGAAAACCCTGTTGAGAGTTAACTATAGCAATATGTTCCCATAGTCTCTAGTTTTTTAAAATTATGTGTACTAAATCATATTAGCTTGTCATCTTGTAGATGTCTTTTCAGTTCCATATAATCTTAAAATTTTTTTGTTTTTGTTTTGCTTATTTGGAGCTGTCCCTTTTTGTACCTTCTATTTACTGCTATAAACTAATACTTTTAATAAGGATGAGGTGGGCAAAAGGAAGAGAGCTAGAAAATAAATTTGAATAATCATACATTTTGGGGAATATCCCTAATAGTGTGGAAGAAATGGCACTAGCTGAAAGGCTTGTGTTTTTAATGTTTTAAATACCAAAGAAGTTATTTTTATTTTTTAAAAAATAATCCATGTATTTATTTGAGGGAGAGAGCATGCCTGAACATGTGTGTGTGAGGAAAGGGATGGGGGGAGAATCTCAAGTGGACTCCCCTCCAAGCCCCGGAGCCCCAGTCAGGCTCCGTCCCACAACCCATGAGATCATGATCTGAGCTGAAACCAAGAGTTGGAGGCAGAACTGACTGGCCACCCCAGCACCCCCAAAAAAGTTGTTTATTTTTAAAACCAACTGCTTTTAAATGTTCTTTGGCATATCTATCATACATATTTGGAATACTCAGCACATTTAGTGATATACTTTGTGAAGTCCCTATGACGTGGTACTCCAATTTTCTACTTTGAGGTATTTATGACAGGATTATAAATGTATCAAATCATGAGGATCTTCTCTTCTAACCTTCTGTGTAGTACATGAACACTCTCCTTCAGCACCCCCATTAGATAGTTTCCCAGCAGTGGATGCTCGGTTACATCAAAGAGATTTCTTAATTTGGAATGAATATGGCTATGAGTTTTGGTCCTGCAACACTGAAAATCTTTGAACACTGAGAGGAAGGATGCATTCATTTCAAAATTTTACCTCATGAGCTTTTCCAGAGTAGCTTCAAAAATGCAAAATAGTCAGTCCAAGGTAACTTTTGATTAATTGGGAATTGGTCATCTAGTCCTTAAGTAAAGATTTAAGACTTAACTAGTTTTGGGGTACCTGGGTGGCTTGGTGGGTTAAGCATCTGACTCTTGATTTTGGCTCAAGTCATGATCCCAGAGTTGTGAGATCAAGCCCCTGGTTGGGCTCTGTGCTGGGCTTGGAGCCTACTTAAGATTCTCTCTCTCGGGGTGTTTGGGTGGCTTAGTCAGTTTTGGTTTCGAGTCCGACTTTTGTTTTCAGCTCAGGTGATGATCTCACGGTTGTGCAATCAAGCCCCATGTTGTCCCCAGGCTCAGTGCAAAGTCTGCTTGTCCCTCTGCCTCTGCTCTTCCCCTAGCTCACACTCCCTCTCTCTCACGGTCTCTAAAATAGATCAATAGCTAGCTAGCTAGCTATCTTTAAGGAAACAAACAAAAAAAAAGAAGATTCTCTCCCTCTGCCCTTTCCCCCCGGGTTGTGCATGTGCTCTCTCAAAGAAAAAAAAAAAAGAACTTACTAGTTTCAAAATAATTGTTCTCTTGATTTCATCTTGGCTACAAAGGCTTAAAGGAGAAAATTTAAGTTTTAAAGGGCTGAGGCTTTGGCTTAATCTGAGATGGTTCTAGTTATTGATAGGAATTGGAAGATTTTGTTTTGGGTTTTTTTTTTTTTTTAAATGATTTTATTTATTTGAGAGTGAGAGAGCACGAAGGAGGGGACACAAGCAGGGGGAGTGGGAGAAGGAGAAGCAGGCTTCCTGTAGAGCAGGAGCCTGATGTGGGACTCAGTCCCAGGACTCTGGGATCATGACCTGAGCCGAAGGCAGACACTTCATGACTAAGCCACCCAGGCACCCCAGGAATTGGAAGTTTTAAATTGTATTGTGGAGCTCATCTAACCTGTACTTAGGCCCCCCCATACACATCAACATATCCTTGCCTGATTTCTTATTTAGTAGTCAGATGTAAGAGCCAAGTCAGCTTTCGGCCTGAGCATGGAACAGTCTTCCTTTTAGTTCTCATCATGTGTTGATTATCCAAGAAGAGTTAACTTAGTCATTTTCAGTTGTTTGTTTTTAGAACAGCCATATATATTTTTTCATGGACTTTTTTTCCCTCATTTATTTTAACAGCTTTATTGAGATACAGGATTCACATACCATAAATCTAATGGATTTTTGTGTATAAATTTTTCCAACTAGTTTTTTTGAGATGAGAATGCATCCTAATCTCATGTGCCAAGTATCAATCAGAGTGAGTTTATGATGTCAATTTATAAATTCATAGAAGGAAATGCTGAAGCATTCTTTGACAGATACTGTCCAAGACTTTGTACCATCCATTGTTTGCATTTCTGCATGTATAGATACATATGTAGATACATGTGTAATCCTTTTCTGTCTGGCAGACATTGACTTTGATTATATTCCCTTCTGTTTCTGATGGAAAGCTTGAAATTAATACAGGCTTTCCACTGTTAACTGTTTTGTTGTTTGTCATAATCGATGATGTTGGCATGCATTGAGAATGCAGTTTTGAAAGATTGTTGCAGCCAGCGAAGGTGAAGGTAACATATTTAAAAAGACTTATTTAAATATATGTGTGGCTGATGCTAGGAGAATTTTAAAAAATGTTTATTGATTTTATTTTTTGTAAATGGTCATGAAGAGGGCCTGTACATTTGTGTAAAAGAGGTGAAGAGTGACTTAAGAGGGCATGGCACGGAAATGACTGGACTGCTCTAAGTGCCTTTGTGGTGCTTGCAAGCACAAGTCTTCTCACAGAGGTCCACTCACTCACTTATGTCTTTGGAAAAAAAGTACCAACGGCAGATTGCACATCTTTACTATGATCTAAACAGACCTAATGAACCAGAGATGATGTGTATCACGTAGTAATAAAGGGAAGATTTACACAGTTCAACTATATTGTGGGCTTTTTCACTAGATTACATGTATATTTCAAGAAGGCTGTGCAGAAATTGCCTGAGTTGGCCATAAAAAATAGCTGCAGTTTTCTCTGCATTAGGCTATATTACTTCCGAAGGACAATGAACCAAAGTATAATAATATTATTGCTAAACTTCCTGTATTAGATTCCAAGGGATGCCACAACAAGTTTCCACAAACTCAGTGGCCTAAAACATTAGAAATTAATCCTCTCACAGTTCTGGAGTATAGAACTTCACAATCAAGGTGTTGGCAGTACCTTGCTCCCTCCAAAGGCTGTCGGGGATAATCTTTCCTCTTCTAACTTTTGGTGGCACCAGCTATTCTTTAACTCCAATCTCTGCCTCCATCTCCACAAGGTTTTTCTCCTGTGTATTTAGTCTCCCTCTCCTTTCTCTTAGAAAGACTCTAGTGTTGGGTGTAGGACTCACTCTAAATCCAGAATGATCTCATCTTGAGATCCTTAACTTAGTCACATTTGCAAAGATCATATTTCTAAATAAGGTCATATGCATAGGTACTAGGAGTTAGGACTTCAACATATCTCTTTGGGTGGGGGGGACACATGTCAACCCGCTACAGTTACCGTGCTTACAGTGCCAGAAATCTCAAGACTAAATTAACTATAATTAATGAGACATCATCAAATCTCACTCTTTCACAGCTGTATGGAGTATTGAGCTAAGGCGTCTACTGCTAGTTGTTCTAGTGACTTGCAGACCTCAACCAAGTATCTGATCTTACCCTTAACATTCCTCTTTCCCGGCTGTGGGAGGACCCATATCTGATTCAGCTAAATGGCAGTTGCTGTTTCTAAACAGCTAACAGTCTGTAATGTGTTTAAGAGATTTCTGTAGAGACATTTTTAAAATAGAAACCACTTTTCTGAAGTATTAAATACCTCGTGGTTGGAGTATGTATAGGTGGGACTAAATTGGGATACTTTCCTACAGAAGGAGAAGCTATCTTTGTGTGTGTGTGTGTGTGTGTGTGTGTGTGCGCGCGCGCGCGCATGCACACGCATATGTACACTTCAGCCAGCAGGTTTGCCTAACTCTTTTTCTTTTATATGTTAGGACTTTGGTTATCACCTTCCTTAGCCTGGAGTAGCGCCTCTGAAATGTCTGACCCCTCATTTCAGTCTAACCCTGTGAGGCTTCCCTTACACACCGCCTCTCGCATGGTCTTCTGAGAACTCTCTCCCTGCAGCCTCCAAATACAGTGTGTCGGTTTTACTGCTTAGGAAAAAACAAAACTTTCCAAATGTTTCCCCACAAAGTAAACAAGTTTAGCTTATGTTGTTAGAATTAACTTGGCAGCCCATTCAAATCTTAGATAAGTGATTCTTATTTCTTCAGCCCCTTCTACCAAAAAAAAAAAAGGAAGGAGAGAAAGATCCTATACTGAAGGTCTTCATAATCTGTAAATTTCCACATGGAAATCTGTCCTGTCCTGCAGTAGAGAGCAAAAGATATCTTAAATAGTATAAAATAACTATAAAAAATTGGAGTCAGGGAAACTGGTTTATCACATACAAGATAATGATGCAGTAATAATTCACTTTGTTAGAAACTTATTTTGGGGCGCCTGGGTTGCTCAGCGGTTAAAGCCTCTGCCTTCGGCTCGGGTCATGATCCCAGGATCCTGGGATCGAGTCCCACATCAGGCTCTCTGCTCGGCAGGGAGCCTGCCTCCTCCTCCTCTCTCTCTCTGTCTGCCTCTCTGCCTACTTGTGATCTGTCAAATAAATTAAAAAAAAAAGAAAGAAAGAAAGAAAGAAACTTGTTTTGTTTACCACACTATATCCATAATAAAATATTCATTATTTCCTTCCTTTTTCTGTCCTTGGCCTTGGCAATGTAGAGTATGCTCAGACCACTCTTAGCTTATCTTTTAAGTAATCAGAAAGAACTAAATAGCTTTGGTATAAGTACGAAAATGAATCACTGCTTGTGAAACCCCTTATCACCTAAATTGTTATGTTCATGGATTATCTTTTAATTTTATATCTTCAGAATTAAGAGACTGCTGCTTAAACGCAGCTATATATAACAGCTAAGCAGAAAAGTGGTTGTGTTGATTGTTAATTGTGTGTTTGTAGTACTGCAAGTTGTTAGTGAGGAATTGGTTCCAGAAATCCTGTGGCGGTTTGTTGGAAAGAGGGTCAGCCTTGCCTAGAATGATTAGTGTGCTAATAGCAGCTTGTCAGGAATTTTACTGGCAATATATTAATATTGAGGGAGAAGTGCAGTAAGCTTTCCCTAGCTCAGATTTGCTGCAGGAAAGTGCAGTCTGAATGGATGAACAGTACCTGAACTCCGCGATTATTTTTTTTTTTTAAGATTTTATTTATTTATTTGACAGAGAGAGAGATCACAAATAGGGACAGAGAGAGAGATGAGGAGAAGCAGGCTCCCTGCTGAGCAGAGAGCCCAATGTGGGACTCGATCCCAGGCCCCTGGGATCATGACCTGAGCCGAAGGCAGAGGCTTAACCCACTGAGCCACCCAGGTGCCCCAACCGCGATTATTTTTAAGTAGTCATTTTTATTTGTTCCTAGAAACTTCTAAGCATGGATACCAGAGAGGGGTCTTACCAGAGTTGCTTTCGTAAATCTGAGGAAGAGATGAGGTTCATTCAGTTAGAGTTAACATCTGTTTGTATTTGTATAACAATCCTGAGAAGTGTTTTAAGTAGGCAAAACATACCTAGCTCCCATGTTGTTTTTATTCTTAATATGCCTGAGCAGGCTTTTTCTGCAGTGGTGATCTGGCCCAAATGGGATGATTAGGAATTTTGAATTGATGGGACTCTGAAGGAATAAAATGTTGCTCTTTAAATGTTTTCATATATAAAAATCTAAGAGCATCTAACAGTGTGAAGGTTTTTAGTTAAGCATTTGTGTTTATTCTTCTTTGCTTATATTCCTCTTGCTCCTAAGAGAGTCAGCAGGAAGTTCATGGTAACCTTTCTTTGGAGTTTTTAGAAGACTTTAATGGATATTTGAATCTTGCCCTTTCATAGCTTATCCTGGACTTAAATTAAACAAGCTATAGTTAATGCTCTTGGGTTCACTAGATAATGAACCCAGTTCTCACTGGATCCTAAGCCTGCTATTTAGAAACACTTCCTTGGAACAAATGTGACATACGTTTTAGGCCAGCATTCAGTTGTAGTGGCTGAACGGCAGATGAAAACGACGTAACGTCTCACTGTGCCCTGTCTTCTCATTCAGGGGCTTCACGGTACCAGGCTTTGTCTCTTGTGTGAGCACTGCAGTGTCCTCATCACCCCTGCTTCTTTATCAAATATATTTGCTGTTCCCTGTCATTAAACCCTGACCCAGTATAAATCTCAGAGGTGAAAACCAGTAAACACGTAAAAAAGAAAAAATAGTGTCTTCCCAGAGGCAGATTAATGTACCGTCCTGTTTTGTGTTTGTAATTAGGTAGTCTGATACTGATTGCTGGGGTAAGTACTGAAATGATTTAATTTTTCTGCCTGTCTGTGATAAGGGAAAAGGTAGGCTTTGTGGTCTGGTGGAAAGTATGCAATTACATTAAAGTATCCTGTGAATGGAATTAAAAATGGTGACTTTGGAATAAAAATGGGTGTTAAAGGCATCGTCTGTGGAAAATGTGAAAAACTGCATTTATGTGAGCCAAGGATATAAGATTTCAGCCTTTTTACTTATCCATTCACACTTACTCCTGAATGCGGGGCTTTCAGAACAAGCAAGTAAATGGATGCTGAATGCATTCTGAGCAAGCAGGAAATGACAGGCTTTTTTGTCTTCTCAGAGGTTTCTTATATCCTGTAGTGAGCAAAGGAATATCAATTACCAGCTAAAGAAGAAAGAAGTTGGAACGGTTCTGTAAGAGTGTTTTGGAAGAAGCCATTGGCTAAAATATTTATCTGACAATTTACTAGAGCACTTCACATATGGGCCTGGCCCTGGTGCCTTTGAACCAGGTTGAGTCATGCCCTCCCTCCTTCATGAGCTCTCTTAACCTGTCGATATCTGTTGAAGCCCCAGCACTCTGGAGGTGGGGGGCACATAGTGTCATCTGCAGGCTGGTGTCTTTAAGTTGCTGGCTTCAGGAACCAGAAATGGGCATGTCTTTTTATCTGTTGAGCTGTTTGATACGGGAGCGGATGTAATTTAAATGGGGGTTAAAACCTTGTCGAATATCGAATGCATTACTGTAGACCAGGCTGTCGTTCTCAAATGGCAGCTCTTGACCCTGTGCACCACTTAGATCTGCTTGCTGCAGCACCCTGTGATCTCTTGTTTCCGTTTCGGAATGTTCGATCTTGAAGCTTTCCAGGCCTGTAGCCTGATGTGGCTCCATGCATTGTTGGGGTGGCACAGTGTGGCCCCTCAGATGCAAAACTTTGGGAACCAGGTTCCCACTGTCTCCACTAAGAAACCACATTCTGTGAAGGAAGTGAGAAGAGGCTCAGACAGGGGAGACTCCTGGTTTTGCTTTTTATTTGTTTGGGGACCAGGAACAGAAGCTGGGAGAAAGGATGGGCAGTATCCTCTACTGACAAGACCTGTGTTAGGATTTCTTTTGCTGCAGAGCTCAGTGTATATATATTGCTTTCTTTTTAGGCTTTCCCCCATTTCCCAGATGCCTGGCTTCCGTTGTGCACTTCAGATATGGAGAGGTTGAGTGAGTCCCTCCAGCTCAGGTTGCTGGCAGCCAAGCTGAGGTTCAGGCCCTCAATTCTGACAGCCCTGGGTTCGCAACACTAGCGATTAGCAGCAGTGCGTGCACCACTTTAATTATCTCGGAGGACAGAAGGATGAGGCCTCGCTTCTCACTGCGGAGTAGCTGCGAGGCCGAGATGCCACAACTGAATCCTGCCGCTGCCTTTCAGAGAGCCACTGCTCTCGAAGCACTGCAGTGGGTCTGCTGAGCAAGACTGGGCGGACACAGCTTCGGAGAATTTATATGGAAGGAAGCCTTGTCTTTTTTTTTTTTTAAAGATTTTATTTATTAATTTGACAGAGAGAAATCACAAGTAGATGGAGAGGCAGCCAGAGGGAGAGAGAGAGATAGGGAAGCAGGCTCCCTGCTGAGCAGAGAGCCCGATGCGGGACTCGATCCCAGGACCCTGAGATCATGACCTGAGCCGAAGGCAGCGGCTTAACCCACTGAGCCACCCAGGCGCCCCAGGAAGCCTTGTCTTTTGAACATATTTACAACCAGGACTGACAGGGCCATTCTTTTCATTTATGAAACAAAGGGGAGTATTAAGTCAGCAGAATGTAAGTGGGAGTATTACCGGCTGATTTTTATTATCACTGCCTGATTTGCTTTATTTCTTTGAATGGCATGAGCAGTAGGATATGAGGAAGAGTTTTCTCTACTCCGTTTTCTTCCAAAAAGAAAAAGTTGTCTCTTTATTTATTTATTTAAAAGATTTTATTTATTTATTTGACACAGAGAGGGAGATCACAAGCAGGCAGAGCGGCAGGCAGAAAGAGAGGGGGAAGCAGGTTCCCGCTGAGCAGAGAACCTGATGCGGTGCTCAATCCCAGGACTCTGAGATCTTGACCTGAGCCGAAGGCAGAGGCTTAACCCACTGAGCCATCCAGGCATGCCAAAACTATCTTCAGGACAGGTAGAAATGGCCATGGAATGTTACAATATGCTTGATTTGTTCAGGGTACCACATACTCTAGTGTGATACTGTCTGGGAGTATGTTCTCTCTTACTTGGTTCCTTCTTATCCACAGTACATATCTGTCTCAGAAGATTAGCACAGGACTTGGTGGATTTTTTTTTTTCTTTTTAAAGTAGGCTCCATGTCCAGTGTGGAACCCCACATGGGGCTTGAACTCAGGACCCTAGGATCCAGACTTGAGCTGAGATCAAGAGTTGGAAACTTGGGGTGCCTGGGTGGCTCAGTTGGTTAAACTTTTGCCTTTAGCTCAGATCATGATCCCAGGGTCCTGGGATCAACCTCTACGCAGGGCTCCCTGCTCAGCAGGGAGCCTGCTTCTCCCTTTCCCTCAGCCTGCCACTCCCTTTGATTGTGTTCTCTCTCTCCCTGTCAAATAAATAATCTTAAAAAAAAAAAAAAAAAGAGTCAGAAGCTTAACTGACTGAGCCACCCACGTGCCTTGCCTTGTGGATCCTTAAAGATTGAATATTTTGGGGCATTCACAGTAGCACTTGGTTCTGTGATGAGGTCCCAGACTGCCCCAGAGGTCTTCATGTTGAATGAGTGTGGGGATGGGTGTTCTTCATTGAGAAGGTCCTTACTGAATTAGTGCCTTCCAAACAAGTTTTGGGTTTTTTTCCCCCAGTTCATCTCAGGCTGAGAGATATACTTCCAGGAAAATGCAGTAAAAATGGATTAACTAGGAAAAAAAATAAGAGTCATGCAAAATACAAGCCTTAGTTTTTGAAATTAAATTTAGTAGACAGAATTACTCTGTCAGGTTACTCAAAAAGTTTCTAAATGCTTATTCTCCATTTTTCTACTTCCCTGCTGCAGACTGGTCACCAGCTATTTGGGTTCTGGTACTCCTTCAACCACACTTTGAAGATTTTATTTATTTATTTGACAGACAGAGATCACAAGTAGGCAGAGGCAGGCAGAGAGAAAGGAGGAAGCAGGCTCCCTGCTGAGCAGAGAGCCCAATGCGGGACTCGATCCCAGGACCCTAAGATCATGACCTGAGCCGAAGGCAGCGGCTTAACCCCATTGAGCCACCCAGGCGCCCCTCAACCACACTTTGAATAGACTAGGTTAAATAGTTGTGTTTTCTTCCCTCTCCCCTTTCCTCTTTCCTTCCCTACCTCCCTTCCTTTCTTGTGTTTAGTTTAAATGTCCCTGCTGTTCAGTGAATTGAGGCACTACAGTTTGAATTCCTGTCTTCTGTTTTCTCCCAGCGAAATCAAAAGAGGAGGCAGAGCTAAGGTTTACTGAACATTTACTGTGCCAAGACCTTGAACTAAAACACTTCTGGATTTCCAGTAACCATCTGAAGTAAATACTGTTGTTAACCGTATTTCACTGATGGGAAACCGAAGGCCTACAGAGGCTGGATATGCCAGATTTGAACTCCCTTCTGTTGGTTTGAGTTCAGTACTCTACCCTTAATCCCCTGGATTTTAAATTCCATTGTGCATCAAGACTGTTTAGTAAAGAAGTGAATTTTCAAGATATCATTGAAAGAGGAAAGTAGTGGAAGTGATTTAATAGAAATATTGTTCATTGATTGCTCATTTAGAAGAAATCAGAGTAGAAGGCCCACAGTGAGTGGATGCCATGGGCAGTGGTCTTATTTACATACACTTAGTAGCAAAATAATGTTGACTGTGGGGAGGAGCTGGAACATGCTTTCTAAACCTTTATAGGAAGCCAGGCTGGTTTGGGAAAGGGTGGGGGAGATGAGTTTTGCAGGAAGGCCGAATGTCCTTTATCCCTTTATCTCCAGGTGCTTGCTTCTTTGCCATAGTTTTGTGCTTGCTGAGCTGTCAGTTTAACTTGCTGTCTAAAGCTCAGCCTATTATTTCGCAGGTTTGCTGCCCTACAGGTATACTGTAAAGGGTTTCTGTGAAATCTTGGAGCAGCTTTTAGTTTTGAAATACCAAGTCTTTGTGCTTGTGAAAATAGGTTGTGTTCAGCCTCTTGTTTGATCATCTTTGTTTTGTTTTGCTTCTGAAGCTGAGCCTGAGTTAGAAGAATGATGCTAGAAGCAATTTAAAGGGCACATCAGGTTTTTTACTGTAATACTGAACTATTGATTGTTGACTTATTTGTAGGTTTAATGCAGACCCATTTCCTTACTTAGCGTCTGACTGGCCATTAAGCTCTGGCAGTGTGCCGGGATGTTGAAATCTTGCATCTTATAATATGATTTGGCTGTCTAAGGGTATTATGTGTGTTTGGTTTTTATAGACACAGACAAGGCCCTCGACTTTGTGTGTTCTCCAGAATAGAGGAAAGAATTTCTCTGCAGCAAAATTACTCATTCACTTCCAGGAGACAGTATGAAAGTGAGGTGACCAGGAGTCATGCAGATTGGTGCCATTTGGACTGGCTGGCGCTTGTAAAGAAATGCAGACTAACGTAACAGTTTTGGAGAGAAGACCAAGCAGGGAACTGAAAAGGCGTGGTGGTGTTTCAGAGTAGCTCGCAGTTAGGCACTTCCACGTCAGTGGCCCTCAGCATGTGCCTGGTGCCGCTCTCCTAGCATGGAGTTAGAATTGGGGGCTGACAAAGTGTTCTGCTTACAGAGAGAGCTGAGCTCAGAGTGGTTGGAGGAGAAGTAATCACTGTCTGCAAATGACTTTTCCCCTCTTCTTTTACAACTTGGACGCTCTTGACTGGAAGAGAGGGTGAGGGCTGAGGGAGTTAGATGACAAGGAAACATTAAATTTGGAATTTTGAGAGTGTGAGTGGGAACTGAAGGGCTTTGGGAGAGAAAATCACTTTCCCCCCTAATGACAAAGTAAGACATGCTCAATTCAGAGAACTTGGGAAGTGGCCCCCAAGTACGCTGTCTTGACTGCCATATTGCCTCTCGAAGTTGTCAGAACAGCCACCATTGTAGAAGTGTTAAATTGTTTGGACTAGGTACTTGAGGCTATGGAACATCTGTTTGAAATGACAAGGAAAATTGATTTAACAGGGAGATGAGGAACTAGTCCATGAAGCATGTCTTAGAGATCAGCTATTAAAATGACCCTTGTAGTTCAGAGTTGGTTAATTATTATAGAACGATGTACAGTCTTTTCCTTTATTCTGTAATGGAAAAGTTCCCTAATGTGTGAAAAGGGATCTAAGACATGCTGGTTTTATGAATAATTATTATGT
Organism: Mustela nivalis; assembly: GCF_964662115.1. NCBI lineage: Eukaryota > Metazoa > Chordata > Mammalia > Carnivora > Mustelidae > Mustela > Mustela nivalis. Next base: position 26,857,984 of record NC_139037.1, on the reverse strand, counting down.
CCTTTCACTGCTCCCCTCCAGCCATTTGAAAGAATGGCTATCTATGACTTTGTCCTAATTTGGAAGATACAGGGGGAAAGTAACAGGCCAGAAATATGTGAACGTTGAGTGGTGCACCATAATACGTCTTCCGTTTGTGTGATACATGCAGCAGGTTTTGCCCATCACTGTCTTACTCCTCGAAGTGGATTGGGTTGAATGGGTGTTGGCATCATTTTTATTTAGAAGGGGACCATACTGAAACCAAGATGGAGATATTTCTTACTATTAAAAAGTGGAACTTGAACTTGGATACTTCTTAATTCCTTGCTCTATATCCTTATTATCATGCCTGGGTGAGGAAGGCATCAGGGGGTGACTGGTTGGGTAAATTCCAGATTATTATTATTATTATTATCAGTTTTTTTTGTTTTTTTTTTTTTTTTTGCAAAGACACCAAACTAGTTCTTTTCCAACTGGTCATCTCGTGATGTTTGATCCTGTCTTTCCTCTTAGACCTCTTACCTGTTTCTTTGAAGTGACATTTTCCATTTATTCCCTCCCATATGAAAGCTTTACTGGTTAACTAATCAGTTGTAGGGAAGAAAATGCCATAGACCAAATGGTGGCAGACCTCACTTTTCCCATTCAAGGTACACTTTGGAGCAAAAATGTTAGCGATGTTGGTTGCTGCCCCTGTATAGTTTCCAGATGTCCTTTTATGTGAAGGGGCTTCGTCTCTAGAGACTTGATGCTCTGGATAGAGCCATCAGCCTGGTCTGTGCTGTCTGAGTAAGTCATTGATGGCAAGCAAATGAGAAGTGGCAAACCAGAGCATATGTCATATTTGGAACTTTAGGTGGACTAGACTATCAGGGTTTAGAGCAGATTAGGGCCAGAGGTTTTCTCTTTGTTTTTGTTTTTGCCAGTTTTTCTCTCTCCCTCCCAGTTTCCTTCCTTCCTTTAGGCTGTCCTCCCTTCCATTCCTTTTGTCTGTTCTTCTTTTCTCCTGTCTTCCTTTCGTTCTCATTCTCCCTTTCCTTCTGTCCTTTGCATCCCTCCCTCTTTCCTTCCTCCCACCCCTTTAAACTAGTTGTCCTATCAGGGGCAGCCATTGGTGTTGGTTGAATGTACCTCCTTTTTTCTGAGCATCTCTTAGCTGTGAAATCATGGCTTTTAGAATGGTTCTTGCAGCCTCACAGTGTGCAACACTGCAACTGTCTTCCAGTGTGGGGTGAACCCAGGTTAGGTGTGTGGTTGAGCTGAGCCAGGTGGAAAGATGGGTTCTGGGCGAGCCTGGCCTTAGTGGCTGCCTTTTCCTTATGTGCTCTCATTACTTGTGTTTTCAGTTGCTTTTGCAAACCCCAAAGAAGTGGTATTTAGTTTTATCTATCTACTTACCCTGCTTATGTTTTGCTCTTCTAATGGGTCCCCTTTCCTTATCTTGGGCCCTTTCCTAATAGCTTCTTGTAATATTCTGCTTTCATTCTTTTGGTGCCTGACTCAGCTTGATATTGAGGGTGTGTAGGAATTTTCTGTACATACCAAACTAAGGTTTTGGGTGAGGATATTAAGACTTACTCATTCTTTTTGAAGATTGATTATACATTAAAGCCAAATCCTAAGAAGAGGGAGTGATGGGGAAGAAAATGACCAAAGAAAGGGGAATATTTGATTTTGTTTCTCATGTTTTAGGACTTAAGTTATAAATTAATCTAGCTCCCAGTTTCATATGTGTTCTTTGCCATTTGTTAACTATTCATCCTACTAGCTCATTTTTTTGGTGGGGGAGGAGGAGTGTTATAGAACGGGGTTTATTTTGGAGCAGCAGACATATTGCAGAGCCCTTCAGGCATCTAGGTTTTTCTCTGGGAGATAGGAAGAGAAAGGAGCTGCAAATCTCATTCCTGTTTTTGTATTAGTTTTCTGCCTCAGGTTGGTTTTAATTTCCTTCTCCATTCCTCTCATGCCCCGAATGCCTTTGACAAACAGAAAGAAGCTCTTTGGTGGTGGTGGTTCTGAAGTGTGGAGCCCAGAGTAGCAGCATCAACATCACCAAAAAACTTACTAGAAATGCAGATTCTCAGGCCTCACCTCAGATCTACTTAATCCAAATCTCTGGAGGTGACGCCCAGAATCTGTTTAACAAGCCCTCCAGTTTGAGATCATCTGTATTAATAGACGACCGAAGTTTAGTATAGGTAAATTGTGCTTTTCTACCCATCTCTGCCAACTTGTAAACTTCATCCACCTGTGTACCAACCCTGAGCTTTGAGCCTGCAAAGCAGTGTGTTTATTTTTTGAGCATTTGAGTCCATAAAGAATTTATAACCATCCTCATTGGTATCTTTGCTTCATCAGGGACACAGTCGTCAATAACATATACCTGGAAAACTTGTATATATTAAAAACTTATGACTTATAATTGGTCATTGATTACTCTTCCACTGTGGAGGTATTGACTCCCGTACTGAGGCTGTAGCTCAAAATACACTGCCTAAAAAGCAGTCAGAGCCCAGAGGGGAATAAAGGAGAAAGGGAGACAGGAAAGGGAAGTAAAGGGATTAATAATCCCATCTTGGTTAATCATCATTATCCTCTCTGATCGCTGTGAGCGGATGTGCTGTTGCTTCTGCAAATGTTAATAATTCATGGATGGACTATGCCAAAGGGAGGCCTTAAATCTGGTCTCTCAGCAGATTAAATACACCGTCTGCCATCAATAGGAGCCAGGAGAGATGAAAGATGGACTTGCTGTTTTTATTCATTAACCCGATTTTCTCTGCCTTTCTTCTCAGCTTCTCTCATCCTCATTTTGTTTACCTTTTCATTTGCTTCCCTGTATGTCCTCCTCCTGCATTGAGTGAGTGCTGGGGATCTTGGGTCTACTGTTAATGACATTAGATTTTACTTTTCCTTCGCTGCTAGTAACAACAGATGCCATGAGAGAAAGCAGAGAGGCAGAATAACTATTTCCTTGGAAATGTCTAAATCAGTCTGCATATTTGAAAAATGTATTAAAATGTGCAAAGCCTGTGTCTTAGAAATCATTTGAAATGGCTTCTCTTTGTTTTAAAGAGTAATTCCGTTGTACAGGCAGCTAAAGATACACAGTGTTCTTACTTCAGGTAGGTCTGGTGGCAGTTTCCCATTTTACAGATGGGGAAACTGAGATGTGAATTGAGTGACTTGTGTCACTAAAATCTGCTGGTACTTGTGTCACTAAAATCTGGTACTACCCAGAACCCATTTTTCACTCCAACATCAGTATGCTTTCCAGTAGAGTTCATTACCTCTTCCTTTTAGAAATCATAGGTGAATAGCCTTAAGGAGGCATTTTACTCATATTTCATCATTCTCATTTCATTAGTAAGGCTTAAATAGAATTTAATTAGATTAAGTTCAAATACTGTATAGGTAGCCAGCTTCACAGGAACACGTCTGATTACTTCTAGGTGTAAATTTGCTAAGAAGCACCATAATCAGAAGGCTGTTGACAGTCTGCATGTGTGTAGACATTTCTAGAGCTCCTGAATAATAGCCCTCAACAATTTATAGGTTATTCAGTAAACCTATGTTGAGTACTTTACCCTGTGCATGATGCTTTGTTAAGCCCCCTAAGTGGGTATAATAGGGTTGCCATCTTTAATAGTGTTTCAGTGGTTTTAAGTTTACCTGAGGGGGTTTGGCTACTAGGAATGCCCCAGTATCAACTTCTTAAGGATGTGAGATGGCAAAGCAGTAGAACTGGAAGTGTTTTAGTTACCGGGGTAATTTGCTGGAGGACTTAGTGGTGAGAAGCACATTAATAAAACTGGACCATTGTTTTTAAAATGATTTCTACCCGTGTCCCTGCTGGAAGGTTGGTGGAGAGAAGAGTGGTGTGGGAAAAGCAGATTTTAAAATCAGGCTAATTTTCATAAAACTGTTTTAGAATTGCAAGTCCTTGTGTTCCTATTGTAGAGGTGAGAAGTACAGAGATGAAAACCTGACCGTGTTTTATAACACAGCATAAGTTTCTGGGGTGTAGACAGGGCCACCTGTCTGGCTTGCCTTGGTTGTCTTCTCCTGACCTGAAGCGTAGGGAGTGGAAAGCAAGGCCTCTCACCTCTCCTGGCCCCTCTTGCATGGCCGGCATCCTGTGGGGCATCGCCATGTTTTCTGTTTCACATTCATTTTGTTCCTATTCTCATACAATTTCTATTCTGTTATTTTCTTTTATAATTTTCTTAAGGCTTGCATTTTTTAGTATAATTTTATTAGGTCTTAATGCCAAAATTTATTTTTTACTCTGAGGAATGCCAAATTTAACTTTATAATAAGGATTAATGGGAAAATAGAATCCTGCCTATAATTTTCCTTCATAGAAAAATTTCAAGAACTCTCTTTTGTATGGCAGTGAATTTGAAAATCTGACCAGGTGACAGAATAAATACAGTTTTTTCCTGTTTGAGTTGGTGAGGATTGAATAATTTTAGTGATCCTTTTTTTTTTTTTCTATTGAGGAATCTTTTTTTTTTTAACCACTTTCCCATCTTATTAGTGTTTTCCAATTAATAACAGAAAAAACGTGTGCAGAAAAAAATTGCATGAAATTAGTGTCTCTTTTCTAAAATAATAGTAATAATATGATGAACTTTGCTTCAGTAAGCAAATCCAAACTCTGAATATCTGCATTTGTAAAAGAAATCTTGGGGTGGTATTTTGCTTTAGTATTCCTTCAAATAACAGCTTCCCTACTGAATTTAAAATAGAATTTGTTTAACAGAATTCTATTTACAATCAACCTGGTAAGAAATACATCTGTTGTGTAAAGTATATTGGTAATAAGAACTAGTAAGCTAGAAGCCCTTCTTTTGTTCCATCATTATTCCCATGTGATAACTTAAGATTCCATGGAATCTGAGGCTCAACTACATATTTGAGCAGCTTTGCTTAGTACAGTGTCCCATAGTGGTGTGCAAAGAGTTTTGTAGCATGAAACCTAGAACCTGAACCCAGGACCTAGACCAGGTCACTGTGTAACATTGGCCAGAATCTGAGTTTCTCTGTCCCTTATTTTCTTAATCTGTGCTACAGGGGAAATGAATTACCCCTGAAATTTCATGGCTGTGACTCTGAGTTTTCATGTACTTTATTATTTCATTTTTTTAAAAAATTGAGGTAGAACTTCATATAGTCTATAAGTTCTTGCCAAATCACTGTTCTCTATCTAAATAGGAGGCCTGGTAAGTACTGTGATAGTGTGTGTGTGTGTGTGTGTGTGTGTGTGTGTGTGTGTGTGTGTGTGTGAGAGAGAGAGAGACAGACAGACAGACAGACAGATGGACAGAGCTCTCATTCTGAGTTTTCTGAAATCTGGGACTGCTGTGAATTGCCCTGGAGGCATATTTGAGGAGAGATGCTTTCTCCTCCCATTTTATCCTATTCCCATTAGTAACTGCATATACTGGGGAGCTGCTTCCTGAGAAAGTGTTTAAAATGAAAATCTTATTTCTGAAATTACTTTCACCCTGGTGCTTTAAGTTTTGGCCTATTTCTAAACCCTGCTCCCACCCTTTACGGTTTATAGGCATACCAGAGGCAGAACGCTGCTCTGGGGAAGCAGAAGCTCATCAGCTCCTCAGTGCGGAGGGAGCTTTCATTTCCCTGTTTTCTTTTCCCCTTTTTCGACCCTGGGACAGGCAAGTTTGCACGTGAGCAACAGAGAAGGAAATTCAGTTTGTTTTACTGCTAAATAATCACATGCAGAAATCAGCTGATTTTTTTTTTTTTATTGACTGCCTAAATCTAGCTGCCCTCACTTAAAACAATACTCAAGGTGAAGTGTCATTGATAAAATTAGCAGATTACTTTTTCATTCACAGCTGATTTGTCAGGACAGATCAGCTGTGAATGCCACACCACTGACTTTGGGCCAGGACCATCTCGTCTTCCCTGAACTTCCTTGGCACTGGATGCAACTGAGAAGGAAGCCGACTTTGGGAATTGAATACTGTTGGTAATGATGCTTAGTCACAGAGAAGAGTTTGGTGCTTCTGCACATTGGCCAAGAACCACCTCAGCATCTGTCTTACTACCTAAGGCTGCAGTGATCTCAGGGAGATAAAGAGATTTGAAAGAACAAACAACACGCAGAAGTAGTATTTAGCTCTTTGAAGTCGTGGTTGTGTCTACCTGGGTCGGGTCTAGTGAACACTGATAAAAATCAATGAAATGGGTTTGTTGAGTGGCCAGTAAGGACAACACTGAGGTAGGCACAGGTGATAATTATGAATTTATGTTTATTCTAAGTTCATTGTCTTCTACCTGGAGAGTCAAGATTAACTAACATTGCTATAATAGGATCAAATTGTCCAAGAGAGTATAAAATCATGGGCAGAATTGAGTGGGAATGATACGAGGTTCTCGACGTGGAACTTCAGAGAGGAGAGGAATGGGTAATGATGAGGGAATTCTGGGGTAGTTGGGGAAGACCACCTAGAACAGACAGGGTTTGAATGGGCCTTTGAAAGATTACATGGTCTTAGCTTGCTTGAAGTGAAAGAAGATACAAGCGTAATAGCCTGACCAAAGTCAGAGAGGTGAGAACAGAAGTTTTGTGCTAAGAAATGAAATCTGTCAGGGAGGGTATTAGATGTGGAAGGAGTGACTGCCAAGCAGTGCAGTGTAGGCAGTACATGCTGTTGAAAGTTTTGGAGCAGGTAAATGTCAAGAAGAAAGGGAGGGAGCTGTGGAAACACATGGAAGTTGGCTTGGCCAGTAGAAGGGATACCTGCTGAGGTGTTGTTCAGGGACAGTTGTAATAATCCAGCCATAGTGATGACATCAGAACCAGGTTGGTTGGTGAGAAAACACAGGGGGAAAAGATGTGTGAGATATGCTTGGAATAAAACATCTGCCACACTTGGTGCCTGATGGGCTTAAGAAGGATGTTCAGAAATAACTTTAAGTTTGTAAGGAGGAGAAGGGTTGGTGCTATTGGTCGAGGCACAGAAGTTAGGAAGATTAACTGGATTGAGAGTTGAGATTTCATGTCAGTTTTTGATGTTCTGGCAAGACACCTCCGTGGAAATGCCCCTGAAACATTTAGAGAAAGGATAAGAAGCACTGTTCAGGAAATAGCTCCAGACAGAATTTTCCAGAGCCATGCTCTAGAGGTAAGCATTGTGGCAGTAAAAGTAAATGTATGGGAGGGGAATTGTATGGTGTGGGGCAAGGGAACAAGGTCTCAGCGAGGAGAAAGGAGCCAGGATGAAGGTTGGTGATGGCAGGGAAGGGAAGCAGGATCCATCTATGCCTCAGAAGGCTGGGGGGTAGGACAGAGTAATTGCCCAACCTCACGTGGCCTCTCATTCTTAACTCTTAAAAGCACTTACCCACCAGTGATACTACTTTATCTTCCCAGCAGCCCCACGAAACCTGGCAGAAGGTAGAACAGAGCTCACCAGGGATCTGTCAAATTTTGATTTCTGGATAAAGCCCTGCATATAGTCAGGATACATCAGAGTTTTATAGTTGTTCACTTGAACATGATAATCTCACCTGGCGATTATAATTATAATTCTGCTTAAACCACAGAATTTCAGTGGCTTCCCTTTTCTGTTCTATAATCTTATTTAGTAACGATAACAGGTAGGAAAAAAGGAGTATTGATGCCACACCTTCAAAAATGTCTCATCCTTGGTGTGTTTCAAGTATAGGCCTAAGGAAATTGGAACTAGCCCCCCTCCGTTTGTTTTTTTTTGTTTGTTTGTTTGTTTGTTTTCGTATTTAGAAATCTTTTAAACCAGTTTGCTTGAAGGTCAGAGAGTCTTTGGAATCTGGATACCTTAAGTTGGATAAAGTGTCCTACTTTTTTTTAGGAAAAATCTTTCTCCTGTATATGTTCCTTAATGGACAGATTGGTAGAATCTGTAGAGAAATGGAAATAGAAAAAACAAAGTTGAAGCTTTTCTATTGAAGATTTTCATTACCGGGAATTCTAAGGAACTATGCTTTGTTGGATTTTGCATAGAATACTTACTGTTTGGGAATTCAGGCCCTCACCTGAAATTCGGGTATCTCTCAAATACAGAGACCTTAATCCACTTCAGGTAGTAAGCTCCATCTGTCTTTACACTTTTGGGTGTCTGGATTTTTTATATAGTGTGTATCTGATGTACAACTAGCTGTCGTAGTTAAGAATGGTGCAGTGCACAGAAGATTTTGGAAATGTGGTGTCGATCCCTTTGATGAAAAGGACTGGACATTATTTTCATTTAGTATTTCCATTTAATAACCTACCCTTTTGTCATCTAGTTTTTGGTGCTTAGGTTTATATAAAGCCAAAACAAAAATAATGGACTACTGAGTAAACATTTAGGAATTGATCACTTTATGTTCAGCCAGCGATTAAACTAGTGGAGTAGTACCTTCTTTGTAAGATGGCTTCTTTTCAGTATTTTTGTTTATGACCTCCATATAACATATTCAGGCACCTGGAGTCTGAGGCAGGCTAGTTAACACTTCTTTATACCCTGTGCTCTAGGGTCCTTTGTAGTCAAAATATCCTGTAACTCATGGGTTTCCTTGGCATACTCATAGATTGGAGGAAGACAGTCTGAGCTGATTTACAATTGATCCTAGTGTAAAGAAATATCTTCTTAATTTATTCATTGGCCATGCTATCCGAGAAATATGTCTTAATAGGGACTTAGTGAGGTGGGGTTCTTTTTGTTTTGTTTTTTTAATTTTAATAACGAAAGAGGGGTTTTCTTACTTCCCTGTAGTGAACTTCAGATGTCTCCCTCGGGAGTAGGTTTTAACCATCACTAAAATGGTTTGACTTAACCACACAGGGGTTTGGGGATTCTTTTTTTTTCCTTGCCCCTTCCATTCCCAGGCAGAGACTCCTATTGCATACCGACTCTGCTCCAGTGCAGTATTTATTTGATCAGAAACAAAAGAGTTTGCTTCTTTCACTGGTTCAGAGAGCGGTCCCCCAGGATTGTCTTTTGTTCAGTAATTGGAGCATAAGCTGAGCCTGGTTAATTTCAAAGCTACCCCCAACACACATTCCCTCCCTCCTTCCTTGTGCAGTTTCTGAGCTGCTAGTGGTACCTTGTGTTGGGTCTGGAACCAAAAAAAAAAAAAAGGCTCGAATTGTTGAATGTTAGCTACAACTACTGTAACATCTGCTATGGCACCTAATAGCACTGTTGGTTAATTAATTTTAAGTAAGGGGAAGAAACAAAACTAGAGTGCTCTTCCGCTTTACAGCGCTTGTTGTTAACACATGCACCTCCAAATTACGCATTTGGTGCTATCGCAATGAATAAAACAAAGGAAATCGAGTTGATTTTTATGTTAGTAGCAGAAGTTCTTCCATTGTTATGCACTGTTCAGATACTCGTGTTTTCCTATGTTCATTCTTTTTTGGTTATTATTTTTTTTAATAAAGGCAGAAATGTCTGCAACATTTCAACTCTCAGCATTTAATTGGCTAAAGTTCTGATGTAAGAAATATAAGTTAATTATTTTAATTTTCTTTTAAAGCAACAAAACTTGGTTCTGCTTCTTTAAATACCAAAATGATGATTATAGATGGATAAGAAGCTTTAAGTAGCCAAATTGTAGATGCTAAGTAGCCAAGTTAATATTTGTATAAAAATATATTACAAAATCGCCAAATATTGTATGTCATTCTGGTTCTGCAGTATAGGTGTTGGTTTTGCAACCATCAGATTGCAATTATAGGGTTTGTGGGTTTTGTTTTTGAAGATAGAAGGGTCTTTCTTGCATTTTTTTTTTTTTTTTTCAATCTGCACCATAATGACGGTTTACTACCTGACTGGCCTGAGTTTAATCGTCGGATGCCTGGTTCTTCGTGTGGTCTGATCTTTGCTTTTTCACAAGCTTTCCTGCAATTGCACAGTTGTTTGCTGCATTGAGTTTCTTTTAGTGACAATGAAAAGCGTATGTTGGTATTTTAATATAGTCTTTAATTTTCAGGTTGTACATTAAAACATGGAGGAAAAAAAATCCCTGTCTGAGGAGCTCTTTTAAAAACCATTACGGTAGAATGGGAATATTCATTACTTACACATCATATATTTTTCCCTAAATGTTGTACAAAGAAGTGACAGTTGAGCCGAGCATATGTTAATAAAAGGTCTGCATTTTCCTGTGTCACTGACAGTTTCATTGGCTGTATATTCCTGAAATGCAAATAGCCTCAGTTCTGTTCAAAGCTATAATTAATCTGAATAGTTATTTAAACAGTATTGAAATCTTTTAACTACTGAGAGGCCAAACATTTAAGATGGTGAATTTACTGTTCTGTTTGAAGGACGGTACAACTGACGAGGGCACAGCGATCTGAGATGCTTGTGTATGTTGGATCTACACATTCTGTAGGCTAAAATGGCAGAATCTGTCTGCTGCTGTATAAAATCTTTTAACTACCATTTATTTTAGCATCATGGCATGTGCAAATTCCTGCTGCTCAGTTAAGGGACCAGCTTCACAACTGGTGTTACAATCTGTGGCCACAGCACTGCATCACAATGCAGCAAATGCATTTTCCACATTAACCAAACATGACAGCTGAAGCGATTATTAACCATGCAAGATGTCGGAAGTCATCAAAAATTCACATCAGAGTAATTGCAGTGGCTTGGGTCGGAAAAAAAAGTATCATAGCATTCCTTGGCTCATGTTGTCTCTCCCCCTCTTAAATCTTAACTTGGTACAGTCCGTTAACAATAAAATACCCTTCTGTAACCTATAAACTGTTACTCCCATCAGTTTGTGCTTTCAAACTGAAGGCTGACTTCTCTGAATTTGTGTAGAGCAGCACGAATGATTATGCTGTGCCCCAGGGGCTGCAGTGTACCCTTTTTAAGGGGACCCTGCCATCTCATTGTCTAATTGGACTCTTTAAAGCTTCGGTCATATCATCATTTGCAGAGTGTTCTCTTTTCCTTTTTCTTCTTTCTCTCTCTCCCCTCTCCCTCTCCTCTCTCCCTTCCTCTTTCTCACCCCCTACCCCCTCAATTCTGGCTATCTGGAATGGGAAAAACTTGAGCACTGGTTCCATCAGAGCTCATCCCACAGAGAAGGTATGGAAGAGCTGCCGTGACCAACAGCATCGACCGGTCTGTAACTCCTAAAATTTGAGAGCTGCAGGTAGGATTGTTTGTTCTGTAAAGAAATTAAGATAAATGCACCTTAGTAAATAGAGTGACGGCATGTTGTTGCAGTACCTTTGAAAGACAAGGGCTTGGCTTGTTTAAAATTTCAAGGTAAATTCAGAGGATTTAACTTATTTGATAGAAAAAGTACTCAATTCTCCTGAGAATTCTTCAGATTTGTGCCTTGTCATTCTAATATTTTTCTTTAAAAAAAAAATATTTTGGGTGGGGCAGAGGTATTTGCTTAAAGATTTAAATAGTTGGTTATTTTGGATTTTTGCAGACTTCATCTTTAGTAAGTAGTATGGACTTTCTTTAGGATTTTTTTGAAAGATGCATGTAAAGTGTAGAATTCTCATGAGATAAAGCATTAAAATAGAATTTCTTTTCTAAAATCAGATCCTTTGGGATTTTTAGGGGTGTGTTTGTGTGTGTGTGTGTAGGATGCCTTATTTCAGTCATTTATATTTTGTTGAAGGGAAAAAGTACTATTGGAGGTATTTAGGATTATCTCACAGGAAATGCTTTAGCATAAGGCTTTAAATGAGAAGAATTAAATAGTAACACCCAAGATGTGGACTTTTTAAGTATTATCAAATGTAGGCAATTTCAGTTAAGATAGTTACTTTTTCTTTCTTAAATTTATCCTCAAAAGAGTATAAGTCCTTTAAGTATATTTCACATTTTTGGTGTAGAGAATGTGATTTCTGTACATGAGATGGAAACTTTCTAAGTCTTGTAAGCATTATCTGGAGGGTAATGAAATTATAAATGTTGCCTATAACACTTTTAATACCTTGATTAATATCAGAGATGAAAGTGTTTTTGATTCAGTGAAAAAGCAGCTTGCTTTTTGTCTTCCCTTACAAACAGGAGAAGGCAGTGATGTATAGCTTTTTATCCCAAGGAATGTATTTGTATCATGGGACCTGTAGGGTCTGGACTTTTTTCTGAAGCAGGGACTTGGAAATTGCTCACCTAGTTGAGAGATTTAGCTCCCTTCAGAGGTGGGGGACTTTCTGTACTCTTAACAATAGGAAGACTTGAGGAGCTGTCAAGTAGGGAATGGAGGAGAGCTGCTCAGGGAAGGGAGAGGTACTGAGAATTTTTCTCGTCTTGGCATTGAAGGTCTGGATTTACCCACGACTAAGATTCCTTTAAAACTCTGACCCAGTGCAGCATTGCAAGGAATTGATTTCTGAGATGAGACAATGAGCTGTGGTTTGCATTTTGTAAAGATGGAGGAAACCTCTAACACTGACCCTGTATGGGAGATGACTCAATTATCTGTGCCTTGGTACAGTTGCAAATTATTTTCCTTTGTCTGAAGTGGGTGGATGCCAGCATCTTCATCAGAGCTCCTTAATTTAATGTATGGAAAATGTCTCAGCCACCATTTTTAACAATTAGCTGTATCATGGTTGAGGTGAGCTGCGCTCTGAAGGCAGCTGCAGGGCCATTTCATTTACATTCGGTTCTGTGGCACAAGAGCTTTGTGACTGTAAAACTCAGAAAATGAATTTGCACACTGCATAGAAGAGTTCTCTAGGAGGGTGGAGAATATTCCCAGAAAGAAGATGGAATCCTTTTGTCTACAGTAAGTATTTCTCATATACTCCTATAGCGAGGAGAGGTTGAAAATTTGCCTTTGGTTGAATGGGCAGAATAGACTTTAGAATGAATGCTGCAGATATTAAAGGTGTAAGACAGGTTCTTGGATGTATGTTTTTATGTGTGTGTCAGAAACCAAGTGTGGTACGTGCATGTTTAAAATAGAGGTTCTATGAGTGATTTTTTAACACATGCTTTTGATTAATTCTTCTCTGGTAATTTAAGTTAATGAAAGGTATGAGTTTATCACCAGTCAGAAGGTGAAAATGATACTTGAGAGAAGAAAAATCCAAATATGATATATTTAAGAGTTTAGGCTTTTTTCCACTGTCTTTTACAAACAGTTTATTTTCCAGTCCTGAAGAAAATTGCTAGATTTTAGTTTAGATTTTGTGTTGTTTTTTGTTTTTAAAAGAAAACCCTTCCGTGTTAATGATCTTTAGTGGCTGATTGAAATATATAAGAAAAAATGTTGTAACAAAACGAGATTTTGTCCTAAACAATCAATAGATTGAGACTTTCGCTCTCATTAATGGGGATAATTCTTAGTGCCTTCTGTTAATTAATAGCTGTGACTTCAAAGCTACTTATGGAAAACTCTTGTTTGTGATTGTAAGCTTATAATTCTTGATTCTTAGAATTAATTGGATTTGACTTGGCTTATTCCTTTGTTCCTTTATGCTGTTACTGAGAGGAAATAAGTGGATTTTAACTTTGATTTTTGTGTTTATTTTTTTAACGGCACTTATCCCTGAAGAATTTGTAGTAAGTGTATTTTACAGTAAACTGTACCATGAAGAATTTGCTCAAAATCCTTTAGTAGCCGTTTCAGGAGTTGAATCTTACAGAACTGAGTGTCTGAGAATCCTTTTTACTTGATATCAAATTTATAAAGCCAGCTGTTCTCCCAGGTCTTGTTGCACTAGCTGTTATTCATCCTACTCACTGAAGGCTGGTTTTCTTTAATTAATAGATGTTTTTGAAACTAAGGGAGAGGAAGATTTTCATATCAGTCTTTTCACTGAAATAGAAAGGATCAGTTATCCTAAGCCCGGTCCAGAATCCTACAAAGATTCCATAAATCTTAAATAAATCTTAGGGTTGTAGTATAAAAACCTAGATCTCAATATAATTATTTTAACCCCGGGAAGGACATTCACTATATTCATTGTTTGGGTGTATGGTAGAATGCAAAGGGATTCTTTTCCCTTGGTTTTTATAAGGCTTGCTCTTTGAAATGGAAGAGTTTCAGGGCAACAGATTAGAACTCCATTTTAACTGCAGCTTTGCTTGCATAAAATGTTTGGTTGGATGGCATGAAAGGTGTCACAAACCCTCCCTTTGAAATTTTTAAAGTAAAACTTGAAGATTCTGGTCTTGTTTTCTTTCTCTCTGGCTTTATGGAAGCCGTATATGTGGTACTCTGGGGAGATAGCAGAGACCCAGTTGCTTTCCAGTTTCTTTGCCTCTACCGTGGTCTACTCAAGTTTGGCTGCTGGGAAGAGGCTCTCCTTTCTGGTACTTGTAGGGGATTCCCAAATCTCTACAATCTGCAAATTCTTCTGTTTTCTCATGGAATTTTAGCCTGGCTGGTAGTAAAGAGTCAGGGGAGGGCTCTTATGCTACAAAAAAAAAAAAAAAAAAAAAATGTATTCATATCAAACCTTTGAACGCTCTGGCAGTGCCATAATGTAGATAAGCAAGCATGTCGGCTAGCCCGCTAGAAGCATTCTGTGGCACTAAGATGGCAGTGAGCAAGGAGTAAAATGGCGTCCCCAGGAACGCTGTGATGAGAGGTGCACCGCACCAGTCATCTTTCTTCAGTCAAGTTTGGAGACCCCTCTAGTAGCACTGCTTTGGCAGTTTGCAGTTACTTTTTATTCTGTTAGAAGAGAGAAATTTTGAGGTTTTCCTGAAGTAAAAACTTAATTAGCATTTATATCTCAATAGCTTCCGGTTGTTACTTGTAAGAAATTGGTGAGATATGGATAAAATAAATTTTAAATAGCTATTTTATATCCTCATTTCTGAAATCTCTTGCTCTGTGTTTTCTTCTTCTTCTTTTTTCTTAATTTAGAAACGTAACTCCTTCCAATATAAGGTGGATTTTTAGAAAATAGAGGACAGTATGAGTCTCCTTTATGGCAAGATGAAACTAGTCTTCCTATGAAAAGATGTTATTTGTCTTTGATTCTGGTTTTCATTCTTGCTCTACGTGGGCTTAGGTTATTTGATATGTAAAATAAATGTTGCCGCCTTCAGAAACAAAGTTTATTGTATTTCTTTTGTGGTTCAGGTATGAATTAATTTGAAGTGACCTATAGTCATAGTGGTAATGGCTGTGCTAATTTCTTACCTGTTCCCTTCTCTCCTGGAGTTGGAATTTTCAGAGCTGGCCTCAAAGTTGATGAAGGGTAATTAGCTCATCTTACAGTTAGATAAAGCAAGGCTTTTCTGTAGTTAAACAACTTTCTCAAGGTCATACATCTGCAAAGCAGTTGATTTTGGCCCAAATTCAGGCCACCTGACTCCCTTATCTGTGCTGTGCTGTGCCTCTGTCTGCATCTGACTCCATATCTTCCTCTTTGTGGGCTCGCTGGTGACTGATGGGCCTAATGGATTGATCTTTCAGTGGAGCCTGTCTTTACTTGAGCAGCCTAACTCACAGAGATCTTCCTTCTCAGTCTTGCCAGAAATGACTTAATTGAGCTGTGCCTGGAGTCTTCCTGGGCCTGTGTTATAGTCAATAATGTATTTACAGATTGACCATATATAAACAAACATTTAAAAATAAAACACATTCTGCAAATTGAGCTTTTCGGTCGTCCATCATGTTGGCTCAGTTCCAAGAAGGAAGTACTCATCTCCTGAGGTAGGCATGGACATCACATCCATCTGCCCTGAGCTGGGATGGAGCTGGGCATTTTGACATGCCCTCCCAGCAGATCACTCCTCCAGCTGTAGGTATGAGGGGTCCCCTAGTGCAGGGTTGCCCTTTTCCTAGTATGGAAGGACTGGCCGAAAGGTTTTAGCTCCATGTCAGTTTCAGGCTATTTGTATTCGTAAAATGGTCTTGTTCTCTCCTTCTGTAGTTTGCTTTTGCCACTCCAGCTAGGCGGTGTTTTCTACTTTCTGTAGCCATGATGATGAACGGTGAGTGGTGTATCCTGTGGTATTCCCTCAGCTCTGACAGGGTAAAGTCAAAATGTTTCCAAACTTAAGGTTTGAGAGAGAGAGTGGAATCCCAAGTACTGTTAGTGGAGCAGAGGCGTACCGTGACAAACTCCGTGTAAGACAACCGGAAGTTATAGATGAGTCTCTTGCTTGTTTTAGTGAACTCTAGACAAATGTTTAGAAAAGAATTTCTGAATAAGAAGAAACTGCAGCACAACCAAACCTCCCTTTTCCCTGACAGCCATGATGATCAGTGCTCCAGTCCCGTCAGCATAAGCAGTGCTGCAGAGCAGGAGGAGCTGTGATTTTCGACTGCAGTGTGAATGACTGACACCGTGTGCCGGCAGGGAATTAATAGGACACGTGGTTCCCACACACTGTCTTGACTAACAGCGCTCCTTGCGCTTGCTAAGTAGAACTTAATTCCGAGATCTGTGGAAACCACCCTGGCAAAAACCGCCTGGTTCCCACCTGACCAGCTTGGAGACACACCTCTGCTGTCTGTTCTCATAGCCCCCAAATCTTATTTCCGAAGGGAAAAGACACTACATGGGAAAGCAGGGGATCTGTGTTTTCTGATAAAATACAGGGTTGTTTTAATGCGTTCTTTTAGGGTGGGCTTAAGGGACAGTGGCAGGGGATGTCGGCCATGATAAAAGGCCAATATTGATGCATTCCCGTTTTATACTGCAGTGCGGTTTTAGTACCCAAAGTTCTTTGACTGTGGACTGATGTCTCCAAGATGGAAATTAGTTCCCCAAACACATAGTAAAACATTTTTCTTGTCCCTTAATGTATGTTCTCCTTCTCTTACCATCACTTCAAATAACTATAGCATTAGTATTTTTTAGATCTGTTCGTACCATTGGGTGAGGAGAGGGTTCTGGTGCTGGTTTTTAAAGCCAGACATACTATTTTATCCCTTTAGATTCCTCCTGTTCTTGTGTCCTCAAAGGTTAGCCATACAAGTGTACCAGGTTTTTACCGGGGCAGGGGGTGGGGCGGGAAGATAAAGTGTTCAGAGTTGCTGCCCTTGCTTTCTCCCATGGGGCCACCTCAGCAGTCTGAGAACAGTTGGCTGGCTGCCCTCTGTCCCTCTCTGCCTTGGCTTCCAGTGTTCCTGTTCCTCCCTGCCTCACTTCTAGGAGCGGAGAGAAAGGATGGCCGCCAGAGGCCCAACCACTGCAGCGCCGCGCGTCCTGCTGCATCACAGGCCCTCTCCCTAGCACGCAGGCTGGGGCTTGTTTTTCATGAAGTGGTGAAACTCAGCACGGAGCAAGCCACATCCTCTCCCCAGACCTCTTGGGACCAGCAGGGGAAAGTTATTTATGCAGTCCCAAAAGGTCACTGCAGGGCTATGCTGGATTTGGAAAGAAGGGAGAGTTCTGCTGAAGACGTTTTTTTCCTCACTAGTGCCTAAATGGCCATCGTTTATTCTTTTAGTCATTTATATCATGCTCTTACCCTCTGCACGTAGTCTCCCAGTGACTGAGCTGAACAGATTGCTTTCCTTTCCTGGAAGGCCAGAGATAGGGAACAAATAACGGGAATACCCCGGACTCCCTAACAGGGTACAACCGTTTTTGTAGCAGTAGCACAAGATATGTAACTGACCTCACAAAGGATCCAGCTCTTAACCTCAGCCTTATTTCCTCAGGGCAGGACACCAGCTTCATGGCTTGGCGGAGAACTAGGAAGAGGCATCTGGTAGTTATGTGTTGACAAGGGATGTGTGCTGTGCCCTCTGCACCCCTCACTGCCACACACAGGAATGGCACATCCACGTCCTCAAAGACCTTTCCTTCTGGGTCGTGATGAGTCCTGCCTCTTACATTCTTTCTTTACCCAATACTGAAAGTCTTGGAACTTGGGGTTTTGTTACGCAATAATTATTTCTCCCTTCCTTCTCCTCCTCCTCTTTTTGTGGGTTGGGGAAGATAATAGGAAGGGGACCACAAAAGGAAATTAGGTGGGGTTGTATGAATGGCTCTCTCAGAGGCCTGTGGCTTTTGCAGAAGATACAAGTTAGATGGAATTTCATCACTCCTGGACTGACACGCCCTTGAAAAGATGAGATGTGCCAGCACACTTAAGTCAGTGCTGCCCGGAAAGCCCTGGGTGTGTCCAGAGAGAGGCACTTTCTTAGAGCTATATGTTCTTAGGTTTAGAATCCCCTTGGACCAACACTGGGTTAGCTTTAACCTGTGCGAATTTGTAGACCATCCTTTAAACCAATGTGAATTTTGGGAGCAAGTGATTTATTTTGCCTTAATGGGCCCAAATCCATCACCTAATTGTGTGACCCTTTGTTTAGCCCAGTAGTAGAAACCATGTACAAAATGGGACCCTGCAGCCTGACAGTGACAGATGGCCTGCTGCCCATGCAGTGCCATGTTATAGTGACAAGGTTTGCCACCTGTGGCTCCAGAGCTGCCTGCAGGCCTCTGGATCTGCTGAGCTGGCAAATGGTGGCACTCCACAGCCACTCTTGCAGGGTCTGCTGCCACCTGCTGCAGGAGAGCGGCTAGGCTTTTGCATAAATACACAGTGAGAAATCATACAACAGCATTAAAAATATGTTACAGTTGGTAATGTCAGCCACTGGCTTAGCACTAATTTCTGCAGGGGGATTTTTTTTTTTTTTTTTAAGATACCAATGTATCTACCTTTTTTTTTTTTTTTTAAGATTTTATTTATTTATTTGACAGAGAGAAATTACAAGTAGATGGAGAGGCAGGAGAGAGAGAGAGAGGGAAGCAGGAGAGAGAGAGAGGGAAGCAGGCTCCCTGCTGAGCAGAGAGCCCGATACGGGACTCGATCCCAGGACCCTGAGATCATGACCTGAGCCGAAGGCAGCGGCTTAACCCACTGAGCCACCCAGGCGTCCCTACCTTTTTTTTTTTTTTTTAAAGTTATTTATTTATTTATTTGACAGACAATGATCACAAGTAGGCAGAGAGGCAGACAGAGACAGAGAAGGAAGCAGGCTCCCGGCTGAGCAGAGAGCCTGACGCGGGGCTCGATTCCAGGACTCTGGGATCATGACCTGAGCTGAAGGCAGAGGCCTAACCCACTGAGCCACCCAGGTGCCCCTAATGTATCTACTTTTTAAAATTTAATGCAGTCTGTGAAGAAACAGTCTGAAGTAGTAAACTTTTTTTTGTAGAAAACACGCCTTGGGATTTACTCTAAATACCTGAGTTGCAAAATAAAGCCTGGATTTGCTGTTCTGTCTGTATTCATTGCAAAAGGAGATTCACTGTCTCTTGGGTGTTTTAAACTGACATTCTGTGCATTCTTACCATATTACATTAAATACTTCTCTGATAAAATAACCAAACATGCTATAAAACCATATGAAAGTCCCCCAAATCTTGAAAATGTTTAAATTTAAATTTAAAAATTTAAATTTAAATTTAAATTTAAAAATTTCTCTGTTCATCTTTTAGGCTTTATCAGTAATGAACATCTCTCTGCACCTGAAAATTCCTTGAGGCATTCTCTGTAGGCGCCACAAAGGGAGCTAATGAAAAGCGTGTCCGCACCATCTGATAAGCCCGAGGCTCCTCTGAGTCACTGGCAGGGCTTCTGTTGTGCCCGTCTGAACACAGCAACTCGCTTTGTCCTTCCTCACTTTCTCCTGAAGTAGCAGCTTTACCTTCTATACATTTAACCCAAGAGAAGGTTTCAGAAGAGGTTGTTTGTTCAGAAATTGGGAAGAAGGGACATTTAGGCAAGGTTAAGGGAGTAGGAGGTATTTTTCCTAAGAATGAGCTGAAGCACATAGTGGATATAGCTCACACCCCGTTGTTTCTAGAGATCAGACCCTAAAATATCTCAAGTTCTAACGGCCACTTGCAGTGCCTATTAGAAGTGTTCTTTCCACCTTGGAGCAGACACTCTTGATTATTCTGGTTTTTAAGTTTCCTTTTTGTTCTGCTTGGTTTTCTTTTACTTTTTCCTTGCGTTCCTAGCTGTTGCTTGTATCTTGGCAATGTTTTTTGCCTCTACGATGACCATTTTCTGCTGTCACCGCTAACTTGGGTTAGTTTGATTTGGAATGTTGGTATATCATTATGTATTAAATGAGAGAGATACAAAACTTTTAAAGCACTCACTGTGTGTTTTTGTCTTATGTCAGATACCTTCTCACAGAAAGTCTGGCCCACTGTGGCCCACTGTGCTTTAAATTCTGTCAGATAGATTCCCAGTTGATCTGTTGAAGGAGTGGAGACACGGAATTGTCTTTTGTGTTTTGAGGACCATATAAAATATGGCTTTTGCTTTGTGGGGCCAAGCTAGACTAATTATTTTATCTTTTTTGTTTTATTTTTTAATGGTCAGGAAATCTGTGTTCAGAATCTTCAAACTGTTTATGTAACTAACTGTCCAGCAGATCACTTATTTGTTGTGGGTGGGAAGCAAAGAACTGTGAAAGAGTCACTGTAAGCTCTTGTTTTGCCATCTTACTTTCCTAGCTGAAGTGGATACAGAAATTTTTCGCACAGAGACCCTTATTTCTTACAGTTTTCACTTTTGGAAAGCAAATAAGCTAAGAGAATTTGGCCATTTGACAAAAACAAACATCCTTGTGCCCACTCCCTTCTTCTGCAGTAGGAGTTAGCTGCCACTTGTATTCTGAAACCCAGCCTGCCTGGTGACTAAAAAAAGGCCGTTTCATGCCTTTCTTTCCCAGCATGAGCCATTTAAAAGCCAATGTGGCTGTCAGGTCCCTGAGATGTAACCGCACGTTTGATAGGAGAATTGGGTTACCTGTGGTTATGTTCTGGGTTGTTCTTGGTTAGTAGAGGTATCCCCTGTACTTTACAAAAGCTTGTGTTATGCCACTTTGCTTTTGCAGAAGACCTATGTTAGTACCTGTTTTTGCTAACCAAAAGAAATCCAAAGTGGACTTCTGTTTTTACGAAAAAGATGAAAAGCAAAAAAGCCTTCTGCTTTTGTTTTGTAGCATAGAAGCAGCACATGCCCAGAGGAGTAGCAGGGAGAGGAGTAGCAGGGAGAGCGGCAGCACCCAAGCTCCTCTACTGACGGCCACACTGAGCATCTCAGCCGTAGCCGCCATAGCTCTGAACTCTACCTGTGAGCATCTGTGCTTTATCTTGTTTTATTTTGTGCACCCGTTAATAAGATGTACTCTAGGTGTCAGAAAAGCTAAAGAGAGGTTATTTGGGGGGTCTGGGAACACTCAAAAATTTTTTCTTATGTATTCATGGCAATTGCTTCTTTGCTTTATGTCTTTTTGGCTTATGAAAGGTTTCAAAGGAATGTTCTACTTTCAGATAGTGAAAGAAACCTTTGTGCATTACAGGGCAGCCCACTTCTTCTGTTAAAGTTGGGACACATGGGGTGTGCCTGGGTGGCTCTGTTGGTTAAGCATCTGACTTTTGATCTCAGCTCTGGTCTTGGTCTCAGTGTCCTGTGTTCGAACCCTGCATTGGGCTCCATGCTGGGCGAGGAGCCTACTTAAAAAAAAAAAAAAAAGATGGAACACATGGCTGGAGCTACTGCTTGGGCAGATGTATGGTGTTTATTTGTTCCACAGCAATAAATAGTAATATTATTTTGGGACGCCAAAGAATTGACATCTAGAACAGTGATTTCTGCTTTTTGTCTGTGACCTGTAGTAAGAGGTATATTTTATACCAGGACCCACTTCATACATACAAATATGTATACATAATTGGAAGAAAAGTTTCACAAAACAGTATTTACCTATACCACATATCTCTATTGCATGTCATTTCTTTAAAAAAATGCTGATCGATTTCATGACCCAATTACGAGTTCTGACCCACATTTTGAAAAACATCATTCTAAAGGACTGCCAAGAACTCAATATTTATTGTTTCATTCCTTCCCTAACTATATGAGGCTGGAGGAAGAAAGGAATAAATATGCAATCATAAAATATCTGTTTATTCTACCTTGATTTGCTGTCATAGAGACAGTATAATAGAATGCAGAAAGGTAGAAAAGAGGTCAGAAAATTTGGAGTCTACAAACTAGATGATGTTAGTGTGGCCCTACAGCATTATGGAGTTGGTAAAAGCTCTAGAAACCGTCTTGAATGGCCCTTTCAACATTTAAACCTCTATTAATTAAGGACATACTTTAATGTATTATCCAGTTAAGTAACACAGAGAAACAGTTTAGTACTGACCTAAAAGCAAGGACTAGAAGCAGATGTGTGTATTGCACGTCTAGCGCAGAGTGATCCCTGTAACAGTGAAAGGGTTAGTCCTTACTAGTACTGGTCTAAGAGTTGGTGTTCTCTGAGCCTTCAAATTCATCATTTGTAAAGAGGAACTGATAATGAAGAAAACAAATTTAAAGTATTTTGCTTCCTTCCGGACTCTCTCTTTTTAGAGAGAAAAGGAAGTTTTTCCTTATTTTCTTGATTGGAAAGTGTAGTGTTCCCTTATTATCTTGGAAACGATGGGTCTCTTGAGGGTCGGAACTCTTTGAATTCTGCGTCTTCCTTTTCCTGCTTAGGAAACTGTGGTCCAATTAGTTAAATGCTGAGATTCTGTTTCTCACCTGTAAAATGAAGAGGGGGTAGGTGAGAGGAGAGTGGAGTGATCATGTCTGTTCTTTCATACTCTTAAAAGATTAGCAGTAACGTCTTTGAATTGCTTAGAGCAGTATCTGGCCCTTAATTGCTTCCTGAATGAGAGCTATTATATGTTCCAGAAAGCTTGAAACCAAAACCCATTCAAGGAGCTGGTTAGGAGAGGATCTGTTTCCAGGACTCTGGCAGTGAGGAGAAGTATACAGATGGGGAAGTCAGGAGTGGTTATCTTACTTAGCAGGCTTGCAGATGTTTATGGAATGTTCTTTATTGAGCGGGCCAGCAGTAGACGGGTTGGGTGGGAGACTATGAACAATTTAAAAGTGCTTGTTGGCAAGAAGAGGGGATGTTAGTGATGCGGTGCTCTGAGGGTCACAGTTAGACAGCTGGCATCTCCTAGTGAAGGTGGGGTGTTGGGTCTTGTCTGTGACCAGGATCTTCATTGAAAAAGGCACCTCCCAGGTTCCCCTTCACTCCTTCAGTCCTATGGAAAACCCATTTTCTGATGGCTATTAAAAATATATCTCTGGGATGTGGGGTGTGAGAGGCACCTCCCAGAAGCAGTGGGAAGGAAGGGAAACACACATGGAAGAGGGGAGTCAAGGGAGAGATCCATGGGAAACTTGGGTGTTGGCAGGTATTTTTCTGCCCAACTATTTAGTTCTTTAATTTGTTACTTTCCCTCAAGGTGTGTATTCTTTCAAGGAGAGTAACTGCCACTAGATGGCACCCAGACTCTGGCACTGTTCTGGCTGTATACGTTCTGTTAAAGATTCTTTTCAAAAGGTAGGCCACTAATATGTGTGGGTTTTTTTGTTTTGTTTTTTGTTTTTTTGTTTTTTTGTTTTTTTAAATAAAATGTGATATGTGGCCTATTTTAGAGAGGAATAAAGGGTGAAAAATTTAAATCCAGGGGCACCTGGGGGGCTCAGTGGTTAAAGCCTCTGCCTTCGGCTTGGGTTGTGATCCCAGGGTCCTGGGATGGAGCCCCTCATCGGGCTTTCTGCTCAGCGGGGAGCCTGCTTCCCCCTCTCTCTGCCTACCTCTCTGCCTACTTGTGATCTCTGTCTGTCAAATAAATAAATACAATTTTAAAAAAATTGAAATCCAAACTCTGTATGTCTTGTGGGCCCAGCTTGTGCTACCAAGAGAGCCCAATTTCTGAGGTACATAATGACTCATGGTCTTTGTTCATAGGTAGATGCTGTCTAAAGACTGATTCTCATGCACAGGTGTTTGATTTACTTATTAATGAGATTTTTGAAATGGGGGTTTATAATGAGGATTTTCAAAAAGAATCATCTGCCCCTAAAGCAGTATCTTTTTTTCTCTATTTCATCACTGATTGACATTTCACTTCTTAGAAAATTTGGAATTGTGTTTCTTAAGTTGCTTTTAAACAGACGTGTCTGGTTATTGCTTTGCATTTGTGTTTTAATTGTGTGTGTGTGCGCGCGCGCACTCTTGGTTACATGTATCTGTGGGTACCTCAAAGGAATGGGACAGGCTGATCATTGGGAAGAGCAGAGGAAGCGCAGAAAGGGCATGGGCCACTTGGCACAGCATTCCCCAACTAGAAAGAAAAAAATAGGACTAGGCCTTGTTGGGCAGTGGTTATCACCCACCACCCTTACCCCAAAGGTGGCTTGCAGAGACAATCCACCTCCCATAGAAGCAGCCAGGAAAAGGTGCCACAAAACAATCTGTGCCTACCATTTGTTTGGGAGCAGCATGCAATGATAGTTCCATAGTTTTGTTTACAAACTGTGATACTAAAACCTTTAGCTTTAGTCATTAAAGATGCCTTGTGAAAGTAAAATTATAATGAAGGTTTGTTGACTTGATTGATTTGCTGTGAAAGGGTATAAATGAGATCTTTTAAAATCCTCCCCATCTTTTGTCTGGCTCCCAAGAGATGGCCAGAAGCAAGGATGTGGTGACAAGCCGCCTCCTTCTGTGTGGACCATATGGGGTCCTAACTTTATGTGCTCTGGTTTATTGAAGCTATTGCATTATTAGTAGGTGAGTGAGTAACGCCTCTCCCCACCCTACCCCACCACCAAATAGCACTGTGGGTATTTGGAGCAGTCCTAATGTTGTGCCCTCAGAGCTGTCCGAGAGCTGCCTCAGGGACTGCCCTGGAAGAGCCTATGAGGGAACCGTTTCCTTGGCTGCTGGCCAGTCCAGTGCACGCCAGGTTGGGGTGTGACAGCAGGTGTGGGAGAATCATGGGTCAGTACATAAGAAATCAGGGGACTCTATGAAGATTAATAGTTTATTTAAATTTATATTTCCAGTTGTGGTGCCCCCCCATGTTTGTTTTGTGTTGTTTTAGAGATTCGGCAATTTCATATCTGGGACTGCTTGAATAACATAATATTAAAATGTTGTAGTTGCTAATATATATTAGGTGATCAGAAATTAACTAAACATGACAGGAAGTTTTCAAAACTGTCAAATGATGATTTTAAAATTTAGCATGTCTTTAAAACTTTATCTGAATTCTCCTTTGTTTTATATTCCCCTAGAGAGTTCATGTTCCTGGGCATTTCCCTCTTTGATGTCACCAATAGATCTAAACCTAATTGATTATTATTTTTTTTTTTTAAATAGGCTCCATGCTGGGCATGGGGCTTGAACTTATGATCCTGAGATTGACACCTGCGCTGAGATAAGAGTCAGATGCTTAACAGACTGAGCCACCCAGACACCCCTACATCTGATTGATTCTAATAAGTGTATCGAACCTTGAGTCAAGCGCTTGATTGCATATCTCATTTAATATTCATTTTATATATAGGTGAACTAAAGTTGAGAGTTTGAGTGACTTGGCTAAATTCATGCCATCAGTAAACAGAGGCACCATGATTTGGAACTAAGTCTGTCATTGTATTACTCTGTAGTTGCATTTTGTGGGCATTTATTCTGTGCATATCAAACCAGTCTTGGTCTTCTGGTCATCCCATCTGTATTAAACAAGCAGCGAATGTCATCAGGCCTGAAATGGAGAGTGCACATGGCAAAACTCCCTCAGAAATGTGTGGTTGGTTGGTTGGTTTTGGGGAATATCCCAGTCATTGACCAACAAGTGGAAAATACCCAGACAAGTGGATGGTGCTGCTTCTGTAATGTTAGGAAGAAACTGAAGAATGAATTGAAAAAGCAACAGAGAAATATAAACTAAAGGTAGTTAGAAGAACTATGACTGTTGTGTAGTCAAAGTTGTGGCTATAATCTGGGCCATTCAGAAATACTGAAGGGCAGTCTTTGTTAGTTCATGTTTTGTATGTTTACAGGATGTGGGACTTGAGCTACTGCTTCATGGAGACTTTAGCCTCTAATTATCATCATGTGCTCTAAAAATGAAAGAAAAATTGGGAAACACCTGGAAAAACCATTTATTTTGATGTTTCTGGGTTAAGAAATTTCTGTCAGGGTGAAGGTAGGCAGGATAGCAGATATCCTAATGGCTTTTTTTCCCCTCCAGTGTACTTTTGATTATTTGAAGTTTGATTTTAACCTAAGTTGTGTCATATCTCCCCCTTACCTAGGGCTTCCTGAAGAATGAGAAGGACAATGCCCTGCTGTCTGCCATTGAGGAGTCCCGGAAGAGGGTAAGAAAGGAACCCAAATGAGGATGGACAGCATTGTGAGGGCAGCAGTGTTCTGGAAGCAGGAGCCTGTGTCTAGGCCCAGTTCTCCTACTTAGTTAATTCACCAGAGGGAGTTCTACGGGAACTGTTTTTGAGGAAGATAATCATGCTTGTAATTCTACTTATATTTAGTGACTGAAATGCATCTGAAATAGAATTGCCAATTAATTATCAAATTAATCTTATGGAAGGCCAGACAATTCTTTCGTTTCATCGTTTGGGTATATAAAACGGTATTTTGATTTCTGTTGAATCAGCAGTTCAGAAAAGCAATTATGATCATTGATAATTATCCTTAATTTTTCCTTTTTTCATACAATTTGACTTTCTCTGTTACCTTTTATATTAAAAATTTTCCCAAGCTCTTAAAAAAAAAATAAGAAGGAAACCAGGTTGGCTCTCCAAAGGATGATAAAGAAGTCAGCCAGAGCAGCCATTATATGTGGAGCAATATTTTTGCATCAGGCATTCCCTCAAGATACTCAAAGATTGTTCGTTAACATGCATTATCTCTGTTTCTGACAAGAATTAGAAGATAAAACTTTTCCAAAAGATCCCATTACGGAGTAAGATTTTCTTTTTCTTTTCTTTTTTTTTTTATTTAAGGCCACTGGAGTCCTTTGGGGAGTGGGGGAGGAAGGTTAGCAGTCTTGTGAAATTGTTTCTGAAAAATGCAGCTCTCCCCAGGAAGGAGGCTGGGGAGGGTTCACTCTGTCTGCAGTGGCTATCTTTGTAGAAGTGAATAGGGGTGAAGGGGAAACCTCTGTCCCGCTGTTTACTTTATAACTCCTATATCAAGTGAAATATATTTATGTATTACTTATGTAGTTTAAAATAATAAAATAAAAAACTGTTTGTCAGTGTGCTTTATTAAAATGTTCTGTGCTGGTGGGGGACTGTCTCAGGATGGCTGATGTGAGAGAGAGAGGGCAGCTGGAGGCTTGCCAACTCTAATTTATAAGAAGAGGTTCCAAAGGCATTAATTTAAATGATTGGTATGTTTAATTATCAGAGTAAAAAAAAAAAATCACTAAAATTTTATTAAGTACATTTTTGGCAATAGTATTTATTCCTAGAAATAGAGAAATTCACTTGATTCAGTTTTGAAAAAAAAAATTTTTTTAAGGCTTTTTTCTTCACACTTTGAGTGAGTTACTCACCAACATCGATTCTCCTGCTGTAAAGGACCAGTGAAATTAAATTAGGATTGTCGAATGCCACTGAGCCTTATTAATCCATTTACCCTGCGGAATGTGTTTCTGGAATTGGCAGTCTCTGAACACTGTACCATACTGAGACTAAATGTGCAGCCAGCCAAAACATCTAAGTGACACACCACAGTGCAAAATGTGTGCATATGTGTTTGTGAGGGAGATTTTCCGGTGTTGGGAGCTGGCCTGTGGGAGAGACCTTTCACCTGTCTGGACACTAGGACACTACCACTGAGCAAGAATTATTTTCAAACAAAAGGTGAGCGGCTTCCTGGCATTTTGGTGGTAATTTCATGTTTGAATAACTTGCCAATGTCCTGCTGAAATGCCAAGAAAACAAGCTTCAAAACCACAAATGTGTCCTATCTTTTTCCATTTGGTGCGTCCCAGCAAAAACAGAACAACATTATCAGAACATATGTAGAGTTTCTAAAAGCCAGCAACAGCTCAAT
This sequence comes from Mustela nivalis, assembly GCF_964662115.1. Classification (NCBI taxonomy): domain Eukaryota; kingdom Metazoa; phylum Chordata; class Mammalia; order Carnivora; family Mustelidae; genus Mustela; species Mustela nivalis. The sequence goes on along the minus strand of NC_139037.1, from coordinate 26,830,141 downwards.
AAGTGGGTGTGAAGTCAAAGCATATTTCCCTATTCCCTTTATGAAAAAGGGGTTTGAGTGTTCCCCACCTGTTTTTAATTCAGTTGCCCAGTTCTCTTCCTGCCTTCCTTTCTTCACTGTTAGCAGAGAGGTAGATGTCCACACCTAACTTGAAAGAGTCCCATGTAATTTATAATTTCTCTACTGCTTTGTCATTTTCTGTGGTTTGTCTTTCCTTCTTTTAATTTTTACACATCCACACACCCTTCCAGGTTGTCCCTTTTCTCTTCCTTTGGATCCCTCTCCTTGTCCCTGCTGTTCCTACCTTTCATCTTGCCTCAGAACTTCACTCTTCGTTGACAATGAGTAGCTCTGTTGAATCTCATTCATTAGCTCTCCTAGTTGGCATTCTTCTTTGCACCTAATCTGGTGGTTCAGTTGTGGGTCTGAAGGGAATAGGCTGGAATAGGGCAGATGGGTGGCTGATCATCTCTGATTAGCCCACAAATTAGATGTTCATTAGCTCGAATATAATTAAGATAAGCTAGGGGTTGTGTGGTCAAAGGAAGAGAATTTTAATGTTGGCCCATTTATTTTTATTTGAAGCTCCTTATCACACTAATGACGAAAGGAACCACAGTGCTGTTCATTCAGGTTGTGGGCTGTTTCTAAATGAGTAGCCTGGCACTGCTCAGATATATCTGAGGATTTGAGCCCAGAAAGCTGCCAGTTTTCAGAGTACTTCCTGTGTTCTTGAAACAACAGTTCTTGGCACATAGGTAGGCAGCCTGATTAACAGGTGTTGGTTAATTCCCACTCTTGTCAGTCTAGCCCTTAAATGACACTGGAAGTCTGAGCCCACTGTCTCATCAACAGCGTGTCTGGATAGTAAACAGTTTCCTTCAGTTACTTTTACTGTTAGGCCATTCTTTACCCAGCCAGAGGACTTACCTTAAGAAAAACTTCTGTGTCACTCTGCTGTCCTGGGTCAGTACCACAGCTTAGGCCATGCCTCCCCTCCTGTTGCACGCTCAGAAAGTGGTCTGCCAGCCTTCCCCCCACCTCCCTAGTTCTGCCCACCCTTGTCCTCGTGCCACATCACCCTTCATTTTCCCAGCTGAAGAGGTTGTTGGTCTGACCACTAAATAGGAAGAGTTGAGAAGAAATTGTGGTTCACTTGTGCACCATTTTTGGATATCTTCAAGGGAAACCACCCCTTCTCCTATGCATGATACCGCCTTTCTGTTCTGGTATACTTCTCTCTATGCAAAATGCATAGCTCTCATATTGAAGTTCACTAGTGTAATAAGAGAAAATGATCCCCCCCCCCCGGGGTATTTTTTTTCACTCCCGTCTAACTGACTGGAACACTCCATTCTGCCTGACTCCAGCGAGATGCAAACCAGGTAGAAGACTGTTTTTAAAGTTTGTGATTGTTATTTCTCTTTGTCTCTTCAAAATACATAACTAGAGAAGGGATTCGTTGATAGATGGACCAAAATCAGACTTGCAGGCGACCTTAGCCTTCTTCCCAATCATTTTTATGTGTTTGCTATCTGTCTTTTCCAGATTTTAATAAGTAACTGTCCATACTCAAACATCCCATTTGTAGGAAGAGTGTATGTGATTTTTCTGACAGTTTCCCAGGGCTCATGTATATGGATATTATCATTATAAATTATCTACGTTGCCAAAAATAAAGTAGGCATTACTAATGCTCATTCCCCTGGTGCTGCCTAATTAGATGCCAGTCTGATTGTAAATGAAATGGCTTTTTGGGAAGTGGGCTGAAGCTGTTGGGAAACCTGGTCTGCCAGTTAAAGAGTAACATGGTAAGAATAAGTATATCTATAAGTCGCTTTCATTCCTTCAAGAAAGTTTTGCTTTGTTTTGTCTTGTCTTCTTCCCTCCTTTCCTCCCTCCTTTCTTTTCTCCTTCTTTTTCCTTTTCTTTCTGAGCACCTTTGTTTTGGCAGCAACCTTTAGTATTAGCATTAGACAGGCTCGAGGTTTGCCAGACTTTCTGTGATCACTTTGGGTAGAGTGGTAGGAGACCTAATCGTAGAAGGTGCCACTTCTCTTTTACTGGTTTACTTCCTTCTATGAAAATATTACTGTCTCTTAAAAAATAAAGACATTGAGATAATCTTTTGTTTTTGTCTCTTCTTAGATGTTTACTAAAAACCACTAATTGTTATAATCCAAGGAAAAGTACTTCACTTTAAACTGTGATGTGCTAATCACTTGTAAAATGTAGCCTAATTTCAGAGGTTTAAAGATGTATTTATCTTAATGAGCACATAAAAAGCACTAATCATTAGGGGAATGTAAATAAATCAAAACCATGAGATATCAACTCACACCTATTAGGATGGCAACCCCCCAAGAAAAACCAAGAAAAACTGTGGAGAAGCTGGAGAAGCTGGAGCCTTTGTGCACTGTTGGTGGAAATGTAGAAGGGTACATCCTGTACGGCAACACTATTCAATCCATCAAAAAATTAGACACAGAATTACTACGTGATCCAGCAGTTCCACTTCTGAGTATATATACCCTGAAGAACTGAAAGCAGGAGTTAGGAGAGAAATTTGAACATCCACGTTTATAGCAACATTACTCAAACAACCAACAAGTGGAACCAACTCCAGTGTCCATGATAGATGGATGGATCAGCGAAATGTGGTACACACACAATGGAACGTTTTTCAGCCTTAAAAAGGAAGGAAATTCTGCATATACTACAACACGGACAAACCTTGAGGACATTATACTGCATGGAACAAGCCAATCCCAAAAGACAAACACTGTTTGTTTGTACTTCTATAAAGAGCCTGGAAATAGTTGAAAACAGAGAGACAGAAAGTAGAGTGGTGGTTCCTGGGGCCTGGGGGAAGGAGAGGGTGGAGAGTCTGTTTACTAGGGACAGGATTCCAGTTTTACAAGATGAAAAGAGCTGTGGAATTGTATGGCCATGGTAGCTGCCCAATAGTCTGAGTGTACTAATAGCACTGAACGGTACACTCAAAAGTGGTTTAAGAAGTAAATCTTACAAGTGTTTACCACTATTAAAACAATTTTTTTTAATGTGTTAAACTCTTAAGAATAATTTTTAAGTTGGTTGCTTTTGCTCTGCTTACAGAAAGATGATCATTGGAAGGGCTTTGAGTTTCTGTTGAACTTCGAAGGAAATAGTAACTTTGAAGTTATGTTGTTTTCCTGTATGAGTCATCTGCCTCTGTTCCTCTCTGACAGACCTTTGGCATGGCTGAGGAGTACCATCGAGAGTCCATGCTGGTCGAGTGGGAGCAAGTAAAACAGCGAATTCTCCACACTCTGCTGGCATCAGGAGAAGATGCTTTGGACTTCACTCAAGAAAGTGAGGTAAGTTGAATCCAAAAGATAAGCCACTACCAGTAAAAATGTGAGGTCGGGAATGCTTAGCTATAAACTCAACTACTGGCAGTCTTGGCACAGATGATCACCATCTCCCCATGAAGACACTTTCTTCCCCTGGCCCCCAGGATGCCCACATTTGCCAGGATTTCCTCCAGCCTGTCTGGCTGTTTCTGCTCAGCTTTTTTTGCTGAGTTTTCCTCGGGCTCCTTAACCTCGAGATGTTCGAGCATCCTCGGGCGCAATCCTTGACCTGTGTTTTCTCATTCTGCCACTGCCCGGTTGATCTCATCTGGGTTTGTAGCTTTAAATGCCATTTCGGTGCTGAAGATTCAGGTCTACCTTGCCGGCCTACACCCCAAACTCATTTGTCTAGTGTGCTTGGCTCTCCTTGGATGCGTCCTAGCCATCTCAAGCTCTCCATGTCTGTAATTGGGTCATGAGAGCAACTATACACTACCTCCTTCCCATGCCAGCCTGCCAGCCTTCTCATTTCACAGAGTTTATCATCTTTATAAAGGGCAGTTCCAGTTTTCCACTTACTTGGATCAAAAACCTCAGACTCACTTTTGTCCTCTCCTTTCCCCATCTAGTCTGTCTCACATGTTGGCAAGTCCAATTAACCTGACTCTCACTACACATCCAGACGCCACCCACTTCTTACACCTCCAGCATTAACACTCTGGTCCAAACTACCATCACCTCTCTCAGCTTATTGAACTAGCCTCTAACTGCTGGTTTTATTTACTCCATGGCTGTCTAACAAATTACTCCAAACCATAGTGGCTGCAAACAAGCATTTAGCTTAGCTGGGTATTTCTGGCTCAGGGTTTCTTAAGAGTGTGAGCTGAAGCTTTACTCATTTCAAGATTCGACTCCAGGAGGATCTACTCCTAAGCTTCCTCCATGTGGCTCTTGGCAAGCCTCAGGTTTTCTATGACCCTTGGCTGGGATATCAGGTTCTGTTGCATGGGTCTCTCTGTTGTGCTGCTTACAACATAATAACTTGCTTACCCTGGAGCAAGAATGGGATATCTGAGGGAGATCTAAAGTGCTCCCTAGATAGAAACCAGTCTTTCTATGACTTAATCATGAAAGTAGTATCTTAACCCCTCTGTTTGTTCAAAGTAAGTCACTAAATCCAGCCTATACTCCTGGGGAGAAGATTATACAAGAGCTTGAATCCGAGCAGGTGGCGATTGGCCGGGGATGGGGGCATCTTAGAGTTGCTCAGCTGCACTAGTCCTTCCTCCTTTTGCCCTGTGCAGTCTCTTCTCAGCACAACCAGAATGACTGTGTTAAAACACAGGTTAGATCAGGTCACTCCTCTGCTTAGGATTCTCCAGTGACACCTACCTTTCTTGGAGTGAAAGCCAAAGTCTTCACCATGACCTCTCTGTCCCCATGTGACCTGGTGGTGTTTTCTCTCCGAGCTCACCTCATCCCACTCTTCCCATTGCTCTCTCTGCTGCAGCCATGCTCGCTCCTTAACAGATTCCTTGAACAGAGCTGGCAGGCTTGCTCCTCTCTCAGGTCCTCCGTGCTTCCTATTGGATTCTGCTGAGAATGTTCTCCCCCCAAATAGCTGTGTGGCTACCTCCCTCACTTCCTTCAGATATTTACTCAGTGCCATCTCACTGAGGCCTTCAAGGCCTTGAGATCTGAATTCTAACCTAGCCCCTCTCTCTTCCACACTTCCTGTAGCCCTTTTTCTTGCTGTATTTTTCTTTTCAGCATTTCCTTCCACGTACCATTGTGTATGTTTCATGTCTTTATACCGCTTAGTGCCTGTTTCTCATAGTAGAAGGTAAGCTCTATGAAGGTAAGGATTTTGTCTGTCTTATTTTTACTCATCCCTGCAGTGCCTAGATGAATGCCTGGAACAGATGCTCAGGCAATACTTGCTGAACAAATCATTGGGCTCTGAAGTATTAGAGATATGTTGAAACTGATTTTAGAGAGGGTATGTTAAATAGGGTTTGTTTTAATTGCCAGTGTTTATTGATTGGTGGTAGTGTTGAGGGTTTTCTCCTCTCTAAAATCTGATTTTTTTTTTAAGATTTTATTTATGTATTTGACAGAGACAGAGAGATCACAAGTAGGCAGAGCAGCAGGCAGAGAGAGAGGGGGAAGCAGGCTCCCCACCAAGCAGAGAGCCCAATGCGGGGCTCGATCCCAGGACCCTGAGATCATGACCTGAGCTGAAGGCAGAGGCTTAACCCACTGAGCCACCCGGGTGCCCCTAAAATATGATTTTTAAAAAGGCATTATATTTATGTGATTCAAGAATTAAAGTACCCTGTCCCCCAAAAGCTGTTTCCCTCCCCGATTTGCCTCCCCCAGATGTAATCACTACTTATTATTATGTGTATTTCCAGTGTTTCTTCATATGAACACAGATATAGGAGACTGTGCATTCTTATCTTCCCCCCTCCTTCTTATACAAAAGTTAGCTTTCTCTACGCTCTGTTCTGTATCTTGCTTTTTTTACTTCATGTACCCTGGAGACCCTCACTGAGAGGGACTTTGAGGCTGCATCGCGGGATTGGCAGGAAAGAGCATCTTGCTTGATCTGTCATGTCTGCCTTTATGCCAGGGGGGAGCTATGACTTGCCATGCAGTTATGACTCTGGTGTTGAGGAGTAAACAGATCTGGGGTCACATCCTTGCTCTAGTTCTGAGCACTCACTAGTTCTGAGACCTTGTTCAAGGGACTTAACCTTGCGGACCTTCAGTATCTTTACTGGTAAAATGGGATTATTGGGAAGATTAGTGATAATGTAAACACCTGACGCATAATGGTCATCCCTTACTATTGTTATAAAAACAAGTCATTTCAGATGATTTAGAGGTGCAGATTAAAAATTACAATGTTGTAAAAATTATAGTGTAAGACATTTCAATGTTTTTTGGTAAGCATTTTTCTTGGAATTTGTTTCATGGCTAGCTAGATTCTTTTCTCACAAGAACTAGGACAACTGAGGCTCAGAGAGACACATAATAAACGGGTGAAACCCAGGACTATTGGTTTCTGTACCACTGTTCCATTGATGTCTGGATCAAATGTGAAAAGTTTGGCATTGTCATGCCTAAAGGGTAACTTCATACATCCCGTATCCACACATGTGCTCCTGATTTAAAAACCAGTTTTTTCTATTTAATTTGGCCTCCATATAAACACTAAAGACATTTGTCTTAGGAAATTACTCATTAAGGACACGGTGGCACACTTCTTAGGTTCCAAGACTAAGATCAGATCTTTGGGAAAGAAGAGCTGTATAAAACCCTTGGCCAGCCTAATGTTTCTTTCCCAATTTCTTGTGAGTCTGGACAGGTAAGTGGAACAGCTCATGGTTTTATAAACTTCATTTTTTAAAATGGTGTTAATAGGTTGTGGTCTGTATTGGGATTTGGAAGTAATTATAAGCTGCTAATGAGATGTTCTTTTTTGATTGCTCTTCTCTTAAAAATAGATTAGTCTATTTAGTAGACTTTTTCTTCCTTGACCTCGAGTCCCCTTGGAAGAGAGTTATCAATACTTTGCTCTTCTCTGTTGTGACACCTAGCAGAATGGATCGCTTTGCTGTAAAAGCTGGCAAGGGATGCAGATGGTTCTCCTTTCAGGTCCTCTAAGGAAGTACCATTTTCTGGATCTATGCTGTTTGTTGCTGTTTGCTTTGAACTTTTTTCCTGAAGTATAACATATATAAAGAGAAGTGTATACATTACAAGTATGCAGCTCAGTGAAGTATCACAAATGGAACACATTCAGATGAAGAAACAGGTTATTACCAGTACCCGGACAACCCTCCTTGTGTGCCCTTCTAGTCACTACCTCTCAACCATCACCGTCAGGGGAACCCTGGTCCTGACTTCTAACATCATAGATTAATGTGGGCTGTTTTTGAATTTCATGTAAATGAAATCCTGCAGTATGTACTCTACTTTCTGGCTTCTTTTGCTGAACATTCTGTTTACCATTGCATGTAGCTGCGGACCATTCATTCTCATGGCTGAGCAGTATCACTACAATCTGCGTATCTGTCCTTGGGTTGATGGACATTTGGATAGTTTCCAGTTCTTTGCTTTTATGAATAGTGCTATTGTGAACGTTCTTGTACGTGTCTTTTGGTGAACATGTGTTTGTATCTCTGTTGAGTACAGCTCAGAGGGAAATTGCTGGGTCAGAGGATATATGTGTGTTCATCAGTGGTAGAATCTGCCAAACAATTTTCCAAAATGGTTATATCCATGTACCCTCCCACCAGCAGTAGGTGAGAATTCCATTTGTTCCATATCCTTGCCATACCTGGTTTTTTTTTTTTTGCCCTTTTACAATTTAGCCATTTCTACAGGCTTTTCCCTTATAATCTTCAAAATAATGGAAAGGTGATGTTATTTCTACTTGGGCAGGCATTTTCCTCTACCTTATTTATAGGAGATCACAAAGTGTGAAGGCCAGAGGCTTGGGAATTCTGGGTCTGGGTGTCTTTCCTATAAATGGCCACTCTGGAAGAAGTGTCATAAGGAAAGCAGAACCTGGGTGAAGGGGCTCGCCGGGTGACGGCAGAGAGTGCACACGCTGCACATGTGAGCAGTATTTATGGTGGCTGCTAGTACTTGGTAAGCTACACGTGAAATTTATTTTAATCATTTCAATAGGGACCTGTCCCTTTTTGGGGCTTTCTCTCAATTTATAAAGAACCTTTAGGAATGAAAGGAATTTTTGTGTACAAGTAGAAGAAATAACTGAAGAAGTATGACTTGCCATCTAAACCATTCTTCTCCAGGCACTCTGTTGTCAAGAGTAAGGTTGTTGGCACCCAGTGTCATTACTTAGGAAGGAGGCTTTTGATCATTTTGAACTGACCTTACATTTGAAGGAAAATGTTCACATTTGGATAATTTAATATAAAGAAAAGCTGACACTTTTTTTTTTTTAAAGATTGGTTTATTTTAGAGAGAGCAAGAGTGTGTCAACAGGGTTTGTGGGGGGGCAGAAGGAGAGTCTTAAGCAGACTCCATCCTGAGCCCAGAACCCCATGTGGGCTTGATCTCATGATCCTGAGATCACGACCTGAGCCAAAATCATGAGTCAGAGGCTTAACAAACTGTACCACCCAGGCACCCTTTGAGACTTTTTTTAAAAGCAAAAATGAACTAGGATATGGTGAGTTCCTAAAACATTTACCTCCAGGCCTCCTGAGAAGAGCAACAAAATGTCAATGATACCTGTTTCTAACAAGTTTTCAGAAAGGAAATAATGCTTCTATAGCACAAATTCAGTTTGGGAAATTGCTTTCCTTAGGATATGATTGAAGAAAGAGGTGTAATTTTTAAAGGAAGAGAGGAATTGAAAATTTGTTAATAACTTTTCAAGTTGTGGTCTGAATAAAAACCATGTGCTTTGAAGCAAGAAAGACTTCTGGAACCCCTGTGCCATCCTTGCTTGTGGTTAGTGGAAGGAACACTCCCAGTGCTGTGCTGCTCGCATGATAGCACACGGGGTTTGAACAGTGTTGGGAAACCTTGATATATCTTAGCCAACTTTTAAAACAGTATTTAAAAGTCAGTTTTTATCTGATGCCTGCATTGGTATTAGATGTAGTCAGTAGATGGGTTTTTTCCCCCCAAAGATTTATATATTTATTAGAGAGAGAGAGCATGAGGGGAAGCAGACTCCCTGCTTAGCAGAGAGCCCAATGCTGGGCTCTGTTCGGGAGATCATGACCTACACTGAAACCAAAAATTAGACACTTAACCGACCTGGATATTCTTTACACAAAAGTGGTTGGTAAACAAAACTTAATGATTCCCTGCTGCCATCTTCCAGCCACTTCCTACTTGATCTGGAATGCTCTCTTACTGTTTTGGAGTTGCTGTCTACTCTGAGAAGACTCTTCTCATGTCTGTGCTCCCTGCTGTTTTCTTCACTTACTGTATCTCCGGGCTCCTGGGTGAGCCCCTTGCTGCCCTCTGTGGCCTTGCCCTCCCATCTTCCCTGCCTTTCTGGTCTCTGATTCCCTGCTCCGGTTGTTCCTATCATGGTGCCATCAGGCCCCAGTGCCAAGAGACCCAAGTGTCCAAGGGGTTTGGAATGTTACTCCCACGCGACATACTGGCAGCTACTCTCCCAGCTTTCTAAGCAGCTGCTGGGCTTGAAATTCCAGTGAATGTTTGCTGGTTCCTGGGCTCAGGAATGTGCGTGTACACATCCTGTGGCTGGGATAATTGACTTTCTGTGCTGTGTGATGGAGACGTGGCCAAGGGCAAATGAAGGAAAGGTAACTTTGAAAACAAGAACATTAGGCAAAATTAATTTAAATGGAAATTTGAAGGCTGAAAACCAACTACTTTTTAAATGGATAATTTTTAAAGTTAGGTTTTAGTACTGGAACATATTTCTCAAGGCTGTTTATGTATATGTTGCGAAACAACTATGTCCTTGCAGAAGTGTTTTAGTGTTGTGTTCCCCTTTTTATCCTCCTAGTCAATTAGGCTACTGAAGTTAATAGATTTAGTGCTCTGTTTTTTAAAAAGACTTTGGGATCATCAACTTTCATATGGTTGGTTCTGTTCCAGAAGGGTGGCTGTCTGGCTAATAGAACAGTCCTCGACTCTGTGTTACTGGGAACACTCAGAATTAGTACAGAAGGAGAGGATGAGCTGCTGGAGGGTTCTGTTCATTCAAGGAATATGTGTTTATTTTAGAAAAATGAGATGAGAATTTTCAGCCAGCACAAAGTAAAATATTTTAGGTTAGTTTCTATAGTGTCCACATCGGTCCAGTAGGGTTTATTCCTGTGTTTATGTTTTTGTTTAAAAGATGGCAATAGTGTTTTGGGGCCAGCTTTTGGCCCTGTGCTGAGTTCTTTCTACTTATTCCTCACAACCGTGCTGTGAGGTAAGTACTGTTTTTCTCCTTGCTTCATCTTGGTCACAAACCCGAGGTGGTTACCATTACCGCTCCTGTCTTGCAGCTAAAGAAACCAAGGCTCCAACGAAGCACTGTGTGTGAGCAAGATCACGTGGTAGTGAGTAGTGGAGCCAGGGTTGCTACCCACGGCCCTCTTGGTCTTTGATGGCTGTCCTTGGAAAGTTGCCCTGGGGCGCTCTGACTGACCCGGAGGAGCCAGACTGTGCTCTGACCATGGCTGCCTCGCCTCCTGTTGGAGTGACCGTGTCAAGCTGCTTTTTGCTTTAGTGTCTTCATCTGTAAAGTTGACATAGTAAAAGTGCATTATAAGGGTTGTGGGAATTCAGACAGTGCTTGGTGCACAGTAGTACTCGGTAACTGTAGCCGTCATTGTCACCTGGTGCTTCTCACTAATTCTGTATTTCGGACAGGAATGCTTTCTGCTGTGAGTAACAGAAGACCAGTTTTGGCGGCTTGAATAAGGGTTTCTTTTTTCTCGCCTAACAAGAAGTCTGTGGGTGTGGAGAGAGTGTGGGCCTTCATTCAGTTGTTGTGTGCGGCTGTTGGGCCCAGCGCCTGGCTGTCTGTGCATGCCACCCTCCGTGGCACCTCACGTGCTTTAGCTCACAGGATGGCTGCCGCAGCTCTGTGTGTCCTGTCACACTGGGGAGTGCCGAGGGGGCCTGAAAGGCCATTCCACGCTCTTCATTTTCCCTTCATCAGGAAGAGCAGAAGCTGTCCACAAAATGTACGGCAGACTTGTACTTCATCTCATAGGCCACAACTAGGGCTCACTGCCGATCCCACCTGCAGCAGAAGCCGGGGAAGGGTATATTCAATAGTGTGTAGAGGTAAACTTCCAGAAAGTTGACAGTCTAGCTGATACTCCTTGGGATAGCTTGACATCTGCCATGGTGGGAATCTGTACATCACGGAAACCAGCAGACACTCACTACACCTCAGGCCCCTTCCCCAAGCCGGTGGTAAAACATTGACCAACACACCATTAGGTGTCTTAAACCCCATACGCTGGACGGAAAGGTGGAAGGGAGTGGAGGTAAGAGGTGGGGATTTGAAATGATCATTGGGTCAGTCAATAGCAGCATCTGCCAAGGTCAGTAAACTGTTTCAGGCTTTTAATAGCAGTGACTGCTGAAAATCAGAGCCAAGGAGGACTGTCCAAGGTTGTCTGGAACATCTGCTTCATTCGACTGAGGAGAAGCTGAGGCTCCAAGAGAATGCGCTCTGCTCCAGAGCCCCAAATCAGGGAGTAAAGTGGCCCTCCCGGAACCCAGGTGTCCTGCCAGCTCAGCACCCACTCTTCAGAACTTCACCCTTCTGCCTCCTCCCCCTCTCCTCTGCACCCTACTCCCAGCACTTGCCCACACAAATGCTCCTTTTGCCAGCTTTGCTAGTGCCAAGAAGTTTTCCTGCTGTCTTCTGTTGGTTTCCCAGAAAACCTGCTTGCTTTAAACTCCTTTTTTTGGTTTCGTTTTGTTTTAGAGAATACAGCATTGAATTTTCTTTCAATGGAAGAAACATAAAAGAATTTGCTATAGTATAGTATAAACTAATGTAGAAATTTAAGAATATACCTAATAGGATATACCTAGTTTTGACCCATTCTTGTTCACAGTAGGAAACGAGGCTTAACTCAAGATTAACTTTAGTCTTTCTTTAAAAAAAAGTCTAATAAAATTTTCCATATGTTTGTGTCTAACTCTCCCCATAGATGGGAAGCTCTTTGGGGCCAGGCTCCATGGGCAGCCCTGTTGTCATCCCTGTGGGGATGTACTTGCTCACAGCTCTGCATGTGGCGGGCGCTTAGCAAATGTTTGCTGAATGAATCAATGACTGCCCAACTTAGACCAGCTTTGTGTCTTCAGATATATAAAGTTAATCAGCAGCTGTTCTCTTAGGGTGGATTTTGGATTAGAAATGTCTGAATTGGGGTGCCTGGGTGGCTGAGTGGGTTGAGGCTCTTGCCTTCGGCTCAGGTCATGATCTCAGGGTCCTGGGATCGAGTCCCGCGTCAGGCTCTCTGCTCGGCGGGGAGCCTGCTTCCTCCTCTCTCTCTCTCTGCCTGCCTCTCTGCCTACTTGTGATCTCTGTCTGTCAAATAAATAAATAAAATCTTAAAAAAAAAAAAAAGAAATGTCTGAATTGTAACCCTTTACACTTTAGTCTCTCAGCTATCTGATATGACTGATGGAAACAGGAGGCCCACAGATAATAATGGCTTCATTGGTGTGAAGACATGGAGGGAGAGGATGGGGTGGAAATGGGGCTTGAAACTGATTCGATTGTTGGAAAGATGTGAATTTCCAGGAGCAGTCACTGAGATATCCTTACGGCCTGTCTAGCCTCCCATTTTTTTTTCAGTTGGGTCTCATGTCTGCTCTCTTCTTGTGTATTCATGGGATGAGAGTTTTGTCCTATTGAAACCTCCTAATTCCTCATTTTGAAGAAGTCTTAGTATGAAAGAGACTTCTCATAGCTTTGTTAAAGACAAGTGTAAGATTTTTTTTTCTTTACATGATTAAATGATGTTCTTAATCACAACGCTGCATGTTTATTTACCTACAGCCAAGTTACATCAGTGATGTGGGACCCCCTGGTCGAAGTTCTCTGGATAGCATTGAGATGGCCTACGCCCGGCAGGTGAGCATGCTCTCAGAGATCAGACCCAGGAAAGTTTTATGTGAGCACTCTGGGGAGTAAAAGAGAACCAAGACTTTATGTGAAAGTCAGACCTTGAAAACAAATTGGGTTTTCCTTCAGAGGATGGTTAATATTTTACTACCTGGGTCACTGGAGAATTCCATCAAATTGGGTAACAAAATGCCTCACATTTGACTTAGGGAAATGGAAATCTGCCCTTTACACTGACCAACGCATCACATTTTGCATTTGGCAGTAGCCCATGTACAGTAAAGCCTCAGGTAATTGCACTGCTTAGCGAATGGAGCTCTCTATTAACTGAGTTACCTGGTAGGCTGATGGTATTATGAGAAATCTTTCTTCACCCCTTGTTGATAGAAATTTTCTAAATGCTTTTCTGCTTTGGTAAGCATGGTGCACTTACCATTCGCAGATATGGTCCTGGAGAAGCTCATGTATTTTGGGGGTTGTGGTTCTGGTTGTATATCATGGTTATGCAGTAGCATAGAGATGGACTGAGATGCTTAGTGGTAAGCATAGGGGCTGTTGGACTGAAACTGCCCTGAGGAGACAGGACAAACCTGGAATTGACTTTTTGAGTAAAACCGTGCTGGCTGCCTGTGTGTTTCATTATCATTTGCTGTTCTTCTGCACAAAATAGTGTCAAGATTAAAGGGAAAACAGATTTAGATTTCTCTCTTTCTCCCTGCTGCATCTCCATCTTTTTTTTTTTTTTTTAAGGTTTTATTTATTTATTCATGAGAGACAGAGAGAGAGAGAGAGGCAGAGGGAGAAGCAGGTTGAAGGAGCCCGATTTGGGACTTGATCCCAGGAGCCTGGGATCATGACCTGAGCTGAAGGCAGACACTTAACCGACTGGCCCACCCAGGCGCCCATCCATCCTTTAAATTTCACCTTTGTTATGTGGATGACTCCTCCCATTGCGACAGCCACCATCAGAGCTCAGGTCTAATGAAATAATAAGCTTGTGAGTAGAGAAACTGTCTCTTCTGTATCTTTGAAATTAAGACTCCATGAAACTAACATTTTCTAGATTTAGGATACCATGTCATATATCTCTTTATAGGGTTGTCCCCTTCAGTGGAGAGAGAATCTTTGTGTTGAACAAAGTACTTTGCAAAGGGAAGGCTCCTGATAAATGCACATTGAGTAAATAACCACCACGTTGTAGTTTAAAAACCATTTTATTTCATCATTGTAATGCTCCTGGAGGCTACGTGATACCATCCCCCCAGATAAAGTAGAGGGAAATAAGGTTCAGTGGGGTCCTGATTTGTCTAATCTCACTACCTTGTTCAGTGCTTGGTAGGACAGGGACTTCAGATGCAAAGAGTATAGAACCTACAAGTTTTTACCATCACTATTGTAGTTTTTTTAAAATAAAAATCAAAGTAAGAGTGGTTTTCCCATACCTTAAACATCACGTAGTTACTTTTTCTTAAAGAAAATGTTCCTAAGGAGCAGGGATTCTTTCCTGGAGAAAATTGGTACCCCGGACATGCAGCAGCTGCTCTTCTAACCCGCGTGGAGGGCTGCAGCCTGACACTACTCTCTCAGTCCACCAGCCCTGGCTTGGGGCCTTTCAGTCCTTTTGCCAGAAGGATTACCAGACTCTGCCTCAGGTTCTTTGGCAGCAGCAGTGGAAGTCTTCCCAATATCTCATCTTCCCCTTTGGCCCTAACTTGCTGGGGCAGAGGGTCTGGTGGGCAGAGAGGCCCGGCATTGCCTGTGGTCCTCTTCTACCAAGACCACCCTCCTTCCACTCTTCAGCTCTTAGGAAGGCCAGGGTAGCAGCTCTGTTTGTTGTGTTGGTGCTGCCGCATGAATTTCAAAGGCATATCTGGGAAGCTGGCCAGAGGCCTAGCCCTCCAGGCAGAATGGATGGCTCAGCCATACTGAGGAAGGAAAGGTTGGCTGAAGCTTCTCGTGATCTTTGTGCAGAAACCGGCTTCAGAACTGCCTCAAGGGGTTTTAAAAAGGAGAGGAGAAAATAGAAATTGTGCCATTTATTTTGCCTTTTATTTCAGATTTATATCTATAACGAGAAGATTGTAAATGGACACCTGCAGCCTAACCTGGTGGAACTCTGTGCTTCGGTGGCGGAGCTGGATGATAAGGTAGTGCCCGGAGCTAACCCAGGGAGAAATGCTGCTGTCATCTGTTCAGATGGGATTAGCAGCTCGCTGATGGTGCAGAGCTGTGCTCAAGAGATGCCCTGCTCCGTGGAATAAAATGTTAACTGTCCTTCAGAGTTTTATTTTAAATAACTTTGGGTGGATTTTGATGATGATGCCACGTACATGTATTTTTAATGCATCTTTAGAAGGCCCAGCCGGGATCAATTAATGGTCACAGGAGGTCTCCCTGAGCTGTATTGCTTTGAAGTCCAGTCAGGACTCAACTGTTCCCTCACCAGTTTTCCTCCTCAAACTACCAGACCGTTCTGCATGAGCCGAACTGTAAAGGTGATGTGGTTTTCACATCAGGGAGCCCCTTCAACGTTACTCAGGCGTGGTCTTTAGGTGCGTGCTTATAGGCCGCTGCTTCCCTTCTGCCCTGACTCCCCATCTTTATTGCTTATTCCTGTCCCCCAGTTCTTATCTGTGGCCAATTTTCTCCCCCTAGGGGGAAGAAAGTGGATGGATGGGTGGATGGGTAGGTGGCCAGGAGGAATGGGAAAAAGAGGGAAGGATAAAATGGAAGCAAATACTCATACACAGATGGGGAGCAGGAGAAAGATTATGGTCCTTAAAGATGCCTCTGATTTTTTTTTTTTTTTTTAGACAGTAAAATATAAAGCAGTGCAACTAAATCCAAAGAAAAAAGTTAAGAATCCATCTACCATCTCCACCTAGAAAGAGTCACATTTGGGTGGATTTTCTACAGTTTTAGTTTCTGTGGGAGACAGAACAGGATTTTCTCTCCTCCTTTGGAAAAAGTGTACACCTGCTTTTCTCCAGTCAGTGCTGTCTTCCAGGATTCTTAACTTTAGAATATTGCAGAGCATTTAGGGAATCCATTTTTAAGGAGAGATTTACAGCCAGGAGGATTCTGGGGAGAGGGAGTCCCATCTGTGTGGTGATAACATGGAGAGAATGGCGTTCCTGTCCTGGGAGGTTGGCACGGAGGCGTCTCTTGAAGGGAGTGGGTGGGAAGGAGGATGGGAGGCTGAGACACAAAGGTGGGGTCAGACCAGTGGCCCCTGGAGAGTCTCTGGGAGACAAAATCTGTATTATTTAGGTTAAACTCTGTATTTTAAGCCTTAAGAAACTCAAACAACCTTGTAAGGACTGAAATGCAGCTACTTCAGTTGATACTTCTAGGGCTTTGGACAGTCATACATGTATTCACCCTCTGTGAGGGATGACCCCCTGGAATTCAGTGTTGCTTTTACTGTTGTGCGGTCTTCATCCTATAGATGGTTATGGTGGACCTGGCACAGTCAGTGCTCTGAAAGCTGGCTGGGGACAGGGGCGTGCGGCAGGGCTGAGGTGTGTCTTGCGTGCGAGCTTGAGCCTGTGGGCCTCAGATAGAAACTGGTAACCTCTCCCTTGCCCTGCCTTCTCTACCTCTGAGCTCAGAGCCGTGAAGAGCCAGGCTGCTTCTCCGGCCCTGCAGCATTGTCATGTGCAGTCTCTTTAACGTGCAGAACATCTCTGACCTGTGGACCATGGTGAAACAAATGACAGATGTGTTGTTGGTGCCGGCGAGTGATGCCCTGAAGAGCCGCAACAGCGTGGAGGTGCGCATGGAGTTTGTGAAGCACGCCTTGGCATACCTCGAGCAGAGGTAAGGTGGCAGTGGGCGCGGTTGGCTTCACAGTCCCCACAAGTCAGCGCATTCTCAGGCCTTCCGCAGTCTCGGGCTGAGGGCTCCATAGCGAGAGCCAGTCCTGCTTTCAGAAGCACTGCTTTGCCAGCGCTGGGTCTGTAGTAGTATAAAATCATGGCCAGTGGGAGTGCTGTTAGACTTTTCATTTTCTCTTTCTCTGCTCTCTGGCCCTCAGTATGGAGACATCAGGATTATTAGGCCACAGCCTTAGGTCAGGATCCTATTCCCTAATGTTTTCTCTGAGCATTTTAAGTTTTACACCTGGCAGTATTACCACCTTCACGCCTTAGGAACAGTCCATGAACCTTTATTTTCCTTCTGGCTCTATTCCGTTAATCCCTATGCTTCTGGATCCTTCCCAGTTGCTAATGCCTGTGATTTGTGCCTGGGTCACTTTGCCACCTCTTCACTCACTGGAATTGGTCACCGAGGGGGTTGTGCCTGTGCTCTTGTACTCTAACTATTGTCCCCTTCACTGGTAGGGCCCGTGCCACTCCTTCCTCCCTGCAGACACTCCTTCCAGCTCTGAATTTGCCGGCAGGGGTTGTCATGAGTGTGCAACAGACCCTCTTTATTTCAGAGGCGGGCTGCTGGGCCCCTCTCTGCTCATTGGAAAAGAGAAAGCAGGGTTGAATACACTTGCTATATGGCGGCTCTTTCCAGTGAGCCTGTGTAGCTGCCAGTGCCCTTTAGCAATAAAGTAATCCTTGTTAGAAAGTCCCAGATTTCCTTGTCAATGAGCTGAGTTAGTTCAGAATTGGTACCACAGAGAATAGGTTTTTATACCGAATGCTGTAGTAATTATACAGTTGCTACCTGAGATGAACACCATCAGACATAAACTCACTAGCTTCCATTCCCTTGTTAAGAAAAATCCAGACCTCCAGATGTTTTTGTTTTGTTTTGGTTTTATTCTTTTTTGCGTTGGTACAAAAGAGTTTATAAAGTATTCTGTTAGGCTTTTGCTAAATGTTTGTAATGTAAATTTTGGTTATTGGTCTGCAGTCATAAAGATCCTAATGTATATTATAGTACTGCTACATGTAGCAAAAGAGTCCAAATTTCTTAGAATATATAAGAATCTTTAGGGTTGTTTGTTTTTGTTGTTTATTTTTTAATGGGTATATGACTGCTTGTGACCACTTTTTCTTTAGTAAATCTACTCCTTAACATTCATGCTTGACTTTACCAGAGGTATCGAGCATTCCTTGGTTTTGTGTCTGGTAAGTCATCCCATTTCATTTATTACTCTTTTCACTTCACTTATTTAATTTCGTTTTTTATAATTATTTTTTTCCCTTAATTCCTTTGGCAGCACTGGAGCTGCTTGCAAGTTTCCTGTCCACAATTATTGTAACCTTATGGTCCTTTCATTTTAGTGGCATCACTCCCTCAAGGCATGTTTTTTGTTTTTGTTTTTGTTTTCTTAAAGATTTTATTTATTTATTTGACAGAGATCACAAGCAGGCAGAGAAGCAGGCAGAGAGCGGAGGGAAGGCAGGCCTCCCGCAAGCAGGGAGCCAGATGCAGGGCTCAATCCCAGGACCCTGGGATCATGACCTGAGTGGAAGGCAGAGGCTTTAACCCACTGAGCCACGCAGGTGCTCCGAGGCATGTTTTTTGTTTTCTTTTTTAAAGATTTTATTTATTTATTTGACAGAGAGAAATCACAAGTAGATGGAGAGGCAGGCAGAGAGAGAGAGAGGGAAGCAGGCTCCCTGCTGAGCAGAGAGCCCGATGCGGGACTCGATCCCAGGACCCCGAGATCATGACCTGAGCCGAAGGCAGCAGCTTAACCCACTGAGCCACCCAGGCTTTTTAAGAATTCATTGTTCTCTTTTGATAAAAGGACTATTTCAAGATGATCTTTTTTTTTTTTTTTTTTTTTTTTTTAAGAGAGTGTGAGTTTTGGGGGGTGGTACAGAGGGGGAAAGAGAGAGAGTCCTAAGCATACTTCGTGTGGAGCCTGATGTGGGGCCTGATCCCACGACCCTGAGATCATGACCTGAGCTAAAATCAAGAGTCAGACTGAGCCACCCAGGTGCTCCAGTTATACTCACTTTTTAAAAGAATTTTTGCCAATGCAGATCTGCTGACAGCATGGCAAAGTAGACCCAGTCCCAAATGATTTTTACATATAAGGCTTAAAATACTGAGAAAATACAGGGTTGGTTGATCTGTTCCCTGCTGCATTCCAAATTTGAAACAGGAGGCTATATTTTTCTCAAGCCCTAAAGGAATTCAGACTGCTTCTTTAACTTAGGCCTTTATCAGCACATGGGTTGTCTTAATTTAAGTCAGAAGAGACTGTAGTGGGTATCCGTTTGTCCCAGCTGCCACAGGATTTGGTTCTCTAATCTCTTTTCCAGCCTCTGCTTTTAAATACTTCCAGTGATGGGGGAACCCACTACATTTGTTAAATTGAATTTTGTCTATTTTTTATTATAAGAATGCTACATGCTTATTATAGAAATTGAGGGATATGCCAAAAGGCCTGCAGAAAGGGGAGAGGCCCCCTATACCACATCCAGAGGCTCCTGTACCTTTTCAATTTCCTTTTCCCCCGTTTTTGATATATGAATATTTTGTTTTATTTTCTTTTTATACTTATGAGCCAAATGTGTACAATACGTGGTTTTATGTAGTTTGCTTTTTTAATTCTTTGTCAGTATAATTTTTGGTAACTGTCAAATTCCATTGAGTCTTTTTGCGGGGGGGCGGTAATTGACATTTAGATGTTTCTCTCACTGTGTCTCTCTCACATACTCTCATTCTGTTATTTTACTTAATCTGGTATTGAATATCTTTGTGCATATGGAGCACCTGACTTTGAGTCAGTCTGTTTTGCTTTGGATAAGAAATATATTTAGAAAGTTCTTTATTATATTAACCCCACATTTGGGTATCTATAACTAGAACCATTTCATCTTAGTGTGGAAGCACTTTAAAGATGGTACAGATTTTAGGGATCTGCAGGGTTTAAAAATGCATGCTAGCAAATAAGCAAAGAGGGAATTATAGAAAATCATTGGCAACCATCAGTGTGATAATTGGTTCAGTAGGGGCAGCAAATGAAACTGAAATTATTGGGTAGAAGATTGTTGGTAAACAGAATATCCACATGACTCCTAAGTATTACCCACAGGGTACTTACCAGTTTCAAAGAGAAAGGTACTTTTACAGCAGTGAAGTCTGGTGAATGACAATTTTAACCAAGTGATCAAACCGAATATTACCTGCCTCGTGGTGGGGCTCCGTGGTCAGTACCAGCATCTGCTGTGTGGGATTCTTGGCAAAAAAGTTGAATCTGAATCAGATCATGAGGAAATTGTCCAGCTTATAGGACATGCCACCAGACAGCTGGCCTGGATTCTTTTTAAAAGGTCAGTGTTGGGGCGCCTGGGTGGCTCAGTGGGTTAAGCCACTGCCTTCGGCTCAGGTCATGATCTCAGGGTCCTGGGATCGAGTCCCGCATCGGGCTCTCTGCTCAGCGGGGAGCCTGCTTCCTCCTCTCTCTGCCTGCCTCTCTGCATACTTGTGACCTCTCTCTGTCAAATAAATAAATAAAATCTTAAAAAAAAAAAAAAGGTCAGTGTTGTGAAAAGGGGTTGTAGGGTTGCCCTAGATTAAAGGAACTGGAAGTAGCAGGACAACTATGTGCCACGCATTTCCTCGCTTGAATCTTGGATGTGAGAGAGACAGACACACTATGAAGGACGTTACTGGGAAATTTGAGTGTGGGTTATATTTTAGATAATAATGTTGTATTACTCTTCGGTTTCTTGGTGTCATAATGGTGTTGAGGTTGGGTAGGGACATGTTCTCATTCTTTGGAGATATATGGTGCAGTGTTTACAGATGAGGTAGCCCCTTATTTCTGTATTTTTGCAGAAGGGTTTGTTTTGTTTTGTTTTTATGGATTTCAAATGGTTCGGAAAAAAAGTGGTATATATGTGTGTGTGTGTGTATGTATATGTACATAATCTACTTAGAGAAAAAAATGTGTACACAAATGTTCACAGTGCTGAATCTAGGTAAAGGGTATAGGAGCATTCATTGGGCTGTTCTTTTAATTTTTTGTAGGTTTGAAATTTTTCAAGATAAAAAATTTTAAAAGAATCCACCAAAACATTCAGCTGTGAGCGGAAGCAATCTGCATATTAGGCCTTAATGCATTGGAAGCCAACAGTTATGTTCCTCTAGGGACTCTTCTGAGTATCCACAGTGATGAGAAATCTTTACAATGGGTTGCTCCCCACTGAACAAATGATACAGTTTGCTTCACATGTGTGGTTTCCTCTTCTGTGTGAGGTTTGAAGTCCAGGCCCTGCCTGTGCAGTGCACAGTCTAATGGCATGGATGTAGCGGGTACACAGATATGTATATGTGTTATCAACCTCTCTTTTTTCTTTTCAATTTTTCCAGTTATAAGAATTATACCCTTGTAACTGTCTTTGGAAACTTGCATCAGGCCCAGCTAGGCGGGGTGCCTGGGACTTACCAATTGGTTCGAAGTTTCTTGAACATCAAACTTCCGGCTCCCTTGCCTGGACTTCAGGTACTGGCATCTTTCTCCGTGTGTTGAGTTATACACCTGCAGCAGTCTCTCTCAGATAGGCATTTGCAGTTAAAATGAAGTGGACATGTGTAAACTGCTGTATGGCAGAGTATGGGGCTAGGAGGAAGGCTCAGGAGCCTTGGAAGGCTAGTATTAGGCTGGGTTTGGCTGCTCAACTCAGAGCGGGGGAAGGCACAGGTGGGGGGACGGGCAGGATGTCACTAGATTCTTGATGTATTGGGAAAGGAGGCCCCGTAGGACTTACTGAAGACTTGGATGTGGGTGTGACCGGCAGAGTCAGGGATGACTGTTGAGGTTGCTGGCTCAGACATCTGAAAGATTGGAGTTAGATATAGTTCCTAGAATATGACTGTTCAGCCCCTCCTAGTCCAGTTGGGGGAATTACATTTTTATACCATGTGCAAGGCACTAAACTGGAGCTTTTGTACCAAGGGTGGTGGGATACAGAGGAGGCTATCTTTGTAAAGGATATGGGGTTCGCAGTGCCCTCTAAGGATAGGGCTTTATCTGCCAGAGGTCTTGGAAAAGGGTATTTCAATTGGAGGAACAGCATGAACACATATGTGGAGGCAGGAAAGGGTATCTCGCATCTCAGTCGTGTGGCAGGGCTTGGCAAACATCTGGCCAGCAGGTGTAGGTCTGCAGTTTAGAAGTGACACAGTTGGATCCGGTTTTATAAAGAGTCCAGTGGGGGGAGTGGTTGAGGGACCGAGAAAGGAAATCTGAGACCCACCTGTCCGGAGGAGTTGGGGAGAAGTGGAGAGAAAAGTAATCACAGTCTGCCAAGATGATGACAAAACCTGTTTGAGGATAGATAAGCTCAAGTTCAGGGAGACTGGGAATGGGGTTGCCTTCTCAGCTCCCCAGTGCCTGCCTAATACTGTGTCCAGAACCAAAGTACTCAATCAGTGGATGAACTGAGGAATGATTGAGAGTGCCAGTATCCATCTGACTGGTCTCAGTAGTGAACATATTATAAACTCAAGTGCAATATTGATGGTCTCTTATTGCTCAGTAAACATCTTCAGCCCTTGCTCTGCGGGGGTTGCAAGGATGAGTGTCTGTGAATTGTCACAGAACATGTCACCCAGATACTGGCTACTAGAATTCTATGCTGAACCCACAGGCTGGCTGTCAGTCACGTGGGGCACGTAATGCTCTTGAAGAAAAGCTCTATAGCCAGACTGCGTTTACCAGCTTACCTTGGACAGGTTACTTCACATCCCTTTGCCTCAGTTTCCTTGTTTGTAAAACAGGAAGGGAGGATGCTGTTAATGGTCCGCACCTAGCAGGGCTGTTTTGAAATTGAAATGACTTTAATGTGAGGAGAGGTGAATGCATCAGAAAGCCGCCAGCTAGCTTTGTTTGCTTGTTTATTTGAGCATCTTTCCTCTTCTAGGATGGAGAGGTGGAAGGCCATCCTGTGTGGGCATTAATTTATTACTGCATGCGCTGTGGGGACCTGTTTGCCGCTTCACAGGTGGTTAACCGAGCCCAGCACCAGCTGGGAGAGTTTAAAACCTGGTTCCAGGAGTACATGAACAGCAAGGACAGAAGGTATGGTGAATAAGATGGTGCATCCAGAAGAAGCCATGTGGAGTCAGCAGGGCGGCCCCCACTGGCATCGCCCTTTGACCCGTGCATGACTCAGAATAAGCTCCTGCTTAGAAAAAAAAAAATGAAGTTTAGAAAGCAAGTGGAGCTGTCTTGGGAATAGCAGTTGAGAACATTAAAAGAGCACCGTTCTGATACTGCTGTCTAGACTTACATGTGTGTGTGTGTTGGGCATTTCTCTGTACCAGTGGGAGGGACTGTGGTTGGGAGAGTGATTTGACCACTCTGTGGATCCCAGGCATTTCAAGCGTGCTTTATAAAATGAAGCTGTTGTATTCCACTTCATTTAACATGTGGTGCTTTTCCAGTTGGCCCACTATGAAAATGTTGCCACATACTTTGTAGCTCGAAGGCTAGAATGAGAAGTTAGTAATTTTGAAATGTAATCACTGAAACTAAGCCAGGGGGTTATTTCTGTTTGTCTTTAGTTCTCTTCCATTAAGGAACTGCTAGGGATTTCTCTGGGTTTTGTTAATGTAATTAGACTTTAGTTGTTACTCATTCAAATCCAATTTTAAATATACGTACATGTATCTGAAGGAGAAAATGGTGGTCACTCCATTTTCTCCTGTGGAATACTAGAGTTACTTTTCAAGTAGTTTTTTAGGTAGGGTCAATAATGCCATGTCCAGAGATCCTCTTAAACCATAAGCCCCTGTCTTGCTTATAGTAGAGAACCCTAGTGCAGGGTTCATGGCTTAGGGTTTCCCTAGAAGAAGACCCTGAGACAAGGATTTGAGTGTAACTAGTTTATTTGGGAGGTGATCTGACATGTACAAGGGAGTGAAGAGGCCAGAGGGGAGCTAAGACAGGTAAGGGAAGGGCTCACTCATGTCTGTCACGGCTTGAGGACTGCTGCACAGTGGGCTGGAATATTAATTCCCCAGCATTTCTCACCTTTTCCTGAAGGTCTTGACTGGAGGAAGATGGTAGGTAGGCAAGGAGATGCAAGTGCTGGTAGCAGCATGGCGGGTCAAAATAGTGTGGTACCCAGGGGCTACAGTTGGGGACAGTGTCTGTGAAGGAAGCCTTCCTAGCTCTGTTACATGGTTGGGGCCTTGGGTGTTTTCAGATGCCCTTGAGGGTCTTTAGTGTTTATGTGGATCTATGTGTTCCTTGCCTTTGTGTCTTTAGGTTGTCTCCCGCCACGGAGAACAAGCTCCGACTGCATTACCGCAGGGCCCTCAGGAACAACACGGACCCCTACAAGCGGGCTGTGTACTGCATCATTGGCAGATGTGACATCACTGACAACCAGAGCGAAGTAGCTGATAAGACCGAGGACTACCTGTGGCTGAAGGCAGGCGCTGCTTCCCTTGCCTGAGCAGGGCATTCACCCCTTCCCTCTGCTCACGTTCTGCATGCAGCTCGTACCTGCTTAATATGTGATGCCAGCAGGCTCCAGGGCTAGTAGACTTCCTGTCTCCTGACCCCGTTTTCTGTTGTCTGATTCCCCGTTAGTCACCACGGCCATTAGCACAGCCTTGAGCTGCCGAGCAGCCACAGCTCTGCACGCCTGGCTCAGGAAGTAATTTGTACCAATGTGTGTGTTTCTCTTGGGGGTTTAGTTGAACCAAGTGTGTTTCGATGACGATGGCACCAGCTCCCCACAAGACAGACTCACGCTTTCACAGTTCCAGAAACAGTTGTTGGAAGACTATGGTAAGATATCCTGAACAGAACCACCTTCTCTGTCTGGTCACCCTAAGGTCACAACTTAGCTTTCCTCTGGGAAGGTCCTTCATCTCTGAACTCTGGATCTTCAAAGCCTAACACAACAAAACAGTGATTGTTAAATTCAGGTAGAGGCCATGTGAGCTTTTAGCAGTGTATGTGACTAATACAGTCACATACCGTAAGCTCTTCTCCCTAGTTCTTTGAACTGCCCCGGTAGAGCTTTGCTCGGGGACAGACACAGCGAGGACTTGGCTGTTACTTCCTTGTGGGTCTCGTAATGTCCGTATCTGAGCACAGATGAGGGGGAAGTAGCTCCCCTTCCTTACTGGGTAAGAATTTGGGGAAGAAAAGATCCCGACCTATGGTGAGCATTTGTTGAATTCCCACACCCGTGAATCTGAGTGAATGGAAGCCTCTTTGAAATCTTCCTTCTTCTCCTTGTTGAGTGACTCTTACCAGGGTGAAGGGGAGCAACAGCCTCTTTTATGTAGCATTTTAGGGCCTGTACTCTCTTGCTCTCCCGCCTAGTGCAGGTGGTCTGGGTTTTACAGCATGACCCTACTTGACAGTTGTGTTGTGAAGGCTGGAGAAGGTTGTGGAGCCAGGTCGTGGTTCCCACGGCAGTCCACAGTCCACTGTGTCTGCCAGGGCCCCTTCATCCCTCCAGCAAGGGCTTCTGCTGGGATCAGGGCTGCTGATTGTCTGACTCCTGAGTCCGCTTTGTCTCCTGGCCCGCAGGCGAGTCCCACTTCACGGTGAACCAGCAGCCCTTCCTCTACTTCCAAGTCCTCTTCCTGACGGCACAGTTCGAAGCTGCCATTGCTTTTCTCTTCCGCATGGAGCGGCTGCGCTGCCATGCTGTCCACGTGGCACTGGTGCTCTTCGAGCTGAAGCTGCTTCTAAAATCCTCGGGACAGAGTGCTCAGCTCCGTGAGTATTTGTCCGCAATGGCGTCACCCTAACATACCCCGCATCAGGCGGCAGCAGACACGTAACTGCAGCCGGCAGGGATCTGGGCCAACAGTCTGAATCCTTCTGGAGCATTGTAGACAGCACTGTACAGAGTGCCAGCCCTGTGGCCAGTCAGGCTCTCTGTTCAATGGGAGTGGAAGACGCAGTCCCTAGAGTCGGGAGTCATGTTCCCGTTACGGCCCTAACTGGACACCCCAGCAGCCCCCTTCTGTGAATGACTGCCTGGGTGGGAGGGGAGAGTCAGAAGAGAGGCAGGAGAAAAATGTGGATGAATGCCTGCAGATTTCTTAGTGGTGCAGCACAATCGCCCCAGAGCACACACCATAACCAGAGACCACTGTTCTAGCAATTTTCTGTAAAATGTCATTTCCCACACTCTGTGGAAAGAAATGGAGTGCAGGGTACTGAAGCTTATTGGCAAGTGTTGGCCAGGCTGCAGGACTAGATGCTGCTGGGGGTTTGGATTCCTGTAGCCCCTGGCTTCTGGGTCATAGGGGCAATGGGTGTGACCGTGTCTGTCCCCCATGGTGCAGTCAGCCACGAGCCTGGAGACCCTCCCTGCGTCCGGCGGCTGAACTTTGTGAGGCTGCTTATGCTCTACACCCGCAAGTTTGAGTCTACAGACCCGAGGGAGGCACTCCAGTACTTCTACTTCCTCAGGTAAAACTTGATTTTGACCATTTACTTGAGCTGGTTTTGGTTTCTGGCATCCTGAGGACTATCAGAAGCCTCAAGGCCATGCCAGAAACCACGTTGCTTTTGTCTCCTTCCAGGGACGAGAAAGATAGTCAAGGAGAAAACATGTTTTTGCGCTGCGTGAGTGAGCTTGTGATAGAAAGTCGAGAGGTAGGTCAGTCCCTCTTCTCTCCCACCCACAATTTGCAGTGCACATGCGCATGCTACTGTGTGGTCCCCGCAGCATGGCTGTGTTGGATATGGTCGGGGGGGGGGGGGTGTTCCATTCTCTTGGGTTTCTTGGTTTCTGATAATGAAAATACTGATTCAATCTCACTGTGTCCTGGTTTATGTAAAACTCTTCCTACCTCCCCTCTTTTCTTCCCCCTCCTACATCTCCAGAGAATTGGGGCTTATGCATATATTCTTTCCCAGTAAATTGAGTAAACTTTTTGTCTCCACAGTTCGATATGATCCTTGGGAAACTAGAGAATGATGGAAGTAGAAAGGTGGGTTAAATGCACCCGTAGTGATATGTTAATTGGCAGTTAGGGTTGTATAATTGTCAAAAGAATGTAGTTAGACTTCAGGACTCAAGATGCAAATCTGAATGAAATTACTTAGTTTAAAAAACGAAGAATGAAAATCACGGGCTACAAATAATGCCCTTGATTTTAACACACATTTGTATTTCTCTGTAAAATATATAAATTGATGATGAGGTAGCTTTTTGGTCGTTAGTAATCTTTACACCCAATGGAGGGCTTGAACTCACAACCTAGAGATCAAGAATCACACACTCTTCTGATGAGCCAGCCAGGTGCTCTGATTAGATGGCTTTTTTAAGTCCCAAGGACTCATTTGTTCATACCTGCCATTTTTTGAGCCGAGAAGACCACATTTCTGCCATTCTTGGCTCAGAAGATATGCAAGGAAAGAAATTGTTTAGTGCACCTCCTGTCCCCAGATAGCGAAGTTAGCAATGTGCTTGACCTCTCTCAGAAGGTGGTTGTGAGGGCTCAGAACTTCACACAGACCCCAGAGAGACAGCTGTGCCTGTGAGCCTTAGTGATTCCCTGCACCGAGTCACACGCTTGGGGAGGCCTAGAGGAGGGGCAGAGGCATGGGTGTCAGAAACCAGTCCTCATCCGCCTCGGACATTCTCCCTGTGGCCCTGGGGAGACACCGGCCTCTCTCAGAGACTCACTTTCCTCACTGGTAAAAATGGGTGGCTTGGACCCAGCAATCTCAGGATGATCTCACAGGGCTCACACTCTCCAGCTCAGAAGAAAGGCTAGTGACCGTGCCGGTGACAATGGCCATGCTTCTTGAGCAGTGACATTTGCCAGGCACTGTGCTGAACGCTGCACAGGTGTTTTCTGATTTAGCCACCATGATGATAATCCAACAAGATGCTTTTCAAGTGAGGAAATGGAGGCGAAAGAGGCTCATTTTCTTGAGATCACACAGCTGGTAGGAAGGGGAACTGGAATTTGACCCCAGAGCCCATGCTCTTCACTTTTCTTCTGTGCTGCCTCCCTGGTAGAAGGAGAGGCCACCCTAGCTCTTCTGTGCTTCCTAAGGCCTCTTACATGCTCCTGACCATTGGCTGCTGGTGATTGTGGATGGCGATCTTTTTAAACAATATCCTGACACCCCTTGCCATATATTTTTTCAGCGCTGAGTTTCTTGCCATCTGTCTTAGAAAGGAAATCCCAAATCTTTCCGATATTTTATGTGAGTCTCCTGATTTTTCCACCTAGTGCCTACTCATCAGCAAATGTAAGATCATTGGCTATTTCACCTACCCTCTGGATCATTTTGGACAATTAACAAGCACAGATGTCTTATTGCA
This sequence comes from Mustela nivalis, assembly GCF_964662115.1. Lineage (NCBI taxonomy): Eukaryota > Metazoa > Chordata > Mammalia > Carnivora > Mustelidae > Mustela > Mustela nivalis. Next base: position 26,801,969 of record NC_139037.1, on the reverse strand, counting down.
GGCTCCTCTGTGCTGCCTGTGAGTCTCCTGCTCCATGTGTCCTTTCCTTGGTTCCTTTCATGTGTTTAATAGGATCTTACATCTTCAAGAAAGCCAGAGTCTAGCTGATGACATATATGCATTGCCCAGGGCGAGCATTTTCAGTAAAAGTAGTTTTCAGATTCCAACTGCTTCTCTGTGTTTAAAATAACAGCTCTGTGCTCCTGTCCTCCTCCCCTCCATAATTTGTCTTGTCAGCCTGGAGTCATAGATAAGTTTACTAGTGACACAAAGCCTATTATCAACAAAGTTGCTTCCGTGGCAGAAAATAAAGGACTTTTTGAAGAAGCAGCAAAGCTCTATGACCTTGCCAAGGTAAAATATGCCCTTTTCCTTCTCCTTACTTAATAGACTTGTCAGCCTTTTGGCATTAAATGCACAAACGTTTTGACGATGCACTGCTGTACCATACCACTGTCCTGCTGAGGCATTGTCTCCTAGTGCTTAGGCAGCTAGTGATCTGGTCAGGGTGAAATTCCCATTTTACAGAGTTATTTCTGCCCATAAGGTATTTCTGGCCAAACAGGAGTAACATATTGCAAGGATATCCTGCAGGCTGTGAGCTCTAGTCTCATTTGGCAGCAGAATAAACGTCCATCACATTTCGATGGTGAAACTTTGGGTGAAAATGCCTTCCTGCTTACCCTTCTGGTAGCCACAGACATGCTGGTGAACACTGTGTGTTAAGGAAGGAAATGACAGCTGAGGCGTTTTGAGAGAACTAGAATAAGTATTTCGACATTAAGAACATATGGTGACTGCTGATCATTGTGTGGCCTAAAAAAAGATTATGTTCTTTTTTTTTTTTGTAAACTGAGAAAAGTAGGCCAAAAGAAGGTTTATAATTCATTTTCTTAAATTTAAAGATGTTTTGATTGGGTTCTAATTAAGATGTAGAAAAATATACAAACATTAAGTGTACAGCTTGGCGAATTTTCCGTGGGTATATATCTGTAACCATCATCCAGAATAAGATACAGAACCGTTTTTATCCATCATATCAGAAAGTTCCTTCTTCAGGTTATTTTGTTTTTCCTTTTCTCTTTTACTAATGATTTAACCGATTCCTCCTTTAATTTTAAAACAATTGGACAGAATGCTGACAAGGTGCTGGAGCTGATGAACAAGCTACTCAGCCCCGTCGTGCCCCAGATCAGCGCACCACAGTCCAACAAGGAGAGGCTGAAGAACATGGCACTCTCCATTGCGGAACGGTAAGGCTGAGAGCTGGCTCTGAGGCTCTGCGGGGGCCCAGTGACAGTGCCCACCAAATGCACCCTCAGTTCTACTAGTCACATCAAGTAGTCTCCCAGAGACTTTCCATCCCTCCAGGACTGTTGAGAATTCCTGTTTTCCCACTATCAGACTTTCAGAGTTTTGCCGGAAAGCAGGTATGAAAGCACATCTCAACATTCTAATCCTGCACTAAGGGTTTAATTCTAGGCATTGTACTCCTCTATTGCCTGTTAACAGCCGTCTCTAAGACATTCTGGGACAAAGCTAGCGATGGCTCGATAGGGAATTCTTAGAGGTGGTAGTGGCCAGTGTTTAAGAAGGTACCTTCCTTCCTTGGTGAGATAACTGGATTATCGGACTTGAACTGATGGAACTCCCAGGCTGAGGTAACAGTCATTACTTTTTGTGCCCTCTACAGATATTCCTGATAAAGTGTCCCAGAGAAAATTGGGTTGGAGATGCTTTCCTGGGGGAGCACGGAAGAACACTCCTTATCAAACAATTCATTTAATAAACAGACCCTCAGTGGTAGCTGCTGGGCTTTGGGCCCATCAGAACCTCTCATCCTTTCTGGAGATTTGGATGCTTGAGGTGGGGGCTGAGGCCAGAGAAGTGTGCTTCATGCAGAATATTTATAGATGGATTCTTTGCAAATCCACTGTCAACTTCTTGGCCATTTGAAAAGAAACACTACTTTCTACTCCTTAATTCACCTCATCTAGAGATTTCAATAGATTTTGACACTTTTCACATGCTGTTCTAAAGTTAGAAGTTGCGCAGAAATTCATAATTACCCCTGTCCCCTTTTGTCTTTCAGGTATAGGGCTCAGGGAATCAGTGCAAATAAATTTGTGGACTCCACATTCTATCTTCTGTTGGACTTGATCACCTTTTTTGATGAGTATCACAGTGGTCATATCGACAGAGCCTTTGATGTAAGTTTCAAGAGGGGTGTTTGAAGTACAGGTTAATATTTGCCCTGGAAATTCAAAACACTTCATGGGATTCATTTAAAACAAAGGAAATGTTACCACATTCTTTGCCTGTTAAGCAAAGAAGACAATCATGATCCTAGGAATTGGAAGGGAATTGTTGTGTTGCTCTTTTTTCTTCCTCTTTTCTCCCTTATTCCTTTCCCCATTAGTCTGAAAACAGAGGCTTTTGAAAGTAACTTGAAATCTCTGAATTTTGTAATTGCCTCAGAAAATGAGATTAGGAATTAAGTTAGCAAATTAGAATCAAAGCCTTTGTGTGGTGGGGAAGCAGCATTTTCTACTAAGAAGCCCTTTATAACATGTTTGCTGCTGACTGTGTTTAAGGAGATGAAATGACTGTGATGGTTGTATCATAAGCGGTTGGTGGCGTTTTGTTTTAAACAGATAATTGATCGTTTGAAGCTGGTGCCCCTGAATCAGGAAAGTGTGGAAGAGAGAGTGGCTGCTTTCAGAAATTTCAGTGATGAAGTGAGTCATTTTCTTCCTGCATTATGGATTTTTTTTCCTCCATTTCTGCTGAAAGCTTTTGTTTTAATATAGCTGATAATGGTAAGAGTCCTTGTAACCACCTAGACTGACTTTTCAAAGGCAAGTCCAATTTCAGATATCCTGGGTTGGTTTTTCTGTGAGTTCACCTGTCTCCATCAGATTATTGTCCAAATTCCTGACTCAGAAAACACAGTCGCTTTAGTGATTAGACATTCTCGGGGGAACAGATTTCTGGTTGGTCCTGTGAGGTTTGTTTTAATTCCATATTACTGACTTGTTCTAGAGGGTGTCTTGGTGCTGAACTCTGACCTTCTTTAAATAGTTCCCTTGAGTGTCTGACACATGCTCCATGATGTACTTCCTTCCTTCCCTGCTCTGAACTGTTTTGTTTTGAGAAGCAGAGCAGTGACCGTGGACTCAGTTATCATGAGCACATGACACCCAGAGCCACTGTCCCTCTGAAGGGTTTCCAGCACGTTGCCATCATCTAGCTCAAGAGTACTCAGTTGGGCTGCACACTGGATTACCAGGAGAGCTTTAAAAAAAAATCTTCATACCCAGACCCTACCCCCAGAAATTGTGGTTTCTCTGATCCGGACTGGCCTCTCCATGCAGCTGGGATAAAACTCTTCTGTAGAACCATGGACACTCAGGGCAACTGCCTGGTTCTGGGGTGTCATGAATAGTGTTTCCATTTAAAGCTGTTACTCCCTAAGCAAATACCTTTTGTGAAAGCATATTTCTGTTTCAGAAGAAAAAGGGAGGCCAGCTTCTGCCCATTTTGCCAGCTGTGGTGCTCCCTAGTTTAGGTCTTACCCCTTGCCCACCTGCCCTTCATACCTGCTGTCAGTTCCGCCCCAGACCCTTGCCCTTTTGTTACTTGCCTTCCCCCAGGATGGATCGTTCACTGCACTGGGGACCGAAGCGGTACACCTCCTAGGCACTGCCTTTGTAGGCACTCCCAAGGACTCTGCTAGGGCTGTGCACCTGAGATGGAAACGTTCTGGCAGGTGTAAGATAGTAGGGAATGGTGGGGACTGGAGAACTAATGTGTGCCTCCCTACCTACTGACATTGAAATCCAGACTGCTTTTGGTAATCCCTCTTCTGGCCAGTCCAAGTGTACATGGTGGTCAGATCATGTCAGCATGCATTTGGCTCCTGCCTTCACTTAGGAGAGGTGGCATAAAGAAAGGAGCAGAAGAGTGACCCACCTCACCAGAGCAGCCTTGCCTGAGTTTTGCTCTCACACTTGACATTTCAGTGCCTTTGGCTACTTTTTGGTGACTCTGTAGTTCTCTACCTGGCAGCTATGGAAAGTGGTGTGCCCAGGCCTGCCTGAAGTGTGTCCCTCTCCCCCAACACACACACACTTTTTCTTGTCCCCAAGACTTGGTTCTTTTTCCTTTACTTTATGTGTTTTTCTCTGTGCAGATCAGGCACAACCTCTCAGAAGTACTTCTTGCCACCATGAACATCTTATTCACACAATTTAAGAGGCTCAAGGGGACAAGTCCATCCTCGGCATCCAGGCCCCAGCGAGTCATCGAGGACCGTGATTCTGTAAGATCCCAGCATGGATCAGAACCATCGCTGAGAACCACCTTTCTGGTCTGCCGTCCATGGCACCTCATGAGACGCTTGCTCCTGATCCCAGATGCTCCTTTTCCTTACACTTAGCAGCTGGGTAAACCCTTTGTCAGGAGTCTCTCTGAAGAAATTGAACATTAATGGGATTGCTGCTCTTAAGCTTTTTTTTTTTTTTTTGGTAAAGCGGGTTTCGGGGGGGCAGGTGTCTGCCAATATCACTCTTTTTTTTGAAGAGCACACATGTAAGCCATGGTTGAGGGGGGTGACCTTGGGCAGAGGGAGAGAGAGAATCTTTTTTTCTTTTTTCTTTTTAAGATTTTATTTGTTTATTTGACAGAAATCACAAGTAGGCAGAGAGGCAGGCAGAGAGAGAGGGGGGCGGGAAGCAAGCTCCCTGCTGAGCAGAGAGCCAGACTTGGGGCTCGGTCCCAGGACCCCAGGATCATGACCCGAGCCGAAGGCAGAGGCTTTAACCCATTGAGCCACCCAGGCGCCCCAAGAGAGAGAATCTTAAGCAGATTCCGTGTTCATCGTAGAGCCCAATGCAGGGCTCCATCTCATGACACTGAGATTAGGACCTGAGCCGAAATCAACCGACTGAGCCACCCAAGTGCTCCATGCAAATATCACCTTTTAAAAAAGCAAACAGAATACTAGTTTGTAGTGATTCCATAGGAATGTCCTATGCATTTTAAAATAGGAAGGTTATTTTATGAGTCTTAGCACTTTCCCCAGAACTATAAGTACTTTGGCCAGCCAACACACGAATTTGATGCAAACCCTTGTTTCTGTTCTCCTCTGAGCCTTACAGTAACCTCAGAGAGGTCTCAATGGTAGCAATTGTTAATCCCCATTTTACAGCTGAGGGAACTGAGGCCCAGAGTAAGGAAGCAGTTTGCTTTTGTGGTCCCCTCAGGGGGAGGTGAAAGAGCCGTATCTGTAAGTGTCCCTTTCCACTGCCTGAGGGTCAAGCCAAGTCCGGGTAGAGGCCTGGAGCTCATGGTATATGTTGTCCGGTTGATTTGATGAAAAGAAAAAGGTGTTTGACTCAATTAGCAGTCCCTTTCCCTTGACTTCCCCATCTAGTCTTCTACCTCCAAGGATGTCTGGGCTCTCAGCTGTGACTCCACAGGCACTGTCGTCACTGTACTGCCGTCTAGTGAGTGAGGGCGGAACTTTGCACCTTCAGCAGCATGGAGAGCGGTGCTTGGAGTGGTCCGCTGGTGGTAGGCCCATCCATGCGTGCCCTGAGGCAGCCGCCAGTCTGCCATCCACCCTTGGGCAGGCAGGATCCTGAAGCACATTGACAGTAAATGTCAGGAGGTCCTCATGAAATAAGTGGGCTCACCGTGCCTGGACCTTGGCAGGCGAGTGTTGGAAGTGGTGGGCGTTTCTGGTGCTCTGTGTGCTGCCCACAGGCCAGAGGAGGGCTTTGCTGCAGAGTAGAGCCGTGGCCTAGCAGGCCTTTGTCCCATATTTGAAAGGAACTATTTCAAGACCAGCTGAACTCACATTCTGTGTGTCTTAATCTCTCTTTTTTAGGCACTTAGTTTTTTAAGTATCGCGAATAAAGCCATTCTGTCTTCCTCTCACCCGTTACTCCTTTTTTATGAGGGATAGGGATGAGTAGGGTCAAGAAGAGACTTTTGTGTAAAAGCTGCCCAAGGAGTGGCTTCCTGACTTACTGTGCAGCACTGCTTGGTAAGGGGATGAGCCCCTTTGCTGAACACCTGTAAAGTTTATGTAAAGTCACTCCAAATCAGGCATGAAAGCTCATACACTTTTATACACTGTTACTTACTTACTTACTTATTTATTTTTAAGATTTCATTTATTTATTTGACAGACAGAGATCACAAGTAGGCAGAGAGAAGGAAACAGGCTCCCTGCTGAGCAGAGAGCCTGATGCAGGGCTCGATCTCAGAGCCTGATGCAGGGCTCGATCCCAGGACCATGAGATCATGACCTGAGCCGAAGGCAGAGGCTTTAGCTCACTGAGCCACCCAGGCGCCCCCTTTTATACACTTTTAAAGAAAATCTGATGGGTACTCTTCATCATAAAGTAAATATTTTTTTTGGTTTGGATATTAATTAAGACATATCCTTGTTGTCAGTTTATTTCACGTTATCAGGCAAAAACCCCTTGGCTTTCAATTTTTCTTCTTATGTGATTCTAGGAAGCCTAGTAAGTGACCCTTGGGTTTTCCTTAAAAGTCATGTTAATGGTCTAAAAGGTGTTTGTAGACTCTCCCTTTCTACTCCAGATACGGTCTCCTTTTTTGCTGCTATAAGCATGGAACATGTCTCAACAGGAGACAACCTGAAGCTGTTCTTCTAAGTTTCTTTATTCCAGAGATAGTGTTTTATCATTTGCAAATCAGAGTGAAAGTTATCCCCTTTTGTTTTGTCTTGTTTTTTTGTTACTGGAATGACCTGAATTAAAATCTTTTTCCCTCCTGGAACATCTAAGAATCTCATGAATATTATTGCCCAGCATAAGGGCCCAGCACTTATGTCAGGAGAGAGCAAATGAGAGGAGTGAAAGGAAAGAAAAGGGAAGAAGCAGGAGAGAACGAGAGCTGGAATGGGACTGGATACTTCTGTGGGGGCCTGAAAACCTCAGATTGGAGGCAGGTAGGCAGAAACCAGCCAGGAGAGAGTGAGAGACGCAGAGCAGTAAAGCGGGCCGTCTGAAGCTCGGAGCTGTGTCCAGAGACGGTCGCACGTGGCAGGCGAGACAGCTTGCCTGGCAACCACGTCTGTCTTTTACTTAGTAGAAGGGCTTGGGGACTGGGGCCCCAGCGGACAACCTTTGCTTCCTCTACACCGTGCGGGCTGTGTGACAGTTGAGGGTAAATCTGGCCCTGACACCAAGGGGTAAAACATGGAAGACCATGGTGGTTGCTCCCCAGGTAGTGCCCCGACTTGGAAGTTCATTAGTACTCTTCTCTTCTTTTCCCTTTCTCTCAGCAACTCCGAAGCCAAGCCCGAGCCCTGATCACCTTTGCTGGGATGATACCCTACCGGACGTCTGGAGACACCAATGCAAGGCTGGTGCAGATGGAGGTCCTCATGAATTAAGTGCCATGCTTTGAGGGGCTTCTGGGACTGCACGCTGTCAGTACCTCAGGCGCATGGGCCCACTGGGGTGGAGTTTCTGGTTTTGTTTCTGTTGTGTTTTGTTTTGTTTTGTATTATGTATTTTTGTCAGCACTAATAAATTTCTTTGATTTGTATTTCTTTTCACATTCTTTTATTTTCATTGTTTTGTTTTGTTTTGTTTTTACTTTGACATTTTTTTAAAACTTTTTATTTGTGTGGGTGGAAATGTCTTCACTAGTGCTTGGGCCAGAGAATGATAGGCTTATATAGGCATCTGTGATTTGGTTAAAGTTGACCTTAAATGATTAAAAATTCACCCAAAATGCGCAAGGAAATGAAGCCTTTGGGAGTTGCTTTTGTTTAGACCCAGTATTCCATATGGCAGGGTCACGGTTCATTTTTTACGTTTTCATTTGTGAAAGCCACCATCAGCCTTGGGCAAGTTAGGATCTGTGTGAACTAACAAGCTCCATGCCCCCGTCTTCTCTTGGGTGTGCCTTGGGGTCCAGGGGGGCTAAGACCATCCTCCAAATCATCTGCTCTGATTCCAGGATTAATTAGTTTGCTGTTCTGTAGAAATCCCACTGGAGATGGAAACAGACGTAGGAAAACCACTTTTCTAAAGAGGAGCATCACAGGTATTTCAGCTAGAGTGTGAGGAAGGGCAGACCTCGGAGCTTCTCCCTCCGCAGCTGCCCTGCTGAGGCGCCTGCGCGGGCCTGTGCACTCCCCTCTTCCAGAAGACTTCTCACAGAGCTCGGTTTTCCCTTCTCTGGCGGTCGGTTTCTCTACTTGGACAGCCCATCCTTCCCACTTTCTCACTCAGGAGGGCCACCGGCCAGGTGAGCTCATAGGTTGCTTTCTGAATACGGATGTACAGAATCCGGCCACTGTTGGGCGTCAGTACTGAGGGTGCCTAGTCCCTGAGCAGAGGTTGTCCCCCATCATGGGCTCTATTTCTCCCGCCACCAGTCCTGAACCGCGTACTGAACTAGAGAGAAGGATGACTGTTCCTGTATGGGCCAGGCGAGCTGCAGGAAATCAGGCAGTGGTCAGCTGAGCTGGTTTTACCAACTGTTCCTGAGGCCGGCACTCTCAGGACGATATTAAGATCCCAGAGTCTCCAAAGGTGCTTTTCCACCTGGAGAGAAGTTTCTCTCTCATCACGGGGCATGGATACCCTCGCTGTCCTATAGTGGTTAAAGTAATTGTTAGCTTGCCTTTTGGGAAACTGTTAAATCTTTCCCAGAATAATAATGAGACCATCTGCTCTTCATCATTTGAAATCCCTGATCCATCAAGGATGTGGCCTGAGGGTCGGCAGGGGCTGCGTCTGCCTGCCTCCTGTCCCACCTGCTCCCCCTAGAGCACTTGCCTCCAGTTGAGCTTCTCTAAGAAAGTCTCAGAAGATGAGCCCCGCAGGAGACTGACTTGATGTAGCAAGTTGTATCCTGTTGATAGGTGCTGAGTTATCTTTTAAACAAGTCTCTACAATGGCTTCAACAGTGCTTTACAACAAGAGTACTCTGGACTTTGCATAAAGTGTGACCTCAAGTTCTTTTTTTAAATATTAGATCTTCCTTACAGACCTGTGACAGTGCCACCGAGAGGAGGCTCAAGTCCTTCACATACGCATTTGCTCCCCGGCTCACCACTTGTTCGTCACACCCACCATGAGAATTCATTGTGAATTTGCCCTTCTTTGCATCATGCCCTTCTGCTAGCTCCAGACCCGAGAACAGCCAGTGAGCCCTGCATAGGGGTTTGGGTCCTCTGACCTTCCACCTGTGGATGAGACCTTGAACTGCCCTCCTGGGGGAGCAGTGGGGAATTGAGAGGAATGCTGTCTCTGGTTTGCACTGAGGACTTGCCCAGAGAGAGCCGTCAGTAGGAGAAATAAGATAACTGGGTTCATACCAGAAGGGCCAGACTCCCAAAGCAAATCCCAGTGCTTGTCCTACGGGCTGGTTCTGTGGTGATGCATGGCCTGTTTGGTGTAGAAATGCAGGAGACCGAGGCTGAGTTTGCAAGGCCACAACATAACAGGTTCCCACGTATCCATGGTTACAGCTTGTGCCCAGAAATCATCCTGTGACAGGTCATTAGGTAAAAGTCCTTTTCCGCTCACCCATTCAGGGAACTAAAGCCTTTCCTTTGAGGGTGGTCCATGATCTTAGGATCCCTTATGCAGAGAGACACAGAGATTCCAGTCTTTTGCAGGGATGAGATTCCAATCTTTCTAACAAAATCAAGGGCACTTGGATACTGACAGGGTTAGTGTCTACCTCAGAGTGGCTCATAATCAACTCACTGAGACACTCAAAGGGAAGTACTGACTCAATCAGGGTCCTTTTCACAGGCCTTGAGATTGGATTTCAAGGATTCTGTTCCTTTTATTTATCTGTTTATTTTGAAGTAAACAGCTCTGGCTGCCGACTTCAAAGGGAAAACAAGAGGAACTGGTGAGCTCTCTCAGAGGGGGTCCTTTGGTTTTAGCACTTCTGAGCTGGATGGCCTCATCCTTGAGCAGAAAAGTACAGGCCCTGCCCCCCCCCCCCCCCCCGCCCCCTGGAACTGACCAGCCTCCTTAAAGACTTCATGGCAGGACAGCTATTTGTGGTGACTCTTGATACAGCATTTAAATAGGGTTTGGGCTACTTTATGTACAGTATTGTAGACTTTTCCCCCACAGTACCCAATATTTGCAGATTTACCCCCCCCCCCCCAGATTAAGGACTGTTTACTCTGGATTATCCCCACTGCCTGCTCTGTTTGAGCAAACTCTTATGGCCAAACCCTTAACACTAAATCTAGCAATTATGGGCACATCTGCCAGCATCCTACCACCATAGACTGGCTCTCCACAGTCCTTGTTTCTCCATTAGGCATCAGAACTTTTGTCTAGCTCATTAGGTAGTTCGCAACACTGCCAAATTTCCTCACGCCGCTCAGGAAGTGACTCCAGCATGCCAGATGCCTGAATCAAACCCCAGGCTGGTGGGTTGCCTGAGGCCTGCCAAAGTGCTGACAGGCCCCACTGACTAGACTCTCATTCAGCATTAGTCCGCCATAGAGTTTGGGCCCTGTGTCCAGAAGACTGGGAGAAAATGTGCATGTTACACTATCATTCAAATGCTCACTGTATATCCACAAAATAAGGCTCTTGGACCTGCATTTTGGAAATGTCAGGAATAAGACAGCAACTCATTAAATAGGAATTGTGTAAGCCTCAAGAAAAATGAGGCTTTGGAGGGTGGGGGTGGGGTTCCTGAATGTCCCCCTTTTCTTCATTCTAGGCTGAATTCAGAAGTTACCTGTGTCCAGCCCATCTTCTGACCTTTTCTCAGTAAACTAATAACCCTCACAGGGCAGGAAGAGAGGGAAAGACATCTGTCTTCCTGCTACTTGTTTCTAACTGGAAAGGTTGGTGGAAAGAAACTTAAAACCAATAACTAAAATGTTCTGAAAATGAAACTCAAATGATCTGCACTTCTTGCCTTGTAGACGGCTGATGTGGCTGGCTAGGATCCAGGGCCTGGCTGAATAAGGCCCAGGTGTCCGTGTGCCAGCCCAGGCTCCGCTCAGCAGCTCCAGAGCCCCTGCATGTGCTGGGCCCTGCTCCATTGCTCGGGATAGACAGGGTAATCATGTTCCCCTCCCAAAATTGTTCACAAGTCTTAAGAATTTGGGCTCCCCCCCTTCCTCTCTTTGTCACGATCACCTAAGTGGAAATACGGGTGATTTGAAGTTGCTAAGCCAGGAAGAGAGAAGAATTTTTTGTCCTAACCTTGATTTTTGAAATTACTTCTGTGTGCCTTCTGGGTATATAGCCCACAATGGATTGCTAAGCAAATTCTTGACTTTGGCTTCCTGTGCCAGCTCCTTCCCCACATCCACATGCCTGGATTCAGACTCCCTTTTTCCAGTTAAGGACCTTTAGTAGGCATTCAACCTGAAAGAAGGTGGAAAGGAATGTCTTTTGTGGTCAGACGACACAGAACTGGTATTTCAAAGAAGGAAAGGTGCAGAGCTGCACAGTATGCAGGGAGATGTTGAGAAGAAGAGGGTAGAAAACTGATTTACTGTTAACAATAAAGGCCAGATTGTAAGGAAAAAAGGAGTAGTAGGAAGGGCTGGCCAAAACCGAGCATTGCATTGGCGTACTCTCCTCCTTGCTGCCTTTACCCTTGGGATTTTTGAGAATCTGTTTTGGGGGGATGGGAGGGTAAAAGACTGCTTCAGACAGCGGCTTCTCTTTGAGCAGGAAGCAGGGAGCCAGCGATCCCAGAGAGGATTTCTAGCAGCGAAACAGACATAACATGGCCCCTGCAGAGGCCCCAGCCCACCTGGGCTCAACAGGCTCTTGAGTGGCATCCAAACTGCAGCGTCGACAGCTAAGGAAGTCCCCTTCATCTGGGCCAGAGTTAGCAAAAATACAGGACACCCAATTAAATTTAAATGTCCCATAAACAATAGGTTCTTAGTTACAAGGATGTCCCAATTTTACTTGGCTGTCCTATCCAAGCTAGCCTCTGCTGGCTTTTGCTGCCTGGAGGCGTCCAGGTTTGGCCAAGGCTCCAGGAGATCTCCAGCTAAATTGGATTACACCGATTTGTTGCACTGTTTATGCTTCTGTGGGCCGTGGAAATGACAGTCCGATACGGAGTCACTTGAGAGAGGGCAGTAACCGGAATTCAGTTTTGAAGAGCCAGGCAGGCTGGCTGCGTGGGATGACTGTGGGCCCCCGTTGACCCCAGCTGCTATCATCTACTGGGTATTTTTCCATCAGGAATTTCAAATGTGTATTATATAAATAGAGAAGAAGGAGGCAAAGTAACAGCCTTTTCTCTCTCGGTCAGTAACTTTCATTAGAAACGCAGTGAGGAGAATTCTTTACTCCTCTATTTCCTTTTGTCTTTGCTTTTCTGACATTGTCGCTGTGTGGTGTTTGTGGGGAGAAGGAAGAGGTGGGAGAGAGTGTGTGTTCTGCATGTTCCTCTCTGTAAAGTAAGTGCTGCATTTACTCTGTTTAGGATGGTTCTTTCACCACCACCTCTGTCTAAAGCCAGTAAATTTCTGGCATGTTCTCCCAAAATGCCATGTGCTCCCTTTGTTCAGTCCTTCAGTAGAGCAGAAGCCTTTCTTGGGCCTCCTTTCCTGGGAATGTTCTTAGCTGAGACACAGCCTGGGGCTCCTCACAAGGTGGCCGAAGTGCCTCTTCCCTGCCTTTGGGGGTGACTGAGCCAGACCCCTTCTCCACTCCTTGCACGGAAGGCTATAGCCTACTCAGGTCCCTGGGTCTGTGAAGATCCCAAGGGTCTGTGTAAGTACAGCACTCCCATCCCAACTCCGAAGTCTGGCGTTCCCCTGCTGGTCTACGAGTTCAGTTCCCTGGGCAGGGATCTGAGGAAGGTCAGAGTCTGGCTGGAGTTGTCTGGCTGGAGGTGTGGTGGGGTGATGATAAGAGCCTTTGGTGATCATCCCAGCATGTGGCATATGTTCTGGGACTGGGAACTGCTGAAGTCTGTGACTGTTTATTTGGGACTCTCAGTTGAAAGCGTTTGAAAGGGGGGTTGAGAGCCAGTTATTGGCCTTGGGAGAAGGGGAGGCAGGATTAGAGGCTATGTTTTGGTCAGATGGTAGGAGAGACTTAGGCCTGGTCACAGGACAGGTCTGTCTGTCTGTCTTTCTTTCAGTCTTTCTTTCCTTTCTTTACTTTTAAAAGACTGTATCTATTTATTTGACAGACAGAGATCACAAGTAGGCAGAAAGGCAGGCAGAGAGAGGAGAGGTGGAGAAGCAGGCTCCCTGCCTAGCCAAGAGCCCATATAGGGCTGATCCCAGGTCACTGGGATCACAACCTGAGCCGAAGGCAGAGGCTTTAACTGAGCCACCTAGGTGCCCCAGGACAGGTGTTTTTTGCTCTCTTGGACAGTATCTGCCTGCGTTTTTGACCTGGAGGTGTGTTTCCAAGGTCTGGGCTTGGGATTCCATCTGGGAATATGCAAATGACCGAGGAGGTGGGAGGTGTTCATCTCTCTACACGAGGGGGCGACCTTGTCCTGGTGAGAAGCTCTGGAGTGATTCTGCTCCAGGGGCTTAGTGGCCTGGGGTTCTGTCCCTGAGGGGCTTCCCAGGACAGTTTCAGCCCACTCCGTTTGCATGGGGTCCCTCAACTTGCTCTGGTCCTTGGAGCTTATGGCAAGCCATTTCCTGATGAGTCACCTGGGAATTGGGGCCTCATACAAGTGCCACACACCCCCTTGTTGGGTTTAATGGTCTCTCCCAGGACCCTGCAGCACCTCCCAGAGCAGGAAGTAAGTGAGAGAAACTGTCCAGGGTACTGGAGGCAGATAGTGGCCCTGTTGTCTGTCTGGGTCTCAGAGTTAGAGGCTCTACTGTGGAACCTTGTAAAATGCCACCCAAATGAGGACCCACTGTGGGTCTGTGGGTGAGCCATCTTGCTATCTGCCTGACAGATAAACTGGCTTGTCTTTTCAGGAAAATTAAACCAAACCATAGAGGGCACTTCTGTTCCTCAAATACAGATGTTTGGGATGTGGCCCTCTGGTGGCCAGCAGCTATCAATAGCACAAACTGCCCAAGAAGGATTTCCAGAACTCCAAAAACAGCTCTGTCGGGAAAGGGAAAGAGCTCAGCACCAGGGCAGGCAGGGAGAGAGCAGGGCAAGGAAGATGGGAAAGCAGCCCCAAGGCCCTTCTTCACCTCTGAGTGATAGAATGACCAAGGACAAGTTGTCTGACGGCTCTAAACCAGTTTGCTCAGGTAGAAGGCCAGGATAGAGTTCTTAGAACTCACCTCCCTATTGCTGGTCACAGCGTGGACCCTCCAGAAAAGTTAATGTTGGCTGCCCTGCTCCCAGCCTCCTTTAGACAGGTCTCTGGGGCTCTAGGTATATCCTCTGCCATTGGCTTCTGTCCTTCTCAACAGGTTCTTCACATGGGTGTGGGGTAGATCAATTACCCCCACTTCAGGGATGGCCTTTATTTAAAAAAAAAAAAATTAGGTCAAAATTGGTAGGCTAAAACTTTGCTATTAGGTGACAGACATTGACAGGTCAAGTTCAGCTTGTTATTCCTATTGATTCAGTGACTTCAGTGCTAAGTGGAGAATGTCGGAGCGTCTACCCTGTGCCCCAGGCACACAGTGGTGAAATGAACGCAGGTCCCTGCCCTCAAGGAGGTTGCATTTTACTGGAGTGAGACCCATAGCAAAGATCATTTTCCTGTAGCTTCCCTCAGCCAATCAACCCCCAACAGAGGCCTTGGGGCTAAGAGCTTTGGAGCAATTTTTGAGACTGAGGCTCAGTCCCTGCTTGAGCTCACAGTGTGTTGGGGAAAGAGATAAGCAGGTGTGTGTGCACACACTCACAGGCCCACCATAATGAAATAGGAAGCTTTAAGAAATGCCGCAAGACAAAGCCAGCTAAAGAAGGTCCCAGGCAGGATTTCCTGTGGCTGGGGGATGCGGGAGCCATCTGCAAGTGACCAGGATTCAGACCCGTAGACATGAGGGGAGGGTGTGGCTGTGGCTGTCATGCTACCCCAGGACACAGTGAACGCCGCTGGCTCCCCTTCTAGCCCAGCACCCACCAGCCGGGTCGTGCAGCTGTTAATCTCTCCCACCCTCTTGAAGCAGGCACAACAGCAAGACTCAGGTGAGTTGAAGGGCCCTGGAGCCCAGTGGAGACCTGCCAGGCCTCCTCTTCAGCCCTTCCTGGCCAAGCATCTTGATCAAGAGGTGAGTATGTGGGACTGGGGGGCCCCTGGGGGAGGTGTGGTCCCAAGGCAAAGAGATGGGGGGTGGTCTGATTTGGGGGCACACACTTCTGTATACAAATCAGTCATTTAAAGGCTACTTGCTGGCCTTGGGCAGTAAATTCAGCCCAAAAGCCTGGTGGCTTGCTTTTGTAATCCCATGTCTACCCAGGAGAAAAAGCTCTTTTAAAAACCTTTACAATGCAGAAGATAGTTTTTAACAAACTCTGAATCAGCATTACCTTTATGAAGAAGAGCCACACTTTGTGCTGCACATGGCCTCTGTCAACGCATCTTTCCTCAGGCTTCTAGTTCTGGCTCTGCCCTTCTCAGCCCTGGCTATGCATTAAAATCACCCAGGGAGCTCTTAAAACTACTGATACCTGAGGCCCTGCTTCAAGGCCCTGCGCCCTGAGCTTCTGCACTAGTTGGCCTGGGGAGAGGCCTACACAGTGATTGACGTTTTCTTTAAAAGCTCCCCAGATTATTTTCCCTGGGTCAAGAACCCTTGTTCTGGCTGAAAGCAGAGAGTAGTCAAACTCTAGGCCTTTCTAAGTATGGAAGCCCCTCCCCCACTTCTCAACACAGGTTTTCAATAAATCCTAGAATGTCTAAGGTGTACTAAATAGGAAGATAAAAACTCTGACTGGTTAGGGAAAATAAACTTTGCACTCGAGCCCTTTGGGTCAGCTTGCCCATCATGGACAAGGTCAAGGGCAGCTGCCCAGCACAGTCTTTCATGTTAGGTAGTTAACCAGAGAAAATTAACATCCGTTGAAGAGCAGATTTGGGGAGGTGGGTAGGGCACACATTTCGCAGGAAAGCACAAGTGAACGACCTTCTGACAACTGTGATTGAATCCCTGTGAATGTCCAACTGTCCCCAGCCTTCCTGCGTCCACCATCGGCAGACACATGCCTTGACGGGGCTTGCCCTGAGCCTCTCTAGTGCATATGCTCCATGGTTCTGCTAACATCTCCCTAGGGGTCAGGATGCAACGTCCATTCCTAGCCCCTCAAACTCCCTGCTCTGGGGCTCCATACCTTGCGGGACCCCCACCCAGCCAGAGGACCCAATCTGGAGGGGAGATTGCCCTGGGATGGAACTCCTCTCCCCTCATTGGCACAAATGCAGCCTCAGTGGCAACTGTCACCCTGCACCCAACCCAAGGGTTGGGTGCAGGGTAACCAGGGCAGGAGATCCCTCGGGATTCTGCCTTGAGACATGAAGGTGGTCGGCAGCTTATTTGAAGTATTCGTGAAGAGACAATGGTGGAGGGAGGAGCCTGTCCCACTCTGAGCTTCTAGGATTCTCTGAATGTGTCCTGCCTTTACTTGCCACTTTTGTCAAAGCCTGAGCTCTGATGACTGCAAAAGACCAAAGCCAGCTCTCTTTGGGGTTCTAAGTCCTAATCCTGAGCAACTCTTCCTATCACTTCTCCTGCACCCCAGTTTTGTTGTTGTTGTTTAATAAGCTTTAGCAGCTACCCTTACCAGAAAGCACTGTCATAAACAGGCAGGGGGGTGGTTTGGTTTTCTCCCCCTTTTCTTTCCTGGTACCTGAAGAGCTGGGATAAAATTATATACATTATTATTTACATTGCAGAGCTCCATTAATGTCCTCTAAAATCCGTCTTTCATTCCCTCTCCTGATCATCACAAAGCCCACTGGCTGAGAGGAATTAACCATTTGATGATGAAACTAAGGCATACAGGGCTGAGGTCATAAGGTAGGTGGTGCAGAGCCAAGGCCAGGTGTCTTTGGCTCACATCCTCCCTACTACCTCCATGTGTCTAGGGCTGGGCCCAGCTTGGGGGGCAGGATGGAGGAGCTGAGCACTGAAAGGCAGCTCTGTGATTCTAGGGCCCTTGATCCTGGCTCTGGGAGCTCCTGGGCTCCTTGAAAAGACCCATGGAAGAGTATTCTGATTAGAAATACACTGTGGAATCCAGAATCCAGCAGAATAACTGTGATTCTCATATTGCTTTTAAGAAAAGCAAAAGGAGTTACAATAAACTTAGGAAAGCTAAAGATGTATTTAAAAATGAAAGGTTAGTCTCTAGAGCTCAGGGGTTGGAACACTGGTCTTATGAGAGAATCTGGGGGCAGGAGAGACAATGGGTTTGGCTTCTTGGTCTCCTGGAGAGCATGTTGGCAGAGCCATCAGGTTAGAAGGACATGTGGTTGTATCTGTTACTACAGGACTGAATTTTTGTTAGAATAATGGCTTCTGTTTGTGTTGGTGTGACTGGACTGACCTTGGGCCAGCCCTGCATTGGTGATCTGCTCAGCTAAACCTGGGCGGAGGGGTAAATTGTTGCTAGAGATTCCTTTTCTTTATGAGAAAGGGAAGAGGAAGAAAAATGAAATCTCACTCTTTCATTGACTATTGATCATAATCGAGCTTTTTTGCCTTGCCTGCCAGGAAGCTCCAAGCTCACATATAACACCCTCCCTCCTTAAATGATTGCTTATTTCTTTTGACCTTTGTTCTGACTATGCTATTACATATATCCCACTCCATTGCCCCAGCCAGAGGCAATCGTCCCTCCTCTGAATCTGGGATTCATGCCCTCATGCCTTTGGCTTTGCCTCTTCTGATGAACTATATGCCTCTTGAGGATGGTGATCATGCCTTGTCCTTCTGGGCATCCTCCAAACTAGTCAGACTGTGTCTAATACATTATTAATTTCTACAGTTACTTGTAGAACAAATGTTGACTCAACCAGTTTAAAAAAAAAAAAAAGGCATGTCTGACCACGAAGGAAAAGAACAAGGAGTCCCTCCTTTAACAATGGAAATATCTTATCAAATATCTCTTTTGCTTTAGCTGCCAGCAGCTTCATGGTACTTGAGTATCCAACTGCTAAGAACATTTGTCTGGTAGAAGAACCAGGCCTGCCACAGGCACGCTTGGGCTTGGGAGAAATCTTTGTTTCTTGGGCCTGGCTGCTGGAGGGGTTGCGGTCTGGCCTCTGGCTTCCCAGGGCCTTCCCAGGGCCCAGCACCTCCATAGCTGTTCTGCCTCCTGCCCCGCCCTCACACGGGACAGGGTGTGTGTGTGCTCTCCCCTTCCCTGACCATCCAGTCTGTAAGCCCCCCGCGGGCAGGGACCTGGCCTCCCTCCCTTGTTCACAGCTCCAGCCCGGTTCTGCACTGGCCACCTGCCGGGGAGGCTGTCCTGAGCCGCGGAGCCGCATCCAGAGCAGGAAGCCGGCGGACTGCTGGTGTGGTGCTGCAGCTGGTGTTGTGAATCAGGCCGACGAGCAGCGCATCCTCTTACCCGGCTATTTCACGACACCAGGGTTGCATCATACCCATCCTCTCCGGGCGAGCCTCGTGGGACCAGGCGGCCACAGACGCGGGTGTTGGGCGACGTGTGGTGGGCTGGGGCGGGCGGCAGGTCTGTGTGTGAAAGATTGGTCCCTTTGGTTCCCTGGGTCTCCGTCAGCCTGCCCCTCAGGATCACCCGGGGAGCCTTCCAAAAACCCGGAGCCCAGCCCCTCACCCCTTCCTCTGCCCCAGTCCCCTAGGTTCTCCAGGGTGGAGCAAGAGAGTCTGTGTTCTTTAGGGGCTCCCGTGGGATGCCCAAGCGCAGCCAGGGGAGAGCCCAGGGCTCCTTGCTGGGCTGCTGCCATGGCCCCTCCATGCCCTCCCCGGCCCCGCTCTTTCCACCTTGCACGGCTCACACCACAACTGCTGCTCCCCAGCAGCTTTCCAGAAATAGATGGCGTCCAATACTCTGGGACAAAAGCCAGGCTCCTTCCCCTGGCCTTTACCAGGTTTCCCTGCTCAGGAATGATGCTGCCATTTCCCCCACACGGCCCCTTCTTCTGTCAAATGCCTACTCTTCGTGAATCTATGTGCTGGTTCTGTCAGCTCTGCCTTCACAATATACTTCATCTCCCAACACCCCTCACCACCCCACCACCCACAGCTGCTTCCCTGGCCGCCACCACCACGGGGCACCTGCGGTGGCCCCTGACTAGCAGCCTTGCCTCCCTCCATCTATCCTCCATACAACAGCCAAAGTGATCTTTGACAATTAGAAATCTGACCATCCCATAGTAGAGTAAAAAACTTCTGACCCTAGTTTCCAAGGCCCTATGTTCCCCCTTTCATGTCTCACACCCCATCTCCTGGGTGGTCCTGCTCCACCACACCGACGACCTCTTTGCTATCTTGAAGCTCCAACTGCACTCTGATCCCAGGGCCTTTGCATATGTTCTACCCTCCATCTGGAAGCCCCAAACTAATACCTATCATGTATGGGTGACTCCTTCTCATTGTTGGAGCTCAGCTCAAATTTCTCATTCTCAGAGAGGCCTAAATGTCCCTCCTAACTTTTTTTTTTTTTTAAAGCTTAGTTTTCTTAATAGCACTTATCACTAAATGTATTATAAGTATTGTTTACTGTCTGTCTCCCCACTAGAATGTGAGCTCCAGAAGGGCAGGGTCTTTGTCTTGTTCTCCGTGGTGCCTCCCTTACCTAGCACAGGGCATGGTATGCAGTAGGCACTCAATAAATGTGTGTGAATGAAGAAACACCTTATATTTCCCCCCTTTCTTCCCTCCACCCCTAATCCCCATGGCATTGTGTGCGTCAGACCTGGACACGCCTTCCCTTGCACTGATCCCAGATACCAGAATCCCTTCCCTCTCCCGGGCAGTTGCCATGATCACCTAGTTGGCCTGTCTTCCAGGCAAGGCTATGAATTCCAGTACTGATACACAGGAGGAGCCCAATACATGCTTAAGTGGCTCTGTGGCCTTGAAGACAGGAGCCCCTGAGGTCCAGAGGTTATAGCAGAAACCCCCTGTCCTGACCATTTCAGCCCTATGTCTGGGGTTTTCACTTCTGCGGAGTTTCCTGACCACTGAGCCCTTAGTTCCTTTTCCTGCCTCTGTTCCCCCTTCCCCCTGAGAAGGGGGAGACTCAGGGACCCCTACTGCTCTCAGCTGGGAGTGACACTGATGAGCTGAGTCATACCTCACACGATTCCGTTCTGCTGCTGAGGCTCATGCCAGGCAGGTGACTTGTTCGAAGTCACGCGGAGACTGAAGCCTGAGTGAGCTTGAGACTCAGTCCCAGGGTTTTCATCAGTTCAGGCTCCACCAGACTCTGAATCCTGGTTCCCGGCGCCGCAGGGCTCAGGGAGCCTTGTGGAAGCTGAAGTCTGAGCCATCACCATGGCCCCCACCTGGAAGGGTGTCTCTGATTGGATGACATGCCTCCCACATGCAAGAATCCCCTTCCCTGGGGGTCTGGGCTCTGGGGCAAGGTATCCTGACGGTCTCTTCAGCTCGTTACATTGCTAAGCCTTTTAAAGGGTCCTGTTTATAAAACTCCCACCTCACCCCCAGAGAGAAGAGGAGGAGCAGAAAAGATTTCTTGAAGCATCAACATTCTCCCTCTGGGGCCAGAAGGGACCCTGGAGCCGACCCAGGTCTGCATTTCATGGAGGGAGGAAGAAGTTACTTGTCCAAGGTCACCCCGCAAATCTGTGGCCCCTCTCTCTGTGACCCCAGTGCTGCTGGAAACCAGCCCTGGCCCCTTCTGGCCCCTTCCTTTCCTGAGATGCTAATCAGGAAATTTCCACAGTTGCTCCAGGGACAGGGTGTATAGGATTGGTGAAAGGGGGTGTTGGGCCACTGTGACTTTTGCCCATCAAGTGGCAGCTGAAAGGTGAGAGAATGATAAGATCAGCCCAGAGGCGCCATGTGGGGGAATGAGTAACTTGCCGGCCTCTCTCTGACCGGACTGGAGTGAGGGCCACAGTGAAGGTAGAAAACTGACCTGGAGTCCTCACCTCTGAGCCTTCCGCCCCACTGCCAGCCAGTGGGGGCGTGAGGACACGCTTCTCCAGAAGCTTCTCTGAGGGGGGCTAGAGATCCTGCGAAGGGGGTAGGCAGGCCTGAGGGGTCATTAAGAGGAGCCCCAAGAAGAGTCTTTTTAAAAAATGAGAACACATGAAGATACATGAACTTTACAAAAAGCTACACAGTGATCATAACCTTTTGGGTTTGTCATTAATGGCCTGTCATTCCAGCTCCCCTCTGTGTCTGGTTGAGCTGGGAGAAGGCCCGGGAGCCTCCCCTTGCAGCCCTGACTTGGGGTACCTCTGTCAGCTAAGGGTTTCTATCACAGCTTCTCTCTGTCCTCTTTGCTTCTGACTCTCCTTCAATATTCATTCAACAAACGTTTGTTGGGTACCTCCCCTGTGCTGTTCCAGTTGCTTGGGATTTTCAGTGAACAAGATAGGCCCAGATTCCTGCGCCCATGGGCTTACCTTCTAGCCAGCTGGGCAAAATCTAGGTCCCCTTCCCAGAAAAATGCACTTAGATATAAAAACTTGTCCACAATTGCGTGGGGCTCTTGGCCCCAGTTCAAGCACCGTCATCTTGGCGGATAACTCCATAACACGGTTTGCTGCTCCAACACAGTCCAAGCATCTCCACCTGCCTCCTTCTGCCTGGCCTACAGTTGGGCACACCTGTCCTGGGTCCCTCTGGACCGGAGCATGAGGGGACAGGCAGGCTCCTCTGTAAGTTCTCAGTCAACTAAGGCTGACTTGGTGTTGGAGGTCATGGAGTCCAGAGAACTCTAGGCATCTCGGAGAGCCCAAGTCTGAGAGGCAGGGCAGAGAGGGAGAGAAAGCGTGTCCATCCATGTCCCTCCTGAGGATGGCTGGCACATGAGCATAAGCCAAGCTCAGTAGCCTGGAGCTGGCCATGGCCTCCATCCATCCCCAGCCTCCGGAGAAGTGACTCATCCTTCAAGACAGGCTTCTGTCCCATCCCTGCCGTCCCCACCCTGCCCCTCCTCCAGGGGTGTCTCTCCCATTGCTGCCCTCACTCCACAGCTAGCCTGGGCTGCTTCCATGTCCTGTCCCCCATGCTCCCAGCAGCACCATCAGCGCTCGCTCACCTTCCCCCAGGTGGTACAGCAGACGCCCACCCCAGTAACTCAGCTCTGCTGTTGACTTTCAGGTTTCAACTTGGATTTCAACCCCCACTGCTGTAATAGCTCAGGTGCCTCTGGTGACCAGAAGGCTCCCCCACCAGCCCCGTGCCCCCATGCATTCAAGGGGTGGCTCAGTGAGGCCTCAGAGCCTCAGGGGTGGCCAAACAGACAGGGGCCTCTGTCTGGGCTGGCCTGGGGGAGCACTGTCTCCTTGGGCTCTGTAACCAGTATCCTGGAGGCAGACCCAAGTGTGTGGGCTGGGGACCCAGTCATCCTGTGGGCCACTGACCAGTGACAAGCCCCAGGGACTCATCAGTCCTCGGGCGGTGTGGGGGGGGGGGTGACCGATCACAGTTGGCACATGCTCAACTCTGGTTTGGGGGTGCTTGCCGGTGATGGTTTCTACACTCTGAGATGCCTTTGGAAGGACAGGCACCACTGAGAGTCAGAGATCTAAGTAAGAGAGACGAACCTGTTATATACATGTGTGTATCTTCTTCCTGTGCATCTTTTTGAAAGTCCTACCATTCATCTAGTCACAAATACTAAGTACCTAAAGAATTCAACTAAATACCAGATACCAAAATGAGAGGTTTTGGAAACTGCCAAGGTTGGGACCTCAGGTCATTAGACTGTCCCCAGGGTCCCTCATAGGACTTCTAAGTGTCCCCTCTGGCGAGCACTCCTTCCTCGGGTCCTGCAGATGTCTTCTGCTCTCAGACCTGGAAGACCCCCCACCCCACACAAGGACCCAAAGCTGGGCATGTTTCCCGGTTTCCCGCTCTGTGTCTGGCGCTGGTCCAGCCCAGCCCTCGTGGTCCCAGGCAGAGCTGCTATCTCAGCGATCAAATGGTGGGTGGGACAGCAGGGGGCACGTGCTCTGCCTGCCGCTCTGTCCAGGGACCCCGCTTGCCAGCCGTGGGCGGTTTGGACCAAACTTCCTGCCTCCTCCCTGCTGTGGGCCCAGCCTATAAAGCCACCCAGCCTGTCCCCGCCGACCCTGGCCCCCGCCCCTGCCGCCCAGAGCCGCAATGGCAGAGCTGCCGGCGTCCGAGATGCCTGGGGACCCCGCGCTATGCAGTGGGCGCTTCACCATCAGCACACTGCTGGGGGGTGAGGAGCCCCCGCCGCCCACCACCTATGACAGCAGCCACCTGACCCACGGCAGCACGTTCTACATGCGCACCTTTGGCTACAACACGATCGATGTAGTCCCGGCCTACGAGCACTACGCCAACAGCGCCCTGCCCGGGGAGCCCCGAAAGGTCCGGCCCACGCTGGCCGATCTGCACTCCTTTCTCAAGGTAAGCACCAGCTCAAGGACTGGCCACTTTCCTGCCATGTGACCTTGACCCACGTACCTCACTTCTCTGAATCTTGGCTCCATCACCCGGGCCATGGGGGCACCTGGGTGTCTTCTTTGTGGGTTGGGACGCCTGCATGAAATGCGGGCGCGGAAGCTATAAAGCTCCGGACACATGTAGTAATGTTTTTTATGCAGTCGTTGACCACCTGATCAAAGAATCTTGGCCTTCCAGAGAGATAATGAGCTTCCCGACAGTGGAAGGGCACAAACGGAGGTTGTGCACACCCGAGAGGGGGCGCAAGGAGGTGGGAGGGAATGCGGCAGGTCTGCCGCGCAGGGGAGGCTCACCGCATTTGCTGCGGGGGAGGCTGGACTCTGGAGGGTGGAAGACAGGGAGCAGGATGGTCATGGCCCCTGCCCGCCTGACCTGTGGCCTCTGGGCTCCCAGCAGGAAGGCAGCCACCTGCATGCCCTGGCCTTTGACAGCCGGCCCAGCCATGAGATGACCGACGGACTGGTGGAAGACGAGGGAGGCACCAGCAGCGAGAAGAACCCTGGGGAGCCTGTGCGCTTTGGCTGGGTCAAGGGGGTGATGGTGAGTCGAGTGTGGATGGAAGTGGGGAGAGAGAGCTCCATCCAGGCGCAGCTCCGACTCTCAGGTCTTGGCGGCCAGGGTAGACCCAAGGCCAGCCTGGGTCTGTCTCCCCATGAGCAGAGCGACTTCCAATTTTCCCTGGTTTTGTGCTTCTCAACCCCCATTTGCTCCCCGGATAGATACCTTGCCCTGGGAAAGATCTCTGGTTACTCACTTGTCCTGTGGCATTGGACAAGTTATTTAACTTGTCTGTGCCTCAGTTTCTTCACCTGTGAAATGAGCATTATGAGTTAATAGACCTGAACGGCTTGGTTCAGGGCCCGCTTTGGGATTATTAGAAGAAACTGTTTTCATCCACAGCCACCAGGGGGCAGCACTAAACACACAAATCCACAAGCCTGTTCTTGTCATTCTCAGTGATGGGAAACGGGAGGTTTCCTGTAGTGTACAGCACCAGTGAGTCTTCAAATAGCAAAAATCTAATGAACTTGGCTTTGGAAGGCTTTATGCGACTTTTCAGAGGGTATCAGATGAGAATCAGAAGGTTTTGGTCCTGCTCTGAGAGGACAGTGCGTGGATTGTGCGGTAGAGGGAGGCCTGGGTTCTGACCTTACTCTGCCAAATGCCTGCTGGCTGTAGCTCCATCTGGGGAGTAGGCGTCTTCCTCCCGGGCTGTGGGGTCAGAGCCTGGCGGGGCCCCGTTCAGTATCTCCAAGCATAGAGAGGGCCTTAGAAGTCTCCCTGCCTTGGGGCGCCTGGGTGGCTCAGTGGGTTAAGCCGCTGCCTTCGGCTCAGGTCATGATCTCAGGGTCCTGGGATCGAGTCCCACATCGGGCTCTCTGCTCAGCAGGGAGCCTGATTCCCTCTCTCTCTGCCTGCCTCTCTGTCTACTGTGATCTCTCTCTGTCAAATAAATAAATAAAATCTTTAAAAAAAAAAAAAAAAAAGTCTCCCTGCCTTGGAAATGCCACATGCTCCTGCCCACCCCAAGAACTTGGCTGGGGCCAAACACCACATCAACACCCCCACCTCCCTGGAATTCAGTCTCAGCTCTAACCTCTGGCTTTGCTTTAAATTTGGAAGCTGAAGTCACAGCAACCCAAGTGCTGTTTCTGCTTGTATGTGGGGCACTGTTTTAGCCGGTATTTGCTGAGCTCCTCCCAGAACCCGGGTCCTAGGGTGACAGCTTGCCACAGGGGCCATGGCTGGGGCTGGCAGACACAGGACCCTGGGCGTGGAGACGGTTGAGGTGTGATGATGCTTGCAGCCCGTTCTCAGACCCCAGTGGGAGGGCAGAAAAGTAGGTGGGAGGGGCAGGTGAATCT
Source organism: Mustela nivalis (assembly GCF_964662115.1). NCBI lineage: Eukaryota > Metazoa > Chordata > Mammalia > Carnivora > Mustelidae > Mustela > Mustela nivalis. The sequence goes on along the minus strand of NC_139037.1, from coordinate 26,776,550 downwards.
CTGGATACCCCTCCTCTCCCTGCTCCACCGAACTAAGGGGCCATGGAAGTAGGAGCACAGTGAAGTGAGTAGAGCCAAGAAAGGACCCAGGTGTCCCCTAGGCCAACGTGCCCAATCCCATGCCATGACTGGGGACAGGGACTTATATTGTATGTTTGGTTGTGGGGTATTGGCCCATCCAGGTGGCCTCCAACTCTTCTCTCTTTCCCAGATCCGTTGCATGCTCAATATCTGGGGTGTGATCCTCTACCTGCGGCTCCCCTGGATTACAGCCCAGGCGGGCATTGGTGAGTGCCACCTCTTGGGGGAGGGGAGGAAGGGGAGGCTGTACCCGAGACCTGATCCTCCTGGGCCTCAGTCCTGAACTTGGGCTGCCGAGACCCCAGGCTTCTGTGGTGACAGATGTCAGGGAAGTGTGGCAGAGCAATCTAGACATGGAATCATCAGACCTGAGGTCTCTCCCTGACTCTCTTTGCCCTCAGTAGGTCACTTAACCTCCCTATTGCCCAGCATCCAGGTTAGGAAACTGGGCTCTGGGCAGACACCAACGTTAGAGGGTAGCTCTGATGCTGTGTGACCCTGGACAAGTTTCTTAGCCTCTCTGAGCCTCGGTTTCCTCATCAGTCAAATGGCACTGATGATTGTCCCTACCTGACAGACCTATTGTGGGGTTTCTATGATGTCTTTAACAGCACAGGATTTGGCACCCAAAGGTGTTCATCGAGTGGTGATTATTTTTTATTACTGAAGGAGGGTGTCTTCCCTTCCATACCTAATGATCCTTTTTATAGTGACTCCACAGCTCCCTGGCTGTTCAGAATATACCAGGAGGGACACAGAGACCCATTTCTCAGATGAGAAAACCAAGGGAAAGGAGGTGACTTAGGTTGCATGGTGAACCATTCAGCTGACTCAGCTTCCTCGCATGGCCCTTCACCTGGGAAGTGCCCCGGCTGAGTTTCCATGGTGATCACCTCCCTCTCATCCCACAGTCCTGACCTGGATCATCATCCTGCTGTCGGTCACCGTGACCTCCATCACTGGCCTTTCCATCTCAGCCATCTCTACCAACGGCAAGGTCAAGTCAGGTGGGCCCCACCCCGCCCCCAAGGCCCTCCCCTTTCCTGTCGCCCAGTCTTTAACCGGGGAATGGGTCCTGAGCCACTCCCCCACCCCATCCCCACCAAAACGGGGATGCCCCAGGCCACTCCCTCTGATTCCAGGTGAAGAATTTGGGCCCCCACGGACGGCCTCAGTTATCCCCTGTGCTGTGAGCCGTGGGGGTCCCATGGTTACCCTTTCCCAGCCCCAGCTTCTGCCTGTCCCAAGCCCACCCCAGCCAGCTGTCTCCTGGTTTCATGGCCCCTGCTCTGTCCCCAATAGGTGGCACCTACTTTCTCATCTCCCGGAGCCTTGGCCCAGAGCTAGGGGGCTCCATTGGCCTCATTTTTGCTTTTGCCAATGCCGTGGGTGTGGCAATGCACACTGTGGGCTTCGCAGAGACCGTGCGGGACCTGCTCCAGGTGAAGCCAGAGGGAGCCCGGGCAGCCTAACTCGCTCTCCCCCACCCCGTCTGGGTCAGTTTTATCTGTCAGAGACCACAGCCTGGTCTGACCACTGTGGGTGTCCGTAATGATCTCTTCAAATAATGGCCATTCCCAGACATCCCCCTTAGGGGTATGTGTTGCCTTTAGGGCTGACTTGTCTAGGCTGATGCAGCCCTGCGGGACGGGTGCCTGTTGGCAGGGAAGGGGTTTGTGTTTCTGTTTTGCTATGAGGAGTCCCCCATACTTGAGGTGAATCAAGGTGGAGGAGTCTGGGGGGTTCTTGAGAGGGCAGCGTGCAGCCTGGCCTGTGTCTCATGCCCAGGAGTATGGCACGCCCATCGTGGACCCCATCAATGACATCCGCATCATCGGTGTGGTCACCGTCACTGTGCTGCTGGCCATCTCCCTGGCTGGCATGGAGTGGGAGTCCAAGGTGAGGAGGGGAGGTTGGGAGCGGTCCATTGGAGAAGCAGGAGTTGTGGGGCCTGGGTCCTGGGCCTGGTTCTGCCTCTTCTTGGTCTATTAGCTTGGCTTCTGGCTCTGTGGTTGTGACAGACAGACCCTAAAGCACAGGGCCTTGAACGAGAGTCATGTGTTTGTCTCTCCTGTAACGTGCAGGTGTGTGTGTCTTGCAGGGCTCAGGCACCCAGACCGTTTCTGTCCTGTGGCCTCTCCGTCCCTGTGAGTGGCTTCCATGCACCTGCTCCACGGCAGCCATGGTCCAGTCAGCAGGGAGGGAAGGGGGCCTTTTTCTTTTCCTTTCCGGGCCCTGCCCAGAAGCTGTGCATATCACTCTGTGTACATCCCATCAGCCAGAACTCAGTCTCATGGCCACAGCTAAGCTCAGCAGGGCAGGGAGGAGTGTCCTCATGTGAACCCGTACCCAACCAAAATTCAGAGGCTTGGCACTGTGGAAGGAGGGCAGAAGAACTATGGGCCATTGGTGGTCAGACTTGGCAGATCTGGCCTCTGACCCCTGCCCCTGCCTCACCTCTCTCCCCCTTGCTCTGGCCTCCAGCTCCACTGGCCTCCATCCTGGCTGAATGTCCCCAGCTTGTGCCCCGATAGTTCTGCATCTCACTCCTCAGCCTCCTTTAGAACCCTTGAAGACACCTTCATAGGCTCTGCTCATGTAGTCCCCCACACAGTTCCCATCACACCCTCGTTCGTCCTCTAGAGTCATGTTCCATATTTATCAGCAAGACAAGAGCCTTGCTATACCGCCAACTCCCAGAACGGGTCATGCAACATGAATGAATGAATGAATGAATGAATGAAAGCAAGCAAGAGGGAGGGAGGGAGCCTGGGCAGGTTCTGTCCTGCTGGGGCTCCCTAAGAAGGTAGGGCCAGGTCATCTGACTTCTAGGGTCCTTTATTCTAGGCCCAGGTTCTCTTCTTCCTTGTCATCATGGTCTCCTTTGCCAACTACTTGGTGGGGACGCTGATTCCCCCGTCTGAGGACAAGGCTTCCAAAGGCTTCTTCAGCTACCGGGGTACGTGCAGGTTGGGCCCCTGCCCATGGCTCCGGGGACAGGTACACTCTGCCCACCAATCTGCCCCATTCCGTGGGCACAGGGAGGATGGGACCCCCAATTCCCAGGACCAGAAGCTGCCAGAGAAGGGGAGCCTCCAGCCTTCCTGGCTGGGCCCAGCCTTCTGGGTGGCTCTGATTCAGACTTTGGTCTTCCAGCGGACATTTTTGTCCAGAACTTGGTGCCCGACTGGCGGGGCGCGGATGGCAGCTTCTTCGGGATGTTCTCCATCTTCTTCCCATCAGCCACGGGCATCCTGGCAGGAGCCAACATCTCCGGGGACCTCAAGGTGAGCAGAATGCCTGCCCTCCTGCCTCCTGGCCCTGTCGTACCAGGATCTCCCCTGGCCACTGAGGTTGGGCACTGAGAAGGCAGGGTCCAAACCAACTCTGTTCACCCCACTCAATTCTGAGGTTGTTGATTGACACAACTCTGCTCTAGGCCTGGAGGACCACCCTGAAAAGGGCGGGGCTCCTCCCTAGTTCCTGGGACTAGCTTAAGGGGGAAGACTGAGCCAGCCTGACCTTCCAAAGCTGGTTCATGCATGTCTTTGCTGGGCTGGCATCCTCTCAGGGCTCTCTGCTGTCTTGGTGCAGGCCACGTCTGCTCAAAGTTCGAGGCTCTGGCCCACCATTGCTGTTGTCCCCTGCCCCAGCCCTGAAGATCAGCTGCTTTCCCTGTGTTGCCCGGCCTGCCTCTGTGTCTTGGTCTCCGCTCTCTCCCTGGGATGTCTGACCTTTGTTTCTTTACCTTGAGAAGTTCTGTTCCTCTTTCAGACAACACCTGTACCCTTAAACCTCTCCCAGCCCTCTGTCAGAGTGCGGCTCCCCTAGCCTGATGACGCCAGACCATTTATGTGTCTCTTCCCCCTTCCAGTTCTCTTTATCTGGGGAACTGAGGCCTGCCTCTGTGTCCCCATTCCCGGCTAAGTGTCAGACACATGGTAGGTGCTCAGTACATGTTTGTTGAGTGAATAGTGGTGAAACGTATTGACTGGGAGCTTCGGCGCGGGAATATAAGGTGCTAGAAGGTGGGGAAGAAGGAGAGACGAATGTTGACAGGGGCTCCAGCAAAACTGGGTGGAGATGGGGCTGGGCCGGGGCTTTGAAAGCTGAGAAGCCTAGTGGTATCTTTGCCAGGGCAGGATCAAGGAGACAGATGGGGTGCCAGTGGGGTGAATGGTGAGAACCTGGGTCGGTGCTGGGAACCCTTCCCCCCAGCCTCCAGTCCCACCTAAAAGGTGCTCTTTCATGCGTTTTCTTAAATGAATGAAGAATGGTGCCTTGGACTGTCTCCACCTCGCCTGGCTCTAACTGGGGGTGCTCAGGTGGTGCACAGCATGGCCAGGAAATCGGAGAGTGACTGTGTTTACTTGGCTCCTCTCCCTTCTCTGGGGAGCGAATAGCAGGGGCCTGGGCTACCTGCCTGCCCGGAGGTCCCTGCAGAGGTCAGTCTTGTGCTCAGATACTCCAGGTCCCCTGCCAGCGCTCTGACAGATCATCGTAGCCTAGCCATTTATCCACATGCTTTGTCCAGCCTCTCCAGTTACCAACCAGCACGGTATGCAGGCGTTAGGGCTAGGCAGCCGTCCAGGAACTAGGGAGTAGGGAGGAGGGGAGCACCTTGCTCTGTCCTGAGTGCCCTCAAGCCCTCCAGGGGCCATTTCCTCCTGGATCCAGCCCTCAGCCCGTTCTGTGAGACTGAACGTCCTCAGTACAGGAGCAGCTCTCATTCGTGGAGACTTTAGGCAAGTCCCTTTAAACCTCTCTGGGCTTAGCTTTCTCAAATGTAAGAGGGGACCCGGAGCACCCCTCCCGCTTCCCAGAGCAGGGGCTAAGGATTCCACCTGCTGATTTATGTGACGTGCTTCCAACAGTGTCCAGCACAGAGGAAGTACGGAGAAGCGCTGGTTGTCCAGGTCATGGCCATTTTCCCCATGTGGCTGCTGGGGGCCTCATTCTTTACAAACATGATCCTTGGCGAGGGGCAGCTGTGAGGGCTCCTCACCTGCACGTTGGAGAGGAGCAGACCAAGCTCAGAGGGGGCTGAGCCTTGCCCAGGGCCACACTCCCACAGGTGGCAGAGGGGCTGGAGTAAAGGGGCCTCAACTTCATCATGAACTTCCCGTCCATGAGTAGTTTTTTTTTTTTTTTTCCGAGATTTCATTTATTTATTTGACAGACAGAGATCACAAGTAGGCAGAGACACAGGCAGAGAGGAGGCAGAGAGGAGGAAGTAGGCCCCCCGCCAAGCAAAGAGCCCGATGCGGGGCTCGATCCCAGGACCCTGAGATCATAACCTGAGCCAAAGGCAGAGGATTAACCCACTGAGCCACCCAGGCGCCCCTTCATGAATAGTTTTTGAGCACCTGCTTTGTGCCCGTGTCTTGTGGGTGCAGCAATAAACAAAACACAAAGACACCAATTTCAGTCCTCACGCAGCTGACATTCTGGTGAGAAAAAGACAACCAGCCCCTCAGTGACGTTCCCCAACCCTTTAGCACTCGCGGAGCAATCTCAAGACCATCGCCCCGTGCGATGGCCCAGGAAAGCTTTACTAGCTTAATTTTCTGCCAGGGAGACTGAGGCTCAGATTCAAGGGACTTCCTAGTGACTGCTGTCAGGTCTGTGTCCCACCTGCTACCGTCCCAGGGCACATCCCAGGGCACAACACAGTCCCCGCTCCTACCTGTTCACATTTATGAGTCCTTCCTGTGGGCTGCGTTGACTCTCATCTCACAGAGTGGGGTTGGGGGGCATCACTGAGGCTCAGAGAGGTTAAGGAGCTTGTCCCAGCTCACACAGCCAGGAGGAGAGGCTGGGATGTGGACCCACATGTGTCTGACTTGTGGCCAGGCTCAGAGATTTGGGGCCGAAATGTAGGAGCCGTATGGAGGTCTAGTGTAGCCATCTCCCGGGACCATTTTAACAAATGACCACAAATGCTGTGGCTTAAAACAACAGACATTTATTCTTGCTTGGATCTGGAAGCCAAAGTCCAGAATAAAGGTGTCAAGGGCCATGCTCCCTGGAAAGGCTCTCTGGGAGACTCCTCCTCTCCTCTCCCAGCTTCTGGCGGCTCCAACAGTCCTTCCCATTCCTTGCCTTGGATCTGTGTGTCTCTTTAGTCTCAACCACTGTCTTCCCACAGCCTCCTTCTCTCTGCGTGTCCTTGCCTGTTCTTACAGGAACACCTGTTGCTGCATTTAAGGCCCACCTGACCGAGTAGGACCTCAGCTTAACTAATTACATTTTGCAAAGACCCTATTTCCAAATAAGATCATATTCTGAGGTTCTGGGTGAACCTGAATTTCGGGGGACACCATCCAACCGCCTAGAGTTGGGATGGGGAGCTGAGCCAGCCAGGTGGCCTAGAGACCAGGGACTCTGTGTGCTTGACCTGGTCGAGCCATCCTGGTGCCCCCAGCAGGGCTGGCAGGGCCCCCACAGCTGAGACCTCAGCGGACCTGGAAACTCCAGAACCCTTGGCCCCCCTCCAGCTCTGCCCTACCCGTCCCTCCCTCCCAGCCCCCGGCCCTCAGAGCCACCCCAGTTGTCCCCTCCATGAGGAGGCCTTTTGTGGTTCCTGCCATGTTGCTCTCCACCCCCACCCCTTGGTCTCCAGTACACTTCAGTCTGCTCTGTGACAAGGGCCATCTGCCCCATGTCGGCAGGATTCTGCTCGTACCTCCCTCCCTGGGGCCTCCAGAGTGAGGCCAGCCCTTGGTCATTCACTGTCCGACCATCAGCTCCAACTTGGGCTTCCAAGTGTCTGAGGCAGAGACCTGGGTTGTTGCCAGCCTTGTTTGGACCCACCTATAACACTGAACAACGTCACGGTCCCTCCAAGCTCTGTCACTTGTGGTTCTACCAGCCAGCTGTGCAGAATGGCCCAGGAAAAGCTGGGGAGGTGCACAAGTTTGCTTCCCAGTGTCCATGTGGCCTGCCCCGGGGGTTGGGGTATATGCCTGGGGGAGAACCTGCTGGAAAAATCCTGGCCTGTGTTACTCCACCCAGGACCAGCCCCAGGGGCCTGAGGCTGTCGACCTCGGTGTGGTGGGAGCGAGCCACCCCTGGCTCAGCCAGCTGGGGCCTCCGCACAGCTTCCTGGCCTCAGTTTCCCCACCAGCGGGGTGGGGATACTCTGGCCACTTTAGAGGAAGTAATGCATGAGGAAGGGTCTGGACGAGTGGAACACATGATGTGTGCATGTGAAGATTCGCTGTTTCTGCTAGGAAAATGCCAAAGGAGAGCCCTTCCTCGGTGGGGAGGGAGTTTGGGGCTTGTCTGTGGATTAACTGCTGCGGGAACTCACAGACCAGTTGGCGCAGGATAGTGACGAACCCGAAGCCCCGGGCCCTGGTCTGGGAGCTAGATGTGGATTAAGTCACTTAGCCGGCATCCCTGTGAGGCTGGAGGGGCTGAGGCATAAAAGAGCATGTCCACCACCCAGCTGGTCACCTGGAAGCTGGCTCCAGATCCCCCCACCCCCCACTTCAACACCCCCAGAGCCTGTGTTGGCCGGTGTTCTGGGGAAGCAGACATGGAGCAGGTTAGAGCTTCTCTCCATGCCTCCGGCTCCCGGCGCCCAGGTGTGCTCTCAGCCCCATGATCTTACTTGGGTCCCATCCTGCCCTGCGGTTGGCAATAGCAAGGGTCCTTCTTCTTGGGGCCCTGGGAAAGGGGGCTCTGAGAGGGGGCCGGGTTAGGGGTCACTGGCCCTCCCCCAGCCTCAGACAAGGGCAGGGCCTGGCAGGAGGCCCAGTGGCTGCCTGATGCCTTCCCTCCCTCCCTGCTCCTCCTCCCCCAGGACCCTGCTGTAGCCATCCCCAAGGGAACGCTCATGGCCATTTTCTGGACCACTGTCTCCTACCTGGCCATCTCGGCCACCATCGGTGAGTAGCTGTCTGGGACAGCTAGAAGGATTTCAGGGTGCTTGGCTGTCCAGCAGGGAGAGCTAGGCCAGGAGGACTTGGCCGCCTCAGGGAGTGGAACCTCAAACTTTATTTGGGGGGGCTAGTGGTGGTGACCAGAACATCTTCAAGGGAGGTGGTAGTTTGTGGTGAGGGTTGGGTCAGACGAGGCTCTTCTGGTCCCTTCACACCTGAACTTACAGATGCAAGGGTGGGTAAATGCTCGAGGGCAAATTATACTCTGACCCAATGACTAATAATAATAATAATGATGATGGTGGTGGTGGTGGTTGAAGATGATACCAGCCACTGACTCAGCCATAAGCCCAGTCCTTTATGTGCCCATCACATTTAATCCGGGCACTGCCGTGCCCACCATTTCACAGAGGAGAAAACCAGGGCTCAGAGATGTTCAGTGACCTGCCCAAGCTCGCACAGCCACCAAGTGGTAGAGGCAAGCTTTGAACCTAGGCCTGGGCCATTGACACTTGCCTCTCGCTGAGGTCCTCATGATCTCCCATTAACCACCTTGTGAAGTAGGCTGTTCACAGATGGCCAAGGGACATGGCCCAGGGCGCAGCCAGTCTGGCCTCTTTTTTTTTTTTTTTTAAGATTTTATTTATTTATTTGACAGACAGACATCACAAGTAGGCAGAGAGGCAGGCAGAGAGAGAAAAGAGGAAGCAGGCTCCCTGCAGAGCAGAGAGCCCGATGTGGGGCTCGATCCCAGCACCCTGGGATCATGACCTGAGCCGAAGGCAGAGGCTTAACCCACTGAGCCACCCAGGTGCCCCTGGCCTCTATTTTAAGGAGGACACGGGGACCTTAACAGGTCACTTCATGTTGCTAGGCCTCTGTAGAAGGACAATGATAACAAAGGCAATGGTGATGCTTTCTTTCCAGGGTTGTATATGGTCCTTCGCTCCTGCATTTAGCTATTTGTATCTGCCATTACTGTTATTATTATTATTTACAATTACATGCAGAAGGGGGAGCGGGCCCCTCTGTAGCAGCAGCCAGTGTCTGGGGGTGGGAGGAGCGGAGGGAGGAGGGAAGGGAAGAAGGGGGGCTTCTCCAGGCCCTGATCCCTCTTCAGGCTCCTGCGTAGTTCGTGATGCCTCCGGGGTCCTGAATGACACGGTGACCCCCGGCTCGGGCGCCTGCGAGGGGCTGGCCTGCGGCTACGGCTGGAACTTCACCGAGTGCGCCCACCAGCACAACTGCCACTATGGCCTCATCAACTACTACCAGGTACACATGGCCTCTGCCGGGCAGTCTGCCCCAGACCGAGGCCGGAACAGGCTGGGACAGACGTGGTTTGGAGGGCTGGACCCCCGGCTTGGAGGAAAGAGGTTCAGGCTCAGGTGGGGGCCCCTCTGGGCCCAGCCCCTGCCTCAGTGGGTCCTGGGATCCCCAGGAAAGGGGTGTGGACTCAGGCCTCAGAACCTAGCCCCTGCCTGCAGTGAGGCCTGGGGTACCCTGCATAGGGGCTCCAGACATGAGAGGCCTGGACCCTGTGTCCCTGCAGACCATGAGCATGGTGTCCGGCTTTGCGCCCTTGATCACGGCTGGCATTTTTGGGGCCACCCTCTCCTCTGCCCTGGCCTGCCTCGTCTCTGCTGCCAAAGTCTTCCAGGTGAGGCTGTGGAACGGGTCTGGCGGGAGGTTCTGGGAGGCACAAGGCCGGGGGGTCCCTGGGCGACTGCTGCAAAGGTCTCAGGGTGTCACAGGACTGAGACAGTCTAGAGTGAAGGCAAAAGAGGGCTCGTGACCAACTCATACAGGAAGCAGCCCCTTCCCATGGTGTGCTTTGAACTACACGGGCATCGCCCACCCCAGAGTCTCCCTGGTGCAGCCTGGCACCCTGTCGGCACTTCTGCCTGCCCCGTTGCGCGCCGACGCCGTCCACCCCGTCCCACCTTGCCCTTTTGCTCCCTCTCTGGAGAGGTGGGCGTGGGCAAGGAGATGAGGCCCATCCAAGAGACAGCAACCAGGATCCAGATTAGGGGAAGCGCCGGGCTGAGGTGGAGAGAGTAAGCAGAGCCTGGGGGCAGGGGGGTGGGTGGCAGGGGGAGGAGAGGGGGGTCCAGCCCAGGATGCGCACGCCTTCCTGTGCCCACAGTGCCTGTGTGAGGACCAGCTGTACCCGCTGATCGGCTTCTTCGGGAAGGGCTACGGCAAGAACAAAGAGCCGGTGCGCGGCTACCTGCTGGCCTACGCCATCGCTGTGGCCTTCATCATCATCGGTGAGAGGCTGCGCCCAGCAGCTTGTGGGGGCTCCTCTCTGCGCTGCTCACCTTGGCGCCCAGTGCCCGGCCAGGCCTGGCAGGGAGTGGACACTCGGTGACTAGGCCTTGAGTGAGGGAGGCTGGTCATGGGGCCCCGCCCCTCCCCCCGCCTCCGGATAGGTGGCTCCCACGCCATGCCAGCCTAGTGGGGCACATCATTCTGTCAGAAGGGACCCTGCCTTCTCTTGCGGATTCTGTATTCCTGTGTCCAGGCAAGTTGCCCTCCATCCCCACCCCCACCCCCAGTCCCCGGGTCTGAGTTAGTCCCCAGGACAACTCCGGAGCACAGGATAGCTCAGGGGAGCGGATACAGACAGCTGGATCAATAGCTCTGTCCCTGGATGAACTCCACAACCTCATTTCCCAGACCTTGAGCTGCCAGACCCCCTTGGACTTCACGGTAGAGGATGCCCCAGGGGAGAGATCCCAGGGAACCAGTTAGTTAGATTGGTTTTCTATCCTGGCTTTGCCATATGCCAGCTGTGTAACCTTGGACAGATCATTTTGCCTCGGTTTCTTCATCTGCAGAATGGGAGCAATAATGCATAGCAGGGGTGTCACAGGTGGGCACAAAGAGACTTGTACACACACACACACACACGCACGTGCACTGTATTCATAGATGCACACACACCCCAGTGCTTCCTGGTTTACTTAGCCAACAAGGCAGAACTTGCTAGGAGAAAGGTGGCCACACCAAGCCAGGGCAGTGGCTGTGCTGTGGCTCCCTGTGCAGGAGCGAGGTGGGGGCTGGCTGCTGGTGGTCCCGTGGCCCTGCCATAGCTGAATCCTTGTGGTTCACGCCAGCATCAGCAATCATGAGGCTTCCCTTTCCAGTCGATTCTCCGCTACTCAAGGGAGCCTTTCTGGACACTGGGTGCTCCTGGATCCTGAACCAGATGAAGAGGCAACAGGGCCACTCCCAGGGGATGGAAAACTCTAATCACTCTTCCTGCTCATCCTGCTGTCTTCCCCAATTCCGATTTCGAGTCTGATCTGAGTGGGTCTGACTACAGTTCAGACTGAGAACCACTATCTCGGACACTCTGGGGCAGGGTTCTTGTGACAGTTCAAGGGACTCATGCTCAGAAGTCCTGGGACAGAAGAGGGGTCTGTCATGTTTGGGGATTTCCCCGAAAGCAGGCCCCTGGAGCAAGGAAACATGCCAAAGTTTGTCTGGGGGTGTCGGGGCAGTGGCGGCCAAGTGAGACAGGGAAGGGAGGGACCCGGTTCTTGAGTGGGTTTTCACTGTGGGTGGAACTGTGTGTGTCCTAAGGTCCCAGAGTTTCAGATAAAAGAAGACATGGGTCTTGGGTCACATTGTAAAATATATATCTTACTGTAATTTGTGGTTGTAAGAAAAGTATGACAGCTACTGTCCTTGGTTCTCTCATAGTATCTCCCATTTTTCTCTATCTGGTTAAGAGATGGCCTTTTACAGTAAACAAAGCATCGGCCCTTTGTTTCACAAAATGATGGGCCCATTTCACAGATGGGAAGGTTGAGACGCACTGAGCCTCTGGGGCCCGTCTGGAATGCCCCAACTGCCAGGGAGGGCACCAGGCGACTCCCTGGCAGGTTGCCAACTGTCCTCTCTCCCCCGCCGGGTCATTGCAGCTGAGCTCAACACCATTGCCCCCATCATCTCCAATTTCTTCCTGTGCTCGTACGCCCTCATCAACTTCAGCTGTTTCCATGCGTCCATCACCAACTCGCCTGGTGAGCAGCTCCCTCACCCCTCTGTGGGAGGAGGCATGCGGGGCGGGGGCAGGGGTCCGGGAGGAGCGGGCACACCAAGGTCATCTCTCAAATCGAAACCAGTTCAAGGGACCACTCAAGTCATAATAATAATAGCAGCTCTCATCTCTCAAGACCGTGCGCTGTACGCCGAACACGGATTCATACACTGTTTACAGGATGCAGAGATTTCTTTAGTGCCCTCCTCCACCAAATTTACAGGAGTCAAGAATCTGACTCCCCAGAAAAGGAAGAGAATTGTCCAAAGTCCCAGGTTTTGCAGGTTGCCCTTTGCACAACTCCAGGGGTGTCGTTCAGATACGTCATTGACTTGTATGTTTATTCTGAAAAATTTCTGGCAAGTGGCAGTAAAGTATCCCGAGAAAGGCTTTTTCTGATTATCCCCAAATTGTCAAAGGGCTGGCTGCCACGCCACCTTTTCCTCAGCCCGGGGACCGTGGTGCCCCACAGTTGTGCCACGGGGCAGCTGTCCCTGGCAGCGGCCCTGGTATGGCTCATGGCGTGGAGCCAGGCAGGATCACGCCCTTCCCTGCTCTTTCCCCCATGGCTCCGTGCTGACATGGCCATATTTGGATGCCTCCTCCTTGGTGTAGCCTGTTCATTTGGCCAAATGACAGCCAGGGCGGGCATGCGGTCCTCCCCAGAGCCTCCAGTCCAGCCTCTGGAGACCCAGCGGAGGGGTCTGGGTGGGCACAGGCTGGGACTCTGGCTCTGGGCACAGGTGGCAGGGCCAGGGTGGTGCTGGCCCAGGAGGAAGCTCCCGAGCGTGCCCACCAACCTGCGTCCTCTGACCAGGGTGGCGACCCTCGTTCCGATACTACAGCAAGTGGGCGGCGCTCTTTGGGGCGGTCATCTCCGTGGTCATCATGTTCCTTCTCACCTGGTGGGCCGCTCTCATTGCCATCGGCGTCGTCCTCTTCCTCCTGCTCTACGTGATCTACAAGAAGCCAGGTGTGCAGTCTCATGTTGCCCAGGGCTTCTGGTGCCCCTTCTCCCCGCTGAGGGCACCCAGCCAGCCATCCTGCCCTCCAGCTCAGCTAGAAGGCTTGCATCAGGCTCTGTGCTCTCAAGGGCCCTGTTCTGAGCCTCCAGCCTCGTCCTTTCCCGTGGGGCGAGGAGACTGTGGGAACGTGCCTGCTCAGAGCCCACACCTCTACTTCTGGACCATCCCCCCCTCAACCGTGGCACCCAGGACCCTGGAATTGCCTGCCCAGGGCCATCCTCTTGAAGTGGCTGGGGGCACATCCAGGCCTGGGGGTGGCCAGGAGCTGGCTCACCGAAGGGCAGGTGGACACAACGTGGTGTCTATATACACACAAGCAAGGATTCCCAGGTGACAGTGATCTGGGGACAGGAGGGAGAACCCCAGGAAAACTTAGAATTCTAAATCTGAACGTAGCCTTCCAGGTTATTGTCTGTTTGTCAAGGGAGGTGAATATTTTGCACAGTTTGAACTTTGTTTTTGTTTTTTTTAATTATATTTGTCAGAGAGAGAGCACAAGCAGGGGGAATGGCAGGCAGAGGGAGAAGCAGACCTCCCACTGAGCAGGGAGCCCCATATAGGGCTCCATCCCAGGACCCTGGGTTCATGACCTGAGCAAAGGCAGACACTTAAGTGACTGAGCCACCCAGGCGTCCCCAGAGTTAAATGCTTTGTAGTGTAACTTATAAATATATGTAGCCATATGTTATGTGCAAACATTAGGAAGAGATCTGCAGGCTGTCCACCCACCAGACAAGACAGCCCAGCTCCCACGGTGCCTGATTCCTAAAGAAGGTCAACATTCCCTCCCTCAGTACAGCTGGTTTCTCCCGGGGATTTCTATAAAATTTTGAGTTTGATTTTTTAAAAAAGATTTTATTTATTTATTTGAGAGAGAGAGAGTATGAGAGGGGAGAGGATCAGAGGGAGAAGCAGACTCCCCACTGAGCAGAGAGCCCGAGGTGGGACTTAATCCTGGGACTCCAGGAGCATGACCTGAGCTGAAGGCAGTTGCTTAATCAGCTGAGCCACCCAGGTGCCCCTCTCTTGGGGATTTCTAATCATGTGCCCACCCTCCCACCCCCCTTCCCCGCTCAGAGGTGAACTGGGGTTCCTCGGTGCAGGCCGGCTCCTACAACCTGGCCCTGAGCTACTCGGTGGGCCTCAACGAGGTGGAGGACCACATCAAGAACTACCGGTGAGCGCAGCCATGTCCAGGCCACCTATCACCTGCCCCAGGCAGACCCGGGGTGGGGACCACCCAGGCTCAGAGAGGAGCACTGCCCCCGGCGAGGGGCCTGGGATGCCATTGCTTGGTGGGGACCAAGCACGTCTAGTGACCTCTCTGTACCTGAGTTTTCACAGCAGAGTATGTTCTTCGAGACGCAAAGGGCTACCCAAGGATGATCTGGTGTTGTAGTCCCCATCACAGTCATCTGTGAGGCTGACTGTGACGAAACTCTCCTAAGCAAGGAGAGTTGTGTGTCCGGGACTCCTTCCCACCAGGTGGTAACGCCCACAGTCAGCCATATGTATTTGTGTTGTATTGCTGCTCAAAGTGCCTTACGCCTCCTTACCACAGCCCTCTGGGGCCTATGACATTATTAACCCCAGTGGCTGACGAGAACACAGACGCACAGAGAGGTTAAGTAACTGGCCCGAGGTCACACAGCTGGTGAGTGACCAATTTTGTTTGGCTCCAACTGAGTCTGGCAGTGGCCCTGGACCATGAGCCTGGGCTGCCTCTTCATCCAGAGGCTGAGTCCCCCACGCACCCACGTGGCACAGGGATCTTGTAAGTGATGTGCCCCCCCACCCCCACCCCAGCCTTTATTCTCCCCGCCACCTGCGATTTGCGCCCAGATCCCCGTGGGCTCTGTGCAGGTGGCTCATGCCCTTTTCCCTTCCGCTTCTCAGTCCCCAGTGCCTAGTGCTCACGGGACCCCCCAACTTCCGCCCGGCCCTGGTCGACTTTGTGGGCACCTTCACCCGGAACCTCAGCCTGATGGTCTGTGGCCACGTGCTCATCGTGAGTGGCCCCTATAGGTGGGGAGGGGCCCACTTAGAGGAGCCCCTGGGCATGAAGTCCACACTTGGACAGGGGGTGGGGGAGGCTGTGACTGTGAGGAGGATTGGGGGTGGAGGAACTATGGAGCAAGCAGAGCCCACCAGACCCTGCTGTGGGCCTGGTTCTCTCCTCTCCCCTGTCCCCGTCACTGCCTTCTCCCCACTGCCCTGCCTCTTGCCTGCTCCCTCCATCTTCCTTCCCCCACCATCCTCCTCCTTCCTCCTCCTCTTTCCTTACCCTGACTCCATAGGGGAAAGTGGGTACCTCTGGGTGCGGCTGAGCCCCTGGGGCAGCCTCCAGGGAGGAGAGAGGCTGCATCTCATTAAGAACAGAGGGAGAAGGCAGCTCCCCATGTCCCCTGCCCCCACCACCCACAGGGACCCCGCAAACAGAGGATGCCTGAGCTCCGGCTCATTGCCAATGGGCACACCAAGTGGCTGAACAAGAGGAGGATCAAGGCCTTCTACTCAGATGTCATCGCCGAGGACCTCCGGAGTGGTGTTCAAATTCTCATGCAGGTGCCATGGGTTCGGGGCTTCCCCTAGGACTCAGTGCTTGGTGTGACAACCTGGAAGGCAGGACGTCCCAAGGGGCTAGTTGAAGCTCCCTTTGCTGCAAAGGGAGTGCCTGCCTTTCTTGTCTCCCCAGATATGCTGACTCAGGGCACTTTCTCACGGTGCCCAAGGGCCTACGGGAAACTGAGCTGGAAGCCTGTGGGGCCTGGGTGGTCTTGAGCAATTCTTGTTTTCCTTTTTTCTTTTTTTAAAAATATAATTTACAGTCAACAAAGTGAAAAATATTAAGTGTATAGTTTGATAAATATTTACATATGCATATATACCTAGTGGTGTGAAGCCACCACTCAGATCAAGTTCTAGAACATTCTACCAGGCAATTCATTTCCCTGCTCAGTTTTCTCAGCTGTAGAATGAGATGCATAGATAAAATCACAGCTGTTAATCCTGAGCCAGCATATCAGAGTCATTTCTAATAATTCTAAATATTTCTCATTTAAAAGAGAAGAACATATAGGGTCTTCTTTGAGGGGGTGTATGAAAATATTCTGAGAGTAGATAGAAGTGATGATTGTACAACATTGTGACTAAACTGAATTCTACTATATCCTTTAAAACGGTTAATTTTGTGTTATATGAATTTCACTTCAAAAAAGTTTTTAATATTTTTAAGCATTAAAAGAAGAAGTATAAAAGATGTAGAGGTGAGATGACTTGGGGATACTCTAAGGCTGGCATCCAAATTCAAGTCCCTTGGGATGAGAAATAATTTGCTAGAAAAGCAGAACTGGGATCATCCAGAGCTAAAGGGACAGTGTGGTCATTGTAGCTTCACCTCTCTCCTTGGTGTGCCCAGGCAGGCAGGACCTGACTGGCGGGATGTGATTCCTGAGCCCTCGCCACATGGTGAGGAGGGCAGTTGGGGCTGAGAGGGCCCCACCATAGTCACAGAACAGAGCCGCTGTGGGGCACGAGGCCTGGCCCCTCACCTCCCCACGACACTCTTTGCAGGCCGCAGGTCTCGGGAGAATGAAGCCCAACATTCTGGTGGTTGGGTTCAAGAAGAACTGGCAGTCGGCTCACCCGGCCACGGTGGAAGACTACATCGGCATTCTGCAGTGAGTGAGGGCATGAGGGAGGCAGGGCCTGGGGTCAGCTGATTAGGTCCTTTGGTGTTTCTGGGCCTTGGGAAGCAGGGGGGATGCATTGGAAGTTATAAGAAGCTGGTTCAAAGCTGAGGAGGAAACAGACCCACTGAGGGCTCACCACTCTGATCTCTAGGCCCTGGGCACCAAGCTGGGCAGGGAACACACAAAGAAGGAGAATAGATGAGACATAGTAGGGAGCAGTGGGGACTGTGGCAAACTGCCGTGAATAGCAACTATTGGGCTCCAGCCAGTTGTGCCCAGGCAGAAATGTGGGCCCAGTGTTGCCAAAGCTTCTGGTTTCTTAGAAGAGCCAAAAAGATGGGTTTTTAGGTGAGAACCTTGGACTATGGAAGACCTGCCAAGAGCCGGCCCTTGGGCTGTGAGGTGGTGACACCAAGCAAGAGGTGAATCCAGACCTCCCAGGAGGCAGTGGTATGGGGAATGGGACCATGAGGAGAAAGTCCCTGGGGACTCTGGGCTGAACTCCAAACCTTTTCTCCTTTGGTTCCTCCTGGGCAACCTCCAGAAAATATCTGCCTGAGTTGCTTTTCTGTGTTGATGTAGTATAGCGAGGCCGTGTGTAGTAGTGTTTAAAGAACAAAGGCTGGGGGGCCTGGGTGGCTCGGTCATTGAGCATTTGGCTCTTGATTTCGGGTCAGGTCTTGATCTCGGGGTCATGGAATCGAGCCCCACATTAGGCTCCCTGCTCCGTGGGGAGTCTGCTTGAGATTCTCTCTCTCTCTCTCTCTCCCTCTCTCCCCCTCTGCCCCTCCCCCCCCGCCTTGTTCATGCATGGTTTCTCTCTGAATCTAAATAAATAATAAAAATAGAAATCTTTTAAAAATTGATGAAAAGAAAGAAGGAAAGAGGAGAGGAGAGGGAAAAAAAGGAAAGGATGGAAAGGAAAGGAAGCTGAGCTTTGGGGACCTGGGACCTGCTTCCAGGTCCGCTGTGACCCAGTCATCCAGCCACAGTCGGGCGTCTCAGCTGCCTCTGACAGTGACAACAGGTGGTAGAGTCTGTTCTCCAGCATCCCCCCAACTCCAATGCTCCAAAACCCCAAAATGCTAGGGCCTGAGAAGCGTCTGCCCCAAAGACACGTAACCAAAGGACTCCCAGAGGGCAATGCCTGACCCATCAGATCAAGCCCTACTGGTGGCTTCTGGGGCCCTCTGTCAGCTGGGCAGTGAATAAACTTCTGGGGTGGGAATCTTCTAGACGTTCCCTCCTACAAGCTGTTGCTGCCTCCTGAGCAAGGCCATTCCTACATACACCGGCCCTCGGGGTTCTGTCTCAGCAATTCAAATCTAAAGCCAGCTGCCCACTTTCTTAGCGTATCTCATGGGCTAGTTACTCCCTGAAACTCGAGTTGTGCTCCTATAAGATAAGGTTAAGTATTCCCATGCCCTCCTCTACTAGCAGGCTTGTGTAGATTATCCAAATATATCAGGAGGACAGGCCCACCTTGCAGACTGGCCTGACTTGGTTTCCTGCTGAGTATAAGATCCACAGCACCTCCTGGTGCCACAGACCATAGAGCTAAAGGGGCCCTGGTTGGGGGCTCTCCGGTTCTGCTAGCATGTTACAGAGGTGGGGAGACTGAGGCCCTGAGAAGAAGAAGTGATATGACGGGAGGCAGGGCCAACTGTAGACATCTGGTCTCCTGGGGGCTGGGGGCTAGGGGCTGGTGGCTGGGACCAAGGGGAGCCTGAACCCACCTCTTCTCTTTCCAGTGATGCTTTTGACTTCAACTATGGAGTGTGTGTCATGAGGATGCGTGAGGGGCTCAACGTCTCAGAGGTGATGCAGGCACACAGTGAGTACATGCCCCACCTGCTTGATGCCCCTCACAAAAACCAGAATGGGATTCTAGAAAAGTTCTAGAACCCAATTTTGTAAGAAAAGATTTTATTTATTTGAGAGAGCAAGCAAGAGAGACCCTGAGCAGGGAGAGGGGCAGAGGGAGAGGGTGATACCCCGCTGAGCAGGGATCCTGATGTGGGGCTCGATTCCAGGACCCTGGGATCATGACCTGATCCAAAGTCTGTTTAACTGACTGAGCCACTCAGGCACCCCTAGAACCCAATTTTTTAAGGGGTAGAGAGAAGAAAGGGGGACATTAGTAAGGAATAAAAGCTTAAAAAGTTAGCTTCAGATGGCCTCTTAGAACTCCTCAGGTTTCCAAATGAAGACACTGACCAAGTTCAAGGTCACACTTCCCACTGGGGGCAGAACCAAGACTGCACCTCAGAGCTCCCCAACCACTATCAAGGTCTCCGTAACCAGGTGGGAAAAAGAGGAACTAATAGGAAGAAAGAAAAGACGGGAGAAAGGAGAGAGCTCACATAAAGACAGTGGAACATGGGGCGCCTGAGTGGCTCAGTGGGTTAAAGCCTCTGCCTTCAGCTCAGGTCATGATCCTAGGGTCCAGGGATGGAGCTCCACCCACATCAGGCTCTCTGCTCAGTGGGGAGCCTTCTTCCTCCTCTCTCTGCCTGCCTCTCTGCTTAGTTGTGATCTCTGTCTGTGAAATAAATAAATAAAATCGTAAAAAAAAAAAAAAAGACAGCAGAACATGAAAATACAGAGAAAGACCACAGAACCCAGATGTTTTGGTCCCCAAGACCCTCCCGGAGCACCGAGGAGGGCTGTTTACTTCTAGTCACACAGGGGTCTGCAGACCCTGCATTGGTCACATGTCGGGGACTGAAAGAAATCATAAAATGGGAAACAAAAGGGGGCGGTTCCGGGGGTAGGGGACTGAGAGGTGTGGAGGCCAGAAGGAAGCGGGGGTCGCGGGAGAAGCAAGGGGGAGGCAGAGGCCAGATCAGGGGAAGGTGAGGGGTCGGGACTTTCTTTCTCATGGAAGGGTTAGCCTGGGAGAGGAGGAAGCCAGAAGTGCCCCTGGTTGAGGAGAGCCCGGGAACGAAGCCGCCCCCTCTCTTGCAGTTAACCCGGTGTTTGACCCCGTGTTTGACCCTGCGGAGGACAGCAAAGAAGCCAGCACCAGCGGGGCCAGGCCGTCTGTCTCAGGCACGTGTCAGTCCGCACGCCACCCAGAGGCTCAGGATGCTCTCCCGTGGTGGGGCAGCCAGTGGTGGGCCGTGAGGGAGCCTGGTTGTGGGCAGGACCCTTGGGTTGGGTAACCAGGGACCGGAGCAGGTGGGCTTGGGCAATATTCCACCTTGCAGCCCTCCTCGGGAATTCAGTGTCCGGGCATTGTGGGAACCCACCCAGCTGGCTCAGCAGCCTGTGTGAAACCCCTCCAAGAGGTCCCCTGGCCTCGCTCAGAGGTGACAGGCAGGGAGGAGAGGAGCGGGCTTCTCCCTCCGTCCTCTGCCACTGATGGTCTGGGAGGCAGGCCAGTAAGGGAGGGGTGCATCCCAGGACAGCATGCCCGGGACCCCTGCTCCTGGTCCAGCTGGCTGAGAAAGGGTTTTCAGGGTCCCACTGTCTAAGAGCCGGGGACTGGGCCGGTCCCCACCATGCACGCCCTCAGCAGGGTGCTTCCTGCCACTGTGTGCCGGTGGGGGCGGGGGGGGGGCGACAGCGAGCCCACCTCATGCAGCAGCTGGCTCCATGTTCAGACACAGTCAGGTGTGTGAAGGTGAACTGCTCTCAGGTGACCACCCCCCCCACTCCTGCAGTGGACCCAGAGGCCCTGGGGCGGGAGGAGCAGGCCAGCACCATCTTCCAGTCTGAGCAGGGAAAGAAGAGCATTGACATCTACTGGCTATTCGATGACGGAGGTCAGTGTCCGCCTGGTTGGCAGCTCTCCTGGGGACCGCCTTCCCTCCATGGCCTATACTTCCTGGCTGCTCCGGACAAGATCCCAGCAAGGGGAACTAGTGACCCTTGGGCTGGAGGAAGCCTGGCTGGGCCCCTCTTCTTGGTGTAAACTGGGACTTTGTCAGAGGAGCTGAGGTCAGCATGGGATGGAACCTTAGGGGTTCAGATGAGAAGGACCTCAGGGGTCACAGGCCCCTGCCAGAAATGGGGGGGGGGATGTTGTAGGAATGTTCTTCACTTCCTAGAAATATGCCCTCTCCCATTTTTCTTAAAACACATGCCTCTTGGCGTTATTGCTCTGCCCCGATAGAGCCCTGCCCAGACAGAAAACGCTTTGGGTCCAGGAGCACATGTCCGACGAAGGGTAGCTTCTGTAGACCAAACACTTGCTACACGCTTGACACTAAGTGCAATCCCTAGGCAGGAGCTGTGATGAGACCCGTTTACAAAGAAGGAAACTGAGGCATAGAGCCGTGAAGTAATGGGTCAGTTGGTGCAGGTTATGCAGTGATAAGGGACAGCTGGTCCTTGGCCTCCTGTGGAGAGATGACAAGCAGGGGTGAGGGTTTCCAGCCACTGGTGAAATCTTTAACCTTTAAAACAATGTGCCAGCAATCCAGATTTTTACATGAAAATCCCCCAGTTATTAAACTCCAACTCATGGATTCCAAGACATCACGCAGGCCACATGAACCCTGGCCCAGAGACCCTCGTAAGCTTGGTTTAGTCTAGCGCCCTCCTTACACAGATGGGTAAACTGAGGTCCACAGAGAGGAAAAGGGGTGCCAGCGGCAGAGCGGGGCGGGAACCCAGAGGGTGCTCTATCTATCCTGAGAGCAGTTCCCCCTTGATGCCAGGCCTCACCCTCCTCATCCCCTATCTTCTCGGCCGCAAGAAGAGATGGAGCAAGTGCAGGATCCGTGTGTTTGTGGGGGGCCAGATCAACAGGATGGACCAAGAGAGGAAGGCGTAAGTGGGGAGCGCTGGGGGGAGGGGCCGCACAGGACCAGCACCGTCCCAGCTCTGCCCAAGAGTAACCCCTCTTGCTCTCCCCAACCTGTGCCACTGCCCCCTCCAGGGGGACCCAGCCGTCTCCAGGTCGCAGCAGAGCTGAGGGAGCTCTGGGCAGGCACAGGTTTCTGTCCATTTTGGACGTTATTTTGCTGTCCCAGTCCCCTCCTTTAATAAGATACAGACGCCCTAGCTCCATGACGGGAAGGATTGTTACATTGTAAAACCACAATCTGCTCAAGGAGAAATCTGTGTGAAATGAAGGAGGGAGAAGGCCCTTCCTGCTGAGAAATGGGGGGGGGGGGCACTGAGGCTCCTTCAGGGCAATGTCCCCACCCCAAGCTTGGGATGCTGTTCCTGGTGAGACAGGAGGTATTTAGTGGCCAGAAGCTGGGACAACAAATGCCACTGGATTTCTTAGAGAGAAGTGACTTTTATTCTCTTCCAATGGTGTGGCTCCTTCTGCAGGAGAAGGGCTTTCTGCT
This sequence comes from Mustela nivalis, assembly GCF_964662115.1. Taxonomy (NCBI): domain Eukaryota; kingdom Metazoa; phylum Chordata; class Mammalia; order Carnivora; family Mustelidae; genus Mustela; species Mustela nivalis. The sequence continues at coordinate 26,754,515 of NC_139037.1, read as the reverse complement.
GGGGAACACAGGCTCATCTGTCTCAGCCAGAGAGGACGGGCCTGGCTGGGGGCCGGGCCGGGCAACGGCAGAATTGAGCTCAACCAGCCAGAATTTGGTCATGTTGGGTTATTTACTTGGGTTTTCTTGATTACCTCTTTCTGGCAAGAGATGCTGGTTTTCTTTTGAAAATTGCCATATGAAATTTCCAGGTGCAGGTAAGTAAGAATGTGAGTAGATTTAAGCAGAAAAAGAAGTAAATGGAAAGGTAGGTAGCTCAGCCTTATTTAGAACAAGGTCAAGTGAGGTGGAAGGTTGTGGGTTGGGAGACGCTGGAGGGGGCAGCTGGGTAGGAACAATGGGTAGCTTGCTCAAGGTCACGGCATGCATTAGCCAAAGGGAAAAAAACTCTGCCGGTCTCTGGTGTGTTCTGCCACTGTCTGAGCCCTGATGTCCCTGGGTCAAGACCTCTGGGCATGTGCCACCAGGACTGCATCCCCATGACCCCTTCTCGGTCACTCCCTGTGTGACTTAAGGGCAACTAGCAATCTCCTCTCCTGATCCTCACCCCTGCTGAGAACCTCTGTGATCTCCAGGAGATAAAGAAGTCCAGAAGGCTTCTTCATAGGCTCAGCTCTCTGTTGTAGCCCCGAATGCAAGCCTGAGCTAGTGGAGATCAAGGCTGTGGCACCGGGGGATCACGGGTGTTCTGCACATGAAGGGTGTGGGATGTCCTCTGCCTCCCAACTGTCCAGCCAGGCCAAGCCCTCTGGTCTCCTTGTGACCCCGAGGCCAGGCTGGTGCTGCCTCCGGCTGGGTCCCTGCCCAAGCCTGCCACCCTCACGCTGCACACCAGCACATCTGCTCACAGCTCTGCTTTCCTAATCTCCCTCCCAAGTTCGGGGTCCAGCAGTGGCTTGACGGCTGGACCTTAAGGTTTATCCCCCGTCCCTGCCCCCCACCCAGCCAGCCACTCGATGCTCCTGCCCCACCTTCTACACCCCCATGCCCTCACTTATTTATTTGGACTCCCCACCCCCATGCACTCAAACACTGCCAACTTGTTCTGGGGTATCCCCAAAGCCACATCCCGCTCCAGATTCTGATGCACTGGATAGGCTAGAGCCAAGGCAGGTGTATTTTTCCAAAGGCTCCTTGGCTGATTGCACTGTGGACATTCCTACCACGCCCCCTTTGGCCTATAATGATCTTGTGCACCATGCACCGTCCAGCTAGATTGCTACCTCCTCCGTGAAGCCTTCCCTGACTGCCACCAACCACAGACCCACAAATGGCATCTCCACCCCTGTTACATGCAGAGTCAGTGCCACATGCGCAGGCTCGCTCCTCCTGGTTCGATACTTCGTTCATGGGTATCATCTCTGATTGAACAGACCACCCTGCAATCTCCTTCTTATCCCTTGCACCCTTGGTCCTCGAAGTGTTCTCCGTGGATCGGTTTCCCCATCACGTGGGAGCTTGTCAGAATGCAGAATCCCAGGCCCTACCCCAGACCAGATGAATCAGACATCCCCGGCAGATGTACAGACATTAGAATGTAGGCTGTGCTAGTGCAGAGGTGGCCACCAGGTGCTTGGGGAAATACTGCTCAATCCCTTTTCCTTATCGTTTGTCATCCTCTGACCTGCTTAATCAACCTTTGTCTCTTGTCCGCCCCTGCCCAGGTGAGAACGTCCGCTCCCTGGGGCCAGGATTTGATCTGCGGTTTTTCACTGCTGGGTCCTCGATAGACATTACGAACTCACTGAATAGACGCATATGTGTTTTAAAATCTCCGTCTCCCAGGCTCATTTCCCTGTTGAGCAAGTTCCGACTGGGATTCCACGAGGTTCACATCCTTCCGGACATCAACCAGAAGCCGCGTGCTGAGCAGTGAGTGCTCTGTGTTGACTTTCTTCCCAGGCAGGAGAGCCAGCTGTATGCCCCCACACACCCCTGTCTGGTGAGCCCTGGGCAGACAGGGCTCAAGGCAGGCAAAGAGGATGGGGAGTTTGCAGCCTTTTACTTTCCCATTGGGGTTTCTTCCTTTGCGTATCAGAGCTCAGGTCTTTGCCAGAAATAGCCCTGGGCTGGAGGACGGTGAATGTTCACGTTTGTGCTTTTCTTGGAGCAAGTGTTTAATTTCATTTATTTATTTTTTTAAAAGATTTTATTTATTTATTTTAGAGAGAGAGAGAGGGAATGAGAGAGAGAACATTAGTGGAGAAAGGTCAGTGGGAGAAGCAGACTCTCTGCTGAGTAGGGAGCCCAATGTGGGACTCGATCCCGGGACTCCAGGATTGCGACCTGAGCTGAAGGCAGTTGCTTAACCAACTGAGCCACCCAGAAGCCCGGAGCAAGTGTTTTAAAGCTGGTGCAAGTCTCAGCTGTTCTGCCCCTTGAGTGAGGGAAAGCAGGTGTTTCATCCTCAAGGGACTCCACCCCCACCCACCCCACGGACCTGGGGGGATGGACAGGGTGGGAGCGGGTCTCTCGCTTCACACATCACACTGCTTGCTACTCGTAAATTTCTTAAATTTTCTCCAGCACCCTGAAGGGTTGTCATAAAGCAGTGGTTCTCAAACTTAGGCCCACATCAGAATCAGATGAGGACTTATGAAAACACAGCTTGCTGAGTCCCCCTTCTCCCGCCCCCACTCCAAGATTCTGAGTCAGTAGGTCCAGGGTAGTGCCTGAGAAGCTGCATTCCTAACAAGCTCTTGGGTGCTGGTCCGGGCGCTTCACTGGGAGAACCGCTGTCTTAAAGACAGTCTGTGTAAAGTGCTTCACACAGGGTCCAGCCCCAAGTCAGTGTTCAGTAAATGGTAGATTGATGGCTTTTGCCCTCTAGACCTTGACCTTTTGGAGGTCTTGGCTGCATTGTGGACTTGCTTCCTTCTCTAAGCCTTGACTAACTGAAGTTCCTCAAAAAGGAGCTGTGACGGGTCCAGCTCATCCCTTCCCATGAGGCCAAGATGGAGGTTGCTGCAAAGCCTGTTTCTTGGCTACCTTTGCTCTAGTTGGCTATGTCCTGGGCTGGCAGAATCACATGCCCAGAAACATGTGGCTAGAGGCCAGGAGCCATGGCAGAGGCACATGCCTTCCATGGAGCTGAGGGATACTGGAGCAAATAGAACGGAAGGTGCAAAGGCCCTGAGGCAGAAGTGTGGCAGCCACAGCCCTGGATGTTATTTCTATGAACACACTGGTGCTGGGAGTGGGGAAAACATTGAAGGGTCTGGGCCACAACTCTCCTCCTTCCCAGATGCAGCAGCAAGCTCGTGGACTTTACTCAAATCCCTGTGTGAACTTGTAGCTAGGCTCACTGGCTCCATGACTCAATTCCCTAGTCTGAAACTAAGACATTTATAATTGGGCTTGCTTCTGTAAATTCCTGTACATGAGATTTTCCAGCCCTCCAGCCCCTCAGTAAAGTCAGGTCTGTCCTGACCTCTTACCTCTCCCTTATATTCCCCATTACCTGGGGAGGGAAGGGACTAGTCTGTGGGGTTGGATACATTGGTTCCTCCCATGTGCTGGGGTGGAGATGAGTCCATCAGAGCTCTAGCTGGGGATGATACCCGCCCCAGGGCAGGCCGGAGGAAGTCCAGAACCAGACACAGGAGGAGGGAGGCAGAGATGCACCAGAACACAGGAGAGAATGCAGCTGGGCTGTCTGTGTGGACAGAGGAGCAAAGCCTTGAGTCAGGCTGCAAAGAGAGGGAGTGGGGGATACCTTCCCTGTGGGAGGAGCTTAAGAGCAGCCCGAAGACCCTGCCCAGCAGCCCTAATCTTTAAAACCCAGCCTGGGCCCTTCTCTGCCTCCACCTCCTGGTCCTCTCTTTTCTCCTTCGCACAGCCACGCTTCTCCAAGGAGATCAACTGTCTTTGCAGCCACTTCCTCACAGAGATCCCCCTGGAGGTCATCACTGGCCTCCGCCTCACCCACAGAGCCCCTTTCTGGGCTCGTCTTGCTCTGCCTCTCTGCTGCATCCCCCATAATGGTCCCTCTTGGGACAGTTCTTCCTTTGGGTTTGGAGGTGTCCCCCCTCCACGGATTCCTCCTACCTCAGCAACCCTTCTTTCATTTCCAGTTGCTGGCTAGTCCTCCTTTCCCTGACTGATGCTTGCCAGCATCATTGGGATTTGGCCCTGGACCTTTGTCTCTTCTTTTTTTTTTTTTTTTAAGATTTTTTATTTATTTATTTGATAGAGATCACAAGTAGGCAGAGAGGCAGGCAGAGAGAGAGAAAGGGAAGCAGGCTCCCTGCTGAGCAAAAAGCCCGATGCGGGGCTCGATCCCAGGACCCTGAGATCATGACCTGAGCCGAAGGCAGAGGCTTTAACCCACTGAGGCACCCAGGTGCCCCTGGACCTTTGTCTATTAACTCTGTCTCCAGTGTGAGCTCCTCCATCCCTATGTCTGCAGGGGGCTTCATCTGAAGGCTGAGCAGTCTGAATTTCTATTTTTAATCCTGTAAGTCAAGTCACACAGAACAGTGTCCAACAGGTTCCCATCTCACTTGGGGCCAATAGCGAAGGCCTACATGGTCTAGGCTGTCACACTTGTGTGTCCTCACCTCACCCCCACTTTCCTCTGCCCTCACCTTGCTCTGGCCATACTGGCTTCTTTGCTGCTCCTCAAAGAAACCAAACATACTTCTGCCTCAGGGCCTTTGCACCTTCAGCTCTGTGTACTCCAGCACCCACTGGCCTGTAAAGAGCTGGCTTCAGAAGGACAGGCATCTTTCAGCTTCAGGGAGGCCTTCCTTCCCCCCAAATATTTCCTGTCTTGGAACCCAGCTTGTGTCTTCATTAAGCTCATGATGTAGATTTGCTTGTTTATTGTCCAGCAGATGGAAAGCTTGGTAGATAGAGGACATTGTAGGGTTTTTTGTTCCATGATGTGCAGTGCAGAGCCTGGCACAGGATGGTTAGGATTCAGGGGCAACCTGCGGAACGGTCGGGTGGGTGGAGGTGGATCCCAGGCCAGGCGTCGTGGACGACATTTGGTGGAATGCCAGCTGATTGGTCAATGCTGATGGTCAGTGTTGATTGCTGCCCGGAAGCTGCATTGATGTAAACCACAGCGGCAGAAGGGCTTTAGCCTGAAAAGTGTGTCCCTGTGGCTCCCATCTCCGTCTCCCTGGGGGACTTAGTTCCCCTGGAAACCAGGCTGTCTCACTGGGTCTCACCCACTCTCTCTGTCCCCAGCACCAAGCGGTTTGAGGACATGATTGCACCCTTCCGCCTGAATGACGGCTTCAAGGACGAGGCCACTGTCACAGAGATGAGGCAGGATTGTCCCTGGAAGATCTCAGATGAGGAGATTAACAAGAACAGAGTCAAGGTACCTGAGAGAGAAGGGCCTGGCTGGGGTGGGGTAGGGTGGGGTGGGGTGGGGTGGGGTGGGGTGGGGATGGAGGTGCTCCTCCGGGTCAGGGCCACGTGCCCCCATCTGTCCTGAGCTTCCTCATCACCCTCTCCTTTCCATCCCCGTCCACCACTCCCTGGCCTCTGAGGTATCCTCAAGCCACAGCTACTGGGTAAACCGGTTGTGGAACTCGGAGCCATTCGTGGCCTGAGTCACACCCCGCTGTGGCGATGGAAAGGCGGGGGCTCTCCCTCTCCTCTCTTGTCCCTGGTGGAAGGGATTCATGAGACAGGTGGCGAAGGTCAAGGTAAAACTTCCCTTGTGGGCTAACAAAGCTGCCTGAAGGTTCCCCCTAGCCTGCAGAGCCCATCCTACATGTAGCCTAAAATCATGGCCACCCCATCCAGACAGAATCTTCCAGATTCTTTAAGGCCTAAAGGGGGGCTGTGGTTGCTGTGGCCACTTTAAGATCGGGTGAGCATTTAAGGGAGCTGCGGAAGGAGGTCACAGCTCTGCTCCCTGTGCTCGGGGTCACTGGCCCCCCACCCCCTCTTTGCCCTCAGAGGACATTTGGCAAAGTGTCCATTTACCACTGGAGGGTGGGATCACTGTGATCTCTGTGAACTCACTTTCCCGACATTCTCCATTTTCTCAAATGGGGTGTCCTTCCACGGTCAGACTCTTGAGTGCCAATCATTTCTGAACAAACTGGAGACAGGCCTTGGGGTGGGAAGGAGGCTCCCCCACAACCCAGCCTCACACAAGCTTTCGGGAATTCTGATCTGTCAGCCCAGAGACCCTGAGGGCTCACAGCTCCTTGGAAAACTCTGGATGACGTGTAGTGTTCGAAGAAGGCTCTGGTCTGGACTGTGGTAGAGGAAGAAGGGACACATTCCACCTGTGCTCGGAGTCTCCCTTATCAAGCACCTTTCGTGTGCCCGGCCCTCGACGTCCACGTGTTTTTGCGTGGGTTATCACCCTCCACACTGCCCACGTTCCCCTGGGGAGGCGATTATCATACCCATTTTACAGAGAAGACAGTAATGCTCAGGGAGGCCACGTGCCTTGCTTGGGTTCTCTCTGCTGTGAGCAGCTCACCCCACACCACGGAAGGTGCTCTCTCTTCCACCTAACCGCCCCCCTCCCCGGGACCAGCCCCAGTCATGGAAATAAGGCCCGGCAAAGGAAAGCCAAGTTCCCAAGGAGGTGAACTTGGCTTTCTGCTACTCTGAGGGTTTCCCTCCGTCTTGGAGGAAGGTAATAATTAAGGGGGAAGAATTCGTGCATCTGGTCTGAAATCTTAAAGAAGACGTCCCTGGGCTTGTCGGGGACCACTCCTGAGGATGTGGACAGTGACCCCCTGGCTTCTCCTTGCTCTAGTCCCTTCGGCAGGTGAGGCTGAATGAGATTCTGCAGGATTCCTCCCGGGATGCCGCTCTGGTGGTCATGTAAGTAGCTGCTGCTGGGAGAGGAAGCCTGTCCCTGAGGCCCAGGACGTCCGCTCTGGGAAGGGGCTCAGGAGGTACATGCCGGCTGAGGACCCGAGCCTGACCCTGTGAGCCAGAAGGGCCCAACGCCCCAGGAAACACAGCTCAGGTGGCTTCTTGGCACATGACTGGGCCTGCTCGGCACCCCTCACCTGAGTGCCAGCTGGCAGAAGTCTAGGACCTCACACGCCCCAGGCCTGGCCGACCCCCCCCCCCACCATTTTCCCCTGTTCGCCACCTTTCCCTGCCAAACACAGCTTGGCAAAGAGGACCCCGCTCATTCAGGAAGAAAATCAGTTCCTGGTTGTTTGGGAATCACCCAGCCCTCCTTGGACATGGGCCACCCCCGGCTGCTGTGGGTGCCAAGCCTGGGCGGCAGCAGGGGCACAGGGTCGCAGTGCTGGGCTTCGTGCCTGTCAGGCTGCTGCGGCCTGTGGCCAGCTCTGAGCCACTTCTGCTGGGTAGGGGTGGAAGCTGAGGGCGTGGAGTTGAAGGGACAGGTGGCAGTGGCACAGAGGGTCTCAGAGTGGCTCTGTTCTCACAGAGGCAGGGAGGAAGAACATGGTCAGCCAGGCCCTCTGACACCCTCCCCCAGAGAAGCCTAAGTCCGAGGGAACAGGGTGTTTGGCAAGGCCCCTAACTGGCCTGGCTTGCATTTCCTGAGGGCAGGCCACCTGGGAATTCCTCAGGATGGCCCAGAAGCCTGCAGAACCAGTTTTCTCATACCCTGAGACCAGGATCAAGCATACCCTTTTGAGGCTCCAGTACAAAATGAAAATGTGGGGCCCCTTGTTTGAAAATTGTTGAGAATGACAAGATGGCAGCAGCAGAGAATGGAACCCAGCATGGGACCCTTCTAAGTATGTGTTGGGGGGTGGGGGTGTGTGTGTGACTGCACAGCTTGCACGCCCACGAGGCTGGCTCTGCCTCAACAGGGCTCCCTGGGGCTCTTAGGGAGAACATTTTTCGGTACAAAGAAAGTGCTTTGTGTTTCCTTCATGCGGGAACTGTGGTAAGAGAAAGGGCTGCGTTTCTCTGGGACTGTCTGGCCAACACCCAGCAGTGAGTGTTCCTAGGGCAAGGTCTGCCTAGGTTGTGGACCCAGTCCCAGTGCAAGACAGTGGCTTCATCCCAGGACAGCGCCCCAGACCTTTCCTTGGGTGTGGTGCCAAGCCGCCGCCTCGTGAGGGTGAGGGCTAGCCCCGGTCAAAGAAACAGGTTTGCGCTGTCTCTGCTCACTGTGTGGCCTTGGGCAAGTAACCCTACTTCTCTGTGTCTCCATCTCCCGGATTATAGAGAAGGGTTTAACCTAATTATTTCCAAGGTTGCCCTTCATGTCAACATGCTATGATTTGAAGTTTATTTGCCACTACGATAAGTCGGTCTCTCAAGCCATGAGATGAGAAATTTCACCCAGGGAAGTGAGCCCCTGCGGGCACTTTCTCCACCCCACTCCCCTATCCCCTGGACCCCAGAGGGAAAGATAGGTCCCCCACCCCAGCAGCCTTTGGGGGAGTAGCGGACACAAATAATCATGAGTCCAGTCACTTAATTTTTTTAATTAATTAATTAATTAATTATTGTTATTTATTTATTTGAGAGAGAGAGTGAGCAGAGGGAGAAGCAGACTCCCCACTGAGCAGGGAGCCCGACACGGGCCTTCCCACCTTCACTGGGAGGGCACAGCCGCTGAGCCTTGGCATTGCCAACCTCCAACCCAGAGACATCCCCACCAGTGTTTCTAAAAATTCAGTCTGAGAGTCACTTTCATCGGCCCCAGGATTTGGCACATTCCTCAGTTCCTTCCAGATCAGGGTCTGGGGTGGGGTGGAGAAGACTGCATTCCCCAGAATTTCCGAGGGAGAAAAAATCCTCCCCTCCCCCCTCAGGAGGAAAGAAAATTACACTTTCCAGTGTCCTGAAGAGCGTCCTCAGACCATTTTCTAGAGCAGGTTTGAGGCAGAACTTAGTTGTTCGCTGTCTACCCTATAGCAGTTTATCTGATTAATGGCCTGTGTTTGAGTCCAACTTCACCCTCACGGCTGATAAACTGGCCCCACAGCCTTTGCCTAGATGACAAGCAATCTATTTCTGCTCTCCCTTTTGGGACTAGACCCTTCCCTTTTCCTATAATGAAGCCCTCCTCCAAAGCGTTTTACTGATTGAGCCTCACTTGAGGCATGGGGCCTTAGTAATGTTCAAAACTCTGCTCAGTGGTTCTGTTTTACCCCCATCTACCCAGCAACACACAGACTTTGGAGACAGGGAAACTGAGTCTCAGAGGAGTCAGGCAGCCTGCCCGGGACCCCGCAGCCAGGAAGCGGGGATTGGGTTATGAAGCCTTAGATCCAGGTTTTGGGCCGAGGCTGCCTTTCTTTGTGGCCAAGAGATGCAAATCTGAACAAGAAGTCCTTCTGTCCTGGGGCTGCTTAATTCTGAAGATTCGTAGCTACCAGGGTCTCACAGCCTGGGAACAGGAGTCCACTGTCTCTCGCTGGCCCAGGGGCGAGTGCAAAGGGAGCCTGTCCCTTGGACGGGTGGACACTGTCTGCTGGGGAAGGGGGCATGACGCTGAAGCTTGAGAGGCCACAGCAGTAGTGACAGACGGGTGTCCCCTGCCCCCCAGAGAATGCAGCCACCAGCCCCCTCGCAGCCTTTGAAATTTCTGAATTCAGTTCTTGAGAATGACCTAGGAGTTCCCCACAGGCTTTGCTGACGATGTAACCGAAACTTCAGCACCACTGTGAAATCAGGAAAGTTTCGTTTTGATCTTTCCACTTCCCTTTCTTCTTGAGAGTCACCGGACACGAACGTGTTCTAAGGTGACGCCAGCTTCATGAAATACCCCCGTTCCTACAGCCTTTCCCTGTCCCAGCAACCTTGCTTCTCTTTTTAAAAAATATTTTGATTTATTTATCTTAGAGAGAGAGAATGGGGGAGAAGGATGGGGGAGAGGGAGAAGCAGACTCCATGCTGAGCACGGAGCCTGACGTGGTGCACGACCCTGAGATCACGACCTGAGCTAAAACCAAGGGTCAAAAACCCAACCGACTGTGCCACCCAGACACCCCGGGGACCTTGCTTTCTAAAGGAGGGTAGAGGTGGTCCCCAGGGAGGCTTCGAGGATGGAATCTGAAGCAAGGGATACGTGTCCAGGGCCCCCTGTTGGCCTGCTCAGTGTGGGTCGCTGTGAGCAGAGGCATCTGGGGTTGGAAAATCCCAGGACCTTGGCTGGAGCCCCAGCTCTGCCGCTCACCAGCTCGTCACTTCCCCTGGCTAAATCACAATGAGTGTGACAATGGCTGCTTCCATGAGGAGGTGCTTGCCAGGTGCTAGGCACTGTGTGGCGCCCTTTGTCACCTCTGTCCCCTTTAGAGTCAACAGTCTCTGAGGGAGGTGTGTGTGTCCTCACCTCAGGGAAGAGAAAACAGAGGCTCATGCCTGGGAGCCACCTGCCAGAGCCACATGGCCGAGGAGGGGCAGCGCTGCTCCCACCTGTGGCCAGAGCCGGGACTCCGCAGTCCAGAGTCGCTCTGCGCCTTCCTTTCTGCCCTTTCCCCTTGGCAGGGAAGAAGGCCAGCGCCACAAGCCCTGCCCCCTCCCCAGGGTTGTGCTCAAGTTCAGAGGTAATAGGAGCCAGGGATGTCCTGTAGGGAAACAGACTGCAAAGGGCAGCCCCAGCTTTATGTCCCGCCCACTGGGCCTGGGAGATACTGCCTTCTCCTGGAGTCAAGAGGAGGTCAGCTATGGTCATCCTGCAGCATTTTTGGAATTGCAAGATAGTGAGAAAGTCACCTCTTGGAAGAACTGAACAGCAGCCCCCGGGCATCTCATTATCTGCACAGCATTGCACGGCAAGGGTGCTCTCAGGGCCTCATGAACATGGCAGAAGGCAGGACAGGGACCTGCAGCTGAAACCTGTGAACGGATCACCTTGTCGTGGCCACAGGCCAGTATGGTTCAAGCAGCCTGAGGTAGCGAGATCACCCACTGTATCAGACTGTGTTCTAGGTGCAGGGAAAGAATAGTGAGCGAGACAGACCTGGCTGCAACGTACAATCTAGTGGAGGAGACAGACAACAAACAGACCAATGAAAAGAGGGTTTGGAGAGTGGGAAGGGCTGTGAGGACAATGAAACAGGGTGCTGTGATAAAGAGGGGCAGCAAGCCTGCTCTGGAAGGGGGTGATCAGAGAAGGAGATACATGTGAGCCACGGTATGGGTGATCTGAAAGAGCCAACCAGGTGGAAGGGGAGAGGCTCTGCTTTCTGGGTGGGGAGAACATCACATGCAAAGGCCCTGGGGCAGAAGCAAGCTTGCCATTGATTTCAGGGATGGGAAGAAAGCCATTATGGTTGTAGTGTTGTGAGCGAGGCTGAGGGTAGAAGGAGGTGAGGTCGTGGATGTTGGTGGAGACCAGATCATGTGAGTCTTACAGGCTGTGGCTTTGTTTATACCAGCTTTGTGGCTGAAGATACATTTGGAGTCATGCTTTTAAGGAATGTGGGAGATTATGCTTAGGGTGGCTAGGAAGGAGTGCTGAAGGAGTTGGTAAACAGAGTTCCTGATCAGAAAGTGAATCTTGGGCTGGGCTGTGTGGGGAAGGGTACTAGTAAGTTTTTAATCTGCTGCTTCTTCCTGCCTTGCAGTACCTTGCCCATAGGGAGGAAGGGGAAGTGCCCGAGCTCACTGTACATGGCCTGGTTGGAGACGCTGTCCCAGGATCTCAGACCTCCGGTTATCCTGATCCGAGGGAACCAGGAAAACGTGCTCACCTTTTACTGCCAGTAACTCCAGGCTGGGTCATGCCTGCCCAAAGCTGAGGGTGCCTGGGACATCCGCCTGTCCGTGGGGACAAGACTCGTGTCCTGTTGTACTTTAAGCATCTGTTGATCTGACTGAAGAAGCTGGTAGATTTCCAAACTTTGGCTGGACCCCACTCCCAATGGACACATCCTCTGGGCTCGTTTTTATGGGCTGGAGAAGTAACAGCTGAAGTTGTGTGGAAAATTCTCTGGTGGATCCATTTTCCTTTTAAGTTTTTTCTTGATCTTGATTACAACGAATTAAGATTTCAGTCTTTGACTTTTTTTTTTTTTTAAAGATTTTATTTATTTATTTGACAGAGAGAGTTCACAAGTAGGCAGAGAGGCAAGCAGAGAGAGGAGGAAGAAGGCTCCCTGCTGAGCTGGGAGCCCGGATGTGGGGCTCGATCCCAGGACCCTGGGATCATGACCTGAGCCAAAGGCAGAGGCTTTAACCCACTGAGCCACCCAGGGGTCCCCAGTCTTTGATTTTTTGAAAAATTTATTTATTTGAGAGAGAGACAGACAGACAGCATGCACAGGAGCAGGGGGGAGGGGCAGAGAGAGGAAGAAGCAAACTCTCCGCTGATCTGAGGATGGGGATATGGGGCTCCATCCCAGGACCCTGGGATTATAACCAGATCTGAAGGCAGATGTTAACCCACAGAGCTGCCCCAGTGCCCCCAGGCTTTCATTTATATACAAATTTGAATCAGAGTGCTAAGTACCATTGTAGCAGTTTCTAGGCCACCTATGGGGCGGGGGTGGGCTCCCCTGCCCCAGCAGCCCTCCCAGGGAGGAATCTCAGGGCCCTTTGAGCCTCCATGGTGCAAATTTCTTTAACGGCTTCTCACTCTCTTCACTTTCCATAATATGTCTTTAGCATTGGGGTTGGTTCTCCCGTAGACCAAGGACTTTTAAACCTGTTTAGGCTGCAACCCACAGTAAGAAATATCTTTCATGTTTGAGAAGTGAAGCAAACACACACTGAAACTATGAACGTGTCACAAAACAATACTTATTCTCACTATGGGTGGTGCCCTCTGGTATTTTCTGTTTTATTTCTTTGTCTTTTTTTTAATGTGGGTTGCAATCCACGAACGGGCAGTGACCCAGGGTTTGAAGAAAGGCCGAGTTGGGCATCACTGCCATTTCCCCAGCATATCCCTCGGAGAAGGAAAGGCAAGGAACAGAGTATGCGAGGAGGGGTACTGATGGTGGGCGTTAGTCGAGAAAGAGTTTCAAAGGAAGGACAAGACTCAGGGTTTCTCATGGAAAGGTGCTAACTTTGGAGTTTGGTTGGAGATGGGGGATGGAGCTCTAGGAATGCAGGTTTGGTGGGTCAGGAATGGAGAAGCCGAGAAGAGGCGTAAAGATGGCCAGATTGGCGCAGGATCAGAAAGGTCCACATTCCGCCCCAGGCCAGGGAAAAGAATGGGGGTGGAGAAAACAGCAAGAGATGGAAGCAGTGGGGGCTGCGGTGGGGGCGAGTGGAAGATGGGGGTCAGAGGTGGGAGGGAGCCTGGGGAGGACGAGCCCGGCTCAGGTAAGGGTGTTTGGATTCTCCCAGAATGTTTGCACCCATGAAGCTAGGACAAGGAGTAGAATGTACATTAAGGATGTCCAGTGCCAGTGGGCAAGGCTCCCTAAAAAGACATTTCAGCTCTAGATGCACCCCAGCAGCATCCAAGCGGGATGTTGGGGGGCTACTGGCTGTGCCTTCTGCAATAACCACTTTCTTCACGTTGGAAGGAACAAGACATCTTCGGGTCGGGTTGCCCCCTCCAAGCCCACTGAACTGCCCACTTAGTCATGAAGGCAGAAATCTCTTTCTTAGTGTCTGGACCCAAAGGACTTCGGTTCCTCGCAGGTACACTTTGCTGCAGAGACCAAAGGCTCTGGCTCCCACCTGTGACAGAACCCCCGGGTGCTTCCCAGTATCAGGACTTTCTGAGAGCGACCGGGTGCCTGCCTGTGCTCCCTGGGGTGGCTCCTGCCTCTGAGCCATTCCGCAGACCTGGGATCAACCCCCAATTCCAGATAGACAAAGCCTCACTCAGCCTTGCCTTTTTAGAACCACACAGAAAACTATTTCCTGACAAATAGCTCACAAGGAGATCAGGAAAACCCTGACCCAAGGTCACACAATCCTCTGGCTGAGGATATTCAAACAAACCAACAAACAAAAAAATAATCTTTACTGTCTTGGAAACTGCATTTTGAACAATGATAATAGCTTTGTTTTTTCTGTGTTTCATTTTAAAGCCTTGAGTGAACAGTAAGGTCAAAAACAATGAAATGAATAAAAAATACATTCACTCAGTCAACAGAATTTATTTGTTTTGGAACACACTGTTTCTCAACGCTGCTGAGTGTTTTGAAAAAATCAACTGTATTGTTTTCTCAACCCTGGATTGAACTTTTCCCTGAGATTCCCTGGGTTCTTTGGGTTATATTGCCAGATTTCCACGTGGGCATCTACAGGAGACACTCGTATTCCCTTTGCTTCTCTTGCCTGTGTTTGCAGACTCACAGGGAACTCGTTTTCTTCTGTCATGATAAAAGTCTCCAAGTGTTCTCGGGTTGCCTCAACCCGAGGTGGAGGGGTGGAGTGGAAAGTCATGGCCTGGCCACCAAGAGGCTTGGACCCGAGTCTCTGTCTCCCTCCAAAACTGGCTGTGCAACCTCAGATACCTCTTAGCCTCGCTGGGCCTCCGTCTGTGACATGAGAAAGCTTGACTTGAACAGGTGTCACTGGCCTCCTGGCCTGCTGATGACTGTGGTTTGGCCCATGCATGGTTAATCAAAGTGGGTGCTGGGGGTTGGGTGGAGAACAGATTCTTCTGTGCACCCTCCCCTTGGCCATGACTTCCCACTGTTCTGCCTTGTGATTGGGAGGCTCTCGAAAACCCTCCGACTCATTGTTTGGCCCATAGAGCAGCAGAAGAGTAACAGATTTCAGTCCCCAGTGTATCTCTTGCGCGCTCTCTCTCTCTCTCGCTCACGCTCTCTATGCGTGTTGGTGATAAGATCCTCCAACTTCATGAGTTTCAGTGGTAGGAAGGGTTTCCCGTATAGTCTTCCCTTGCATTGTGCATGGAAGGAGCCCAGCGGCAGCCAGCAGCCACGAGGACCACCCCCCAGCAGGGGCACCTCACCCCTGTCCCCTGGGAGCCACTGTCCTGTCAGCTTTCAATTTTCTCTGCAGCATTTCAGCCTTGAGATTTCACTTCCTCCTTCGGTTCCGGCCCAGGCTTGTGGCGGCTTTGAAGCAAGCACAGTATGGCCTGTTTTTCACCCAGTAGGCTTGTTGAGTTCTACCTCCCAGGCAGAAAGCTGTGGGCCCTGTGAGCACATGCAGCGTCCTCATTTGGACTGGATTCCCTTTTGCACACCAGCCTGGCCTCTCTCGTGTGGTGAGGGAGATGTGAGTTTTACAGGGACGAGGCCAGCTGGAATGTTCCAGAAGAACCACCTGGCTGGGAGGCCCCAAGCACATGCAAAGCAGCCAGGTTTCGCTTTTAGCTATGTTTAGCTCAGGAAGTCACCAAAAAAAAAAAAAAAAATGCTGCTAAATTCAAAAGCATTCACAGAAGCAGGACCCAGGAAAGCCCAGTCACAGCTGCACTGGTAATTCCCCATTTGAAGTGAGGGATAATCTTGAGATTGAAAGCGCAGGCATCATATAAGAGCCGCTTCTTGAAATGAAGCCAAAACAAATTCAGTTTCTAAAAATGCCATGTGGGTAGAGCCTTGCAAAGAACCACCTGGCGGAGAAGACAGACTGCAGAATGTCATACAGACGAAGGACAGAGTCAAGAGAGAACAAAGTGCTTTTCATCCTAGCTTGTAAGAGAGTTACAGACAAGGATGTTACTTTCCAAGGATGTGAAAAGGGGAGTAAATACATGAGATCAAGGGAACTAGGCTAGTCTCTCTAGAGAAAGTGGCATTTAGAATAGGTGTGAATGACCACTAGGATTCTACAGATAGAAAGGAGGGCTGGGGTTGGGCCCTCCCAGGTGGTAGGAGTAGTTTGAGCAAGGACCCAAACGAGGAGAGCCCTTGTTTGGACAACAAGCAATAAGCCAGTTTTCCTGGCATATGAGGGCTGTGGATGTGGGAAAATAAGGTCAGGAAAGTCACACTGTGGAAGGCCCCCACTCGGAGGCTGAGGAGCTCATAACTGACCCAGAGGCACTAGGGAGCCACTGAAGGTGAAGGGCAGATCGGAGATGTAGGAAGCTTGGCTGGTCAAGAGAAGGATGAGGCTGGAAGAGGAAGGTCAGGACACGCAGGGAGGAGTCATCCAGGCCCAACACTCTAGGAGTGGCAGAGGGCACAGAAAAGAGAGAGGGGTTGGAGGAGAGGAGGAATAAATTGTAGCTCCTAAAACTAGGAATTTCCCCCGATGAATGTGTGGGTGGAAATAGGGCCCCAAAAGTTGAGCCTGGGCAGCTGCAAGATGGGGAAACCGTGTACTATGGAGGGCAAGGTAACAGACTTTCTGCTGGAGGAAGAAAGAGTAAGTGCATTTGGGGTACTTAATGGGTGAACACATCACAGTGGGCAGAATTGTCCTAGAGCTCAGGGTGTCCATTGATAGCTGAGTGCTCTTAGAGAACACAGACCATGCATAGATTTGGGAGTCACACTCATGAACAAGAATATTGAAGCCAAAGTTTGAGTGAGATCACCAAGAGAGAAAGTACAGAGAGTGGAGAGGGTTGCAGGCTAGACCTTGGGGTGGGCTATATTTAGGGGGCAGGAAGAAGGAGGGGCAGCCAGCATAGCAGCCTACAGACCAGTATTGGTCGGGCAGGAGGAAAACCTGGGTAACCAAGCTTTCAGAAGACACCAGAAAAAGCATTGAAGAAGCGGAGCGGACCCTCGGGACAGCTGTCTGCAGAGGGCCTGAAGCTGCTAAGAATGCTATTCAATTTGGGGTACTGGGCATCACCGGGAGCTTTGCAGAGAATCATTTGGTAAAGTGGTGAGTCAGGGACCAGGGATTGAGGAATTTGTAGAGAGAAAAGGAAAGCAGCAAACAAGAATATAGATACCCTACACTGAGTAACACAGCAATGGAGAGAAGATAAGGAAAATAAGGTGCAGGAAAATGAGTTGGAAACTTGAGGGAGAAGCAGATTCTGGGGAAGCTGTTCGGATTATTATTACTTTAGGGTGTGTACCAGTCACTACAATGCTAGGCTATGCTGCAGTAACAAATTATCCTCTAAATGTTCATGGCTTGCATGGCAAAATCTGATTTCTCTTTTACAAATAACTCTGTGCTGGTTAGGCAACTCTTTGGGGCCCCTCTTCTCCATAGCAACATCCAGCGATCAAAACTACTTCCATCTAGTGAGGACATCATCTCTGCCAGTAGCTTCCAATTCATGGAGGAAGGGAAAAGAGAGCTGGAACATCACGCACTGGCTTCCAAAGGCTTCAGCCCAGAAGCGACGTGTTACTTCCCCTTGAAACCTATTAGCTCGGTCCATGGCTCCCAACTGCAAGAGTGCTGGAAAGTTGGGGGGAATGTTTGAATAGTCATTGAGCAATAAATATCTCCATTACATGGTGGGGGTGAGTAACAGAGACCTGAGTGTATTTATACGTCAGAGCAGAAAGATTTAGGATGCAAGGAAGAAATTAATTGACCAAGAGGTAGTAATGGGGGATGCCTGGGTGGCTCAGTTTAACCCTCAGTGGGTTCAAGCCTCTGCCTTCGGCTCAAGTCATGATCCCAGGGTCCTGGGATCGAGCCCCGCATCGGGCTCTCTGTTCAGCAGGGAGCCTGCTTCCTCCTCTCTCTCTGCCTGCCTCTCTGCCTACTTGTGATCTCTGTCAAATAAATAAATAAAATCTTTAAAAATAAAAAAGAGGTAGTAATGGGGAATCAACAAAATGCAGGAAGATATTTTGCCCATTGGTAGGGAAGGCATCACTGACATCTGCCAGCCCAAGGGTGCACATCTTCTCGGGACATTTGCTTTTGTGACTTTCCCTGGGAGGGCTCCTGAGCACCAGGGCAGAAAGCGAACCTGCAGAAGGCAGGTGACATGTTCCCCAGCAATGGGGCTGGCCAAGCAAAGAATGGAAGAATGGAATGGAAGAAGAATGGAAGGCCAAGCCAGGAGAGAGTCAAAGAGAATGATGAAAGTACATGGAGATAGCTGACCATGAGCTCCCAGATGGTTAGAGAGGCCAGAAGCGAACTGCAAGCCCTGAGCAGACTTTGAGGGGCTGGTAGTGTGAGGACAGAAAGACTGCTCAGTGGAAGTGGGAGAGAAGGAGACAGAGAAGAATACAGAGTAGTTTGTGGTCTATTTGTATGCCCTTCAAGGCATAAGATTCTGCAGGAAGTAATCATTTCAGAGCAAAACCTAGAGTGTCCACCATTTTACTATGAGATCTGTGAAGGTGATAACTAGGGTAGATATTTGGGTTATTGGATGGTAGTGAGATCTCGAGGGGAGGGGCTGGAACATCGGGGGAGAGGAGGTATTCAGGGCAGTGGCTGTTAACCAACTGGCATGGGGTATTTCAATATCTCAGCTTCTGAAGGAGCTGAATGAGCCAATGTCAGCCATGATGGCCACCATGTCTGATGCATCTTGGCACCCCAGCACCCAGCACAGGGCTTGGCATTAGAGTGTACCCTTCAGTGACATCTAGTGACTTCACATTCTGTGGCCGTCACCACCACCTAGCTCCAAAACATTTTCGTCCTCTTGAAAAGGAAATCCGAGCCCCATTAAGCAATCCCTCCTCAGTAACCCTTGGCATTCACTAATCGGCTTTCTGTCTCTGTGAACTTGACTCTTCTGGATATTCCGAATAAATAGAATCGTGTACTATGTGGCCCTCATGCCTGGCCTCTTTCACTTGGCACAATGTTTTCGAGTCTCATCCATGTGGCAGGAGGTATCAAGACTTCGTGACTTTTTGTAGCAGAATAATATTCCATTCTGTTGATCCGTTCATCAGAGACATTTATTCCATTGTTCTGTTGATCCGTTTATCAGAGACATAATATTCCATTCTGTTGATCCATTCATCAGCTGATGGACATTTGCATTATTGCTGCCTTTTGGCTGCTGTGAGTAGTGCTGCTATGTAGTATTCATGGACAAGTTTTTGTTCAAACTCCTGTTTTCAGTTCTTTCGGATATACACTTAAGAGTGGGATTGCTGGGCCATATATAGTAATTCTGTTTAAGTTGTCCAGGAGATAAACCCTGGATACGCTTTTAAACCTCATAAGGGCCAAGTTTAGGATTGTATCCACCTTGCATCCACCACCCAAATATCAGGCCCATTCTTGGCCCCAATCATCCATCTTGATGGGCCATACCTGGTGTCTCCTATTCAAGAGCCACTTGGGGTTTTCAAAAACCAGCTCTGTTTTAATTTTCTTTAAATAAAAAGGTATGTAGGGTCACCTGGGTGGCTCAGTCATTCAGCATCTGCCTTCAGCTCAGGTCATGATGCCAGGGACCTGGGATCAAGTCCCACATCGGGCTCCCTGCTCAGCGGGAAGCCTGCTTCTCCCTCTCCCACTTCCTCTGCTGTGTTCCCTCTCTCGCTGTGTCTCTCTCTGTCAAATAATTAAAATCTTTTAAAAAAAATAAATAAATAGGAGTGCCTGGGTGGCTCAGTGGGTTAAGCCTCTGCCTTCGGCTCAGGTCATGATCTCAGGGTCCTGGGATCAAGCTCTACATCGGGATCTCTGCTCGGCAGGGAACTTGCCTGCCTTCCCCCCTCCTCTCTGCCTGCCCCTCTACCTACTTATGATCTCACTCTCTCTCTCTCTCTGTCAAATAAATAAATAAAAATCTTTTTTAAATAAATAAATGAAAAGGTATGTAACAAGCACTTCTTTTTTTTATTTATTTTTATTTTATTTTTATTTATTTTATTTTTTAAAGATTTTATTTATTAATTTGACAGAGAGAAATCACAAGTAGATGGAGAGGCAGCCAGAGAGAGAGAGAGGGAAGCAGGCTCTTTGCCGAGCAGAGAGCCCGATGCAGAACTTGATCCCAGGACTCTGAGATCATGACCTGAGCTGAAGGCAGCGGCTTAACCCACTGAGCCACCCAGGCGCCCTGTAACAAGCACTTCTAAGAGATCAGCAGGATGGTCTGGAAATAACAGGAAGTGAGTATCACACTCCTCAAAGACTGCAAACCACAGTCTGAGAGAACTCTTTCCTTGATCTGGCAAAGACCCTTCCCTATCACTGGCCACATCATAAAGAAGGATTTGCCTCAAGGGCTACTTCTGGTGAAAAAAGAAAGCTGCTTCTGGCCAGGCTTAGCATGGGCACCAGAGCTGCTGTAGGGTGGATTTCATGAGAATGAAACAGGATGTCCACTTCCTGGGCCAAAGAAGATGGCATGCATGTGGCCAAATTAGGACTTCAGAAAAGGCCATAAAAGGCAAGGTTTCTGGCTGGAGCTTGGGGACATCTCTAAAAACCCATAAAATAAGAGTTGTTGTTTTTTTTAAAGATATTTATTTATTTATTTGACAGACAGAGATCACAAGTAGGCAGAGGAGATAGGAGACAGGAGACAGAGGAGGAAGCAGGCTCCCCGCCGAGCAGAGAGGCCGATGCGGGGCTCGATCCCAAGACCCTGAGATCATGACCTGAGCCGAAGGCAGAGGCTTTAACCCACTGAGCCACCCAGGCACCCCTGAAATAAGAGTTCTAAGAACAAAGTAGAGAGGTCCAGCAGGGTCTAAACACCAAATGGCCTAAAATAAACCATGTGCTCTGTGACCTTTTGTCTCTTCAGGATTTGCAAAGGCCCTTCCAGACCTTCACAACCCAACTGTCAAGAAAAACAGATCTTGACTCCTTCTTTTCCTTTCCCCTTCTCAGAATTTAAAGATGAATTGGGTCTCCACAGAGATAGCACCACGAAACTGTTACTACGATCCAGTTTAAAAAATCTCCATAGTCCTTTCATTTCCAGATTTCCAGAAATCTCATTTCAGGATCTGATTGTCCCTTTAGCTCACTGTATTTCTTTTTCTGATCTGCTTGCACTTCTGTCTTTGAAAGACACAAAATCCATATTGTATGAGTTCATTTCCATGGACTTTCCAGAACAGGCCTGGAACCAGGATTGTTGGGGAGGGTGAGTGGGTAGACTGGGAAGGGGCACTAGGGAACTTTATAGAGTGACAGGAACGTTCTAGATCTTGACAGGGGTGTGGGTTACACAGGCAAAGACACCTGCCAAAACTCTTCGAATGGGACACTTGAGACCCGTGTATTTTACTGTGTGTAAATTGTACCTCAGTACAGTTAATCACTAACTAATAATTGCAAAGAGTTACTAGCTCTGTGACCTTGAGCAAGTTTCTTAAACTCTTCATGCTTCAGTTTCTCCCGCTGTAAGATGGAAATATTGATAGCCTCCTGCTTCATAAGGTCGCTGTGAGGAGAAAATGGATGCCTCAGGCAAGGTTCTTGAAACTTGTGTGTGTGGCATGTGGGAAGCACATCATAGAGTTGACCGTTAGCTCCGCTCATGAGCTAACCTTCATTCCCCCCTGCTTTATTTCTGCAATGTCTTATTTTCTGTTTTTCCCACATTTCCTTTTGGGGTCTATCCTAATGCTCGTCTATGTTTCCCCTTGAATGAAGAGTTGGTCTTCTGGCCCCAAGTGTCTCCCCCTCAGATGCAGCCTCTGTGATGACACAGACCCACACTGATGGTGATGTCCCACGCTGATATCTCTTCTACTGCTCCAGCACCTCCCACTGCCCACAAAAAAGGCTCCATCTTTCAAGGGTGACCGTATATGGTCTTTCTGGAAGTGGTCCCAAGAGTTCTTTGCAGTCTTACCTGTCGCTGAGGTTATCATTGCTATTATTTTATTATTTTATTTTTAAAGATATTATTTATTTATTTGACACAGAGAGAGAGAGAGCGCACACAAGCAGTGGGGAGGAGCAGAGGGAAAGGGATAAGCAGACTCCTCACTGAGCTGCAAGCCTGATTTGGGGCTTGATCCCAGGACCCCTGAAATCATGACTTGACCTGAGCAGACACTTAACCACACGAGCCACCCAGGCTCCCCTCATCACTGTTCTTTTTTTGTTTTTTGTTTTTTTTAAGATTTTATTTATTTGACAGATTGCAAGTAGGCAGAGAGGCAGACAGTGAGAGAGGAGGAAGCAGGTTCTTCGCAGAGCAAAGAGCCCAATGTGGGGCTCGATCCCAGGACCCTGGGATCATGACCTGAGCCGAAGGCAGAGGCTTAACCCACTTAGCCACCCAGGTGCCCCTTGTTTTGTTTTTTAATAAACCCTATAATTACTGTCAAACTTGACCAGTGGTTTCCAAACCTGGCCTTTGGACCAGTACCAGCTTGGCATCAGACCCCATTTAGATGGGCCCCAGACAGCCATCCTGTATTTTTGTTTGTTTCTTCATTTCCATGTTTAGCTGAAGCATGAGGTGCACGCAGAGAAAGGCATAAATGCTAAGGGAACAGCTTGATCTGTTTTGACAAATGTCTGTACCTGCGTAACCCACACCTTATCAAGCTAGAACATTTCAACAGTCCAGAAGCTTTCTTCATGTCCAGTGGTGTGTTGGTAAAAGTTTAACAACAGATTCCCTGGGGTAAAAAACGCTCTGCTTTGTAGTGTTTGCTGATCTCTGTGGTGTAAACATTTCCCAGCATAGCCAATTTCAAGCCATGGATATGATGCCACTCTTAAGAGTTGTCACTGAAGAGGCTCACAGTTGGGCCTTGTGTCACCCTACCAGCTGACTCGGGCATACCAGTGCTGTGTCCCTTCCAAGTCAGTCTCTGCCGGCCCCATCCCCAGGCAACGATAAGTCCACATCCATATGAATGGACTCTTACAATTCGTACTCTTTTTGCCTGTTTCTTTCACTTGGCATGGTTTTGACATTCATTCATGCTGCTGTATGTATTAGGAGTTGGTTCTTTTTTTTAATTACTGAGTAATATGCCATTGTAAGGGTGTTCTCTAGCTTTCTCACCCAATCTCCTGGTGATGGACAACTGGCCATTCCCAGTGCTTGGTGCTATTATGAATAAAGCTGCCATGAACATTCTTGTGCAAGCCCTTTCATTTCTTCATTTCTTTCTTTCTTTCTTTCTTTTTTTAAAAAGATTTTATTTATTTATTTGATAGAGATCACAAGTAGGCAGAGAGGCAGGCAGAGAGAGAGGGAGGAAAGCAGGCTCCCTGCCGAGCAGAGAACCCGATATGGGGCTCGATCCCAGGACCCTAAGATCATGACCTGAGCCGAAGGCAGAGGCTTAACCCACTGAGCCACCCAGGTGCCCCAAGCCCTTCATTTCTTTTGGGTAAATCCCTGTGATGGTAATGGCTAGATTGTAGACAGGTGTGTGTTTAACTCTATGAGAAACTGCCAGACCGATTTCCAAAAGGGCTGTACCATTTTTATACTCCTATCAGCCATGTAGGAGAGTTCTGGTTGCTCCATATCTTTGCCACTACTCGGTGTTGGTGTTGCAGGGATCTTTGCTTTTTTTTTTTTTTCCCCCTTTTTTTGAGAGAGGGAGGCTGGGGGAGAGGAAGAGAGAGAGAATCTCAAACAGGTTCCATGCCCAGCACAGAGCCCAACATGAGGCTCAGTCTCACAACCCTAAGATCATGACCTAAGCCAAAAATCGAGAGTCAGATGCTTAACTTACTGTGCCACCTGGGTGCCCAAGGAACTTTACTTTAAAAAAGAGTGCCTTGGGTGACTTTGTTTCATAGTTAGGTTCAGGAACCACTGGACTGGACTGGTTTTGGTTTGCTAAATATGAATGGCTAACATTTATCAAGCACATGGCTAACATTTATGGAGCACATCCTGTCTGGATCTGTCCCAAGACCTTCAGCAATGTTCTATCGTGTAACCCTCAGAACAACCCTGTGAAATATATATTGTGATTCTTCCTATTTTGCAAAAGAGGAAAATTAGGCACAGAGAAGTTAAGTAACTTGCTTAGGGTCACATAGCACTCAAGGGGCAAAAGCTAGGTTTGAAAACAGGCAGTCGGGCTCTGGGACCACGAGTTTAATCACTGACTTATACTTGTCCATATCAATTCTGTACACAGTCATCCTGTTGGACCTAATCAGTAATTGCTGACATTATTATTGTTATTTCAATCCCACACATCCTTCAAAGTTCAGCTCAGATTCCACCGTTTCCACCAACTTTTTTCTGACTACCCCCTCTTCTCCTGGTGCTATGGAATCCCTCAGTGTAATCACAAGTCCTTCAGAAATGTGGGAGACTTCTGGGTTGTTCTCTATTTCTGTATTTTTGTATTGTCTTATCACCCGCCATTATCTTTGTGAGGTTACTGAGAATAGGGTCACTCCATGTTTACCTTTCTATTCCTGGCATGTTTGTGGACTTGAATTTAATGTTTTTTCTAAATATGCTATAGGCAGAATCACCAGAGTCCTTTAAAAGGAGCTCTTACTGGGAGATAAAATGGACTCACAGAAATTAGATTGCCTCTTCCCTAAGGAAAAAAACACAACCCCTTTACTTTCTTATTGTTGGAAGTGGATGAGCTATCTTAAAGCGTCTTGATGCTTGTCACCATGAGCTAGAGGAAACCACGCCATGGGGCATACTTAATTTCCCAATAAAGCCATTATCTCCTGCCTGGCTGCCTCCTTTAAGGTTTCTGCTTGTTTTAATAGGCCTGGCCCCACTGGCCAGCTTCTAGCTAGTTCCAAGACCACCAGATCATAATCAGTCATTTTCTTCCATCTTATTTATGAAAGCAGGACCAGCTACCTCATTTGTGAGGACCAATGAAAACGCAAACCTTCTTTTTCAAAATTTATTAAGAATTTTAGATGGTAACAGCAGAGCATTAAACCAAGAGTGGAGTTCCATGTGACTGCACAGGTCCCACACCTGTGGAACCAGCCCCGATGAAAAGCGACAGAGCCCCCCCTCAGCAGACAAAATCCAATCACTGAAAGCTGGGCATGGGGACAATTTCTGTCTAAAGCCCTCCACCCCACTTCTTAACATAAAGACTGCTGAAAAAGAAGCCACCCTAGTTCTGTGTTACATTAAGGATGGTATGGATTGAATGTGTAAAAAGATGTTGAAATCCTGACCCCCAGTACCTGTGAATGGGACTGTATTTGGAAATGTGGTCTTTGCACATGATCAGACTAAGATGAAGTCAGCAGGATAGACCCTAACCTAGCATGACTTGGTGTCCTTATAAAAAGAGTGGGGTGGGGGTGCCCCGGTGGCTCAGTCAGTGGAGCATATCACTCTCGATTTTGGCTCAGATCATGATCTCAGGCACATGGGATTGAGCCCCCTACCCTGCTTAGGCTCTACACTGGGCAGGTGGAGTCGGCTTGAGATTCTCTCTCTCCCTCCCCTCGTGTGCCCCACCTTCTGCTTGTGCACTGTCTCTCCTAAATAAATAAAAATCTTTTTTATTTTTTTAAGATTTTGGGTGGGGGGGATTGGCACACAGAGATGGACATGCATGGAAGGGAAAATGATGTGAAGGCATGTGCACATCGTGATCGTGATGGTGAAGGCAGAGATGGGATGATGCAGCTACGCACCCCAGAACTCCAAAGATCCAGGCCAACTACCAGAAGCTAAGAGAGTGGTATTGAACAGGACTCTCTCTCAAAGCCCCCAGAAGGAACAAACCCTGCCCAACACTTTGATGTCAGACTTCTAGCCTCCAGAACTGAGATAATCCATTTCTGTCCTTCAAGCCACCCAGTTTGCAGTACTACACCCACTAACCAGACCAGGCTCCTCCCCTTAGCCTCCTGCCCTTGCCCTTGCCAAGCTCCTGACACCTGGATAAACAAATGTCCCAGCAGGATTGGGCCAAGGATGGAGCCTGCACAATATCAGTTTTGTTTTTCATGTCTTTTTTTTTTTTTTTCCTCCTTCCTACAGAGGGGAGGGAATAAGATTTTCTACATCAGAGATACCTTTTAGAGAACTGAGAACCTTCCCCTCCTGGTCTCAGCCCCAATTGAAAGTACGGGTCAGCATCCTATAAAGCGAAGCCCTTTGTGAGGGTCTCCCAGCCTAAGCTGGACTGTGTGGTTCGTTTGCCAGTCATAGAGGTGATGCCCCATACTTGAGGGTGCAACGTTCACGTCTGAGGCCACAGATGAAGTGGCAACAGCCGGTGGGAAGCCTCTGTCCTTGGCCCCAGGAGGAACCCGCCCCATTTCTTCCTTGCCCTGCTAAGGCCGACCTTCCGGGTGAATTCGCAAACGGAGTCCACCGAGCTGTTCTTTGGGCTGGGGTCGGTGTAGGCATGGGAGGCCACCACCGTAGGGCAGGCTGTGGGGCCTGACGTCCTGGGCCGCCCACGGGGAAGGGAAAGGAGAAGTGCACCCTGGCGCGTGGTGTCAAAAGGGGCGGGGAGAGCTGCTTTGTGAGGGCACAATTTGCAGAAGCCGCCAGGCCGGGGGTCTTCCGGCCTGACCCTCCTCGAGGCGCCTGTAGCAACCCGAGTTAGGGCGCACCCCAGCTCCGTCAGGGCCTCAGCGCCCCAACGAGCAGCAGCGCACCCAAACATGGCCGCCGAACCCGGGTTCCGGGGCCGCAGCCAGGACTCCGGGTGACGCAAGGGCGACGGGTTGCATCAGCCCGCGACCACGTGCTCGGCCCGCCCTCCGCCCACGGATCCCGGCGCCGATTGGGCCACGTTAGGGCCGTGACCTCCGCCTCAGCCAATGGGCGGCGGCCACAGAGTGTTCTCGCCGCAGAGCCCAGGCGCGAGGTGCCTATAAAAGGAGCCTGAGCGCGGGGGCGCGCGCCCCAGAAACGCGAACTGTCGTTGCAGAGTTTGTGGGCGGCAGTGACGCCGCTTGCCTGGCATCTCGGAGCTCTTCGGAACCCACAGCACAGCCGACATGGAGGTCGACCCCGAACCCGAGCCTGAGCCCGTCACGCTCCTGGTGAAGAGCCCCAACCAGCGCCACCGCGACTTGGAGCTGAGCGGCGACCGCAGCTGGAGCGTGGGCCGCCTGAAGGCCCACCTGAGCCGCGTCTACCCCGAGCGCCCGGTGAGAGGGGCCCCCGACTTCCGCGGCCACCGCCTCCCGCCCCGGCTGTCATCCCCTCGGCCCGCCTCGCGTCCGCCACCCCTTCCCTGACAGCTTCTCGCTTCGCCAGCCCTCCCCAAACGGGCTGTTCCTCACCAGGTCACTTCCCCAGGGCTGGGGTCTTGCCCTGCTCTGCCGGGGTAGGCGCCGCGCCGCCGGGCGCAATGGCCGTCACTTCCACGTCCTAGGCCGCCATCGCTCCGCCTTCCCGACGGGCCGCCTTCCCCTGTCACCTCGCCTCTCGTGGTCCCGGCCCTAAGACTGCCCCCCTCCAGCCCACCTCCCAGGCCACTGCCCCGACCCCTAGGTCTGGCTTCCGGCCTTAGCCAAGCCGCTGAGACAGCACTTTGACCTTGGGTGAGTCAGTGCACCCACCCAGCCTCAGTTTCCCCGAAAGGATAGTGCAACTAGGCGTTCCGCATTAGGATTCCATCCACTGGATGAAGTGGATTTTCTGAATGCTGCGTCTCAGTGTGGAGCGGAGGAGGCAGGGGCCGGCCCCGGGCGGGTGGTTAAGGGTGAGGGCCCAGGGAGTGTGTGCTTAAGGTCCCACACCCAGGAGCGAGACGTGGCTTTTCCCCTCCCTGTCCACCTTCCGCCCTGGGCCCCTCCCTGCCGCGCCGGACTGCGTAGTCTTTGCTGAGTCCCGGGGAGGAGCCCGGCGCGCTTTCTGGGTAGAGTGTTCTGGAAGGGGAAGCAGGCAGCAAAGAACCTCCCTGAGCCTGGGTGTTAGGACTTTGGCCCCTCAATTACAGACTTCCTCGCTTTGTTTTGGTGGACACATCTGTCAACATCACCCTTAGCACCGCCCTCCGTCCCCACCACGTGATGGAGGCGGCTGCATCCTTCCTGTATTTACTTTCTACCCTGATATTATGTAAGTGTCAGCAGTGTGCCTTACTGCCCACAAGTGTAATTCTCGCTCAGGCAGGAGGAGACATTGGGCCGAAAAAGACTGTGGAACTGTTCCTCCTTATCTGAAAAGTTGCTGTGTGTCATAGCTTAGGGGTTAGGTTCTTTTTGTTCCTTCTCGTTCAGTAGGGAAGGTAGAAGTATTTTCCTTCTGAGTTCTTTTGAATTTTGCTTATTTACTTAATAAGCTTTCATTCCTTTAGCATACCACTTGGGACTGTTGGTAGTTTCACCGCAGCTGCTTCCGAGAAACTAGGTGGCCGTGTTGCTGTGAGAATGGCTCTTAGGTACGTAGGTGTAGTCGTCGCTAGTGGCATCATTTGGTAAAGGCAGTGTTTTGGAGGAGAGCTTTCCTTAAGGGCTTCCTTGGGTGACAAACATCACTCCTATTAGTAAGTCTGAAGACCCAAAGAAAAGACACCTCAGGTGTGTAAATTTGTGCTTAAAAATTATGGCAGGAGAGCACTCATCATTTGGTTTCTAAGCTGAGAAATCTTACTTTTATATAGTTTGTGTACTTTCATGTATAGTTGTTATATGCTTTCATATAGTTGTATAACATATTTAATTTTTTCAAATCAGCCTTCTGAGTGAAGACATAGAATGTCATTTCAGGCCTTTAGAAGGAAAACCACAAGGGCGCCTGGGTGGCTCAGTGGGTTAAGCCTCTGCCTTCAGTTCATGTCATGATCTCAGGGTCCTCGAACGAGCCCCACATTAGGCTCTCTGCTAGGCAGGGAGCCTGCTTCCCCTCCCTCTGCCTGCCTCTCTGCCTACTTGTGATCTCTGTCAAATAAATAAACATTTAACAAAAATAAATTAATTAAAAACCACAGGCAGCTATGGTTTTCAAACCTTTACTAGTATGGAACTTTTTAATGTAATGGAGGACCCCGCCTCTGAGGTAACATTTTACAAAATTATGTGTGTAGCATTACCTGTAAAGTCAATCAGAACAGTGGTGAACACAATATCCGATTAGGTTCTGTAGTTTGAGGTGCATAGTGTCAAAAAGTCCTGATTTTATACAGATAAGTAGATGCAATTATTGTTTTGATTGTTTTAAGCAGTTCATAATCTCCAGCTACTTGGCAGGAACAGCTTTATTCCAAATTTTGCATAGTAGTTTTTTTTGGCATTGGTTGATGATCTCCAGTGTACTGGCTTTGGTATATATCATTTGAGGCTATTAGTTTTAAGTATGATTTTTAAAGGAATTAAAAATAGATTTTAAAAGTGAGATTTGTATGAAAAGTGTGGAGGGTCCCTGTGGTTTTGAAATCATTGGGAAGGAGAAGAGAGGTTGGAATCTTTAACTCTTCCAGAGTAGATGACCTTAGACAAGTCAGTTTCAGACTTTTCCTCCCTTCAAACAGGGATACTAAATCTCACAGGGTTGTAAGAAGTACTACCTACACACCATCTCCCCTATACCTGCATTTGTAGGTAAAAGTCTCTTTGAGAACTTAGTTTAGAATTGCTTTATGTTATCTTAGGACAATACTAGGTGATTTTGGTGAAGGCTGACCTTGCTTGGGAGTACTTTGAGTTTTCTCTACAACTTGTGTTTTCTCTATAATCTGTGTTTTTAGTGGCAGAAAAGAATTTCCTTGGGAATTTATAAGTCAGATAGGTCACCATAGGTTTTGTGGACTGGAGATAAATTTGTCATCGTAAATTTATTTGCAGGTTAGAAATTCAAAGTTCACCACTTTCTAAAAAAGAGCTTTGTCTTTGAGACTTTTGAAAAAATGCTTTCCTGTGATTCTAGGGGGAAAAAAAGACCCATATTCAAGTTATTTGTATAGAAGTTTCTTCTGTGTTTGGGAACTTGTGGGAGCTAAATGCTGACCTGTGCTACTCTTTCTTTCCCTGACTAGCGTCCAGAGGACCAGAGGTTGATTTATTCTGGGAAGCTGTTGTTGGATCACCAGTGTCTCAAGGACTTGCTTCCAAAGGTACATCATTTACACCTTAACTTTTGAATGTTTTTTAAGTGCTTACCAGGTCGAATTCAGGTCCTAAGGTACCTCCTTATTATTTTTAGCAGGAAAAACGGCATGTTTTGCATTTGGTGTGCAGTGTGAAGGGTCCTTCAAAAATGTCAGAAACCAGTGCAAAGGTATGTCTGCTTTTTCAAGATTATGACAGTCTCTGTCAATTCAGACTCTCATGGTAGAAATAAAGGGAGTTGGAGAAAACTTGAGATTTTATTGCCTTTTATCAAGTAATAGTTTGTTTCCTCCCCAGTAAGAATCAGGAATTAGAAACTTACCAGTACAAGTGTATGTTTGTTACTACAGTAGTAGACTATACCATTAGTGGTACAGTGGAAAGTAGACTTCTACGTTACACTATCTTCTGGGATATGATTTGACCTTCAGTAGCGGTATATCCAACAAGGCACTCTAAAATGGGTTTTTATTGACTTTAGCACATAATAAGCTTCTTCTAAAGAATCACTAATTCCTAATATCAAGTGATATCTAAAGACTTACTTACGTTTGATGGCCAAAATCAGTTATTTTTTATTTCACAGTGTTGATTGAATATATAGTAAGGATATTCTAATGTAATGACACATTCTAAATTAGGATTATGACTCTGTTTCCTGAAACATCTGAACACAGTATAGGAAATTTCTTTCCTTTAGGTTGCTGGCTAGGTTGTACTTACAAATCTTGTTGGTCAGGTTTTATTTCTTGATTTAGTAAATTTAGCACCGTAAGATTTGTAGAACATTATCAGAATTCTTTCTGACCAATGATAACTTCGTTGGAAGATTTTTTTTTTTTTTTAAAGATTTTATTTATTTGACAGAGAGAAATCACAAGTAGATGGAGAGGCAGGCAGAGAGAGAGAGGGAAGCAGGCTCCCTGCTGAGCAGAGAGCCCCATGCGGGGCTCGATCCCAGGACCCTGAGATCATGACCTGAGCCGAAGGCAGTGGCTTAACCCACTGAGCCACCCAGGCGCCCCTCGTTGGAAGATTTTAATGAAATTACAGCATAGTTACTCTAGGAAAAAATAAGGACTTTTAAAATATAGATTGAAATTGGATTGACAAATTTCAGAATTTTTTTTATGTAACACTGCATCTGTTTAATTTTGTTAAGTTCAGAGGTGGGGTGAGGGACAGAAGCCATTCACAGCAAAAAAATCCTTTTAGTTTGGTTGCAGACAGTTGCATCAGATCCTTTGTTCTAATATTGATCTTGCACTTCCTTAGGTCGCTGAATCCACAGAGCAGCCTGCTGGTCTCCATCAGGGACAGTATCCTGGGGATTCCTCAGGTGATAGCTTAAGGCAGAGGGAGGTTCTTCGGAACCTTTCTCCCTCTGGTTGGGAGAGTATGTCAAGGTGAGTATTAGAATAGAGAACCAGGTTTATACTATGTGGATGGGCATCATTTGCATCAGTTTTAAAAATAAAGTATGCTTATAGTTACAGTCAAGAACTTGAAAATGTACAAAATTTTGTTTTTTTAAGGGCTTCACTTTCATGTATAACTCTTCTTAATATAGAGAGCCTTTTAAGAACATATAAGTATATGGGGATCCACATGTCGAAATGTAGGTATTTCACCTCCCACATGGGTGTGCTTTGCATTGTGCTGACTTCATGACTGGGACTTAGTTCTGCTTTAGAGACAACAGCTGGTGTAAGCATCTCACAGCTGCTTTGCTGAGTGGCTCTGTGCTTTGTCTATCATAACAAAGAGTGACAAAAGATGAAAAGATTGTTTGAGAAATGCTGTGCCAAGGACTGAGTTGGCAGTACTGGAGAAAAAAGGTCTTTTCTTTAGACATTTTTTTTTTCTTTTTGTTTTTAAGATTTTGTTTACTTGTCCGAGTATAAGCAGGGGGAGCAGCAGGCAGAGGGAGAGGCAGGCTCCCTGCTGAGCAAGGAGCCAGATGTGGGACTTGATCCCAGGATCATGACCTGAGCCGAAGGCAGCCATTTAACCAACTGAGCCACCCAGGCATCCCAAAAAGGTCTTTTCTTTAGAGCAAAAGTCAGGAGTGATTAAATGCTCTGATGTTTGGATTTCATAGCTCTTGGGACCTCCTCTTACAAAAGTTCTTAGGAGAAAAAATAATAATTACAAGTTAGAATTGTATAGCCCCTAAATTCCCCTGGTTTCCTTTTCCTGGTAGTTTTTAATATTTCATTTTGACAGAGTCAGGTATTTGAGGAATGATGAGTTGTTTTTTTTTTTTTTCCTCCGTAACGGAAATTTCAAATACAAAAGCAGAGGGAATGGAGTAGTGAATCTTCACACAGCCATCATCTGAGCCCAATAATAATGATCACAGTTTTTTTTTTTTTTAAGATTTTATTTATTTATTTGACAGAGAGAGAGATCACAAGTAGGCAGAGAGGCAGGCAGAGAGAGAGAGAGGAGGAAGTAGGCTCCCTGCTGAGCAGAGAGCCCGATGCGGGACTCGATCCCAGGACCCTGAGATCTGACCTGAGCCGAAGGCAGCGGCTTAACCCACTGAGCCACCCAGGCGCCCCAGTGATCACAGTTTTGTTATGCTTGTTTTATCTACTCCTCCTTTGCTTTTTCCTTTCTGAAGTGTCTAAAAGTAATTCCTAGACATCATGTCAGTTCACCCCTACATACTTGAGTAAAACCTTAGTTACCTTGACTATCTACAATGCATGTCCTCATCAGAGTTACAAAAGCACTTTGTTATCCTCTCATTGCCTTGAGCTGTAATATTTTTAAATGATCAAAAATGATATCATACCAAGACTTACTTGATTGGAATACCATTTTAAAAACACTCTGGGTAGGGAATTTGGTTAAAAGATTGTCAGCATAAGGGCACATAGGTAGGTCAGTCAGTTGAGCTTCTTAACTCTTGATCTCAGTTCAGGTCTTGATCTCAGGGTCATGAGATTGAGCCCAATATTGGGCTCCACGCTGGGCATGGAGCCGACTTAAAAAAAGACTATCCATATATAGATTGGATAATTGGATAGAAACACTTAAAATTGCTTCCCTTATTCAAGCTATACAACTTGAAATTTGTGGCCCATATGTATATGAATTTTACCTTGATAAAACTTGTCGATTTTAGGGAGGCCTGGGTGGCTCAGTTGATCAGCCATCTGCCTTCAGCTCAGGTCATGATCCCAGGGTCCCGGGATGAGGTCCCACATTGGCCTCCCTGCTCAGGAGGGCCTGCTCCTCCTCCTGCCTGCTGCTCCCCCTTTTTGTGCTGTCTCTCTCTTTTGCTCTGTGATGAATAAATCTTAGAACAAAACGAAAAACAGTGATTTTATTCAACATAGAATTTATTGAACAGCCAATACACATAACTTTAAGGTTGGGAGGTAACCAGCAGAGCTGGTTATATAACCAGTTCCCAATCTTTCCACAGTACTTTTGGTTTCAATTTTGTGAACTGCTGCCAAAGGAGTTCACTGTGTCAGGGACACAAAGCCAAAGATGACACCCTAGGCTCTGCCCTAGGCTATTTAAAAAACAGGATTTTGGTGTCAAAACAGGTCTCAAACCCAGCCCTGCTATTTAGCTCAGTGACTTTGTGCAAATCCCTTGTCTTCCCTGAGCTGTATTCAGGCTCCCTTCTGTGAAATGGAGGGGAATGCCCCCTCCCCACAAGGTTGTTGGGGATCTGGTGAGCTAACAGCCCAGCCTGTACAGGGCACAGTGTCAGCAAGCACATGTGAGTGAGGCCACATAAGCACATAACTCTGACCCCCGTGTAGCTCAGATTTAGGGGTGGGGAGAAACGGGTGGCGGGAGAGGGGATAGTTTTCTTTAGGAAAGGCTTTGAGAGAGATGTGGCTTTTTAGAGCTGCTCTTT
Source organism: Mustela nivalis (assembly GCF_964662115.1). Lineage (NCBI taxonomy): Eukaryota > Metazoa > Chordata > Mammalia > Carnivora > Mustelidae > Mustela > Mustela nivalis. The sequence continues at coordinate 26,720,983 of NC_139037.1, read as the reverse complement.
GAAGGATAAGCTGTGGGTTGAGAGCTGCAGTGACACTCAGCAAATGGAGACTGGGGGTGAGGATCCACCTAGCCTGAAAGGGTCCAGCTGGTTTCTACATCCTAGTAATGACGCAGTGACCTTTGTGCCCCTTTGGGACCTGGACCATGGTGGTAGGGCTCTGTCAGCACTTCCTATGCTGGTATGACACAGGACATCACAAAGTAATCTGCCTGCAACTATCATAAAGCCTCTCTCTTTGAAGTCCTAATTATAATTTAGACCTTTCATTTATTCATACTAAACCAAGTCAAAATGAGTGTTTTAAAAAAATCTTTCATAGACCTGAAGCTGCCCAGCCAGCATTCCAAGGCCTGGGGCCTGGTTTCTCGGGCTACACAACCTATGGTTGGCTGCAGCTCTCCTGGTTCCAGCAGATCTACGCCCGGCAGTACTACATGCAATAGTGAGTCCTTCCTGTCCTGCTGGGGGCAGCCACACTGGGGATGGATGGGGGAGGGTATCCTCAGTGTGTGCAGAACCCTGCTCTGTCTGGTCCGGGGGGTGGAGGAGAATATACATCCTAACTGCTACCTAATTTGTGTATTAATTCGGGGGGGCTTGTGTCTGTACGTAGTTTGATGACTTCACTTAGAATCAATTACTTCCTTTTTAATACAAGGTATCTTTGGTTTTGTGAAAAGTTGAATTTGCTACTGTACCATACTTCTGTGGTTTATATTTTTAACTACAGATGAAATTTGCCATGTGGCTCTCTCAGGAGCAGAAGAGACATTTATAGATTCAATTATAGTGAAGAAATTCTTCACTAAGTTTTTCATGTACCTACTTACAATTCTTAACAGTAAAAGACCCTTTGTAACTAAGACTATGAGAAGCACAGTCTTCACAGTGCTTTGCTCTCAACAGTATCTGCCTCTGTTGATTTTATTTTAGTTTAGCTGCCACTGCTGCATCAGGGGCTTTTGTCCCCTCACCAAGTGCACAAGAGATACCTGTAGTCTCTGCACCTGCTCCAGCCCCTATTCACAACCAGTTTCCAGCAGAGAACCAGCCAGCCAATCAGAACGCTGCTCCTCCAGTGGTGGTTAATCCTGGGGCCAATCAAAATTTGCGGATGAATGCACAAGGTGGCCCTATTGTGGAAGAAGATGATGAAATAAATCGAGATTGGTTGGATTGGACCTATTCAGCAGCCACATTTTCCGTTTTTCTCAGTATCCTCTACTTCTACTCCTCCCTGAGCAGGTTCCTCATGGTCATGGGGGCCACCGTCGTTATGTACTTGTAAGCAGATGATTTTGCTTTCCTTTTTCCCCTTTACTACAGATTAGTGCGGCATGGTGGCTCAAACCAAGTACAGATTTTTCTCTTTTTTTGAGCTGTCGTAGTCATTATTTATGGGAGTGTGTTTTTGTTTTAAGATTTTATTTAGTATTTAGGGAGAGAGTGAGAGCAGGAGGGGCAGAGAGAGAGTCTTAAGCAGGCTCCATGCCTAGTGCAGAGCCCGATGTAGGGCTCAATCTCATGACCCTGAGATCATGACTTGAGATGAAATCAAGAGTTGAACGCTGAACCGACTGAGCCACCCAGGTGTCTCTGTGGAAGTGTATTTAATAGCATATTATTCTGGCACCTTCAGTGCAAAGAATTGACAGCCTCATTGGGCACTGCTGAGAACACATTAATTGTATGTTAATGCAAGAAGAACGTTCTGTTTTCTTCTGGGTAAGGTCCCTGCCAGGCTCATGAACCACAATAATAAGGTCATTCTAAGCCATGAAAGGGAAAATTGTATTTGTTTTGAAAGTTTATCAGTCTGTAGTTGCTGCCTCCCAGGACTAAAGGTCAGGCACTTACAGCAGCACAGCTCTCAAGGGCCACGCAAAGCTCTGAACCTTTACAGACCTGACATTGGCTTTATCCTTGACTCAGAGTAGTGCTTCTCAATCAGGATGATTTTGTACTCCTAGGATGTGACACTTTGGACTGTCAAAGCTGGAGGGGCAGTCCTCCTGGCATCTAGTAGGTAGAGGCCAGACCTGCTGCTAGACATCCTAGAATGCACAGGACAGCCCCACAGTAAATATCCGGCCCTATATGTCAGGAGTGCCAAAGCTGAGAAACCCTCGCCTGGAGTGATATGTCTTCTTTGTGGTCATAACTGACAAATTTTTGCTATAGAGTGAAAATGGATTTTTATTTTAGTTTTAAAAATCTTAAGAGAACAATATTTGAATAATATAATAATTACTCTTATATCCAGAATTAATCATTGTTAATATTTTGTCACATTTGCTATAAGACTTAGAGTTAATTGGATTTTCCAAATAAAATTTTAGCAACACTTTTAAGTTTTTTAGTCTCTAGAATCATATTTGTGACCAAATTTAGGTCTTATTTTTTATGTAGGTTATTAGATATTATAATCCCAGCTCTGTGTGCATGTGTGTATGTATCCCTCCCTCACCCCCTGCTCAGGGTTCAGCAAGTGTGAAGTTTAGTTCGGGATCAGCAAGAGCACTTAAACTGTATTCTGGGTGCTGTTAATGTTGAGGGGCATGCTGTGCTGAATGAAACAGTCCTCATAGTAACCCTGAAGAAGCTGATAGGCCGGTGAGGAAGTCTAGGAGATGGTGAGGAAGGAAGTCTCTGCAGATGGGCCTGTGAGCTTTTAATGAGAGCACTGCTGTGAGTAGAGGAGAGCAAGGGGGACCTTATCTAATCAAGAAGCCCCTTAAATTCTTGTACAAATTTCACTGTGATTAGCTAAGATGAACTTTTATGTGCTTCCTTTGAAGGCATCATGTTGGGTGGTTTCCATTTAGACAGAGGCCAGTTCAGAACTTCCCAAACGATGGTCCTCATGAAGCTGTGAATCAGGACCCCAACAACAACTTACAGGTAAGGAGCTCCGGGGGACCCAGCAAGCTTTGTGTGAAATGCCAGACTCTCAAATCCTTAACGTTTATTTAGCCTCATAGTTTACCATTTCCTTAGGCTGAAGTTTCAAGATTTTTTCAAATTTGGTTTTTGGTTTTTTTATAAGATTTATTTTGAGAGTGAACAAGAGCATGCATGCGTGCAAGCAGGTGGGGGGTAGGGAGAGAGAGAAGGGTAGAAAGACTCTCAAGCAGACTGCCTGCACAGAGAGCAGAGCCCAGCACGGGGCTCAATCCCAGAACCCTGAGATTGTGACCTGAGCAGAAACTACGAGTCAAATGTTTAACTGACTGAGCTACCCAGGCACCCCGAGCAGTAGCTGTTTTTAAAACACATTGAGTATGCCATAAAATCCATCAGGTATTTTAGTCTTCTGGCAATTTGCATTTTGGCAAATGTAAATAATGTTTTTTAAACTCACTATTTTGAGCATTCAGAGGCCTATAATGATGTGTTATACCATGGAAACTGCTAATGGATAGTTACTGGAATTAAACCTTAGGAAGATAAGCATGTCTCATAGAACAGATTTCCTGGAGGATTTCCCTAGATTTGTAGAATAGTTTAATCCATAATCCTAAAGGATATTCTTTTTTAATATAAATGTCACCCTTGCATCTGTTTACAGAACATTTTTAGTTTCTTAACTCAAAATACTGCCAAAATCAGAATATCCATATTTAATGAAGTGGTTAACTTAACTCATGAGTTTAATAATGAAGATGTAGTTACTTCATTTGTTCTAATACTTAACTGCCGGGGATTTTCAAAACTGTGAGAAGGTCACCAGCAGTTGTGCTGTGAGGCCTGAGAACTCCATCCAGCCTTGGACACCATTCCCTTGGGTCCTGTCTGCCTGATTGCTTGAGTATGAGACCAAGGATTAACTCTGTCCTTTGATAACATTATTACATTATTTGGCATTTGTCATGATCCTAATGGCTTTCTCACTGTGTTTCATTATAATGCTGTAGGAAGGCTCTGATGCTGAAATCGAAGACCCCAGCCGCCTCCCTCCAGACAGAGACGTACTAGACGACGAGCGGACCAGCCCTTCATTTATGAGCACAGCCTGGCTTGTCTTCAAGACTTTCTTTGCTTCTCTCCTTCCAGAAGGCCCCCCAGCCATTGCAAACTGATGGTGCTTGCTTTCTGGCTGCTGGAGGCTTCGACAGGCATGGACTGGATCATCTGACTCCGGCTGGATTTCTTCACCTGGACATGGCAATGGCACAGAATTTAAGAATCAACAAGGAGGAGGATATGCTTTTGTGATAAAGCAAAAGCAGAAACTAAGACGTGAAGCCAAGATACAAATTGATGAACAAAAAATGTCCAAGGCTTCTCATGTCTTTATTCTCTGAAGAGCTTTAATATATACTGTATGTAGTTTCATAGGCATTGTAAGTAGAAGGCATTAGTGTCGCATGTTTATGCCTGAGGAACTTTTCAGATGTGTGTGTCTGCATGTGTGTTTGTACATAGGTATATCATAGATGCAGAAATGGTTCTGCTGGTACGATTTGATTCCTGTTGGAATGTTTAAATTACACTAAGTGTACTACTTTATATAATCAATGAAATTGCTAGACATGTTTTAGCAGGACTTTTCTAGGAAAGACTTATGTATAATTGCTTTTTAAAATGCAGTGCTTTACTTTAAACCAAGGGGAACTTTGCAGAGGTGAAAACCTTTGCTGGATTTTCTGTTCAATAAAGTTTTACTATGAATGACCCTGGCAGAGACTCCTGTCATTTTAGCAGTTTGCTCCGTGTCCATGTCACGGGATGGTCAACAGTTGAGTTGCTAACTTGTAAGTCACCTGCATGTTCTGCTTCTTTTTATAAAAGAACTGTTTGTACTAATAAAGAATGATAAGGTAAGGCCATGAAAGTTCTAAGTTCCTAAGAATATACTTGTGTTTGTCCATTCCCTGATTCCAACAGTACTGGCTTATGTGGTAACCCAACAAAGTTGAATTCCCCAGGTTTAAAGTTAGTGGCATTGGGGCACCCGGCTGGCTCAGTCGGTAGAGTGTGGGACTCTCTATCTCAGGGTCATGAGTTCAAGCCCCTGCATTGGGTGTGGAGCCAACTTTGAAAAAAAAAAAAAAGTCACTACCTCCCTCCCACTTGGCAATTCTGTGATAATTACACCTGCTCATCTAGCACTGGCTTTTGTAAGCTGAGCTTGCTTTTGTGATTTTTATCTTTTAAGAATTAATTTTGAGACTAATCTTAAAAACACAGTTGTGTGTATTTTTCACCCATGAATAATGTTATAGGCAGAATGATGGAAGCCTGGGCAGGGTGTTTTTGGCACAGTAAACACTTCTAGTATCACGGTTGTGATCATTTAAATTAATCATTACTGAAAACTTCTTTTACATCAAATAAACATTGAACAGCTCATACTAAGGCCTTTTTCAAGTATTGGGTAAAAAAGCCCATTGATTTTTCAGGGCAGGGGGCATCACCATCTGACAAAGTGCCTAGAGCTCCAGACAGATGGCGGCGTCCATCTCATGTTTCTGAAGGACTGGGGCCACTCGCTGTGAGGTCAGCTTGTGATGGTGAAACTCCAGATTCCATGGCCCAAAATAGTTCCAGGAAGATGCTCCTGAAGACAGCTGACAAGGGTTCACATTGGCCCAAGCTGCACCAGGACAAAGGGAGGAATCTTCAAACATCAGATAAGGCTTTAAGACAGCTGATGGGTGGGGGATGTGGCAGAAATGTCAATGCTTCCACAAGAGTTATTAAATGTGGTATAACGTACTACCTACCACCATTCATACTAGAAAATGACTGGTTTGGATCTTCATGACAAAGTAGCAGTTAAATATCTAAAACCAGCTTAAACCATAGCAGCTTTTTAAGTTTGCATTTTCCCAGGTATGTTTTCTTAAATCCTGGTTGCACAGGAGAAACATTGCAAAAAATGAGCTCATGGTCAAGTAAATTTGAAAACTGCAGTTTGATCCTACTGTGGGCTTCTGGGATCTTCAAAAATGCTAATGGGCCTAAAGGGAAGGCATGTGGTCTGCAGCCTCTTCTAGGAAGGTGCCTAGGACCGAACCAGGTGGTATATTTAGGTGGCGATACTCCACAGGGCTGGGCCAGGTTTCTCCAGAAGGCTATATATGCTCTAATCAATGTTGCCTTATGGTGCTATTTCTCACAGAGCCACGATTCACAGGTCCAGAGAGGAGGGGGCAGAAATGGGAGTGGTACCACTCACTATGACCCTACTGATCCATTAGAATAAAACTTTCTCTTTTCCACAATCTTCTGCTCTGCTCTAGAGGTCTTGTTTCCTAAGGGAGTGTATTCATTTCTTAGAACTACCTTAATAAAATCTACAAACTGGCTTAAAACAATAGAAATTTCTCTCAATTCCAGTAGCTAGAAGTCGGAAATCAAGGTGTTGGCAGATGACTTCCCCCTTCTGTAGTCCCTGGGAGAAAACCTGTTCCATGCCTTTCTCCTGGCTTCTTGTGGTTGCCAGCAGTTTCTTGATGCTCCTTGACATAGCTGTGTCTGTTTCTGCCTCCACCTTATGACTTTCTTCCCTCTGTGTCTCTGGTGTCTTTATATGACCTTCTTATAAGCACACCAGTCATCGTATTTACACCTGCAGAGACCTCCTTTCACATTCCAAAGTTCTGAATGGACATGACCTTGGGGGGATACAGTTCAACCCCCAAGAGGAAATAATGCTTCCACTAGGAGACAGATTCCATTAAACTGGAAACTAAGATCGCCACCTGGCCACTTTGGGGTCCTCCTACTTTTGAATCAACTGGCAAAGAAGGGAGTTGTTCTGCTGGCTAGGTGGATCCAACCTGATTATCAAGAGGAAATTGGGCGGCACTATACAATGAAGATAAGATTTCTGGAATACGGGAGATCCGTTGGGGTGTCTCTTCGTATCATGCGCTATGATTAAAGTCAATGGAAAGTTACCACCCAATTTAGGTAGGACTCCTAATGGCTGTGACTCTTCAGGAATGAAGTTTTGGGTCACCCCACCATGTAGAGAACTATAACCATTTGCAGGGCTTACTGAAGACATGGAATGGGTAGTGGAAGATGGGGGTTACAAATAACCAATTACAGCCATGTGACCAGTTCTAGAAATGAGGACTGTCATTGTCACGAATATTCCTCATTTTGTTGTGCCTTTGTTTCTATATTCACACGCACACTTGTAGTACATGTTTTCTTCCCTTGTCTCCTTATTGTCTAACATAAGATGATGTAATCATACCTAACATTACATCACAGGCTTTTAATTACAGGCTATCAAGGAGAAGAGGGACCATCACCCAAGGATTTGGCATCCTCTCCTGGGGAAAGGGTCAGCATGTTTTTCGTGAAAACTGCAAGATAGTGGCATTACAATAAGTAGAAGCATGACTTTGTTACTGTCTTTATCTGGAGATGAAGTGTGGTTTCAGAACACGAGTGCGAGCACAGAACTGACAAAGGGTGATCTTGACTACGATTACTTTGATGTATCAGCCGTGGTGAGGCCCAGCTATGTAATAGTCATTAACTAGTGCTGACCCAAAGGTTATTTTGCAGATGTGATCAGTATCTACAATCAGTAGATTCTAAGTAGAGGCAATTATCCCCTCTAATCAGAGTGGACCTCTTCCAATTCCCAGAAAGGTCTGAAGATCAAAACGAGGTTTCCCTGAGGAAGAAGCAGTCCAGCCCACAGCCTACAAAGATGTTTTTGCAGTCTCCAACCTACCGGCCTGCCCCACAACTTGACACTTGCCTGGCCAGCCTCTTCAATCACGTTAAGTCCACCCCATGGAGTAAACAAACAATGAGCTCATCTTCTACAGGTTCTGTTTCTCTGGTAGAACCCTGACTGATACAGGGTCCTTGCCTGAAGATGATGGGTCCAGAGCCTCGTCCTGGGGTGCCTTGGCCAATGGGAGCCTGCTTCTGGGACAGCTGTGTTACTCAGAAGAGGGTGCCTCTCTGGCTGTGCTTCAGACCAAATGCCTTTGGGAGAGGCTCCAGGGAAGGCTTTGCTTTGTGTCTTATAAAAGACTCCCGTTCCGGAGAGGGGGCCAGGTAGGCTTGCAGGAAGGAAGTTGGGAGGCCGGTAAGTGGCGGGATTTCAGTGGCGTGAGGACCTGGGGAGTGGGTCAGGGGAGGCTGTCTCTGATTCAGTGACATCCAAGAGTAGGTTTGCTCACTGCAGTCCCAGTGGCCTAGGCATGGGGGCAAATTCTCTGATGCACATTGAATGTGTCCATGCCTAAGTGCGAATGAAGTACAAGGGTAAAGGAGGAGCTCCACTAAAGTCTGCCAAGAAATCGCAAATCCAGAGTCAGAGCAAGAAAGTGGAGCAAAGCCGTCCAGGGGATCATGGAGATTGCTGATGACAAGGCAGGATTAGGGGAAGGCAGAAGATAGGGTTTCTGACTGTAGTTCTTGAATGATCAAGGTTCAGGAAACACTCAACACCAAAAATTTTGTGAACATAGGGCCCATGAAAATGTTTTTTCAAAAAGACACAAGGAGCGGCGCATTTCTTTGCATTCTGGGGGCTCGGGGGGCGGGGGGGCGTGGACAAGTGTGAGCAGGTGCGTCTTAGAGGTAGATGCAGCTGGGGTTGCCACGTAGGCGGCCCGTGTGTGCACGCGGGTGGGCGTGTCTGCACGTGCGTTGCTTTATCTGGGGAAGGTGCGTGGGTATGGGGGCCTCAGGTGTGCGTTGTGAAGTGACACGCCCCCCTCCGCTGCCCTCGGCTCTACCCCGTGGGACTGGTTGGGCGGGAAGCCTGAGGCTGGGTGGTCACCAGCCACCAGGGGGCAGCAGAGGGCCGGGCAGGGGCCTTCTCTGGCTTCCTCCCCAACTCAGCCTCTGGATCCTCGCTGCCTCTGCGCTGCAGGCTGCGTCTGCTCTGATCCTGGCCCTGGAGGCCATGTGAAGCCTCTCTCTGCCCCTCTCCACCTCCCCTTGCCCTGGCTGAGGGTTTCCGGAAGGCCTAGGACTCAGTAAGTGGAATGTTGCTTGCAGGGTGGGTTGGAACTTGTCGGCAAACTAGGGTGGTCTGATGGGGACCTGGGAGAAGGGACCCAACTGGCCCCGAATCCTGGGGTTCTGGCATCTGGCCCTCTGGTTCTTCCGCAGCTTGGGCTCTGTCTCTCGGTCTCTTTCAGGGGTGCTCGGTAGCTGTCCGTCTCCACTCTTCTCAGTACTAAGTCTGGTCAGAATACTGCTGAACCCCTTGGCCCCTCTGAGGCTCCGAGGTGGGTCTCAGAGGGGCAGCCAGAGCCTATGGCCTTCCCATTCAGATGTGCCCATGTCCAGGGCCACCACCTGCACTACCCCAAACCAGCCTGGAGACAGCAGCACTATTGAACAAGAAACCCTTCCTTATCTTCAGAGACCCCCAGACACGGCAGCCTGCTCTCTGCCTGACGTGTGCCCTACCTGTGACCAGACGCAAGGAACCAGGCAGTCCCCTGCATCGTGGGGGGTGACATTACTTCCCCATTCTTGCCCCGGCCCCAACCTGGGGCCGTGGTCCTTACCTGCTTCATGGAAGGGGGCGCCTATAATAGGCTTCTCTCCCCCGGTGACACTGGTCAGCTGGGTGATGCCCGCCCACCCCCCAGATAGGCCTGTCCTGATCCCTCGAACCTGTGAATGTGATTGTATAAGGCAAGAAATTTTTTTCTTTTTTTGCAGATGTGATTAAGCTCGTGACTTGAGACAAGGAGATTATCCTGGATTAGCCAGTGGCTTCTACATGTCATCCAGGAGAAGCAGAGGGAGGTTTGGCACACGGACAGGAGAGGAGACAGCCATGTGGACAGGGAGGCAGAGATGGGAGAGGCGTGGCCACAAGCCAGGGAGTTCTGGCAGCCACCAGAAGCTGGAAGAGGCGAGGAACGGGATGACCCTGCAACCTGGGTGGGGAGAGCAGCCCCGCACACACCGGGCTGCTGATTTCGGACCGCTGGCCTCCAGACGGTGAGCAGATGCATTCTTGTTGTTTTAAGCCATCGAGTTAGTGGTAATTTGTTATTTAGGAAGCTAATCCAGACCCCAGATGTTAGCAAACCATCACCATAATCGCCATCATAAGGATCATAAGGAGATCATTTTTGAGCGGCAGGATACAGAATAGTGGGTAATAGGAACCTGTTTTGGTAAAAAGAAATGTGTGTGTGTGTATCCACGCAGCCACAGAAAAATAGTGAGGGGGAATGAGAAGACAGACGTGATCCTTACCCAGCAAGACTTCCTTCCAGCAATTTAAACCCAGGACAGGACATAATTCAGGCCATACGTGAAGATTAGCTGACACAATACAGTCCCGTGTGGTTCAATTAATCATATTACAGCTGCTAAGTAGAACATTACTTACTACAAAAAAAAAATCTTTTTTTTGAGAGAGAGAGAAATAAAGGGTGCACGCATGAGCAGGGGAGGGGGAGCAGAAGGAGAAAGAGAGTCTCGGGCAGATTCCCTGATGAGCATGGAGGCTGACTCGGGGCTCGGACCCATGACCCTGAGATTATAACCTGAGCAGAAATCAAGAGTCAGAAGCTTTACCGACTGAGCCACCCAGGTACCCTGAACACTGTGCAAATTTTTAAACAAATTGTATAATTGTACTTATTTTTATAGAGATTTTTAAAAAAAGATTTTGTTTATTTGACAGAGATCACAAGCAGGCAGAGAGGAGGAAGCAGGCTCCCCGCTGAGCAGAGAGCCTGATGTGGGGCTCGATCCCAGGACCCCGGGATCATGACCTGAGCCGAAGGCAAAGGCTTTAACTCACTGAGCCCCCCAGGTGCCCTATTTTTATAGAGATCAAGAAGAGGCTGTAAGTAAGATGGCAAGTAAAAAAGGCAGTTATAAAAGAAGTTGTATAATATGATCTCATTTAAAAAATAAATAATAATCACCTAGATATAAGGTAAAGTGTTTGAAGGGACACAGACCGAGGTGTAAACAGCAGTTGTCACTGGAGAGGGAGATGGGATCATGGGTACTGTCAAGTTTTCCTTTACTTTTCTGAATTATTTCCCGTAATGAGCGTGACTTATAATAAAGAAAACTATATAAGCAAAGAAAAAAGTTTGTAGGGAGGGGAAAAAGAGCCAGGCTGAAATAGTATGTGAGGACAGAAGAGGTGGGAAAGAATTTAGGGAGTTCAGGCTAAGAAATCAGGGGAGGCTTTCTGGAAGAAGTGTCACTGGACCTGGGAAGAGAGGCATGATAGAAGTGGACGAAGCCACGGGCTGGGTGGTAGAGCCAGTTGACTAGATTTCAGGTTCCTAGTGAGTGTTGGGTCGACAGAAGCTGAAGAATCAGTTTGGGGAGGTGGTGGGAGTGCAGAACAGAAAGCCTGGAATGTAGCCTTTGCCGGTTTCTGTGGTATAAGTACTCCCACCACTGACAATTTCAAGGTCCCACCATGATGTCACCAAATGCCAAGTTGGCAAGAGAGGCACAGTAGCCCAGCGTTATGTAGTGATTTCAGCTCCACACATACTGGATGTCAATAACCCCAAGGACATCCTCAGTAGTAAAGGAATTTGGAAGTGATATTTTGAATTAAATTTGTTTATAATATCATTTATAGCATTTAATTTCTAATAGTTGCTGTGTTTAATAACTGGCTTGGAAAACTCCTAAAAATTTAACAGTTGACTCCCACGAGTTGATCGGGGTCCCTGTCGACTCCGTGAAGCTGCCTCTGGGAGTATGATGTGCTCCGAGCCTGAGACCCCTCCACTGGAGTGGAGCTGTGACAGTGGCCAGGTCTGTGTCTACAAGCATGCATTGACCAGCAGCAAGAATTTCAGCCCCTCTCTTGGTCCTTGGTTGCTAATAGGAGGCCACGGGCTCCTCATGTCCTTCTAGGGAAGGGGAAGGTCCCTCCTTGCAGCCGAGGTAAGGCCTTCCTGCCCCAGCTCGCTGACCCTTTGTCCGGCCTCTCTTTTGAACCTAGAGGCCACCAGCTCTGTCCCTGGGAGGGGCCATTCCAACCATCCCCTATCTCCCAGGCTGGGACTCTTTGCATGAGAGTGAAGGGGCTGGGCCACAGCTGCTTCCAATCCATGCTGGGGTATAGGTCCTGCACCCCAAATCCTCGGTCACAGAGTCCCCCACACTGGGGCAAATGATGAAGTCAGTCCTCGCTCTTGCCTCAGCATCACCAGCCTAAAGCCTACATACGCCTTCCCCTCTTCATGGTCAACACTGACTCTCAGGAAGGGAATTTGTTAGCAAGTTCTTATTATCGTGTAGTTGACTAATATGGCAAAGTCAGTGGGAAACCCTTATTAGAATGGGGAGTTGGTGTTTCGTGGGGACAGAGTTTCAGTTCCAGTTAGTTATTTTGGAATTTTAAAAATGATTTAATTAATATTTTAAAAACCCACCGTGTGGATGGCAGTGTGTCAGAGGGACCCAGATGCCAACTGAAAGAGATCCCCGTGGCCAAAGACGGAGCCATTTTAGCAACAACAACCAAAAATAAAGTAGTGTTGGATTACAACCCAAAGTATGAAATAAGTACCCGTGAGTCCACACAGATGTAAATAAGTGATTGACTAAATTAGTGAATGAGGGAGAAGAGAGAACTCTTCCCATGTGGAAGAATTCCAAATAAAGTAGGCAGATGCTCTGCCCTAAAGGAGGGGAACTGTCTTAGTGACTTTCTTCACCTTGTATAGTATAGAAAGTACGAGAGTCACTTTACGGTAGAGAAATGCACTTTCCACGTGTACTAGAAAGTGCCTCGGCCAGGTGGTTAGGGTCAAGGTCAGCAGCCAGGGCACAAGTCCTGTCCATCAAACACACCCCTCAAAGGGAGGAAAGGACACCCTAGCTGGTGATGTCCTGACAACCCCTTCCTCATGAGGAGACCAGCAGACAGGTCCCAGCAGATGGACATCCTGTCATATACCTGGCCAGTGCTCCCCCAAACCGTCAAGATCTTCAAAAGGAGTGTCCGAGGAACTGTAACTGTCCACAGGTGCCTAATAAGATATGACAAGCAAATGCCATATGATATTCGGGATGGGACCCTGGAACAGGAAAAGGACACGAGCTGAAAGCTAAGGACACCTGGACAGCTATGGCTTTAGTTCATAATTCATTGTATCATTAATTGTAACAAAGTTATCTTACTAATAATGCAAGGTGATAATATGAGGGGCAAGCAGGTGCCATAGGGGAACTCTCTATACTGTTGCTTAATTTTGCATTAAATCTAAAACTGTTCTGCAACAGTAAAGTCTAGGGATGCCTGGGGGTCCTCAGTTGGTTGAGCATCTGCCTTTGGCTCAGGTCATGATCCTGGGGTCCCGGGATCAAGTCCCACTTGGGTTCCCTGCTCAGCAGAGAGTCTGCTTGTCCCTCTGGCTCTCCTCCTGGCTTGGGCTCTTTCTTGCTCACTCACTCACTCTCTCTCAAATAAATAAATAAAATCTTTATAGAAAATTAAGTTAAAAAGTAAAGTCTGTTAAAAAAAGATCAACACAGGCTTTGCATCCCCTCCATGGGGAGACCTGGTTCTGTAGGTTAGCATGACGAAGTGGAAAGGGCAGGTCAGGTGACCGCGGGCCCCTCCCTGCCCCGGGGTGCCCCTTCCCCAGGAGCCACACCAGGGTGAGGGGCACGGGAGCTGCCATCCTCTGAGTGTCCTTGGTCTCTGCATGTTTCTCAGATTCTGGACATCAAGGAACAAAGGGACAGCGTGGCCCACTGGCTGGCCTACCAGCCCCAAAGCCCAACTCTGAGTTCGAATGCTGATTTTATATCCTCATGTGCCCTGGAGCACGTTAACTTCTCTCTGCTTCATTTTGTAACCGGTGAAGCAGGAGCGATCGAGGACCTTGGTGGGGTGGGTTCGCAGAGCGAACGAGATGGGAAATGAACCAAGAGTCCATGAAGGACGAGAGCCGAACACAACGTGGTCTAGCCATACGGTGGGGTGCCGTCCAGCCACATAACGGAAGCAGGCCCAGGATGCCTGCCATGACAGGAACCAAGAAAGCATCATGCGACCTGGGAAAAGCTAGGCACAAAAGTCATTGTATTATAGGATTCCATGTAAGCCGAATGTCCAGAGTAGGCAAAACCATAGAAAGAGAAAGCAGATCTATGGTGGCAGGGTCAGTGGGGGTGGGAGGGCGGAAGGAAGCATGCCTCATGGGTATGAGGCAAATGTTCTGGAATATGAGGATTATCCCACGTTGCCAATGTACTGAATGTTGCTGAACGGAACACTTTAAAATAATAAATCTTAAGGTATGGGTATTTTACTGCAACCAAAAAAAGGAAGAAAAAGGGTCAAATGAGATCATGCAAAAAGCCTATGGCCCAAAAATATAGCTGACGTGATGATGTTGGTTATGGTGGCGACAATGACATTTTAAAAGTCTAAGATGCAGGGAGAGGCATTTCTGGGTTTCGTTTGGTTTTGCTTTTTAATCTCAATCCCATGACCTCTCCTGCTCCTGGGCCAGGCCCCTGGCACCCGCTCCACGGGCGGAGGGACAGAGCTCCCTCTCCTTGGCAGGCACGGCCACTGACCACCAGTACCGCAGCCAGGGGCACCCACAGTCGCTGCCCTGCAAGGCCTCAGGAACAGAAACTGTAGCCACGAGGACCACAGCCTGCCCAGGAGCCCTCATCCCTGCCCTCACCAATTCTTAGGAAATGGAGCCCATTAATAAGGCTCCCCCAGCCAGATGGGGATATTGAGAGGTGTGGCCAAACCAGTGCCCTCCAACCCCTGCCCCGGCGAGGCCAGTGGGCACACACCAGGTTAGCTGAGGGGAGCCTCGCCAATGGCTGGGTATGAACCCCGGAGGACTGCGTGCCTGGGGTGGGGTGGGGAGGGAATGGGCCAAGTGGGCTGTGCCTTGGGAATCAGTGAGGCCCACCCCACTGTGAACGGGAGCACAGCATGGGGCTGGTGTGGGACCTCCCCAAGAGGTTCTGCCTCTGGGGACAGCATCGGGCCACCTCCTTACAGCCCTGGCTTCCTGCACAGGAGCTCTGAGGAAGAGGAACTGACCATTTGGTCTTTGGCCAAGGGGAATTCTTGACTCCAGCTGTGGGTAAAATTATGTTGTAATGTTTTCTTATTTATTTGACAGAGATCACAAGTAGGCAGAGGCAGGCAGAGTGAGAAGGAGAAGCAGGCTCCCTGCTGAGCAGAGAGCCTGATGCAGGGCTTGATCCCTGGACCCCGGTTTCATGACCTGATCCAAAGTCAGAGGCTTTAACCCACGGGCCACCCAGGCGCCCCTGTATGTTATATTGTTTTTAAAAATAACACATTCATGTGACTCAAGTTCAAAAGCCACAGGGGTCACCTATTTTTTCTCCCAGACACCCGACTCCGCCCAGAGGCAGCCCATCCTTCCAGCAACTCAGGTACTGCCCCAGAGGTACTGAGAGCAAATCAAGCGAAAGCCTGTGTCTAGGACGCTATGGGGTCCACCCCCTTAATCTCCTTGAATGCAAAGGACAGCAATCGACACTTTCCCATTTTACAGATGAGAGAACTGAGACTCAGAGAGAGCCAGTGACTAATCCGTGGTGACACAGTGAGCGAGTTAGGGGGCGGCTAGGTCCCCTCCCTGACTCCCAGTGCTTGCCCTCTCTGTCCCAGATATGGGTCTGGGCCTTGTGTGTAAATCCTGGCTTTAAAGGCCACCAGCTGTGTCATCTAGAAAAGCTCGCTACACCTCTCTGAGCTCAGAGTCCTACCTGGGGGTTGGAGACAACAGATGGTGACTGCTTACAGAGTGTGAGGACAGAACAAGGCATGTGAAGAGCTCGGCAGAGCACCTGCTGTTTCCTACTCCATTCAGTGAACATTTGTGGGCCTACTGTGTGCCACACACCTACTGTGTGTGGATGGGCTGGCTGATTCTGGCTCAAGTTGCTCACGATCTAGCAGACCCATAAGAGAGCTAGGGAACAGCCGCTACTATTACTCAGCAAATATTCACACGGCCTTCTGGCTCTGGCCATAATGACGAGACCACACCAGCAGAAGCCTGAGATAGCGTCTGCATCTCCCACTAGAACACAGGACCGTGAGAGGAAGAGCCAGCGGCCGTCTTGTTCTCCCGCCTCTGCGTCCCTGCCCTTGACTGTTTATTGCGTAGATGCTCAATAAATACTCATTGAGTAAATGGGGGTATGTGTCCGGGGACAGGCACAGTGAGGATCCGTCGGGGAGGGAAGGGCAAGGACAGGTGTTCAAGGAAGGAGTCCTATAGCAGGCAGGGCGGCAACCAGCCATAAAGGCCAAGACCTTGGCACAGGGAGCCAAGGTCATTATCGGCCTGATTCCCTTTACTAGCTTAGAATGTGAGGCAGGTCTGCCCTTCACTCTCTGTGTGTCCCCCGGGCCTCCTGTCCCCTGGACCCAGGCTCCCCAGACCTCCCAACACACACCAGTGAGGTGAAGGTGGGTGCTGGCTTCTCCTGTCCTGTGTTCACTGGTCTGTAGGGCTCCTGGGGGCCACTGTGATGGTCTGCATACAGCATATAGCATGGCCATGGCAGGCACTCCCTCAGACTTGCTCCCCTGCCATCTGGAAGCAAGGACAGAGGAGCCCAGGTGCAGGAGTGGTCCAGACACCCAGAAAATTCTGATTCTAGGCAGCTGTCACAGGAAGGAAAACTTCAAGGGTGCCAGCCAGGGGATCTGAAGTTACGTTCCTTCATCCTGCCTCCTGAAACAGGCTGCCAGTGCATGGACAGGGTTTGGGAACCTCCAAGGAGGGCAGAAGTGCTGGAGAGAGGGCGGGTCAATGTCCCAAGACCTGAACGCCCAGGTTGGGGGTGACAGGCAAGCCTGGCTGGGGAGGCCCTTTCAGCCAGCCACTCTTCCCTCGCTAGGCCTCAACCTTTTGCTCAATACAATAAGGGCATAGGGGGCTAAATGCAATGACCTCTGATTGAGGATACCAGGGGTCGAGACCCAGGACTGTAGACTCTGTTCGTATTTGGGGGAAGGAGGTACCCCAGGAGGGGCTGGTGAGGCTGGGCTTAGCATGGCCTGGTTCCGTTTGACTGGGATCACGGGACTCCTGTAGGTTAGGATCAAGAAGCCAGCTTCGGACTGGGATCTCTGGCCAAGGTCAGGGGTCACCCTCTCTGTGTCCCCCGCACATAGCCATCTGACTTACACCAGCGTGCAACCCAGTCCCACATTTCATCTTGAAGAAGCTGAGGTGGGAATGGCTGTAGGGGCCTGGGCCTGAACCTGTAGCCCCTCACCGCTGCCCTCCATCCTAGTGAACCAGGAGACCATCCAGGTAGCCCAAACAGCCCTCCAGTGAGCTGGCTATGCAGATATCAAGGGTGAGAGGCCGTGATAATCATAATCTTGACCAAGTCAAATGTGGTCTGTTCAAGTAAGTCGGGCCTGGGGTGTGAACAGACTGGACATTGGGGTCGTGGGGAGTAGCCTGATACTTGCCCCAGCCCAAAGAGAGAACCCAGGCCTTCCCTCCTGACTTGGTTCCTGGGGCCAGAAGCCTGATACCCCTTTACAGATCGTGTCTCAGTTTATCTCTGTCACATCCCACCACTCGCCCCGCTCACCAAAAAAGGAGGAAGCAACTCAAAGAAGTCAGGTAGTTTGGAGGTCACTCGGACACAGACAGCAGCTGGCTCAGGCTGGGTCCATGTCTGCGTGTTTGTCTGAGCCCCAAAGGATGGGGAAGACACTGTTCAGAAACATTATCTCTGTCCTAAAACCGACCTCCTCCATTTCCTCCGCTTCCCTGCAGTTAAGCTCCCCACAAGAGGATCCGGCTTTACCCAGATAATCTGATGATGGAGTCCCTGTAAACGTCTTGCAGCCACTAGGGGGTGCTGGTGATGCTGGAATGCCCCTTTACCTTTCTCAAGAAAGGCACCAGCCCACTGGGGCTTAGAGTGAGGGTATCCTAAATCCAGCCCCTCCTTCCCTGTGGGATCTTGGTCTTCAGTTTCCCCTTCTGTAAAATGGGGATAAAGCCATCCTAGACCTGTGTCACAGAAGGTCACAGGTGGCAAATGTACCTATAGAAGTTCAAGGAAATATTATCCTTAATGAATCATCAACTCAATAAAGCCAGATTGCCATAGAATAAATTTCATTAATATATAACTGTTATCCAAAACAGACATGGGTAGAGTAGAGTTAATACATGTTTGGCTATGATTGACATTAGGTGCGGCTGGATAATGGGGACCATGAGAATTCTTTGTATCACTCTCTCAAGAAGGAACAGACAGAGAGGGAAGACAGCAAGTATGTCTGGACCGGGGCTTCTGGGCACAATGCAGCACAGTGGCTTAAAATGCAGGATTTAGGGGTTGCCTGAGTGGCTCAGTCAGTCAAGTGTCTGCCTTTGGCTCTGGTCATGATCCTGGGATCCTGGGATTGAGTCCCACATCAGGCTCCCTGCTCAGTAGGGAGTCAGCTTCTGCCCCCTCCCTCTGCCTGTCACTCCCCCTACTTGTGCTCTCTCTGTGTGTTAAATAATAAATAAAATTTTTTTAAAAAAATTACAGGATGGGGGCGCCTGGGTGGCTCAGTGGGTTAAAGCCTCTGTCTTCGGCTCAGGTCATGATCTCAGGGTCCTGAGATCAAGCCCCGCATCAGGCTCTCTGCATGGCAGGGAGCCTGCTTCCTCTCTGCCTCCTCCTCTCTCTCTGCCTGCCTCTCTGCCTACTTGTGATCTCTCTCTGTCAAATAAATAAATAAAGTCTTTAAAAAAATATACAAGATGGGGCTGGAACAGACTCAGGATCAAATCCCAGTTCTAAGGAGGCCACATAAGCTCTTTGAGCCATTTCCATCTGTGTTCAGTGGGTGCAACAGTAATAGGCACCTCGTGGGGGTGGTGAAGATCAGAGAGGGAAATGCATCCAGTGACTGGAACCCAGTAGATGCCTGGTGCATGAGAGCTAATTCCTTGTGTTGTGTTCCATGGGCTGAAGTCAGGCTGGTGGTGCAGGCCCGGGTGCGTCAAGAGGTGCAGGAGTCTGAATGTGTCCCGGTGGCCTCCTGCCTCCCTGCCTCCAGTGTCTGCCATCTGGTCTTTGCTTCCCCGGGGACCTCTTCAAGACTCCATCAGCCTCCTTGTGCCCACCCCAGAGACCCAGGACCTGACCCCTCAGCTGCATGGGTTTTATGTCCTGCACTCCCAATCCTGCTCTTTTCTCAGAAGCCCCCCCATAGCCAACAGCAGTGACAGCCATTATAACAGCTACCACTGAGTCCTTCTGGGTGGGAGGCCCTGAGCTGGATACTATATGCGTTGTTCCATTCGGTGCTCCTAACAATCCTATGAACAAAACATTTTTATGCTTATCATTTACAAGCCCGGAAACTGTTAGTAAGTTCCAGAGCTGGGTCTGAGCCCAACCATGATGTCCCCAAAGATATGCCCCATGTCTGGATGGGTATTACGTGGGCCATATGGCCTAGGGGGAAGGAGGGGCTGAAATTCCCCCCCCCCCCCAGGCTTAGAGGGCCCCCAGCAAGAGGATGTGCCTTTCAGTTACTCGTAGTTCCAAAATTGACCTTTGGTCAACTCCCTGAAGGTCATAGGCTCTTTGGAGGTCGTGGGCCCTGCCTGCTCTGCCAGGGCCAGTGGTGTCCATACTCCACTTCCCAATGTGAGATTCCACTAAGAATCCATGACTCCCCACTTTCAACAGAACTTTGCCCTTTCTGCCTAAGCCCTGCCTCCCTCAGCTTTCTGGTCAACCTACTTCCCTATCCACAATAATGACGTCTTTCCTCTTCCCTACCATCCTGAAAGTTCCAACTGCCCCCTCCTGTCTATCTTCTAGCTCTTTCCACACAGATAGCCTTGCCCCTACTTCCCAGATTGCTGGGCAGTGTGGCCAACGACTCTCCCTCATCTTCCTGTTCCCCATACCACCGGCTCACTCATTTCCCGCTATTCTCCTGTTCTAACAGAGGATGGTTCTTCCCTTCTGAACCGCAGACCGCCCCCTTCCAGCCTGTGCATTCAGCTCAGGCACGTCTCTCTTCTTCCAGGTATGCAGCTCAGAATCCTAGGCTTGCCCTTGACCTGCTCTTCTCCCTCAGGCCCATCACTGAGTCCTCTGTCTCCATCTCCACCCTAGGCCAGGCTACCATGCTCTTTCATGGAGACTAGATCTACAGCTTCCTGCACCCTGAAATCGCCTGCAATCTCTCACCCACAAGAGTAGAGCAGCCTCAAGAAGCAAAACTGACCACTCACTGGCCTGCCAAAAACTCATCAAGGATAAAGAGAGTCTTAGGACACAGGAAAAATCATCTGACATGGGCTCCAGGTTCCTGCGTTATCTGACCTCAGTCTACCTCTCAACCTAGTTGTTTTGGACCTAGCATAATTGTTCAGTTCTGGATCATGTTCCATTTGCTCTGGAAAATTCTCAGTCACTGTCTTTCCCATTACTGCCACTCCCCTGTCTTATCCACTCTTTTTTTAAAAATAGATTTTATTTATTTATTTGACAGAGATCACAAGTAGGCAGGCGGGGGTGGGGAGCAGGCTCCCCACTGAGCAAAGAGCCTGATGTGGGGCTCGATCCTAGGACCCTGAGATCATGACCTGAGCCGAAGGCAGAGGCTCAACCCACTGAGCCACCCAGGTGCCCCTGTCTTATCCATTCGTAACTTCCTTAATTTCCATTAGACTTATGTTGGACCCTCTCATTCCACCTTACATGTCTTAGCTGCTCGGCATACTTAGTTGCTTTCCACAGTGTTATGAGCTCTATACTAAGTTCTGGATCATTTCCATAGCTACCTCTTTCTTTCTTTCTTTCTTTTTTTTAAAAGATTTTATTTATTTATTTGACAGACAGAGATCACAGGTAGGCAGAGAGGCAGGCGAGTTGGGGAGTAGGTGGGAAGCAGGCTCCCCACTGAGCAGAGAGCCCAATGCGGGGCTTTATCCCAGGACCCAGGGACCACAACCCAAGCCGAAGGCAGAGGTTTTAATCCAGTGAGCCACCCAGGCGCCCCATGTACCTACCTCTTTCAATGCTCCCATTCTTTTTATACCTATGTCTAATTCATTTACTTATTCATGGAGCTTTTCATTTTAATATCAATAATTTTTTATTTCTGGAAATTCTATTGAGTTCATTTTCCAAGCTAACTCCTCTTCTTCTCTCTCTTTTTTTTTAACCCCTGGAGTCCTGTGGTTTCATTATGGCTTTATTTCCCTAATCAGTGAAAAATTAGTTCCTTTGTGCTTTCTTCCAGGTGGTTCTATCCTGTCAGATCCTTGGAAGATTTCATCCTCTAATTGGGTGTGTTTTGCCAGCTCTCTCTTGTGGGAGATG
Organism: Mustela nivalis; assembly: GCF_964662115.1. Classification (NCBI taxonomy): domain Eukaryota; kingdom Metazoa; phylum Chordata; class Mammalia; order Carnivora; family Mustelidae; genus Mustela; species Mustela nivalis. The sequence goes on along the minus strand of NC_139037.1, from coordinate 26,699,665 downwards.
GTTTCCTTGTATGGCTTTTGAGTTTCAGTTTCAGTTTCATTTTCCTTACAAGCTCATCTTTCCTGGAATTTGGTTGTCCCATGGACAGACTGCTCTCTGAATTGCCTACATTTCCTTAGAGGACGGTTTTGTGCCGACTCCCGCCAGGAACCCCGGAGTTTACATTATTCATTAGTCTGGATGTTTTTCTGGGCTCCTTCCTCAGCTCAGGAAGTCCCCCAGCATGCTGGCTGTATAAATACATTCTTTATCACTTCATGTGCATGAGCTAGAGTTTTCCATTTATATCCACACCCAGCCCCACTCCAATGTTCCCCATGGCTGCCTCATTCACTTTCCTTTTCACAGATAGGAGACGTCTTCATCCCACCTTCTCATCTTCCCTCTTTCCCTCTAAAGGTGTTAAAACCCCAGGCCAGTGTGGTTCGAACCCACATCCTCATCCTTATCTCTCTGGGATACTTTATGTATGGTTTTAGCAATCAGTTCTTTGCATCTCCAGTCCCTGGGACTATCCCTTTCTTTCTTCTGAGCTCAGCTATGTATTAAATAAAACCTTTGGTTGTAAGGTAGCCATTGGTTCAATTGATTTTTGAGGAGAGGTGTCCTGGAGCCCAGCCCAGCAGTCCACAAACTGGAGGTCCTGGGGCCCTGCCCAGGCCACCTCAGGTCTCATCCCCAGTTCCATCACCCGCATTAGCCATGCTCCCTCCACAGGGCCTTTGCACTTGCTGTTGCCTCTGTCCTGAATGCTTTCTATCTCCCTTCCCCCATCTGATCCCTCCTCATCCTCAGGGAATGCCCCTACCACAGACACACGTAGGTCAGATTCCCTCTTGAGGGTCCTCAAACCACAGCCTGTTGCATTTCTCCAATAAAATACTGCTCAGGTGCCATTTTCCGTTTAGTTCTGGGGTTATCTGATGAATGTTGGGCTTCCTGAAGGTAGAGACCATGTCCATTTGGCTCTCTGCTGCAGCCCACCTTCTCACCCAGGGCTGAAGCTGAGTCCGTGTTCCAGGAATGTTCTTGACTAAAAGCAACAGACTCTCTTGGAAGGTCCCCAGACAGCAGGTCCTGTTCTGAGCTCTATATGTGGATTATCTCATTTTCCCTCGCAACAACCCTGTGAGTTAGCTACTATTATTATCCGTATTTTCCAGAAGATGAGGCACGGAAGGCTAAGCAAAGGCATCCTTCTCACACACACCCTGAGAGGCAGGCAGGGAAAAAGATTGCTTCACTACCACCAACAGGAAAGCCAAGGGCCAAAGAGGGCAAAGGTCATCACTGGCAAATTAGTGATGGAGTGGGGCCTTGGATTCAAGCCATGGGGCCCTAGCTCCGGTCTTAGGCAGCTTCTTCTTTTCCCAGCCCTGCACAAGTGACCAGAGCTGTCAGTTTCATTCTTCCCATCTCCAGGGGAAGTACCACAGCTAGTCTCACGGGGCCCTGTCCTGGCCATGGAACCTTTTATGTCTCCCACAGCTTTTCCTTGGTTTCCCCACCAACCAGCCCCAAGTCACTGTCCACTCCTGCTGTAGGCCGCCCAAGGTTGCTTGTCAGGACTAGGTATGGGCAGTTCTTCCGTGATGGTATAATTCCTCCCCCCACACCCAAGCAGGTGACTCTTGGTGTCTTACTTTTGAAGAGGTGAGATGGGTATGGGGGAAGGTGGGGAAAAAGGGGCCCCGGCCCACAGAGGCGTCTCTGAAACTTCCAAACTCTTGTCCCCAATTCTTCTCACCACCCCTGCTATGACTGGCTATTTCTCCAACATCTTCCTAATAATCGAAATCTCGAGTTATAGAGGGGTACATAGGGAGGTGTGGACAGTTTTAGTAATATTTCATTCTTAGGCTCAGGGGTAGGACAGGGGATTTGGTACACAGAGCCACACACCTGTCCCTATCCATGAGGGCCGTGTGAATTTCCACATTCAGAATTTTGCAGATTTTGGAAAGGTGGGACAGCACGCATGCGCACTGGGGATATTGCTGGATGCCCCTGTGGGATGGGGGTAGCACCCCAATAGTCCAGCACTCTGATAGTTCTCCACATGTGAATATTCGCAGGAAGCGAGGTAAATACAGTAAATGGCCTCTTGTCCAAATGGCTGTTTTGACTGACGAGCTTAAGGAGAATAGTTTTCAGAGGTGGTTTGCTTCTGTTGTTGTGGATAAGGAATCATGGGTAAGGAGTATGTGTGTCCTCAGTATTTCTTAAAGCACGAAAACTAAAGACAAAGGGAACGCAGGCCCATCGTGGAAAATAAAGTATTTTTCAAAAGACCCCACAGTCATTCCTAGTCATGGTCGCTTTGTCATAACGGAAAGATTAATGCTGGTGCATTGCTAGGAACCAGACTCCAGACTTTTCCCACTGATATTGCCTTTCTGTCCCAGGATCCGATCCTGGCTAGCACACTGCAAGTTGCCTTTCAAAAGTCTCTTAAAATTTTGTATTATTTTATTCATCTCTCTTTGGTTGTTGGGGAATCCGAAAAGTTCAGAGTCCTCGAACACCTGTCAACTCTCTGTCCCAGCACGTCCTGTTTAAACCATCGGCCACCAATTTTTCTAGGCGTCCTCTCCTGTTTCTGGCTCCCAAAGACTTCCCTTCTTGCTTTTGAGTCTGACTGTGACATAAAAGCTTTTTAGCAATCTGTGAACCAAGACTTTTACGGGCGGGCGGGAAAGCTTCCAGAAGGCAGATTTAACAGGATCTCGAGGGGCAGGGAGAGAGCTGTTGGAAACTGTCCTGGCTGGGGTTGGGGGTGGGGAGAGACAGATGGGACAACAGTAATGGTACCTGAGGGGGCAGGAAGGGGAGGGGGACTCCCACTGTGGCTGAGGGGAGGGGTTGTTTTAGGGTGTAAAGGGGTTGAGACTCAGGTGAAGAGGCAGATTGAGATCATCCCTTAGAGTCTTAAAAGGCCAAGAGGAAGCAGCAGAAACCACAAAGGCTTGGGGTTGGTGGGGAGGAGATGACATGAGGGAGCTGGTACGGGCTGTCTGGACTAAGGAGGCATGACACCAAGTCCCTGCTAAAATGGCAGAGAGCAGGAGCAGGCCTCCAGGATCAGCTGGGCTCACCCCTGCACTGTACAGAAGGAGCTCCAGAGGCTGGAACCGGAAGGACACTAGTTCAAGGTCATATGTCACATTCATCCCAGAGGCAAGAGTTTCTGCATCCCCAGTACTTGTATGTATGTATGTATGTATGTATGTACATCTGTATGTATTTTCTTTTTTTTTTTTTTTTTAAGATTTCATTTATTTATTTGACAGACACAGCGAGAGAGGGAACATAAGCAGGGGGAGTGGGAGAGGGAGAAGCAGGCCTCCCACTGAGCAGGGAGCTGGATGCAGATCTCCACCCTAGGACCCTGGGATCATGACCTGAGCCAAAGGCAGATACTTAACAACTGAGCCAGCGAGGGGAACCCTGTATGTATTTTCAACAATATCTATTGAATTCTTACTCTGGGCCAGGCCCAGGCCCATAGGAAGTTCCTAACTTTATGAAACTTACAGTCTAATGGGTAGAGATGCCAATAACTAACCAGCCAAACAAAAGACTGTCTAACCACCAACTGCGCCCCAAGTTATGAAGGAAATAAATGGGTCGTTGGGGAAGGTGCTAATAGAACTCATGACTCCCACTCAGGAGGTTATTTGAAAGTTATCTGTGGGTCACACATGAGTATATATCAAAATCACCTGCAGGGGTGGCCAAAACAGATTCTTGGTTCTTTCCCTACCCCCAAACTTCAGATTCAGTGGGGACAGGGCTGGGAATCTGCATTTCTAACAAGTTCCCTCTCTGCACTGATGCTGCTGGCTAAGGGTCTACACTTGGAGTAGTGCCCAACTAGTGGTCTCCAGAGAGTAAAAATGCAGGTAAATCCCCCCACCAGCAGATGAAGCCTCACCCTGCTTTGATGCTGGTTTCATCTGGGAGGCATGAACCCATTGTCATGGGGCAAGGTCCTGGGGCACGTTGTTTTCTGACCACCAGGAAGAAGTTGCTAGGAGGGAGGAAAAGTGAGAATCTGGGACAGGAAGGGCCCATGTAGCCCCCAAAGCACAGAAGCTGGGAAACCACTAACTTGATCTTTCAGCAGAGTGAGGCCTGACCCCATGATTCCCGGGGTCCGTGGTTGCCCATACTCTCCAGCCACTCAGTATAGGGAGTCCAGGGTCCCGAGAGGACCCCCGTGAATTGGCTCACTTCCCCCCAGGATGCCATCACTTCCAGCCAGGCCCTCTATTCCAAAAGGAAGCTCTTTCTAAGCCTCTGGGATTCCCCGTATGTGCTGCTGAGAGAGGAGGGGGTGGTGGACTCCTCAGATCTCTTCCTGGTCCCTCTGGTGTCAGACACAGACATTGGTGGGGAGATAGTATTCCTTCCTTCCAGGACTTATGGCCTGATTGCTGGGGAGACAGGACCCTTACCTAGACTTTTTTTTTATTTTATTTTTAATTTTTTTTTAAATTTTATATAAACATATATTTTTATCCCCAGGGGTACAGGTCTGTGAATCACCAGGTTTACACACTTCACAGCACTCACCAAAGCACATACCCTCCCCAATGTCCATAATCCCACCCCCTTCTCCCAACCTCCCTTCTCCCAGCAACCCTCAGTTTGTTTTGTGAGATTAAGAGTCTAAGTAAGCTCTACAGCCAACATGGGACTTGCACTCAGGGCTCCGAGTCACATGCTCTACGGACTAAGCCAGCCAGGCAACCCGTTCTATGGAGACACTTCTAAATAGGAGGAAGAATCAGCATGAAGGGCATCAGGAGGGCGTGTCAGGAGGAAGGGACTGTCTGAGCAAGGGCAGCTGGGATGGTAGATGTCCAGAGAGGGGTCAAGGGGGCTCTTTTGAAGGGTTATAAATATTAGACAGAGGCACTTAGAATTATGCCTAGAGTTTATTTTTTCGGGGAGAAGGGCAACAGAGGGCCACATTCTCCTTTCTTTTTGATTTCACAATTAAACTGAAGACTATTTCTAACTTTTTTTTTTAAGATTTTATTTATTTGACAGAGAGATCACAAGTAGGCAGAGAGGCAGGCAGAGAGAGGGGAAGCAGGCTCCCTGCTGAGCAGAGAGCCCGATAGGGGGCTCGATCTCAGGACCCTGAGATCATGACCTGGGCTGAAGACAGAGGCTTAACCCACTGAGTCACTCAGCACCCTATTTCCAACCTGAGGTAGGAAATGGTCTTGGGTAGATGGGAAGAGACAAGCTCTCTAGTTCCTTCTGCCTTACAGAGCAGACAGGAGGCCCTGCAGGAAATCGGGCAACAGGACAGAAGGCAGTAAGACTGAACAACCCTTCCCTTGTCTCTTCCTGTGACCTATCCCTCTCCCTATGTGTCTGCCGGGAGGCCCTTAGGTTTCCGGTGGTATGGATGAAGGGGGTTGAGAGATGCAAGAAAGCAGTGGACGACTGGCCGCTCCCCAGGCCTTGATTTCCCCTCTGTGGAATGGGATGAGAGTCGGAGCTCACTCCAGGGCCTAGGAGGGACCACTCAGGAGCGGTTCCCCCTGATGTGGGGAGCAGGACAAGAGGTGCCGGATGGGATGTACTTTATCATGGGCATAGAGATGAGTGCCGGCCGGACTTTAGGGCCCTCTGCCCCATGGGTCACTTGTGTGCCCAGGGAGCACTCTGCTGGGCACAGCAGCTCCGAGTCCATCCAGAGCTTCCTGTGGCCAGTGATCACCAAAGGGGTCATCCCTGAGGTCAGGTGTGGGCCGGAGGAGTGTTGGGGGACATGAGTCTGCAGGGGAGGCACTCATTCACCTTTTAAAGATTTTTTTTTTTTTTTAAATCAGAGAGAGAGAGCACAGGCAGACAGAATGGCAGGCAGAGGCAGAGGGAGAAGCAGGCTCCCTGCCAAGCAAGGAGCCCGATGTGGGACTCGATCCCAGGACGCTGGGATCGTGATCTGAGCCGAAGGCAGACGCTTAACCAACTGAGCCACCCAGGCGTCCCACTCATTCACCTTTTAGCTCTCCGCAGGCAGTGCTGCAAAGGCCTCTGACCCTCCAGCCACAGAGGATCCTGGGTCCCCTTCCTTCGAGGCCCCTGTCCCTACTGGTGGCATTGCATGCCAGTACCACGGTCAGCGTGTGGATCCCTGTTTCCGGGTTGACCCAGAGAATACCATGTCTGCTACCACACAGGATGGCTTAACCCACTTTAAGGGTACAGGTCCCCTGCTGGCAACCTGATGTGGCAGAAAGGGCCGAGGGCTGGAAGGCTAGGACCTGGTGTAAGCCCAGCCCTGAGCCTCAGTTCCTCTTCCTATAAAATGAGAGTGTTGGATTGGATGATCTCCAAATTCCCTGTTGACCCTTGCACTGTAGGATTTTCATCTATGTTTGGTGACACTAATGGGGGAATCTTAAGACAGCCTTACTGGCATGTGCAGGGGGTACTTTGGAAGGCCCCATCCAGAGCTTTCTGCTCCCTTCCTCACAGGATACAAGTTGGCCTTGCCTTTCTTTTATATATCTGCTTGCCTGTGTGGCTTTGGGAGAGGAAATGGTAGAAGCAGAAATGACCTGGTTAGGTTTCCTTGTTTTTCCCTTGGTCAACAGAGTGTCTCTCAGACCCTCTCTCCCTTCCCACCCACACAGCATTGGCTCCTTTCAGCCCCTTTGCCCACCCAAACCTGGGCATCATAGGGGCCATCTCCTCTGACCAGCTTCCTGCATGAGTTGTCACTTATCCTCGTTACATGTGCTTCCAGTGTAGGACAGGAAATATGGTGGCACCAGGGAGCTTCAGATCCCAAGGATAGCAGGGATCACAAGGGGCCCTCACAGAGGTCTGCTTTCTGGTAGAAGAGGAGGAGGGGGCCCCTAAAAGGCCAATCAGGCTTTAACATGGAAGAGACATTTCTCATAAGCAGATTTTCGGCCAAACCGCCTGCTCAGAGCAGGTTTTCCTCCTACCCTCAGGCCATAATACAAAAGATTTCTATCATCCCAGCCTTGGAAGACACCAGGCTCCACAAAGGATGCGTGGAGAAAACCCCTCTTACCACACTGGCCGAATGGGATGGGGAAAGAGGAAGACCCGAACATGTGCAAAGTCCCTGGGGCAGAAAGACACAATCATGACAGATTCAAGAAACAATGGAGGGAGACACCTGGGTGGCTCAGTCAGTGGAGCATCTGACTCTTTATTTAGGCTTGGGTCATGGGATCAAGCCCTGTGTTGCGCTCCATACTGGCGGGTGAGGCCTGCTTGTTCTATTTCTCCCTCCTCTCTCTCTCTCTCTGCCCTTCCCCTCCCAAAAAAGAAAAAAAGAAAAAGGAACTGAATGGAGGCTGCTGTAGCACTGAGAACAAAGAGTGGGGGGGGGGGGAGAGAAGAGATCAGTGCTCACATCAGGAATGTGCCCAAAGGGCCTAGCCTGGATTTTGCTGGCTCGGAGGCAAGAGAGCTGCCCCTTCACCTTTGGGACCATTTCATGGGAAGCCACCCACTTCTGAGCCCTGTTCTAGCCCCTCCAAGTGCTCTCTTGGGCTTGTTTTTTGTTTTTTAAAAGATTTTATTTATTTATTTATTTTGAAGGAAAGAAAGCATGGCAGAAGGAGAAGCAGAACCCCTCTGAGCAGGGAGCCTGGGCGGGGGGGCGGCTCGATCCCCAGCCCCTGGGTTCATGACCTGAGCCAAAGGTGGATGCTGAACTGACTGAGCCACCCAGGTACCCCTCTCTTGGGCTTGTTTCTCTTTATCCCTTGGGACCCAAAGCAAGGGTGGGACACTCACTAAGCTGACCAGGACCTCTTCTGGGGACTGGCAGGCAGGGCCTTTAGCAGGGTCAAGGTGGCCCGAGTAAAGGCCAGTAGCTGCAGAGCAGGACTTCAGTCCAGGGCTGTCTGACACTGATGTGACCGCTATCCTGCAGTGCCTTCGTACTCACATGGGACGGAAGTGAGTGGAGAGTGCAAGCCAGCCCAGGGAGGTCAGTGGAAGACCTTCCTAGCAGGCTGACTTGTCCCCAGGACAGATGTGTCCCCAGCAGAAGAAGGGGAGCTCCCTGTCCCAGGAGGGGTGCAGAAGAGCCAGGAGCTTATAGTGGAGCTTTGAGAGAATAGTTGGACCAGTCCTTGCTCAGGAGGGCTGCAGAGCCCCTCCCCGGGGAGCCTCATCTTCCTTCTGACCCACCAGCGCTCTTGGTTCCTCTCTTCCTCTTCTCTGCCTTTGTGACTGGGGCAAACTCGTTCGCCTGGCTAAGTTTGCTCATCTGTAAAATGGAGCCATGCTTGCGTCTGCATTTTAGGGTTATTTTGAGGATTAGAAACTTTCCGAGATAGTGTCCTGGCACCGGGTCAGAGAACCGAAGGCTCAGTAAGACCAATTATTGCTGTTACCCCCTTCACCCCTCCTTTCAGTCTGGAGAGCACCGCAGGACAGGAGCCGGGCCCCTGAGTTCTGTCTCCTTCTGCACAGCGATCGTCTTTCCCACCCTGTCCCCGCCTCCTTAGTGTCCCCATGGGCCGGGAGAGGGGAGCTCAGCCCAGGGTCCTCCTGGGGCACCCTGATGTCCCCCACGCGCGGCCCTCCTGCCTCCGTGTCACCTGCGGGGGCCGTGCCTGGGTCGGGGCGAACCGCATGCAGAGCGCGGGAGCCACGGTGCGCCACCGCCCGGCCCGCGCCCCCGCCGACGGCTGCACTTGGAATCCACGTGATTTCTCGGCAGCGGCCACCGGCTCCCAGCACCAGCCCGGGTGCTTTCCGCCCGCTTTCAGTTTCGTGCGCAGCGCGGCGGGGCAGGAGCGCGCCCGGTGAGTGGAGAGCGAGCCCCGGGGCTGCGGGCGAGCTGCGTGGGGAGCACCGGGCCGGGGGTGCCTGAGGGTGCTGGGCGGGGGTGGGGGGGGGGGTGCTCCGCCGGCCGCCGGCTGGGTGGCCCGGTGGCAGGCTGCAGGGACTGACGGACCGGTGGACAGATGGGGCGCCCGCTGCCCGGCGGAGTTTGGGGGCAGAGGTGGGAGCCGCAGAGGGAGGCAAGTCGGGGTCACCCGAGCTGAGGGGCGGGGTACCCGGCTGCGCTCCCCTTTCTCCCCAACCTCCCAAAGCTCCTGGAACTTTAACTCTTTTTAATTGCTTTTTAAAGAATTAGCAGGGATAGGGGCGAGATAGGTAAAAGGGATCAAGAGGTACAAACTTTGTTGGCTACACAGATCATTCCTAGAGATCTGTACCGCATCGAGCCTAGAGTTAACACGCACAAATAATAGAGGGCGGAAGAAACTTTTGGAGGTGATGGACGGGCTTATGGCATAGATGGTGGTGCTGATTTCACAGGTGCTTGCTCACCGCTAATCTCAAAAGGTTGTATACCTTAAACACGCAGGGCTTTTTGCATGTCCATCATAGCTCAGTAAAGTGCTTTACAGAAAAGAGGTGCAAACTTTCAGTTATGAAATAAGTAAGTCAGAGAGATGAGTGTACAGTAGAAGGAATCTAGGCAAGGGTATCCTAGTAGACGATAGCTGGACGTGTGTGGAGTTGTGGCCTTGCTGTTTTACACCTGAAACTAATATAACATTGTAGGCAACTCTACCTCGATAATAATTAAAAAAAAAAAAAGGGCATTTCGAAAGTCTCGCGACTCATTCTGCACAATTCACGCTTTTAATCCTAAACATGCTTTATTATTATTACTATTATTATCATCATCATCATCATCATCATTATTATTATTGACAATGAGGATAGAAGGAATGGAGTTAGTGAGGTTGAGCCTGCCAGCTTGCTGGTTTGGATGTAAGGAAGCGCCATGTAACCATCACTCAAACCCAGCGTTCCTCAGCCCACTTTCATCTCTGCCACACCTCATTTTGAAACAAATGGCCAACAGACATCATAGCATTTAACTGAAATATCTCCGAATGTACTAAAAGATAAGGAATCTTTAAAACAACAACAACAAAAAAAACCCCACGGCACCATCTGAAGACTGGAAGCAGTTGAACAGTAATTTCTTCATGTCAAGACCCCCCAGACTATACCCGATGAATGTTTTAACCTCATAATCGGGTGAAAACATGGGCGTCATTTTGTTACTTGCTTTTGGCATTTTATCCACTGAGCTACCCAGGCACCCGCTTTTGGCATTTTATGTGGTTTTCAGCCATTTTTCTCACTTGGGAAGTCAGGACCTGGGGTTTGCTGAGCCAGCCATTTAGGGAGGTCTGAGCGAGGTCCTTTGCCTTCAGCCTGGTTTGCATCCGTTTTATAAGTTGGGGGTTCTTCCATTTCCTTTTTAGAAGATTGGGGGTTTGCAGACTTTAAAAACAGTTGGGAAACCAGCACTTCCTAGCCTCCCAAACCTGGGAGTGTCCGGAGGTGGGCCATACTCACAGGCCAGTGCCTAGAGCCTCCTCCCTCCAAACTGCTTTTCCTTCTAAGAAGCAGTAAGTCCAGAAAAGCATTCGGCTTGGTCTCCCGCTGCTAAGCTGCTGATCGTGCCCACCTGCCTTGTCCCCAAAGCCCGGCACACGACTTGGCCGGTGCCTGGTATGGGAAGCAGAGGGATCATGGCCCTCAGCACCTGGTGTTTGCTGGATGACCATGTCGATTTCCTCAGGAGGTCAGTTTCTCATCTGTGAGCTGGGGGTGATAATATGTCCTTCAGAGCGCGCCTCAAGGTTGGACGAGATACGCCCCAGTTCCTGGTCCACCTCAGTGCGTGGAGAGCAGTGGGTCCTCCGTGAGGGCAGACCCGCAGAAGGGAAAGTGCTCTGGAAGAGTTTTCACAGGTTGCCTAGCTTTGCGCCTCCGACTGGACGTTTGCAGGGCTGGGTCAGTCTCTCTGTTCCTCCAGCACACATGCCCACTGCGCCCGCAAAGGAAAATTTTGCAGAACTTCTTGGGGTGTCTTTTCCCAGCTGTGATGAATTGAGCTGTGTCCTGGAGAAAGATATGTTGAAGTCCTTACCCTCCGTATCTCTGAGTTGTGACTTGATTTGGAAACAGGGTAGTAGCAGATGTCATGAGTTAAGCTGAAGTCATACCAGAGTTAACTGGGTCCTTAATTCAGTGTGACTGGTGTCCCTATAAAGAGAGGAGGTCAGCTTATGAAGATGCACACATGCCATGAAATGACAGCCAGGTGACAACAGAGACAGAGACCAGAATTGATGCCTCTATAAGGCTGGACACCCCAAGAATTGCCAGCAGAAACCAGAAAAGCCAAGGAAGGCTCCTCCCCCTGAGGGTGCTTTGTTACAACTGTAACCAAGCTAGGAAGCTAATTCACCAGCCCAGAACCTAGCTTCTGCTTTCCAGAGCTGCATTAAGGCTCAAGCAAATTAACACAAGTGCCAATACTTTGTAAAAACTTTTTATCAGTGTTCTGAGGACATAAACTACTGGGGTCCTTTGCCAAATCTATTTTTTGAGCATTGGCTAGTAGCCCCAAGTCTACCTTGGCTGAAACCCATTCTGCAAGGAAAACACCTAGAAGATTTGCAAAGAAAAAAAAGAAAGAAAGAAAAATGATCAGTCTGGCTGTCGGTGTAGGCTGTGCGGAGAAGGGAAGGTTTTTTGATCCCTGTGGCCACCCTGGAGAACATGTGTTTGCCACACACTGTACTTAAAACCAGAAGGGATGGGGCAGGCAAGCGCTTGGTTGTATGTAGGACTTGTTGCCTGTAAACTGGGCATGATTGTATTACCCATATGCTATCTGAAGGCTCTTGGGTCCTTGAGGACTGAGTAAAGTGCATGAACCCCCATTCTGTTCCTTTGGGAAGCCCCACATGTCCTTCAGCCCTCTGTGAATCTGGAGGGTAGAGGTAGGTGTGAGCTTGGTTCCTCTGGCCATCTCTGATCCCAGACTCTTCTTCTGTTTTGTGGTCATCTTTTCTCCCTGATTGACCAGGGCATGAAACCCGTCATTTTCCTGGGATGGAGAGATGAGAGTCATGGGGAAACGTGAGTTCACTCATTTATCTTGCTTGTTTCAAGCCTGACTCTCTGTGATGGGACTCCTGCTCCAACCTGTGGGTCACTCCAAAGTCTTCCAATAAATTCTCTAGACATAGGAGTCTTCCCCAGAAAGGTTTTTTAGCAGACCCTCTATCTGAGATGCCTCTGACATATAGCAAAGGAGAACTTCAGAGAGCCTGAGGGAACATTGACTTGACCTTGGATGACCTCTGCTTCTACTGTGGTTTATTTCCAGTTTTTTTCTATGTTTGTATATTCATATTTTTCTGTGGACTCATACATAAAAACCAAAATGGAATTATACTTTTTAAACTGAATAAAATGGAATTATATATTAGAGGGAAGTACATCCTATATCATTTTAAAAATTATTTCATTTTTAATAGCTAACATATTCATAAAGTAAAATGATATAAGATATACAAAGAGTTTATGATGCAGAGTAAGTGTCCGCCTTCCTGTCTCCCAGCCACCTGATTACCCTCGCTGAAGGCACCAGTGTTACCAGGTTCTCATGTGTCCTTACAAAGATCATTCAGGTGGGCCTTTACAAACATGGATATAGAGAGATGGCTAGATAGATACAGATATAAATATGGGTATATATATCCCCCTTCTTACGAATGGTGATATACTCTATAGTTCTTTTTTATCTTTTTTCAAAATGTAATACAATTTCTTATTCAATTTTTTATCTTTTTTCAAAATGTAATACAATTTCCACATCAAAACCAAAAAAAATCTGCCTTTTTCTTTTTTTTTTCTCTTTCTCTTTTTAAAGATTTTATCTATTTGACAGAGAGAGACACGGCGAGAGAGGGAACACAAGCAGGGGGAGTGGGAGAGAGAGAAGCAGGCTTCCCACCAAGCAGGGAGCCTGATGCGGGGCTAGATCCCAGGACCCTGAAATCATGACCTGGGCCGAAAGCAGATGCTTTACCCCAGTGAGCCACCCAGGCACCCCTGCTTTTTCCTTTTAAACAACTACAGAGTATTTCATTATACGGTTGTGTCATCATTAATTTAACTGCTGTTAAATTGGGCATTTAGGTTGTTTCCTAAATGTTTCTCTTGCTATCCCAAACAGTATCATGTTTGCATATGTGAGAATAAGTCTTTAAGAAAAACATTCAGGAGGACAGAGAAAAACTGGAGAAAAAGATTCCGTTAAGCCCTGCTTTCGGCTCAGGTCCTGATCTCAGGGTGCTGGGATCGAGTCCCTCATAGGGCTTCCTGCTCGACAAGGAGTCTGCTTCTCCCTCTGCCCCTCCCCACGCCTTGCACACCTGCACGTGCACTCTCTCCATGCTCTCTCGCTCTCTCTCATAAATAAATAAAATCTAGAAAGAAAGAACGAACAAACGAACAGATCCAGGAGTGGATTTGCAAGGTCAAAAAGAAATATGCAGTTTGAACTTTGATAAATATGGCAAATTACCGTCCTTATGTGTTGGACTGACTCGCCCTCCCAGCAGCTATGTGTGAGGGGACCCACTTCCCACACCCGCCCCAGCATGTGTGTTATCAGACTTTCCCCTATTTGCAGATCTGCGAGATGAACAACGGTATCTTCCCCGCTCCATTTCTCTTATCTTTTCAAATATTTAAGGGTCACTTGCAGTTCATTTTCCAAAGACTGTCTATTCATATCTTTTTCCCACTTTTCTGTTGGGTTGTTAGTCTTTCTCCTATTTAGTTGTACAATCACTGTGCATATTAAGGAAATTCACTCTTTTTTTTTTTTTTTAAAGATTTTATTTATTTGACAGAGAGAGATCACAAGTAGGCAGAGAGGCAGGCAGAGAGAGAGGAAGGAAGCAGGCTCCCTGCTGAGCAGAGGCCCGATGTGGGGTTCGATCCCAGGACCCTGAGACCATGACCTGAGCCGAAGGCAGAGGCTCAACCCACTGAGCCACCCAGGCGCCCTGGAAATTCACTCTTTATAACATGAGTATATTGGCATTTTAAGTGGCTGCATAGTTGTCCATAGAATGGTGGACCCATATTTGCCTTTTAAACATTTAGTGTGGTTCTTGTTTTCTTCTACTATGCATGGACTGTTTCCTCTGTTTTATTTATATATATAGAGATAGATAGGTACAGATATGTATAAAATGTGGAAAGAACTTTAAAAATATATATATTTGTATATAAAAACATAAATAAATATTTATTTATATAATATATAATATAATATATAATTAAAAAATACATATATATATATATATGAAGGTGACATTTTAATTCTTTCCACATTTCCCACCAGATTTCTCTCAAGAAGGGAAGTACTTTTGGGAAAGTACCTTGATTAGGATCGGGGTGGGTGGGGGCCATGTGCAAAGTGGTCAGGAGGGACCAGGACAGGGCAGCAACAGGGCAGGCTCTGTGTGGGTTGGGGTGCTGGGGGTCGGTACTGTATTTGCTCCCAAGAGAAGGGAGGAGAGAGAGAAGGTGGAGAGTGGGTAGGGCCACGCAGGGAGGAGACATCCCCCCCCCACGCCCCACACAGAGAAACTTCTGGGAGGTAGGATGCTCAGTACTGACTGCACCGAGATTCCCGCCTGGTTCCGCCCAGCGATCATTAACCACCACCCCCCGCAAAGAGTTTCCAGAACATGTCAGGTCCTGCGCCGGGCACTGGGTTAGAGCTGAGAACAGGACAGGTCTCACCGATGTGCCAACAGAAGCACAACAAACAAGTACACGACGTGTGACTGCAGTGAAGAAACACAAGTTAGGCGAGGGGGTAAGTGCACGGTGGGTGCAGGGCTGGTTGTGTTCGGAGAGGCACAGAACTTCCCCCGAGGGGCACTGGGACAGTTGAGGGGGGTGCCAGGCAGGGGGCCGTGGACCATGATGATGTCTGGAGGAAGAGGGAACCAGGCAGAGACAATGGCAAGAAAAAGGAGGAGGAGGAAACTTTGTTTCCGGTCTTCTGTGCTCAAAATGCTTATTGCAAGTTTATTTTTATTTTTTATTTTTCCGTGTAATTGAGCAAAAGGCTGGGCTTGCTGCAGGAGCCCTCCACTTGAGGAGCCCTCTCTCTACAGCCCCTCTCCAGCCCTGGGCGGAGGGTGGGGGCGGGAGCCGGCGACGCTAAGCTTCCCGAGGCCCTGGTACTTCGGGTGGCTTGGTATCTGAGCCAGTTTATCTGTGTCAGGAAAGACCGGGCACGGACATCCCGCTAGCTAGAGCTTTGCTCACATTCTGGAATGTTTCCTTAGGTTAGGTTCTCTTCTCAACGTGGACTTCTAAAGGAATATATATATAGACTCTATTTGTTCGAAGTTAAAAAGGCACATGGCATAAAACTTACTATCTTAACCATTTTAACCACTTAAAATATTCAGGAATGATAGGCACCTTCACACTGCTGTGCAGCTCTCACCACTACCCGCCCCCGGGGTTCTTCTCATTCTGTACAATTGAACCTCTATGCCCACTGTCCAAGAACTCCCATTCCCCAGCCCCTGGCCACCACCATTCTACCTTCTGTCTCTGTGGATATAATACTCTGTGTGCCTCATGTAAGTGCAAGCATGTCACCTTTGTCTTTTTGGGACTGGCTCATTTCTTCTAGTGTAACACCCTCAAGGGTTAGCCATGTTGTATGTTGCAAGATTTTTTTCCTGCTCAAGGCTAAATAATATTCCATTGCAAGAATATACCGCATCCCGCTTCTCCGTTCCTCCACTGAGGGGTACTCGGGTTATCTCTGTGTTTTAGTGATTGCAAATAAGGCTGCTGTGAACCTGGGAGACTGCTTTCTGTTCTTTTGAGTGGATGCTCAGAAGTGGAACTGCTGGTTCATATGGTAATTCCATTTTTAATTGTTTTGTGGACTCACCATCCTGTTTTCCACAGCAGCTGTACTATTTTTCCATGCCCACCAGCAGCACACAGGGGTTCTGATTTCTCCACATCTTTGCTGGTATTTATTGTTTTCTGTTTTGTTTTGTTTTGTTTTGTTTTGGTAGTAGCCATCCTAATGGGTGTGAGGTGGTATCAGTCTCATTCTAGTCGGTTTTTTAAAAAAGATTTTATTTATTTATTTGAGAGAGAGAGAGCACATGTGTGCAGAGTAAAGGAAGAGACAGAGGGAGAGGGAGAAACAGAAGCTCTGCTGACCTGGGAGCCTGATGTGGGGCTCGATCCCCAGATCTGGGATCATGACCTGAGCCGAAGTCAGCTGCTTAACAGACTGAACCACCCAGGGGCCCCTCATTGTGGTCTTGATTTGCATTTCCCTAAGGATGGGTGATGCTGAGCATCTTTCATGTGCTGATTGTCCATTGTTACATCTTCTTTGGAGAAATGTCTCTTCAAGTCCTTTGCCCAGTTTTGAATTGAGTTGTTGTTCTCTTTGTTGTTCGGATCCACGCATTTAGTTTTGTTACTGAGTTCTAGGCATTCTCTATGTATTCCGATGATAAATTCCTTGTCAAATACGTGTTTTGCAAATAACTTCTCCCATTCTGTCGGTTGCCTTTTTACTCTGTGGATAGTGTCTTTCGATACTCAAAGTTTTAAAGATTTTCATGAAGTCCAATTTGTATGTGTATATGTGTATATATACGTGATTACCTGTGCCTTTCGGTAAGGGGCAATCATTGCCAAATCATTGTGGTTCAGCTTTTGTCCTGTGTTTTCTCCTCAGAGTCATATTGTTTTGGGTCTGATACTTAGGCTCTTGATCCTTTTTTTTTTTTTTTTTTTAAGATTTTATTTATTTGACAGAGCGAGACACAGTGAGAAAGGGGACACAAGCAAGGGAAGTGGGAGAGGGAGAAGCAGGCATCCGGCCAAGTGGGGAGCCCAATGAGGGGCTCGATCCCAGGACCCTGGGATCATGACCTGAGCTGAAGGCCGATGCTTAATGACTGAGCCACCCAGGCACCACCCCTCTTGATCCATTTTGAGTGAATTTTAAATAGAGTGTAAAGTAAGGATCCGAATTCATTCTTTTGCATGTAGATATCCAGTTTGCCCAGCATCATTTATTAAAAGGCTGTAAAAGACTGTCCTTTCCCTCACTGAATGGTCTTGGCACCTTTGTCAAAAATCATTTGGCCATATATGCAAGAGTTTATTTCTGGGCTTTCTCTTCTATTCTATTGGTCTATACCATATACCATCGACCCTGGAACAATGTTGGGGTTAGGAGCGCTGACCCCGAGTCAAAATCTATGTATAACTTTTGACTTTTCAAATACATACTTACTGATAGCAGACAGTTGACCAGAAGCCCTACCAATAATAGAAACTGTCATTTAACTCATGCTTTCTATGTTCTATGTATTATATGCTATAGTCTTACAATAAAGGAAGCTTGGGAAAAATGTTATTAAGAAAATCATAAGGGAGGGGGCGCCTGGGTGGCTCAGTGGGATAAAGCCTCTGCCTTCGACTCAAGTCATGATCTCAGGGTCCTGGAATCAAGCCCCACATCGGGCTCTCTGCTCAGCGGGGAGCCCGCTTCCCCCTCTCTCTCTGCCTACTTGTGATCTCTCTCTCTGTCAAATAAATAAATAAAATCTTCAAAAAAAAAATCATAAGGAAGAGAAAATACACTAATACATTTACAGTACTGCATTTCTTGGAAAAATTCATGTATAAATGGGCTCACGCAGTTCAAACCCATCTTGTTCAAGAGTCATCTCTATGTCTGTTTTTATGCCCGTTCGACACTGTTTTGATTTAGTTGGTAGTAAGTCTCGAAATCGGGAATTATGGGTCTTACCGTTTTGTTCTTCTTTTTCAGGATTCTTTTGAATATTTGGGGGTCTCTGGAGATTCCATATGAACTTTAGGATGGGTTTTTCTGTTTCTGCAAAAAAAAATCATGGGGACTTTGGTAGGGATTAGGTTGAATCTGTGGATGGCTAATATTGACATTTTAGCAGTATTAAATCTTCCAATCCATGAATCTGTCATGTGTTTCCATTTATTTATGCCTTTAATTTCTTTTGACAATGTTTTTAGTTTTCAGTGTACACGTTTTTCACCTCCTTGGTAATTTCTAAGCATTTTATCCTTTTTTTTTTTTTAAAAAAAGGGTTTTATTTATTTCACAGAGAGAGAGAGAGATCACAAGTAGAGAGAGGCAGACAGAGAGAGGGGGGGAAGCAGGCTTCCTGTTGAGAGAGAGCCCAATGCGGGGCTTGATCCCAGGACCCTGAGATCATGACCTGAGCTGAAGGCAGCGGCTTTAATCCACTGAGCCACCCGGGTGCCCCTATTTTATCCTTTTTCATGTATGGTGTGTGGAATTATTTCTGTAATTGACCTTCCAGATTCGGCCTCCTTTTTTGTAGAGAAACACAACTGATTTTTGTGTGTGGGCTTTGTATACTGCAACTTTGCCAGATTCTTGTATTAGTTTTAGCAGTTTTTCTACATATAAGAATATTGTAGGGGCACCTGGGTGCCTCAGTGGGTGAAGCCTCTGCCTCTGGCTCAGGTCATGATCTCGGGGTCCTGGGATGGAGCCCCACATCGGGCTCTCTGCTCAGCGGGGAACCTGCTTCCTCCTCTCTGTCTGTCTGCCTCTCTGCCTACTTGTGATCTCTGTCTGTCAAATAAATAAATAAAATCTTTAAAAAAATATATTGTATATCATCTGCAAACAGATAATTTTACTTCTTCCGTCCTGATTTAGATGCATTTTATTTCTTTTTCTTACCTAATTGCTCTAGCTAAAAATTTCACTACTGTATTGAATTGGGGAAAGCAGACCCCCAGCGTTGTCCCTTATTCTGGAGAAAAAGCTTTCGGTCTTCCACCATTGGGTATGTTATTTGCTGTGGGTCTGTATACTTGGCTTTCTAAATGGAGATTGTTTCCTTGTATGCCTATTTGGTTGAGGGGTTTTTTTTGTTGTTGTTGTTTTTAAGATATGAAAGGGTGTTGAATTTTGCCAAATGTGTTTTCTGCATCAATCAAGATGATCATGTGTGTTTTTCTCTTCCTTTTGTTGGTGTGGTGTGTTCCACTGATCACGTTATATGCGGTAAACCATCCTTACATTCCAGGAATGAGTCCCGCTTGGTTATGGTATATAATCCTCTTTTTTAAAAAAAATATTTACTTATGTATGTATTTATTTATTTGAGAAAGAGAATGCACACAAGTGTAAGCATCGAGGAGGGACAGAGGGAGAAGGAGAGCGACTCTCAAACAGCCCCCCTGATGACAGCAGAGCCCAGTGTGGGGCTCCATCTCACAGCCCATGAGATCATGACCTGAGCCATAATCAAGAGTCAGACGCTTAACTGACTGAGCCTCCCAGGCACCCCAGTGTATGATCCTTTTAATAGGCTTTGTATTCAATTTACTAGAATTTTGAGGATTTTCACATTAATGTTCATAAGTGATATTAGTCTGTGGTTTTCTTTTCTTTTTTTTTTAAACTTTTTTTTTTTTAAGATTTTATTTATTTATTTGACAGACAGAGAGAGATCACAGGCAGGCAGGGAGGCAGGCAGAGAGAGAGGGGGAAAGCAGGCTCCCCGCTGAGCAGAGAGCCCACTGAGCCATCCAGGCGCCCCAGTCTGTGGTTTTCTTAAAGTGCCTTTGTCTGGCTTTGGTATCAGGGTTATGTTGACCTAATAGAGTAAGTTAGGAAGTGTTTCCTCCTATCTCATTTTTGGGAAAGTTTGGGAAGAACTGGTATTAGTTCTTCTTTAAATGTGTGATTGAGGGATGCCTGGGTGGCTCAGTGGGTTAAGCCTCTGCCTTCAGCTCAGGTCATGATCTCAGGGTCCTGGGATCGAGCCCTGCATCAGACTCTCTGCTCAGTGGGGAGCCTGCTTCCTTTCCTCTCTCTCTGCCTACTTCTGATCTCTGTCTGTCAAATAAATAAATAAAATCTTTTTTTAAAAAAATGTGTGATCGAATTCACCAGTGAAGCCATCAGGTCCAGGGCATTTCTTCATTGGGAGAGTTTGGATTACTGATCTAATCTCCTTCTTAGCTACAGCTCTGTTTCGATATTCTATTATTTTTTAGGTAGTCTTGGTAGGTTGCGTGTTTCTAGAAATTTCTCCATTTTATCTAGGTTTTCCAGTTTGTTGGCATACAGTTGTTCATTATACTCTCATAATCCTTATTATTTCTGTAGAACTGGTACACTTTCAGTTTTGATTTTACTAAGTTGAATCTTTTCTCTTTTTCTGTTAGTCTGTCTAACTAAAAGCTTATTGATTTTGTTGATCATTTTTAGAACCAATTTTGGTTTCATTGATTTTTCTCTATTGTTTTTCTGTTCTCTGTTTATTTCTGCTCTAACAATTATCATTTCCTTTTTTTCCCGATGGTCTTGGTTTTAGTTTGTTCCACCTTTCTACTTCCTAAAATTGTAAGGTTAATCTGTTGGTTTGAGACCTTCCTTGTTTTTTAATAGAAGCATTTGCAACAATAAATTTTCCCCTTATAATTGCTTTTGCTGTGTCCCATAAGTTTTGTGTGTTGTGTTATTTCATTTATCTCTGAATATTTTCTAACTCCCTTGTGGTTTCTTTTTTGCTCTGTTGGTTGTTTAAAAGTCCGTGGTTTGGGACGCCTGGGTGGCTGAGGAGGTTGAGCTTTTGCCTTCGGCTCAGGTAGTGATCTCAGGGTCCTGGGGTCGAGTCCTGCATCGCATCGGGCTCTCTGCTCAGCAGGGAGCCTGCTTCCCCCTCTCTCTCTCTGCCTGCTTCTCTGCTTACTTGTGATCACTGTCTGTCAAATACATAAATAAAATCTTAAAATAAAATAAAATAAAAGTATATGGTTTATGGTTTACTTAGGTGGCTTAGTGGGTTAAGTGGCTGCCTTCTGCTCAGATTGGGGTCTAGCCCTGCAGCCAAGCTCCCTGCTGAGCCAGGAGCCTGCTACCACCTTTCCCTCTGCCCCTCCCCCACCCGGCTCATGCTCTTTGGCTCTGCACTTGTTCTTTCTCAAATAAATAAAATATTAAAATAAATAAATAAATTCAGGGCGCCTGGGTGGCTCAGTGGGTTAAGCCTCTGCCTTCAGCTCAGGTCATGATCTCGGGGTCCTAAGATCAAGGCCCACACTGGACTCTCTGCTCAGCAGGGAACCTGCTTCCCTTCCTCTCTCTCTGCCTACTTCTCTGCCTACTTGTGATCTGTCTGTCAAATAAATAAAATCTTTTTAAAAAAATAAAATAAATTCAATTTAGTTAACATGTAGGGTATTATTAGTTTCAGGGGCAGAATTTAGTGATTCATCAGTTGCGTAGGACACCCAGTGCTCATTCCATCACCTAATGGATCGGCCATTTACCCCATCACACCCCCCCACCCCCACTACAGCAACCCTCCTTGAGTTTTGTTTGTTTCCTAGAGTTAAAAGTCTCTTATGGTTTGTCTTCCTCTCTGTTTTGCTTTTTTTTAAAAAATCTTTTTCTTTTTGTCCGTCTACTTCAGTAATGTCCATTGTCCTCTCTTGTAGTTCACGGATTCTTCTGCCTATCCGCATCTGCCTTTGAATCGCTGTGGTGAATTTTCCATCTCAGTGATTGTACTCATCAGCTTCAGAATTTCTTTGTGATTTCTCTTTAAGTTTTCTCTCTATTGATATTTTTATTTTGTTCACACATCGTGTTCTTGACTTTCTCTTTCTTTAGTTCTTGGAGCATCTAAAACATTTATTTATTTATTTTATTTTTTAAATATTAAAAAAAAATTTTTGTATTTGACAGAGATCACAAGTAGGCAGGGAGGCAGGCAGAGAGAGAGAGAGAGAGAGGAGGAAGCAGGCTCCCTGCTGAGCAGAGAGCCCGATGTGGAGCTCCATCCCAGGACCCTGGGATCACGACCCGAGCCGAAGGCAGAGGCTTTAATCCACTGAGCCACCCAGGCACCCCTAAAACAGTTTTTTAAAAAGAGATTTTATTTTTGGGCACCTGGGTGGCTTGGTCATTAAGTATCTGCCTTGGGCTCAGGTTATGATCCCAGGGTCCTGGGATAGAGCCCCACATCAGGCTCCCTCAGGCTCCCCGCTCAGCAGGAAGCCTGCTTCTCCCTCTCCCACCCCCTTTCCCACTTGTGTCCCTTCTCTCGCTGTCTCTCTCTCTCTCTTTCTCTCTCTCTCTCTCTCTGTCAAATAAATAAATAAATAAATAAAATCTTAAAAAAAAAAAAAAAAGATTTTATTTTTAAGCAGTCTCCACACCCATTGTGATCCTCAAACCCACAGCCCTGAGATCAAGAGTTTCAGGCTCAGCTAAGTGACCCAGGCGGGTGCCTCTTTGAGACCGTTGTTTTAAAATCATTGTCTGCCATTATGTCTCTCTCAGGGACAGATTCTGTTGATTTTTTTTTTTTCTTCGAATGAGTCATCCTTTCCTGTCTCTTCATATACTTTGTGATTTTGTTGTTGTTGTTGTTGAATCCTGGACATTGGAGTTATAATAATGTGATAATTCTGGAAATCAGAATCTCTCCTTTCCCCACCGTTTGCTGGAGTTGTGTTACTGTTTCTGTTTCTTGTGTCGGTTTTTGCATTGCTGTGGGATGTCTCTGTGCCAAGGATCATCAGTCTGAGGGTAAGCCTAACATCTTCTGGTATCTTTTCTGAGTTTTCCTTGGGCATATGGGGTCATTTTCTCATTTTCTTCTTATATTGTAGTCATTTTGGAATGTCCGAGTCTTTAGTGTCCAGCTCCAGAAAGGGGAAAAAAGGAAGAATCATGATGGGAACAAAGGGATGTGGCCCTCTCAGCCTCCAGAGAATTAAACCGGGGGGAGAGTGTCTTGAAGCAATGAGGGGAGACACGACAACAATGACTGCTTTTCTTTCTCCACTTCGGTGATCAGAAGCAGTAACTAGCAAGCAGAGCACAAATCTCCAGTATTTGGAGGACAGGGTCCTTTTCACTCACCCCGATTCTTGTAAGTTGTGTGCAAGCTGCCCCAGGAACATGGGCGCATCTGTCCGCCATGTGGCTGGGTCTGGGGTGTGGAAAGCTGCTCCTGCTTAGAGCTGGAATTGACCGAAATTAACCCCAGTTTACCACCCACGTGTTTCCCTGGACGTCTGGACGTGGCAAGCATTCAAAGACTCCAGAGTTTCAGAACAGTTCTGTCAGATAGATCGTTTTGCCCATGCCCATTCTGGTCTCGGTGGGGAGACAGAGTCCTGGTGCTTCCTGCCATCTTTCCAGCACCGTCTCCCCGACCTTTATTTCTCAAGTATTTGAGACCACATTTCTACATTTCTCTCCCAAAATACTGTGCAGAGGTAGAAGCGGCAGGCCCCTGGGAAGTTGCATTATGCCCCCAGCACCCATCTCCTTGGTGGATGGGTGGCACCTATACAGTCACCAGACCGTCAGACCCACTGCCCCCCCCCGCCCCGCCTCATGCCTTGGTGGGTCTTTCTGCCCCTCATGGGAAAGGGAGGGAGCCTTCAAGCCCTGGGGAGCTGTGACTCTGAGGCACTCAGATCTTGTCGTGGCGTCTGGTTGTAGAGAGAAGTCATCAGAAACAGCTTGCTGACTTATATGTCTTTGTGACAGCCTTTTTCCTGCGGTCTGGAAGGTGTCCTGTGCATCTCTGGGCCTTGGGACCCAGCTCTTGAAATAGATGGGTCCGGACAGAGACTTATCCAGTAGGAGTCAACGGGATGATTTTAGGAGGCGTGCAGTCAAGGCATTCATGTAAATTGAGTCATAAAGGGAGAACATTATCTTCTTTTCAGTTCTCTTATATCTTTCCAGATAAGTCAAGGAGAAAGTCTCAGCTGGGGCTCACCTCATGCTTCTCACATGCCTGGTCTCCTTTTCAGCAACGGGAGGCCAGGTCCCAGGCCAGAGCTGTGCCCAGACAGTGACTCTGGTTCCGTTTCAACAGTGTCCTTTTGGTTTTGTTTTGCTTCGTTTGTTTGTCTTTCTCTTTTTCGAGGGTTATCTTCTGTTCGTGGTGAACACCAGTTTAGGAAACGAAGCTCAATGCGAGATGCTTCTTAGAAAAATTTTAAGGAAATGGTTTTCTGAGTCTCAGATCAGGCAGACGTGGCCTCAGATGTGCATAGAACGACTTAGAAATTGGGTACCTCTCCCTAAAGGGTGAGATCATGAGCTATAAACTTCAAGTTATATATTTCTGCAATGTTCAGAACTTTTCAAATGACTGATTCTATTTTATGAGCAAAAAATGATCAAGAGCTGTGGAAGTGGTCACTTTGGAAAGAATTATTTATGAAGGTGGTATGTGCTTCAGTTAGGAAAAAAGCCTCTGGGGTCAGCATAGGTCTTATTTTATATATTTATTTTATAATTTTTTTTCATTTGGGGGATGCCTGGGTGGCTCAGGTAGTTTAAGCGTCCAATTCTTGATTTTGGCTCAGGTCACGATCTCAGGGTTGTGAGATGGAGCATTGGGCTTGGTGCTGGGCATGGAGTCTGCCTGAGATTCTCTCTCTCTCTGCCCCACCACTCTCTCAAAAAAAAAATTTTTTTTTTCATTTTTCCCTGCGGTGTAATTCACACGTGAAGTTTTATCAGTTTTGGGTGTGTAACATAATGATTTGATATTTACGCACATAGCAAAATGATCTCCCTAAGAGGTATAATGAACATCTGTCGCCACACAGTTACAAAATTACAAAAAACTTTTTTTTCTGGTGTTGAAGACTTTTAACAACATCCAAAAATGCAAGAAAGTATTGTTTTTTACCTTTTTTAAGATTTTTTTTTTTTTTAATTTTTAAGTAATCACTATACCCGGCATGGGGCTCACAACTCGGAGATTGAGTCACATGCTCTATGGATTGAGCCCGCCCGCCAGGTGCCCCTGCAATAGAGTATTATTAAGGCTCGTCACTCAGCTGTGTATTACATCCCCATGATATATTTACTTTATATCCCCATGATATATTTACTTTATAATTGGAAGTTTGTACCTTTGGGCACCCCTCACCCATTTTGCCCACCCTACTACACCCAGCACTCCTTGACAATTCTCTGTGTCTTTTTTTTTTTTTTTTTTAATTAGGTTGGTTGGTTTGGTTTGGTGTTTAGACTCCACATGTAAGTGAGATTATATGGTATTTGCTCTTCTCGGTCTGACTCTGGGCCCCAGAACTTCAAAAACATATTTCTCTGGGTTCTTCAGCAATGGCATGGTTGGAGATAAAGAGGGAATTTCCAGACCTCAGCTTTGTTTCCATTTGGGTGTAGCTGTGCTGAGCCAGGGCCTGTGTGACAGCCATTGGCAAAGCCACAGAGCTGGAGCACAAGGTGCCAAGGAGCAGGGCAGAGGCGGAAGTGTTAGTCATTGGGAGACACCCACAGGATTTCATCTAAATAAGGCCATCTTGGTGGCTTTCCTGTCCCCAGCCTTTCAGAGGGCAAGAAGCCCTTGGCTCTGGTTTGCTGGAGAGGCAGGGCGCCAAATGCAAGAGAACACAAAACCATTCTCCCCCGACTGGGAATGGAGAGCCGGGTGTCATTGAACCCAGCCTGGAACATTCATTCCCAAGCTTGTCAGCACATGAGAGAGTTCAGATAGATGCCTACGTTCCACCTGGAGAGATGATACTATGATTGGTCCAGGGTGTGGCCCGTTGGAATTTCTGGAAGCCCCCCAGGATGATTCTAAAGTGCAGATAAGTTTGGCAGATCCTGGGAACATGTTGGGTGAAAGTCTTCTCATGGAAGCCTCACTAGCCACTTTGGGTGCCCAGCCCAAACTGCCGGGGCTAAGCAGGAGAGGCAAGGCCACTACTTGGTCACCTGCTGGCTCTAGGGCATGCTGGTCCCAGAGGAGGGTGCATCTGGAAACCCTCGGGGGTTCTCTACTGGAAGGACCAAGACTTTTGTGCAGGAAGGCAGGGGGGGTGACAGAGGTGACTTAAACCAGTGGTATGGGCCAAGACCCAGATTCCCGAGTCTGCAGTGATGAGAAGAGAGAGACCTCCTTGGATGTGGGAGAGGGACAGCCTGGGCCTGAGGCCCAGAGTACGGATGCGCGCTGCTCCGCCCTCTCCGGGTCCCTCCCTGCCCGCTTCCCTACACCCCAGCTGCTCACTTCATCCCCCCAGAGGGCTCCAGGGCCTGGAGATGTTTGGTCAACTGCCGGTTCTGTGGCTCTCTAGCTGTGACCTGGCCAGTCTCCTCGCCGCTGGGAACCTCGACATGGATCAAGCGATGTGACCGAGTGTGAGTCCTGGGGACCCTAATGTTGTGAGGACAATGAAGATGATGGTTTTCAAAGGCACAGTCAGCCCACATCCTCCCTCTGTGGAAATGTGCTGCATCCAGGCCCCCTGCTGCCTGTCCCACCAGCTTTTGTGGGTGAGGGCGGAAATGACTGCTGACATCTCTGCAGCTGTGTGCTCTGGGGCACCCCCATGAGACGGGGGCCACTCCTGGGGTGGGGCTGCATCAGCCTCCTGGAAAGAGCCCACCTGGTCATCCGGTCAGGCCAGCCGTGCCTATGCTGCCTAGTAGCCGCGAGAGCTGCTCAGTCTCCCCGTCTGTAAAATGGGCCGGGCACGGACTCGCACCCAGGCCTCTTCCAGCTCCATCTCCCTTTGCCCCGAGGCTCAGGCATCCTCTGAAGCCTTGATTGTAGCCAGCCACCTCTGGGGGAGGGCGGGGGCCCCGGCTGCTGCCATCACCCCTGGCAGGGGCTGGCATTCTGGGAGGACGTGAGGGCCCCTGTGGGTCTGATTCACCCCAGGGTGGCCAAGCCTTTCATAGGGCCCCACTGACCATGGCCTTTCTGGTGCTGACATTGGACGTGATCCCTTATTACCTCTGTCCCTCTCTCCCCATTGGCCGTCCTCAGCTGCCCCTTCTGTGTCCTCGCTTCTTCCACCCTGGCCCAGGAGCCAGGGGCAGAACTGGGCCTGCCAGTGCCGTGGGGACAGGGCTTCCATCGACTTGACCCTTCCCGCTGGCCCTTGGGCACAGGAAAGGCAGGTGGGGTCCCCCCGGGAGAAGATGAAGAGATGGGTCTCAACAAGCCAGTCGACAAGTAGACAGGTCAGCCCGGCCTCCTGGGGGCTCCCCCGTAATCCAAGCCTGGGGAGTCAGGACGAGCAAAGAAACCAAAGGAGCAGCAATCAGAAGTCTGTGCCCCGAGCCGTGTCCTCTCTGCCATCCCTGCCTTCCTTCCTTGTACGCTGGGCTGGGCTTACGGAGGAAATAACAGCGGTGCCCTTTGTAATCAGAGTCGGCACGTCTGAGCCTTTCTCGCGAGGGCCAGATGCCTGCATCTCCCGTGGACCTTGCCTGGTAGATGATCGCAAGTCCGCAGCAGACTCTGATGGTGATCCCTCTCACTCACCTGCTCCCCCCTCAGTCAGCCAGCGTTCCCATCCCCCATCCACTGTGGGCCTAAGCCGCCAGCGTCGGCACCCTTCTGGAAGGCTTACCGTTGGCTAATAGCAATGATCTCCTACAGTGCCTCCCTCCCGATCCGTTGGGCATGACCCGCAGGCAACAACTGACGGATATGGGTCAGTTGCCCCTTGACAGGACAGGACAGACTCTGTGGCGTTGTTCACACTCCAGAGCTACCCCCCTCCCAGCCCCCACGGTGTATCAGGCTGAAACAAGACTTTCCTTACCCTCTCAATAAATAACGTTTGCAGGGACCCCTGTCTCGGGCTCTGCTTCTAAAAAGCCTGATCTAGAAAAATCCCCATGCTACAGATGGGAAAACTGAGGTGCTGAGAGACAGTAATCCGACTAACGCCACACAGCTGGCAACTAGCAGAAGTTCAAATCTAGGACCCTGGTGCAAGGCATTTGCTCTGATCCAGAATCGGGCCGTGTCCTGGCCCCCAAGCTATTGCTGGCGTGCAGAGGGGAGCCGGTGGGCTGAGAGGAAATGGCAATGTGGGGCGGGGTGACCTGCATGGAGGAGAAAGAACAGAACACTAAGGAGTGAAGGACAGCGGTGGCGGGGGGGTGGCGTGGCTTGGTCTGGGAAGGCAGCCTGGAGGACTTCCTGGAGTTGAACTGGGTGCAGAGGAGGAGTTTGCCAGGGGGAAAGGGGGAGGGCATTGGAGGCAGAGGGTGCACCAAGCGGGTGGGATGGGGAGGTGGGGCCTTGCGTCTTGTCCCATGGACAGGGCAGCAGGTGCATGAGAGGGATGGAAGGTGGCCAGCAGCCCCATGGCAAAAGACCATTTGTTTATTCATCCTTTGAACCTTTCTGGGCCCCCGCATGTGGAGGTGGCACCTCCTTTGTGGCGGATGTATTAACGTGGTGTGACTTTATCTGAGAGGTGGTGGGAAGCTGATAGGCAGTTCCAACAGAAACGAGACCAGGACAGACAGCGGCTGAGTGTTAGAAATAACTGTGCCCAGACGACCATGCCCGCGTGTTACGAACGCCATTCCGTGTCATCCCACATGGCTCAGCCTCGTCCTTTTTGATGCCAGCATGGATTTCCACCATTCAGGGACATTTAGAGTTTTTGCAGTCTTTCACTGCTATAAGCAAGCCAACACTAAGTGTTCCTGAACATCTGTTATTTTGCACGTGACAAATAGATGCATCAGCGTGGAATTGCTGGTTGTGGTTCCGTGGCATTTGCGATCTTCGTAGATCAAGTTGTGTCGGTGTACACTCCCATGAGCAAGGCGTCCAAACCTTGCTAATTCGCAACCTTGCCAGCTGTACAATTCCCTTGACAATCTAAGAGCTGGGAAACTGTATGTCTCTTTTAGTTTTTCACATGTGTTTCTTTCACTTCCTGTGAAGCAGAACATGTTTTCGTATACATTTCAGAACATTCATGTTTCCCTTTCTGTAAACAGTTCAGGTTCTTTGCCGACGGTCCTATCAGGTCATTGGTTTTTTTTCTTATTGATTTGTACTCACTCTTGATATATTAGAAGCAGTCATATCTTTGTGATGCAGAGTGTAGACTTCTTCCCACTTTGCCATTTGTCTTCTTGCTTTATTTGCTGTGTTCTTTGATAATACAGAAGTTTCAATTTCATTCCCTTTTTTTCTTTTACGATTTCTGAGTTTTGTGTCATGCCCAGCTAGACCCTGTCTATCCTGATATTATGTTTTTAAACTTTTCCCCATGTGTTTTTCTAGCACTTAAAAAAAAAAAATTTAATGGCTTTGTGGTGAAATCGTAATGTAGAAAAAAATGCAGAAAATTCAATGTATAGCTTCATGAATTGTTGTAAATTGAAGAGCTGTGGTCTAGTACTTTTACCATTTAACTTTTCACATTTAAATGTTGGCCCCATCTAGACTTTATTTCGGCATAACTTGGGGGCTCGAAATCTGTATTTATTGAAAAAGAGTAACTTTACAAATGTCATGGAATATTTTAAAATTTGTCATATGCCAAGCAAAAAAGGAAAATCTCAACATGCTTCCCTAAAGCAGAAATTGCAAAGGAGTCATTCTTTGTACAGCCTAGTGAAACAAAAGATTAATGGCAAAGGTTTAAAGAATAACTTGGCCTCCATTAAATGACCCACTTCAAAATTATAATTACTGGGGTGCCTGGGTGGCTCAGTCATTAAGCATCTGTCTTGGGCTCAGGTCATGATCCCAGGGTACTGGGATCGAGCCCTGCATCGGGAGGGAGCCTGCTTCTCCCTCTCCCACTCCCCGTGCTTGTGTTACCTCTCACTGTCTCTGTCTGTCAAATAAATAAAATCTTTCAAAAAATTATAATTATAATCTACTTGTAATGTAAATTTGATATAAACTTGACAGAAATTCATGGAGATTGGCCAAAAGTGGTTTCTCTTATTATTTTTTAAAATGGAAAGACTAGAAATTATTTAAGCAAGAAACTCACTCATAAACTTAATGAATAACAGTCTCAGTAAATCAGGGAAGAGAAGTCAGGAGATAAAAAAAAATTATAAAACTAAAAAAGAGAAATTTCCACATAACTGATAAATGGAAATGAAAGTTTTGTTTTGTCTCTTTAAACATGAGAGACAGCAGCTGCTGGCCAATCTAATAAGGAGAAAAAAAACCCAAAGCAAAATAAACTAAATTAAATGGGAAGAGATGAGATTTCTAAGTCCAGGAAAAGATCATATGCAACTGTGTGCTCTACTGTTTGAACATTTTCTTTTTTTTTTGAGAACGAGAGGGGAGAGAGAGAGAGCGCGTGCGCATGCACACTGGGGGAGGGGCTAAGAGAGAAAATCTCAGCAGATCCCCTGACCCCGAGATCATGACCTGAGCCAAAACCAAGAGAATGACACTCAACCGACTGAGCCACCCAGGTGCCCCTCACGTTTGAGCATTCTTGACAAAATGAACAGTTTTCTTAACTGTGAACGTAAAGCACCAAACATAAGGTGCCAAAAGTTAATTTTTTTAAAAAAAAGGCAACAAATAAAGTCTTTATAAAAAGGGGGGGCACCTGGGTGACTGAGTGGGTTAAAGCCTCTGCCTTTGGCTCAGGTCATGATCCCAGGGTCCTGGGATCGAGCCCCGCATCGGGCTCCCTGCTCATTGGGGAGCCTGCTCCCCCCCCCCGTCTCTGCCTGCCTCTCTGCCTACCTGTGATCTCTCTCTCTGTGAAATAAATAAATAAAATCTTAAAAAAAAAAAAGGCAACAAATGAAATTTTAAAGTGGTCATGTTTGGGGGTGCCTGGGTGGCTCAGTCCATTAAGCATCCGCCTTCCGCTCAGGTCATGATCCCAGGGTGCTGGGATCGAGCCCCATGTCCGGCTCCCTGCTCAGTGGGAAGCCTGCTTCTCCCTCTCCTCCCCACTTGTGCTCTCTTTTGCTATCTTTGTCTCTGTCTATGTCTCTCTCAAATAAATAAACTTACAAATAAACACTTACTAAAATAAAGTTTTCATTTTTTTTTTTAAACTGTTCAATCAGGTAGCGTTGGAAAGGACTCTGGCTCTCACTTGGGGTGCAGGAGGGTGCTCTGTGTGATGGAGGCACCTGCCGTGGGCCACAGCCTGACCAGGACACTCTGAGCCTCCGTGGAGGATGTTGGGGCCAGCAGAAGAGGTACCAGATCTCCTGGTCCAAAGGACCCAGTGAGAAATGGTGGCAACCGCGTTCAGGCAGCAGTCGCGGAGGAAGTGAGAGTCTGCAGCACATACGGGAAAAGTTAGTCCTCCTTGGCCGGAGCTCCAGGAAGCAGGAGGCCAACCTTCAGGGATGTGGGAAGGGTGGTGGTAGAAGCAAGCAGTTCATGCGGGAAGAGGAAGGTCAGAATTGCCGTTTGGGACTTTGACACTTTAAAGTGCATACAAGGATGGGGCACCTGGGTAGCTCAGTGGGTTAAAGCCTCTGCCTTTAACTTAGGTCATGGTCCTAGGATCCTGGGATCGAGCCTCACATCGGACTCTCTGCTCAGCGGGGAGCCTGCTTCTCCTTCTCTCTCTGCCTGCCTCTCTGCCTACTTGTGATCTCTCTCTGTCAAATAAATAAAATCTTTAAAAATAAATAAATAAATAAATAAAATAAGATGCTCACAGAGCATCCGAGTGTTAGAGTTGTGAGAGCTGAAGTCGTGGAGGCCAAGAGGCCCTGACCCGTCTAGCCTGTATTCTTTATGCTGTCTGTTCACCCCCTTCAGCTCCTTTTCCAGTGCAAATGTCATTCTGTCCCCATAACACACACACCAACGTCCAACTGAAACGTAGAATAAAATATGTCCTTAATAGGTATGAATTACTTCTTGATTTGAATTTTTAGGCTTTCTCTGTCATACTTGACATATGTGTTCATCCTTATTGATTGCCTTCTAGTACTATTTTAGTTTTTGTTTTTTGGGTTTTTTTGTTTTTTTTTTTTTAAAGATTTTATTTATTTATTTGACAGAGATCACAGGTAGGCAGAGAGGCAGGCAGAGAGAGAGGAAGGGAAGCAGGCTACCTGCTGAGCAGAGAGCCTGATGTGGAGCTCGATCCCAGGACCCTGGGACCATGACCTGAGTCAAAGGCAGAGTCTTTAACCCACTGAGCCACCTAGGTGCCCCTCTATTTTAGTTTTATTATGTAACCTAATGGAGGAACTTCCATTTCTGTGAGCCATCACTGATCATTTCTTGTGCTTACTTATCACCATGGATTTATCTTCTTTACACAATGAGGCAACATTTACTCAGTTTTTTTTAAGGATTTTATTTATTTATTTTAGAGAGAGAAAGCAAGAGAGGGGAGGGGCAGAAGGAGAGGAAGAGAGAGAGAGAATATCCCAAGCCGACTCTACGCTGAGCACAGAGCCTGACACGGGGCTCGATGCCACAACCCTAAGATCGTGATCTGAGCTGAAATCAAGAGTTCTGTGCTTAACCAACTGAGCCACCCAGGAGCCCCTTCTGGTTTTTAATGTGAATGTCTTTATGTTTGTTTTTTTTTTTTAAGATTTATTTGACAGACAGAGATCACAAGTAGGCAGAGAGGCAGGCAGAGAGAAAGGAGGAAGCAGGCTCCCTGCCGAGCAGAGAACCCCATGCGGGGCTCGATCCCTGGACCATGAGATCATGACCTGAGCCGAAGGCAGAGGCTTAACCCACTGAGCCACCCAGGCACCCCTTTGTTTTTTTTTTTTAATAAAAATTTGCCTATTAAAATGTTTGCATGTAAAACTGGTCCGAAAGAGTACAGAGTAGAGGATTCTCCTTTGTCTGGGTACCCATCCCCCCTCCCCGGGCAAAGTCCTATCCCTGGTCTGCTGTGTAGCCCTAGAGTTGGTCTCTGTGTATGCAAACACAGACACACATGGACACACACACACACACACACACACACACACTTACCCAGTGATATACTTGGGAGCTTTTTTGCTTGGCCTAACTTTTTTATGGTTCGTCCTTGCTCTAGTATTTGTACTTTGCTCCTTTTTATGGCTGAATAATATCCCATTGTAGAGATAGACTGGCTTTTACTTCTCCATCCATGAGCTTCTGGACATTTGCATTGCTTTCACTGTTGGGCTGTTGTGAATAATGAACATTCGTGTACAGATTTTTGCGTGAATATCCGTTTTCCTTGCTCTTGGAGAGAAATCTGAGGGTAGAATGGTTGGGTTCTGCAGTCGCTCTGTGGATAGCATTTTAAGGACCTGCCACACTGTTTTCCGAGGGGGCTGCTCTGTTTTCTGCCCCCCCCCCCCACAGCAGGATATGAAGTTCCCATTTCTCCTCATCCACAACCAACGCTTGTATTGTCTTTTCCTACATTATGGCCCTTCAGTGGGAGTGTGAGATGCCTCCTGCTTCCCAGACAGAACATTTTCATTCCATTCCTTAATTAAACAGTAATTCCTTACATTTAAAACACTTGTATTACCATGTATGTTAATACGATGTGTTTTTCCATATGTCTTATCTTAATATCGTGATTAATGGGTGTGTTTTAGGTGCATGTGAAGCTACTTTGATTCCGTTCCTTTGGCCATATTTTTCAATTTTTAATAGTTTTACTGATATGTGCTTTAATAAGATGCCCTGTGATGTTTGAAAGCCTCTCCACTACCGCCTGCCTCTCCCAACAAATAGTGCTGGCTAGAATTGTCTTCCCTTTCTCATTCAAACTTAAACTGTTTGTTATGAAATATTTGAGGTATATAAACACTTGTCATATCTGCCCTTTTCTGTCTAAATGACTGTTGTTATAATTGGATCACGTCCTCCCAAGTATCCTGCTCTAGTGTAAGCAGCACCACCTTAAATCCACATGTTAACTCAGAGGGGGTTTTCTTCTTCTACTTTTTGCGGTCACAGGGAGGTTCATCCTAGTCAATTCGGGCTGCTGTAACAGAATCACTCCAGGCTGAGTGGCTTACATGACATGCATTTGCTCCTAGCAGTTCTGGAGGCTGGGAAGCCCCAAGCTCAGGGAGCCCACAGATCTGGTGTCCAGCAAGGGCTTTCTTCCTTGGTAGATGGCCACCCTCTCCGTGTATGGTGGTGAGGCGGGGGCGGGGGGGGCAGAGAGGAAGCAGGCTCTCCCCTGCCTCTATCTTGTAAGCTCCCTGAGCCCTCCCGGGGGCTCCATCCTCCTGGCCCCGGGGGCCAAAGACCCCACCTCCCAATACAGTCACACTGGTGATGCAGGCTTCCACACCCAAATGGGTGGGGAGGCACAAACCTGTCTTGTCTTTTTTCTAACAACAGTGGTTAAGGGGCACGTGGGTGGTTCAGTGGATTAAAGCCTCTGCCTTCGGCTCAGTTCATGATCTCAGGGTCCTGGGATCCCAGCCCCGCATCGGGCTCTCTGCTCAGCAGGGAGCCTGCTTCCCCCCCTCTCGCTTCCTGCCTCTCTGCCTACTTGTGATCTCTCTGTCAAATAAATAAAATCTTTAAAACAAAACAAAAAACAACAGTGGTTAACCTCTCTCGTGTTTAGAAGGCTCGGTATTTATGTGGATTTATCTAAAGCGCCGGAACTTCGTGGTTCCCTCCTTCCCTTTGTAGACACCCAGGCCGTGCACACCTGCTCTTCTGCCTGCCTGCCTTCGCTCTCCTTTCCAGCCGCCATTCTTCTCGTCCATTCTGTATTGTTAGACAACGTCTCTCTCAGGCCCGTGAGCCAGGGTGTCATTTCATTGTGCTCTTCGTGAGGCAGTGATCAGTGCCTCTGGGTTTTCTCATAAAGAAGAATGTTTATTCTTGGGGCACCTGGGGGGGGTCTCAATTGGTTGAGCATCTGCCTTCTGCTCAGGTCACGATCTCGGGGGTCAAGTCCCGCGTGGGCTCCCTGCTCAGCGGGGAGCCTGCTTCTCGCTCTGCCCTCCCCCCCCCCCCCGCTCATGCTCACTCTCTCTCACACTCTCTCTCAAATAAATAAAATCTTAAAAAAAAAAGAATGTTTATTCTCAACTGCCTCAAAAATTCTTCAGATGTAGTAAGAAACAAGATTGCAAATCTTACCCGGTGGGGAGTTTACTGGGAAAGGAAATTGGCATTGGTGGTGAGGATTACTCCGTTTTCATCCAGATGAATTAGCTGTCGAAAGTCTGCTGGATTCCAAGGGCCTACTCTGATGCCACAGGTCACTGGAAGGCAAATGCCCGAGTTGGGGCCACATGTGGCAGGAGGTGACACCAGCGAGGGTTGGGCTGTGCACAGTCCGGGGACAAAAGGAGATGTAGTTGGGGAAGGATTAGATCTGTGCTCGAGGCGGGTAGAGGCCTCTTATGGGTCGAATGCCTCCGAGGTGTCTCCAGAGGATTTGGGATTTGGAATACTGAGGAAAGTGCCCTGTCTCCTCTCTTTAGGACCCTACCCAAAGAAGCTACGTGCAAATCCAGCTCAGAGCATAGGACTTGGCTCAGGACCTCATGAGACGGTCTTTGCGGACACCCTAGAACATCTATGATGAACCAGGAGGCCAAGTAGGTGACCTTGACCCTTCACCTCCTCTCTTTCCCTCCCATCCACTCCCTCACTCCCTTCCTAGTCCCTACCAAGACTGCTCCCTACCCAGATTTAGCTCCGTGGGCTGCCCCTCATACAACAAACCTCGCCTTAGCCACCATTCAGCTTGAGAGTAAAGATCATCAGACACGGAAGATCAGGGAGGGCATTGAGACAGAATCCAATCTACCCATTTTATAGATGATGTGACTAAAGCCCAGCTCGAGAATAGACTTGCTCAAGGCCAGACCATAAGTGAATCAGCTAGGATAGGCTAGTTTATGGTCCCATAATACCCACCAATGTCCTGGTCGCTTAGGACAATAAGAGCTTATTTCCGCTCCGGCTTCTTGACTCTTGTCAACCAACTAGGACCTCTCTTCCACATTATCCCCTTGCTGGGCCCCGGCAAAAGGAGTAGCCAAGATCTGGAATAGTGCTGGTCCCCAGGGTAGAGGAAAAGAAAGAACTTCGCGAATTGCATGTTGGAAATCTGCGCAGACATGACACGAGTCATTCTTTAGCATATTTCATTAACCAAAGCAAGTTTCGTGGCCATGGCTGACTTCAAGGGGGCAGGGGGTGCCGTCCAACCATGGGTCTAGGAGGAGGAGGAGAAGGAGAATATATGTGACCAATCCTAATACCTACCACAGAGAATTACAGGCAGAGCTGGGTCAGAACACTAGTCTTCCTACTCTGGGGCTGAGGATCTTTCTACTGTAGTCCTCTGTCTCCAAGGCTCTTTTCCATAGAAGCCTTACTGACTGATAATAATGTAATAGGCTTTTTTTTCTCAAGGGTGGTTTTCCTGAAAGGGCATGATGCTTTACCCCAAGGGGACCGAGGCTTCATGGCAGAAGCAAAGGCATTGTGTCATACGGGCAGGGTGGACACATTTGGGGGTAAGGGATTCCCCCAGAATTATACCATCTAGACACTCTTCACTTCCACCTGACACCTGGCTATCCTGGCTGATTTCTTTATGGGCATTGTGGACTTGGAACACCATAGCCCAGAAAAGAAGCTGTGTCCTCGGCCATAACCGCACCCTCTGACCAAGATTACACAAAGTCCAAGGACTTAGTCCTTGGCTGCTGCCGTCTAGGGCTCCAAGGCCTCCGAAATTTATTGACCCAACAGGCAGCAAATCTCAGTTCTGAGCCTGGCTCTGCCATGGA
Source organism: Mustela nivalis (assembly GCF_964662115.1). Classification (NCBI taxonomy): domain Eukaryota; kingdom Metazoa; phylum Chordata; class Mammalia; order Carnivora; family Mustelidae; genus Mustela; species Mustela nivalis. The sequence goes on along the minus strand of NC_139037.1, from coordinate 26,663,166 downwards.
CCTGCATGATGACCTTGGGTACATCCTTGGCCTTCGTCTTCCCATCTGTTCAGTGGGGATGGTGATCTCTGCCTACCGCATGGATGTGAGCATGCTTCATGAATTAAAGCCCTGTGGCCGAACGAGGAGCTATTGCTACCAGTCTGGGTGCCAAGGGATGGCCAGAGGGGGCTGAGGACACATGCCCTTGTGGGAGTCAAGGGGAGCAGATGCAGTCTGAACCCCGGGGCATACAGTCCTGCACCCCAGCCTCTGAGAGTTGGTAAGGCTGCTCTTCCAGCATGAGCCTCCCACTCTTTTCAGATTTGGAAGTGGGGTCTCTGCAGTCATGAGGATTATATGAGACACATAAAGCACTTAGAACCACGCCTCACCCACAGTCTGTGCTTTCTAAGTGTTCGCTACTGTTCTTAAGGAAATGGTACCAGAAAGTAGATTTGGAGATGTGACAGCATTTTCCACCTTATGAGGGACCACCAGTTAGTTAAATCCCCAGGTTTTGGACATTTAAGTTGTTTCCAGTTTTTATCTATTATAAATAACCTTGCAGTGAAACAGCTTTGTAATTATAATTTTTATGTACACTCATAATTATTTCCTAAGGCTAGAGTGCTAGAAACAGAATTCCCACATCATTTAAAAAAATTTTTTTAAGCTTTGCTATGTAGTGCCCCTTGATGTATATTGGTACCCCTACCTACCAACAGCTTGTTTGAGTGCCAGTTTAGAAGGGGAAAATCTGCTGAGAGAGAAGGAGATGGTTTGTATTAGCTAGCACTCAGTTTCAGTGTAAATAGCAAAAATCCCTAAACAATAGTGCTTTAAACAGAAGTGTATCTCCTTGTCATGTCAGAGAAGTTCAGCCTTACCCTCCACCACTGGAGGAACTGGCTTCCACCTCATGGTCCTCCGTGGCTGCCCAAGGTGCAGCCATCACTTTGACATCCCAACTAAAAGGAGGAAGCGAAGAAGGATATACAACACTTCTACCTTTATCCCAGTGGCCAAAACTTAATAAGATGGCCTATTCTAACTGCAAGGGAGGCTGGGAAATAGAGCTTATTCCAGATGAGCAGGAAATATTCAGGAGTTCTAATACTAAGGAAGCAGGGGAGAACAGATTGGGCGTGCGGGGACCATGAGTTGTCTCTGCCATGAGCTGAGCTCAGAGAGCAGCACAAATAGGTCCATGGAAACGGGGAAAAATAAAGCCTTCTCAGGAAAGCATCCACAGGGGATGGACTGGACCCTTCCAGAGCCAGGACACAGGTACAGATAAGCAGGGGGTAAGGAGTACCAAAGAAGCAGGCTGTTCTCTGGGACCGATCCCTGGGCACAAGCAAGGAGACTCCACCAAGAAGCCACTTGTCTGCCTGCCCACGGCCCCCCAGATGTGAGACATGGTTCTTGACTACGCCTTTGGCTTCCTACCAGCTGACCTGTCCCCCTGTTCGCCTGCCCCCCAGCTTACCTCTCCCCTGTCCCTGCAGGGCTGGCTCCTCATGGACCCCGATAGCCTCCAGCTGGGCACCGAGCACCTGTGGAACTGGCTTGTGAGGCTGCTCAGCAAAGACTCAGAATGGCTGAATGCCAAGGTGAAGTTCTTCCTCCCCAAGATGGACCTGTGCTCCGGGGACAAGGCCCAGGATGCCACACAGGGGGTCATCCTGCAGCTGAAAAGACTGCACGCTCAAGGCTGGGCCACGTGGCAGGCGTTCATCCACTGCGTGTGCATGGAGCTGGACGTGCCGCTGGACCTCGAGGTGCCCCTGCTCAGTACCTGGGGCCACGGAGTCGGTAAGGGCAGGGGATGGGTGCCGAGCAGCCGGCTGGCCCCTGTCACGGGAAGCCTGGGAGGCCCGGGAGGGCCAGGATCCATGCCTGAGTCACACGGGGGTGACGTGGTCAAGACAGGAGCAAAATTCTGTGTTTCTGAGCACTTCTCGAGTAAACTCCCAAGTTTCACCAAATCGGCTGGAGACCCAGAAGGCCCCTTCTTCCACCTTGCCTCACCCCAGGTGCCCAGAAAGGCTGGATACAGGGACAGAAAGGGCCGGTGTCCCATTCCAGCCAAGAAATTCCAGATGACCCATCATTCTTTTTTTTTTTTTAAGATATTTTATTTTTTTATTTGACAGAGATCACAAGTAGGCAGAGAGGCAGGCAGAGAGCGGGAAGCAAGCTCCCTGCTGAGCAGAGAGCCCGATGTGGGGCTCGATCCCAGGGTCCTTGGATCATGACCTGAGCCGAAGGCAGAGGCTTAACCCACTGAGCCACCCAGGTGCCCCGGCCCATCATTCTTATCGTGGTCAGGAGCAGCCATGGGCAGAGCCCTCCGCCCCCTGCTGACAGGCACCCTTGTTCAGTTCTGGGCATGTTTTTTGGCAACTTCTACTTACACAGCATCGTGGGGAAACAGCACTGAGGGGCAGCAGTGTTCCTGGCGAGGAAGTGAGAACCCACCTGGGGGCTCTAGCAGGAGGCAGAGTGTAGGGAATGCAGGGGGTTCACAGTGCATGCCTGTGTGTATAATCACACACACGTGTGTGCACTAGTGCACACGTGCACATGCCGAAACACATGTGCACATTTAGACATGCACACATGTACCTGCCCGTGTACAGACCTGCATGTACGCGCACATTTCTACCCACAGCTGCCTTCCCTGGTCGGGCCGAGTGTCGACCTCACTTCTCTCCTGCTGGGGACCCGCCCTGACAGATGAGCCCTGAGCCAGACACCGGGCCACAGCCAGTCCCAGAGCTGGTCCCAGAGCATCCCCCCACGTCCCCACAACGTCTTCCATTCCCCCTCTCTTTCAGCGTTTCCCAGCCAGCTGGAGGCCGGTGAAGAAAGCCAGCCTGCCTCTCAGCTCCAGCACGGTGAGGCCCGGGGGTGCGGGGTAAGAGGGGGGCAGTGAGGATGCTGAGGCCCCACCTCGCGCCCTGAAGGGGCAGACGGTGGCTGGGCACAGTCATTTCCCTTAAACCTCCTCATTCTGCAACACATCTGCACATATCCCCTCCCTGCCAACATGGATCCTAGGCACCCACCCCCCGCCCCCACCCCATCTCTCCCTCTGCAGCCCTGAAGGCTTTGGCTTGTCCTGATACCTGTTCCCAGAGGTCTAAGCTGGAATGTCCTGAGCGAGCAGGAAGGTGTCAGCCCTTGGGCAGTGCCGAGATCCCAGCCACTCTCACTAGAGGAGGCGTGTTCTCACCTTGTGCCCTAGCCTCAGGCCTCGTCCTCCAAACCCACAGACTCAGGCCCCACATCACTGAGATGCCCTGGGCCCCGATATTAACCCACAGACCACTGTCCACACCCTGGCAACCTTGGACTGATTTTTCGGGTAGAACACAGAGAGGTCAGTGATCAAATGGTGACCACCTCGGGATTCATGGGCCAACTTCTTATTTTTTTTTATAGTGGCAAAATATACATGTCCATTTTTAAAGATTTTATGTATTTGAAAGAGAGAGTGAGCTCAAGCAGTGGGGAGGGACAGAGGGAGAGGGAGAAGCAAATTCCTCAGTGAGCAGAGAGCCTGACCTCGGGCTCCATCCCAGGATGCTGAGATCATGATCTGAGCTGAGGGCAGATGCTTAACCGACTGGGCCACCCAGGCACTCCTATCTTAACCATTTTTTTTAATGTATTTTTTAAAAGATTTTAATTATTTATTTGACAGAGAGAGAGAGATCACAGGCAGAGAGGCAGGCAGAGAGAGAGGAGGAAGCAGGCTCCCCGCAGAGCAGAGAGCCCGATGTGGGGCTGGATCCCAGGACCCTGAGATCATGACCTGAGCTGAAGGCAGTGGCTTAACCCACTGAGCCGCCCGGTGGCCCGTTAACCATTCTTTTTTTTTTTTTTTTTTTTAACAGACAACACCATCAAGTTTTACTCGTTTTGAAAGATGTCATGAAAGAATGTGTCCTTCTAGTGATCAGATTATCCCCCTGACAAAGTTTCCCATATATGTCGGTAACAATGTTAAGTACTTTAAACAAAGTGTTCTTACTTCTCCATAGATTCTGAGTTCACAGAACTTAACAAATCATTACAATTCTTAAGTGCACAGTTCGGTGGTATTAAATTCACTCTTGGGTGACCATCCCCACCATCTATCTTCATCTTGGAAAACTGAAACTCTGTCCCCACTGAACCATAGCTCCCCAGTCTCCTCTCCCCCAACCCTGGGGAACAACCATTTTACTTTCTGTCTTTATGATTTGACCACTCTCAGTAGCTTTTATAAGTGGAACCATCTTGTGACCGGCTCATTTCACTCAACATCTTGACCCTTGTCTGTGTTGTAGCCAGTGTCAGGATTTCCTTCCTTTGTGAGGCTGATGAACATTCCATGATCTGTGTACACCACCCTTGGCTTATCCATCCATCCACTGATAAACTCTTGGGTTGCTTCCATAGTTAAGCTCTTGTGAATAATGCTGCTGTGAACATGGGTGAACAAATATTTCTTCAAAATCCTGCTTTCAGTTCTTTTTGAGTATATCTCAAAATCCAGGGTCATATGGCAGTTCTATCTTTAAATTTTTTGAAGCACTTCCGTACTGTTTTCTCATCCTCAGCGCCATTTTGCCTTCCCACCAGCAGCGCACACGGGTTGTGATTACTCTACATCCTTGCCAGCCCTTGTTTTCTGATTTTGAAAAATATAGTAGCTATCGTGATGGGTGTGAGGAGGTATTGATCTCATTGTAATTTTGATTTGCATTTCCCTAATGATTGGTGGTGCTGAGTGTCTTTCATGTGCTTATTGCCCATTCTTGTGCCTTCTTGGGAGCTGTGTCTCTTCAAGTTCTCTGTCCATTTTTTTTTAACCACTTTGTTCGTTTTGCTGTTGTTGAGGTTAGGGGTTCTTTATATATTCTGGATACTAATCCCTTTTCAGATCTATATTTTGCAGACCTCTCTCATTCTATAGGTTCTCTTTTTATTCCGTGGATAGTGTCTTCTGATGCACAAAATGTTTTTCACTTTCATCAAGCCTGTTTTGTTTGTTTTTTTCTTGTGTTCCCTGGGCCTTGGAGCCATATCCAAGAAATCATTACCAAATCCAATGTTGTAAAGTTTTTGCCCTATGTTTTCTTCTAAGAGTTTGATTGCTAGGGGTCTTATATCTGGGTTCTTGATCCATTTTGAGTTAATTTTTGTATGTGATGTTAAGAAAGGGTCCATCTTCATTCTTTTGTGTGTGGACACCCACTTTTCTCAGCACCATTTTTTGAAAAGATTGTCCATTCCACATTAAAAGGATTTGACACCCTTCTCAAAAATTATTTAACCATATATGTGAAGATTTCTTTCTGGGCTCTCTGTTCTATTCCATTGGTCTATATATCTGTCTTTATGCCGGTTGCCACCCTATTTTGCTTACTGTAGCTCTGTAGTAAGCTTTGAAATCAGGAAGTATGAGCCTTCTAACTTTGTTCTTCTTTTTTCAAGAGTCTGTGGCTCTTTGGGGTCCCTTGGGATTCCAGACGAATTTTAGGATCCATCTTCCTATATCTGCAGAAAAGGTCGTTGGGATTTGACAGAAATTGTGTTGAATCTGTAGATTGTTTGGGGTAAGATTGTGTTTTGTAGTTTTTTTTTTTAAGATTTTATTTATTTGACAGAGAAAGAGACATCAGAGGTAGGTAGAGAGTCAGGCAAAGAGAGAGAGGGGGAAGCAGGCTCCCTGCTAAGCAGGCTCCCAGCCTCTTCGGAAAGGCTAAGCAGGGAGCCTGATGCGGGGCTTGATCCCAGGACCCTGAGATCATGACGTGAGCCGAAGGCAGAGGCTTAACCCACTGAGCCACGCAGGCCTCCCAGTGTTTTGTAGTTTTCATCATGCACGTTTTCCACCTTCTTGGTTAATGTTTAAACATTTTATTCTTTTGATGCTTTCGTAAAGGGAATTATTTTTGTAATTTCCCTTTTAGGTTGTTCATCTGTGTAGAAATGCAGCTCATTTTTATATGTCAACTTTGTATTCCTGCTACTTTGCTGGATTCATTGATTAGTTCCAAAAGATCCTTTTGTGGAGTTTTTAAGGTTCTCTACATATATGACCCTATCCTCTGCAAACAGGTTTTACTTCTTCCTTTCCAATTTAGATGTCTTTTATGACTTTTCCTTGCCTAATTACTCTGGCTAGGACTTCTAGTACTATGTTGAATAGAGGTGGTGAAAGCCTTTACCCCTGCCTTATTCCCGATCTTAAAGGGAAAGCTTTCCGTCTTTCACCATTGTGTCTCAGGATGGCTGTGCACTCAGAACCTTTATTTCTATGGGAAGTATGGGCTTTTTACCATAGCTGTGCATGGCAGTAACATCAACAGGCTTCAACAGAAAACATCCACCCCATAATCCCAGCTCCCCAGCAGATCAAAACCATTTAGTCCTGGTCCCTTCTGGCCTGTACCTATACCATTGAGCTGGTATAATTATCACATAGTTGTGACCAGACCTGAATGATGCTTAGCCAGTGGGTCCTTTATTAAGAGAGGACTTGGGGAATATTAAAATACCCTCAAACTGGTTCCAGTCCCTCTCAGGGGTCCCCAAATCTTCCTGCAGCCCAGCACTTTTACAGCCAACACCTATCAGGGAGAGGGTCCTGCCCAGGGGCTTCTCTGACTGGTCACTGATGCCCGGCTGGGGGAGTATCCCACTTTACTTCTTCACATTTTTCCCTAAATCCTCTTTCCTCTCTTCTTCCCCTCTGTTCTCTCTCCCCTTCCTTCTTGTTTTCCTTCTTCCTCTTCTCCTTTCCCAGACTCTTCGGTAAGGCACTAAAGTATCTCTTAGGAATCCACAAAACAGTTAAGAATCTGAGAAACCAGTAAGGGAAGTGAGGAAACATGAGAGATGTGAAGTAAGGGTGATGAAACACACTGACCCCAGGGGGAGGGCGCAGAACTGGCCTAGTCCATTGAAAACCCCACTTTTCTAACCAGCAGTGGCCTCAACAAGACCTGCATCTTTCCCAAGCCATTCAATGGCCAAGCCTGAGTGTTTCTGAGGCTGCTGGCTGTGGGCCCAGCTTCCCGCATCCTGGCCTGGGAGATCAGCCATCCCAGAGCCTCCGAGTCTGTCACCTAAGCCTGGGACCCCCTTCTGCCAACAGAAACTGGTGTTGATGATTCAACCTCTACCCGCGGCCTGCCTTTGCCTTTGCCCTTGCCCAGGCCTGCCTTTGCCACTGCCTTTGCAGTGACACTTGTCTGTCTGTTTGTGACCTGGAGCTCCCCAAAGGTGCTTGGTGACCCCTCAGCTCAGGCCCCCCCTTCTGCCAACAGAAACTGGTGTTGATGATTCAACCTCTACCCGCGGCCTGCCTTTGCCTTTGCCCTTGCCCAGGCCTGCCTTTGCCACTGCCTTTGCAGTGACACTTGTCTGTCTGTTTGTGACCTGGAGCTCCCCAAAGGTGCTTGGTGACCCCTCAGCTCAGGCCCCCAGACTTCACCCCTTACTCTTTTCTCATTCTTTCCAGGCCTCAAGCGGCCTCATCAGAGCTGTGGGTCCTCACCCCGCCCGAAGCAGTGCAAGAAGCAGCAGCTAGGTGGGTACCAAGGTGGGGAAGGATCCAGACATCAGGACCTGCCCTGGGGCCAGGACACAGATCCTGGACTCTGTGCCCCGCTGATAAGCTCCCAGGAGCCCAACAACTCTGGTCTTCCTTTCAACAGAGATAGACTGGACGTCCTGGGTGGACAGGGGAGAGGTGACCAGTATGACCTCAGACTTGGGGCCTTATTGGCCAGTTTAGAGATGGGCAGAATACCAGGGAGATTTTCCCCCACCACAAGGCATGGGAGCTGCTGAGGACCGGCCAGGCCAGAGGGAGTAGAGTAGACGGAACTTCTCTCACTCTCCACCCATTGGCCAAAAGAATCCTTGTTCTCAACCAGCTGTCCCCAGCATCCCCTGACAGTGGCCCCAGTTCTTCCCCTGGGCCACCCAAGTTTTCCCGGGGATCCAACAATTAAAAAGTCAGTGCCCGGCATAGTAAGGGCCCAGCTTCCAGTTCTGACTGGCAAGTGCCTAGGCCTACAGGTGACTAGCCCTCACCCCTGGGGAATTGCAAAACTGAAATATTGGGTGGGGAAGAGGCTACTCAGATACAGAAGATGTTGCAATGGGAGGCCCCCCTTCCCCTCCCCCATCTCACCAACAACTTTACACCATCTATATTGTTGCAAAACAAACAGAGCCATGATCTGCGCTCCCCCAGCCGGACTTCTCCATTTGAATGGCCCCCAGAATCAAGGCTTCTGTAGAACTAGGAACCAGGGACTGGGGAACCAGTTCCTTCTAGGAATTGTGTGCTCTTGCCAATCCCCATGCCCTTGCACACACAGCTGAGGCTCCAGGCTCCCAACAGCCAGTGCTGGGATGAGGGGATCTGGGGGTGGGAGGCCACTCATGCCTTGCCCTGCCCCCTGCAGAGTTGGCCCAGAGGTACCTGAAGCTACTGAAGACCTCCACCCAGCAACGCTATGGCAGTAAGATCCCTGGGCCAGGGCAACCCCTAGCCTTCCACCAGGCCTACATCCCCCCAATCCTGCAGTGGAGCCGGACCCCGACACCCTTCCGCACCCAGGAGGGGGTGGCGCCGGGGGATCCCAAGTCAGAAGATGGCGCGGACGTGAGCATCCGGGACCTCTTCAGCACCAGGGCCGACAAGGGCCCGAGGGTGACGGTGCTCCTGGGGAAGGCGGGCATGGGCAAGACCACCCTGGCCCACCGGCTCTGCCAGAGGTGGGCTGACGGCCAGCTGGACCGCTTCCAGGCCCTGTTTCTTTTTGAGTTCCGCCAGCTCAACCTGATCACACGTCTCCTGACGCTGCCCCAGCTCCTTTTCGACCTGTACCTGAGCCCTGAGGCGGGCTCCGACCTGGTCTTCCAGTACCTGGAAGAGAATGCTAATGGAGTCCTGCTCATCTTTGATGGGCTGGACCAGGCCCTGCATCCCCGCTCCAGCAGAGGGCAGGCAGGTCCTGAGGACCCAAGTCCGGCCCTTGACCTCTTCTCCAGCCTCTGCCGGGGGACCCTGCTGCCCGGCTGCTGGGTATTGGCCACCTCCCGCCCAGGGAAGCTGCCCGACTGCCTGCCTACAGAGGCAGCCACAGTCCACATGTGGGGCTTTGACAGGCCGCGGGTGGAAGAGTATGTGGGCCGCTTCTTCCCGGACCAGCCGGGGCAGGAGGCAGCCCTGGCGGAGCTGCGGGGCAGCAGACACCTCCAGAGCTTGTGTGCCGTGCCTGCGCTCTGCCAGGTCACCTGCCTCTGCCTCCTCCGTCTGCTCCCGGGCAGCCCCCCAGGCCAGTCTGCGGCCCTCCTGCCCACCGTGACTCAGAACTACGTGCAGATGCTGTCCACCCTCGGCCCCCGTGGGTACCTGCCTCCCGAGGCCCTGCTGGAGCTCAGTGAGGTGGCCCTGATCGGCCTGCAGACCGGGAAGGTCATCTTCTCTGTAGGAGACATCCGCCCACCCACAATGGCCTTTGCGGCTGCCCTCAGTTTGCTGACCTCCTTCTGCATCTGCACTGGCCCGGGGCACCGGGACACAGGCTACGCCTTCACCCACCTCAGCCTACAGGAGTTTTTTGCTGCCTTGTACCTGATGACCAGCCCCAAGGTGGACGGAAATGCACTTGCCAGCCACATCACTCTCAGTTCTCGCTGGGTGCTGCGGACCAAAGCTAGGCCTGGCCTCTTAGACCACCTCCCCACCTTCCTGGCGGGGCTAGCGTCCCGTGCCTGCCGACCCTTCCTCAGCCTCGTGGCCCAGCGGGACGAGATGTGGGTGAGTGCCAGGCAGGCCGTGGTGATGCAAGCCTTGAGGAAGTTGGCCGCCCGCAGGCTCACGGGGCCGAAGATTGTGGCGCTCTGTCACTGCGTGGGTGAGACCCAGGAGCCTGAGCTGGCCAGTCTCATGGCCCAGAGTCTCCCCTGTCACCTGTCCTTCCACAATTTCCCACTGACCTACGCTGACCTGGCTGCCCTGACCAGCATCTTGGTGCACAGGAACGCCCCCATCCACCTAGATTTTGAGGGCTGCCCTCTGGAGCCCCACTGCCCTGAGGCCCTGGTGGGCTGTGAGCAGGTCGAAAATCTCAGGTGAGAGTAGGATCAGGGGAGGACGGGGGAGGCCCTGGGAGGGCCCTGGGCTTCGAGAGGGTGGAGTTGGTCAGACCCTTGCCAAGGGAGGCTGGGCGTAGATCTTGAACGTGAGGACAGAGTCCAAACTGCCCCTCGACCCGAGAGCCGGTGCAGAAGCTCCCTTCCTTCTGAGACCTTAGGGTCCAGGTGTCCTTGCATTGGCTGGGAATCTGCTGACTCTCCCTGTCCCTTTCAGCCGTAGACTGGAGCCTCTGACTCCAGAGGTGGTCTGACTTTGGGCAGGTTACTTAACCTCGCAGCCTGAGTTTCTTTGTCCCTAAAATGAATCAGTAATAATACCAACTCCATGAGGAGAGTTGTGAGAGTTGTGAGTTATTGTGAGAGCCTGGTAAGAGATTGCTGGGAAAACCCTCCTTAGCAAGCGCCTAGTGCACAGCAAAGGCTCAGTATGTGTAGCACGATTGAGAGAAAAGGTGAAGCCCAGAGAACCCAGCCCCCTGCCCCCCAGTACAGTGAGTGAAGTAATGTTGAATTTTGTTTGCATGTCGTGGAATGCTCAGAGGTAAGCGGTCCAGGTCTCTAAGCTGGCTGAGCTCCATGTGGTCATGCAGGGACCCAGGCCCCTCCCCCTGATGCTCCATCATCCCCTTGGGCATCTAGATCTGCATGGTCAAACCCGGGTCATGGGCATCTCTGCTCCGGCTTCGGGGAAGGGAAGGGAGCGTGCATTAGATACACCCAGTTTGTCAAAGCCCACACACATGGAGATGGGACACGTCCCTTTGGCTCACCTTTCAGTGACGAGAACATATCTACATAGCCACTCTGAGCTGCACGGGAGGCTGGAAATGTGAGTGGGAAACTGTTCCCAGTTAGAGCTGCATCCGTGGAGAATGGGTTTCCGTGGGCAGTTAGCAGTCTTTGCCATACTACGTGTTTCTTATTTCTACAAACAACAGCTCCTGCTACTACTATTAACGTCACCATTCAGTTCCATCTGGCAGAGGAAGGGGTGGGAGTGATGGCTTCTAAGCCCTGCCCAGCACTGAGGCTCTGCCATCTTGCCTCTTCCTGTGGCAGCTTTAAGAGCAGGAAGTGTGGGGATGCTTTTGCCGAAGCCCTCTCCAGGAGCCTGCCGACAATGGGGAGCCTGAAGAAGCTGGGGTGAGCCAGGGCTTGGGTCCTAGAGGAATCCTCAGCTGGAAATGCCTGGAACTCTCCCCTCTCCCTTTGACCCCGCACAGGGCAGATTCCTGGCCTACCCCCCCTTTCCCACCCCCATTCTTGCCCACCACGTTTGCTTACCCTGTAGGTTAGCAGGAAGTAAGATCACTGCCCGAGGCATCAGCCACCTGGTGCAGGCTCTACGCCTCTGTCCACAGCTGGAGGAGGTCAGGTGAGTGATTTCCAGGTAGACCAGCTGGCTAGGGGGACAATTTATTTCCCAGGTCCCTGGGCTCCCCACCCCCACCCCAGAGCCTATAATGAGTCCTGAATTTTCCATCAGGATTGGGCCTGTTTTTCAGTGAGACCCAGAGAGGGGAAGCTTTGGTCCAAAAACGGGGTGGGGATAGATCCAGACACAAGTCTCCCCAAAACCTTGGAGCACTGCTACCTTCATCTAATAGTTGGGGCTGTCTTGAAGGACCTTGAGTTTTGAGGCCCCCCTTCTCCTCTTTCTGTGACCTTGAGAGAAGGGATGGCCATGTGTAGGCAGGTGTCAGGCACAATGGGTCCACACAAGTGCATGAAACCCACACATACCTTCACACTTGTGCACATGTGTGTTCACACGTGCACTTGTCTGCTCACTTAAATACATTCCCTTCACATGCACATTCATATCTGTATACATACTTGTGCATACTTAGAACCACATACCATTTAGTTGCAACTTACATGCTAACTGATCACATCTGTGCAGATATAGTCCTGCCTTGTGTTTGTGATGAGTAGCCCAGGAGGGATGGGGCTGGGGAGCATTCTCAAGAGCTCATGGGCAGAACCACCACGAGCTTGTAAGGCAACTTTAGGAGATTTAGAAGGGCACCCTTTTGTCCAGACCCATGCAACCTGACACTAAGTCATCCCACTTACTGAGTGGAGTGTTAGCCGGACCACAGCTTCTATCCCCTCAACTGGGTGCCTTTCTGTGGGATCACTGGCTGGCAGGAGAAAAGACAAAGATCACTGTTAATAATCAGGAGGGAAAAAGTGTCAACAGGTTCACATTCCTAAACCTTTGCACTAACCAGAGCAATCATGAACAAAAGGACCCTTGCACTTATGTCCCTTTGGCTAGGAACTCAGGCAAGGCTGGATTGGAGACTCCATTTGATGGGGAATGTGAGGTCAGAAAGAAAGTGCTTGGCCTAAGGTTCTGGGTGAGTCAAGACCAAAGCTGGGGCTGGAAGCAGCATCTCCTGTATCCCAGTCTAGACTCCACTTATCACCCAGGAGCCAGGAGGCCCTGATAAACTCTGGCCTCAGGCACATCCCAGATGTAGCCCTAAGAGCAGTGTTCTGGATGTCCTCTTCCCACCTCATGAGGCCTTCACAGCCCGTTATCCCGATCTCTTGGGCCATTAGGCAGGAAGTCCCCCTTGGGGCTGAATAGGGACAGACGTGAGGACAGCAGAGGGCTTCTTCTAGCTGGGCCTACTGGGTACTGTGGAGGAGGTCACCAACATATTGTGGGCCTATGACTTGGGGCAGCCATGTCACCTGCCAACTGGGGCCCCCAAGTCCCCCAGCTCCATGGCTGAGGGGCTGGGGCTCTCAGCTTTCAGGACAACCAGCTCAAGGACTGGGCTGTGCTGAACATTGTGGAGGTACTTCCTTGTTTGCCGCAGCTTCGGAAGCTTGAGTAAGCAATCTTTCCAACCCCTGCCTGAGCCCCTCACTCCCGGCCTGGGAAAGCAAAGAAAGTCTGGGTCCCCTGGGAGATAGGATCCGCTCCTGATACCCTTGCCACAATCTTGCAGCCTGAGCCGCAACAATGTCTCCGTGTCAACACTTCTCTGCTTGACAAAGGTAGCAGTCGAATGTCCTACTGTCAGGACCCTGCAGGTCAGGTGAGCAAAAGAGGTGGAATCTGGGCCTTCAGAGGCTTGAGAAAAGGGAGGAGAGTGTAGGGAGTGGGGAATGAAGCACCATGTCTGCAGTACGTATGTATGTGGGCCTGAATCCGTTTTATTCACTTCAAGATCTCCAGAGCCCAGCTCAGGACTGGCACCTGGTACCCAGTATATAGTGGCTGAGCGGAACGATGCATGGATAGATGGGCGGAGGGTTGAAAGAGTGGGTCAACACATCTAGGAAGCGGTAGTTTTAGCTGCGGAATCCTGAGCCGTGTGTCGCTCTCCGTGGTGCTGAACGGAGTGGGTCAAGTGCCGTCGCTCCTTACTCTAAAACACAGTTAATTCCCACAAAAGCTCTTTGCATTCCTAATTTCAAATGTCCTCTCTGTAAATATTGTTTTCCTGGCCTTTAAAAATACTCTCTTGGATTTATCAAGCAACGACAGTCACACATTTTACTTGTCTGATTTGGGGCATTTCTGCCAGTTGTTTCTCTGTTGGTTATAATAAAATAGACTTCCTCTGGATGTCTGGGGCTGCAAGGGGAGTGCAGGTAGTGGGCGATGTGCTGCTTTCCAGTCCACCGGTTTCATGGCTCAGTGTCTGACTCTTGCAGGGAGGCAGACCTCATCTTCCTTCTTTCACCGCCCACAAAGACTGCTGCAGAGCTTCAAGGGTAAGAACCTAGGAAGGCGGTGGGTCTGGGCTCATTCCAAGGTGCAATCTGGGCTCAACCATTGGCAGAGTAAGATGGCCAAAAGAGAGCCTATGAAGAGCTGGAATGTGGGGCTGCCCTGAGAAATACCTTTCTTCTCAAAGTTGACAAAGGACTTTACCTTCCTCTAGCATGTCTGGACCACATCTGGTCCCTGTGCTGGAGGGAGCATCCCCAGAAATCTCAGAGCAAGTCAAGCATGACTTAGGGAAGGCATGACTATAGATTGGTGTTAGTATGTGGGAAAAGCTCTGGAAAATTCTTCCATCAAAAAAAAAGTGTGTGAGGGGGGGAGAAATGGTGATACCCACATCTCAGAGTACTCTGAGGATGAAACGAATTAATATACCGAAAATGCTTAAAACACCGCTGACATCCCGGTGACACTCAGATGCCGGCTAATCCAGCTGTGCATGGATTCCAGTTTGGCTGGTCCTGCATGGGCAAAGAAAGTGAAGCAGCCGTTCCGTGAGAGAACGTTCCAACTGGACTTTCTCTCACTCCTTCCCGGCTGACCAAGACTCACAGACTTGGTATAAAGTATGTCCCTGGGCAAGTCCTTTCCCTGCTCCGAGCTTCCATTTCCTCACCCATACAACAATCTAGTCAGACCAGTATCTTTTTCCCCTCTGGCTGTATGGAGCTGAGATGCCCAGTATGGTAGCCACTAGCCACATGTGGCTAATTAAGTATATATTAATTAAAATTAAGTTTTAAAATGAACACTTTAAGTTTATCAGCCACATTAGCTGCATTCCAGGGCCTCAATGGCCATGGAAGACTAGTGTCTCCCACAGTGGATGGCGCAGATCTAAAACATTCTCTTCATTGTGGAAAGTTCTGTCAGATGGTGCCAATCTAGAGGTCTATGAAAACCTGGCCAGTAACATGCCAGCTTGTCTGCAGCCCCCACTCGTCCCGTGGCCCAGTGGGAGAGAGCCTGGAGGTGGCACAGCCTGGACCCACACACAGTCCATGCTCCCAGCCATTAGAACCACAGGCGGCACGTGTAGAAATAGAGAGCTTCACAACATAGGAATAGCAACTTCTTTTTGCTGAGCTTCAATTCTGTGCCCGTTCTGGGTGCTTGGCCAAACATTGTCTCATTTTTAGTCCTTCAATCACTTTGTGTTAGAGATTGTCATTCCATCTTGGGAAAGAGACCATAGAAGTTCCGATAGGGGAAGTGACTTGGCCAAGGCCACACAGCTCTGGCAGAGCCAGAATTTGAATACAGTTTATTTGTCCTCAAACATTTTGCTCTGGCTGCTTTGCTGAATAGCACATTTAGCTCCTCCAAACAACCATCTCTGTTACTCATTCCCGGTGGGTGGTGCCCTGGGCTCTTCAGGCGCGGAACCCAAGACAAGAGGTTTGGCCCTTCAGGCCCTGGACTCTAAGGCGAGGCCACTGTTGGATTTGTTCTTGCCAGAGCGCCAGACCTGCAGGGAAATGCTGGCCAGAGGGAAGAGGCTCAGAGTAGAAGTCTGACACTCAGGTACCTCTGTGGGCTCCATTGCCTTAAGGGGAGGGATATGGTAGGGGGATGGGGGGGTGCCTTCCTAGGAGAGGTATAGCAGGGGCGAGGAGGCTAAAAGGAAAAACAGGCATGGGGCAGAGAAAGGACCCGAATAACCCATCCTGGCCTGAATAAGGAACTTCTGTCATAACGGCAATAATTACAACTAATTTAATGGGCCCTTGCTACACACTGGGCACTGTAGTATTTGATATCCTTTTCTCACTGTAATTCTTTTGAAAACCCTGCCAAGTATACTTTATTATTCCTATTTGATAGAGAAGGAAAGTGAGGTTAAGGGCTTTGTCTAAGGTTGCCCAGTTACTAAGAAGCAGGACCAGGATGAGACCCTGGTCTGACTGCATCCTGACTCCTCTGGCTCCCACTCCTGGCAGTGGCCCTTGGGGCCGGAGGAGGTGTGGTGTTGCTTCTTGTCCTGAGCAACCCCGCATCCACCCTCACTCCAGGCTCCAGCAGTGTGAGCTCAGGGTCCATGAAGCACAGGAGCTCATAGCCCAGCTCCAGGAAGGCCCCCGCCTGGACGAAGTGGAGTGAGTATTACAGAAAGTGCTGGGGTGGGAGGTGGGTGGGGGGCAGGGCACTGTCTGAAGGGCCCCCACTTTGGGCGCGTGATGTAAGGAAGGGCATGCTGCCTCATTAAGAATCTGGGGAGGTGCGCCTGGGTGGCTCAGTGGGTTAAGCCTCTGCCTTCAGCTCAGGTCATGATATCAGGGTGCTGGGATTGAGCCCTGCATCAGGCTCTCTGCTTGGCGGGGAGCCTGCTTCCCCCTCTCTCTCTGCCTGGCTCTTTGCCTACTTGTGATCTCTCTTTCTGTCAAATAAATAAAATCTTAAAAAAAAAAAAAAAAAAAGAACCTGGGGAACTCAGACCACCATGGCATCTACCACTGTTCAGCACTTGCCCTCGACCAGGCTTTTTTGCATACATCCTCTCATTTGATTTTACCGTCTCTGAGATGTGTAAGTATTATTACTATGCACACTTCATGGAGGAGGAAATTGAACCACACGGAGGCTAAGTTTGCTCAAGGTCACACAGCTAGGAAGAGTCCAGGCCAGGGTTCAAGCTCAGACAGTCTGACTCCCACCAGCCTTGTCCTTGTAAGCGGTGTCATTGAGAGCTGCAAAGTAGAGACCTTATCACATGTGTCTTCCAAACCACAGCCCTCAGGGTCCCCTCCCCCGTCTTCCTCCCAGAGTACAGTGAGACCACCTTCCCTTTTGGGGCTGGAGAAGTTCTGTTAATGCCCAGCTCCTTTGAGAGTAGGGCTTGGGATTGGTAGAGGCCCTGTCATGTCCCCAGGACCGGGGACCCTTGCTAGGACTATGCCAGGAAATCAAATGGGCATGAGGGTGGAGTGATGGACTGCTGTGATGTGAGGAGAGCAGCCCCAACCTAGGGAAGGATGAATGGGTGAGGACCTTGGTGACTAGAGCTTGAACCTTGACCTTGTCCCACTGAGAGAAGCAAGACAGGATTAGAAGTTTCTGCAAAACACAGGACATCACCAAGCCTGAGCCTCCCCCACACCTGCCCTGGTGCTCTCACCTGCAGTATGGCCTCATCACCCACCTGGCTAGCCAGACCAGACATCTCTCAGCTCCTGCACCTTCCCCCAGAGCCAGCCCATCCCACATCTACCCACCACTTACATAGCTCTCAACACCACCCTCTTTTCATCCACTTCCCCCATCCAAACCACT
Organism: Mustela nivalis; assembly: GCF_964662115.1. NCBI lineage: Eukaryota > Metazoa > Chordata > Mammalia > Carnivora > Mustelidae > Mustela > Mustela nivalis. Next base: position 26,645,993 of record NC_139037.1, on the reverse strand, counting down.
CTCACTCCTCACCCAGATGACCCATCAGCCTCCTCACTGGGTTCCCTGCTTCGACACTGGCCACTTCCATGTAGCAAAGAGTGACCTGCATTTCACTGCTCACTGCTGCCTACCCCCCCCTTTACGCCTTCCCACTGCTCGTGGTGAAGCCCAAATCCTAAAATCCTGTGTGATCCAAAACGCTGCCTCCAGCCCACCAAGCCCCATCTGACCCTGTCCTGTCACTGAGATCTTCAGTCCTACACAGTGCCTTCCTTTCAGCTCCTCCAGTGGGCTATGCCCCAGGACCTTTGAATGAGCTACTCCCAATACCAGGAACATCTTTCCCCCATCTCTGTCCCACCCCTTACCTACTGAACTCCTGGTGCTTCAAGCAAGTAGTTCCAACATCAGGGAAACCTTCCCTGATGCCCATGGTAGATCTGATGCCCCTAAAATCATGGAGTTTATCATAAGAAGCAATTACGCAGGTTGGAGCATAAAAAAGCAGCTGGGGTGGGGCCTTGAAATTAGGCTGCCTGGGTTCAAACCCCAGGTCCACCTTTCAGGAGGTGCTTTAACCTCTGTCTACCTCGATTTGCTCGTCACTAAGATGAGGATAGTAACAGGGCCTGCCCCACAGGGTCCTTATGAGGATGAAATGTCCAGTAATGGTGGAAGCAACTGGACCAGTCAGGACTCATCATACACAGCCTTGTGGTGTCTATCATTATTAGGACTCATTTACCAGAGTGCTGCTTTGCCTAAAGTCAAGGAGGGACTGTGCAAGTGCTAAGGCTGAAGGGGGGGGGCCGCCCCTATGGCACAAGTCATGGGGACCCCTCTATCTCAGCCTTTCAGGAAACCAGCTGGACGATGAGGGCTGTCGACTGATGGCAGAGGCTGCCTCTCAGCTGCACATCGCCAGGAGTCTGGAGTGAGTCACCGGCGTCACTGCTGGGTTGTGGGGGGAGGGGGGAGCCCCAGAGAGAGCCCCAGCTAGACCCTGGCACCCCGGTCTGCACCTGCAGTGGCCAAAGATAGTGCTGCTCCACTGACCTGCTCTCCCCCAACACCAGCAAAGCTGGAGCAGAGTCTGCCCATGACTTGCCTTTGCCTCTGGCAGGAGCCCCTGTCTCGGTTCCAACAACTAAAACCCCCCAGCGTGTGTAGAGCGGGTTCCTCGTACTTCAATGGCTAGTGCTCTAGTTCATCCTTGCAACAGCCCTGGGGCGGGGTGGGTGTTGTACTACGCGTTGCATTAGGGTTCGGGGTGGGTGGGTTTTAGGGTGTTGAAGTGGGAAGAGGTGTGTTAGGGTGGGGCTACGGTGCCAAATTAAGGGGTGGGTTGGGGTTTGGGTGGGGTGTGTTGAGATCTTAGCATGCAGCGTGGGTCGGGTAGGGGAATGGTGAGGTTGAGTAACATGGTTTGGGATCTTGCCTTAGGAGTTCAGCCCTGACTCTGTCCCTTAGTAGCCTCAACATCATTTAATGTCTCTGGGCCTCAGTTTCTCCATTTGTAAAATGGGATGAAAATGGTGGTGATTTTTCAGACCAGGAGGCAGACCCAGAGAGGTGAAAACAGTGAGTCTGCTCTTCCCACACAAGCTGTGGAACCTTGTTCTCTGAGTGGGACAGCGAGGTCCTGAAGCTCTTGGCTCATGCACATGGCCCAGGATCCTTCAAGATACCCTGGTTAAGGACCCAGGACATCCCAAGAGTGGCAGCAAGCTACTGTGCCAGGAGGAGGGGACTGGAGCCTTCTAGGCCTGAGGACTTGAGCTGCCTGCTGACTGCCACCTCCCCCTCCTCTCCACAGCCTCAGCGACAACGGGCTCTCTGTGGATGGGGTATACTGTGTGCTGAGTGCGGTGAGCATGTGCCGGACCCTGGCAGAGCTACACATCAGGTAGGACCTCCCAGTGGACCCCAGTCACCCACTCCTCCCTCCAGCCTGGAGCTCCGGGGCTCTCCCAACATCCTCTTGAAGACCTTAGCATTCTTTCCGGGCCCAGGCCTTTGGGACCTGGAGGAGATGCTGCTGGTGCCCCACCACACCCTCTTTTCCCAGCTGCTATGAATTGGCTGCTTACAGCTTAGACCTTCTCCAGAAAACTACCTCAGGCTAATAGGAGCCACGGATAACACCTGGCCAGTTGTCCTCCCAGTTCCCCCAACCAGGAATGGCCAATGGCAGAGCCAGGGCCATCACTCCCTAGCCCCCTTGCCGCAGGTGGGACAAACCTTTGGTGCCCTTTACGCTCCAGAGCTCCCTGTGGGATCAGGCTAAGGACCTGCTCTGTTCTGCCTCCCTTAGTCCCTTCCTAGCTTCTCCTGAGAGCAGGCCCCCAGGACATCACAGACAGAAGTGATCAGGTGAGGCTCGGACCTCTACCCCATTGGGAGGCTCAGGCTCTGCTTCTAGGAAAACTGACCCGAGGCAGTGCCCAGCCTTACCTTATTTCTGTAAGTCTCCGGATTCAGTCGGGGGAGCTGAGGCCAGGTGCTATATTACTGTCAATGCAATCCCCACCCCGAGGGGCTCTAACCGAGTAGGGTGGCCCCTGCTTTAAACGCCCCTTGAAGGAGGAGAGAGACACCGATTAACCCAAAAGAGAGATGAGGGGACCTTGATTCACCGTAGGTAATGATCCAATAAAGGATCCTCACCTCGTTCCAAATGGTGCTCCGTTCATTTCTAGGGATTTACACTAAAGAAATCAACTGGGGCAAACACATTTAGATACAGGAATGTTCACCACAGTGTTGTTTATAATAGGGGACAATGAACATGCCTTAAATATGTAGCCATTGGGTAGGAGATAAGTAAACTGAGTTACCTTCAGAGAGAAAAACTCAATGAAAAATGATGATATAGGTACAGTCTTAGTCTAGAGGGATGACTGTAATATAACTTTAATTCACCATTTCTATAGTAAAGCTTCTGAAACATACTCGAAAGGTAGGGAGAATGGCAAACACTCCAGCTCCCACCAATAATTATCAACGTTTTTGTCACCCTTATTTCACCTATCCCTTGAAAAATTACGTTTTAAATAAGAATCTGTCCTTTAATCCTATTGATTAAGAAGAAAAAAAAGGAAGAGCATTCATTGCATTTTAAAAACAAAAGACTTTAAGCCCCCATTCCCAAATGTTATCCGCAGAAGAGGTGGTGGGTGATTTTTCTTGATTTTCTTCTTTCTTTTATTTGAAAGTTCTCCACATGGAAGAAGTATGAGCTCTGCAATGAGTAATGTGTATTTAGAGGCACTTGGGTGGCTCAGTCGGTTAAGCCTCTGCCTTCAGCTCAGGTCATGATCCCAGGGTCCTGGGATTAAGCCCTGCATCAGGGTCCCTGCTCAGCAGGGAGTCTGCTTCTTCTTCTCCCTTTGCCCCTCCCCCTTCTTGTGTTCTCTCTCACTGTCTCGCAAGTAAACACATAAAATCTTTAAAAAGGAAGGGAGGAAGGAAGGAAGGAAAGAAAGAAATGTGTATTTAACAGTCCGTTTACACAGTCAAGTTTAGAGATGCTCCTGCTGTACGTTACAACCCCCTGTGCACTGTCAGCACCTGTCCTGGAGCTGGCAGTGACCTCTGGCAGTGACCTCCCTGTGCTGGGTTGAGTGCCTTCACCTGAGGGTTCACACAGCAGAGGAGGGTTTCAGCCTGAGGCAGAGAAAAGGCAGAACTGAAGTTTTCTCTCAAGGGCTTTCCAGGAAACGAGGGCTGGTAAGTTTGCAAAATCTCTGTGGTAGAAAGATTCCAGGTGCCCAGAAGCTCAGGAAGTCACTGCAGAGTCAGGGGAGATGGCCTCAGCTAGAGGCCCAGGGATGGCGCCTTTGAGGTCCCTCCGGGCCGGGTTAGAAAATGACCCCAGGACCCCCCTCAGCCTCTTGTCTCCTTCCTGTCTTCTCTCTCGGCAGCCTGCTGCACAAAACTGTGGTCTTCACGTTTGCCCCAGAGCAGGAGGAGCAGAAGGGGAGCTGGGACAGGTAGGGCCCCACATCATCCGGGCCCTGTCCTGAGCCAGGCCCAGACCCTCCCCGACCTCCACCGCTGGACAGCATCACTCAGCTCACAGGGGACCGAGACAGACTCACAAAGGAGCAGGAAGCCAGCAGGCTTGGCAAGGGACGCAGCCCAAAGGAGGGGAATGTCAGAGGAACGACTGCCCCCTCCCATTTCCCTGTGACCCGGAATGGCCTCCTGGGGTGGGGGTGGGGTAGCCAGGGAGCCTTTTCCCCAGACACGAAGGCCCTCGGGCATAAACCCTAAGGATCTGCAGATCGCTTGGCCCGTAGCTCTGATTTTGGTCAGGACCTTCTGGCTCCCTCTGGCCCATGCCGTGTTAAAGCCATGTCCATGCGAGAGGCTGCGAGATCTGTCCCGGGTCACACAGCCAGGATGCCTAGAAGCCCCGGGGGGAAGCAGGGTCTCCAGGCCTCGGGTGGAGACTGAACGGTGGGTGGTAAGGCTGAGGCCGGAGACTGGCTCGGAGTGTGCTCAGCCCGGCCGTGGTCTGTGTCCCTCCAGGACTGTGCTGCCAGTCAGCCTGACGTGCCAGATGCCCTCTGAGCTGCCCCCGCGCCCCGCAGCAATCAGGTACAGAGATGGCCTTCCTCTGCTCAAAGCCCGTCACAGGCCTCCAGCCCCCAGGCCTCCCTGGAGGACACAACCTGCCTGTCCAGGAGTTGTGGCCTGGCTTCCCTGCCTCCCACCTTCCCCACCTGGGGGCCCCCCACTTGTCTTAGCTCCCCTGGCCTCCAGCAGCTGATGGGTGGTGGGGACTCTGGATGGAGAGAATGGGGACATGTGTCACCTGCTTTCCTCATCCTGGGGCTGAGTTCAGCCCCTGTAGGGCTCCTGTCCATGTTCTGGCTTCTCACTTACTCTGTGTCCATCTGAATCTCTCTGTCTGTCTGTCTCTGTTGTTCCTTATTTCTCTTGTATTTTCTGTTTCTCTGTCTTTGCTTGCTGCCCCTTCTGTCATTGTCTGTCTGTCCTCCCCTGGTGCTGTGTGTGCAGGTGTGTGTGCATGTGTGTAGGTATGCACATGTGTAGGTACCCTTGTGTACATGTGTGTAGGTGTGTGTGCATGTGTGTGTAGGTGTGTGTTTGCAGATGCATGTGTAGGTGCGTGTGTGTAGGTGCATGTGTGTGTAGGTGCATGGGTGCATGTAGGTGCACATCCCTATGTATGCCTGCATGCATAAGCACACGAGCTTGTGTGCGTGTCCGTGTGTCTGCAGCCATCTCCGCTGTCTCTCATCTCGGTGTCTCTCCATCTTGGTCTCCCTGTGTCTCTGACTGGCCCTCGGCTGCCTGTGCAGTCTTAGGTGTGTGCTGGTGAGTCTCTCTCTCTGGATGCCAGACACGTCCCTCTTCTTCCAGCCTCTCTGCCTGCATGCCTGGGGGCGGTGGCCGCTGTTGTCTCTGTTCTGAGGGGCCGCCCTTCCTCCTCTGCAGGCTGACACACTGCGGCTTGCAGGCCAAGCACCTAGAGCAGCTCTGCAGGGCGCTGAGAGGAAGCTGCCACCTTGGTCAGCTGGAGTGAGTGGTGGTGGCTGGGGGGTGGGGTGGGGGTGGGGCTCACAGGCGGCAGGTGTTTGCCTGAGTGGTTTTGTTTTGACTTTTTTAAGATTGTGATCAGCGGTGTTTCCCTGCTGCAATCAGGAACCCCTAAGGGAGTCCGGGCAGGGTTGTAGCCCTTCCCCCTAAAACATAGGTCCCGACATATGACCCCCTCTGAAGCCCCTCCCTGACCCCCAAGGGTCACCAGCCTCAGGATGGAAGTTGGGTAGGAGGGAAACTCCAGCAGACCGGGGGGGGGGGGGGGGGGGGGGGGATCTGCTGAGACCTGGCCTGGTCGCCCAGGGCCCTGTGCCAGTTTCAGGAGAAGCAGAGTGACTGAGCCACAGAGGTGGAGATGCAGAGCCGGGTGTGCCCACCCGCCCCTAACCTGCTTTCGCTGTTGCCCCTCCCAGCTTCTCAGGCAACGCTCTGGGAGACGAAGGTGTGGCCCAGCTGGCTCAGCTCCTCCCAGGGCTGGGAGCTCTGCAGTCCTTGGAGTAAGTAGCCAACTAGTCGAAGCCTCTAGGCTTGTCCTCATCCCGAGGGGGGTGGTGGTGGTGTGTGTGTGTGTGTGTGTGTCCCCGTCCATGTCCCCCCCCACTTCTGTGTCCTTCTGTGTCCAGTCTCATTCCTTCCTGGGGGTTTTGTAAAGACTGAATCAGAAAACACACGTCAATTACCCAGTCCCGTCCCTGGCACATGGGACGTGCACACAGAGTTCACTGTCCCGAGTCTCAGGAAGAGAGACTGGCCTCTGGGACTCAGGGATCCAGCTGCCGATCTAAGGTTGTACTTCTTTTTTTTTTTTTTTTAAAGATTTTTTATTTATTTATTTGACAGAGAGAGATGACAAGCAGGCAGAGGAGGCAGGCAGAGGAGGCAGGCAGAGAGGGAGAGGAGGAAGCAGGCTCCCTGCTGAGCAGAGAGCCCGATGCCGGGCTCAATCCCAGGACTGTGGGATCATGACCCGAGCCGAAGGCAGCGGCTCAACCCACTGAGCCACCCAGGCACCCCTAAGGTTGTACTTCTTGAACCTGACTTTGTGGCTCTGCACAGGCTCTCTGGGAAGCCCAGGCCACCTGGGACCATGCGAGCTTGGGTGGGAAGCATTAGCTAACGGTTAGTTAACTACCCAAATGACTGGGAGCCCTTCTGGGCCTGGGTGGCTGGGAGGGGCTGTTGCTAGGCTACAGGCTGGCTGGGGAGGATGTGTACCAGACAGGACGCCCCGGCAGGATGCCCAGTGCAGCTGAGAGCAGAGAGGGGGGAGATGTTCAGTGCAGGCGGGAAAGCCCTGGGAGGTGACCAGTAGCCTCCAGACTTTGCCTGCAACAGATCAGAGTTTCCGGATTCTAGAAGGCCCCTGTGTTTTGGGCTCCCACATATCCTTCTCCTCCTCCTAAGTTCTTCGGGGCTAAAGTGAGAGGAGAGAGCTCGCACCTGTTGGGTTCTCTGTGTGACCTTAGGCAAGTTCCATGACCTCTCTGGGCTTCAGGTTCTCAAGGGAACACCTAAAGTGGGGGGGGAGGGGGCACGTACGCTTGCGCCTATGGATGTGGTAGGGGGCTTTGGTTTTGGCTACAACTTTAGAATGGGTTCTAGCCTGAGGGCCCTGCCTTCTCAGTCTTTCTGGGGGATCTGGGAAAATGGGGTTGCCTCTGTTCCTGTTCCGGCCTGTTTGTGGGCATTGCAGGCAAATTATATGTAGATTGGTGCTTTGGGGCAAATCCCTGTGTGGCCTTCTCAGTACTGAGGAATCATCTGAGCCCCGGCCTGTGAGATCTGTGCTCCCCTACCCATGCCTGTGCCAGAGGAGGGCGGCATTTAACGGCAAATAGAAAACACCCTTGGGGCGCCTGGGTGGCTCAGTGGGTTAAGCCGCTGCCTTCGGCTCAGGTCATGATCTTAGGGTCCTGGGATCGAGTCCTGCATTGGGCTCTCTGCTCAGCGGGGAGCCTGCTTTCCTCTCTCTCTCTCTTTGCCTGCCTCTCCATCTACTTGTGATTTCTCTCTGTCAAATGAATAAATAAAGTCTTTAAAAAAAAAAAAACAAAACACCCTGACAGCTTGACAGACCCGAAAAAAGGAAAAGCTTTGTCCCTGCCTTTTGAACAGAGGCCTTGCATTTTCATTTTGCACTGGGCCCCACCTTCAGATGGGGAAACTGAGGCACAGCACCGGCCTGAAAGCACTCCCCAGATTCATGCAGACCCAGATAACCAGAGTTCTAATCCCAGCTCTGTTGCCAACATGTCTCATAACCTTGAGCAAGACCTTACCACTTTCTGGGCCTCAATTTTCCCATCTGTACAATGGGGAGTCAGAAGAGGTACCTTCTAGCCGTCTGGGCGTCATCGGGACTCAGGGACAGCCCTCCCCTGCCCTGGGCTCTGACCACAAAGAGGGTGTCTGTGAGTCTCAGGTGAGCTCCATCAACATCTGCCCTGTGATTCTCCAGCCTCAGTGAGAACGGTTTGTCCCTGGATGCGGTGTTCATGTTGACCCCGTGCTTCTCCACTCTGCCTTGGCTCCTTCACTTGGACATCAGGTCAGTGTGACTCTGGGCCCCCTCCCTGCCCCCTGACCCCATGGGCCACTGTGCTTCCTTGTCTGTCCCATTCACAATGTCGCCTCTCAGGGTCCTGCGTGGCACCAGGCCCCATGAGCATGTGGTAGGTGTCTGCTGAATGAATGAATGGACGATGAATGAAAGTAGCCTCAGGACCCTGCTGTCTCTCCAAGTTTGCCACGGGACATGATCTCCCTTACTCACGCTCTGGATCCTCCCAGGAGACGTTTATGGAAATCTGTGGCTCCCTGATGGAGGTTGGGTGCCCAAGGACTGGTCTCGGTTTCTGGAGCTGATAAGAACATAGAAGGGAGGCCTCCCAGCCAGGCAGCCTGGGGCCAAGCCATGCAGATGAGCCATGGTTTCAGTGGGGTCTGCACCTTCCCCCAACTTTCTCCTTCCAAGAACGGGAGGTATGGGCACTGACAGATCAAGTTCAAATCCAGGCTCATCACTTAACCTGCTGTGCAGCTTTGAGCAGTCACTGGGCCTCTCTGTGCCCATTTTTCTCATCCTTCAAAGGGGAGTAAGACTATGCCCTTATCTGACAGCCTTATCGTGAGCGTGAAAGGAGGTCCCGGTGGTGGTGTGCTTTGTATGTGCCTCAGTCTGTGTCGTTATGCTTAGTATGTTGTACGTTGTTGTATTTGCTGAGAGAGTGGGCCACCATCTAGGCCCTCCGTGGCCAGACCATCTGGTCTCTCTCAGACAGCTGTGTCCTCTCTGCAGCTCTGACAGCCAGCGTGTCGTCCTGAGAGGTGACAGAAGAGGCAGGTGAGGAGGGAAAGCTCCGAGGAGGGGAGGATGGGCTCCCCCTCCCTCTGGCCTCCATTTCCTACAGGAGCCCCCTACCCCAACCCCACACTGACCACTGTTGCTCTAGAGTAACCCACTCAGGTCTGGCACCCCTTCTGCAGATGAACCCCTGTGTCCATCAGTTCACAGTAATCGGCCACTTAGCTCTCTCCGGAAAGGAGGCAGGGCAGCTGGGGAGGGAGACACGATGTGTGTGTGGGGGGGGGGGGTGGTGGCAGAACAGGTGCTCGCTCAGGGCTGCTGAGTGGGAGGGAGGGCGGCCGGCCTCTGCCCCTCGGGACCTCTGCAGACTCCCGACTTCATATGAGTCACCACCCTTCACACTCTGGGTATGGCGTTCGAGAAGCCAAGAACGGTTGGTGCTCTGAAAAAGTTTCCACACCTTTGCAGTAAACAAGGCATCAGTTCTGCACAAATGTTCCCAGCTGCCCCCCAGTGGGGCTGGGCCCCCTGGTCTCTCATGGGAGGTTGGCAGGCCCAGGGGCGGCCTAACGTGGAGCTGGGGAGCCGGGCAGCTGGGCAGAGGGCCTTCCCAGCTAAGGTGTCAGGGGAGGCATTGTCAGACCAGCCGGGCTGCCCGAAGCTGGAGTGGCCCAAGGCCAGGGTGGCCTTGCGTCCTGGGCCAGGGTCTCAATTTCTGAGCACTCTCTGGGTTCTCGAAGCCTAGAAAGTGGAAGGCTGGGTATGATCAGAGGGAGGAGGGGTTCTGTCCTGGCCCCCCCTGACCTAGCCAGGTGCTGCCACCCGGGCAGGTGTAAGCTCCCAACTTTTCTCACTCTGGCATCTGTATAGGGAGGGACTTGATGGTCCCTAGGCCCCCTGCAGCCCTGACCTCTGAGTCTTGTCTTCCCATGTGTGTGTTGCAAACTTTTCTCTCAAAAATGGCCTCCCCACTTCAAGGGATCGATTGGCTGGTGGGTCCTTGCCAGACTTCCCAGCTGGAGCCCAGTCCTCGGCCTTTCATCAGCGCTGCGTCCCCAGGAGCCTCTGGTACTGTCTTTACCCACTTCTTTTTGCGGGGGGAACCATGAGACAGTGAAGAGTTGGGGCGTGAGGAGAGCCTGGGGCCTGGGGCTGGGGGAAGAGAGTTTGAGAGAAGGAAAAGAAAGGGGGCCAGTATGAGGGCTGGTGAGGAGGCTGCTGGGCCCAGTGTTCTCCCCAGAGAAAAGATTCCACACTGTTTTTCAGAAGACCTCCCAGCTCTGCCATGGCCGTGTGACCATGGCTGGGCCCCTCCCCTCTCTGGGCCTTGATTTCCTCACCTAGGAAGAGAGATGCCTCATCTGGGGCCCAAACAGGGTTATCCAGAGGAGAAGTGGGAGGAATGTCCTAGGCAGGTGGGTCAGTCTCGGCAAAGAAAGGCCCTGAAGAGGGAAAGTTTAGCTCTGGAGAGGCACGTCAGTGTGGCTGGCATACACAGGGCCCGTGGAGGCAAGAGAAGCCATGGAAAAGGCCCTTCGCTTTTAGCCTGAGAGTAATAGGGAGCCACAGGGGGGTTAAGCGCCTGAGAAGCATGGTCAGATTTGCACAGTTAAAAAATAAGCCACTGGTAAGTGGAAAAGTATTGCAGGGAGGCAGGAGCAGAATTGGAGGGTGTTAAAGTGGTCCTGGCAAGTGACAGTGGTGGCCTGGACTCTGGCAAGGGCAGTAGGGAGGCACCGGAATGGAGCAAGGGCAGCTAGGCACTAGGAGGCCTTTACCGTCACTTAGTGGTGGGGATCGGGCTGTAGGGGAGACTTGGGGTGCAGAGTGTGCCCTGCACGGGGACGATCCTACAGCCTGGAGATTGAGAAGGAGGGGTGGAGAGAGAAGGGGAGAGCCCCTGGGGCTGTACACCCTGGGCCCTCTCTGACCCCCTGCCCCTGCCCCCTTTTAGCCTCAGGCAGTGTCAGCTGGAACCCCTGAGCCTCGCCTGCCTCTGTGAGACTCTGAAGAAGTGTCCAGGGCCTCTGGAAGTCAAGTAAGTAAGGGGGAGCACAGTCCTAGAGGGCACAGTGGGGGCATCTGCCCAGTGACTTGGTTGAGAGTGTCCTGGTTAGAGACCGGGTGAGTTCTTCCTGGTCCCCAACCCTTGGAGCCCTACCCTGCCCCTCACCTACCTGTAGCAGGCTCCTCGCGTCCTGATAGGGCACCCTACCCTTCTACCAGTAGAGGCTGTGCTAGGCCCAGGGCTCCCTCTTCAGCATTTGCTCAACCCGGGGCATCTGGGAGCCCCAGTCTGCTCCCTCTACCCCTGGAGCCTCACCCGGCACCCCCCATGCCTGCCTCCGTAGCTGGAGCATGTCCCTTCTGAGGGTTTCCCCCCAGGGCCTGCCTCTCCTGGTTACCCACTCATCTAGCCCAGAACCCCCAGGGTCTGGGACCAGAGACTCGACCTGGAGTCAGGAGTCCCGGCTCAGCCAGCTTCGGGCTGGGTGACCTTGGACACATGGTTCTAACTCAGCATGCCTCTGCTCTGTCACCTGTAGAGATGGGCAGCTTTCCTTTGTCCTCCTTGTTGTCACTTTATCACAATTACCTTAGAGTAAAGAAATCCAAGACAAGCCTCCTTCCCCTAAATCAGCCCTTCTCCACATCCAGTCCATGTTGTCACTGGGCCCGTGACCAGTCCCCCCACCTCCTGCCCTGGTCTGGGCACATGATCGGCTTTTGCCTATTCAGAGCTACAGACCCCTCTGTGTTCCCCGGCTGCACTTGACATGGTTTTCCCATGATGACGGTCATTGTTCTTGCTTTCCCGCTCACATCTCTGTTGCCCTCCTGGCCCTTGCGAGCAGCTCTGTGCCTCTCTCCATGTGCGCGCACACGGGGGCCCGGAACAAAGGGGGTTTTAACATCATTATCAGACGTAGGATTTTACCGTGTCAGATCTCCGCAGCCAGCTCTTGTCTCAGGACAGTACATCATGACTTCCCTGGAATGTGCAGTCCAGGAACTTTTAAATAAGCGCTTATTTTTGAATAAGTTAAGGCTTGATTTACAGAAAAGTTGCAAAGTTAGTGCAGAGAGTTCCGCTGCCCCTAGCCCCCCGTGGTTAGTATCACCTGTCATGGTCCATTTGTTGCGACTGGGAAGCCAGCCTTGCTTGCTACATTCAGCACACTCCAGGCTTTCCGCAGATGTCCCCGGTTCTTCCTCCTAAGACCCTTTCTCTGACCCAGCATCCCGTCCAGGATCCCGCGTGGCGTTTAGGCGTCATGTTCTCAGCCTCTCTGGTCTGTGACGGTTTGTCAGTCTTTGTTTTGCATAACTTGGACAGCTTTGAGGCGTACTCAATAGAGAGTTTGCAAAATGGCCCTCCGTGTGGGTGTATCTGTTATTTTTCTGATGGGTAAACTGGGGTTCTGGGTCTGGGGGAAGAAGACCGCAGAAGTGAAGTACGCTTCTCGTCCCATCTCAGAGGCGCGTGCTGTCGACTTAGGACTGTTGATGTTGACCTTGATGACCTGCTGATGTTGACCTTGACGGCCTGGCTCAGGAAGTGTTTGTCAGGTTTCCCCACTGTGAAGTTACTTTTTAATTAAAAAAAAACCACACTTCTATTATGGACACTTTGGAGCATATATGAAAGCAGAGAGAGTAGTGGAATGGACCCTCACTTCCCATCTGCCTTCCTCAGTAATTACCATGCTGTGGCCCCAGCACACACCTGTACACACAGTATTTTGAAGCAAGTCCCAGACACCTCTTAACTTTGTCTGTAGTTATTGTAGTATATGTAGCTCAAAAGTAAGTGCCCTTTTTTGAAAGGTTTTATTTACTTATTTGAGAGAAAGTGAGATGGAGGAGAGGGAGAGGGACAAAGAACCTGAAGCAGACTCTGGGCTGAGCGCAGAGCCCAGAGTGGGGCTTGATCTCACGACCTGAGGTCATGATCTGAGCTGAAGCCAAGAGCTGGCCACTTAACTGACTGAGCCGCCCAGGCGCCCCTGTTTATTTTAGTATAACCACAAAACCATTATCAGACCTAAAATATTTGGGGGGGGGGTCTTTTGTTGCTCTCTCTCTCTCTATCTATATATATACTTTTTATTTAAATTCAAGTAATTAACATAATGTATTACTGGTTTCAGAGGCGGAGGTCAGTGATTCATCCATCTTATGCAACTCCCAGGGCTCATTACATCACGTGCCCTCCTTCATGCCCATTTATTTTTTCATATCTGTGCCTTTTAATATTAACCCTTCATAGTTTAGATGTGCCACAGGCTCCTCAGCCACACCCATCTAGAGTTCTAGATGGACGCCCAGGCCACTTCCAGCAGTGCGGGAGCCAGGGCTGTAGAAAGCGCTTTTCTGTTGTATAACTGCTAAGCATCTCCTGTATACCAGGCACCAGGCCAGGCCCTGGAGGGGGCACAAGGATACAGTTGGACGTCCCTGCCTGCTGTGGCTCCCCTTCTGCAGCTGGAGGCTTTGTGTCAGCTGCCCCCAGCAGCGCTGGGTGGTCTGAGCACAGATGGGGGTCTGAGGGCCCCCCTCCCTCAGCTGTGGCTGGAGAAAGTGGGATAATAGCATGAAAGCACTTTGCCGACTGTAGAATGCCAGGACTACATACCAGAATATTGTTATCAACATGCTTAATGCTGAACTCCAGTAACCAGATGCTGGGGAAGGAGATGGGAATCCAGCCCCCTCCCCGAATTCTACCACTGCAGGTCTGCTCTGCCTGGGCACTGCTGGCATTCCATGTGAGATGTTGTAAAATGGGTTAAGTTGCCATTATTGCCTTAAAAAAAAAGTGTCAAGCCCACACTGACTCAGCCAGAGGTCATGTTACTGTATACTGGGGGACTGGTGGGACAGGAACAGGGACAGCAAAGGGTAGAAGGGGAGAAGGCACAAGAAAGACACAGCTCAAAAGCCTCTGGGAGTGGGGAGGTTGCTCCAGACCCCTGCAGCAGCTCTATATGTCCCAGGGTGCTCAGACACTCTACTGGTCCCGAGTCTGCAGCCCAAGCAGACCCCAAAGGGTGGATGTCTGCAGTTTCTCCCAAGTGGGCTGCGTTCTGACAGATTATCCTGACAAGCGATCCGCTGGTTGGTCTGGTTTTGACGGACAACCCGAGACCCCAGCTAACCTGCACCTCGGCCCCTTTGCTGTGGGCCGAGTGGCCGCCATTGATCTCACCGTGGGTCAAGGTGTCGTGCTCTTCCTAACAAGTGTCTTCTGCACAGCGCCCATCTCCAGGGCCCTCCAGATAATGCTCCCGTGAGTCCGTGACATTCGGGGAAAAGTATTAAGAGTTCCCTGGGAAAGTCACAATGCCCAGCAGCGTACTCAAACTCTGAGACGTCCTGCCGCAAAGGGAAACAATTTCGTTTGACTTAACCAGCACTTTCCAGACTTGTGTGACCTTCGTTTTCCTCCAGCCTCAATGATAACGCAAGGGCCCGGCGTTTGGAGGGAGCGTGCTGGACAGCTCCTGTCCAGAGGGCTCTGGCTGCGAGGGTGCACTCCTAGCTTTCCCCAAGGCTCCCCCGCCTCATTCGGATGCTTTGTTTCACAGATTGTCCTGTGAGGTCCTGAGTGACCAGAGCCTGGAGACCCTGCTGTACCACCTAGCCCGGCTCCCCCAGCTCAGCCTGCTGCAGTAAGACTGCTTCCCCCATCTCCCTGTGCTAGGCTGAAGGTCTTAGCTTGCAAAGCCGTCCTCTCCTTTCCCGCCACTCGTTTTTCTTGGGCTTTTATTTTATCTGGGAGCTCTTCCCTAATACCTTACTCACCTTGGGGGGTGTGTGGGTGGGGGTGGGTGCTATGTGATCAGTTTCCTCATCTGTGAAATGGGGCTCCTGTTCCCCAACCCCTCTCCCAGGGCTGGGGCTCCAACAAGACAGGTGTTCTCCGGGCACGTCGAGGAACGGAGGGGCTATGGCAAATGGGCTGTCGTATTTCTCACCCATGGAAAGGTCACCAGCTCCTCGAAAGGGACTTGACAGATGTAGGTGGTGTCTGTGTCACACGCCAGTTTTTAAAGGTCACCGTCTAACTCCGCCAAAGGGGAACTGAAGCAGCATCCTCCAAAGTATTTAAAACTCCACTTTCTAATTTCAGCGCAGACTGGTTAGAATTTAAAAAGGATTTACTTTAAATACTCTTCCAGCAGGGGGAAAGCAGCTGCAGCTGGGATGGAAAAATACAACGGGAAATTAAATCATACCGTTAATAACAGCAACATAAGTACTAAGGCTAAGGCTCTCTGGGACGCCCGAGGCAGCTCACTTCGCAGCCTGGATCTTGCTTGTCCCCGAGTCTTACTGGGCAGGGACGGAGGAGCCATGTGACATTCCAGAAGTGGGCAGATGTGGCAGAGCTCGCGTCCACGCATGGCCCCCACAATGGGAGGGACTCCTTTGAACATACAAAGTGGCAGGCTAAAATGACCAGGTGGGAAGCCCCAGACCAGCGAAGGACTTCTCCGTGCTCCTAAATCTCTTCTGCCTTTGGAATGAGGTGGCCAGCCTGCCCCTCACTCGGGCTCATGCTTTGTACTACTCAATCCATACACTGTTTGGAGGGCTGGAGACACAGCTAGGCAGGGGGAGAAAAGAGTAAGTCCTCATCGTCTTGGAGCTCACCTTGTAATAGAGTTAGCTGGACCATAAGCAAGTAAGACGAATTCAGATAAGGTACCACGAATTCAGTGATAAGGTATTTGTCTAGGTGATGTGGAAAAGGGTGCCTGCAAAGGTGAGGGCATCAGGGAATGCCTCTGAGGAGGGATGCTAAGGTTCGACCCAAAGGACGAAAGGGATCCAGTCTTGTGAAGAGCAGGGAACAGCATTTCAAACAGAGGGAAGAGCATGCAGGAGGCCCTGAGGCATGATTAAACTTGATAATCTAAAGGAACAGCCAGAAGGGCACTATGGCAGGAGGGGAGGTAGAGAGAGGGACCTGGGCAGGGTCATACATGGCCTGGGAACCATGGGGAGGAGTTTGGGATTTTTGTCCAAGGAAACTTGAAGGACAAGAGGTGTGATGTGTGTTTTCTTTTTCTTTTTTCTTTTTTTAAAAGATTTTATTTATTTGTCACAGAGAGAGAGCACGCATGAGCAGGGGGAGTGGCAGGCAGAAAGAGAGGGAGAAGCAGGCTTGATCCCAGGACCCTGGGATCATGACCTGAGCCAAAGGCAAACGCTTAACTGACGAAGCCACCCAGGCACCCCTGTGATGTGTGTTTTCAAAAGCTCAGTGTAGGGGCTCCTGAGTGGCTCAGTTCGTTAAGCATCTGCCTTCACCTCAGATTGTGATCCCAAGGTCCTGGGATCGAGCCCCATGTCTGGCTCCCTGCTCTGTGGGGAGCCTGCTTCTCCCTTTCCCTCTGCCTGCTGCTCCCCCTGCTTGTGCTCTTTCTCTGTGTCAAATAAATAAATAAAATCTTAAAAAAAAAAAAATAAAAGAAAAGCTCAGTCAGGGTGCTGGGTAGAGAGCGGGTTGGGGGACAAGAGTGGAAATGAGAGCAGGGACGAGGCTGTGTAAGGTTGGAGATGGTGGGTCTGGGATTGGTGGGGCTGGGGCGGAAGCAGGTCGATCCAGGATGCATCTTGAGAGTAGAACAGACAAGACAAGCAGAGGCGGGTTTATGGGGCGAGGGAAGTAGAAAGGCCAAGGACACCTCCAAGGGCAAGACGGAGCCATCTCACTTTCGCTAAAACAGTGGTTCCCAGCTAGGGAGACTTTGCTCCCCAGAAATACATGGCCATGGAGACATTTTCAGTTGTCGCGGCAGTGGGAAGTGGACAGGGACAGGGAGAATTACGGAAGAGTTCAGTGTGTAGAGGTCTGCTGTACCGCTGAACACCCTACTGGACAGCCCCAACAACGAGTTATCTAGCCCCAAATCTGATAGATAACTATCAGGGGTTGAGAAACTGCTCCAAGGGCCTAAAGCTTCCCGCACCCCGTCAGGAGGACTGGGCTGTTAAGTCTGTACTTGAGGCCAGAAACAATATAATCATAAAACAAGCATGGGTATCCCTCTAGGCAGTACAGCAACTTGATGTAATTAAGTCTTCACGACACCCTAGAGGAAGGTATCCCACAGGTAGTCCTGTTTTCTGGGTAAGGAAACTGAGGCTCAGAGAGGTTAAGTGACTCTTCCAAGGACACACAGCCGGTAAGCAGAACTGGAGCTCAAAGCCAGGTCTACTCGACTTGAAGTCTCTATTTGTCCCCCTTGAGTCCCTGCCCGCCTTCTTACTGCCTCGCTGACCTCCCTTTGCTTCCCCTCCGGCCCATCCAGGCTACTTGCCCACTCTTGGCTTGGCTCCAACTTGCCTACATAAGGCCCCGCTCCTTTCCTTCTCAGGCTAAGCCAGACGAGGCTGTCCCCGAAGAGCCCCCTCCTGCTGGCCGACTTCTTCAGCCTGTGCCCACGGGTTCAGAAGGTGGATCTCAGGTGGGCATCACCCTAGGACAACCAAGGCTCTAGCCTTGGAGGGTTGTGCCCTGTCTGGTGGGTGGAAGGGTGTCTGGTGGAGGAGGTAGGCCCCAAGTCAGGGGCATGGCTTCTGCAGGAAGGGGCGCCTGCCCCCGGGGGCATCCTGAGGCTGTGGCCAAGGGCGGCTGACTCAGGTGCTTTCTGCTCCAGGTCCCTGTGTCACGTGACCCTGCACTTCAGGTCCAGCGAGGAGCCGGAAGGCAAGTGCTGTGGGTAAGTCCCTGAAACCGTGCCCAGACAGATGGTAGGTACTGGGGACAAGTAGACCCGCTTCTTGGATGCCTAGAGCAGAGTACAGCTTGCCTCCCATGGGCCATTTCCTTGAAAGGACCCAGTAGGGAGCCTTGTTTCCTTCAACACAAAGAAGCAGAGGTCCAGAGAGGGCCGGGCTTTGGCAAAGGCACATAAGGAGGACCTGTCAGACTAGGCCAGAGCTCACGGGCCTGGTCCAAGGAAAATGACTTTGTAACAGGCCGACCGGGCTTTAATCCCAGCTCCACGGGGCCTGGCCCCTTGCACGAGCTCCTTAACCTCTGTGTTCCGCGGCTTCCACAGCAGAAAAGGGAGCCAGCATATCGAAGGCTGTTTGCAAGGATAACCGAGATGATGTGTAAAGCAGGTCTCACTCCCAGACACGGGAGTCCCTGCGCAGCTGCCTCCTGGACCCATGCTCCATGGCTGCCTGAGGTACTGCCTCAGAGGCAGGATAATGG
Source organism: Mustela nivalis (assembly GCF_964662115.1). NCBI lineage: Eukaryota > Metazoa > Chordata > Mammalia > Carnivora > Mustelidae > Mustela > Mustela nivalis. Next base: position 26,627,901 of record NC_139037.1, on the reverse strand, counting down.
GGCAGAGGGCAACCTTCACCCGCAGAGATGATGTTTCTGGGAGCCGATGCTGCTGGCTTGCCGAGAGGCCTCGGACCAGACCCTTTTCTCGTCGGCCTCAGCCTCCTCAGCTGTGAAGTCACAATAAATAGGAGAATCAAGATATGTTGAATATCTGCAGGACGCCATTCTAGAGCCTTCTGCTTGTTGTGTCCCATATGCCTCACGGCTGTGATCCCACAGTAGGAAGGGGGCCATCGGGACTCTGAACCCTGGCCATTCCACTGTGCTCCTCAGCCCAGGGCAGACAGACTTTTCCCCGTAAAGGTTAGATTGGAAGGAGTTTGCGGTTTTGCAGGCCACACGATCTCTCTGACAGCCACCCAACCCCACCATTGTAGCTTGAAAGCGGTGCAGACAGTAGGTAAAGCGATGCCCCCACGCCCCCCGTGCTGGTAAGACACGTTTATAGACGTGGAGACTGACATTTCGTGTGTTGTGAGTGTGTCAGAAAGTCGCCTTCTGATTTTTTTTCTCCACCGTTTGAAAAATAGAAAAATTTATTCTTAGCTTGCAAAAACCAGGCAGCCCTGGGCCATAGTTTCCTACCTCCTGCCCGAGGCCAATGCTACCCCTGAATTGTTTCTAGAATGCCTGAATTGTTTCTAAGCCCACAGTTTCCAAAATGCAGGACAGAGACCAGGATGAGAGGATTTTTCAGGAGGTTGGGCACAAGTATGGTAGTACAACATCACCCGAGTCCCTTCGTGAGGTCATTATTCCCGTTTTGATTCTCAATCTGATTAAGGCCAAGAGGAAGTCTGGGTGGGGGGTTGGCCTGACTTCAGCACGGTTCTAACACTTCCTGGGTCCCGTTCTTAATCAAGGGGGAGAGCCGTCAGCCAGAACATTCTGGCTCAAATTTAAGGATGATATTTGGCTCTCATTTCACGTGTCCCTGTGGTTTGTTTGTGGCATCCATGTCCCTTTTCCAACTGAGCGAATGATATGAGGTTTCCTTTTGCAATAAATGCATCCAGTGAAAAGAATGAGCTGATTTAAAAATAGGAAGTAAATAATAGTATAATAAGGAATTTGGGAATGGGAGACAATCAAGAAGGAGAGAAACAGCAATTAAAAATTTGAGATACTGGGACGCCTGGGTGGCTCAATGGGTTAAGCCACTGCCTTCAGCTCAGGTTATGATCTCAGGGTCCTGGGATCGAGCCCTGCATCAGGTTCTCTGCTCAGCAGGGAGCCTGCTTCCCCCTCTCTCTCTGCCTGCCTCTCTGCCTACTTGTGATCTCTCTTTCTGTCAAATAAATAAATAAATCTTTAAAAAAAAATTCAAGATACTGATTTTAGATACTTTTTGATTTTAAGATTCTTCTTCTTTTTCCCTGTTTTTAGGGGGGTTTTTTTGTGTTTTTTTTTTTTAGTTGTTAGCTGGTGACGATAGGTCCTTCTTTTACCTGACTGTATAGTCTTAATTTAGACCTTCCAAAGGCAGATCTACTGTTACTTTTTGTGTGGCTATTTATTCATTTTTATTAGAGTAGAGGTGGCCTTCAACATTGTGTTAGTTGCAGGTGTACAACCTAATGGTTGGACAGCTCTGTGCGTTAGGCATTGTTCGCCGTGATGGGGACAGTCGCCGTCTGTCACTGTACAATGTTATTACAGTATCGCTGACTATATTCACTCTGCTCTACTTTTCATCTTATGCTTTACATCATCCCCTTGACGTATTTTGTAACTGGAAGTTGGTATCTCTGAATCCCCTTCACCTCAATTCCAATGGCAAAGGCAAGAGCAGACATCACGCTTCTTCTCTCCCTCCCCACCTCGCATGTCTGTTCATTAACGTGACCCCCAGGTCTGGAGCTGTCCAACTTGAGCTTGAATCAACCACGGAGAGATCCTTGGCCCTACGGTTTATGATTCAGTAGTCTGGGCCCAGTTCTAGAATAGAATTTGCATCTGAAAGAGTTCCCAAGTGATGCGGGGGTGCGGCTGGGAGTCCCTGTCTGAGAACCACCTCCCCAGAAAGAGCCCAGGGGGGCGAGGTGGGATCTGCTGTGCCCGAGGGGAAAGTGGTGGAGGACAGAGAGTTCCAAAGAATCCAGCCTTGGCTGAGGTCCCATGGGAGCTGGAGGCCACACCCAGGACAAGCCCAGGCGCGGGCAGAGCGGGTTTGAGTGGCTCAGCGCCCCCCCCCACCCCTGGGCTTGCTGCCCCTCTTCCAGCAGGTTCACGGGCTGTGGCCTCAGTCAAGAGCACGTGGAGCCACTGTGTTGGTTGCTGAGCAAATGTGAAGACCTCAACGAGCTGGAGTAAGTTGGGGCATGGGAGGAGGGAGAGGAGCACGGGAGCACATGCCTGGGAGGCACTGGAGGGGGGGGGTAGGTGTGTGTGCGCATGCGTGTGCGTGTGTGCAGGTCCTCAGCACCTGATGGGGGCAGTGCAGAGCTGTTGTGTCCCCTGGCGATCGTTCTGGGGTGCTGGCGCTGACGGTGTGGTGGGGGTGGGCATGGTGGTCTCCATTCGCGGTGATGGGGACTGCGGAGAACGGTCTCTGGCTGGAGGGCACATCGAACAGCTGACGACCTCTTCTTCTTGCCTCTTGCAGCCTCTCAGCCAACATGCTGGGTGATGACGGGCTCAGGTGCCTCCTGGAATGTCTGCCTCAGTTGCCTGTCTCCGGTTCGCTTGAGTAAGTGAAGAGCAGCCTGGGGGACAGCCGGGAGGAAGACCCCCACCCCCACGCTAGGCAGAGCCCCCACCAGACATCCAGGAGAGGCTGTGACTACAGCATGGTGACCCAGGCTGACTTTGGGATGGGGAAGTGACAGTGGCTAACCCGCAGACCCAGGGTCTCAGCTGTCCTGGCTTCTAGTCCCTCCTGTCCCTGAAGCCCCTCTGACTAAATCTGCAGGACACAGATTTGGAGATGTCCCCACAGCAGGGAGGGTCCCTGGGAAGTCACCATAGTCTCAGCCGATCTCCCAGGTGATCTGGGAGACTAGCGACCAGAGCCCAGATACAGCAGGTTGCTAGGCAACTGAGCTTTGGACTCTGGGTGTCACTGAGCCCCTGAGCTGTCAGCCTGGCCCTGCCAAGCCTGTGTCAGCCCCAGTGGGTTCAGCTCCTGAGGACACAGGGCCGGGTGCCCGTCCTGCCCGTGTGGGGAGAGTGCCCTCTGGCCTCGCTCTGGACCACAGTGTCTGCTCCTAGAGAGTGGACGCTAGGACATTGAGCACTGTCCTCCCAGAGATGACAACCAGAGGAGAGGATAGAAGGGGGACTGGGCAGGGCTGCCCTGAGGTGCTGCCTCTACCCACCACTCATCCTGAACCTCATTTCTCTTCCAGCCTGAGTCACAACAGCATCTCCCTAGAAAGTGTCCTGGGCCTGGTGAAGATTCTCCCCTCCTGCCCACGCGTCCAGGAGGCCTCTGTGAAGTAAGACACTGGTGTCACTGCTCACACCGGGAAGAAGCAAGACTGCCGTGCTTAGCAGTCCTCTGTCTGTGTGAATTGGGGCAACTTGCAGCCCTCTCTGAGTCTCAGGGTTCCCTGAATGGAGGACCATGGTTTTTATCCTCTGAGGCCTAGGTGACGTGGGGACCGGGGAGGTCACCGAGTGGGAAAGGCCAGGATTCAGTGTCCTCACAGAATGAGTTGGGGGGTCTCCTGTGGTCTCGCCTTCTGGGGCTTCCACCTGCTTTTGTCCCATGGGCCCAGCCCCCTTCCCTCCTGCACCCCCTGGTGTCTAGGGCTCCGGAGTCTGGGCTTCTGGCTTCCCCACACCCTTCTCTCCACAGCCTGGGCTCTGAGCAGAGCTTCTGGATCCACTTCTCCAGACAGGAGAAGGCCAGGAAGACCCTGAGGTAAGTCCTGGTCTGGAGTGTGGGACCAAGGGGAGGGAGTGGGGAAGAGGAGGCTGACCCTGAGGCAGCTCTACCATTTGCCAGCTGTGTGACCTCGAACAAGTGACTTAACTTCTCTGTTTCAGTTCTTCATCTGTAAAAGAGTAATAATAGTTAAGACCTGGCCCTTAGTGTTATTACGAGGCTTAAAGGAGTCGATATGTACAAAGGGTCTGGCAAGGGCCTGGCTCACTTGAGCCCTGCGTCAGTTGCTGGGAGCCTGGGGTGTTTTCTCTCTCAGCCTAACCACCACCGCCTTGGGTCACTTCCTCTGTATGTCTTTCTTCCTCTGTGATCATGGCCTCTGAACTGGGCCCCTGCCTCTGGCCAGGCCTCCTCCAGTCCCTTCACTTCATGGCACCCAGAGGGATCTTCACAGCACACTTGGGACAGTGTCACTCCAGAGTGCTAAGCCCTCCCGTGGCTCCTCATTGCCCCCAGGATCACGTTCAGATTCCGTATCTCGGTCTAGCTTGGTCTCCTCTCCCTCAGTCTGATCTGGGTGCCACTTCCCATCATGGTCCTCCTCCTCACCGCCCCCAACATCGTACACAGATACACCCCACCACACCCCACCACACACGTAATGCACACACTCCACATGCATGTACACAACTCACACACGCCCGCACACCGTACAGACACACGCCACCCATACACGCCCACACATCCATGGAACACACACATACACACCCACAACACACCCATAACACACATGCACACACATATTCAGCCCAAGGGACCTTCACTCCTTACTCAGTGAACATACACTGCCTGATGAAGCTTCCCTCCTGCCCAGCATTCAGCCCGACGCTCTCTTCCTTGTAGTTGCCAAGATAAATGTCTCCCAGTCCTTTCCTGCCCAGCTGAAATGTCAGCCTCTTGGAAGTCCCCAGGTGTCCCTGTCCCATGACCATGACCGGCCCTGTGAGGCCCGTCTGCAGGCCACCCAGGGCTACGGTGCCAGGAGTGTGGGGCCCCAGCAGGAATCCCAGGCCTCGTCCCTCCCAGGGAGCCTGCAGTAAAGGGGTACGGGGGAGGACGGCCGTGGCGGAGGTTTGGGCCTAGGGTCAGGCTGACTTGGACTGAAACAGGATTCCGCCCATAAATGACATGGTTGGAATTGCATGAGATGCTGTGTATAAGGCAAGCTCCTCCAGTTACCCAGACGCTGGCCCAGGGCCTAGTAGCATGGAGTCCGGGCTCAATAAGGGACACATCTGCCCTTTCTTGGCAGTGGGCGGGGTGATCTCTCTCAAGAGATATCTCTCAAGAGAGCCAGAGCTGCATCATGGGCCTGTTCTCAGGTCCTGATTCCAAGCCTTTGTCCTCTGTGTGGGGCACCCCGCCGGCCCTAGGGGAGATGGGAAGAGGCAGGACAGCAGCCCTGGAGCCCCAGCAGGCCTCACCTGGGCTCTGCCCCTTCTCCTCTGCCCACAGGCTAAACCAGTGCAACTTTGGGCCAGAGCATGTGTCCAGACTGGCCACCGGCCTGAACCAGGCCCTAAAGCTCACAGCTCTCACGTGAGTCTCTGGGCCCACCCATGGGAGTGGGGGAGGGGCGGGGGCTCCCAGTGAGAGCCACCCCGGTAACGGACCTCTGTCCCCAGGCTGACCCGGTGCTGCCTGGGCCTGGAGCAGCTGACGCGACTGCTGAGTCTGCTGAGGTGGCCGGTGGGGCTGTTCAGTCTCAGGTACTGTCTCGCTCAGGGCCCCCGAGAATGGGTCTCCCCCAGGATTGTGCCCCCAGCCACATCCCGTACCCCACCCTGCCACCTGGGCCCTGCCTTTAGCCCCAGAAACCCCCTCAGGCCCACAGAGAGGCTGCCCTCCTTGAGGTGGGCATCTCCTTGGGCACTGAAGAAAAACAAGAACCCGAAGAGGACACCCCGCTAAGGTCAGTAATAACATAGCAGATACCGGGTGTGCCTGCTCACGGGGATTATTTTAAAACTTCCAGAAAAGGGTTGCTGAAGGGGAGGGGGAAGGGAGTACGGGGACACTGGGTGACAGGCATTAAGGAGGGCATGGGATGGAATGAGCACTGGGTGTTCTAGGCCCCTGAAGAATCACTAAACTCTGGGTCTGAAATAGTAATACACTGTAAGTCAACTATTGTGCATTTAAATCAAAAGCAGGGGCACCTGGGTGGCTCAGTGGGTTAAAGCCTCTGCCTTCAGCTCAGGTCATGATCCCAGGGTCCTGGGATTGAGCCCCGCATCGGGCTCTCTGCTCTGTGGAGAGCCTGCTTCCTCCTGTCTCTCTGCCTGTCTCTCTGCTTGCCTCTCTGCCTACTTATCATCTCTGTCTATCAAATAAATAAATAAAATCTTTAAAAAAAAAAATCACAAAGCAAATAAATAAATAGAAAAGAAATTTTTCAGAAAAGCAGAGAAGTTACCAGCAGTAGAGAGTCTCCTGTCCTGAGCCCCTGGGCTTGACAGTTGTTCGGGGCTCTTTATGCTTGCTTCATTTTTTTTTTTTTTTTTTTTTTTTTTTTTTTTGCTAAATTGTCCTCAAGTTATAGATCTCGTAAAACACGCCTCCTAAACATTTCACCACGAATTTTAAAAAAACGAGGATATTTTGCACACAATCGCGGTTGAATGAGGATTCCCAGGAGAATCAGATCCGGTCCAATCTAAAAGGTACCACCGTCCCCAAATGGGGCAGCTGGTATGTCGGACCCAGGAGCCAGTCAGGCAGCACACTGGCGTGGAGTCGTGATGGCTTTTAGGACTCTAAGTCCTTGTCACACACGCCTCCGCCCTGCTTTCCTCTTTTACATCACTGACCTGTGGACAAAAGCACCGGCTGGGCCATGTCTACACTGGCTGGCTCTGTCTGGTAGCTTTCTCCCGACATAACTGCGTTCGTTCCTCTAAACCCCTAACTTTCCTGGAATGGAACTTAGACCCGAAGGCTCCATGAGACTCAGTTACATATCTGGGTCCCAAACCCTGAGTTCATGGCCGGGGCTCGGCATGTCTCAGCACAGCCAGTGACGAGGCCGGTGAGGTCTCGTGGCTGTCCCAGATGCCGTTCTCCTTCGGTTGTGGTACAACAGACCTAACAAAATCTATCCTCCTAACCATCTTCAAGGCTGAAGTTCAGGAGTGTTAAATGCAGCCTCATCGTTCTGCATCCACAGCTCTTTTCTTGGAAAACTGAAACTTCACTCCCAAGACACACAACCCCGCTTCCCCCTCCCCCAGCTCCCGGCAGCCACCATTCTCCTTCTGAATCCACGGTTCGGGCTGCTCTAGGGACCCCGTCTAAGTGGGATCGGGCAGGATTTGTCCTGTCTGTGACTGGCTTGTGTCACTGCATCACGGCCTTAGGGTTCATCCCCATTGAAGCAGGCGTCAGAATTTCCTTCCTTTTCCAGGCTGACTGATGTTGCTTTGTACATAGACACCGTGTTCCGTTGATCCGTCAGTCCGTCCGTCCATCCGTGGACCCTTGGGTGATTCCACCTTTTGTCTGTGGTTCTTTATGCTACTGCGACCGTGGTGTCCAGATACCTCTTTGTGTCTCTGCCTTCAGTTCTTGTGGGTATCTACCCAGCATTGCTGGCTCACCCAAAATAAAGCTTTAAAATAAAACTTTTCATACTCTAAAAATAATCCATCCTCGTCGTAGAGATTTGTGGAAAATCCAGATGAACATAAGAAAATAGTACTTTGAAAAAGAAAAAAAAAAACTCAACATAACTTCAAAAGCAGAAATATCTTAAACAACTCTCTTTTCTCCTGCTCCTAAATTAATGCACGCACATTGTAGAAAGTCCGGAAAAATATTGGAAACTAAGGAAGAAGGGGAGAAACCACTCGTGAGAATTCTACCATCTAAACAACTGTCGTTAACTTTTAATAGATTTTTCTTGAATCTCTGTCTTCCCATTTCTTTTTTTCAAAATATTTTGTTTATTGGTTTGAGAGCGAGTAAGCAAGAGAGAGAGCACAAGTGAGGTAGAAGGACAGGGAAGGTGAGAGAGAGAGAGAGAAGCAGACTCCCCACCGAGCGGAGAACCCAACATGGGGCTCGATCTCAGGACCCTGGGATCATGACCTGAGCTGAAGGCAAACGCTTAACTGAATGAGCCACCCAGGCGCCCCTGTTTCCCTGTTTCTATCCATGTTTTCTTCTCTTTCCATACATATTTTTTCCTTTTTTAAATACAAAATGGGGATGTTCTATATAGGATTGTATTTCCTTGTCTTTGCCATGCAACGCTATATGGACCTTTCCTTAAGCCTAAAACTGCTGTTTTAAAAAAAAAAGAACATTTTCCGTTGGGATTATTGCAGTAACTGTCAGAGCAAGGGTGTTGTTAGTTTCCTGTTTTATGCTTGTGCCTAGTTGTGTAATTTTATAGTTTTTAAATAAAGCCAAAAAGTGTCTGAGCCCCGCCCTTGCCCCCCCACCCCAGCTCACCCCAGGGGAGCTTCATCTCCTTCTGTTTCTGTAACAGGGTGGAGGAGCCGTGGGTCGGCACAGCCGGGGTGCTCGCCCTGCTAGAAGTCTGCACCCAGGCCTCAGGCAACATCACTGAAATAAGGTGAGTGGAGGGAGAAGGCCCCTCAGAATTCTTCATCTTTTCCTGACCATTGGGACCATCCCTCACCTAGACGTCAGTCTCTGGCCTTGTGGAGTAACATCTGTGTCACTAGCAAATTCTCTGGATCTCCAAGATGGCAGGGGCTACACATATTTGTTGGGACTTGTGCAGTAATCAAGCCACAGGGCCAGAGAGAGGATGGCAGCCACAGAATTAAGACAAAGAGCTGCTGGATCCCAGGTAGACACAGCTGGGCGTCCACACTGATTGTCTGGAAGTGGCCCCTGGGTTACAGTCAGCATGCACTGTGGCTCTAGGACTAGAGGTGACAGAATGACGTGGAGTAGCTAAGAGCAAAGGCTGTAGAGTCCCACTGACCTAGGTCCAGATGGATCCTGGGTCTGGGAGCTCAGAGTCAGTAGACCGGCAGCCCTGGGTGGAGCTCAGCCACCACAGGAAAGCTGCTGTGCACCTCGCACTGGCTACCCGTTCTCTCCTCAGCATTTCGGAGACCCAGCAGCAGTTCTCTCTCCAGTTGGAGTTTCCCCGTCAGGAGAACCCAGAGGCCGTGGCCCTCAGGTAGGACCTAGTACCTGGGCCCCTAGGGGGTAGCTGGTGATGGGCCAGGGGTGGGGATAACTGTTGCTTCTGATCAATGGGTCTTGTGCCTTGCTTAGAGTCCTTTGATATCCAGAGTGTCTACATGGCCAAAGAAGTCTGGCCCAGCCTGCCCAACCCCACCCCAAACCTCAGTATCAGCTCTACTCATCCCTACCACCTTTCAATTCCCCCACCACCACCTCGCTCCCTTTGACCTCGGGGCCTTTGCACAGGCTATCACTGGACCAGAATGTTCTCTCCTCTCCTACCTTCTTCCTTCTTTACCTAGTTAGCTCTCCCTCATCCTTCAAGTCTCAGCTGAAATACCACCACCTCAGGAAAGCCCCTCTGAACCCCCAGACATAGTTAAGTTCTCCAATGACCCACCATTACAGATGCCTGGATTCACAGCATCCGAATCCATACAGCTCATTTTGGAAATTAAAATGACACCCCTTTTGGGTGCCTGGGTGGCTCAGTGGGTTAAGCCGCTGCCTTCGGCTCAGGTCATGGTCTCAGGGTCCTGGGATCAAGTCCCGCATCAGGCTCTCTGCTCAGCAGGGAGCCTGCTTCCTCCTCTCTCTCTCTCTGCCTACTTGTCAAATAAATAAATAAAATCTTTAAAAATAAATAAATAAAATAAAATGTCACCCCTTTTGAATGAATGCAGCCCTGCCTGTGTACATTCTGAGGATCAGACCATAGCTGGATATCAGCCCCAACTCACCTCCTTAGGTATGTTCCCTTGTGCAGTGAACAACCTGCACCGCCATACCAGCTGCCTCATCTGGACTTCTCCTTCATAGCACTTGCCATAATTGAATAGAAAATTGTGGGACTTTATTTCATTCGTGTTTATTTACCCCTCAAAGGTAAGCTCCTTCTAGGCAGTGACTGAGTCACTGGTGTTCAGAAACTTCTGCCTCCCTATCTACCTCCAGGTTGGCTCACTGTGACCTTGGGACCCATCACAACCTTCTTGTCTGGCAGCTGATGGAGACATGTGCCAGACTGCAGCAGCTCAGGTCAGAACCCTGAAATACCAGCTAGGGCCCTGAGTTCTCTGATCACCCCCCAGTGCCCCAACCAGGCCACATGGGAGAAGCTGACCAATCCAGGATATGGTCAGCATGGGAATGAGCAGAGCCTGGGGTAACATTACTTTCTCTGGCCTTCTTGCTTCCCCAAGCAGGAGAAAATCACACTTGGCCAGTGGGGGTAGAACCCCAGGGTGGCCTAGGTGCCCCCACTGCGAGTGCTTGGGTGGTTCTTTCCCCTCTTTTGGGCACCCCGGTCTTTGTATGCTGGATGACCCCCCGAGGAGCATCCAACCTGAAATCCTCTGGAATGTGCTCTGGCCTTTACAGCTTGTCCCAGGTAAACCTCTGTGATACCAGCTCTCTGCTGCTGCAAAGCCTCCTTCGGTCCCTGTCTGAGCTGAAGACATTCAGGTATGCGGACGAGACGTTCACTGGGAGGCTGTGCTCTGCCCCCACACTTCCTGCCCCCTCCCCCAACCCAGGGGCTGAGACTCCTTGAGGCCAGGAAATGATAGCAGCGTGTGTGGTCATCCACATTGCCACATGGCAGGAGTGATTTCCTCTTTTTCCTTTATTATTTGAAATAACTGCAAATGAACAGAAGACTTAGAAGCAGTTCCATATATCATTTTCCCAAATTCACCCCTTGTCAATATATTTTCTCCCTTCTTCCCTCCTTCCTCACCTCACCCCTCCCTTCTGCTCTCCTCCCTCCCTCTTTTACCGAGCCATTTGAAAGTCGTTGCATAAATGTGCCCCTTCACCCTTTGCTATTTCAGTGAATTGCCTAAGAACATTCCCTCCTGTAACCCAGTAAACCTATAAAATGCAGGAAATTTAACATCCTGCACTATCGTTATCAAAACTACTGTTCATATTCCAATTTTGCGCCAAAAGTCCCAGTCGTGCTGTTCGTCGCATTTCCCACCCACCCCCCGCCCCGCCCGGAGTCCTGGATTCTACCTAGGATCACTCGCTACACTTAATTGTCATTTGCCTTTTGTCTCCAATTTGGACGGGTCCTCAGGCC